>NW_023425355.1:110306991-112706991 GCF_014108415.1 Molossus molossus | reverse complement strand
TACTCTCCAGGTCCCTCCAGGTCCTCTCAAAGGATAAGAGATCTTAATCTCTACAACTGCATGGTATTCCTCTGTGCAAATGTACCACAGCTTTTTTATCCACTCATCTATTGATGGACACTTGGGCTGTTGTTCGCAGAACTCAGCAACTGTAAATAGAACTGGTATGAACATAGGGGTGTATATATTGTTTTTATTTGTTAATTACTTAATTAATTTTGTTACAGATGTTTCTTCTTTTCCCCCCACTGATTCCCCCCCCCACCCGCCATGTCCCCAGCTTTGTTGTCTGTGTCCATTGTTCATGCATACATGCATATAAGTTCTGTGGTTTATCTCTCCCCCAAAACCCCCTTTCTGGAGATTATCAGTCTGTACCTCACATCTCTGGGACTATCCCATTACTCAGATGGTTATCTTCATTATATTCCACAGATAAGTGAGAACATATGACACTTGTCTTTCTCGGTTTAGCTTGTTTCGCTTAGGATAATACTTTCTAGTTCCCTCCATGTCGTCTCAAAGGATAAGAGATCATTCTTTCTTTCAGCTGCATAATACTCCATTGTGTATAGGTACCACTGCTTTTTTTATCCATTTGTCTACTGATGGACATTTGAGCTGTTTCCAAATCTTAGCTATTGTAAATAGTGCTGCTACAAACGTGGGGGTACATAGATATTTTTCTGATTGGTGTTTCAAGCTTCTTAGAGTATATTCCTAGAAGTGGGATCACTGGGTCAAATGGCAGTTAAATTTTTAATTTTTTGAGGTAACACCATATTGTTTTCAATAGTGTTTGCACCAGTCTGTGTTCCCAGCAGCAGGGTACTAGAGTCCCCTTTTCTCTACACCCTCGCCAACACATGTTGTTTGATGATTTCTGAATGCCGGCCATTCTGAGAGGTGTGAGGTGATACCTCATTGTTGTTTTAATTTGCATCTCTCTGACGATTAGTGATGTTGAGCATTTCTTCATATGTCTCTTAGCCGTTTGTATGTCCTGTTTGGAGAGGTGTCTATTTAGTTCCTCTGCCCATTTTTTAGTTGGGTTCTTTGTCTTCCATTTGTTGAGTTGTATGAACACTCTCTATATATTTTAAATTAACCCCTTATATGATATATCATTGACAATTATGCTCTCCCATACAGTGGGTTGCCTTTCCATTTGATGTAGTCCCATGTGTTCATTTTCTCCTTTGTTTCTGTTGCCATAGGTGATGTTTCAGTGAAAATTCTGATGCCTATGATGTCTGAAATGTTGTTGCCTACATTTTCTACTATTTTCATGGATTCATGAGTCACATTTAAGACTTTCATCCATTTTGAGTTTATTCTTGTGTATGGTGTAAGTTGTTGGTCTTGTTTCATTTTTTTGCATGTAGCTGTCCAATTCTCCCAATACCATTTACTAAAGTGGCTGTCTTTCTTCCATTGTATGCTCTTTCCCATTTGTCAAATATTAATTGAGCATATGGCCTTGGGTACATTGCTGGGTTCTCTGTTCTGTTCCACAGGTTTATGTACCTGCTCTTGTGCCAGTACCAGGCTGTTTTGATTACACTGGTGTTGTAGTATAACCTGATATCTGGTAATGTCATCCCTCCTACTTTGTTCTTTTTCAAGATTGCTGTGGCTATTTGAGGTCTTTTTTGGTTCCATATGAACTTTTGAAGTATTTGTTCTACTTCTGTGAAGTATGTCATTGGTATTTTGATGGGGATTGCATTGAATGTATTGCTTGCTTTGGGTAGTATGGACATGTTAATGATGCTGATTCTTCCAATTCATGAACAAGGTATGTGCTTTCACTTTTGTATATCTTCCTCTATTTCTTTTTTCAATGACATGTAGTTTTCTGTGAAGAGTTCTTTATTTCTTTGGTTAAGTGTATACCTAGGTATCTTAATGTTTTTGCTGTGATAGTAAATGGGATTGTTTTCTTAGTTTTTCTTTCTGTGAGTTCATCATTGGTGTATAAGAATGCCATTGATTTCTTCATGTTAATGTTGTATCCTGCTACCTTGCCAAATTCATATATTAAGTCTAGTAAAATTTTGATGGATTATTTAGGGCTTTCCACGGATAGAATCATGTCATCTGCGAATAATGACAGTTTTACTTCCATCTTTCCGATTTGGAGCCGTTTTATTTTGTCTTCCTGCCCGATTGCTGTGGCTAAGACTTCCAATACTATGTTAAATAAGAATGGAATAAGAATGGCAAAAGGGGGCATCCCTGTCTTGTTCCTGTTCTTAAGGGAAATGTTTTAATTTTACCCATTGAGTATGATGCTGGCTGTAGGTCTTTTATATATGGCCTTTATTATGTTAAGATATGATCCCTCTATTCCCACATTGCTGAGTGATTTTATCAGAAATGGATGCTGGATTTTGTCAAAGGATATTTTGGCATATATTGATATGATCTTGTAGTTTTTATTCTTCAGTTTATTTATGTGGTGTACCACATTTATTGATTTCAAATATTGTACCAACCTTGCATTTCTGGGATGAATCCCACTGAGTCATGGTGAATAATTTTTTTGATGTACTGCTGGATCTAATTTGCAAGCACTTTGTTCAGGATTTAGGCGTCTATGTTCATCAGGGATATTGGCCTGTAGTTTTTTTTCTTTGTAGTGTCTTTTTCTGGTTTTGGAGTTAGAATTTTGTTGGCCCCATAAAACAGGTTTGGAACTCTTCCTTGTTCTTGAATTTTTTGAAATAGTTTGAGGAGAATGGGTATTAGTTCTTATTTGAATGATAGGTATAAGTTCTCCGTGAAGGCCTCCGGGCTTCGGCTTCTGTTTATTGGGAGAGTCCTGATTACATCTTGAATTTCCTTAGTAGTTATTGGTCTGTTCAAATTTTCTATCTCTTCCTGGTTTAGCTTTGAGAGACTGTATGTTTCTATAAATTTTTCCATTTTGCTTAGATTGTCAAATTTATTGCCCTATATTTGTTCATAGTAGTTGTTAACAATCCTTTGTATTTCTGTGGTGTCAGTTGTTGCTTGTCCTCTTTCATTTCTGAATTTGGGTATTTGGCTTCTCTCTCTTTGTTTATGGGGGAGTCTAGTTAAGGGTCCATCAATCTTGTTTATCTTTTTGAAAAACCAGCTCTTTGTATCATTGATCCATTGAATTGTTTCTTTCTTTCTTCTTCTGTTTTTTTTTTTGGTCTCTATGTCATTTATTTCTGCTCTGATCTTTACTATTTCCTTCCTTCTACTTGCTCTGGGGGTTTCTTTTTGTTTGCTTTCTTTAAGATGTGAGGTTAGATAGTATATCAGAGATTTTTTTTTTTTTGCTTCTTGAGTTAGGCCTGTAGTGCTGTGAACTTTTCTCTCAGAACTGCTTTCAATGCATCACATAGATTTTGTGTTGTTCTGTGTTTATTTTTGTGAGTGTCCAGGAAGTTTTTAATTTCTTCCTTGATCTCCCTGATAACCCATTCATTTTTTGATAACATGCTATTTAGCCTCCATTTGTGCAAAAGTCTTTGCATGTTCTTGTTGCAATTGATTTCCAGTTTCATGCAATTGTGATCTCAGAAGATGCTTGATATGATTTCAATCTTCTTGAACTTGTAGAAAGATAGTTTTTGTCCTAACAGGTGGTCTATCTTTGAGAATGTCCCATGTGCACTTGAGAAGAATGTGAATTCTGTGGGTTTGGGGTGTAATTCTCTGTGGATATCTATTAAATCCATTTGGTCTAGTGCTTAATTTAGAGTCTGTGTTTCCTTGGTAATTTTTTGTCTAGAAAATCTATCCAGTGATATGAGAGGGGTGCCGAAATCCCCTGCTATGATTGTATTACTATTGATTTCTCCTTTGAAGTCCTTCAGATGATTTTTAATATATTTAGGTGCTCCTATAATGGGTGCATATATGTTTATCAAGGCTATATCTCCTTGTTGGATAGATCCTTTCAATATTATGCAGTGGCATTATTTGTCTTTAGTTATGGCCTCCATTTTGAAATCTGTTTCATCAGATATGAGTATTCCTACTCCAACTTTTTTTTTTTCCTTTCCATTTGCATGAAAGGTTTTTTCCATCCCTTCACTTTCAACCTATGTGAGTCTTTTGTTGTGAGGTGGGTCTCTTGTAAACAACATATAGATGATTCATGCTTTCTTATCCAATCAGCTACTCTGTGTCTTTTTATGGGAGCATTCAATCCATTTACTTTTAAGGTGATTATTTATATGTACGTATTCATTGTCATTTTTGTTTAGTGTGGTTATGTTTTTCTTCTTATTTCTCCTGCTAATTACAGCAGTCCATTTAACATTTCTTGGAGTGCTGGTTTTGTGCTAGTGTATTTCCTTAGCCTTTTATTGTCTGGGAAGCTCTTTATTTGACCTTGTATTTTGAATTATAGCCTTGCTGGAGAGTGTAATCTTGGATTCAGATCCTTGTTTTTCATGATCTTGATTACTTCATGCCACTCCCTTCTGGCCTGTAGTGTTTCTGTTGAGAAGTCAGCTGAGCACCTTATGTGGGTTCCTTTGTAGGTAACCTGTTGCTTATCTCTTGCTGCTTATAGGATTCTCTCTTTTTCTTTAATTTTCACATTTTTATTACTATATGTCTTGGTTTGGGCCTGTTTTGGTTCTTCTTACTTAGGGCTCTCTGTGCTTCTTGAACTTGAATGCCCTTTTGCTTCACCAAATTATGAAAGTTTTCTGTCATTATTTCTTCCAATTAATTTTGTAACCCTTGCTCATTTTCTTCTTTGGGGACTCCTATGATGCGAATATTATTACATTTCCAGTTGTCCCACAGTTCTCTTAAGCTGTCTTTCTTTTTCTTTAATTGTTTTTTTTTCTTTTGTTTTCTGATTGATTTTTTCTACCCTGTCTTTTAATTCATTGATCCAGTCCTCAGCTTCTTCTACTTTGCTCTTTAGACTTTCCAATGTGTTCTTTATTTCTGATATGTCATTCTATATTTCTTCTTGGTGGTTTTTAATTTCCAACTAGTTGATTTTCAACATTTCTATGTCTTTACTCATTGTGCTCATATCCTTACACATGCTGTTGAGCTTCCTCAAGATCATGGCTCTGAATTCTAGTTCTGTTAACTTGCTTAACTGCACCTCATTTATTTCATCTTTGTTAGAGGTTGCTTGTTTTTTCCTTTGGGATTTGTTTCACCATTTTGGCTATCTCAGTGGTCTTTGGAACCTGCCAAATTTTCCCTGTGTGTATTGGTGTTCTCCTGTGTTTGGCACCCTCTACTGGGTTTGGATAAGCATGGGAGGACTCACGTTAAACAGCACTGTCATGTCTTACCTTCCTGGGCATAGTTGCAAGCCCAGGTATAGTTCAGTTATTTTCTAGCTTTTTGCCTGGAGGCTATTAGTCCCAGTTACTTGAAGAGCCTTGGCTTCTCAGTTGAAGGAAAACTCCCTCAGGTGTTCAGCGTAAGGGGATTTCCTGAGGGTAGGACAGATGCTGGTTGTTAATCAGCCTCAATTGGGATGCATATATTCTTTATGATTGGTGTTTGAGGCTTCTTATGATATATTCCTTGAAGTGGAATCACTGGGTCAAATGGAAGATCAAGTATTTATTTTTTGAGGAAACAGCATATTGTTTTCCATAGTGACTGCACCAGTCTGCATTCCCAGCACTAGTGTGCTAGAGTCCCCTTTTCTCCACACCCTCACCAACAATTGTTGTTTGATGTTTTGTTGATGGTGGCCATTTTGACAGGTGTGAGGTGATACCTCATAGTAGGTTTAATTAGCATCTCTCGATCAGGAAGATGGCGGTGGGCAGGACCAGAGGGAGGCTGAGTCTATGAGAGAGTGAGCGATTGTTTGAGAGAGTATGAGTGTACGTGAAGTGGATGACTAAGCACTAGCAATGCAGAGATGTGGAGCAGAAGGTTTCTGTGCTGTGGATGGGAATAACTGGCTACCTTGGTTAGTAGCTTTTTGGGGCCCTTCTCTCTCCGCCACTGGGAGGTCCCACCATTTTGGAATATTACAGGTTTTCCCTGGGAGAAGGCAGTGGGAGCAGCTAGGGCCCAGCAATCTGAGCCCACCAGCACAGCTGGCACCATCTGAACAGTGGACACTTTGTGTCAATACAGACTGGTGCACAGTAGTGGAGCTCCCAAGGTGCTGGTCACAGAATCCACAGACAGCCTGGACCACAGCAACATCCCCCACAGTAGCAGCCCAATCAGAGTCAAGATATACCCCCAGAAACAGAGGTTGGGGAGCAGACATCCATCCCTAGGCAACAGAAGCACAGAACAACAGCTGAGACCCATCCCCAAAAACTACAGCCAAAGCTGAGCAGGAGTTGAGCTCCATGGGGCAGCAGTACTCCCCAGCTAACAGAGGCAAGATCTGGGGCTCTTCAGAGGCCTGTGTGGTCCAGTAGCCCACAACAGCAGTGGGAAGCCAAAGCCCTAGAGAGACTCGTGCAATTCAGCTGCGTGGCCATGGGCACTGCATGGTGTGGGGGCACCAGAGAGGCCTGTGGGACCCAGAAGAGGCTGTGCCATCCAGTTACCCTCGGGACTTGCAAGGTGCTGGGGCACCAGAGAGGTCTGCTCAATCCATCAGAGACTGTGTGATCTAGTTACCCACAGGTCCTGTGGGGTACTGAAGCACCAGAGAGGCCTGTGCGACCCAGCAGGGACCGTGCCATCCAATTACCCATGTGACCTGCGGGGTGCTGAAGCACCAGAGAGGACTGTGGGACCCAGCAGAAACTGCATGATCTAGTTACCCTTGCAACCTGCTAGGTGCTGAAACACCAGAGAGCCTGTGCAATCTAGGAAGGACTGTGCCATCCAGTTACCCACAGGACCTGCGGGGTGCTGAAGCACCGGAGAGGCCTGAGCGACCCAGCAGGGACTGTGCAATCTAGTTACACACGAGGCCTGTGGGATGCTGAAGAACCAGAGAGGCCTGCGGGACTCAGCAGCCCATAACATAGGCATAAAGCCGGGACCCCAAAGGGACTGTGAGATCCAGTTACCTGTGGGACCTGCTGGGTGCGGGGGCACCAGAAAGGCCTGTGCTACACAGCTGTGCACAAGATAGGCATAGAGATTGTGAAAATAGAGGCATAGTGAATAGAAGCTACGCAGACGATCTCACAGAATGAAATGGGAATTACAACTAAAATAAAAACAAATCCTTGGAAAAATAAAACAGAAGAGCAGCAGGACAGGACCATATACCCAAGAACACTGGTAGGGTGTACATAGGCACAAGGGGGTGGCAGACGGAGAGCCAATGGACAGCAGCAGTCTTAGCTGTAAGCAACACACTTGGGGAATAAATACAAAGTCCGCTCCATAGCGCAGAGATCCTGGACAGGGTGCTAACATAGCCACAGCCGCTCACATGGGGGCTACCTCAGAGGAAAAGCAGACTGGGCTGGAAATCTGTGGGAACACACGAGATTTGGAGGGCACTTAGAGTTTTTGCTGAGTTGAGGCCACAAAGACTGTGGTCAGTGTGCTCCTTCCCAGAGCTGTGGGGAAAAGCAGCAGCCCTCCACCCCCAGGAGATACAGCCATCCCCAGGTGAGGCAAAGAAATACAAATTGAGGTTCATTAATAACCAGCATCTATCCCACCCTCTGGAAATCCTCTTACTCAGAATACCACAACTACATTCCTAGGCCCTGAGTAACAGAGACTCCTAGCCACCAGAAAATAGCTAGAGGATAACTGAACCTTTCCTGGGCTTGCAAATCTACCCAGGAAAGTAATATTTGACAGTGGTGTTTAACGTGGGCCCACTCAGGCTCATCCAAACCCAGTACAGGGAGCCACAGACAGCAGAACACCAACATCAATAGGGAAAATTTTGCAGGCTGCAAAACCCACTGAGATAGCCAAAATAGTGTAACAAAGGAAGAAATCCCAAATGAAAGAACAAGATAACTCTATCAAAGATGAGATCAATGAAATGCAGCTAAGCAAATTATCAGAGATAGAGTTAAGAACCAAGATCTTGAGGAAGCTAAACAGCATGAGTAAGGACATCAGCACCATGAGTAAAGATGTAGAAACATTGAAAACAAACCACGGGGAAATGATGAATGACATAGCAGAAATTAAGAACACATTGGAAGGCTCAGCGGTTAGAGCATCCGCCTGCGGTCCGGAGAGACCGGGGTTTGGTTCCCGCTATGGGCATGTGCCTTGGTTGCAGTTTGTCCCCGGCCCTGGTTGGTCGTGCGGGTGGCAGTCACTCGATGTGTCCCTTTCGCATCGATGTTTCCCTCTCTCTCTCTTCCTCTCTCTCCCTCCCGCTCTATCTGTGCAAAAAGTGGAAAAATGTCCTCGGGTGAGGATAAAAAAAAAAAAAAAAAAAAAAAAAAAACACATTGGAAGGACTAACTAGCAGAGTATGGGAAGCTGAGGACCGGATCAATGAATTAGAAAACAGGGTAGAAAAAAAATCAACCAATCAGAAAACCAAAAGGAAAAGAAAATAAAAAAACAGGAAGAAAGCTTAAGAGAACTGTGGGACAACTGGAAATGTAGTAACATTCACATCATAGGAGTCCCTGAAAAGGAAAAAAGTAGGCAAGGGTTAGAGAATATATTTGAAGAAATAGTGACAGAAAACTTTCCAAACTTGGTGAAGGAAGAAGGCATTCAAGTTCAACAAGCACAGAGAGCCCCAAATAAGAAGAACCTAAACAGGCCCAAACCAACACAAGTAATTAAAATGTTAAAAATTAAAGACAAATAGAGAATCCTATAAGCAGCAAGAGATAAGCAACAGGTTACCTACAAAGGAACCCACATGAGGCTCTTAGCTGACTTTTCAGCAGAAACACTACAGGCCAGAAGGGAGTAGCATGAAGTAATCAAGGTCATGAAAAGCAAGGATCTGAATCCAAGACTACTCCATCCAAAAAGTCTATCATTCAAAATAGAAGGTCAAATAAAGAGCTTTCCAGATGAAAAAAAGGCTAAGGGAATATATTAACACCAAACCGACATTGCAAGATATAATAAAAGGACTGTTGTAATTTGTAGAAGAAATAGGAAGAAAAATGGAACTACACTAAACAAAAAAGGCAATAAATAAGTACATATCAAATATCACCTGAAATATGAATGGTTTGAATGCTTCGATAAAAAGACACAGAGTAGCTGACTGGATATGAAAGCATGACTCACATATATGTTGTTTACAAGAGACCTATCTCACAACAAACGACTCACATAGGTTGAAAGTGAAGTGATGGGAAAAAATCCTTCAAGCAAACGGAAAGGAAAACAAGCTGGGGTAGCAATACTCATATCTGATAAAGTAGATTTTAAAATGAAGACCATTACTAGAGACAAAGAAGACCGCTACATAATATTGAAAGAATTTATGAAACAGGTAGATATAACTTTGTTAAACATATATGCACCAAATTTAGGAGCACCAACATATATTAAAAATCTGGAAGACTTCAAAGGAGAAATCAACGGCAATACAATCATAGCAAGGGACATCAACACCCTGCTGACATCATTGGATAGATCATTTAGACAAAAAATTAACAAGGAAACACAGACTCTAAATGATGTGTTACATCAAATGGATTTAATAGATATCTAAAGAGAAATAAACCCCAAAACTGCAGAATTCACATTATTCTCAAGTGCACATGGGACATTCTCAAAAATAGACCACATGTTACGGCTACCTCTCTACAAGTTCAAGAAGATTGAAATCATATCAAGCATCATCTTAGATCACAATGGCATGCAACTAGAAATCAATTGCAACAAGAACATGCAAAGACATTTGAAAACATAGAGGCTAAATTGCATGTTATTGAACAATGAATGGGTGACCATGGAGATCAAGGAAGAAATTAAAAACTGCCTAAAAACCAATGGAAATGAACACACATCAACAGAAAACCTATGGGATGCAGTGAAAGCAGTTTTGTGTGGGAAGTTCATAGCACTACAGGTCAACCTCAATAAGCAAGAACAATTTCTAATAGATTATCTAACCTCAAAATTTAAAGAACGAGAAAGCAAACAAAAAGAAACCCCCAGAGCAAGAAGAAGGAAGGAAATAATAAAGATCAGAGCAGAAATAAATGACATAGAGACCCAAAAAACCAATTCAAAGGATCAATGAAACAAAGAGCTGGTTCTTTGAAAGGATAAACAAGATTGATGGACCCTTAGCTAGAGTCACCAAGAAACAAAGAGAGAGAACACTAATACACAAAATCAGAAATGAAAGAGGAGAAATAATAAGTGACACCACAGAAATACAAAGGATTGTTAACAAATATTGTCAACAATTATACAGCAATAAATTTGACAATCTAAGTGAAATGGACAAATTTCTAGAAACACATTATCTGACAAAACTGAACTGGGAAGGGATAGAAAACTTGAACAGACCAATAACAACTAAGGAAATTCAAGATGTAATCAGGACTCTCCCAGTAAACAGAAGCCCAAGCCCGGACGCCTTCATGGGGAAATTTTACCGAACACTCAAAGAAGAACTAATACCCATTCTCCTCAAATTATTTCAAAAAATTCAAGAACAAGGAAGAGTTCCAAATTTGTTTTATGAAGCCAGAATGATTCTAACTCCAAAACTAGAAAAAGACACTACAAAGAAAGAAAACTACATGCCAATATCCCTGATGAACATAGATGCCAAAATCCTGAACAAAATACCAGCAAATTGGATCCAGCAATACATCAAAAAAATTATTCACCATGACTCAGTAGGATTCATCCCAGAGATGCAAGGCTGGTACAATATTTGCAAATCAATAAATGTGATACACCACATAAACAAAATAAAAGATAAAAATCATATAATCATATCAATAGATGATGAATAAGCATTCGACAAAATACAGCACCCGTTTCTGATTAAAACACTCAGAAATCTGTGAATAGAAGGATTATATATGACATTAAAATTGCCATATATGAAAGATCTACAGCCAACATTATACTCAATGGGCAAAAATTAAAAGCGTTTCCCATAAGAACAGAAACAAGACAAGAATGCCCATTTTCACCACCGTTATTTAACATAGTACTGGAAGTCAGCCACAGCAATCAGACAGGAAGAAAAAATAAAAGGGATCCAAATTGGAAAGGAGGAAGTAAAACTGCCATTATTTGCAGATGACATGATACTATATGTAGAAAACCCCAAAGACTCCATCAAAAATATACTAAACTTAATAAATGAATTTGGCAATGTAGCAGGATACAAAATTAATGTCAAGAAATTAATGGCATTCTTATACACCAATGATGAACTCAGAGAGAGAAATTAAAAAAAAAACAATCTCATTTACCATTGCGGCAAAAACATTAAGATACCTAGAAATAAACTTAACCAAAGAAATAAAGACCCTATTCGCCGAAATCTACAAGTCATTTAAAAAAGCAATAGAGGAAGATATAAAAAAGTAGAAGCACATACCTTGTTCATAGATTGGAAGAATAACATCATTAAAACGGCCATACTACTCAAAGCAATCTATAGATTCAATGCAATCCCCATCAAAATACCAATGACATACTTCACAGCACTAAAACAAATACTTCAAAAGTTCATATGGAACCAAAAAAGACCTCGAATAGCCCCAGCAATCTTGAAAAAGAAAAACAAAGTTGGAGGAATCACAGTACCAGATTTCAGGTTATACAACAAAGCCACTGTAATCAAAACAGCCTGGTACTGGCACAATAACAGGCATATAGACCAGTGGAACAGAACAGAGAACCCAGAAACGGTCCCAAGGCAATATGCTCAATTAATATTTGACAAAGGTGGCAAGAGCATACAGTGGAGTAAAGAGAGCCTCTTTAATAAATGGTGTTGGAAAATTTGGACAAGTACAATGAAAAAAATAAAACTAAACCATCAACTTACACCATACACAAGAATAAACTCAAAATGGATAAAAGACTTAAATGTGACTCATGAATCCATAAAAATCCTAGAAGAAAATGTAGGCAACAAAATTTCAGACATCATACGCAGCAGAATTTTCACTGACATATTACTTAAGGCAACAGAAACAAAGGAGAAAATGATCACAGGGGACTACATCACACTCAAAAGCTTCTGCACAGCAAAAGATACAATCATCAAAATGGAAAGGCAACCACTGTATGGGAGAGCATAATTGCCAATGATACATCAGATAAGGGGTTAATTTCCAATATATAGAGAGTGCTCATACAACTCAACAAAAGGAAGACTAGGAACCCAATTAAAATATGGGCAGAGGAACTAAATAGACACCTCCCCAAACAGAATGTACAAATGGCTAAGAGACATACGAAGAAATGCTCAACATCACTAATCATCAGAGAGATGCAAAATAGAACAACAATGAGGTATCACCTGACACCTGTCAGAATGGCCAGCATCAACAAATCATTAAACAACAAGTGTTGGCGGGGGTGTGGAGTAAAGGGGACTCTAGTACACTGCTGGTGGTAATGTAGACTGGTGCAACCACTATGGAAAACAATATGGTGTTACCTCTCAAAATTAAAAATTGAACTGCCTTTTGACCCAGTAATCCTACTTCTATGAATATACCCTAAGTCGTCCGAAACACCAATCAGAAACAATATATGTACCCCCTTGTTCGTACCAGCACTATTTACAATAGCTAAGTTTTGGAAAGAGCCCAAATGTCCATCGGTAGACGAATGGATAAAAAAGCAGTGGTACATATACACAATGGAGTACTATGCGGCTGTAAGAAAGAAAGATCGCTTATCCTTTAAGACCACATGGAGGGACCTGGAGAGTGTTATCCTAAGCAAAACAAGCCAAACAGAGAAAGACAAGTATCATATGATCTCACTTATTTGTGGAATATAATGACCATAACCGTCTGAGGAATGGGGTAGTCCCATAGACCTGGAAGTGGGGTACAGACTGACAATCCCCATAATACGGGGTGGTGGGGGAGAGATAAACCACAGAACTTATATGCATGTGTGCATGAATAATGGACATGGACAACTAAGCTGGGGACAGGGCGGGGGGTGGTGAGGGCGAATCAGTGTGGGAAAAAGAAGAAACATCTGTAACAAAAAGAAATTAATTATTTAAAAACAAATAAATAAAAATAAATGAATAAATATTTAAAAAAATAATAATTAGCATCTCTTTTGTGGTTAGTGACATAGAACAATTTTTTCATATGTCTCTTGGCCATTTGTATTTCCTGTTTGGAGAGTTGTCTATTTACATCCTCTGCTCATGTTTAATTGGATTCTTTGTTTTCCTTTTGTTGAGCTTTATGAATACTCTATATATTTTAGAAATTAACCACTTAATCTGATGAACATAATTGGTGCTCAATGAATATTTGTTAAATGAATGATTTCATTAATATTTACCTATTTCAATATAATATCTCAGAAATCATCTCATTATATTATCAAATTAATTTTAGGAAATATTCTGGAAATGAATAAAACATTTGTCTCTACTTTCAAGTGAAAGCCTTTGATTTATACTGTTTACTAGAACACTTTTCAATGAAATCTTTAGTTTAATCAGGTTAATATTTATAAGTAGTTTATCATATGTTGAATGTTATCTATTCATCAGTCTATATTGTATATAGATCAATTATTAATAAGCTATACCCCTGTCCTCAAGGTTGACATCAGGTTTAGTAAATGGCAAGTGGCCATTTTTATTTTGTGAAAATATGTTTTTCTTAACAGATGCTCTTTTTTTTTTTTTTTTTTTTTTTAAGTAAAGAAATAGCTTTATTTAAAACATAAGCTGACAGACTCTAGTACACTGCTGGTGGGAATGCAGACTGGTGAAGCCACTATGGAAAATACTATGGTGTTTCCTCAAAACATTAAAAATTGAACTGCTATTAGACCCAGTGATCCCACTTCTAGGTATATATCCTAAGAATCCTGAAACACCAATCAGAAAGAAAATATGTACCCCCATGTTCATAGCAGCACTATTTACAATTGCTATGATGTGGAAACAGCCCACATGTCCATCAATAGATGAGTGGATAAAAAAGCTGTGGTACATGTACACAGTGGAGTACTATGCAGCAGTAAGAAAGAAAGATCTCTTATCCTTTGAGACAACATGGAGGAACCTTGAGAGTATTATGCTAAGTGAAATAAGCCAGTCAGAGAAAGACAAATATCACATGATCTCACTTATTTGTGGAACATAATGAACAAGGTGGGTTGATGAATGAAATAGACTCAGAGACATAGAAAGGAGTAGGTTTTAGACTGACAAACCTCAGAGGAGGGGGTGGAGGAGATGGATGAGATAAACCAAAGAACTTATATGCATATATGAATAACTAATGAATATAGACAACCATGCTTGGGGGTGGGGGGGGGCTGGGATTGGGAAGAGGGGCTCTAGGGGGAAAAAAGAAACTTTTGTACCAAAAATGAATTAATAAGAAAATAATATAAAATAAAAATAATTACAATGGTAGTTTTCAGAACACCCCCCTCTACCTATTAGAAAATGTCCCTATGTTCCAAAGGCTTGACAGAGTGAGGTGATGTTAGAGGAAAAAAAAAATTACTCTTTTTACATGTGAGGCATTTGCTATGTGAGGCAGAGTTCGAACAGATATTCTCTTCAAATGGAAATCTTATCTTTCCAAGCTTGGATTGTGTGGACCTTGATGGAAATGATGGTCAGTTTTGAAAATTTCTGACCCTTGGCCTTTGATTTTCCTTAGGGCACATGATGAAAACAGATGCAAAAAATCAAAGGAGATAAAGCACAGATGTTCACACACACAGTTTATACTAGGGAGGCTTTGTGCTGAGATACTGAGTTTGGGTCCCAGGGAAGGAGTTTGTTTCAGCCACTCTTGCTGCTTGGGGCGTCACTGTCTTTATAATGGGCCCAATCCATGTCATAGGCACCCTCACAGATATAGGAAAGGTAGGATGAACACCTACAGGGTTCCTGCCATCAGGCCACCATGCTGGCCTGATGTTTCGCGGTGCTGTTTGGCGCAAGCTGCGCCTCTTGGAGGGACCATGCCACTGCTGTTGACCAGGAAGGAGCAAGGAGGGCTCTGCTCAGGAAAGCTGGAGAGCCCATGGCAGCTTGGACCCACTGACTGCCTGACTGATTTGCAGTTGGGTGAGCAAGATGCTCTTTTTTTTTAGAGTTTTTAAAATTTCTTTCTTATTTTTATTGTCCAAGTCTAAATTAGTTACTCTTCTTCCATATACTGTTTTTGTGAAATTAAAACAAAGATAATATGAGGTTTTAGGGTATAAAGTCCCATCTTGCCATCTAGCCCATACTTGATTTTTCAGATATTGTATTTCAAATTTTCCACTATTTGTTTTCATTTAGTATGCCCTCCCCTTTTTAGCTCCTATAGACTCTTCCTTTTTATTCATTTAAACAAGCAAACCAAAAATTCACAAGTGGAGAAAATGGTGACTATTTTATTATAGTAATTTTTACTGAATGCAAAGCCTATCCTCAAATAAGTGTGTGTGTGTGTGTGTGTGTGTGTGTATACACACTTGCTTGTTTGATGTTTGTCTTAAGTGATTAAGTGAATCATCTCTAAATATTGGTAAAACATTTTGAAGCCACTACTGCATTGCTCTTTTTATCTCTTCTCAAAACACTGAGGAAATGGACTGAAGGCCAAGTAAACACATTTATACACAAAGGGAAATAAGCTCTACAGGCTTTTAAAAATAAAACCTGTTTAGTGTAGATATGCCCTGATGTAGCCAAAGTGTTTAATTTCAAACTTTTCTGGAAGTAAGTGCACAGTTTACCATTTGTAGAAAAGATTATATTTGACCTCTAAAAAGGATACTGCCCACATTGATGATTCTTTTCTTAAAAGATATAGAAAATTATGACAAATTTTAAGTTTGTTAAAAAAGAGAACTGTGAAAAAGTTTGCTGAAGTAATACCACAAAAAAAAGACTGTTTCCCTCTTTCCAAAAGCAGCAGGTTCTCTTTAAATTTTTATTGTTTCTTAACAAAGCACTTCTAGGTCCATTCATTCAATCAAGAAATCCTTATTAGAAGGTTCTTAGATCTTCAGAATGAAGTAGATAATCCTTCTTGCTTTTATTTATTAATGTATTCTCAAAAACACATTCACTATAAAATATATGAGCAAATTTTTTATTAATATAACTAGATAGTGTATTAACTTTAATCTTTAATAAAAATTTACAGAGTGGGATAGAAAAGTGATAATGTTTCAATAACCCATTCTTATTGTCTGTGTTCACAGTGAACTGAATGCTTATCCCTCTTTTTCCATAGCAGAAAACAAAGTATTTTTTTTTTTTATCAAATGGAGACCATTTGCTGACACGTGGATTTGTATGGTATTTTAAACATTGTTGAAAGTGCGAAGTCTGGGGACAAATATCATATAAGAAGGAAATTAAACTGAGATATTTTACATTGAAGTAGAAAATCCAGGAATTAAGGAAACTGTTGATCCAAAGATGAAACCTAAATTAAGATTCCATTATTGTGCCAGTCTTTGAGGGAGGAAAAAAATCCCATCATCTAGATTTTATCATAAATGCTAGTGCAAATAAGTTTTCAGTTGAGGTTATGAATTGAATTTCAAGTAGCGCAAAGTAATTTATTTTAACTTTTAGATCTTTTATTACTTTATGTGGCAATGTGTCCAGACATCACACAAATAAAAAGGGAAGTGTTAGTGTTTCTTTAATGCAGAAGCAACTCTTTCATGTGCTTTTTAAATTTCTAGACTAATCTACTATCAGTATGCTGTTCCCCGCGACTTTGCTGTGATTTTTAATGGGTTTTTGGATGGCTTCTTGTACATTTGTGATGTATTTTCAGGTGTAAGGATATAACATTTCTTCTTAATTATCTTTTGGAATGGTGGGGGCTTATAGTCAATGATAACCTAATAATTCATAGACCACCCGGCAATGCATTATATGATATCCTTACACATATATACCTAATGTGGTTGCTGTTTGCATTTTCTGAGTAGGCACTGGCAACTGCTGGTATGTGTGTGAGGGACAATGTCAGGGAGGGATGGCAGAGTGATAAGGGAAAGCTGGTTCAGAAGCTCTGGGTGTCTCAGTCAAATGGATTCTCAGGCTTTTATTGTAGGTTTTAGGGCATAAAGTCCCATCTCTCCATCTAGCTCAGAAGTGGTGATGTCGGGAATATTTACAATTCTTCACTCTGAGTCATCTCAACAGGAACCATGTGCTAATCAGGCCTCTCCCCTAGTCAAACTCTAAACTCAGGGCTCCTGGGCTCCATTTCCTATTCACCAGCACAAGGGGGATCAGTGACAGATCTCTCATAGCAATGTGTCCTTGCACACAGTAGTTTGGTTTCAAAGTTCTTGTACAGAGATTTAAAAAGAGAAAAAGTCCAAGCTTCTTGTACAAAAGGAGACTGAACTACCTTTTTGTGTGAGGTGGACACTGCAGGGAACAGAACTGACAGGTCAGACTTTTCCAAAGGACTGAGTTGTTGAAGTTGTGTGTGAGGGAAGCTTCTTGTCAGCACTCAACACAAAATATTGTGCTTTGTATAAAATAGGATCTCAAGAGCATGTGAGCTGGGATTCACTGTCACCTAGGTCTGAATGGGATGTTTTCAGGAATTCTGTCACTGTTTGTCACTCCTTAGTATGTTTTTAAAGAAAGAAAAGATTGAGCAGAAGAGTTAGACACTCTTGTACATGAGTAGGCTTTTGAAGATTACAGTGAAAGCCATTCGTCCTTATTAACAGCCTGTAGAAAGAGTGGCAGGGTAGAGTCTGCACTGCTGTGTTGTCATAAGCTTTGCTTTTCTACTGTCTTCCATTTTTGAGACTCACAAACATTACAGCAGAGTTATACATGCAGTTCATGTACCTAGAATGGCTGCTAAGGAAGTGTTGGTTAAAAACACAAAAAACAAACAAACAAAATATAACAAAGCACAGTGGAGATTTTTCTCAGGGTTTCTGTAGTCAAGCAAATCTGTTTATAAAGAGTGATTGATTTTAAAAGTTATGTGAGACACTACCATTTAAGACATTTCCAGACACAAACTAGTTGATAGTTTGATAATTCAAATATATGTGAATCCTTTCTCCCCTACACATTTAAGCTTTCTGATACTAAAGAAATCAATACTTCTGTTTGGGGAGAGATATTATGTCTACAGAACTAATGATTTATGGCAACTCTATAATTCCACCAAGCCTGGCCAGTGCCTTCTGTATTAGTTGGGGAGCTGGGCCTCCAATGTAGGATTATAAAGAAAAGAAATTATATCAGTTTGTTCAACTGTGCCCACTGCAGCTATCTGTCAAGGCTCCAAATTATATTTATCCATAGGATCAGCTAAGATGAACCCCTTGTACCTTATCAAAGCCTATTTATACTGTCAAAGTATAATTTTTTAAAAATTTAAAACACAACTAATATGCATATTGTACAAATACATGTTGAAGATTTATTAACTCATTAATGAGAGAAATGGTAACATGGTAAAAGCTGGTTGACAAAGCATTTTTTGAGGGACTGAGTATTTATAAGCATTTAAAAAGGATATTAAAATATATTACTATAAGAAATAAAACTGATTTATATTCTATAGGATAATAAAAATCATAATGTTTGAGATTTTCTTTTCAATTGGATAGGAATTATTACACCATTACTAGAAAAAGGTCTATAAATTAACACGTAACTTTACAGGATCTGAGCCAATAATTAATAGTAAATAGCAAAATCAAACAAAGGTATATATCCTGTAGATGAGTAAACAATCCTTGGTAAACTTGTTCCAATGTGACATTGAAAGGACTATTTCCAAGGTTTAGTAATTTTTCCTTAACACCTTGTATTACATTAATAAGATGCACCTAGACTTTATTTGCTCTTGCTTGCCTTCTCATCACTGCCCCAGTTTGATTTAAGACCTACCACCCCTGCAAAATACTCACTTTCCTGCCTGCCAATAGAAATTTTAGGGACTAACCAGGAAAAGAACAAATTATCCTTTTGCCCTACTACAGCTTTACTCGGCTGGGTGACTAGGCTGCCACTTCTGCCCTTCTGGCCATCACAGTCTCTATTGTTGCTGCTCAGCTGTTAACGGGGCACCTGCATCCTCTACAGGTGGACTGAAACCTTTGGCCCTGTTGTTGAGGGCATGGTGGTTTCTTCTAGGGTGCATCTGTACTGTGCTGATAAGTGTTCAACAACTGGTTCTCAAAAAACAAAACAAAAACCAAAAAACAACAAGCCCTGATTTGTAACACTTGCCAATTTTCATGGTATGAATACTTTCACTATGGGCAATTTCAAGCTTCCAACATGATTTCAACCAGCTAAGTCGATACACTAGTACACCACTGGTTAGAGCAGGAGGGGTTCCTCTTACCATTGAGATAAAAAGTATTTAAGAATCCCACAGCAGTGCTCCTAAGGTTTTAGTAAAACAACTCTCAGCATTTTTTCTTACAGCTTTCCATGTTCCTCTAAATGACCCAGTAGGAGAGCCTCAATCTTTGTGGGGAAATAGCAGTTCCAGGGGACGCAGAGCAATCTTATGGCTGGCTTGCCTAGCCTGTCCAACACTTGGTTCACAGCTGGGTCTTGAGAATGGAAAGCTATAAGAGAAAAAATGCCTAGAGCCATTTTGTTGTTGTTGTTGTTGGTATGTGCCCCTAGCGGGAACCAAACCTGGGACTCTCTGGTCTGCAGGCCGATGCTCCAACTGCTGAGCCAAACCGGCCAGGGCCCTAGAGCTGTTTTAATAAAGTTCCACAACACTCTCAGCCTCAGGAGCACTACCATGGGATCCTTGATTAGTCAGAACTTGTTTAAAACGACTATAAATTGTAGGAGTTTAAATGTGTACAATCCCAAATATAAATGTATTCAATGTTCTCTGTTAAATCTAAGTAAGAGTCATATATTTCGGGATAGGTTTAAGGCCACCCATTTGCTAGAGGTTTGAGAACCTGACCCATCATTTGTGCCCTGCTATTCTATCTGATATGCAAACTTGCCAATTCTGAATGACAGAGTAACCAATATAATTCTGCTCCATTGTTATTGCTAAAATTGACCAATCTAAGGATTGCCGGTGAATCTCATCTTCCCTGAGGAGTTGTTCATTCAGGATCCTGTTTCATCATATCACCTGGAGCATTTTGTTTTCTTGGACCTCCTACTGATCCTTTATGTGGTTCTTGAGTCCTATGAACAGAACTGCACACAATGTCCCAGGTGTGGACACATTGCATTTGGTACAATAATAGGAATACTTTCTTACGTACTTTATGTACCTCTTCACAGGCATTGCAGCATTTTGCTAGTTCCTTTTATCTTCAAAAGTATGCCAAATTAGTGTCTTTAGGGATTCAACCAGATATCTGCATGTTTTGGGAATTTTCTGTTTATTACACTCCTCACATAAACAGGGACCTAACCATGGCTCCTGCTAGTCCATTCAGGGCTTTTGTCCAAAATAGAAAGATGCTCCTTCCTCTAAGTGGAAGTAGCTCTGTGCCTAAGGCACAAGACTTGTGGAGCAGAACATGAGCTGAATTTCAGCATTAATTCCTGGGTTGTCTGATGGCATTCACCTTCCTACCCAGAGCAAGACTGATCATTCGTTCTTGTCTACTGACTGTAAACCAGAACTTTGGCCTCTTTAAGAGTCCCTTCAAAATAGAACCCCTTTTTCATCCTCTTCTTAAGGAGAGATACTACAAAGTCAGTCTATTTATTAGAACCTGGGAAATGCAGCAGGCTGGATATTAGCCCCATGGGGCTGAGATTCCCATTTCCTGCTTTCATCCCAAACCTCTGTACCTGGCAAGTGCTCTTCAAACTTCATTATTTTTGCATACCTCCTAAATAAAAATAATTTCAGTAAAAACTATGTAACCTGTAGGGCATTTTTAAATTGGTGGAAATAATTACATCACCTTTTTAAATGCATCTTAGTCTTTTCGGGCTGCTGTGACAAAATACCATTGACTGAGTCAGCAACTGGAAAGCTAAAAACTATATTTCACAGACTTGCAGCTAAAATTGTGCGCATTATTATGGCTCCACTAATCAAATGCACTCACATGAGGTTTGAAAAGTGAACGTGAGGTAGAAACGGTGATTCTGAGCCCCCTGCTGACTTAATTAAGCAAGATACAAAAGAGGGATAGTGAAATGAATGTTATGTTCCCCATAACCAACATAACTATGTGGCCATTATATAATATTTAAAAAATATTTATATTTGAAAAGTTTATAAAGCAGTAGGAAACACACTATCTTTGTTTTAAAAATTAATATGGTGCCTGTATTTTTATATATAAACTGGAAGAATATATATCAAAGTTAATGCTATTTCTGAGTAGTGGCTATAATATTTTATGTAATAAGTTCTTTGTTTTTTTTTTTTATCCTCACCCGAGGACATTTTTCCTTTTTTTTTGTTGTTGTTTTTTTGTTCAGGTAGAGTGGGAGGGAGAGAGAGGAATATATATAGAGAGAAACATCGATGTGAAAGGGACACATCAAGTGGCTGCCACCCACATGACTCAACCAGGGCCGGGGACAAACCGCAACCGAGGTACATGCCCTTAGTGGAAACTGAACCCGGGTCTCTCCGGACCGCAGGCCAATGCTCTAACCATTGGGCAAAACCGGCCAAGGCTGGAATAAATTCTTGAATAGTGTGCAGATGGAGATAGGATTCAAACATGTGATGGGGTTAGGCTTGGGACAGGGGAAGGGTTATCCACTCCTATAAGGTTGAAGAGATGCTAAGGACAAGTGTAAAAAAACAAGTTGTAGGTGAGGTAGGGAGCAGTGAGATAGTTCTTAATTTTTGGCCTCCATTTTTGCTGTGACGTGGAAGCAAGGCCATTACTGAGAATGAAAGAGGAAGCTGTAGGGTTGGAGATGTTATATTAGTAGTGAAGGTTCAAGACTACAGACATGGGGAATGATAGAAATAAATAGTCAGGCTCAGGCTACAGTTGTTTCTGGTGGGCAATGAAGGCCCAGCTGATGTAAGAAATTAGCCTATGCTGCCTAGGTCATTTCTCCAACAGGACTAAACAGCCACAGAGGCTGATTGTGGTTTGAAATGTCACAATCTTCAACCCATCTGACATTTCTTCAGTGAGTTAAAATTTCCTATCAATAACCATTGACTCTGACCACATTAGATATGACTGGGCATTCAATAAACAGTCATTCTTTAAATTACAGACACAGTTATACTGTATTGATAAAGAGTTTGGGTTCTCAAATATAACTACCACGATACAAATACAAGTTGAATTACTTATTGGAGTTGTGTTATTTCTCTGTCTCACTTTTCTTATCTGTATAATGGAGGCAATAATATTATTTATTTCATAGAGTTGCTGTGAAATCTAAATGAAATAATTCAAATTATTCAGAATAATGTCCAGCACATTGTAATCCCTTAATACATCTTATTTGCCATTGGTATTATTATATACATTAATATGAAAAAGAATGTAAAAAAAAAAAAAAGGATGATTTAATTGTATTATCTATTTCCACTCCCTCACTAGACCTAATCTCAGGCTCTCTTGTTATACCAACCTGGTTGAGAAGTCGAGTCCTTTAATTAATCACATACTCTGATTAAGATATCATGGCCATATATTAATTAGCAATCTCCAAAGTAGCACTGTACAATAAAATATGCAGAACATTATTATTTTTTAATTTTATGTCATCTACTCTCCAATGAATTAGGAGTATTTAAGGACCTGTTACAGTTGGGTTCCCGGGAAACAGATTGTGAAATGGAAATGGACATGCAGAAAGTTTATGAGAGAGAGCCCTTGGGATCAACATCAGTGGAAAACAGAGGAAGGACACAGGAAGGTACAGGGGAAGAAGGCAAGCTGTAATGCCACCTCTATTGAATGATGAAGCCTTATCTCATCCCATTGGGGAGTCCTTAATCTTGTAAGGCCTCTAAAAGTTGTCTTAAATTGGAGTGAGGGGTTCTAGCCTTTATATCTGTGCATTGACCAAACATTTGATTTAGGCTACACCTGAAAGAAAGCATGGCAATGGGTAAGGTAGTTTACTTTAACAGAGGCAATTCTCAAAGAGGGCTGACAGCTGAGGGTCACCTTTAGACACTTTTAACATCTTGGAGAATAGTCCTTCCTTCCGTCTGAAAGGGAATTTGTGTGCCATATTTGTGTGCCTTATTCTTTGAGCATCATCATTTGAATGTCAGCTAAGCAAATGTGGTAGATGTACAGTTTGGCTAGAAAATAGAACCTTGACAAATTAAATATCAGGTGAGAGAGGTTCCACAGTGCTTTGAATTTAAGTGGTCTATTTATTGCCTGTGATGTCATCCTTCTACAGTGGAGGAGTGTTGGAAATATAAGGGTATGTGACTTTTTTTTTCCAATACAATCTATAGGCACTTTTCCCTTTCTTTCTCTTCCTGTAAACCATCTATTCACTCTCCCAGTCTTGCTTTTATCTGTCTCTTCTGCTCAATATTACATTTTCTTGTAACAGAAGAGAATGTAAGCCAGAGCCACAGTGAAATTGACTTTCTTGTGTTGTTTTCTATAGACATGGAGAATAAGCTAAAATAGGTCCTTATGTGAGAAAGTATTAACAGAAGGACACAGTAGGTCCCAGGAGAGGGAGGTCTGTGTTCTGGCACAGATGATAGTTGCAAGAGCTGGTATCATATGGCAATGATGACCTGGGGACAGTGGGGTAAACACTGGTCATTGGGCTGTTTTGGAACAATGGAAGAGTGCTCATTTTTGTACCTGACCACAGTATTTCAGTTTGTCCAGTGTTTGCTGGGGTTGTGGATTAAACATGGAGCTGGAACTAGCTTATACCTTCCCTGACCTTTATATTAACTTGTTCTATTTGTAACTTAAATTTTTCAAGCTCTTGAAAAGCATTTCTCTTGCCAGGGCTGCTTGTTAGTAAGGGCCTAAGAAGAAAAACAAGGCATTGTTTTTGTTCCTACTACTATTTCAGTTCTGATGGTAGTGTAAATGGTTAATCTTGGAAAATATTTATAAATAAAGTAGAACAAAGAAAATTTCAGAAACCTCATCTGTAACGAGCAGGAAATTGTGACAGTAAATAATGGTGTTCAAATGAAGGGTTTCACCATTGTTTTCCCCCTACCTTGAACTTAATACAATTTCTTATTTTCTTCTTTTGTACAGAGGTATTGTGAATTAGAAACAGGCTAGAAAAGTGCATGGACTTTTCAAGGAGGAAAAAAAAAATACTAGCTATAGTGGAGTGTAGGATGTGGTAATGCAGGATGCAAAGTCAGCTGGACAACAAATATTTGTTGAGTGCCTACTGGTTGCATGCAGTGCACTGAGGATATGCAGGGAAGCAAGGGTCAGTAGCAGATGCTGTTCATGTCCTGATCCTGTACCTTGCCTTTACTACTTCATTGCAGGCAGGTCCCTGTTACAATTGTCAGCACATGTATTTCATTACCTGGAGTCTTTCTCTGTCTGTCAGAGCCCACTTGCCTGTATGCAGGGCATCCCAAAAGTTCTGGGAATTAATGTTCCTTTAGGAGTAGCCCTCAGTCATGACTGACAGGAGTGGGTGTATAAATATACCACTTCTATCCCCCTCTACACTGGCTCTGGTAGGTCCCTGCTGGATTAAGTTCAGTGTAGCCAGCTTGATAATAGATATTTTATTGGCTGCCTTGTTTATCCCTGTCTCACTTGACTCCTGGATGGGTGTTTCCAGAGATCATTCTTCCAGATAAACTACTTATACTTAAGTCCATATCTCAGGGTATTTTGGGGAAGCAAATCTAAGGTCTAGTCTATTGGGGAAGTCAAACATACTGACAAGTATGAATAGTGCTACAAGGAGAAGAAAAATTTGCTTCAAGCTACAATGTTTCTGCTTAATTTTCTGTGCAAAATTCAGGAATCTCTGTCATGAAGAAGAGAAATAGGTACAAAAGTACCTATTTTGCTATTTACAGTATAGGGAAGAAGTTTCATTGCTTTATTGAAAAAGGAGAAATACAATGATTAACCCAGCCATGAGCATGATGCCTCTGTCCTTTGTTTTGAGAAGGTTGGAGCTATTTATGATGTGCATTATAGAATCTGGCTAGATGTAGGGGTACAGGGATTATCTGGGCAGCAAGGAGAGGCAAAATGTGAGTCACATTTTCAAGACCTTTGTGGTCGATTCAATAACCTTAAACACACATTTAATAACTTGATATGTAAAGCTTTTTGTTAGCTTTCAAAGTTAAATCAAAAGGATAAAGAGTAATATAATTAAGAGTAAGATAAAATCATTTTCCAGGCAGTTGCTGACCAGTACACACTGGCTTCCTTGTGTTGATAGTGAAAAGCCACCAGCCACCACATTATTTATTACAGTGTAACAGCTGCAATTCTTTGGGTATGGAAGCATTCCCTAAAATCCCTTAAGCTTTCTTTCAAATCCTGATTTTATTAACATCAATGGTTGTCTCTATTGAGTAGCTCGGCATATAGTGAGCTATACTGTTTATCTTTAACCAGAGCTCAGAAAATGTTACTTAAGCATTGCAAAGGAAAACCATTTTGTTTGGGGCACACTGGCTCAAATTATTGCCCCATTTGTTAACCTGCCATTTACCTAGTGTGGGCAGGATGTGAATTCCTCTATCTGTTCCTATTCTCCCTCCCCAACCTCCTCAGCACAGAGGACCTATTTGCCTAGGGAAACAAGGGAAGGCAGTGTGAATAGCGTCTGGGGTAAATTGTGCTCAAAATCTTGCTCTCAGGTATGGCTGCCAGTCAATTCAGCTACTGTAGACCAGTGTTTTATTTCCTTCCTTCCCAGATGGAAGAAAGTGTTGTCCCAGCATTCTACCAGGTAAGGAGGGGCCTTGAAGAAAAAGACTGGGTTTGAGCTTCTAATCAAATGCTTGCCAAGGTTCAGGGAATCAATTCTGTTCTCCCCACTGGAAAGATCTCCTCTGCAGTCATGTCCCCTTTTATCCAAATATGTGCCATGTTCAGAGAAACACATTTAGTATCCAGCACTCACAGCACAATAGTGTAGCTCAGTTCATCATGTCCCCTTTGAGAATAATCTTTTTTTTTATTCTGAGTAACAATAAAAAGTTGTGTTTCTGTAGGGAGAATAATAGATATCTTGATATGATAGATTCTGTGTAATGGGAACTCTGGCAAACAGAACCTGCTGATTTCACAGAAAAAGTTTGATTTCTGAAATCATTATTTATAGGAACATCGATTTTTTAAAAATGAGGATTCCACCTGCTGTACAGGGAGGAGCGAAGGAAAGGTGCCAGGAAATTAAAGGGAGAGAAATGGTGAGGGAAATTAGAGATGACTAAGTATTTTTAAGAAACCACATCTAACACTGGACTTTAGCTGGTGCTGGAAAGGGGCCAGTCTGAGAAAAGAAGCTGACTATACTCCTTGCCAACTGCACTGGGTAGAGCTAACGGAAGGGAAGTTGAAAAAGTGCCGTTGAGGAGGATAAAAGCGAATAGAAAGGAGACTATTCATTCATTGTCTTAAAGGATAATTTGTGCTTTTACACTGCAGCTGTTATTTAAGTTAAAGGAACCACATAGGAAAGAAAGGCTAGAACTACAAGTCTTCTAGAAGAGTTATGGATAAAGAACATAGACCTTTCTCTGTCACTTCACCATTAAGTTTTATTGGTTCATTGCATAACTCCCTCTAGTCCTTGATGGTCTCTGAAGGCATCTGATGAATTGAGCTACACTGATGTTATTGAATACTGGACACTCATTTTGTTTCTCAAAACAGGTAGTAAGTATATTTGTATTTAAAAGGGTATTGTCCAAACTTGAAAAAATAATTTATCATGGGGGAGTGGTAAACTCAATTAAGTCAAAGCCAAATTTTGTTCCCCAATCTTGCCACAGATCCACTCATTGAGAACTTAAAAAAAAATCTCTAAGTTTCTGTTAAATTGTTTATTACATAGGTTAAATATATAGAATTCAAAATGTAAAATATTTCAGAAATTGTAAAGAAATAAAAGCAAGTTACGAGACTGAGTGGCAGAGATATATGAGCTTACAAACACCCTCACCCCAACCAGACCCATGTTTGGGTGAAGGAATCTTCAGAAGGTGCAAGTTTTATGATTTTGTGAGATCTGATTGAACTTCAGTAGAAGACTTGATCTGGAAGGGATTCAGTCAGATCTGGCTTCTTGCCAGCATTTTCCAGGATGCAGTGGATTGTCTCTATGCCCCTGTCACCTTTTCAGGCAACAACTTAATTCATAATTTATATTCCAGGGTACTAGGTGGGGTGCAGAAAAACACCGAAGTCAAGTCTATAACAAACAGATTTATTTCAATGTTCTGTAAGACAGATTAGCACTTTTCTTTAGATAGAATGTTCTGTGGTGAAGAAAATGTCCTACATCTGAGCTTTCCAATACAAAGCCACTAACCACATGATATTGAGCATGCCGGATGTGGCTAGTGTGATTAAGAAAGTAGATTTTTGTTGTTGTTTTTGTGTTGTTCTTTTAAATGTCTTTATTGTTAAAAGTATTACAGATGTCCCTCATATCTCCTCTATTGACCCCTTCATCCCCCATTCCACACCCCTCCTGCCTTCCCCTCACTATAATCTGTGTCCATTGGTTATGCATATATGCATATATGTTCTTTGGTTTATCTCTTTCTGTCCCCTTCCCCCTTTTCCTTTGAGGTTAGTCAGTCTAACAACCAATTTGTACTTCTTAATCCTTTCATCTTTTTCAATCATTCCCCCAAGCACCACCCCCTCCCATCTGGCAACCAATGAAAAGTTCTCTGTATCTATGAGTCTGTTTCTGTTCTTCTTGTTCTTTGTTTGTAGATTCAATTGTTGTTATATATGTGTTTATTGCCATTTTATTGTTCATATTTTTTATCCTCTTTTTATTCAAGAAGATCTGTCAACATTTCATATAATACTGGTTTGGTGGTGATGAACTCCTTTACCTTTATCTTATTTGGGGAACTCTTTATATGTCCATTGATTCCTTTTGAATTTTTTTTCTTTATTGAATTTTAGACAGAGAGGAAAGGAGAGGGAGAAAGAGATAGAAACATCAATGAGAGAGAACACTGATTAGTCACCTCCTGCATGCCCCTCACTGGGGACATGGCTTACAACCTGGGCATGTGCCCTGACCAGGAATCAAAATTATGACCTCTTGATGCATGGTTCAATGCTCAACCACTGAGCCCTCCAGCTGGGCTATGCCCATTGATTCTAAATGATAGCTTCACAGGATAGAGTAATCTTGGTTGTGGGTCTTTACTTTTCATCACTTGAATATTTCTTGCCACTCCCTTGTGGCCTGAAAATTTTCTGTTGAGAAATCAGCTGACAGTCTTATGTGAGCTCCTTTGTAAGTAACTAACTGCTTCTCTTTTGCTGCTTTTAAGATTCTCTCTTTGTCTTTTAACATTCTGCATTTTGATAATGATGTGTGTTGGTGTGAGCCTCCTGAGGTTCATCTTGTTTGGGACTCTCTGTGCTTCCTGGACTTGTATGTCTGTTTCCTTCACCAAATTGAGGAAGTTTTCTTTTCTTTTTTTTTTCAAATAGATTTTCAATTTCTTGCTCTCTCTGTTCTCCTTCTGGCATCCCCGTAATGCAAATTTTGGCACCCTTGAAGTTGTCCCAGAGGTTCCTTACACTATTCTCATTCGTCTGGAGTCTTTTCTCTTTTTGCTGTTCTGATTGGACATCTTTTGCTTCCTTATATTCCAAATCAATGATTTGCTTCTTGGCTTTACCTACTCTACTATTTATTCCCTTGTAAATTATTCTTTATTTCAGTTAGTGCCTCCTTCATTTCTGACTGTGCACCCTTCATTTCTGACTGGCCCTCTTTTATGCTCTTGAGGCCCTCACTAAGTTCCTTGAGCATCCTTATAACCAGTGTTTTGAACTCTACATCTGTTAGATTGCTTATCTCCATTTTGCTGTGGCCTACAGCTGTCCACTGGGTATGCTGGCTCTGGGGCAAGGTCAGCCACTGCTTGTGTTCTAGCCAGGACCACCAGGCATAAGCTACAAAGCGATCTGCTAATGGCTGCTTCTTGTGCTGGGCTTGGAGGTGCCCAGAAAAAGCCAAGTTGTGAACCAAGGCTGGCTGCTCCTAGTGTCGGGCCTGGGGCCACATTGTGAGTGGTATGGGGCTCACTGAGGCCAGATACTGCTTTTTTTTTTTTTTTGTAGATAATTTAGGAAAATCTGAAACAGGAGCCAAGATAGGCCATTCTTATGGTAAAGCCACTGGAAACAGCTTGAGCTGAAATTTGGGTGGGGCAGGGCCTCAGTGAATCACAGGGAGGGGCAAACACAGTGAGCCAGGTTGTTGGAATCCCAGATATGGTGACCCTCTGCAGGCCCCATCGGGGAAGGGCTCACCAAAGGAACAAGGGCCTCTGTCCGCATGTCTGTCCAGGAGAATGCTGCCTCTCAAGCTCTTGCCCCAGTGTTGAACAACCCAGTTCTTCCCCATATGTCCCCTGATGCATTTCAAGCTGCCTCCCCCATGCTAGAGCCTGGAGGGTGCGAGTCTGAGTAAGTCCATGTGTGGGCCCCTGAAGAGGAGCTGCCTGGGACTCCACGACCCTCAGCCTCAGTTACTGCTGGATTTTACAGCCAAAAGTTCTGGGGACTTCTCTTCCTGGCACTGGAACACTGAGATGGGGGACCTGGTGTGGGACCGGGACCCCTTGCTCCTCAGGGAGGACCTTCACAGTAGAGGTGTCCTTACTGATTTTTATCCACCACACGTGGGTGTGGGATCTGCCCGTTCGTGCCCCCAACCCTCCTAGCAGTCTCAATGTGGCTTCATGTTTAATTTCGTAGCTGTAGGACTTCCATTCAGCTCGATTTCAGGTGGTATTGAATGATGGTTGTTCTATAGTTTAGATGCAATTTTGATGTGGTTGTAGGAAGTGGCCAGTACTGTGTTTACCTATGCTGCCATCTTGACCAAAAGTCAGGAAAGCAGATTTAAATTTTTGTCTAGTTTTAAGTAATTTAAAATTTAGTAGCCACATGTGGCTGCTGGCTACTGTGTTATACACAGTGCAGAAGAAATCCTTGGATAATGAGAAAATGGAATAATCAGCACCATTTATTTTTCACATTAAAGAGAAGCCTGGATCCCTGGAATCACACAATTAAATAGTTTATCCTATTGGCCATGTCTGTCTGTGAGCTGAGTAACTACAATGTGGTTCAGTGCTTCTTTGGGAAACATGTAAATTTGCTATTAAAAGTAGGGTCCCCTTGTTCTCATTTTTAGTCTACAGGTTAGATTAAAATGTAGGGCTGCTTTCTCTTCCAGATAATTAGATATTGCCTCCCAAAGCTAGATTCATTTTTTTTTTTTTTCAGTAAGAGCAAGAAACTGGAGTCATTCCAAAGAATAAAAGCTCTCCTTGAAGACAACATATTCTCTAGACACTGGCTGTGGAAACAACTGGAGGCCTCTTAAGTAGAAATAATGGCAGTCTTTCCTTCAACTCTCCCTAGGAATTACAGCATTAGTGGTTTGAATACATTAAAGGCCGGATCACTCTGTGCCCACTGCAGGCAGATGATATATATAGAGATGGTCTCCCCAAAATGTATATAGGGTGTCTGTAGATTCTATTACATTTTGAAAATGAAATGTATTTTAATAAACACTGGCTTTATAATTATACTTTTTTATGTAAACACAAAAGATTATGTATATTTAATTCCTTTCCCTTGGTCAACAACCAACAAAAGAGAATTCAGACTAAAGTCCCATGTGAACCTTCTTGAAATTTAAACCCCATTTTGCTAAGACAGGATAAAGGGCAAAGCAAAAAAAAAAAAAAAAAATGAACACAATACAATTAGACTATACTAGCCCTCAAGTTATCACGTATCATGTGTAATTTCTAATACAAAAAGGACTTAATTATGCCATCATGACCAAAATCACTTATTAAGTGCCCATTTTTATGTGATGCTGGGCTGGGAAGATATATAGAAAAAGTCAGACTCGGTCTCAAACCACTAGACAGACAATAATGAAACACAGAGATATTCAGGATGGGAATTAAATACATTAATGAATATTTATATCCAGTGCAAAAGTAGCCCCCACAGAGTAAGCTTGAAACTCAAATGCCTAAAGACCAATACTCTGAACTATTCTCACTTTAATGCAGGAGGTAAGGGGAGGAGGATGGAGGAAGCTGTTTGGATCTGATATTCTCTTTGTAATGTATGTGAAAGTACTAGTGCTATTTTCCCTTTGGGAAAGTGTGTGTGTGTGTGTGAGTGTGTGTGTGTGTGTGGTGGGATAGGAGGACAGGCTTAGGGCTTAAACAACCTGGAAGCTATTCTCTTCACAGCAAGACACCACCCATATCCCTGCAGCATGTACTAATATATGTCACAGAAAGTGTGTGGAAGAGAGAATGAGAGTCTAATGGAGTAAGAGAGCCATGGAACTCCATGCACCACCCAGAGTAACCGCTGGACTGCAAGCACAGTAGGGCTTTTCTTGTCTGGAGTTGTGGAGTTCAGAGAAGCAAACTAGGCTTAAAGCTAACCAGGAGTTGAATGACCAAGATACCAAGAACATGCATCCAAAGGTTTGCCAAAACAAAGGGGCTAGAAGTACAAAGTAGGTATGAAGTGCAGAACCAGGAATCCAGAAATCAGAAAGATGGGAGAAAGAAAATGGATTGAGAAAAAAGAGGAGAAATTTGGAACAATTGCTTAGAATAATTAGAATTGTTTGAAGCTTGTTTTTAGGTTGGCACATTCTTTGGTGGTTTGCCAAATTTGAAAGTTAGAATGGTCAGTGAGGTAACAACAGTCAGTGACTTTGTAGGTTATAAATTGGAAGTAGCAGCATCAGACACATCTGTGCATCAGGAAGCTAGAACTATCGGTTAGTCTATATCCAAAACATAGTGCCATCCTTGAATGATTAGTAAGTGAAAGTGTGAGAATTCTCTAAGTGTGCTGGCTCATCATACACTGTTGTAGGATATGGAACAGCCCAGAATACAGAGGATGGATGATATAGGAGGAAGGAAAATCTAAGGACACAGGAGCTTTTATTCAAGAAGTACAAGACCTTAAATGCTTTACTTCACTAAATCCAGTGGTAATGAATATTTCCTTGTTTATCTACTTAGCCAAATTTGACAGTGTGTATCGGTGTTGTCTTCCTGAAAACTTTTGGCATTGTTTCCTTTGACATCACATTCTCTTGGTTTCCCAGTGTTCCACACTAGACCAGTTTCTCTCTTCACTTGACATTAATTTCTTTTAAGGATGTCCATAAATGGTCTTCATGAAATCCATGACTTGAGCTCCTTTCTGTCCAAGCCATCATCATCTATTACTCAGACATTCCACAAAAATCCCCTTACTGTTTTTTTGTTTGTTTGTTTAGTTTTGTTTTAATAGTGCGGTATTTTCTTTTTCTCTTTGAATTTCTGCCCCAGCTCATGTGATGGGAACTTCTGCTGACCTTTCTCCCCTACAGAAAAATTCTGGTTAACTTCAACACTGCTACACTCCCTAGAAAGTTTGGTAGAGGAGACCTTAATATTCTCTCCATTCCTCCATGCCCTTGACTTTAATGCATCACAAAGAATATTAAACACATTTAGGGGGTGATATTAGGGTAAAGGTAATTGTTCAGCATGGTGTTCTCTTTCTTCTTCACCCAGCCAATGTGCTCCATCTATCTGTCTTTAAGGAAGCCTCTCTTCCTTTTCACTCTTGCATTCATGTGGTAAAGTAATCAGAGAAAGGCTTCCACACCTTGAAATGGAGTTTGCATATTTATTTATTTATTATTTTTTTAAATTTATTTATTAATTTGTTTTTGTTAGAGATGTTTCTCATTTTCCCCCCATTGACACCTTCTTCCACTCCCCCCATACCCTATCCCAGATTTGTTGTCTATGTTCATTGGTCATACATACATACATGTAAGTTCTGTGGTTTATCTCTTCCCCCACAAACCCCCACCCTGCCTGAGGCTTGTTGGTCTGTACCCCTCCTCTATGTTTCTTGGTTAATTTTGTTCAGCAGTTTGTTGAGTTCATTATATTCCACAAATAAGTGAAATCATGTGATATTTGTCTTTCTCTGCTTGGCTTGTTTTGATGAGCATAATACTCTCCAGGTCCTTCCATGCCATCTCAAAGGATAAGAGATCTTTTTTTTCTACAGCTGCATAGTATTCCATTGTGTACCTGTATCACAGCTTTTTAATTCACTCATCTACTGATGGACACTTCAGTTGTTTCCAGATCGTAGCTATTGCTAATCATCAGAGAGATGCAAATTAAAACAACTATGAGGTACCACCTCACACCTGTCAGAATGGCCACCATCAACAAATTATCAAACAACAAGTGTTGGCGAGGGTGTGGAGAAAAAGGAACTCTAGTACACTGCTGGTGGGAATGCAGACTGGTGCAGCCACTGGAAAACACTGTGGTGTTACCTCAAAAAGTTAAAAATTGAACTGCCATTTGACCCAGTGATCCCACTTCTAGGAATATACCCTAAGAAGCCCAAAACACCAATCAGAAAGAATATATGTACCCCTATGTTTATAGTTTGTATATTTAAAATTCATGCAACTGAATAAACACAATTTACAGGTAGGTAATAGGAAAAGCCATTAGAACTTATTGTATTCAATCCAGCCTTACCAATAACAAAACTAATAATGAGAATATATTTCAATTCACATATACTTCCTGTCAAGAATGCAGAGGTGGTAAAGGGGATGTGATTAATTGGCATCTTCAAATATCAACAAATCCTTTGCTTCCAGTTTTGTTCTTCTTTATTTAGAGATGATCACATATCTTGGTTTATCCAGAATAATCTCAGCTTATGCTTATTGCTATGGTAAATTATTTATAGTATCTTCTTAGAGGTTTTAGCATGAAGCTAATGAAATTCACTTGCATGGTAACTTTCCAAGGACATTTAATTAACTTGATAATTTTGTATTCTTTTTTTTCAAAGAAGGCTCCCAAAAGGTATGTAATCTTTAGGTGGATAAGCCTGGATCCACCTTTAAGCCCTTTTTCACTCTTAAAAGTGTCCTGACTCGATAAAGAACACATATACAAAGTATATCAATAATTCTCAAAACTCAGAAGTAAGAAATAAACAATTCAAGCAAACATGGGCACGAGATGTAACAACAACAAAAAAAATCAAAGAGGATATGTGGATGACAAATAAGCTCAACATCATTAGTCATTAAGGAGATGCAAAGTAAAACTGCAATGAGATACCACTACATACCTATCAGAATGGCTAAGACAAAACAAACAAACTAAAAACCAACCAAACAAACAAAAACTTGACAATATCAATTACTGGTGAGGATGTGGAACAGCTAGAAGTCTCATATATTGCTAAGGGGTATAGAACACAGTTTAGCAGTTTCTTGTAAAGTTAAATGTACACTTAACCACATGTTCCCTCAAACCCCAATTATCCATCAACTTTTGCATGTATAAGCAAACTGTGATACGTCTATATAACAGAATACTGCTCAGTAATAAAAAGGAATAAATGTATGATATTTAAAACACTCAGAAAAATGCTCAAATTGTATTCTTTATTTAAGAGAAAGAAGGCAGACACAAAAGGTTACATACTATACAGTTCCATTTCTATGATATTTTGAAAAAGGCAAATCCATAATGACTGAAAGCAGTTCATTGACAGCCAGCAGCTGGGATGGAGGAAGGGGTTCACTAAAAAGGGAAATTTGGGGAAGGATAGAAATATTCTATATCTTTGTTATAAATATATTCTGTATCTTTGTTGTGGTGATGGTTACATAACAGTATGCACTTGTTAAAACTCAAAACTGTAAGTCAAAAAGTAAATAATACTGAATGTAAATTGTACTTTAATAAACTAGAATTTTAAATAGTGTCCATCAAGGAAATGAAAATCAAAACCACAATGAGATATTACCTCACACCTGTTAGGATGACTATTATAAAAACAACAACAGACAACAAGTGATGGCAAGAATATGGAGAAATTGCAACCCTTGTACATTGTTAGTAGGATTGCAAAATGGTACCATTATGGGAAAGAGCATGGAGAGTCCTCAAAAAACTTAACCCTAGAACTACCATATGATATAGCAATCTTATATCTTGGTATTTTTTCAAAAGGATTGAAACCAGGATCCTGAAGAGACGTTAGCTTTCCCATGTTCATTGTAGCACTATTCGCAATAACCAAGATGTATAAACAACCTAAATGCCCATTGACCAATGGAAGATTATTCAGCCTTTAAAAAGTAGGAAGTCCTGGGATTCCAAAATGGCGGTGGAGTGAACGAAAGCTACACAGACCGTCTCCCAGAATCAAACTGGAATTACAACTATAATACAGACAAGTCGACGGGAAAAAGCAACAGAAAAGCAGCTTGTGAGGACCATATAACCAGGGACACTAACTCCATCCAGGTAGGATTGCGAAGGCCTGAGATGGAGGCTGGGAGCCCACAGACAGCAGTGGCCTTAGCTGGGACCAGCGCCCTTGGGTTAAACTCCCAAGCGGCTCCACAGCACAGAGCCAGGACAGAGGCTAATATAGCCACAGCCACTCACCTTGGGCTCCGGCAGAGGGAGGGCAGACTGGACTGGAACTGTGTGGGGACACCCGGGATTTGGAGGGCGCTCAGAGCTATTGCTGAGTTGCTGCCACGCAGGACAGTGGCCATATTGCTCCTTCCCAGGGCTCTGGGGTGAGGCAGCAGCCCCTCCCTCGGCGATCCAACCCCACCCTGTGGGCTATTAAAATGCTAACTGAGGCTCCTTAACAACCAGCATCTACCCCACCCTCGGGAAATCCCCTTATGCTGAGCACCTGAGGAAGTTTTTCAATCAACTGACAACACAAAACTCTAAAAAAACCTCGACTGCTAGCCTCCAGGCAAAAAGCTAGAGGATTAGAGTACCTTTTCTGGGCTAGCAGTTTTAACCAGGAAAGTAACACTTGACAGTGGTGTTTAACGTGGGTCGTCCCTCGCTCATCTAAACACAGGAGAGGGAGCCACAAACAGCAGAACACCAACACCCAAAGGAAAAACTTGACAGGCTCCAAAGCCCACTGGGATAGCCAAAATGGTGAAACACGGAGACAGAAGCCAAATGAAAGAACAAGAAACCTCCACCGAAGATGAGATTATTGTGGAGCAGTTAGGCAAGTTAACAGAGCTAGAATTCAGAGCCATGTTCATGAGGAAGCTCAACAGCATGAGTAAAGACTTAGAGATGCTGAAAATAAACCAATTAGAAATTTAAAACCACCAAGAAGAGATAAAAAATGACATATCAGAAATAAAAAACACATTGGAAGGTCTAAAAAGCAGAGTAGAGGAAGGTGAGGGCCGGATCAGTGTATTAGAAGACAGGGTAGAAAAAAATCAACCAATCAGAAAACCAAAACAACAACAACAACAACAACAACAACAACAAAAAACGATTAAAAAACAGGAAGACAGCTTAAGAGAACTGTGGGACAACTGGAAACGTAATAATATTCGCATCATAGGAGTCCCCGTAGAAGAAGAAAATGAGCAAGGGTTAGAGAATATATTCAAAGAAATAGTGACAGAAAACTTCCCGAATTTGGTGAAGGAAGAAGGCATTCAAGTTCAAGAGCACAGAGAGCCCCAAGTATGAAAAATCAAAACAGGCCCACACCAAGACACAGAGTAAGTAAAATGCCAAAAATTAAAGACAAAGAGAAAATCCTAAAAGCAGCAAGAGATAAGCAACAGGTTACCTACAAAGAAAACCCCATAAGGCTCTCAGCTGACTTCTCACAAGAAACACTACAGGCCAGAAGAGAATGGCATGAAGTAATCATGGTCATGAAAAACAAGGATCGGAATACAAGACTACTATGCCCAGCAAGGCTATCATTCAAAATAGAAGTTCAAATAAAGAGCTTCACAGACAAAAAAAAAAAAAGGCTAAGGGAATACATTAGTACCAAAACAGCACTGCAAGAAATTTTAAAAAGACTACTGTAATTAGTAGAAGAAATAGGAAGAAAAATAGAACAACACTAAACAAAAATGGCAATAAACAAATACATATCAATAATCACCTTAAATGTAAATGGACTGAATGCTCTGAAAAAAGACACAGAGTAGCTGATCGGATAAGAAAGCATTACTCATCTATATGTTTTTTACAGGAGACCCACTTCACAACAAAAGACTCACATAGATTTAAAGTGAAGGGATAGCCCTGGCCAGTTTGGCTCAGCGGTTAGAGCGTCCGCCTGCGGTCCGGAGAGACCCGGGTTCGGTTCCCGCTAAGGGCACGTACTTCGGTTGCAGTTTGTCCCCGGCCCTGGTTGGTCGTGTGGGTGGCAGCCACTCGATGTGTCCCTTCACGTCGATGTTTCTCTCTCTCTCTCTCCCTTCCTCTCTCTCCCTCCCACTCTATCTGTACAAAAAATGGAAAAATATCCTCGGGTGAGGATTAAAAAAAAAAAAAAAAAAAGTGAAGGGATAGAAAAAATTTTTCCAAGCAAACGGAAAGCAAAAAAAAGCTGGGGTAGCAATATTCATATCTGATAATATAGATTTCAAAATGAAGGCCATAACTAGAGACAAAGAAGGCCGCTACATAATATTGAAAGGATCGATCCAACAGGAAGATATAACTTAGGTAAACATATATGTACCCAATTTAGGAACACCAACATATATTAAAAATCTTTTGGAGGACTTCAAAGGAGAAATCAACAGCAATACAATCATAGCAGGGGACTTCAATACCCTGTTGACATCACTGGATAGATCCTCTAGACAAAAAATTAGCAAGGAAACAGAGACTCTAAATGAAGCACTAGACCAAATGGATTTAATAGATACCTACAGAGAATTATACCCAAAACCTACAGAATTCACATTCTTCTCAAGTGCACATGGGATATTCTCAAAGATAGACCACATGATAGGACACAAACTAAATCTCTACAAGTTCAAGAAGATTGAAATCATTTCAAGCATCTTTTCAGATCACAATGGCATGAAACTAGAAATCAATTGCTACAACAACATGAAAAGACATTTGAACACATGGAGGCTAAATAGCATGTTATTAAACAATGAATGGGTTACCGAGGAAATCAAGGAAGAAATTAAAAAATTCCTGGAAACCAATGAAAATAAACACAAAACAACACAAAATCTATGGGATACAGCAAGAGCAGTTCTGAGTGGGAAGTTCATAGCACTACAGGCCTACCTCAAAAAACAAGAAAAATTTCTAATTGACTGTCTAACCTCACAACTTAAAGAATTAGAAAACAAACAAAAAGAAAACCTCAGAGCAAGTAGAAGGAAGAAAATAGTAAAGATCAGAGCAGAAATAAATGACATACAGTCCAAAAAAACAATTCAAAGGATCAATGAAACGAGAGCTGGTTTTTCAAAAAGAGACACAAGATTGATGGACCCTTAGCTAGAATCACCAAGAAACAAAGAGAGAGAATCCAAATACACAAAATCAGAAATGAAAGAGGAGAAGTAACAACCAACACCACAGAAATAGATAAGATTGTTAACAGCTACTGTGAACAACTATATGGCAACAAATTCAACAATCTAAGCGAATTGGACAAATTTGTAGAAACACACAGTTTCCCAAAACGGGACCAGAAGGGATAGAAAACTTGAGCAGACCATAACAACTAAGGAAACTGAAGAGGTAATCAAGACTCTCCCAGCAAACAACAGCCCAGGTCCGAATGCCTTCACGGGAGAGTTTTACTGAACATTCAAAAAAGAAATAAAACCCATTCTCATCAAACTATTTCCAAAAATTTAAGAAGGAAGATTTCCAAACTCGTTCTATGAGGCCAGCATAATTCTAATTCCAAAACCAGAAAAAGACACTGCAAAGAAAGAAAACTACAGGCCAATATCCCTGATGAACATAGAAGCCAAAATCCTGAACAAAATACTAGCAAATCGGATTCAGCAATACATCAAAAAAATTATTCACCATGACCAAGTGGGATTCATCCCAGGGATGCAAGGCTGGTACAATATTTGCAAATCAATAAATGTGATACACCACATAAACAAAATGAAGAAGAAAAACCACATGATTATATCAATAGACGCTGAAAAAGCATTCGACAAAATCCAGCATCCATTTCTGATAAAAACGCTCAGCAGTGTGGGAATAGAGGGATCATATCTAGACGTAATACAGGCCATATATGAACGACCTACAGCCAACATCATACTCAATGGGCAGAAACTAAAAACATTTCTCCTAAGAACAGGAACAAGACAGGGATGTCCACTTTCGCCACTCTTATTTAACCAAGTACTGGAAGTCTTAGCCAAAGCAATCAGACAAGAAGAAAAAATAAAAGGGATCCAAATTGAAAAAGAGGAAGGGAAACTGTCATTCTTTGCAGATGACATGATATTATACATAGAAAATCCTAAAGACTCCATCAAAAATCTCCTAGACTTAATAAATGCATTTGGCAAAGTAGCAGGATACAATACTTATGTCAAGAAATCGACAGCATTTGTATACACCAATGATGAACTCACAGAAAGAGAAACTGAAAATACAATCCCATTTACCATCACAGCAAAAATATTAAGATACCTCGGAGTAAACCTAACCCGAGAAGTAAAGGACCTATTTGCAGAAAACTACAGCACATTGAAAAAAATAAATAGAGGAAGATATAAAAAAGTGGAAGCATATACGTTGTTCATGGATTGGAAGAATTAACATCATTAAAATGTCCATATTACCCAAAGCAATCTATAGATTCAATGCAATCCCCATCATAATACCAACTACATATTTCCCAGAACTAGAACAAATACTTCAAAAGTTTATATGGAACCACAAAAGTCCCCAAATAGCCACAGCAATTTTAAAAAAGAAGGACAAGGTAGGTGGGATCACAATACCAGATATCAGGTTATACCAAAAAGCAACTGTAATCAAAACTGCCTGGTACTGGCACAAGGACAGGCATATAGACCAGTGGAACAGAACTGAGAACCCTGAAATGGACCCAAGGCAATATGCTCAATTAATATTTGATAAAGTTGTCAAGAGCATACAGTGGAGTAAAGACAGCCTCTCTAATAAATGTTGGGAAATTTGGACAGCTACATGCAAAAAAAATGAAACTAGACCATCCACTTACATCATACACTAAAATAAACTCAAAATGGATTAAAGACTTAAATGTGACCTGTGAATCCATAAAAATTCTAGAAGAAATTGTAGGCATCAAAATTTTGAACATTACACGCAGTAGAATTTTCACTGATACATCACCTAAGGCAACAGAAACATAGGAGAAAACGAACACATGGGACTACATCAAACTAAAAAGCTTCTGCACAGCCAAAGAAGCAATCTTCAAAATGAAAAGGCAATCCACTGTATGGGAGAACATCATTTCCAATGATACATCAGATAAGGGGTTAATTTCCAAAATATATAGAGTACTCATACAACTCAAGAAAAGGAGACTAAGAACCCAATTAATAAATGGGCAGGGGAAATAAATAGACACCTCTCCAAGCAGGACATACAAATGGCTGAGAGACATATGAAAAAATGCTCAACATCACTAAGCATCAGAGAGATGCAAATTAAAACAACAGTGAGGTATCACCTCACACCTGTCAGAATGACCGCTGTCAACATATCAAACAACAAGTTTTGGCAAGGGTGTGGAGAAAAGGGGACTCTAGTACACTGCTGGTGGGAATGCAGACTGGTGCAGCCACTATGGAAACAATATAGTGTTACCTCAAAAAATTAAAAATTGAATTCCCGTCCAGCTGGTGTGGTTCAGTGGTTGAGCATCGACCCATGCACCAGGAGGTCGCTGGTTTGATTCCCGGTCAGGACACATGCCAAGTTGTGGGCCCGATACCCATTGAGGGGCATGCAGGAGGTGGCCAGTCGATGTATACTCTCGTCGATGTTTTTATCTCTCTCTCCCACTTACTTCCTCTCTCTCTAAAATCAATAAAGAAAAAAAAATTTTTAAAGTTTAAAAAAAAAATTGAACTTCCATTTGACCCAGTGATCCCACTTCTAGGAATATACCCTAAGAAGCCTGAAACACCAATTAGAAAGAATATATGTACCCCCATGTTCATAGCAGCACTATTTACAATACCTAAGATCTGGAAACAGCCCAAGTGTCCATCAGTAGACGAATGGATAAAAAAGCGGTGGTACATATACACAATGCAGTACTATGCATCTGTAAGAAAGAAAGATCTCTTATCCTTTGAGACGACATGGAGGGACCTGGAAAGTATTATCCTAAGTGAAATAAGCCAAGCAGAAAAAGACAAATACCACATGATCTCACTTATATACGGAATATAATGAACATAACGGTCTGAGGAATACAGTGGACCCAGAAACATGGAAGTAGGGCACAGACTGACATTCCTTAGAAGAGGGGGTAGGGGGTGTGGGAAGAGATAAACTACAGAACTTATATGCATGTGTGCATAACTAATGGACATGGACAACAAAGCTGAGGACAGGGCGGTGGGGATGGGGAGGGGGTGCCAGTTGGGTAAAAAAGAGAAACATGTGGAATGACAAAAAAAAAAAAATATTAAAAAATAAAAAAATAAAAAATAAAATAAAAAAATCCACTCTGCTAAAAAAAAAAAAAAGTGGGAAGTCCTGTCATATGGATGACATTTTTCTAAATGAAATGAGCCAGTTGCAGAAGGACAAATATTGCATGATTTCATTTATATGATGTGTCTAACATAGTCAAATTAATAGAAGGAAAGAATAGAACGATGGTTTCCAGGGGCTGGCCCAGGGCGGAGAAGGTGGATAAGAAGCTGCTAATCAATAGCCATAAAGTTTGAGTTAGACAAGAAGGGATAGGTTAAGATATCTGCTATACAACATTGTACCCATAGATAAAAATATTGTGTTGTACACCTAAAATTTTGTTAAGAGTGTAGATCTCATATTAAGTGTTCCTTTTTTTGGTACGTGCCCCTAGCGGGAACCGAACCCAGGACTCTCTGGTCCGCAGGCCGATGCTCCAGCTGCTGAGCCAAACTGGCCAGGGCTCATGTTAAGTGTTCTTACCACAGTAAAAATAAAAAAAAGCTTCCTATACATAACATACATGTTCACATATACAATAACATATACATATACAATAACATACATGTTCACCTTACATCTAACCAGTATCTCCCCTTGGCGTGACTTATAAGGCCTTGCATGACATGGCCTTGGCTTTCTTCCTCATTATCACTGCCCATCTCTTATTCCTGCTCCCTTAACTCTAGCCTGTTTCTCATGTACTTTCTTTTTTGCCCCACTTCTAGGTGACCCCAGCAGGAATATGTGTCCCTGCCTGCTGCCTGAATCATAGGCTAACCCTTACTGTCTTTTAGGTCTTAGCTTTCTTATCACTGAATCTGGGAAGTCTTTTGTCACCATAGTAGCCTGGGTTCATGTTTATTGTATGCTGTACTTTATCATGACATATGTCAGACCACATTGCAATTGTCTGTGACGGTGTCTGTACCCCTGCTAGACTGTGAAATCAATCTGGATAGGGACTGCATTTTGATCACTTTTCTGTGCTTAATACCCAGTGTAACTTACACTGTGCACACTTTGGACTCTTGGGAGATCTTTGTTTAAAAAAATGTATAGAAAGCCAACATATAACTTCATTATATATATTCTATAGTTTGATAATACATTATACTAGTCAGATGGATGAATTTCACAGTAAATTAAAAATAATTGCACAATACTTTAAATACAACATTGCCTGAACAGACAATGGGTATGACAATGACCTGAAGTGGATTTAGCAGCCTTCATGGGAAAGAAAGGATTTAAAGAATAAATTTCCTTGAGAAGACTGGACAAAGCAAGAAGAAAAAGTCCATAAGGACATTGGGATAGGACAAAGTATGTGGACAAGAAGGCACAAGTAATGTTTTAGGGAGAGGGAGCATAGAAATCCTAAAAAAAAATCTTTAAGTCATAGAAAGATAAGAAAATATAAGCACAAGAACAAGAAACAAAGAAAAAAAGTGATAAAGTGGCATACTAGAGCCCTAACCTATCAATAATAAACTCTCATGTAAACAGTCTAAATACACCAATTAAGAGACTGGCAGAGTGAACAAAACCATGATCCAAATATAAATTGTCTATAAGAGACTCACTTTGAATACAACAGCATATATAGTTTGAAAGTAAAATAATAAAAAAGATGTACCATTTAAACATTAATTTAAAAAGGTGGAAGTACTTATATTAACATCAAATAAATTAAACTTCAGAGCAAAAATTACCAAGGACAGGAAGGGACATTACGTAATGATAAAGTAATCAATTCACTAAAAAGATATAATGATCCTAAATGTGTATGTACAAAGCAACAGAGCTTCAAAATATATGAAGCAAAATCTGAGCTGAAGGGAAATTTAGGTAAATCCACAATCATAATTGGGGACTTCAACACTCTACTCCCCAAACTGATAGAACTAATAGTCATAAAATAGAACTGAACATAATCAACCAAAATTTAGTTGACACATATAGAACACTCTACGAAAAAAACAGTAGAATACACATTTTTCAAGTGCCCATTAAATATTTCAAGTGCCCAAGATAGACCATATCTTAGGTCATTAAGTAAACCTCAACAAGTTCAAAAGAACTGTAGTTATATACAGGATGTTTTTTAATCAGTAAATCAATAAGAGAAAGACAACTGAAAAATCTCAAAACATTTGGAAATTCAACAACACACTTTTATTTTTATTTTTTTTTCTGTATAGATTTTTAGAGAGAGATAGAAACATTGATGAGAGAGAGCATCGATTGGCCGCCTCCTGCATGCCCCCCACTGGGGATCGGGCCCATAACCTGGGCATGTGCCCTGACCAGGAATCGAATTGGCCACCTCCTGGTGCATGGGTCAATGCTCAACTACTGAGCCACACCAGCTGGGCTTAAACAACACATTTTTTAAATTGACCATGGGTCAAATGAAGCAGAAGGAAGGAAATAATAAAGGTAAGCGCAGAAATACATGAAATTGAAAATAGGAAAATAACAGAGAAAATCAATGAATTAAAATAGCGAGTTCTTAAAATAAGTCAATAAAAAAGACAAGCCTCTAACAAGATTGACAAGATAAAGAGTGAGAAAACACAAATTACCAAAATCAGGAATGAAATGGGATATCACTGCAGATCCTACAAACATTAAAAGAATAATAAGGGAATACTTTGAACAACTTTGCAGACATGCAATTAATGGCTTAGATTAAATGAACCAATTCCTTAAAAAGCACAAACTACCAAAACTCACCAAGATGAAATAGACAACATGAATAGATTTATAATCATTAAAGAAACCAAATTTGGCCCTGGCCGGTTTGGCTCAGCGGTTAGAGTGTCGGCCTGCGGTACAGAGAGACCCGGGTTCGGTTCCCGCTAAGGGCATGTACCTCGGTTGCAGTTTGTCCCCGGCCCTGGTTGGTCGTGCGGGTGGCAGCCACTCGATGTGTTCCTTCACATCGATGTTTCTCTCTCTCTCTCTCTCTCTCTCTCTCTCTCTCTTCCTCTCTCTCCCTCCCGATCTATCTGAACAAAAAATGGAAAAATGTCGAAAAAAAAAAAAAGAAACCAAATTTGTAATCAAAAGCTTCCCCCAAAAGCCATCTCCAAGCTTATATGGTTTTAGTGGAGAATTTTACCAAACATTTCAAGAATTAACACCAGTTTTACACAATTTCTTCCAAAGTATAAATGATTATGGTTGTTATAGTACACTAAACTTTAGGCTGATTTATGCAGCAATAGATAAGAAAAACACCAAGTCACCTACATTCTCTTCTCATAGTCCTATTCTATTCTGTAACCCATGCCAGTCTACACTGGATCCTTGCTCGTGGAAGAGATGTTATATTAATTGTGGAGAATGTGGCTGGTCTCTCTGAAGTTTTCATTCTCCATACTTGGTATACATTTGACCAATGCCTCACTTACATTGCTCTTTTATTCTTATGTCTAAATGACTTTTCCCTTAGCGCATGTGCTGCAGAAACTTCCCAGGAAGCACAAAAGTAAAGTAAACCTTAGAGCATACTACAGCTACTTGTCATCCCAGATTTTTCCATCTGTTTATCTTAGGTCTCTGCTCTGCTCATAATGGCTATGGAGCCTGTTATGCCTTATGGTAGGGAGCTATCTCAGGCAGGGTATTATGGTTACAACTATTATTTATTGCTAACATTTATTGACTTCTTATTATGTACTGGGACTTTACATGTATTCTTTCATTTAATGTTTACAATAACTCCATAAGGGAAGTACTACTACTATTAACATTTTACTGGTGAGGTAACTGAAGCTTAGAGGGTATAGTGAGTTAAAAACAGTGTTCCCCCCCACCCAAATTCATGTCCACCCACAAGGTCAGAATGTGACTTCATTTGGAAATAGAGTCTTTGCAGACAAAATTAGTAATTTAGATCACACAAGAGTAGAGTGGGCCCCTAATCCAATGACAATTTTCCCTCTAATAAAAAGAGAGGGCACAGAGGTAGAGATTGGAGTATTATAGCTGCAAGCCAAAGAATGCCAAGGATTGCTAGAAAATATCAGAGACCAAGGAGAGAGGTGCAGAGCCATTTTTTTTTAGAGCCCACAGAAGGAATCAACCCTGCCAACATTTTAATTTAGGACATCTGGCCTTATGAACTGTGAAAGAATACATTATTTTTGGTCATTTTAAGCCACCTAGTTTGTGGTAGTTTGTTATGACAGCCTTATTAAATTGATACAGAGGTATTAAAGTTGCTTCTCTAAAACCACACTGTTAGTAGTGATCACACTGTTGAAACCATGGCTTGAAACCAGGTCTACGTGATTACAGAGCCACAATATTAAACAAATATACTCTCCTTTTTATCTACAATAAAACATAAAAACATCCTCATACTACACATAAATCATCCCCTTTATTATATACTGAGGATGCATTAAACATCCTTCTTGGCCTTGGGAGCCTAGGTTTGATTGCTTGAGCATTTCATGCCCATTCTATGTGAGTTATAACAGTTCCTCTGGTTAAAAACAGGTATTGGGGAGACTCAAAAATGGCGGCAAAGTGAATGGAAGCTACACAGACCATCTCCCAGGACCAAACTGGAATTACAACTAAAATAAAGACAAATAATTGAAAAAAGCAACAGAAAAGCAGCAAGAGAAGGACCATATAACCAGGGACAGAAAAAGACAGTGAATCAAGCCTGGTAGAAACTGCAGAGGTGCAAGAGGGTGGGGTGGGAGCCTGTAGACAGCATCTGTTTTAGCTGTGAGCAGCTTCCTCAGGGTTAAAATTTCAAGCAGCTTCACAGCACAGAGGGCCAGGACAGAGCACTAAATTAGCTACAGCCACTAACCTTGGGCTCGGGCAGAGGGAGGACAGACTGGACTGGAACTGCATGAAAACTTGGGAGCTTGGAGAGGTGAGAGGGCAATGGGAGTTTTTTGCTGAATTGCTCTCTCTAAGGATAGTAGCCATATTACTCAAAGAGCCCTTTCCAGAGCCCCAGCGAGAAGCAACAGCCCCTCCTTCAGCAATTTAACATCACGTGGCCAGGCCAGAGAAATGCAAATTGAGGCTCATTGAGAGCCAGCATCTGCTCCACCCTCTGGAAATCCTCTTACTCTGAACACCTGAGGGAGTTTTTGATTCAGTTGAGGGCTACAAACCACGGCTCATGAAGTAACTGAGACAATTTCCAGGCAAAAAGCTAAAGGATAACCTGACAGTGATGTTTAACTTGGGTCCTCCCATACTCATCCAAAGCCAGTAGAAGGAGCCACAATCAGCAGAAAACCAACAACCACAGAGAAAATTTGGCAGCCTCTAAAACCCACTCAGTCAGCCAAAATGGTGAAACAAAGAAACAAATCCCAAATGAAAGAACAAGAGAACTATACTGAAGATGAGATAAATAAAATGCAGTTAAACATGTTAGCAGAGGTAGAGTTCAGAGCGATGATAATAAGGAAGCTCAATAGCATGAGTAAAGATCTCAACAGCATGAGTAAAGATATAGAATCATTGAAAAGCAGCAAATTGAAAATGAAGAATAGTATAGTAGAAATAAAGAACACATTGAAAGAAATAACTAGCAGAATAGAGGAAGCTGAGGACTGGATCAGTGAATTAGAAGATGCGGTAGAAATAATCAGCCAATCAGCAAACCAAAAAGAAAAAACAATCAGAAAACAGGGAGACAACTTAAGAGAACTGTGGGACAACCTGAAATGTAATAATATCTGCATCATAGGAGTTCCAGAAGAAGAAGAAAATGAGCAAGGGTTACAGAATATATTTGAAGGAATAGTCACAGAAAACTTTCCTAACTTGGTGAAGGAAGAAGGAATTCAAGTTTAAGAAGCACAGAGAGCCCCAAGTAAAAAGAACCCAAACATGCACACACCAAGACACATAGTAATTAAAATGCCAAAAATTAAAGACAAAGAGAGAATCCTAAAGGGGGCAAGAGATAAGCAACAGGTTACCTACAAAGAAACCCCCATAAAGGCTATCAGCTGACTTCTCAACAAAAACACTACAGGTCAGAAGGGAATGGCATGAAGTCATCATGGTAATGAAAAACAAGAATCTGTATCCAAGACTGCTCTATCAAGCAAGGCTATCATTCAAAACAGAAGGTCAAATAAAGAGCTTCCCAGACAAAAAGAGGCTAAGGTGATATATTAGCACTTTACCAGCATTGTAAGATATGCTAAAAAAAACTGCTTTAATTAGTAGAAGAAATAGGAAGAAAAATACAACCACAATTAAAATGGTAATAAGTAAGTACATATCAATAATAACATTAAATGTAAATGACTTGAACCCTGTGATCAAAAGATACAGACTAGCTGATTGAATAAGAACACATGACTAATATACATGTTGTATACAAGAGACCCACCACACAACAAAAGACTCACATAGGTTGAAAGTGAAGGAATGGAAAAAAATCATTCAAGCAAAGGGAAAGGAAATAAAAGCTGGTGTAGCAATACTCATATCCAATAAAATAGATTTCAAAATGAAGGCCATAGCTAGGGACAAAGAAGGCCACTACATAATAGTGAAAAGATCTATACAACAGGAAGATATAACCTTGGTAAACATATATGCGCCCAATATAGGAGCACCAAAATATATTTAAAAACTTCTGGAGGACTTCAAAGGAGAAATCAACAGCAATACAATCATAATGGGGGACTTCAACACCTACTGACATCACTGGATAGATCCTCTAGATAAAAAATTAACAAGGAAACAGCTTCTAAATGATGCAGTAGAGCAAATGGATTTAATAGATTCCTACACCCCCCTAACTGCAGAATTCACCTTTTTCTCAAGTGCACATGGGACAATCTCAAAGATAGACCACATGTTGGGACACAAACTAAGTCTCTATAAGTTAAAGAAGATTGAATTCATATCAAGCACCTTCTCAGATCACATTGGCATGAAACCAGAAATCAATTGCAACAAGAACATGCAATAGACATAGACAACATAGGGGTTGGGGGGGATGGGGTGGAGAGGAGGGTGTTTAGGGAGAAAAAAGGAGAAATATCTATAACAAAAATAAATTAATAAAAATTGAGAAAAAATAAAAACATAGGTATTGGTATAAGTATAGGTATAGGTGTAGGTGTGAGTATAGGTGTAGCTGTAGATACAGATATAAATTGATATAAATAAAATTCACTGTAAGGAAGGCTTTCTGTCTTATTTACCTTTGTTTTATAGGTATGTGGTATAGTGTTCTCTATAACAAATGTTCAATAGTATCTATTAATTAATTAGAAAAGAGTGAATAGATATCTTCTCTTGAGGTACTTATAATCTCATTTCAAAGATTTAGTAAATCTCTAATTCTAAGTCTGTGCATCTAGTTAAAGTGTCAAGAGCTTAGTATTAATTTTTGTTTGTTTACAAGGAAGCAATTAAGAGCTTGGGCTTTTAAATCACTGATCATGGGTTCAAATCTCATCTCCATCATTTCATAGTTGTGTATCCTTGGGCAAGTTGATGTATCTCTCTGAGCCTCTTTATTCTTATTTTCAAAATAGTGGTAATAATAATTACTGCATAGGGTTTTGTTAGTATTAAGTGATAAATAAAAATACTTAGCACAGTACCTTGCCTATTCAAGTGATTAAGGTATGGTGGTTCTCAGAGTTGTATGTATCACAAATATATACAGCAAGTGCATTAGTAGGATTTTTATATTATCACATAAATATATAGAGGAACATATATTTTAATTGCTACTTAAGTTGGATTCTGTTACAATATTTTAAATGAACCTTTTGGTTTTCTTTATAGAGTCCTCTGTTAATGAATCCCTCAGTGTATCATTAAATATAGTTAATTCAGACAGTAAGTTCCAGAATGGAAATTGCTAACAAGATCTTGGTGAATCGAGTGGGCAGAGGAGGTAAGCAACCCCTCACAGAAAACTGCCTTTATTATCCACCTGGATTCCCATAGATGCCTCATACTTTCTACTAATAGAGAACCTACACATAGTAGATGCAGTTGAAACGTGCGTATGGCTTTGACTGAATTCTTATTAATACTAGTCTTTTGGAAAACTCTTGGTTGGGAATTGTTGGCAATTATATATCTGAAAATTTCTCAGTAGGAAAGAGCTGGATAATATCATTAATTGGAAGATACTAATAACGATCTGGCTGTGACTGTGTTTGCAGAAGGCCTGGCATCTCAACCATTTGTAGCCTTCTAGATTAAGCAAATGGCTGAAATTCTAATGCTCTAAATGTAAACTTCATGGTCAGTCAGGTACTCTGATGCTGGCCCAGATAAATCTCCAGAGCTCTGCTTCCCTTTCTGCAAAATAACATTCTCCTTCCTTATCTCTCATTTCTCTTGCTTACTGGAGAAAGTGATATCTTAATGACACTTAGAGTCAATGCATGGTTTAGAATAGCTAAGTAAAGAGAGCTATAAACAATGGTTGGGATGCAGAGCACTCATTACCTTCTAATTTATTTCCTCTCCATCTGACTTCAAGCAGGAAAGGAAAGGTTTCTGTTTATTTGCAGAAACAATATTTTTTTTTGGGGGGGGGCTTTATTTATTTATTTTTTTATTAATTTGTTTTGGTTACAGATGTTTCTCATACTATGAGGTATTCCCTCACACCTGTCAGAATGGCCGCCATCAACAAATCATCAAACAACAAGTGTTGGCGAGGGTGTGGAGAAAAGGGGACACTAGTACACTGCTGGTGGGAATGCAGACTGGTGCACCCACTGTGGAAAACACTGTGGTGTTACCTCAAAAATTTAAAAATTTAACTGCCATTTGACCAGTGATCCCACTTCTAGGAATATACCCTAAGAAACCTGAAACACCAATCAGAAAGAACATATGTACCCCCATGTTCATAGCAGCACTATTTACAATAGCTAAGATCTGGAAACAACCCAAGGAAAAATAGGTCAGCTTTATCAAGCTAGGTTTTGAGTCTGCTTAACATAAAGTGTTCAGAGTTAAACCTCAATTTCATCTGAATTTTCTAAGGTGGAAATATAAATTAAGTGAAATTTAGGCACGGTAAATAGTTCAGGTAAATCATCTATATAGTACCTTCTGTTGAGGCTTTGGGTGCAGCTGGGCTGAACATGCCCAGAGAAAGGTGTAGGCCTTATCTCCTGTCCCTCAGTTTCTGGAAAATGGGGCTGTGTTGATTCTCCACCCTCTTTTTATTATGGCACATTTCCTGTTTCAGACTTCTCCTCCTTCTTTTAATTATTATGTATGTCTACTTTACTGTCTTGGTTTAGATTATGTTCTACCACTCCCAGAAGAAGACCCTAAGATGGGAATTTGAGGGCAGTTTATTTGAGAGGTGACTCAAGGAAGCAATGTGTGGGACAGAAGAAATGAGACGGGGAGGGGAGGATGCCAGTATAGGGATCATAAATGAGCAGGTTACTTCTGTGGGCAACTGGGTGCATTCCCAATGAGCAGCCTTTAAGAGACTATGTGGAAAGTGCCTCAGAATTGAAAGGTAAGAAATGAGGGTATTTAATTAATTGCCAACTCTCATCTCTATTTAGTTGATGACTGCTTCCTGGGGTTTTAATTCCCTGACACTTCCAGCCTGTCCTGCAGGTGGTCTTAGAATTCTCTTGTAGCCAGAGAAAGCCCTCAGGTAGTGTCATGCGTACTTGCCGTAGAAAATCACTGTAGGTTTGCAGTGACAAAAAGGAAACTGTCTACTGAAACTGCAGATAATTTCCTGGGTGGGTCAAGGGAATATGGATGGAAAACCAGTAGTGGTTATTACACCTAAATTATAGGTGCTCTATTCAAGCTCATCTCCTACCCCAGCATTAAGGTCATTCATTCCAGACAGCTCAGCTCCATCCAGCAACATTTCCAATAATCTCAAACCACACAAACCCACGTTTAAAAACATGTTTAAATTACCTGTTTGATCTGTGTAGACAATTACTTTATGATCTTTGGAATAATAAAAGTGTGAACAAAGCTGATAATGGATAAGGTTTGGGGGAGCCAGAAATAATTGTTATGACTGTGGGTACTAGTGGCAGGAATTTAAACTAGCATAGGAAATTGGGAGCATTCTGACAGGTGTGAGGTGATACTTCATTGTTGTTTTAATTTGCATCTCTCTGATGATTAGTGATGAGCATTTCTTCATATGTCTCTTAGCCATTTGTATGTCCTATTTGGAGAGGTGTCTATTTAGGTCCTCTGTTCATTTATTTATTGGGTTCTTTGTCTTCCTTTTGTTGAGTTGTATAAACACTCCATATATTTTGAAAATTAACCCCTTATCTGATATATCATTGGCAATTATTCTCTACCATACAGTGAGTAGCCTTTCCGTTTTGATGATTGTATCTTTTGCTGTGTAGAAACGCCTTAGTTTGATGTAGTTCCATGTGTTCATTTTCTCCTTTGTTTCCATTGCCTTAGGTGATATGTCAGTGAAAATTCTGCTGCATACGATGTCTGAAATTTTATTGCCTACATTTTCTTTTAGGATTTTTATGGATTCATGAGTCACATTTAAGTCTTTTATCCATTTTGAGTGTATTCTTGTGTATGGTGAAAGCTGATGGTCTAATTTCATTTTTTTTTTTTTTTTTTTGCATGTAGCTGTCCAACTTTCCCAACACCATTTATTAAAGAGGCTGTCCTTACTCCACTGTATGATCTTGCCACCTCTGTCAAATATTAATTGAGCATGTTGCCTTGGGTCCATTTATGGGTTCCCTGTTCTGTTCCACTGGTTGATGTGCCTGTTCTTGTGCCAGTACCAGGCTGTTTTGATTACAGTGGCTTTGTAGTATAACCTGAAATCTGGTAATGTGATCCCTCCAACTTTGTTCTTCTTTTTCAAGATTGCTGTGGCTATCCGAGGTCTTTTTTGGTTCCATATGAACTTTTGAAGTATTTGTTTTAGTTCTGTGAAGTATGTTGTTGGTATTTTGATGGGGGTTGCATTGAATCTATAGATTGCTTTGGGTAATATGGAAATTTTAATGATGCTAATTCTGCCAATCCACGAACAAGGTATGTGCTTCCACTTTTTTATATCTTCCTCTATTTCTTTTTTAAATGACCTGTAGTTTTCTGCAAATAGGTCTTTTATTTAATAGTTAAGTTTATTCCTATGTATCTTAATTTTGTTTGAAGCGATGGTTTCTCTTTTTGTGAGGTCATCACTGGTATATGAGAATGCCATCAATTTCTTGACGTAAATTTTGTATCCTGCTACTTTGCCAAATTAATTTATTCAGTCTAGTAAATTTTTGATGGAGTCTTTGGGGTTTTCTACGTATAGCATCATGTCATCTGAGGATAATGGCAGTTTCACTTCCTCCTTTCCAGTTTGGATCCCTTTTATTTTTTCTTCCTGTCTGATTGCTGTGGCAAAGTCTTCCAGTACTATGTTAAATAAGAGTGGCAAAAGTGGGCATCCTTGTCTTCTTCCTGTTCTTACAGGAAATGCTTTTAATTTTTGCCCATTGAGTATGATGTTGGCTGTAGGTCTTTAATATATAGCCTTTATTATGTCGAGATATGATCCCTCTATTCCCAGATTGATGAGTGTTTTATCAGAAATGAGTGCTGGATTTTGTCAAATGCTTTTTCAGCATCTGTTGATATGATCATATGATTTTTATCTTTTATTTTTTTATGTGGTGTATTACATTTATTGATTTGCGAATATTGTACCAGCCTTGCATTCCTGAGATGAGTTCCACATGGTGATGGTGAATAATTTTTTTGATGTATTGCTGGATTCGATTTGCTAGTATTTTGTTCAGGATTTTGGCATCTATGTTCATCAGGGATATTGGCCTGTAGTTTTCTTTCTTTGTAGTGTCTTTTTATGGTTTTAAAATTAGAATTATGCTGGCCTCATAAAAGGAGTTTGGAAGTCTTCCTTCTTCTTGCATTTTTTGAAATAGTTTGAGGAAAATGGGTGTTAGTGCTTCTTTGAATGTTCAGTAAAACTCCCCTGTGAAGCCTTCCGGGCCTCAGCTTTTGTTTTCTGGGATAATCATAATTACTTCTTCAATTTCTCTCATTGTTATTGGTCTATTCAAGTTTTCTCTGTCTTCCTGGTTCAGTTTGGGGGACTATGTGTTTCTAGAAATTTGTCCATTTTGCTTGGATTGTCGAACTTGTTGCTGCATAATTGTTCATATAATATCTGTTAACAATCTGTTGTATTTCTGTGGTGTCAGTTATTATTTCTTCTCTCTTGTTTCTGATTTTGTGTATTTGCGTTCTCTCTCTTTGTTTCTTGGTGAGTCTAGCGAAAGGTCCATCAATCTTGTTTATCTTTTCAAAGAATCAGCTCTTTGTTTCATTGATCCTTTGAATTGTTTTTTTGGTTTCCATGTCATTGATTTCTGCTCTGATCTTTACTATTTCCTTCCTTCTACTTGCTCTGGGGTTTTCTTTCTGTTTGCTTTCTAGTTCTTTAAGTTGGGAGATAAGATAATTCATTAGAAATGTCTCTTGTTTCTTGATGTAGGCCTCTAGTGCTATGAACTTCCCTCTCATAACTGCTTTCCCTGCATCCCATAGATTTTCTGTTGTTGTGTGTTCATTTCCATTGGTGTCCAGGAAGTTTTTAATTTCTTCCTTGATCTCCATGGTAACCCATTCATTGTTCAATAACATGCTATTTAGCCTCCATGTTTTCAAATGTCATTTCATGTTCTTGCAATTAATTTCTAGTTGCATTTCATTGTGATCTGAGAAGATGCTTGATATAATTTCCATCTTCTTGAACTTATAGAGACTTAGTTTTTGCCCTATCATGTGGTCTATCTTTGAGAATGTCCGTGTGCACTTCAGAAGAATGTGAGTTCTGCACTTTGATGTCTAATTCTCTGTATATATCTATTAAATATTTTTGATCTAGTGCTTCATTTAGAGTCTGTGTTTTCTTGTTAATTATTTGTCTAGAAGATCTATCCACTGATGTCAGCGGGGTGTTGAAGTCCCCTGCAATGACTGTATTGCTGTTGATTTGTCCTTTGAAGTTTTCCAAATGATTTTTAATATATGTTGGTGCTCCTAAATTGGGTGCATATATGTTTACCAAGGTTAAATCCTCCTGTTGGATCAATCTTTTAAACATTATGTAGTGTCCTTCTTTGTCTTTAATTATGGCCTTCATTTTGAAATCTACTTTATCAGATATGAGTATTGCTTCCCCAGGTTTTCCTTTCTGTTTGCTTGAAAGACTTTTTTCCATCCCTTCACTTTCAACCTATGTGAGTCTTTTGTTGTGAGGTGGATTTCTTATAAACAACATATATGTGAGTCATGCTTTCTTATCCAGTCAGCTACTCTGTGTCTTTTTATGGGAGCATTCCAACCATTCACATTTTAGGTGATAATCGATATGTACTTATTCATTGCCCTTTTTGTTTACTGTGGTTCTATTTTTCTTCCTATTTCTTCTACTAATTACAGCAGTCCTTTTAGCATATCTTGCAATGCTAGTTTGTTGTTAATATATTACCTTAGCCCTTTTTTGTCTGGAAAGGTTTTAATTTGACCTATTTTGAATGATAGCCTTGCTGGATGGAGTAGTCTTGGATTCAGATTCTTGTTTTTCATGTCCTTGATTAATTCATGCCACTCCCTTCTGACCCGTAGTGTTTCTGTTGAGAAGTCAGCTGAGAGCCTCCTGGGATTTCCTTTGTATGTAACCTGTTGCTTATCTCTTGCTGCTTTTAGGATTCTTTTTGTCTTTAATTTTTGGCATTTCAATTACTATGTGTCTTGGTGTGGGCCTGTTTGGGTTCTTCTTACTTGGGGCTCTGTGCTTCTTGAACTTGAATGCCTTCTTCCTTCAACAAGTTTGGAAATTTTCTGTCACTATTTCTTCAAATATATTCTCTAACCCTTGCCCATTTTCTTCCTCTTTGGTATTCCTACGATGTGAATATTATGCCATTTTCAGTTGTCCCACAGTTCTCTTAAGCTGTCTTCCTATTTTTCAATTGTCTTTTCCTTTTGGTTTTCTGATTGTTTGATTTTTTTCTACCCTGTCTTCTAATTCACTATTCTGGTCCTCAGTTTCCTCTATGTTGCTGATTTGTCCTTCCAATGTGGTCTTTATTACTCCTATGTCATTCTTCATTTCCACTTGGTTGGTTTTCAATGTTTCTATATCTTTACTCATGATGCTGATGTCCTTACTCATCCTGTTGAGCTTCCTCAAGATCATGGTTCTGAACTCTACCTCTGATAATTTGCTTAACTGCATTTCATTGATCTCATGTTTGATAGACTTCTCTTGTTCTTTCATTTGGGATTTGTTTCCTTGTTTCAGCATTTTGGCTATCTCAGTGGGTTTTAGAGCCTGCCAAATTTTTCCTGTGGGGGTTGGTGTTCTGCTGTTTGTGGCTTCCTCTACTGGGTTTGGATGAGCCTGAGTGGGCCCATGTTAAACACCACTGTCAAGTCTTACTTTCCTGGATAGATTTACAATCCCAGGAATAATTCAGTTATCCTCTAGATTCTTTGTGGAGGGTAGTAGTCTCAGTTTCTCAGTGCCTTTGACTGTATCCCTGATGTTCTGTGTAAGAGGATTTTTAGAGGGTGGGATAGATGCTGGTTGTTAATGAGCCTCAATTTGCATTTATTTGCCTCACAAGGGAAAGGCTGATTCTCTGAAGGGTTGGTGGCGCTGCTTTTCCCCATTGCTCTGAGAAGGAACACACTGGCCACCATCCTTCGTGGCACAACTCAGCAAAAACTCTGAGTGCCCTCCAAATCCCGGGTTTCCCCACAGAGTTCCAGTGCTGTCTGCCCTCTGTCTGCCGTAGCCCCTGGGTGAGTGGTTGTGGCTATTTTAGTGCTCTGTGCTGGCTCTCTGCGCTGTGGATTGGGCTTTGTCTTTATTCCTCAAGGGCCCTGCTCACAACTAAGACTGCTGCTGTCAGTGGGCTCTCAGCCCGCTACCCTCTCGCACCTCCACAGATCCTACCAGTGTCCCTGGTTATATGGTCCTGTCCTGCTGCTTTTCTGTTGCTTTTCTTCGAGGATTTGTCTTTATTTTAGCTGTAATTCCTGTTTGGTCCTTTGAGATTGTCTGTATAGCTTCTATTCACTCCACCTCCATTTTCACATCCTCTATGCCTATCTTGTGTGCAGCTGGGTCGCACATGCCTTTCTGGTGCCCCTGTATCCTGCAGGTCCTGTGGGTAACTGGATCACACAGTACCTTTGGGGACCTGTCTCTATGCCTATGTTATGGGCTGCTAGGTCACACAGACCTTTCTGGTACTTCTGCACCCCACAGGTCCCATGGGTAACTGGATGGCACAGTCCCTGCTGGGTCACAAAGGCCTCTCTGGTGCCCCTGCAGCCTACAGTTCCAGAGGGCTGGCAGCTGGAACGTACCTGTCTGTCTTGGGCTCTGGCTTCCCACTGCTCTCATAAGGTTCTGGACCCTACAGGCCTCTGTGGAGCCCCAGGTCCTGCTGCTGGTGGCTGGGGAGTCCTGCTGCCCTGTGGGGCTCAACTCCTCAGCTTTTGCTGTAGTTTTTGGAAATTGGTCTCAGCTGCTGGTCTGTGCTTTTTTTGCCTGGTAATGGAAGTCTGCTCCCCAGGCTCTGTTGCTGGGGGTATATCTCAACTTTGATTGGGCTGCTTCTATGGGGGATGGTTCTGGGCTCCTAATTGTCAGCAGCTTCCCTGACCAGCACCTTGGGAGCTCCACTACTGGGCACAGGTCTGTGTTGACACAGAGTGTCCACTGGTCTGATGGTGCCAGGTGTTCTGTTGGGCTTAGGTTGCTGGACCCTAGCTGCTCCCACTGTCTCTTCCCAGGGAAGACCCAGGATCTTCCAAAATTGTTTGACCTCCCCGTAGTGTAGGGTGAAGTGCCCTGAAGGGCCACTTACTGAGGTAGCCAGCAGCTCCAGTCCACAGCACAGAAACTTTCTGCTCCATGGCTCTGCACTGCTCAGGTTTGGTCATTCACCTTCACGTCCACTCACACTCTCTCACATACTAACTCACTCTGTCACACACTCACCCTCTCTCTGGTTATGCACACTGCCATCTTTCTAGTCCCCACCCAGTGATTCTTATAGTAAGATTTTACCAGATTCTGATAACTGCTCCCTCTTTTGTCCATTCTACTCTAGGGTTGGTAGTAGCTTACTGTTTTTGCTAATCCTGCGCTGTTTCACCATTTCTTGTTGCTTTCTCTTAGTTTTGCCACATCTTGTTAATAGTCCCTTAATAAAATTCTTTTAAACTATGTCCTTTGAGAGTAACTTGTAATTTTGGCCAGGATCGTGACCCACATATGAGTGGAGGAAGATGCATGAATTAGAAACCCAGTGAAAGAGATTAGGGAGTCATTTGGGTAAAGAGGTTTCAGTACCTATTATTTGCCTTCAAATGGTCAATTCTTCCATTTGTCCATTGTTGAGACACAATCTAGTAGTTAAGACCCCAATTGTGTAGTCAGACTGCTTGGGTCTAAATACAAATTCCACAATTGCTGGTTGTGCATCTCTGGAAATTTACCTAATCATTTTGCGTTTCATTTTTTCTTCTTCTTCTTTCATGTGTAAAATAGAGATCATGATAGTATCTACCTCAATGGGGCTGTTGTAAAGATTAAATGAGTTAATGTAAGTGAAATGCTCACAACAGCTCAGCAAAGGCTTACTAAATGTTAGCTCCTACCATTATAGTGGTTATCATTATTATTATCATTCTTTCTTCTTATTCTCTTATTCAACATGTAGGTATCATGACTCAGCACTACATTTAAAGTTAGGATTATTTTCTTTACAACACGATGTTTCTTTGATCTTCTGTGAAAAATTATTTATCTGAACATAGAGAAACTGAACACTTTAATCAATTCTGATTACCACATTCATTCCATTTGTTGCAATCAGTGCATTAGTGCCCACTCCAGGATTTTTGAATCTTATCTCCTTTTACTTCTTTTTGGAAAACTAAATCATGCTTTCCATCTCAGGAAAGTGAAACAATGTTTCTGTTGCTGAAACTTGAGTGCATAAGTGCATAGGTCAGTGAGAGTTCTAACCTCTATATGGTGGTGTCATGCCTGTTTCCTAAGCCTGTTTTTCAGTGTATTTTGTTTCATGCTTGATTGAGTTAGAAAATATAGAGGTTTTACAGTTTTCAGATCTGAACCTCACATATTCTGGAGACCCTACAAACAAATGATAGAATGTAAATCATAGTTAATACTCAATGATATTAAAAAAAATTAAGAATCTTACTATCTTGGTCAAGGTTCTTTCAGTTGTAAGAAATAGAAACCCACTCAAAATTGTTCATGCCAAAAAGAGGATTTTTTAAAAAAATACAATACAGGGATAATCTCAGAGCTCAAGGGCAGGAAGTAGAGCCAAGCTTCTTTATGAATTGGAATCATGATCAGAAAGTTATAACAGTAGGTTAAACTTGTCTGTTTTTCACATTGCTTGATTTCTCTCAATATGGCTTCCTCACTATTATTTGCAGGCTATCTTTTCCCCATGCATGGTAGGTAAGGACTAGCCTGCTGTTCCCACTTTTACCTACCCTCTCTTCCAGACACAGGAGGAAATTAACTAGCTATTCAGAATGTCAACTGTACATTCCCAAAAGAAAGACTGAGATTAGTTTAGCTTGGAGGCCAAATTTATCTTGGATCATCTAGTGAGCTGTGTCACCTAAGCCACAGAGTCACAAAAAGCAAACATGGTCACCAGGGTCTGGAGAGCAGTTCTTAGAAAAAATGGGTTAATTTTGGGATGGATAGATTTCCTTTAGCATCTCTCCTGCACCTTCATTTTCTGCTTTTCACTATCTCTTTTTATTCTCCCATAGTAGAAACAAATTGTTTTATATGATAAAAAAAAAGAAATCCCTTTTCCTTATTTTAACAATTTCTCCGTACTACATTAACTAAACTTGTCTTATAAATTAGATCATAAGTAACAAAATACCAGAATCTTGGAAATTTCTGCAACTAAAAACTCTAGACATTACTGGTTCCTGGTAATTTAAAGCCATATTTTGGGGTCATAAGTTTGGGAATTTAGCATAGATTGCAGATACCTTTGTGAAGAGTCAAATTAGCTTCTATTTTATTATCCCTTTCAGAGACCAGATCTGAGGAGTTATTGATGTCTTGTGCCTTGATGTGACCCCCATTTTGAATCATACCTAATTCCTCAGTCCAGGATGTTGTAACCCATTCATGGATTGACTATAGTTTGTTCTTATGAGTTATCGCCATGAGCACAGCCTGGCCATAAGAATAGAATGAGGATTTCTCAGCAGTGAGAGCAGTGGCAGCCACAGCAGGGAAGGAAGAAAGCTTAAACAATGGATTGGATGCTCAACAATATCTTGAAGGAAGAAGCCATCTCTTTATGTGTTTGTGAGCAAATAGGTAATGGACCATTAGGTATAAGTCTTGATGATTTTGAGATTTGTTTGTTGGTGATAACTTAATGAGAATCTGTGGGACAGTCTTAAGAGAAATGACACAGATTTCAAGGTGCAGTCTATCTTTCTTTTCAGTTTGGCCAGTTTTCATTATGTGTCTCTAAAGAACATCATGCTGTTGTCATTTTGCTCATTGTCAAGCCCAGAGAATCAGTGCAGTCCTGTAAGGGTAATTTCTTACAGAGGATTAAAAAAGAAGGCCTAGCGTGAGGGAGGAGGATGTAATTCTATTGACTTACAATACTCAACTGGATATCAGGGGCAGGCTGATTAATATTATGGACAGAAAGACAAAGAAACTACTATGAGCTTTCCATGCAGAACCTTTTGTTATGAGTGAAAGTGGGGTATCCACTGGTGGAAGTGGGGGATCCTTTTCCCCATTGGGTGCTAGGGGTTGAGTTCTTATGATATCTTGAGAAAAATAATTTTCTAAGACTTGCACAGAAGGATGAGTGATTTTTGTTTGCATGTAATTATATCCCTGTGTTTCGAAAGCCCTATTTCCCTTAAACCAGTCCTGAAAGTTGCAGCTGGGGATTCAGCAGAGCCAAAAGCAAAGCCAGCATCCAAATTTTCTGTTCCATGCTGGAGTTGAGTTCAGTACATTAGATTGGTTGCAGTCTATCAGTCCATTGCGTAGGGTCCACATGGCTGTGGGCCATGTAGGCCGATACAGAACAGTGCACCCTCTGCAGCAAGAGAGCCAGGAGCCTAGCATGCAAGAGAGCAAAAGAAGGAACTCCTTTTTTTAGGAGCTTATGTATCTCAAATCTTTCCATGCTTGCAGTGGCCATGTTTACTCTGGCCAATGACCTATTCACAGATGTGACTGACAGGCAAATACCTTCCATACATCACCCACACTTTACTGAGCATGCATCTATTTGGCCTTTCCTTTGCTTCTTTCCAGTTAATTAATAACTGGGTTTATTGCAATGGTATCAGTTTCAGTTTAGAAGTTTCTCATTCAAAGGACTCATCTGCTATTTAGCAAATCACACTGATAGCATTTATGAATTCAATGGACACTTTATTATCTACCTTTTATTATTTGTTTTCATTGTTGAAGTAACAAACTTTGAAAATATCATCAATGTCAGAGACATATGTCTTGACCTTCACCACTGGTTCCTGAAAACCCTTAGGGAAGCAGATGGTATAGTGAACAAGGCCTCAATTCAAAGCAGGATTTTAATTTATCATTTGTGAAACACAAACTGAAATGGATACCGTAAGAGGTATGAGTACCTGTGATTAATGCTTAGTGAGTTTAAGCATGTTTATCTTCTTAGTGGTCAAGCAAAAATGTCACCAACTAGAACATTTAACAAAACAAGCCATGAGAAAGTAAGTAATAAAATACACTTTTCCCAATAACTCTCCAGCACTATAAGTTTTTTCATTGTGGTTGAGTAGGGAAGTGATTTCTATGAGATTTTTTATTCATTCTTTATTCATTCTTTAAATATTTATTTATTCATTCTTTAAATAAATGTTTATCAAGCACCTACTATGCACAAAAGATTATGTAACCCTTGTGTAAACGACAATAGAACATGGACAAGTATAAATTGGGACAAATGCCATAACAAGTAAAGGCGTGAGCATGGATTCTTATTTCTCCCTGCCTTTGTCTTCTGCTGATTCTTTGTCTTCATTGATCTGAAAGGATGTATTGGTAACTTGACAGCTGGGTATGGTCCTCTTAATCTTCTTGTTATTTCTGTGGCAAAAAAAGCTCTTAGAACTTATGCTGAATGGAGAGTGGTGGGAGCCTCCTTGCTGGTGACATTCCTCTAAGGCCTGGGGGCTACTGAATGAGAAAATACCACTTTAGTCCAGGAAACATTTTAATTGATTTTGGTGTGCCCTCACCTACTTCAGTAATACACCATTCTCTGGAGGGCAGGCTTTCTGGAAACAACTATGGTGGATGCCATGATATGATAATCCCTCTTCAGAAACAAAGCAGTTACTCCCCCAGCTTCTGGAAGTGCTGTCTGCAGATTATCTTCAACTGTTAGTCTCTTTGGAGATTGCCTCCATGGAAGAAAACTGCCTCACCCAAATTTTGCCTCTTTCCAGGGGTAGTCTGCATCCAATGACTGACTGATCAGTGCACAGATATGAAGACTTGATCTTTTTACATTAACTGAGCCAACACTAAGGTCATTCCTGTTCTATAGAAACCTGTGGAGTTGGCTGAACCTTTAGTGGGCCTGAAGCACAACCCAACCTCTCCTTCTGTCCACTATAACTTCCTTTCCCTCACTTTCACAGGGGTGAACTCCTAAAATACTCCCTAGTAAATGTCTTGGCATGCCAAACTATGTCTTAAATTCTGTTTTACAGAAACCCAAACTGTGACATTAACCCTCCAGAACTCAGAAGTAGATAGAAAAGAAACATGAGAAAGTACTATAATTATCATGAATACCTTACATAAAAAGCTTGTTACATGTAAAGCAAAATAGCACAGAGATAGGTGAGCAAAGTATTCTTTGTTCTGGTGTGTGTTTTGTGAGTACTTGTGTTATACACATAAGTACGTGTAAGGCTGTGTGTACTGGAACAGTGGCTGAACATTGCTAATGACTTCCTCTCCACAGTGGAATAACAGTTGACAGATAGAGATGGAGGTAGGGATGGGTATAAATAAAGCATTTTGATGGAATAGTGTCTAGCTGTTTTCAAGCAGAGAGACTACAAAAGCCTAATGGCTATGAGGATGTTGTGTATGCCTTTCTGGCTGGTGTATGTGTCAGTTTTGAGCATTGTACATTTATTCTGATGTCCTTGGTACATGGCAATGGGAAAATCTTATCAAACCTCTGGCTTATTAAAGAGGATGGAAGGATTCTAAATGGAATGGAGAAAATAATTAAGAAAAATAACTGCTTCTAAAAATGTTAAAGAGCAAGGGGATGTGAGAGAAATCTAATTCATAATGTGTGTAGGCATCTACTATGTTAAAAATTGTTTCAAGACCAGTATCAGAAATTACATGATGGAGTTTGTGTAGAAAACTTGAGCATGTGGGACATGGAATGAAAACATGCCTTTGAAAAAGTAGAAGACACCTAATATTTATTCAAATCTTCATCACTAGGACTTAGCACAGTGTCTCTGGTACATAGTTGGTGCTCACTACATGTTTACAGCATAAATGAATAAATGCACTAAGATAACAGGTAACTAAATGTAAGTATATGAGGACTACAGGGTAAAAAGAATATATAGTGGGATTGATTTAAGGAGGCATCATGGACTTTGAGATGGATATAGTTGGAAGCAAAACAATAGAATGGTAAAGAAAAATATTCTAGGTAGAAGGAACTGTAGGGGTAAAAGTAGAGGGGCTGGAGTTTGAGGGTGAAAAAAAGAGAAAGATCTACAGGAGAACAAGGTCTGAGTTGGTGACTGTGAAAAGAGAAGGGTCTAAAGATGAGTTGGTGTTACCCAGCAAGAACTTATTGCCTGATGTACATAGAAGCCACTACTATGACACAGGCTTTTGAGAAAAGAAAAAGCTTTTTTTTCCCTTTGAAGATTAAATACTTTTTATATTTTATTTTTTATTGTTGAAAGTATTTCAAATGCTCCCCCCTTTTTTCCCATTGACCACCTCCTTGCTGCTCCCACCAACCTCATGCCTTCTCCAGCCTAGTGTCTGTGTGGATTGGTTGTGCATTTATGCATATAAATTCTCTGGTTAATCTCTTTCTTCCCCTCTTACCCCCATCCCTCTGAGGTTTGTCAGTCTGTTTCATACTTCAATAATTCTGGATCTCTTTTGGGTGACAGCTTATTTTGTTCATTATGTTCCACAAATATGTGAGACCATGTGGTACTTGTCTTCCTTTGACTGGCTTATTCAGCTTAGCATAATACTCTCTAGGTCCCTCCAGGTTGCCTCAAAGGGAAAGAGATCTTTCTTTCTTACAGCTACATAGCACTCCATTGTGTATATGTACCACAGCTTTTTTATCCATTTGTCTACTGATGGACACTTAGGCTGTTTCCAGATCTTCGCTATTGTAAATAGTGCAGCTACAAACATGGGGGTACATATATTCTTCCTGATTGGTGTTTCAGGCTTCTAAGCGTATATTCCTAGAGGTGCGATCACTGGGTCAAATGGAAATTCAATTTTTAATTTTTTGAGGTAACACCATATTGTTTTCCATAGTGGCTGTACCAGTCTGCATTCCCAGCACTAGTGTGCTAGAGTCCCCTTTTCTCCACACCCTCGCCAACAATGGTTTTTGATGATTTGTTGATGGCAGCATTCTGTCAGGTGTCAGGTGATACCTCATTGTTGTTTTAATTTGCATCTCTTGGATGATTAGTGATGTTGAGCATTTCTTCATATGTCTCTTAGCCATTTGTATGTCCTGTGTGGAGAGGTATCTATTTAGTTCCTCTGCCCATTTTTTAATTGGATTCTTTGTCTTCCTTTTGTGGAGTTGTATGAGCACTCTATATGTATTGGAAATTAACCCCTTATCTGATATATCATTGGCAATTATGCTCTCCCAACAGTGGGTAGCCTTTCCGTTTTGATGATTGTACGTTTCACTGTGCAGAAGCTTTTAAGTTTTATGTAGTCCCATGTGTTCATTTTCTTCTTTGTTTCTATTGCCTTAGGTGATGTATCAGTGACAATTCTGCTGCGTATGGTGTCTGAAATTTTGTTGCCTGGAGTTTCTTCTAGGATTTTTATGGATTCATGAGTCACATTTAAGTCTTTCATCCATTTTGAGTTTATTCTTGTGTAGGGAGTAAGTTGATGGTCTAGTTTCATTTTTTTTTGCATGTAGCTGTCCAATTTTCCCAACACCATTTATTAAAGAGGCTGTCCTTTCACCACTGTATGCTCTTGCTACCTAATTGAGCATATTGCTTTGGGTCCATTTCTGGGTTCTTTGTTCTGTTCCACTGGTCTAATGCCTGTTCTCGTGCCAGTACCAGGCTGTTTTGATTATAGTGGCTTTGTAGTATAACCTGAAATCTGGTAATGTGTTACCTCCAACTTTGTTCTTCTTTTTTAAGATTTCCGTGGCTATTCGAGATTTTTTTTGGTTCCATATGAACTTTTGAAATATTTGTTCTAATTCTGTGAAGTATGCCATTGGTATTTTGATGGGTATTGCATTGAATCTATAGATTGCTTTGGGTAGTATGGACATTTTAATGATGTTAATTCTTCCAATCCATGAACAGGGTATGTGCTTCCACTTTTTTATATCTTCCTCTATTTCTTTTTTCAATGACCTGTAGTTTTATGCGAATAGGTCCTTTATTTCTTTGGTTAAGTTTATTCCTAGGCATCTTAATTTTTTTGCCACAACGGTAAACGTGATTGTTTCCTTAGTTTCTCTTTCTGTGAGTTCAACATTGGTGTATAAGAAGGCCATCGATTTCTTGATGTTAATTTTGTATCCTGCTACTTTGCCAAATTCATTTATTAACTCTAGTAAACTTTTGGTGGAGTCTTTGGGGTTTTCTACATATAGTATCATGTCATCTGCGAATAATGACAGTTTCACTTCCTCATTTCCAACTGGGATCCTTTTTATTTTTTCTTCCTGTCTGATTGCTGTGGCTAAGCCTTCCAGTACTATGTTAAATAAGAGTGGCAAAAGTGGGCATCCTGGCCTTATTCCTGTTCTTAAGGGAACTGCTTTTAGTTTCTGCCCATTGAGTATGATGTTGCCTGTAGGTCTTTAATATATGGCCTTTATTATGTCAAGATATGATTCCTCTATTCCCACATTGCTGAGTGTTTTTATCAGAAATGGATGCTGGATTTTGTCGAAGGCTTTTTCAGCATCCATTGATATGATCATGTAGTTTTAATTCTTCATTTCATTAATGTGGTGTATCACGGTTATTGCTTTGCAAATATTGTACCAGCCTTGCATTTCTGGGATGAATCCCACTTGGTCATGGTGAATAATTTTTTTGGTGTATTGCTGGATCCGATTTGCTAGTATTTTGTTCAGGATTTTGGCATCTATGTCCCATCATTGGCCTGTAGCTTTCTTTCTTTGTAGTGTCTTTTTCTGGTTTTGGAATTAGAATCATGCTGGCTTCATAAAACAAGTTTGGAAGTCTTCCTTCTTCTTTAATTTTTTTGAAATAGTTTGAGGAGAATGGGTCTTAGTTCTTCTTTGACTGTTCGGTAAAACTCCCCATCTGGGCCTAGGTTTTTGTTTGCTGAGAGAGTCTTGATTACATCTTCAATTTCTTCTGTTGTTATTGGTCTGTTCAAGATTTCTATCTCTTCCTGATCCAGTTTTTGGAGACTGTGTTTCTAGAAATTTGTCCATTTCACTTAGATTGTTGAATTTGTTGCCATATAATTGTTCCTAGTAGTTGTTAACAATCTTTTGTATTTCTGTGGTGTCAGTTGTTACTTCTCCTCTTTCATTTCTGATTTTGTGTATTTGGGTTCCCTTTCTTTGTTTCTTGGTGAGTCTAGCTAAGGGTCCATCAATCTTGTTTATCTTTTCAAACAACCAGCTCTTTGTTTCATTGATCCTTTGAATTGTTTCAGTGCCTTGGAATGTATCCCTGGTGTTCTGTGTAGGAGGATTTCCAGAGGGTGGGATAGATGCTGGTTGTTAATTAGCCTCAATTTGCATTTCTTTACCTCACCTGGAAAATGCTGAGTCTCCGAGGGAGGGGTTGCTGCTTTTCTCTACAGCTCTGGGAAGGAGCAAAATGGCCAGCATCCTTTGTGGCCATGAGTCAGCACAAACTCTGATTGCCCTCCAAATCCCATGTGTCCCCACAGAGTTCCAGTCCTGTCTGCCCTCCCTGTGCCAGAGTTCTAGGTGAGTGGCTGTGGCTATTTTAAAGGTCTGTTTTGGCCCTCTCTGCTATGGAGTGAGATTGGGAGTGTAACCTCGAGGGCGCTGCTCACAGCTCAGACCACTGCTGTCCGTGGGTTCCCAGTCTGCAACCCTCTCATGCCTCAACAGATCCTACCAGTGTCCCTGGTTATACGGTCCTGTTCCACTGCTTATCTGTTGCTTTTTTCCCAAGATTTGTCTTTATTTCAGTTGTAATTTCCATTTGGTCCCGGGAGATCTTCTGTGCAACTTCCATTCACTCTGCCACCATTTTACCATCCTGACTCTTTACTTTTTAAGGTGAATATCCTAGTGACCCTACGCTTCCTCAACTCTTCTCCCACATGTCTGCCTCCTAGTATTTACCACTATACTCTTCTTTACATTTACTCTTGAATGTGAAGTTTTATAACAGTATAAAAACAAAATTCAAATAAATAAATTATTGCTTTTACTATGATTCTGTAAGTGGAAAAAAAAGTTTACATTATGTAAACATTGTTTACTGTCAGCAAAGTACATAGTATTCTGTTGCATGTCCTTTCTCAAAAGCTATTTCTTAAAATTACTTGTAGTTTTTTATCTTGCACTAATAAATTAGGTTCTCATGCAAATTAAAACAATAATGAGGTATCACCTCACACCTGTCAGAGTGGCTGCCATCAACAAATCATCAAACAACAAGTGTTGGCGAGGGTGTGGAGAAAAGGGGACTCTAGTACCCTGCTGGTGGGAATGCAGACTGGTGCAGCCACTATGGAAAACACTATGGTGTTTCCTCAAATTAAAAATGGAACTGCCATTTGACCCAGTGATTCCACTTCTAGGAATATACCCTAAGAAGTCTGAAACACAAATCAGAAAGAATATATGTACCCCTATGTTCATAGCAGCACCATTTACAATAGCTAAGATCTGGAAACAGCATAAGTGTCCATCAATAAAAGCCGCGATACATATACACAATGAAATAATATGCAGCTGTAAGAAAGAAAGATCTCTTATCCTTTGAGATGATGTGGAGAGACCTGTAGAATATTATCCTAAGCAAAACAAGCCAAGCAGAGAAAGACAAATATCACATGATCTCACTTATTTGTGGAATATAATGAACAACAACAACAAAAAATTAGGCTCTCAACTTATGGAGATACTCTTAGTTGAAGAGTGCTTACTTTATTAGTTAAAAGTGTCAGAAAATTCCCAGGTATTCTTTCCTTACATTAACCTATTTTTTGGTCTTGTTTTAGTTTTGCTTTGGCCCTGACACATCCTTGTCTCTGGTTATTAGTGATATCTGAGCTCAGGTTGCTCCAGGACACAGGATAAGAAGGAACATCTGGTTCTTCAAAGCTTGTTCTGGAGTAAAAGACCAACAAACTTTAAATTATTATCTGAACACTCAAAGGTGTTCCTTTCCCTTAATTTCAGTATTTTTTTTTACTGCAGGCTACTACTCAATAGTGAGTCATGAAATCAATTTACTGAGTGACAAACAACATTTTTAAAAAGTGAAGCTGAATAGAATACAGAGATTTCATCAACTACAGTAATGTTTAAGTATTATTATATAAGTGCATGTGTATATTATTTGTATGTGTATTCTGCTTGCATGTGAAATATATATTTTACTTCTTTTAAAGTTGGTTGCTATCAAAAAAGCTTGAAAGTTTTATCTTGCATGCTGAACTAATTTCCTTTTGGCTCTATTTTGTAATTTAAAGAGTTGCTTTCTTTGTCCAGTGTTTAACTCTCCCTGGTTGAAGGAATTGAGGTCACACCCTCAGTATATATAATGGAGCTCTGGACTCGGCTCCCCTTTTCCTGAGCTGTATCTTCCCCAGTGGGTTACTGAGACCTGTTGTGGCTTAACTTTAACCTGGGTTTTTAGACCCCAAGCTCCACTGGGACTCCAGGTGGGAAACTGTTGGTCTTCATCTGTGCTGTGGCTGGTGTATTGACAACCAAAGCAGGTCATTTATTTATCAAATTATCTTTAGGAATAATCATGAAATAAATGAACAATAATACTAGCTAGCAAAGAAATATAGATGGTGAACATTTTCTTTTGTTGAACTTTGAATATATTATGCCAATAAAATAAAATAAATATTACAGTACAAAAATAGACAAAAGTTACCAGATTAATTATTTTAATTACATTACTTAATTTAAAAAACAAAAAACAAACAAACAACAACAACAACATCAACAAAGGAAAACACGTGAAAAAACACATCTGAAAGTGTGACTGTCGCCAGGTTCAGAGATTTCATTCATGGACTGTGTTTTTTACCTTTACAATCATTTGACTCTCATTGTTTATTTTGAATCTACTGTTTGGTTGTGGAGATATACAGTACCTTAATGATGGGAAATGAACTGCATTTAAAGTGAGCTTGAGAAGTGACTCTACCCTGCGGCAGTGATTCAGGCGGCTCTGCTCGCGCAGGTTTTTCCGTTCGCCACCTCAGGTCTTTAAGAGGATTTATTGGTTACGAAGGACACGTTTGGATTCATCTTCAGACAGAGCGGGAAGGAGAGAGGAAGGAAGAGAGAGAGAAAAACATCAATGTGAGAGAGACACATCGATGTGAGAGAGACACATCGAGTGGCTGCCACCCACATGACCCCAACCAGGACCGGGGACAAACTGCAACCGAGGTACATGCCCTTTCCAGGAACCGAAACCGGGACTCTCTGGTCTGTGGGCCGACGCTCTAACCGCTGAGCCAAACCGGCCAGGGCGACAGTTACTTTAAAAACATTTTTTAAAATCCTCACGTGAGGAGAAAAAAAAAATGGCGGCGAAGTGAATGGAGAGACCCAGACCGTCTCCCAAGACCAAACTGGATTTACAAGGAAAATAAAGGCAAACCATCAGGAAAGGGCAGCCGAAAGACATCTTGGAGGACCACTTAACCAGAAACACCCACTCAGTCCTGGTAGGCTTGCGAGGATGGGAGAGGGGACCGAGAGCCCAGGGTCCGCAGCGGCCTGGGCAGGGGCCAGGGAACTAGACGGGAAGTTAATTCCACAGTCTTTCTTCCCACCGTGCACGGCCCTGGGAACTCTGTAGCCGGCTAGACTCTCTGCTGAAGCCGCACAGACTCCTGGCCCCCAGGGAACTGGGCGGGACCAGGGAACTCGGCGGGACCGGGGAACGCGGCGGAAAGTTAATTCTACCGTCTCCCTTCCCACCGTGCATGGCCCTGGAAACTCTGTAGCCGGCTCAACTCTCCGCTGAAGCCGCACAGACTCGTGGCCCCCAGGGAACTCCGCGGGACCGGGGAACTCAGCGGGAAGTTAATCCTACTGTCTCCCTTGCCACCCTGCATGGGCCCTGGGAACTCTGTAGCCAGCTAAACTCTCCACTGGAGCCGCACAGACTCGAGGGCTCCAGGGAACTCAGCTGGACCAGGGAACACAGTGGGACCAGGGAACTCCGCGGGACCAGGGAACTCAGCGGGAAATTATTCCCACCGCCTCCCTTGCCACCCTGCATGGGCCCTCGTAACGCTATAGCCTGCTAAACTCTTGGCTGGAGCCACACAGACTCCCGGAGAACAGGGGACTTGGCGGGATTAAAGTGGGTACTCCCTGGAGCATCCAAACCCAGGAGAGGGAGCCACAAACAGCAAAACACCAACACCCACTGGGAAAACTTGGCAGACTCCAAAGCCCACTGTGATAATGAAAATGGTGAGAAACAGAAACAAAAGCCAAATGAAAGATCAAGAGACCTCTACAGAAGATGAAATAAATGAGGTGCAGTTAAGCAAGTTAACAGAACTAGAATTTAGAGCCATGATGTTGCGGAAGCTCAACAGCATGTGTAAGGACATGAGCAACATGAGTAAAGACATAGAAATGTTGAAAATAAACCATCTGGAAATGAAAAACCAACAGGAAGAAATGAAGAATGACATATCAGAAATGAAAAACACTGGAAGGTCTAAAAAGCAGAGTAGGGGAAGCTGAGGACCGGATCAGTGAATTAGAAGACAGGCTAGAAGAAATCAACCAATCAGAAAACCAAAAGGAAAAAAGGATTAAAAAACAAGAAGAGAGCTTAAGAGAATTGTGGGACAACTGGAAACGTAATAATATTCGCATCATAGGAGTCCCTGAAAAAGAAGAAAGTAAGCGAGGGCTAGAGAATATATTCAAAGAAATAGTGACAGAAAACATCCCTAATTTGGTGAAGGAAGAAGGCATTCAAGTTCAAGAAGCACAGAGAGTCCCAAGTAAGAAGAACCCAAACAGGCCCACACCAAGACACATAGTAATCAAACTGCCAAAAATTCAAGACAAAGAGAGAATCCTAAAAGCAGCAAGAGAAAAGCAACAGGTTACCTACAAAGGAACCCCCATAAGGCTCTCAGCTGACTTTTCACAAGAAACATTACAGGCTCGAAGGGAATGGCATGAAGTAATCAAGGTCATGAAAAACAAGGATCTGAATCCAAGACTACTCTACCCAGAAAGGCTATCGTTCAAAATAGAAGGTCAAATAAAGAGATTCCCAGACGAAATAAGGCTAAGGGAGTACATTAGCACCAAACTAGCACTGCAAGAAATGTTAAAAGGACTGCTGTAATTACCAGGAGAAATGGGAAGAAAAATAGAACCACACTAAACAAAAATGGCAATAAATAAGTACATATCAATAACCACCTTAAATGTAAATGGACTGAATGCTCCCATAAAAAGACACAGAGTAGCTGATTGGATAAGAAAGCAAGACTCATCTATATGCTGTTTACAAGAGACCCACCTCACAACAAAAGACTCACATAGATTGAAAGTGAAGGGATGGAAAAAAATCTTTCAAGCAAATGGAAAAGAAAAAAAAGCTGGGGTAGCAATACTGATATCTGACAAAATAGACTTCAGATTGAAGGCCATAACTAGAGACAAAGAAGCCCACTACATAATATTGAAAGGATCTATCCAACAGGAAGATATAACCTTGATAAACATATATGCACCCAATATAGGAGCACCAAAATATATTAAAAAACTATTGGAGGACTTCAAAGGAGAAATCGATAGCAATACAATCATAACAGGGGACTTCAACACCCCGCTCACATCACTGGATAGATCCTCTAGACAAAAAATTAGCAAGGAAACAGAGACTCTAAATGAAACACTAGACCAAATGAATTTAATAGATATCTACAGAGAACTACACCCCAAAACTACAGAATTCACATTCTTCTCAAGTGCACATGGAACATTCTCAAAGATAGACCACATGTTAGGGCACAAACTAAGTCTCTACAAGTTCAAGAAGATTGAAATTATAACAAGCATCTTCTCAGACCACAATGGTATGAAACTAGAAATCAATTGCAAGAAGAACATACAAAGACATTTGAACACATGGAAGCTAAATAGAATGTTATTAAACAATGAATGGGTCACTGAGGAAATCAAGGAAGAAATCAAAAACTTTCTGGAAACCAATGAAAATGAGGACACAACAATACAAAATCTATGGGATGCAGCAAAAGCAGTTCTGAGAGGGAAGTTCATAGCAGTACAGGCCTACCTCAAAAAAGAAGAAAAATCTCTAATAGACTACCTAACCTCACAACTTAAAGAACTAGAGAGTAAACAAAAAGAAAACCCCAGAGCAAGTAGAAGAAAGGAAATAGTAAGAGTCAGAGCAGAAATAAACGACATAGAGACCAAAAAAACAATCCAGAGGATTAATAAAACAAAGAGCTGGTTTTTCGAAAAGATAAACAAGATTGATGGACCCTTAGCTAGACTCACCACGAAACAAAGGAGAGAACCCAAATACATAAAATCAGAAATGAAACAGGAGAGATAACAACTGACCCTACAGAAATACAAAAGATCGTTAACAACTACTATGAAAAATTATACGGCAACAAATTCGAAAATCTAAGCTAAATGGACAAATTTCTAGAAACACTTAGTCTCCCAAAACTGGATCAGATACAGATTGAAAACTTGAACAGACCAATAACAACAGAAGAAATTGAAGATGTAATCAAGACTCTTCCAGCAAACAAAAGCCCAGGCCCGGATGGCTTCACAGGGGAGTTTTACCGAACATTCAAAGAAGAACTAATACCCATTCTCCTCAAACTATTTCAAAAAATTCAAGAAGAAGGAAGACTTCCAAACTCGTTTTATGAAGCCAGCATAACTCTAATTCCAAAACCAGAAAAAGACACAACAAAGAAAGAAAACTACAGGCCAATATCCCTGATGAACATAGATGCCAAAATCCTGAACAAAATACTAGCAAATCGAATCCAGCAATACACCAGAAAAATTATCCACCATGACCAGGTGGGATTTATCCCAGGGATGCAAGGCTGGTACAATATTCGCAAATCCATAAATGTGATACACCACATAAATAAATTGAAGAATAAAAACCACATGATCATATCAATAGATGCCGAAAAAGCCTTTGACAAAATCCAGCATCCATTTCTGATAAAAACGCTCAGCAGTGTGGGAATTGAGGGATCATACTTAGACATAATAAAGGCCATATATGAAAGACCTACAGCCAACATCATACTCAATGGGCAAAAACTAAAAGCATTTCCCTTAAGAACAGGAACAAGGTAAGGATGCCCACTTTCGCCACTCCTATTTAACATAGTACTGGAAGTTTTAGCCACAGCAATCAGACAGGAAGAAAAAATAAAAGGGATCCAAATTGGAAAGGAGGAAGTGAAATTGTCATTATTTGCAGATGACATGATACTGTACATAGAAAACCCCAAAGACTCCACCAAAAGCTTACTAGACTTAATAAATGAATTTGGCAAAGTAGCAGGATACAAAATTAACATCAAGAAATTGATGGCATTCTTATACACCAATGATGAACTCACAGAAAGAGAAACTAAGCAAACAATCCCATTTACCATTGCGGCAAAAATATTAAGATACCTAGGAATAAACTTAACCAAGGAGATAAAGGACCTATTCGCAGAAAACTACAGGTCTTTGAAAAAAGAAATAGAGCAAGATGTAAAAAAGTGGAAGAACATACCCTGTTCATGGATTGGGAGAATTAACATCATTAAAATGTCCATATTACCCAAAGCAATCTATAGATTCAACGCAATCCCCATCAAAATACCAACGGCATACTTCAAAGAATTAGAACAATTACTTCAAAAGTTCATATGGAACCAAAAAAGGCCTCGAATAGCCACAGCAATCTTGAAAAGGAAGAACAAAGTTGGAGGGATCACAATACCAGATTTCAGGTTATACTACAAAGCCACCATAATCAAAACAGCCTGGTACTGGCACAAGAACAGGTATATAGACCAGTGGAACAGAATAGAGAACCCAGAAATTGACCCTAGGCAATATGCTCAATTAATATTTGACAAAGGTGGCAAGAGCATACAGTGGAGTAGGGACAGCCTCTTTAATAAATGGTGCTGGGAAAATTGGACAGCTACTTGCCGAAAAATGAAACTAGACCATCAACTTACACCCTACACCAAAATAAACTCAAAATGGATAAAAGACTTAAATGAAACTCATGAATCCATAAAAATCCTAGAGGAGACTGTGGGCAACAAAATCTCAGACATCATACGCAGCAGAATTTTTACTGACACATCACCTAAGGCAATAGAAACAAAGGAGAAAATGAACACATGGGACTACATCAAACTCAAAAGCTTCTGCACAGCGAAAGATACAATCATCAAAACGGAAAGGCTACCCACTGTATGGGAGAGCATAATTGCCAATGATATATCAGATAAGGGGATAATTTCCAATACATATAGAGTGCTCATCCAACTCCACAAAAGGAAGACAAAGAATCCAATTAAAAAATGGGCAGAGGAACTAAATAGACACCTCTCCAAACTGGACATACAAATGGCTAAGAGACATATGAAGATATGCGCAACATCACTAGTCATTGGAGAGATACAAATTAAAACAACAATGAGGTATCACCTCACACCTGTCAGAATGGCCGCCATCAACAAATCATCAAACAACAAGTGTTGGCGAGGGTGTGGAGAAAGGGGGACTCTAGTACACTGTTGGTGGGAATGCAGACTGGTGCAGCCACTATGGAAAACAATATGGTGTCACCTCAAAAAATTAAAAATTGATCTCCCATTTGACCCAGTGATCACACTTCTAGGAATATACCCTACGAAGCATAAAACACCAATCAGAAAGAATATATGTACCCCCATCTTTGTAGCAGCACTATTTATAATCGCTAAGATCTGGAAACAGCCCAAGTGCCCATCAGTAGACGAATGGATTAAAAAGCTGTGGTACATATACACAATGGAGTACTACGCAGCGGTAAGAAAGAAAGATCTCTTATCCTTTGAGACTACATGGAGGGACCTGGAAAGTATCATCTTAAGTGAAACAAGCCAAAGAGAGAAAGACAAATTTCATATGATCTCACTGATTTGTGGAATATAATGAACATAACAGTTTGAGGACAATCCCCTAAGGAGTGGGGAGATGAGAGAGGGATGAACCACAGAACTTATATGCATGTATGCATGAACAGTGGACATGGACAACAATCTGGGGAAGGGGCAGGGAGGGAAGGGGGAGGGGGGAATCAGTGGGGGAAAAAAGGAGAATCATTTGTAACAAAAATTAATCAATAAAAAAAATAAAAATAAAAAAAAAATAAAAAAAAAAATAAAGTGAGCTTGAGTGATTTGGATCTGGATCTTCTCTAGAAATGAACACATTTAGCTGGGTCTGTGTGTGTTGGGGCTGGTTCTAGAAATGGGAGTTCTCTAAATTCACTTCTTTGTAGAATACCGTATTGATTGAAGGATAATCACAAAGAGTGCTATGTTGAAGCTTACATATATATTATAGTATTAAAAATGAAAGTAACAACAGCTACAAAAGATTTTTTTGAGGAGTGTTTTATCACTGAGTTGTATAGAATTGCCAGTGCATGATAAAACAACGGAGACCCACAAGCTGGTGTTATTGTTCTAAAATGATCTACAAACAACTGGCACTGACGTTTCCACTGCCCCATCTGTAGTACACCAAATTCCAGGAAGAAAAGTTACTCCCACTCTTTCACAATTTCCTTTGACAATTTGTAGAGCCTTTCAATAGCATTAGGGAAATAAGCCTGTAAAACAACACAGTGATTCTTGTTCACAGTTAGCCCATCATTTTCTTTTGCTGGGCTTTAAGCCAGTGAGCAGTTTTATGGTTCTAAGGGAGCACTGCCAGTGAGTGTGTGTGTGTGTGTGTGTGTGTGTGTGTGTGTTGAGGGGGTTGCAGAGATGGAGAGTAGATGTCAGTTAGAGTTAAGAAATCACAGAAAGACTAATTTGGCTACAGTGTTCATAGGGTGTACATATATGACAAGTGGAAGGAAAGCCCTGTATATTCCACAGTACCCCTAAGATAAAGTATAATTAGAATCTTGCTTTTTGTGTGTATATTTTTTGCCAGTATACTTGCAAGTTCACATGCCTCTTCTCAGGCACTCCCTGTCTGTTTCCCACCCCCATCCCCAGTTGTTTTTCTCTGTTACAAGGAACAACTCAAAATAAAGTTTCCTCAGATTATCTAATCAGAGCCACAATTCCCTTTGGTTTGCCCTTGCTTTTCAAACAGGAGAATATTCAATACTGACTCAGTCTGCCTCCAGCCTGATAAGTGTGCCTCCCAGCTTACTTTCTTATGTGCCTCAGTGGCAAAGGTCTCCTAGGTTTTTATACATGTGGCTTACCACACAGCTTAGCCTGGAATTCAGAGCCCAATGGGAGGATTTCTTCCAAAGGGGATACTGTCGTGGCAGAAATTTGGTCGGTAAGAAGAGACAGACTACACACAGAGGATTAGAAAATGTTTAATGTGCACCGGTTCTGGCCCAGCAGAGTCACCTCCAAAGGCTGAGGCCTGAGCCTGGGTTCCAGCAGCCTTTTATACATGATCAAGTCCCACTGTCCTTTAGGCAGTTGGGGGAGTAAGGTGATTATAAAACCCAGGGGTAGGGTCGCTGCACTGCCTAAGGGGGCTGTCTGCAGAAGGCTTGCCTTTAAAACACAATGCTGAAAATGAAGGAATAGTTTGATGTCAATGACATATTTTGAAACAGTAACACTTTGGCTTCAAACAGCATTCCCATCTTATTTTGAACCCACATTTCTCTTGTCTAAATTGCAAATAAGAACCAACTTGAGCTTGTGATTTCTCCTTCTGCTTTATACATACTTATGGCCCGCAATGTGCCCCTGGGCCTATTTCCGGCCTTACTGCCAGCTTGGTCTGTGATTCCACTTCAGCTTCAACCAGTGAAGAAAGTCCTTTAGCTTTCAAGTTTCAGCCTTGAGGCTGGGCCTTCAGTGCCATCTATTACTCCAGCAAACAGTTCTTTGTCCTTTCTTTACACTCCTAAGCCCCCTACTTTGCTATTGCCAATGTGACTTGAATAGCTTGCTGCTCTCTGCACTTGTGAGTCTTATGCAGCCAATGACTATAAGCCACTTGAGGGCAGAGTCTATATACCTTGAACAATTCTGTGTCCACTATAGTGTACAACGTATAACATTGAGCATAATGTATGCACAATAAATTGACCTAGTGAATAAAAAGTTTAAAATAGAAGGAATGAAATAGTCACAAAATGTATTCCTGTGTTAATTTGAGAATGTCTGTGTATGAAGTTACTTATTTATTTATTTATCCTCACCCAATGATATGTGTGTGTGTGTGTGTATAAATTTTACATTTATCTTAAGATAGAGCACGAGGGACAGAGGGAGGAAGAGAGAGAGAAAACATCGATATGAGAGAGACATGTCGTGTGGTTGCCACCCACATGACCCCAACAGGGGCCAGAGACAAACTGCAACCGAGGTAGGTGCCCTAGCAGGAACCAAACCCAGGCCTCTCTGGTCCGCGGGCCAACGTTCCAACTGCTGAGCCAAACCGGCCAGGACTGTATGCAGTTATTAAAAAATCTTCTGTGATGTTGTTAATATAAATGGAAGTATTTCAAAACAACAAGAATAAGACAGACATTTCAATAGATGATTTGAAAATGATGTGAAGATTTTTTTCATGTTTGTTGTATTTGTATTTTTTTTTTGTGTGTGTGTGTGTGTGTAATGTCTATTGACTATCAATAACAACCAAGGAAATACAAATTGAAATTTAAAAAATTCTACCATTTTTTGGCCTATCTAAATGTCAAAAATTTTTTGTTTTTGTTTTTAATGTGTAATACCTACTATTGGGAAGGGTTCCACATGGGGTCTCATATACTGCTGGGAGATTGTAGATGGAATGTACCTTTGTGAATGGCAGCAGTTTGTATCAAGAGACTTAAACTGTGCACATTCTACATATACTTTGGAAAAAACTGTTTGACAGTATCTACTGAAGCTGAACATATTTAAAATATAACCATATTTAAGATATAACAATTCCACTCCTAGGTACGTATCCAGCAGAAAGGTGTACAAATGTTCATCAAAATACCGGTATTAGGATCTTCAGAGCATTCATAGTGGATCTTCACACATTTATAGTGCTATTCATGGCCCTAAAATGAAAAGTACTCAAATACCCATCAACATTAAATTGGATAATGAGTGTGGCATATGCATACATTGGAAGACCATCCAACAATGATAATGAACAAATGATTGCTACACCAAACTACATGGATGAATTGCACTAACTACACACTGTTCAGTGAAAGGAACCAAATAAAAAGGGGTACGTATGACTGATAAAACTTATTTATTGTGTTAAAGGTCAGTATCATCTGTAACAAAAAAATAAATATAAATAAATAAATAAATAAATAATCACCTCTGGGGTGTTTAGAAATTTAAAGGGTGGTTTATGAGGTGCTGGTAATATTTTTTTATCTTAGTACTGGTTCCATGGATGTGTTTACTTGGTAAAAATTCACCAAATGATAAATCAAGTGCTTTATGATTTGTGTACATTCTGGATGTAGGTTACACTATAATAAAAACTAAAGTTTGCATATTCTTTAATCTAGTAATTTAATAGCTAGTGTTTTATTCTGGTGAAATAATTATAGATGTCCACAAAGAATTTATATGCAAGGTTTTTCATTCAAAGTATCACTTATTTTACTTTTATTAATTTATTTTTGTTACAGATGTTTCTCTTTTTTCCCCCATAGACATCCTCCTCCCGATACCCCCCCCACACAGCATTGTTGTCTATGTCAATTGGTTATGTATATATGCCTATAAGTTCTTTGATTTATCTCTTCCCTCCACCCCGCAACCCACCTCTGAGGTTTGTCAGTCTGAACCCTACTTTTTTCTATGTCTCTGGGTCTATTTTGTTCATCAACTTTTTTTTTTCATTATGTTCCACAAATAAGTGAGATCATGTGATATTTGTCTTTCTCTGATTGGTTTATTTTGCTTAGCATAACACTCTCCAGGTCCCTCCATGTTATCTCAAAGGATAAAAATCTTTCTTTTTTACAGCTGCATAGTATTCCATTGTATATATGTACCACAGCTTTTTTATCCACTCATCTATTGATGGACACTTGGGCTGTTTTCCAATCTTAGCAATTGTAAATAGTGCTGCTATGAACATAGGGGTACATATATTCTTTCTGATTGATGTTTCAGGCTTCTTTGGGTATATTCCTAGAAGTGGGATCACTGGGTCAAATGGCAGTCTCATTTTTAATTTTTTGAGGAAACTTCATGTTGATAAATTTGCCCTCTGGATTTACACATTGATCTCTAATGAAGTTTGTTAATTGGAGGCAGCAATGAGCATATGATAATCTAGAAGACTCTAAGAAGACTGAGCTTGCTGAGAAATACCCCTAGACAGTGGAGAGATCACTAAAGTGTTGTGTGAGCACCAACCATGCTTTGAATTTTACTGAAGATAGTTTTCCTCAAGAAAATATTTCTTATCTACAGTTTTGAAAACATTTAATTAAGAAATTTAATAAAGTTTCTAGAGAAACTTTGCTGCTGACTCAGCATTGCTCAAAAATTAATTAAAAATAATAGCTAAGATTTGGAAGTAGCCCAACTGTCCATCAGTAGATAAGTAGATAAAATAGCAGTGATACATTTACATAGTGGAATACTACTCAGCTGTAAAAAGAAGGAAATCTTACCTTTTGTGATAGCATAGATGGACCAGGAGATTATTATGCTAAGTGAAATAAGCCAGTCAGAGAAAGACAAGTACCATGTGATTTTTTTTTATATGGGGAATCTAATGAAGAAAATAAACTAACAAACAAAATAGAAACAGAGTCATAGACATAGAGAATAGTGACAGCTGTCAGAGAGGAAAAGGGTTGGAGGCTGGGTGAAAAAGGTGAAGAGATTAAGTTAAAAAGAAAAAAAAACATAGACACAGACAACAGTATGGTGATTACCAGAGGGAAAAGGGGGTGGAGAGAGGTAAAACAGGGTAAAAGGGGGATAATAGTGATGCAAAGAGACTTGACTAGGGTGGTGAACACACAGTACAATATACAGATAATATATTGTAGAAGTGTACACCTGAAACCTGTATAATTTTATTAACCAATGTCACCCCAATAAATTCAATAAAATAAAAATTAAAAATGCAAACAAAAATAAAAATAAAAATGTATGTACTTTTTCTTTCTTTCAGGAGTTAGCCTGAAGTACATCTTTATGTTTGTTGGGAGGATCAAACTCCCGGTTCAGATCCTGCCTTTTGTATCTGAAAGCAAGCCACAAGATAGAATATTGCTGGGCTCTGTGTCTTTCTGCTTTCAAAGATGGAGAAAATTACTATGCTGTTTTCACCCAGCAAGGCTTTCCTTCCTTCCCTGGACTGCCTCTGCACCTTTCATTCTCTCTGCTGCTGGGCAGATATGATGCCTGTCACCAATCAGGACCCTTCTTTTTCAGCTGATGAAAAAGGTGAGCCCACTGGGTGAGTGGTTTTGCTTATTATCACTACTAATACCTTGGATTTTATTGAAAGCCTTCCTTTTAGGACTCTGAATTACACAGATATACTTGTTATCCTCTCTATAATCCTTTGAAGTAGCAGAAACTCAACATTTATAAAAAACAGAGCTGATGCTGACCCTCCCCTCAAGTTGACTTAAGCATATTGTTTGTATACTGCATTCTGGCCACCAGGACTCTATTAATAAGCAGATCTGAACATCAAAGTAGGCTGAGATTTTTTAAAAATCCATATTATTTATGTCACTTTAGAATCCTGAAGGATTTAAAAAATTAACTGAGAAAAAAATTTGTTGTATTTCATCTTGGCTTCAATAGTCAGTATGGATGTGTAATAGTCAAAATCTTTGAGAATTTTTACCCCCTCCACATGCCATATCCTGTTGCTTGATTAATGTGAATACCAAAGAACTTTTGATGTTTAAAAAATTTCATGTATCTGCCCTGGCCGGTTTGGCTCAGCAGTTAGAGCATCGGCCTGTGGTCCAGAGAGACCCGGGTTTGGTTCCCGCAGAGGGCACGTACCTCGGTAGCAGTTTGTCCCCGACCCTGGTTGGGTCATGCGGGTGGCAGCCACTTGATGTGTCCCTTTCATGTCGATGTTTTTCTCTCTCTCTCTCCCTCCCACTCTATCTGAACAAGAAATGGAAAAAGGTCCTCAGGTGAGGATAAAAAAAAGTTCAGATTTCTGCCCTGGCCCGTTTGGCTCAGCGGTTAGAGCGTCCGCCTGCGGTCCGGAGAGGCCCGGGTTCGGTTCCCGCTAAGGGCATGTACCTCGGTTGCAGTTTGTCCCCGGCCCTGGTTGGTCGTGCGGGTGGCAGCCACTCGATGTGTCCCTTTCACATCGATGTTTCCCTCTCTCTCTCTTCCTCTCTCTCCCTCCCACTCTATCTGTACAAAAAGTGAAAAAATGTCCTCGAGTGAGGATAAAAATAAAAAATTTCAGATTTCTAAGTTGTGCCCTATACCCACTGAGTCAGAATCTCTTGGATGGAACCAAGGCCTTTCTCTCTCTCTCTGTGTGAGTCTCTCTCTCTCTATGTATGTATGTATATGTATATATATATATATATATATATATATTTCTGTATGTATAGTATTTATTTTAATTTTAAGTTACACAAGTAGAAAAATGGTATTTCCCATTTAACATCAACATTTATCAAAACTCTTGTTTTAGTTTAAACTGTATTTTGTTTGTTTGTTTACTGGAGTATTTTTATTTTATTTTTTTATTAATCAATTTTTGTTACAGACGTTTCTCCTTTTCCCCCCACTGATTCCCCCCTCCCCCTCCCTCCCTGCCCTTTCCCCAGCTTTGTTATCCATGTGCATTGTTCATGCAGACATGCATATAAGTTCTGTGGTTTCTCTCTCCCCCACCATCCCCTCTTCTGGGGATTGTCAGTCTGTACCCCACCTCCACGTCTCTGGGACTACCCCATTCCTCAGACTGTTGTGTTCATTATATTCCACAAATAAGTGAGATCATATGAAACTTGTCTTTTTCTGTTTGGCTTGTTTCACTTAGGATGATACTTTCCAGGTCCCTCCATGTAGTCTCAAAGGATAAGAGATCCTTCTTACAGCTGCATAGTTACTGGAGTATTTTTAAAGCAAATCCAGACTTCAGATCATTTATTTTTTAAAAAATTCAATATTTATCTCATGTTTTAAGAAAACATGACCAAATTATCATTATCACAACCACAAAGTTAATAACAATTATTTGTTATCTAGTCCTAGTCTGTGTTTAATTTTCCCTAGTTGTTTCAAAAAATGTTTTCTACATAGTTTGTGAAAATTAAAATCCTGACAAGGTTTATACAGTACATTTAGTTGACATATTTCTGAAGTCTTTTTTCTGATAGTTCTTCTGTTTCTTAGTACACTATATACAATTTTCTCCATCTAACAGTATATAGAAATATTCATATTTTTTTATAGCTGCATAGAACTCCATTGGTAGATGTACCACATTTTGTTAAACCTTTCCCTTGATGATGAATATCTGTGTTGTTTTTAGCTGTTGGCTAATAAAAATAGTATAGTTTATCAGTGTATTTTTGGTATAGATTCCTAGTGGTGAGATTTCTGGGTCAATTACTGAATATTTAATTTTGCTCTATTATCAGGATATTCTTTTTCTTGGATACTATATTTTGCCTTGATTTAAACTTTTATGTTGTTTTATGGGGAATTATGTCAATTGATAACTTGCTGCTTTGCTTATCACCAGCTTTCTTTTTGCCCTCAAGACTCCCTTTCACTGGGATAGATGACTTACTTCAAAGTCTTCAGGTCTTTGTTTTCATGGTTACCAGGTTCTGAAAACTGTACCTAGCCAAACAGCCAACTCACTTATAATGCAGTTTATTGGCATTGTTAAATTATGTGTTATCCAATTGGATAGAAATTTTCTAAACACTTTATGCCTAAAAATTGGTGTTTATATTCCAAAATCCACAAACAATAGGGCCCTGTGGGAACCCATTCACCACTACCCATACTCTAGTGTACCAAATTAAGATAATTGCTCCCAGGAAATTTTAAAGAACGACAGTTATTCTGCCTCAAAGTTCCCCATCACAATTGAATGATTCAACAAATTTAGGGGAAGAGGAGGTACTCTATTGTATATTTTGGAAATTAGACTAAGTATTTAGAAAAAAAAACACTTTTAAGATTAAAGCAGAGTCTGAGAAAACTTGAGATGTAAGAAAATAAGAATGCATGAAGACCAGCAACTACTAAAATATTCAAAACAAAAAGAAACAAGTTATTATGGATAAGTGATATTCCAAACAAACATTCAAGAATATGAATATGCCTATTAAAATCTCCCTGTTAGCCCTGGCCGGTTTGGCTCAGTGGTTAGAGCGTCGGCCTGCGGTCCGGAGAGACCCGGGTTCGGTTCCCGCTAAGGGCACGTACTTCGGTTGCAGTTTGTCCCCAACCCTGGTTGGTCGTGCGGGTGGCAGCCACTCGATGTGTCCCTTTCACGTCGATATTTCTCTCTCTCTCTCTCTCTCTCTGTTCCTCTCTCTCCCTCCCACTCTACCTGAACAAAAAAATGGAAAAATGTCCTCAGGTGAGGATAAAAAAAAAAAAAAAAATTAAAAAAAAAAAAAAAATCTCCCTGTTAGCACAGGAGCGACGTCCTCGGACCCTCCGCATCTCTCTGCAGTAGTTTGAGCCGAAACACGCTGGAGGACCTCAGCCATGTCGAAGCCCCATAGCGGTGTTGGGACAGCCTTCATTCAGACACAGCAGCTGCATGCAGCCATGGCTGACACGTTCCTGGAGCATATGTGCCGCCTGGACATTGACTCACCACCCATCACGGCCAGGAACACTGGCATCATCTGTACCATCGGCCCTGCTTCCCGATCAGTGGAGATGCTGAAGGAGATGATTATGTCTGGAATGAATGTGGCTCATATGAACTTCTCTCATGGATCTCACGAGTACCATGCAGAGACCATCAAGAACTTGCGCACAGCCACAGAAAGCTTTGCTTCTGATCCCATCCTCTACTGGCCAGTTGCTGTGGCCCTGGACACTAAAGGACCTGAAATCCGAACTGGACTCAACAAGGGCAGCAGCACCGCGGAGGTGGAGCTGAAGAAAGGGGCCACGCTCAAGATCACTCTGGATGATGCCTACATGGAAAAGTGTGATGAGAACACCCTGTGGCTAGACTACAAGAACATTTGCAAGGTGGTGGACGTGGGCAGCAAGATCTATGTGGATGATGGACTTATTTCTCTGCGGGTAAAGGAGATAGGTGCTGGCTTCTTGGTGACAGAAGTGGAGAATGGTGGCTCTTTGGGCACCAAGAAGGGTGTGAACCTCCCTGGGGCCGCTGTGGACCTGCCTGCTGTGTCACAGAAGGACATCCAGGATCTGAAGTTCGGGGTAGAGCAGGATGTAGATATGGTGTTCGCGTCTTTCATTCGCAAGGCATCTGATGTCCATGAAGTCAGAAAGGTCCTGGGAGAAAAAGGAAAGAACATCAAGATAATCAGCAAAATCGAAAATCATGAGGGTGTTCGGAGGTTTGATGAGATCCTGGAAGCCAGTGATGGGATCATGGTTGCTCGAGGTGATCTAGGCATTGAGATTCCTGCAGAGAAGGTCTTCCTTGCTCAAAAGATGATGATCGGGTGGTGCAACCGAGCTGGAAGCCTGTCATCTGTGCCACACAGATGCTGGAGAGCATGATCAAGAAGCCACGTCCCACCCGGGCTGAGGGCAGTGATGTGGCCAATGCAGTCCTGGATGGAGCCGACTGCATCATGTTGTCTGGAGAGACGGCCAAAGGGGACTATCCGCTGGAGGCTGTGGGCATGCAATACCTGATTGCCTGTGAGGCAGAGGCCGCCATCTACCACTTGCAATTATTTGAGGAACTCCGCCGCCTGGCGCCCATTACCAGCGACCCCACAGAAGCTGCCGCCGTGGGCGCCGTGGAGGCCTCCTTCAAGTGCTGCAGTGGGGCCATAATCGTCCTCACCAAGTCTGGCAGGTCTGCTCACCAGGTAGCCAGGTACCGCCCCTGTGCTCCCATCATTGCTGTGACCCATAATCACCAGACTGCTCGCCAGGCCCCCCTGTACCGTGGCATCTTCCCTGTGGTGTGTAAGGACCCAGTGCAGGAGGCCTGGGCTGAGGATGTGGACCTCCGGGTGAACTTGGCCATGAATGTTGGCAAGGCTCGAGGCTTCTTCAAGAAGGGAGATGTGGTCATTGTGCTGACCGATTGGCGTCCTGGATCTGGCTTCACCAACACCATGCGTGTAGTGCCTGTGCCATGATGGGCCCTAAGCCTCTCCTCCAGTCCCTGACCCATCCTTTTCCCCCAACCCATGCATTAAGCCAGCGATGCTTGTATTGCTCACTTGGAGCTGTAGTGTGGCACTGGTCGGCTGGGACACCAGAGAAGAAGATTAATGCCTCTGTAAAACATGATGAGTTTTAAGACCTTGCTCAGGTGAGGTAGCCCTGAGCCAGACTGCCCATCTTATCGCCCCACCCAAGCAAGAGGGGCAAAGGTGCAGGACTGGAGGCTCCAGAGCTTTACATAGAGGGCAGCAACTCCTGCTTCTCCTGTGTGTACTCCATCCAGTTCTTGTAGAAATGGATACTCCGAGAACTCCTGAGCCTAGCCTAGGGTCAGAAGACACAACTAGAGAAGGCAGTGGTTCCAGTTTCAGCAGACTCTGGCCCTGGCCTTCACTTGCTTGTCCAACCCCCTCAGCCTCCCTACTCCCACCTAGTTGTGCACTCCTGTTCCTGCACTCCACTCAGCTGTTTCTGCAGACAAACACTCCACCCTCCACCTTCGTTTTCCCCACTACTGCAGCCGCCTCCAGGCCTGTTGCTATAGAGCCTACCTGTATGTCAATAAACAGCAGCTGAAGCAAAAAAACAAATATCCGTGTTAATTTATCTAAGCTGTACCTGTACTTTTTTTTGAGACTGGCCTAGACTGGGCCAAATCACATCTAAATGGGTTAAATAAGCAACCAAACAGATGAGGGGACCTTGACATGAGCCAACAATGGGTCTCTATTCCCTGATGCAAAACGTTTGTGGTGACTTCTTTCAACCAAATGCTGGTGACTTGGGCATGTGGGAAAGAAATATTCTGTTGTACATTTTAGCCAGGAAATGGTACATTCTTTTCTTTCCATTCTCATACTTCTCAGAAATCGCACTGAAATGTTGAGTAAAAACTGAAGATGTTCCACTAACCATTTGCAAACTAAATGCAACTTTGAGGTCAAAGAGACCAGAGTTTAACCTCAACCTCTCCGTGGCTGTGTAACTTTGTCCATGATATGAAAATCCTGAACTTCATTTCTTTTCTGTAAAATGAAGATAATAATGCATATCTGTGGTATAAGCCCTAAAATTAAGGCCCAATATAATGTGCTGCCTTGACATCTGGTAAAATCAGGAGAACCTTTAATGATCTAACCACAAATCCCTCCTTTCTCTGCTCTGGTGGATAAGGTCCCCTAGGCAAACAACCGTCCTTATCATGGGGACCAGGCAGATTCTTGCTTATCCCTGAGTGGCTATTTTATTTCTCTGCCAGGCCATGAAATTATACAAAAAAGCTAATCACATTCTCCTGTGCGAACCTGGGGGCATCTAACCCTCTTGATACTGCAAAGCCTGACTTCTATAGCACCTGATGATTCACTTTGTTCCCAAGTAAAACCCTCATGTGGCCTTGCATGACATTGTGTCCTCTCCCTCTGAGCTAAGAATATATGTGACTAGTAAACTGCTGTCAATGTCATTTGTCCAGTGTTGGGTGTCATGTGCTCAGCCATCCTCACTACCCTAGGGTAAAAATCTGTCCCTCATCATAATGGGAGAGATATATCACACAACACTGTAATCTTGATTTACTTGTCGAAGTATGGAAGTGAAGGTATAGAGGTAAATCCAGGGTTTTCTGGGAGCCAAAAGAGGGCATAAAACTCAGTAGATTTAATCACTTTTTCTATAGTATGCAGATAATGATACATCATAAGGTTGTTTTGAAGATTTAAATAAACATTGCATAAAACCCTTATCCCAGTTTCTGGCATATAGTAAGGGCTTAATAAACAGTAGATTTAGTTGAATTTAAAGGACTACTAGGCATTACCAGTTTTTTTTTTAATTTTTTTATTTATTTTTTTGTTACAGATGTTTCTCCTTTTTTACACCATTGGCACCCTCCTCCCCACCCCAACCCCGCCCCGTCCCCTGCTTTGTTGTCCATGTCCATTGGTCATGCATACATGCCTATAAGTTCTGTGGTTTAGCCCCCCCCCCTCTTCTGAGGGATGTCAGTCTGTGCCCTACTTCCATGTTTCTGGGTCCACCGTATTCCTCAGACTGTTATGTTCATTATATTCCGTATATAAGTGAGATCATGTGGTATTTGTCTTTTTCTGCTTGGCTTATTTCACTTAGGATAATACTTTCCAGGTCCCTCCATGTTGTCTCAAAAGATAAGAGATCTTTCTTTCTTACAGCTGCATAGTACTCCATTGTGTATATGTACCACTGCTTTTTTATTCATTCGTCTTCTCACTGATGGACACTTGGGTTGCTTCCAGATCTTAGCTATTGTAAATAGTGCTGCTATGAACATGGGGGTACATATATTCTTCCTGATTGGTGTTTCAGGCTTCTTAGGGTATATTCCTAGAAGCAGGATCACTGGGTCACTGGAAGTTCAATTTTTAATTTTTTGAGGTAATACCATGTTGTTTTCCGTAGTGGCTGCACCAGTCTGCATTCCCACCAGCAGTGCACTAGAGTCCCCTTTTCCCCACACCCTCGCCAACACTTGTTGTTTGATGATTTGTTGATGGTGGCCATTCTGACAGGTGTGAGGTGATACCTCATTGTTGTTTTAATTTGCATCTCTCTGATGATTAGTGATGTTGAGCATTTTCTTCATATGTCTCTTGGCCATTTGTATACCAGTTTTTTTTTTTTTTTTTTTTAAAGTATCACACAAGTGGAAAAAACCCTCATTTGTTTCCAGGGATTATCATTTTCATGTTTTGTCCCCCAAGAATATCTTTCGTAGAAAAAACAACAACAGCCAATTAAGATGAACAGAATAATGCTGCTGCTTGTGTTATGCAGTGCACAGTGTAAGTGCTAATACCATTGACACAGAAGTCCCTGAGGAATTCTGTAAAACCTCATGGAAATCAATTGTTTTGCCAACCCTGACATGTTTCTTAGGCAGCTAGGATTGGTTGATTCTGTAGATTTTGTTTGCTCATTTGTTTCTTTCCTTTTTCTTCTTCTTTTTTAAAATGTATTTTTATTGTTGAGAATATTGCAGATGTCCCCCATTTTCCCCCTTTGCCCCCCTCCACCCTGCTCCCCCTCACCCCAGGCCTTCACCACACTATTATCTGTGTCCATGGGTTATGTATATATGCATATAAGTTCTTTGGTTAATCTCTTCCTGTACCCCCATTCCCCCTGAGGTCTCTGTCTGTTCCATGCTTCCATGTCTCTGGACCTATTTTGTTTGTCAGTTTATTTTGCTCTTTAGATTCCACATATAAGCGTGATCATGTAGTATTTGTCTTTCTCTGACTGGCTTATTTCACTTAGCATAATAATCTCTAGGTACATCTACACTGTCTCAAAGGGTAAGAAGATTCTTCTTTTTTACAGCTGCATAGTAGTCTATTGTGTAAATACACCACAGCTTTTCAAAAATTGATCTTGCCCTGGCCAGTTTGGCTCAGCGGTTAGAGCATTGGCCCACGAACCAGAGAGTCTTGGGTTCGGTTCCTGCTCAGGGCATGAGCCTGGGTTGCAGTTCGTCCCTGGCCCCAGTTGGGGTTGTGTGGGTGAATCAGTCAATGTGTCTCTCTCATGTCGCTGTTTCTCTCTCTCTCTCTCTCTCTGTCTTGCTCCCTCTCTCTCTCTCTTACTCCCTCTCTCTCTCCCACTCTATCTGAAAATAAATACAAAAATGTCCTCAGGTGAGGATAAAAAAAAAATGAAGTTAACTTCAAAAAATAAAATAAAAAATAAAAATTGCTCTTTATTTTTATTTTACAGATGTTTCCCCCTTTTTACCCCTTTCTTCCCCTCCACCCTGCTTCCACCCACCCCAGGCTTCCAATGCACTATTATCTGTATTCATGGGTTATGCATATATGCATATAAATTCTTTGATTAATCTGTGCCTGCCACCCCCCCCACCTTTCCTCTGAGATTCCTCAGTCTGTTCCATGCTTTCATATCTCTAAATCTATTTTGTTCATCAGTTTATTTTGTACATTGGATTCCAAATATAAATGACAACATATGATACTTATCTTTCTCTGACTGGCTTGTTTCAGTGCATGGGTCGATGCTCAACCATTGAGCCACACTGGCCAGGCTGACTGGCTTATTTCACTTAGGATGATGGACACTTGGGTTGTTTCCAGATTTTAGCTATTTTAAATAGCACTGCTATGACCATAGGGGTGCATATGTTTCTGACTGGTGTTTTGGAATTCTTAGGATATATTCCCAGAGGTGGGATTACTGAGACTTCCCATACACATTGCATCATTTTGTTAATGATTAAAAATGCAGTGTTCAGGGCACAGTATTATAAATATCACTCCTGTCTTGTGATACCTACTCAAAGATGATTCATATGCAATGGATTTTATAATTTTGCTATGTTATTGTGAATTTAGGATTAATTGACAATGACCTGCAACATTTCACTGTTTATTCCTATCTATCAGATAAAATGGCTGTATGGAAGAGTAGAAAGTGACCCATCAATATGTCACCAGATAGAGCCTTTTATTTCAGTTCTGCCCCGAGATAATTATAGAACCTAGAGAATGTCTTTCAGACTCTTCAGTTTTTCTCTTCTATGAAATGAAGTGTTGGACTGAACTCAAAGATCCCTCATAACTCTAACAGGCTGTGAGTGGGAAGGTCAGATTTAGGGGCTTGGAGCCTGACAGTTTAGCTTTGAATTTTGATTTGCCACTCATTAGCTCTGAGACCTAGGTAAGATCTCCTTGAGGGCCAGTTACCTAATTTTTCATAAAATTTATTACCCTTATTTTTCTAAGGGTTATTATAAAGAGTAAATAATATAATGAATCCATCAACAATCTTGTCAGCTCTACCTTCAAAATAATTTCAGAGTCTGATGACATATTTTCTCAAAGCTACCATCATCTTTTACCCAAAGTGTTCCAGTGGCATCCTACATATAGTAGCCTCCCTTGTCCACAGTTTTGCTTTCTGTGGTTTCAGTTACTTGCAATCAATCTTGGTCCAAAAATGTTAAATGCACACTGTTCTTAACAGCACAATGAAATCTCAAGCTGTCCTTCTCCATCCCACCTGGGATATGAATCAAATTTTGTTTAGAGCATCTATGCTGTATACACTCCTACAAGTCACCTAGTAGTTATCTAGGTTATCAACTCAGCTGTCTCTGTATTGCACTGCTTATGTTCAAGGAACCCTTCTTTCACTTAATAATGGCTCCAAAGCACAAGAATAGTGATGTTGGCTATTTGGACATGCCAAAGAGAAGCCATAAAATGCTTACTTTAAGTGAAAAGGTATTTGTGTTTAGGAAAGAAAACATAGTATATATAGGGTTTGGTACTATTCACTATTTAGGCATCCACTGGAGTTCTTGGAAAATATCCTCTGGGGATAAAAGGAAACTACTGTAGTCTCTGTAGCTTCTATCTTGTCTTCCACCCCCCCCCCCCAACCCAAAGTCTGTTTTCAATGCAGCAACTAGAGCAACCCTTTCAAAATATTTCAACTTATATCATTATTCTGTTTGAAAAATCTCCAGTAGTTTTCAATCTTACTCAAAGTGAAATCTCAAATCTTTACTATGGCTGATGATGCTACACATGACGAGACTTCCCACTGCTTCCTCTTCATAACCCTCTCTGTGATTGTTACACTTCAGCTATGTTGGTCTTCTTTATGTTCCCTAAATACTTCTTCAGATAGCCCAAGGGGGCACTCCTTCATTTCCTTCGGGTATCTAAGTTACTAGCTTACTATAGATATAGATGGATATATATATATAAATATTTAGATATGTGTTATGCATTAGTTAGTGTATACAAATATATTTCTTTTCACTGTCAGCTGAGAAGACCTAGAAGCAAAAACACCCCAGTAGCACTGATCACTCCTAGAACCTAGGTCTTGGTTTCTAGTACCATTCTCCAGTCAAAGGATCCAGGGTTCCTTGGAGAAATGGCTGATTCTAGGACTGAGATAATAAATACACAGATGATCCTGAAACATATTTTTCTGCTAGAAAATAAAGGAGTGTTCAAGAAGATTCACAGTGATGGTGATATGTCAAAGAGACACAGGAGACAAGTGACTGAACTCTATGAATTGCTAAAGCTATAATGATTTGAAGAACAAAGTAGTGTTGAATTATAAACAAAAATATAAAATAACTATTCATGAGTCTATACTGACACAAATAATTGATTGAATAAATAAACAAATGGGGGAGAATAGAAAAATATCCCATGCAAAATTCCAAATAATTTGTATAGATACTCTGTCATCAAGGAAGTGGGCATTATTTCCTGATCTCAAAGTGTGTGCTGTACATAGTGGTTTCCTTCTGAAGAGGGCAGTGATGAAAAGTGGGAAAAAGGAGAGTAAATACAGTGGAAGGACCAACAAATAATGAGGGTTAACATAAACAACGATGTCATGGTGAAGTATGTACCCTGGATATGATGTTATAAGAATGGTATTTTGTCTCTGACGTCTTCTTGCCCAAACCCATAATCCAGTCTAATCATGAGAAAAACATCCAAGAAATCTCAGTAGAGAGAAATTCTAAAAAATATCTAATCAGTACTCTTCAAAAATGTCAAGATCCTTGAAAGAAAGCTTGAGAAATTATCACAGCCAAGAGAAGCCCAAGGAGACATGATGACTAACTGGAATTTGCTAGACTAGATAAAATCTTAGAAGATAAAAAAGGACATTATGTAAAAACTAAGGAAATTGGTCAAAAATATAGACTTTAATAAATAATAATGTATCCAAATTGGTTCATTAGTTGTGAGAAATGTACCACACTAATGTAACATGTCAATAATAGGGAAAACTTGGTATAGTGCATATGGGAATTCTCTGTGCTATTTTTGCAACTTTTCTATAAATTTAATACTAATCTAAAATTAAAAACCTTATTTAAAATTGCAATGCTGAAATAGAATATTTAATTTTTTAAATGTGAGAACTTTATTTTTGAGCAAAAAGGCATATGTATGCTCAGGAATCTATTGCTAAGGCAGAGAACTGGGAATCAAATGCACTGGTATTATTCACTAAAGCCCAGATTTTATCAGCAAAGACTTCTCATTTTGTTCCTCTGCCTTAATTAGCATTTGCAACACTTTCACTTTAACATCTTTTGCAATGTCATTACCATGCTGGTGATTTCCTCTTCCAGATCAATAGACCAGCTCCAACACCACATCCTGTGGCAATTTTGAGACCTTGTCCTCAAGTGGCTGTAGAGATATGGAATTAAAAACCAACTAAATAATAATTATTTACAAATTACAATTTCCTAATTTAATTGGTTGAATTTTATTCTGCAGGTGGTGATATTAAAGCAAACACTTTCCTGTTATCCAAACAGACACACTGTAGTCCTGAATTCTGACAGAAAGGTAATCAAGTGAGCTTGTTGTAGCATATTATTTGTCACTCTTCAGGGCTAATTGTTTATGTTTCATTAAACTGATCATTATCCGATCAGTATTTCCATGATCTTTCTTTATCACTTTGTACTACTTTCCTGTGTGTGAAGTGTGTTTATTTTAGGTTTCCCCATAGAAGAATCCAAACTAGATATTTGTCATCGACTACTTTCTTCTTTTGGAATCACTAGCTAGAAGCAAAGATACACATATGGCAGATGTACAGCTTAATTCATTTTTACAAGGTGAACGTATTCTTATAACCATGACCTAGATGAAGAAACAAAACGTTATTAGCATCCCAGAAACCCGTCTTGTGCCATCATACAGGCTTTAACCATCATACCCATCCCCAACCTCAAGGAGTAATAAACTACCCTGATTTTGAAACCATAGATTAATTTGGATTTTTTTTGGCATTTTAAATAAGTAAATTAAATCATACATTATGTGCTTTTTGGGTCTGATTTCTTTTGCTCAACTTTCTGTTTGTGATACGCATCCATTTGTTGCATGTAGTTATAGATAATTCATTCTCATTGCTGTATAACATTCCACTGTGTAAATATACCACAATTTGTCTGTTCACCTGCTGATGTGTTCTTGGGTAGTTTCTGGTTTTTGGCTTTTAAGAATAGTGTTTAGTGTGGTATACAATTTTATTAACCAATGTCACCCCAATAAATTAAATAAATAAATAAAAAGAACAGTGCTGCTATTGACTTTCTAGTTAGTATTTGTCTTAGGGTGACCATATGGACGCATTTTTGTTGGGTGTTGTTTCTTTATAGTATATAAATTATTATAAAGTACATGGAGCTTAAATTCAGATAAACCTGGTTTTAAATTTCAGTTCTACTGTGTATTGGAACCTTGGACAAGTTATTTAACCTCTCTGAATTACCTTTTTAAAATCAGTAAAATGGAGATTCAAATAGTTCTTGCCTGGTAGGTTTGCTGTTCAGATGAAAAGAAACAATGTATTTCCACAATTTTTTAAATCCTTGCCCGAGGATATTTTTCTATTTATCTTCAGATAGAGTGAGAGGAAGGGAGAGAGAGAAACATCAGCATGAGGGGGACACATCAACTGGTTGCCACCTGCACGACCCCAACCAGGGCCAGGGACCGAACCGCAACCAAGGTGCGTGCCCTTGACCAGAATCGAACCCACAACTTATTGGTCCACAGGCCAACGCTCTAACTGCTGAGCCAAACCGGCCAGGGCTATTTTCACAATTTAATACAGTGCTTGGCATAGAGGAAGTACTCAATAAATATCAGCCATTGTTATCTATTAGTATCGTGTATTAAAAAGTTTCTCAATGGTATTTAAACTTCAAGTAGAGGTAAAATAAACAAATTATTTTTTAAATTTTTGTGCAGACCCTATACATACTATTCATAAGACCACTTCACTCAGCCATGCCCCAAACGGTTATTCCTCATTCACTCAAATTCTTAGCACAAAGGGACATGTCTGCATCTAAGCCTTCTCTTATCCCACAGGCTACCGTGGAAGCTGAACAGAAAGTAATGGGAATAAATCTTTATTCCAGTCACAGTTTCCTTGTAGAAATAATTGAAAGGATATTTAATATTTGGGACTCACTGCCCAATTTGTATCCATTCTGAACACTTCATCAATTCTAGATTATTCAGACCAGATCTTCATTATTAAAAATGCATTTCATAATATTATACACATATATGTTGACATAAAATTTCACACACAAGAAATATTTATATCTTCTTTTTGTACAAAAGAACTGTTTTCCTTTCAAGAAAAATAATTTATGCTTTGTGTAGAAATATTGAAAAAATACAGAGAAATATCAAGAAGAACATAAAGAATATTTATAATTCTATTACCCAGAGATTTCTGGATTTTCTTTGCAGTCTTAAATAAATATATAATTTTTCAATTACCAAAATGTGAATAATTTTTTAAAACACAGAAAAGCAAATACAACATAACAAATAAGAAATCCCTTGTGGCCCTGGCCAGTTTGGCTCAGCAGTTGGAGCATCGGCCTGCAGACCAGAGAGTCCCAGGTTTGGTTCACGCTAGGGGCACCTATCGAAAATAAAAATAAATAAATTAAAAAAGAAAGAAAAGAAATCCCTTGTGATGCTATAATCTGAGATATAAAACAAAATATCAAGAGCTTGCTATTCCATTATTTTTATCTTTTCTCCTTTCTCTTCTCCATTGTTCCTTTCTTTCTCTCAAAATACTATTATAATACTCTTTTGTAGTCTTTTGAAACATTTAAAGACATATCAAATTTTTCATATTTCAGTAAATATTCATCTAAAACCGCATTTTAAAATAACTGCCTAGGAAGATGGCAGCAGGTAGAACCAGAGAGAGGGTGAGTGTGTGAATGAGTGAGCTAGTGTGTGAGAGAGTGTGAGTGAATGTGAAGGTGGACAACCAAACTTCTGCAGTGCAGAGACTCTGAGAAGAAGGTTCCTGTGCTGTGGAAAGAAGCAGCTGGCTACTGCAGTGAGCAGCTCTTCAGGGCATTTCTCACTTCACCACAGGAAGGTCCCACCATTTTGGAAGATCCCGGGTCTTCCCTGGGAGGAGGCAGTGGGAAGGGCTAGCGCCCAGCAACCTGAGCCCACCAGCATACCTGGCACCATCAGACCAGTAGACACTCTGTGTCAACACTGACCATAGCACAGTAGTGGAGCTCCCAAGGTGCCAGTCATGGAAGCCACGGACAGCTGGGAACACAGCACCATCCCCCATAGTAGCAGCTCGATCAGAGTTGAGATATACCCCCAACAACAGAGGCTGGGGAGCAGACATCCATCTCCAGGCAACAGAAGCACAGACCAGCAGCTGAGACCCATCCCCAAAAACTACAAGAACAGCTGAGCAGGAGTTGAGCCCCACTGGGCAGCAGCACTATCGAGCCACCAGCAGAGGGACCTGGGGCTCCACAGAGGCCTCTGCAACACAGCGGCCAACAAGAGCAGTGAAAAGCCAGAGCCCTAGAGAGACTGGTGCGATCCATCGGCCCTCCCTCAGGACCTGCAGGGTATGGGGGCACCAGAGAGGCCTTTGCAATCGAGTTACCCTCTGGACCTGCAGGGTACTGAAGCACCAGAGAGGCCTCTGCGACCCAGTAGGGACTGTACAATCGAGTTACCTGCAGGACCTGCAGGGTGCTGAAACATCAGAGAGGCCTGTGCAACCCAGCAGGGACTATTCCAACCAATTAACTGGGACTTGTGGGGTGCTGAAGCACCATTATGGCCTGTGCGACACAGCAGCCCATAATATAGGCATAGAGCCAGGTACCCAAAGGAACTATGATATCCAGTTACCCTCAAGACCTGCCAGTTGTGGGCTCACCAGAGAGGCCTGTGCGACCCAGCTGAACACAAGTTAGGCATAGGGGATGTGAAAATGGAGGTGGAGTGATTAGCAGCTACACAGATGATCTCCCAGGACAAAACAGGAATAGCAACGAAAATAAAAACAAATCCTTGGGGAAAAAAGCAACAGAAAAACAACAGGACAGGACCATATAACCAGGGACACTGGTAGGATATGCAGAGGTGTGAGAGGGTGGCGGGCTGGGAGCCCATGGACAGCAGCAGTCTTAGCTGTGAGCAGCACCCTTGGGGAATAAAGACCAAGCCTTCTCCACAGCACAGAGAGCCAGGACAGAGCACTAAAATAGCCACAGCCACTCACCTGGGGGCTACTGCAGAGGGAGGGAAGACTTGGCTGGAACTCTTTGGGGATAACCGGGATTTGGAGGGCACTCAGAATTTTTGCTGAGTTGCAGCCACAAAAGATAGTGTTTTCCTTCCCAGAGCTGTAGGGAAAAGCAGCAGTCTCCCCACAATTAGGAGATTTAGCCTTTCCCAGGTGAGGCAAAGAAATGAAAATTGAGGCTCATTAGCAACCAGTATCTATCTCACCCTCTGGAAATCCTCTTATGCAGAACACAAGGGTTACATTCCAAGGCCCTGAGTAACTGAGACTACTACTCTCCAGAAAAAAGCTAGAGGATAATTGAACCTTTCCTTCCCGAACTTGCAAATCTACCCAGCAAAGTAAGACATGACAGTAGTGTTTAATGTGGGCCCACTCAGGCTGATCCAAACCCAGCAGAGGGAGCCACAAACAACATAACACCAACACCCTCAGGGAAAATTTGGCAGGCTCCAAAACCCACTGACATAAACAAAATGGTAAAACAAAGAAACAGCCCTGGCCGGTTTGGCTCAGCGGTTAGAGCGTCGGCCTGTGGTACGGAGAGACCCGGGTTCGGTTCCCGCTAAGGGCACGTACTTTGGTTGCAGTTTGTCCTCGGCCTTGGTTGGTCGTGCGGGTGGCAGCCACTTGATGTGTCCCTTTCACGTCGATGTTTCTCTCTCTCTCTCTTCCTCTCTCTCCCTTCCACTCTATCTGTACAAAAAATGGAAAAATGTCCTCAGGTGAGGTTAAAAAAACAAAACAAAACAAACAAACAAACAAAAAAACAAAGAAACAAATCCCCAAGGAACGACCAATAAAACTCTATCGAAGATGAGATAAATGAAATGCAGCTAAGCAAATCATCAGAAGTAGAGTTCAGAGCAATGATTGAGGAAGCTCAACAGCATGAGTAAGGCCATCAGCACCATGAGTGAAGATATAGAAACATTAAAAGCAACCCAAGTGGAAATAAAGAATGACATAGCAGACATAAAGAACACATTGGAAGGACTAAAGTAGAGAAAGCTGAGGACTGCATAAGTGAATTAGAAGACAGGGTAGAAAACATCAACCAATCAGAAAACCAAAAGAAAAAACAATTAAAAATCAGGAAGATAGCTTAAGACAATAGTGAAACAACTGGAAACAGAATAACATTCACATCATAGGAGTCCCAGAAGAGGAAGAAAATGGACAAGGGTTAGAGAATATATTTGAAGAAATAGTGACAGAAAACTTTCCTAACTTGGTGAAGGAAGAGGCATTCAAGTTCAAGAAGCACAGAGAGCCCCAAGTAAGAAGAATCCAAACAGGCCCACACCACCAAACATAGTAATCAAAGTGCCAAAAATTAAAGACAAAGAGAGAATCCTAAAGGCAGCAAGAGAGAAGCAACAGGTTACCTACAAAGGAAACCCCATAAGGCTCTCAGCTGACTTCTCAACAGAAACACTACAGGCCAGAAGGGAATGGCATGAGGTAATCAAGGTCATGAAAAACAAGGATCTGAATCCAAGACTACTCTATCCAGCAAGGCTGTCATTCAAAATAGAAGGTCAAATAAAGAGCTTCCCAGCCCAAAAAACGCTAAGGGACTATATTAACACCAAACCAGTATTGCAAGATATGGTAAAAGGACTGCTGTAATTAGTACAAGAAATAACCTGTTAACCGGGGAATTCCCTTTTTAATTGCGCAGCATATAACGGGCACGAACTCTTTCACTAGGACGTGTAAATACGTCACGCCCAGAAGACGTAATTTCATATTATCATTATATTTTATTTATGCTTAAAATAAATGAAAAGACTATGAAATATATATATTTTTGTTTATTTATATATAAAGCACAAAGGAAAATACAAAATTACAAACAAATAGAAAAGAATACCAACAAAAAAATCAAAACATCGAATTAAAAAATTATAAATTTTACAAACAATTATAAAGATTACAAAAATATATTTTTTTATTTAGATACACGATAAAAATATAAAAAAGTTAACAATTACAGAACAATAAACAAAAGCACTCAAATAAAAGAAATATTGAGTTTAAAAATTAAAATATATATGTAAAAATTTAAAACTCAATTTCCATGTGATATATTTTAAAACAATTGTTGATACATAGTGCTACCTTACAATCCGAACACCAGTATGTAGATTCTTTCCTAACACCTTTTTTTGTAGCAAACTCGGCATTTTCTGGATTTAGTTTTTCCTATATCGTTTTTCATTTGTTCTGGAAAATGCCTTTCAACTAAGCGTGATGGTTTAGGTGTAGAGCTGCTTGTTGATGTCTTTGGGTGGGTTTTCACTATATTGTTATCTACCAATTTCTCTACACACTCTATCAAAAAAGTGTAATCAATCCAAATGACCTTTATCTTTTTTGTATATACTATATGCATGGAAGCAGCACATATCAATTAATCGTAGAAAAATTTTTTTATAAAATTTTTTTAGCCTATTATGGGCAGCTGTGTAGGCCACCATAACTCCATCTCCCAAATCTACGCCGCCCATGTTCTTGTTATAATCCAGGACAACATTCATTGTTTCTTGCCTTCTTCCTCTCTTTTCAATCATTGTCTATTCGTCATTATGAATAGAACTGAGCATCAATACGTCTTTTTTATCCTTCCATTTTAAAACCATAAGTTTGTCTTTGAATCTTACTATATGTTCTTTTTTCTGTAATTTTTTTGTTTTCATTTCACTGATGATTCTGACTCTGTTTATCCTCATTGTTCCAACAATGTTTGTATTGTTATGACACAAGAGTTCAGCCAAATGAATTGACGTTTAGAAATTATCTAAGTAAATCCTATACCCTTTATTCAGTAAGTCATGTGTTAACTCCAAAACAATTCTTGTTGATTGTTTTTCTTGTGGGTAGTTCGAACCATAATTTGGGTCCTTGCCTGTGTATAAAATTATATTTTGTACATATCCAGATTGGCTTTCACACAAAATAAACAACTTCATTTCAAATCTAGCTCTTTTTGTAGATATATATTGTTTTCAAGATAAATTCCCTTTCCATAATGAAAGAGATTCATCTACGCATATTTCTCGTTCACATACATAAAAACTTTTAAACTTTTCTGACAAATTTTTGATGATTGGATCAATTTTATATGTTTTTCTATTAGATGTGTTAGGATCAAAACTTAGATTGTCTGCAAAACGCAAAAACTTACATAATAATCCAAACCTGCTTTTGCTCATAGTTTCATTAAAAAAAAAAAAAAGGTGTTTCAATTATTCTTCTTCTTGAAAAATAAAGTTCAAAAGCTGGTTTTCCAATTATTCCTTGTAAAATTAGGAGCCCCCCCCCCAAAAATAATTTCAGCTTCATTTGTATCCTTCCATTTTCAAATTCTTGAACGTGGTTTCATCTCAGGATCATTATAAAGAAATTGGGCGGCATACAAATTTGTTTGCTCTGTAATTAATTTGATAAGTTCCTCATCTAAAACCTTCTCAAGATAAAACAAAGGAACTTTTTTTGGAGGAGTATTGAAAGTTTTTCCAAGATGTGCAGTGAAGGGAAATGGTGGTCTTTCTGCATTTTGAGGTAGCCATTCTTCAGAAACAATGCTGTTGCTAGGACCAACTTCATCAACTTCCTCACCATCTTCAGTCTCAGTATCGCTCAATTCCGTGTCGTAGTCAAAATTACTGTTAGATGATTACGATGACGAACTCATAATACGTCTCCTTTTTCTACCTGATGGTACATTGATTTCGTCACCACTGATACGGCTTTCATTCATTTTGATGAATACTTATAAAAATGTATTCTAAAATAAAAAGTTTGGAAATATAAAAAATATAAGTAAATAATATATAATACAAAAATAGGTAGGTAAGTGTAAGTACATACCCGTCACTGCTCACCCAGAACATGTCCACCACTCTCAATAGCAAAATAATACTGATTCCCTCCGTGTCTTAAATTCATGTCGAGACATGTATGGATGACTAATACCTTTGTTGTTCCAAAATATACCTCCCACCTGTTCCAGGGCACAATATATATTTAAAGGACGTATTCATATGTCCTACCCGTACCCGATATTGTTTACGTTTGACGTATTTATACGTCCCACTCGGTTAACAGGTTAAGAAGAAAATACAACCACACTAGACAAAAATGGCAATAAATAACTACATATTAATTATAACCTTAAATGTGAATGGTTTGAATGCTCCGATAAAAAGACACAGAGTAGATTACTGGATAAGAAAGCATGACTCACATATATATTGTTTAAAAGAGACCCACCTCACAACAAAAGACTCACATAGTTTGAAAGTAAAAGGATGGAAAAAAATTTTTCATGAAAATGGAGAGGAAAGAAAAAGCTGGGTTACCAATACTCATATATGATAAAGTAGATTTCAAAATGAAGACTATCACTAGAGACAAAGGAGGCCGCTACATAATATTGAAAGGATCTATGCAACAGAAAGATATAACCTTGATAAACATATATGCACCCAATATAGGAGCACCAACATATATTAAAAATCTTCTTGAGGACTTCAAAGGAGAAATCAACAGCAATACAATCATAGCAGGGGACTTCAACACCCTGCTGACATCACTGGATAGATCATCTAGACAAAAACTCAACAAGGAAACACAGACTGTAAATGAATACCTAGATCAAATGCATTTAATAGATATAGACAGAAAATTACACCACAAAAGTGCAGAATGCACATACTTCTCAAGTGCACATGAGACATTTTCAAAGACAGACCACATGTTAGGGCACACGTTAAGTCTCTACAAGTTCAAGAAGATTGAAATCATATCAAGCATCTTCTCAGATCACAATGGCATGCAACTATTAATCAATTGCAATAAGAACATGGAAAGATTTTTGAAAATATGGAGGCTAAATAGCATGTTATTGAACAATGAATGGGTTAGCATGGAGATCAAGGAAGAAATTAAAAACATCCTGACAACCAATGAAAATAAATATACCAGAACACAATATCTATGGGATGCAGCAAAAGCAGTTCTGAGAGGGACGTTCATAGCACTACACGACTACCTCAAGAAACAAGAAAAATTTATAATAGACTATCAAACCTCACAACTTAAAGAATTAGAAAGCAAACAAAAAGAAAATCCAGAGCAAGTAGAAGGAAAAAAATAGTAAAGATCAGAGCAGAAATAAATTACATGGAGTCAAAAAAAACAAACAAACAACAAAAAAAAACAATTCAAATGGTCAATGAAACAAAGATCTGGTTCTTTGAAAAGATAAAGAAGATTGATGGACCCCTAGCTAGACTCACCAAGAAACAAAGAGAGAGAACCCAAAATCAGAAATGAAAGAGGAGAGATAATAACTGACAGCACAGAAACACAACAGATTGTTAAACAAATATTATGAACAATTATATGGCAACAAATTTGACAATCTAAGCAAAATGGACCAATTCCTAGAAACGCATAGTCTCCCAAAACTGAACCAGAAAAAGATAGAACACTTGATCAGACCAATAGACCCAAAGAAATTGAAGATGTAATCAAGACTCTCCCAGAAAACAAAAGCCCAGGCCCAGACGGCTTCATAGGGGAATTTTACTGAACATTCAAAGAAGAACAAATACCCATTCACCTCAAACTATTCCAGAAAATCGAAGAAGAATGAAGACTTCCAAACTCATTTTAGGAGGCTACCATAATTCTAATTTTAAAACCAGGAAAAGACACTACACAGAACGAAAACTAGAGGTCAATATACCTAATAAACATAGATGCCAAAATCCTGAACAAAATACCACCAAATCTTATTCAGCAATACATCAAAAAAATTATTCACCATCACCAAGTGGGATTCATCACAGGAATGCATGGCTGATACAATATTCACAAATCAATAAATGTAATACACTACATAAACAAAATGAAATATAAAAATCACATGATCATATCAATAGATGGTGAAAAAGCATTTGACAAAATCCAGCACTCATTTCTGATACAAACACTCAGCAATCTGGGAATAGAGAGATCATATCTCGACATAATAAAGGCCATACATAAAAGATCTACAGCCAACATCATACTCAATGGGCAAAAACTAAAAACATTTTCCTTAAGAACAGGAAGCATGCCCACTTTCACCACTCTTATTTAACATAGTACTGGGAGTCTTAGTCACAGCAATCAGACAGGAAGAAAAAATAAAAGGGATCCAAATTAGAAAGGAGGAAATGAAACTGTCATTATTCGCAGATGACATGATACTATACTTAGAAAACCACAAAGACTCCATCAAAAATTTACTGGATTTAATAAATGAATTTTCCAAAGTATCAGGATACAAAATTAACATCAAGAAATAGACCGCATTCTTATATACCAATGATGAAGTCACAGAAAGAGAAACTAAAAAACAACCCCATTTATCATTGCAACAAAGAAATTAAGATACCTAGGAATAAACTTAACCAAAGAAATAAAGGACCTATTCACAGAAATCAACAGGTCATTTAAAAAATAAATAGAGAAAGATATTAAAAAGTAGAAGCACATCCCTTGTTCATGGATTGAAAGAAATCTATAGATTCAATGCAATCCCTAGCTAAATACCAATGACGTACTTTACAAAACTAGAACAAACACTCAAAAAGTTCATATGGAACCAAAAAAGACCTCGAATAGCCACAGAAATCTTGAAAAAGAAGAACAAAGTTGGAGGGATCACATTACCAGATTTCAGGTTATACTACAAAGCCACAGTATTCAAAACAGCCTGGTACTGGCACAAAAACAAGCAGATAGATCAATGGAACAGAATAGAGAACCCTGAAATGGATTCAAGACAATATGCTTAATTAATATTTGACATAGGGGGTAAGAGCATATATTGGAGTGGAGATAGCCTCTTTAATGAATGGTTTTGGAAAAAATTGGACAGCTACATGCAAAAAAAATGAAACTAGTCTATCAAATTACACCATACACAAGAATAAACTCCAAATGGATAAAAGACTTAAATGTGACTCATGAGTCCATATAAATCCTAGAAGAAACTGTAGGGAACAAAATTTCAGACATAAGCAACAGAATTTTCACTGATACATCACCTAAGGCAACAGAAACAAAGGAGAAAATGAACACATGGGATTACATAAAACTCGAAAGCTTCTGCACAGCAAAAGAAACAACCACCAAAATGGAAAGGCAACCTGCTCTATGGGAGAGCATAATTTCCAATGATACATCAGATAAGGGGTTAATTTCCAATATATTTAGAGTGCACATACATCTCAATGAAAGAGAGAAAAAGAATCCAATTAAAAAATGGGCATAGGCCCTAAATAGATACCTCTCCAAACAGGACTTACAAATGACCAAGAGAAATATGAAGAAAAGCTCAATGTCATTAATCATCAGAGAGATGCAAATTAAAAGAACAAGGAGGTATCACCTCACTCCTGTCAGAACGACCGCCATCAATAAACCATCAAGCAACAAATGTCGGCGAGATTGTGGAGCAAAGGGTACTTTAGTACGCTGCTGGTGGGAATGCAGAGTGGTGCAGCCACTATGGAAAACAATATGGTGTTACCTCACAAACTTACAAATTGAACTGTCATTTGACCCAGTGATTCCACTTCTAGGAATATACCCTAAGAAGCCTGAAACACTAATCAGAATGAATATATGTACCCCATGTTCATAGCAGCACTATTTATAATAGCTAAGATCTTAAAACAGCCCAAATGTCCATCAGTAGACAAATGGATAAAAAAAATCACTGTGGTACATATACACAATGGAGTACTATGCAGCTGTCAGAAAGGAAGATCTCTTGTCCTTTGAGACTACATGAAGGAGCCTGGAGAGCATTATTTTAAGTGAAACATGCCAAGCAGATAAAGACAAACACAACATGATCTCACTTATTTGTGCAATATAATGAACATAAGAGTCTGAGGAATAGGGTAGTCCCAGAGACTTGGAAGTGGGATACAGACTGACAATCCCCAGAAGAGGGGGTGGGGGTTAGATATACTACAGAACTTATATGCATGTATGCATGAACAATGGACATGGACAACAAATCTGGGGTCAGGCAGGGAGGGTGGGTGACGGGGTTTTAAGTGGGGGAAAATGGAGAATATCTGTAACATAAATTAATTAATTAATTAAATAGAAAAAAGGTAAATTAAAAAAAAAGAAGTCAACCAGAAAAACAACTTAAATTACTGAAACAATTTGAAAACAGATTTACAATTGCTGCTGATAACCATGAAAAATAAAATAAAATAAAATAACTGCCTAGCTTTCTGTCTTATGAATTATTTGCCTAACAATTCCCCAGTGTTGAATATTTAGCTTACATTTTGTCAGTAGTATCAAGAAGCCTAGGATTTTCAGTCAAGGCGATGGCATCGGTAAACTCAGTACATGCCTCCTCCCACAACCACATCAAATTTAAAACTAAACCACAGAAAAACCTCCATTCAGAACCTTCTGAAATCAAATTGAATGTAATTTCTACAACTATAAAATTAAAGTAGCCAAAAGTGGGATCATGGGGTCAAATGGCAGTTCCAGTTTTAATTTTTTTGAGGAAACACCATATTGTTTTCTATAGTGGTTGCACCAGTCTACATTCCCACCAGCACTGTACTAGAGTCCCCTTTTCTTTTTTTTTTTTAAATTAATTTATTTATTTTCGTTACAGATGCTTCTTCTTTTTCCACCACTGATTCCCCCTCCCCCTCCCTTCCAATCACAAAGAATATATGTATCCCCATATTCAGAGCACCACTATTTATAATAGCTAAGATCTGGACACAGCCCAAATGTCCATCAGTAGATGAATGGATGAAAAAGCTGTGGTACATATACACAATGGATTACTATGCAGCTGTAAGAAAGAAAGATCTCTTATCCTTACCAGCAGTTGTTTTTTTATTATGTCTTGATGTCAACCATTCAGGCAGGTGTGAGGTCATATTTCACACTCATTTTAATTCGTCTCATTAATGATGAGCGATGTTGAGCATTTTTTCATGTCTCTTGTCTGTTTGTAAGTCCTCTTTGGAGAATTGTCTGTTCAGGTCCTCATTTTTAAATTGGGTTGTTTGTGTTCCTTTTGTTGAGCTGTATGAGTACCCTATATATTTTTTATAATAACCCCTTATCTGATATATCATTGGCAATTATGTTTACCCAGAGAGTGTTTTCCCTTTTCATTTTGATGCTGGTTTCTTTTGTTGTGAAGAAACTTTTTAGTTTGAGGTAGTCCCATTTATTAATTTCTTTCTTTGTTTCTCTTGCCCTAGGCAATGTATTAATAAAACTTCTACATGTGATGTCTGAGATTTTTCTACCTACATACTTAGAATCCTGAAACACCAATCGGAAATAATATATGTACCCCCATGTTTGTAGCAGCACTATTTACAATAGCTAAGATCTGGAAACAGACCAAGTGGCCATTAGTAGATGAGTGGATAATATGTTGTATTACGTTTACACAAAGGAATACTATGCAGCTGTAAGAAAGAAAAATCTCTTACCCTTTGAGTTGACATGGAGGGACCTTGAGAGTATTATGCTAAGCAAAATAAGCCAGTCAGAGAGAGGTATCACATGATCTCACTTGTTTATGGAATATAATGAACAAAATAAGGTGACTATCAAAATAGATCCAGAGACAAGGATGTAGTGAACAGACTGAGAAACCTGAGTGTAAGGGTGTAGGGAGTGGTGAAAAATAAACCAAAAAACTTTTATGAATATATATATAACCAATGGACACAGATAATAGTGTGGGGAAGGCAGGAGGGGGATGAAAATGGGGAGGAGGGAATTAATGGGGGAATAAAGGGAGATCATCTGTAATACTTTCAACAATAAAGATAAAAAAAAGAAGCCACATCAAGCCTGGCAGGAGGGGTGGAGGTACAGATGGGCTGGTCCCACACCGACGTGTGGCAGATAAAACATCAGTAGGGATATGTCAGCTGGGAAGGTACTTTATGAGTACTGAGGGGTCCCCATTCCACACCAGGCCCCATGGCTCAAGGTTCCAGTGCCAGGAAAAGAAGTCCCCATAATTTCTGGCTGTAAAAATCAGCAAGAATAGAGGTTGAAGGAAGCTGAGGTTCCTGGAGTTCCAGGCAGTTTCTTTTAAAGGACCTGCATACAAACTTACATGGGCTTGTTCCCTTCAGACTCCAGTGTGGGGGAGGCAACTTGAAAAGCACTGGAGACATATGGGGGAGAACTGATTTGTTTGGCATTGGGGCAAGAGCTGGAGAGGCAGCTTTCTCTTGGACAGAGGTGCTGCTGGAGGCCTGTTTCTTTTGTGAGCCCCTCTCCTATGGGACCAGCAGAAGAACACCACATCCAGCAACTTGACTTACACTCTTTGCCCTGAATCCCTGAGGCACTGCCCTACCTAACTTTTGGGTGGCTTTACCATAAGATTGGCCTGTCTTGGCTCCTGCTTCAGATTATCCTAAATTCTCTCAAGCAATCAGAATCTGGCCCCAGTGAGCCCCATACCTCTTTCTAAGTGGCCCCAGGCTGGACACTAAGAGCAGCCTTGGTACACAACTTGGCTTTGCCTGGGCACCTCCAAGCCCAGCACAAGAAACAGCCATCTGTAGATTGCTTTGTAGCTTATGCAGTGGCTGGCCTTGCCTCAGAGCCAGCAAACCCAGTGGACAACTTCAGACCATGTCTAGGCACCACCACACAAACACCTCCACAAGCAACACACTCAATGAGTGCACTGAGTGGGTACCAGAGCTCTGCTGAAGTAAGTCTTACTCTGTGTGTTGGGCCCCTGAACAGCTTATCCTGCACAGTAATCAGAGGTCAGTGATCAGTGGGCACAACCAGTCATCACAGCTGATCAGCCTAAGTAAATCACTCCCATTGATGTGCCAACAGCAATCAAGACTCAGTTTCAATTGAAAGGTGTACAGTCCACATGAGGTGTTCACCTCAAGGACCTAACTGTGGTGATCAGGGAGGCTGTGCCACTAAACCCTATAGGGTACCTACTATGATAGCAACCCTACCAAACCTAGAAGACATAGCAAATCTACCTAATACATAGAAACAAACACAGCGAGGCAACCAAAATGAGACAAAGAAACACGTCCCTAATGAAAGAATAGAACAAATCTGTAGGAAATGAACTAAATGAAATGGAAGTAAGAAATCTAACAGATGCAGAGTTCAAAACTAGTTATAAGGATGCTCAAGGAACTTAGTGAGGACATCAAGAGCATAAAAAAGGACCAGTCAGAAATAAAGGATGAAATAAATAACTGCAGTATGGAATAATTTACAGGGAATCAACAGTAGAATAGATGAAGCTGAGAAGCAAACCATCAATTTGGAATATAAAGAAGCAAAAAACACCCAATCAGAACAGCAAAAAGAAAAAGGAATACATAAAAATGAGGATAGTGTAAGGAACTTCTGGGATAGCTTCAAGTGTACCAATATTTGCATCATGGGGGTGCTGAAAGGAGAAGTGAGAAAGCAAAAAATTGAAAACTTATTTGAGAACATAATGACAGAAAAAACGTCCCTAACTTGGTGAAGAAAACAGACACACAAGCCCAGGAAGCAGAGAGCCCAAACAAGTCGAACCCCAAGAGGCCCACACCAAGACACATTATCAAAATGCAAAAGGTTAAAGACAAAGAGAGACTCTTAAAAGAAGCAAGGGAAAAGCAGTTATTTACCTACAGCGGAACTCCCATAAGACTGTCAGCTGATTTCTCAAAAGAAACTTTTCAGGCCAGAAGGGAGTGTGAGTAGATATTCAAGTAATGAAAAGCAAGGACCTACAACCACGTTTGCTCTATCATGCAAAGCTATCATTTAGAATCGATGGACATATAAAGAGCTTCCCAGGCAAGAAAAAGCTAAAAGAGTTCATCACTGCCAAACTGGTATTATATGAAATGTTGAAGGATCTTCTTGAAGAAGATAAAAAATATGAACAATAAAATGGCAATAAATACAGATTTATCAACAATGGACTCTACAAACCAAATGAACAAACAGAACAGAAACAGACTCATAGACAGAGAACTTTTTGTTGGTTACCAGATGGGAGTTGGTTGGGGGATGGGAGAAAAAGATGAAGGAATTAAGAAGTACAAATTAACTGTTAGATGATGAAACTCAAAGGAAAGGGTGGATGAGTGTGGAAAAAGGTAAAATGAGGAATTTGTATGCATATACGCTTAACCATTGGATACAGACGATAGTGTGGGGATGCAGAAGGGGGGTGGGAGTGAGGAGCAAAGGGTCAAAGGGGGAAAAAAGGAGACATGTAATACTTTCCACAATAAAAATAAGTTAAAAAAAAGAAGCCTATGAAGAGATCTATTGTTAATATTTCTTTTTGCATCTCTGATAATTTTCTTAGGATGCTTTTTAGAAACAGAATTGCCTTTTAAAATAGTTGTACCACTTTCATTTTAACATCAGTTTATGGGCGGGCCATTTCATTAGGTTTTTGGCAGTACTGAGCATTATAATTTTAATTTTTACAAATGTAATAGGAAAAAAAAATCAGTATTTTTTTTATTTTTCTTTGATTTAAAGTGAGGTTAGAAAAAGATGGTGGCAGGCAGGACTGGAGGAAGGGTGAATCTGTGAGAGAGTGAATTAGTGTGTGAGAGAGTGTCAGTGGATGTGAAGGTGAACAACCAAATCCAAAAAGTGCAGAGACATGGAGCAGAAGGTTCCTGTGCTGTGGACGAGAGCAGCTGGCTACTGCAGTGAGCAGCTCTTCAGGGCACTTCTCCCTGCACTGTGAGGAGGTCCCACCATTTTGAAAGATCCCGGGTCTTCCTTGGGAGAAGGCAGTGGGAGCAACTAGGACCCAGCAACCTGAGCCCACCAGTGCATGTGGCACCAAAAGACCAGTGGACACTCTGTGTCAACACAGACCAGTAGTGGAGCTGCCAAGGTGCTGGTTACAGAAGCTGCAGACACATGGGGCCGAGGACCATCCCTTACAGTAACAGCCTGATCAAAGTCCAGATATAACCCCAGCAACAGAGGCTCAGGAGCAAACATCCACCCCCAGGCAACAGAGGCACAGACCTGCAGCTGAGAACCATCCCCAAGAACTACAGCAAAGGCTGAGCAGGAGCAGAGCTCCATGGGGCAGCAGCACTTTCAGCCACCAGCGGCAAGACTTGGGGCTCCACAGAGGCCTGTGTGACCCAGCTGTCCACAAGAGCGGTGGGAAGCCAGGGCTTGAGAGGGCCCAGTGCAACACAGCTGCCCTTGGGACCTGTGGGGTGCTGGGGCACCAGAGAGGCCTGTGTGACCCTGCAGCCCACAAGATAGGCATAGAGCTGAGTCTCCAAAGGGACTGTGCGATACATTTACCCATGGGACCTGCGGGGTGGTGAGGCAGCAGAGAGGCTTGTGCAACCAAGATACCCACAAGATAGGTGTAGAGCTGGGTCTCCAAAGGAACTGTGCTATCCAGCTGCCCATGGTATGGGCAGGAAGTGCAGCTCCAACAGGGCCTGAGCTATACAGCTACAGGTGGCACCAGCTACCATCTGGGAAAGCAGCTCCAGAGGGGCCCACATGCTCCAGCAGCAGCACCTACCAGGACACACCAATACCAGCCCCTAGTAGTCAGTCCTCCAGGATACACAGAGGTGACATGCAGCAAAACAGTCTGGGAGGCACAGTAGCCTTATTTGATATACATTGAGCTGCATACACATCCAAACATCCCTCAGCGGTATAGAGCTACAAGATGGCTAAAATGGGGAGACAAAGAAACAACACCCAGAAGAAAGGAAAAGAGAAGTCACCAGAAAGGAACTCCAGGAAATGGAAGACAGAAACTTGTCAGCTCAAGAATTCAAAGCAATGATTTTAAGGGTGCTCAAAACATTTGGTGAGAACTACAAGCAACTTAATAAGAATTATGAAGAGCTCATGGGGAACTACTTCAGTTTGAAAAAAGAGGTAGAATTTCCGCATAAAGAGGTAGAAGCTATGCATAAAAATCAAGAGGAAATAAAGAATGACATAACTGTTATGAAAAATACCTTAGAAGGGTTCAATAGTAGATTAGAAAAAGCTTAAGACTGAATCAGCAATTTAGAAGACAAGGTAGAGAAAAACACTCAATAGAGCAGCAAGTGGGAAAAAAAATTAAAAAGCAGGACGTAACTTTAAGGGAGCTGTGGGATAATACAAAACTTAAAAACATTCACATAATGGGAATACTGGAAGGAGAAGAATCAGAGAAAGAAATGGAGAACCAGTTTGAAGAAATAATGACAGAAAACTTCCCTAAACTGGTGAAGAAAAAAAATCCCACAAGTCCAGGAAACACAGAGAGTCCCAAGCAAGATGAACCCCAGAAGACCCACAGCTAGACACATCATAATAAAAATGGCAAACATTAAAGACAAAGAAAGAATCTTAAAAAAAGCAAGAGAGAGACAGAAAGTTACCTACAAGGGAGATCCCATTAGACTGTCAGCTGATTTCTCAATAGAAATGATGCAGGCCAGAAGGGAGTGGCATGAAGTGTATACAGTAATGCAAGGCAAGGTTCTGAATCCAGTACTCTATCCAGCAAGGTTATCATTCAAAATTGAAGGAGAAATAAAGAGCTTCACGGATAAAAAATTTAAAAAAAGCTAAAGACCTCTTCACAGAAAACTACAGGTCATTGAAAAAAGAAATAGAGGAACATATAAAAAAGTGGAAGCATATAAGTTGTTCATGTATTGGAAGAATTAACATCATTAAAATGTCCATACTACCCAAAACAATCTATAGATTCAATGCAATCTCCATCAAAATACCAATGACATACTTCACAGAACTAGAACAAACACTCCAAAAGTTTATATGGCACCTTAAAAGACCCTGAATAGCCACAGCAATCTTGAAAAAGAATAACAAAGTAGGAGAGATCACATTACCAGATTTCGGTTTATACTACAAAGCCACTGTAATCAAAACAGCCTGGTACTGGCACAAGAACAGGCAGATAGATTAATGAAACAGAATACAGAACCCAAAAATGGACCCAAGACAATATGCTCAATTAATATGTGACAAAGGCAGAAAGAGCATACAGTGGAGACAAGACAGTCTCTTTAATAAATGGTGTTGAGAAAATTGGACAACTACATGCAAAAAAAAAAATAAAGCTAGAACACCAACTTACACCATACTCAAGAATAAACTCAAAATAGATAAAAGACTTAAATGCAACTCGTGAATCCATAAAAATTCTAGAAGAAAATGTAGACAACAGAATCTCAGACATCATATGCAGCAGAATTTTCACTGATACAACACCTAAAGCAACAGAAACCAAGGAAAAAATGAACATGTGGGACTACATCAAACTAAAAAGCTTCTGCACAGCAAAAGAAACAACCATCAAAATGGAAAGGGATCCCACTATATGGGAGAGCATAATCACCAATGATGCATCAGATAAGGGGTTAATTTCCAAAACATAGAGTGCTCATACAACTCAACAAAAGGAAGACAAAGAACCCAATTAAAGAATGGGCAGAGGAACTAAATAGATAACTCTCCAAACAGGACATACAAATGGCTAAGAGACATAGGAAGAAATGCTCAACATCACTAATCATCAGAGAGATGCAAATTAAAACAACAATGAGGTATCACCTCACACCTGTCAGAATAGCCACCATCAACAAATCATCAAACAAGTGTTGGCCACGGTGTGGAGAAAAGGGGAATCTAGTACACTGTTGGTGGGAATGCAGACTGGTGTAGCCACTGTGGAAAACACTATGGTGTTACCTCAAAAGTTAAAAATTGAACTGCCATTTGACCCTGTAATCCCACTTATAGGAATATACCCTAAGAAACCTGAAACACCCATCTGAAAGAATATATGTACCCCTATGTTCATAGTAGCACTATTTACAATAGCTAAGATCTGGAAACAACCCAAGTGTCCATCAGTAAACGAGTGGATTAAAAAGCTGTGGTACATGTACACAATGGAATACTATGCAGCTGTAAGAAAGAAAGATCTCTTATCCTTAGAGATGGCATGGAAAGACCTGGAGAGTATTATGCTCATCGAAACAAGCCAAGCAGAGAAAGACAAATATCACATGATCTCACTTATTTGTGGAATATAATGAACTAAACAAACTGTTGAACCAAACTTACCCAGAGACATGGAGGTGGGGTACAGGATGACAAGCCTCAGAGGAGGGGGGGTTTGTGGGGGAAGAGATAAACCACCGAACTTTCATGCTTTTATGCATGACCAATTAACATAGACAACAAAGTTTGGGATGGAGAGGGGCGGGGAGGGGGTAGAGGAGGAGGGTGTCAATGGGTAAAAATGAGAAACATCTGTAACAAAAACAAATTAATAAATAAAAAATAAAATAAATAAAATGAGGTTAAATATTTTAAACTATTTTTTATTTATTTTATAAATTAGTTTTTATGTCCTCTGATCATATTTATTAGTTTGTTTATGTTTTTCTTATTGGGTTATCAGCATTTTATATGTTAAGTGACTTTTTTATGTTTCTGATATGTTAAGTGATTGATTAATCATTTTCTTATTTATTGTTAACATATTTTCTAATTCATCACATGATATTCATGGTATATTTAGACATATAGAAATTTAAAAAATGTTAGTCAGGATCCAAATAGTTTTATGTAATCATGTTATTTGCTGTTTACAGTATGATTTCTTACATTATATACATATGTAGAAATCCTTTGTCAGTCAGGAATTAATGATGTTATATAGTTTCTGCCTTTTAAAAAGTTTTTTTTCTATTTATTTATTAATTTATTATTATTTTTTATCCTCACCCGAGGACACTTTTGCATTTATCTTCAGATAGAGCGAGAGGGAGAGAGGAAGGAAGAGAGAGAGAGAAACATCGATGTGAGAGAGGCACACTCACTGGTTGTCACCCACATAGCCCCAACTGGGGCTGGGGACAAACTGTAACCGAGGTAAGTGCCCCTAGTGAGAACCGAACCCAGGCCTTTTTGGTATGTGGGCCGATGCTCTAACCGCTGATCAAAACTGGCCAGTACTAGTTTTTTTTCTTGATTGACTCCTTGATTTATCTCTAATTTACTTGGCATTATGAGGTTGTCTTGTGAAATAGGGCACTAATTTGATTTTCTCTAAATAGTTAATTTCCAAACCTTTGTGTTAAATAAACATCTAATTCCTCTTGCTTTGTGATTCTTTTTTATGTTTATTTTTCATTTTTATAAACTTATCTTTATTGTTGAATGTATTACAGATGTGCCCCCATTGACTCCCTCCTCCCCACTCCCACCCCCCTCCTACCTTCCCTCCATTATTGTCAGTGTCCATTGGTTATGCATATATGCATATAAGTTCTTTGGTTTATCTCTTCCTGCTCTGCTTCCCCTTTCCCTTTGAGGTTTGTCAGCCTAACAATCAATACTCCCCACTGGGGATTTGGCCCACAATCTGGGCAGGTACCCTGCCTGGGAATCAAACTGGCTACCTCTTGGCGCATGGATTGACACTGAACCACTGAGCCACACTTGGCTGGGCTCAATTTGTATTTCTTAATGCCTTCACCTTTTTTGCCCATCCCCCTAACAGCCCCTTTAAATCTCATTGTAAGTTACAATATATACTAGGGTATGTTTCAAGGATATTTATTTAATTCCATTGATTTTATTATTTACACAACACATTTTTATTGGGTATCTCTATCTGCTATGTCCTAGTCCCTATGTGAGGCACAGGGACATATAAAGCTAAACAAGAGAGACATTGTAAGCTTCACAAGGATAAGAGCCATCTTTTTGCGAGAGAGTGTTACCACCCCACTGATTATAATATGTCTTCTTTTCACTCTCTATTATTTTCCACTTGCCTCTTAACATTCAGTTAATTAGAAGGTCTTTGGACAGCAAGAAACAATTTCCCTTTTTTCACTTTTTCCTCCAGGGCATTTTTATCTGTGTTAGATGGACTATAGGGCTCTGATTGGGACCTGATTAATTGAGAACATTAATCAAAATTTTTTTCTGCTCATTTCTTTTCACCTTGATTTAGTAAAGTCATAGACTTTATTTTTCAAAATGCAGCAATAGTAAATGGAAACATTAAATTTAGAGTCAGAAAAACTTTTTTGTTTTTTTTTTACTTATTTATTTTTGTTACAGATATTTCTCCTTTTATCCCCCACTGACACCCTCCTCCCAATCCCGTGCCCTCCCCCCAGCAATTTTGTCTATGTCCTTGTTTATGCATACATGCATATGTTATGTGGTTTATCTCTTTCATCCACCCACATTCACCTCTTCTGAGGTTTGTTGGTCTGTACCCCACTTCCATGTCTCTGGGTCTATTTTATTTTCCCCAGTTTGTTTTCTTCATTATATTCCTCAAACAAGTGAAATCATGTGATATTTGTCTTTCTCTGATTGGCTTGTGCCGCTTAGGATAATACTCTCCAGATCCCACCAGAAAGATAAAAGATCTTTCTTACAGCTGCATAGTATTCCATTGTGTATATGTACCACGGCTTTTTTATCCACTTACCTATTGATGGACACTTGGGCTGTTTCCAGATGTTTGTGATTGTAAATAGTGCTGCTATGAACATGGGGGTACATATATTCTTTCTGATTGGTGTTTTAGACTTCTTAGGGTATATTCCTAGAAGTAGGATCACTGGATCAAATGGCAGTTCAATATTTGATTTTTTGAGGTAACACCATACTGTTTTCCATAGTCGCTGCACCAGTCTGCTTTCCCACCAGCAATGTACTAGAGTCCCCTTTTCTCCGCACCCTCACCAGCACTTGTTGTTTGATGATTTGTTGATGGCATCCATTCTGGCAGGTATTAGGTGATACCTCATAGTTGTTTTAATTTGCTTCTCTCTGATGATTAGTGACATTGAGCATTTTGGAACAGAACTGAGAACCCAGAAATTGACCCAGGTCATTATGCTCCATTAATATTTGACAAAGTTGCAAGAGCATACAGTGGAGTAAAGATAATCTCTTCAATAAATGGTGTTGAGAAAATTGGGCAGCTACATTAAAAAAAATGAAGCTAGACCACCAACTTACACCATAACACAAGAATAAACTCAAAATGGATAAAAGACTTAAATGTGACCATGAATCCATAAAAATTGTAGAAGAAAATGCGGGCAACAAAATTTCAGACATCACATGCAGCAGAATTTTCACTGATACAATGCCTAAAGCAATAGAAACAAAGGAAAAAATGAACACATGGGACTCCATCAAACTAAATAGTTCTGCACAGCAAAAGAAACAACCATTAATATCGAAAGGGAACCCACTATGTGGGAGAACATAATTTCCAATGATACATCAGATAAGGGGCTAATTTCCAAAATATGTAGAGTGCTCATACAACTCAACAGAAGGAAGACAAAGAACCCAACTGAAAAATGGGGAGAGAATCTAAATAGACACCTCTCCAAACGGGACATACAAATGGCCAAGAGACTTAAGAAAACCTTGGTTTTAACTGTGATTATGTACTAAGTTCATGGCCTCAGAAAAATGTATTTACTTCTCGGAACCTCAGATTCCTCATCTTAAAAATGGAGTTAATCATACTTGTCTTATAGGAATTTTTGAGGATGAAATGAGAATAGGTAATAAAATTTTGAAAATTAAAAAAGTCATAGAGATATAAATTATTATTGTTATATTTAGTCAAACTAAAATACAAATAATGCAAAAGTAAGTCTCATGTCTTTCTCCCTTTGTGACTCCTGCCCAAGCACACTATTTATTTAGTACTTATACTCATTGGGAGCCCTCATTAAATACATTAATAAATTTTCCTGCTCAGGTACATGTTGTTCTAATATAGCCTGATGAAAACATCTTCTGCCCAGAAAATCTAAGCAAATAAATCATTGTTTGCTATGGATTTCAGTTGCCTTTAGTTGCTTATATAAGCCTGTTGCTATCCCACAGTTTGAAAAACCATCTTAAGTAATGTTAAAATAATAGAGCAGATCTATAAAATAATATATTGTCTTTGACATTTGAGAGGGATACCTGCCTAAACTCTCATAAATCTCCAAATCTGCAAATACTATGATAGTGTACACTTTTCATTATTGACTACACTAAAATGTAACTAAAATATCTGTGGTCAGATTTTTGGTGAAAAACCAACTGGTAAAACTGGTTGGATTTTGCTTCCTCTTGGGAGGTGGTCTTTCCTGTTAGCTCCTTGGCATGCCCATAAACAGACTTCAGTAGACTTCCTGATTTGACTGAAAGCTGAATTCAGGATTAACATAGTTTAAGCCCAAATAAACATTCTTCTTTAAACTTGAATCTTTTCTATCAGGAGAATAATTTAAAGACCTTAACAAAGTGGGTGTGGCCAGATGAATAGTCAGGAGGTTGAGGAGACTTCAGAACTCCAGCTAAAAATAATGGGTAGATTGAGTTCATTGGTCCTATCAGAATGTTAATTTAATTTTACAGATGAGAAAAGCTAGGACTCAGGAATTTTTAATAACTTGCTCAATGTCAAAGTGCTGAAAGAGTCAAGATTTCAAGCTCTGTTAGAATCAATAGTTCATACTCCTAACCATCTTGCTCTAAGATAATGACAAGGACTCATTTGGATATCAGATTTTTTTTTCCTGTTAGGTACTCAATAAATACACAGATAAATTCAGAAATTGTTTAGGCTTATTATGTAATTGAAAGGTAAATTTCATTTTGCTTCAAATATCTCTGTGAACAATGGAGAGAATTAAGCAGGTGTAAGCAGTTATGGGTCTGGACTGAGCTCAATACACAGCATGACAGACAGGCTGGCAAGTGGCTGTCAGGGTGGGGCCTGAGTGATCAGTGCCAGCTCTATCTGGCAACTTGGTGACTCTTGAGATTCAGATCCCAGCAGCCTTGCAGCACCTCCACTACTATGCTTAATTAATTCCTTCATCTGTCAATAGATATCCAGTAATCTCCAATCTTCACGTTGATAGCATTTGCTGTGAGGAGGCATCTGGAATGAGGAGAATCTACCTGGAGTCCCATGGACAAAGGGGGTTTAATTTTGTTAGTGTAGTACCAGAATATTATTTTTTTGTGTCTCTTCTCACCACCTGTTTGAGGATAAGAAATGTGCCTCCCATCATAGTGCTCCTTCCCACCCCCTGCCCTATGTCATCTGTCAAGGAGGCCTCACCTAACTTCTCTTGTTTCCTTAATTGGGGTAAAGGAGATAGGTCCATCTTCCAATCATTATCAGCCCTCCTCTTGGAGAAAAAGAAAACCCTTTCAATATCTCTCTTCATTAAAATGTGGAGCCACAAACCTCTTCCAAACATTGCAGGGATTTTCTATTTCCCATCAGGACCAATGGTTTTTATTACAGTACACTGAATACATGTTTTGGTCAAATACTATAAAGTCAATGTGATTAATCATTTGGTCAAAGCTGAATATCATCATGATAAAATCAACTAGTAGGTTATAAAGATAAATCTGAAAATGTACAAAAATATTTATTATTAAAAATCTAGCCCTGGCCGGTTTGGCTCAGCGGTTAGAGCGTCGGCCTGCGGTCCGGAGAGACCCGGGTTCGGTTCCCGCTAAGGGCATGTACCTCGGTTGCAGTTTGTCCCCGGCCCTGGTTGGTCGTGTGGGTGGCAGCCACTCGATGTGTCCCTTTCACATCGATGTTTCCCTCTCTCTCTCTTCCTTTCTCTCCCTCCCACTCTGTACAAAAAATGGAAAAATGTCCTCGGATGAGGATTAAAAAAAAAAAATCTAATAGTCAACGTCTACAAGATTGACATTATAGGTCAGAGACATTATTTTCTCAGGTACTGTCAGCTGCTTGATTCATTGTGTGATCACTCAACCACACATTTTTTTTTTAATTTTATTTTTTATTAACTAATTTTGTTAAAGATGTTTCTCCTTTCTTTCCCCATTGACACCCTCCTCCAAATCCTCCTTACTCCATCCCCAGCTCTGTTGTCTGTGTTCATCAGTTATGCGTACATGCATATAAGTTCTGTGGTTTACTGTTTCTTCCCCCCAGCCCCCTCTTCTGAGGGTTGTCAGTCTATACACTACTTCCACGTCTCTGGGTTTACCCTGTTCTTCAGACTGTTATGTTAATTATAATCTACAAATAAGTAAGATCATGTGATACTTGTTTTTCTCTGCTTGGCTTGTTTCACTTAGGATAATACTCTCCAGGACACTCCATGGGGTCTAAAGCATAAGAGATCTTTCTTTCTTACAGCTTCATAGTACTCCATTATGTATATACATTACACACACACACACACACACACACACACACACACACACACACACACAGCTTTTTTTATCTATTCGTCTACTGATGGACATTTAGGCTGTTTCCAGATCTTAGCTATTGTAAATAGTGCTGCTATGAACATGGGGGTTCACCTATTTTTTCTGATTGGTGTTTCAGACTTCTTAGGGTATATTCCTAAAAGTGGGATCACTGGATCAAATGGCAATTCAATTTTTAATTTTTGTGATAACACCGTAGTGTTTTCCATAGTGGTTGCACCAGTCTGCATTCCCACCAGCAGTGTATTAGAGTCCCCTTTTCACCACACCCTTGCCAACACTTGTTTGATGATTTGTTGATGGTGGCCATTCTGACAGGTGTGAGGGGATACCTCATTGTTGTTTTAATTTGCATCTCTGTGATGATTAGTGGCATTGAACATTTTTTAATGTATTTTGGCCATTTCTGTGTCCTGTTTGGAGAGGTGTCTATTTAGGTCCTCTGCCCATTTTTTGATTGCGTTCTTTGTCTTTCTTTTGTTGAGTTGTAGGGGTAATCATATATTTTGAAAATTAATTCCTTATATGATGCATCGTTGGCAATTATGGTCTCTCATATGGTGGGTTCCCTTTCCATTTTGATGGTTGTTTCTTTTGTTGTGCAGAACCTTTTCAGTTTGATGTAGTCCCATGTGTTCATTTTTTTCTTTGTTTCTGTTGCCTTAAACGATGTATCAGTAAAAATTCTGCTGCATATAATGTCCAAAATTTTGTTGCCTACAATTTCTTCTATGATTTTTATGGATTCATGAGTCACATTTAAGTCTTTTATCCATTTTGAGTTTATTCTTGTGTATGGTGCAGGTTGATGGTTTAGTTTCAGTTCTTTGAATGTAGCTGTCCAATTTTCCCAACACCATTTATTAAAGAGGCTGTCTTTACACCATTGTATGCTCTTGACACCTTTGTCAAATATTTATTTAGCATAATGTTTTGGGTCAATTTCTGTTTTGTTTTTTTTTGTTTGTTTGTTTTTTTGTTTTTTTTAATCTATTCCATTGATCTATGTGCCTCTGCTTGTGCCACTACCAGGCTTTTATATTATGGTAAGTTTGTAGTATAACCTGATATTCGGGATAGTGATCTTGCCTACTTTATCCTTCTTGTTTAAGATTGCTGTGCCTATTCTGGAACTTTTTTGGTTCCACATGCACTTTTGAAGCATTTATTCTAGTTCTGTGAAGTATGTTATTGGTATTTTGATGGGAATTGCATTGAATCTATAGATTGCTTTGGGTAGTATGGACATTTAAATTATGTTAATTCTTCCAATCCTTAAACAAGGTATGAGCTTCTACTTTTTGTATCTTCCTCTATTTCGTTTTGCAAAGTCCTGTAGTTTTCTGCAAATTGGTCCTTTACTTCTTTGGTTAAGTTTATTACTAGGTATCTTAATTTTTCTGCTGTGACAGTAAATGGAATTGTTTATTTAGTTTCTCTTTCTGTGACTTCATCATTGGTGTATAAGAATGCCATTGATTTCTTGACGTTAATTTTGCATCCTCCTACTTTGCCAAATTAATTTATTAAGTCTAGTAGATTTTTGATGGAATCTTTAGGGTTTTCTATGTATAATATCATGTCATCTGTGAATAATGACAGTTTCACTTCCTCCTTTCCAACTTGAATCCCTTTTATTTTTTCTTCCTGTCTGATTGCTGTGGCTAAGACTTCCAGTACTATGTTAAATAAGAGTGGTGAATGTGGGCATCCTGTCTTGTTCCTGTTCTTAAGGGAAATGCTTTTAATTTTTGCCCATTGAGTATGATGTTGGCTGTAGGTCTTTCATATGTGGCCTTTCTTATGTCGAAATATGATCCCTCTATTCCCATATTGCTGAGCATTTTTATCATAAATGGGTGCTGGATTTTGTCAAATACTTTTTCAGCGTCTATTAATATGATCATGTGGTATTTATTCTTCATTTTGTTTATGTGTTGTATCACATTTATTGATTTGCGAATATTGTACCAGCCTTGCATCCCTGGGATGAATCCCACTTGGTCATGGTGAATAATTTTTTTGATGTATTGCTGGATTTGATTTGCTAGTATTTTGTTCAGGTTTTTGGCATCTATGTTCATCAGGAATATTGGCCTGCAGTTTTCTTTATTTGTAGTGTCTTTTTCTGGTTTTGGAATTAGAATTATGCTGGCCTCATATAAAAGTTTGAAAGTCTTCCTTCTTCTTGAATTTTATGAAATAGTTTGAGGAGAATGGGTGTTAGTTCTTCTTTGAAATTTTGGTAAAACTCCCCTGGGAAGCCGTTGGCCCTGAGCTTTTGTTTGCTGGGAGAGTCGTGATTACCTTTTCAATATACTTTGTTGTTATTGGTCTGTTTAAGTTTCCGATCTCTTCTCAGTCCAGTTTTGGGAGACTATGTTTTTCTAGAAATTTGTCCATTTTTCTTAGATTGTCAAATTTTTTGCCATGTAATTTGTTAATGATCCTTTGTATTTCTGTGGTGTCAGTTATTATTTCTCCTCTTTCTTTTCTGATTTTGTGCATTTGGGTTCTCTCTCTTTGTTTCTTGGTGAGTCTAGGTAGGGTTCCATCAATCTCATTTATGTTTTTGAAAAAGCAGCTCTTTGTTTCATTGATTCTTTGAATTGTATTTTTGGTCATTATGTCATTTATTTCTGCTCTGATGTTTATTATTTTTTTCCTTCTACTTTCTCTGGGGTTTTCTTTTCTTTTCTTTTTTGCTTTCTAGTTCTTTAAGTTGTGAGGTTAAATAGTCTATTAGATATTTTTCTTGTTCTTGAGGTAGGCCTGTAGTGCTATGAACTTACCTCTCAGAACTGCTTTCACTGCATCCCATAGATTTTGTGGTGTTGGGTGTTCATGTACATTGGTGTCCAGGAAGATTTTTTTTTTAATTTTTAATTTATTAATGTGTTTTTGTTACAGATTTTTTAAAATTTTTTCCACATTTACACCTTCCTTCCCTTCTCCCTTTCCTCATCCTCAGCTTTGTTGTCTATGTTCATTGGTCATGCATACATGCATGTAAGTTCTGTGCTTTATCTCTTCCCTCACAAAACCCCCTCCTCTGAGGCTTGTCATCCTGTACCTCACCTCCATATCTCTGGGTTGATTTGGTTCAGCAGTTTGTTTAGTTCATTATATTTCACAAATAAGTGAGATCATGTGATATTTGTCTTTCTCTGCTTGGCTTATTGCGATGAGCATAATACTCTCCAGGTCCTTCCATGCCATCTCAATGGATAAGAGATATTTCTTTCTTACAACTGCATAGTATTCCATTGTGTACATGTACCACAGTTTTTTAATCTACTTGTTTACTGATGGACACTTGGGTTGTTTCCAGATCTTAGCTATTGTAAATAGTGCTACTATGAATATATTGCCACATATATTCTTTCAGATGGGTGTTTCAGGTTTCTTAGGGTATTTTTCTAGAAATGGGATCACTGGGTCAAATGGCAGTTCAAATTTAACTTTTTGTGGTAACACCATACCGTTTTCCACAGTGGCTGCACCAGTCTGCATTCCCACCAGCAGTGTACTAGAGTCCCCTTTTCTCCACACCCTTGCCAGCACTTGTTGTCTCTGATGATTAGTGACGAGCATTTCACTTTTTCCTTTGTTTCTCTTGCCTTCTTTTATTGGTGAAAATTCTGCCACATATGATGTCTGAGATTTTGTTGCCTACATATTCTTCTAGAATTTTTATGGATTCACATGTAACATTTAAATCTTTTATCCATTTCGAGTTTATTCTCATGTATCATGCAAGTTGTTTTTTCAGCTTCATTTTTTTGCAAGTAGCTATCCAATATTCCCAACACCATTTTTTGAAGAGACTGTCTTGACTCCACTGTATGTTCTTCCCACCTTTGTCAAATATTAATTGAGCATATTATCTTGGGTCCATTTCTTGGTTCTTTATTCTTTTCTATTGATCTGTCTGCCTGTTATTGTGCCAGGACCAGGCTGTTTGATTACAGTGGCTTTGTAGTATAACCTGAAATCTGGATCCCTCCAACGTTGTTCTTCTTTTTCAAGATTGCTATGGCTATTCCAGGTCATTTTGGTTTCATATAAACTTTTGGAGTGTTTGTTCTAATTCTGTGAAGTATGTCATTGATGTTTTAATGGGGATTTCATTGAATCTATAGATTCCTTTGAGTAGTATGGACATTTTAATAATGTTAATTCTTCCAGTCCATGAACAAGGTATATGCTTTTCCTTTTTTATATCTTACTCTATTTTTTTTCAATGACCTGTAGTTTTTTGGAAGAGGTCTTATTTGGTTGAGTTTATTTCTAGGTATCTTAATTTTTTTGCTGTGATGGTACATGGCATTGTCAATTTAGTTTGTCTTTCTGTGAGTTCATCATTGGGGTATAAAAATGCAGTTGATTTCTTTATGATATTTTTGTATCCTGCTACTTTGCCAAATGCATTTATGAAGTCTGATAGTTTTTAATGGGGTCTTTAAGGTTTTCTATGTATAATATCATGTTATCTGCAAATAATGACAGTTTCACTTCCTCCTTCCCTATTTGGATTCCCTTTATTTTTTCTTCATGTCTAATTACTGTGGCTAAAACTTCCAGTAATATGTTAAATAAGAGTGGTGAAAATGGGTATCCCTGTCCTGTCCCCTTTTTTAAGGGGAATGCTTTTAGTTTTTGCCCATTGAGTATTATGTTGGCTATAGGTTTTTCATATATGACCTTTATTATGTCGAGATATAATCCCTCTATTCCCACATTGCTGAGCATTTTGATTAAAAATGGGTGCTGAATTTTGTCAAATGCTTTTTCAGCAGGTATTGGTATGATCATATGGTTTTTATCTTTTTTTCGTTTTTGTGGTTTATCATATTTATTGATTTGCAAATATTGTTCCATCCTTGCATGCATGTGATTAATCCCACTTGTCATGATGAATAATTATTTTTTATGTATTGCTGGATCTGATTTGCTAATATTTTGTTAAAAATTCTGGCATCTATGTTCATTAGGGATATCGGCCTGTAATTTTCTTTCTTTGTAGTGTCTCTATCTGGTTTTGGAATAAGAATTATGCTGGCTTCATAATATGAGTTTGGAAGTATTCCGTCTTCTTAGATTTTCTGGAATAGTTTAAGGAGAATTGGTATTAGATCTTCTTTGAATGTTCGGTAAAACTTCCCTGTGAAGCCATCTGGGCCTGGGCTTTTGTCGGCTGGGAGGTTGTTTTTTTTTCTTGTTTGTTTGTTTTTTTACATTGTCAATTGTCTTTTTTGTTATTGGTCTGTTCAAGTTTTCTATTATTTCCTGTTTTAGTTTTGGGAGGCTCTGTGTTTCTAAAAATTTGTCCATTTCTCCTCAATTGTTCATTTTGTTGGTGTTCATAAGTGTTCATAGTATGTTTCAATGATCCTTTGTATTTCTGTGGTGTCTGTTGTTGCTCTTCCTCTTTCTTGTTTTTTTCATTTTTCTCTTTTTGTTTCTTGGTTTGTCTGGATAAAAGTCTATCAATATTTTTTATGTTTTCAAAGAATGAGGTTTTTTTTTCATTGATATTTTGAATTGTTTTTTTAGTCTCTATATCATTTATTTCTGCTCTGACCTTTACTATTTCTTTCCTCCTACTAGCTCTGGGTTATTCTTTTTGCTTACTTTTTAGATATTTAAGTTGTCGGGATAGAAAGTCAATTAGAAGTTTTTCTTGTTACTTGAGGTAGGCCTGTAGTGCTATGAACTTCCCTCTAAGGACTGCTTTCGCTGTGTCCCATAGATTTTGTGTTGTTTGTGTTAATTTTCACTGGTTTCCAGAAAGTTTTTTATTTCTTCCTTGATCTCCATGGTAACCCATTCACTGTTCAATAAAATGCTTTTTAGCCTCCATGTTTTCAAATGTCTTTGCATGTTCTTGTTGCAAAGATTTCTAGTTTCATGCCACTGTGATCTGAGAAGATGCTTGATATGATTTCAATCTTCTTGAACTTGTAGAGACTTAGTTTGTGCCCTAACATGTGGTCTATCTTTGAGAATGTTCCATGTGCACTTGAGAAGAATGTGAATTCTGCAGTTTTGGGGTATATTTCTCTGTAGCTATTTATTAAATCCATTTGGTCTAGTGCATCATTTGGAGTCTGTGTTTCCTTGTTAATTTTTTTGTCTATAGGATCTATCCAGTGATGTCAGCAGGGTGTTGAAGTCCCCTGCTATGATTGTATTGCTGTTGATTTCTCCTTTGAAGTCATCCAGAAGATTTTTAATATATGTTGGGGTTCCTGTATTAGGTGCATATATGTTTACCAAGGTTATATTTTCCTGTTGGATAGATCCTTTCAATATTATGTAGTGACCTTCTTTGTTTCTAGTTATGGCCATCATTTTGAAATCTATTTTATCAGATATAAGGTTTGCTATCCCGCTGTTTTTTTTTTCCTTTTTGTTTGTTTGGAAGATTTTTTTCCATGTCTTCACTTTTAACCTATGTGAGTCTTTTGTTTTGAGTTGGGTATCTTGTAAACAACATATATATGAATCATGCTATCTTATCCAATCAGCTACTTTGTGTCTTTTTATTAGAGCACTCAATCCATTTACATTTAAGGTGGTTATTGAAATGTACTTATTTATTGCCATTTTTTTAGTGTGGTTACATTTTTCTTCCTATTGCTTCTACTAATTACAACAGTCTTTTTAACATTTCCTGTAGTGCTGGTTTGGTGCTAATGTATTCCTTTAACTTTTTCTTTTTTTTTGTCTGTGAAGCTCTTTATTTGACCTTTTATTTTAATGATACCCTGGTTGGATATTGTAGTCTTATATGCAGATGTTTGATTTTTATGACCTTGATTACTTTATGCCATTTTCTTCTGGCCTGTAGTGTTTCTGTTGAAAAGTCAGCTTATAGCCTTATGGGGGTTCCCCTGTAGGTAACCTGTTGCTTATCTTTGGTGCTTTTAGGATTCTCTCTTAGTCTTTAATTTTTGGCATTTTAATTAGTATGTGTCATGGTGTGGGCCTGTTTGGATTCTTCTTACTTGGGGCTCTCTGTCCTTCTAGAATTTGAATGCCTTCTTCCTTCACCAAATTAGGGAAGTTTTTTGTCACAATTTCTTCAAATATATTCTCTAACCCTTGCTAATTTTTTTATTTTTTGGGTATTTCTATGATGTGAATATTATTACATTACCAGTTGTCCCACAGTTCTCTTAAGCTGTCTTCCTGTTTTATATATATATATATATTTTTTGTATTCTGATTGATATTTTCTACCCTGTATTCTAATTCACTGATTTAGTCCTCAGGTTCCTCTACTTTGATTTTTATTTTTTCCAGTGTGTTCTTTATTTCTGCTATGTCATTCTTCATTTCTTCTTGCTAGTTTTTTTTTTTTTTTTTATTTCTAGTTGGTTGATTTTCAATGTTTTTATGTCTTTACTCATGGTGTTGATGTCCTTTCTCATGCTGTTGAGGTTCCTCAACATCATGGCTGTGAATTTTAGCTCTGGTAACTTGCTTAACTGCATTTCATTTATCTCATCTTACATAGAGGTCTCTTGTTCTTTCATTTTAGATTTGTTTTTTTGTTTCATCATTTTGGCTATCTCAGTGGGTTTTGAAGGCTGCCAAATTTTCCTTTTGGGTGTTTGTGTTCTGCTGTTTGTGGTTCCCTCTACTGGGTTTGAATGAGCGTGAGAGGACCCATGTTAAACACCACTGTCGAGTCTTACTTTTCTCAGTAGAGTTGCCAACCCACGAATGGTTTAGTTATCCTCTAGCTTTTTGCCTGAGTGCTATTAGTCATGGTTACTTGAAGAGCATTGGGTTCTCAGTTGAATGAAAACTCCATCAGGTGTTCAGTGAAAGGAGATTTCCAGAGGGTTGGGCAGATGCTGGTTGTTAATGAGCCTCAATTTGCATTTCTAAGGCCCACCTGGTTGGGATTGAATCTCCAAGGAATGGGCTTCTGCCTCTTTCTAGATCCCTGGGAAGGAGTAAGATGGCCACTGTGCTGCATGGCTGCACCTCAGCAAAAGCTCTGAGCACAGTCCAAATCCTAAGTTTACCCATACAGTTCCAGTCCAATCTTCCCTCCATCAGCTGGAGCCCAAGGTGAGTGGCTGTGGTTATTGGAGTGCTCTGTCCTGGCCCTCTACACTGTGGAGCGGGCTTGGGTTTTTAACTTTTAGGGTGCTGCTCACTGCTAAGACTGCTGCTGTCTGTGGGCTCCCAGTCCCCCTTTTGCACTTCTGAAATCCTACCAGGATCAATTCAGTGTTCCTGGTTATATGGTCCTCTCAAGCTGCTTTTCTGCTGCTTTTCCCCAACAATTTGTCTTTATTTTAGTTGTAATTTTAGTTTTTTCCTGGAAGATGGTCTGTGTAGCTTCCATTTACTCAGCCGCCATTTTGGAATCTCTTCTAACACACATTTATGATACCAAATGGATGCTTACTTTCAAATGAGGTTGATGGATAATCAAGATATTTTGAACCTTGTTTTGTCACTATAGGATTCTGCTGGAGTAAGGCTGTAGCCATATTATTAAGCTTTCCTTTCTTTCTATTAGTAATCATCTAGGGCTAAAGATATTTCTTCCTCATCTGTTGGACTTGAACTATGGTTACAATATTGAACTTTAATTCAAGCAATCCCCCCAAATGAATCTCTGTGTATTTCTTGAGAATGATGCTTTCTTAAATGTTCAGAAAGTCTTATATGTTATCTTGTTTAGTAGTATAAATTATAACACTGAAAATGTGAAGTTATGATATAATTTAATCTGTCATTTGGTTTTGTATTATTTTATGAATTTAAATTTTTGTAAAACACTTGTTGGTTTAGAAAAAAAATTAATGTTCTTCTAAAACTTAACCAATGCCCTTTCTTAATATGGTATAAACTATCAAGCTATATATCTAAGTATTTCAAAGTTGTTAACCATTGTTTTTTTTTTAATTTTAGTTTTGTTACAGATGTTTCTCTTTTTTACCCCATTTATACCCTCCTCTCCATCTCCCCCTCCCCATCCCCGGCTTTGTTCTCCATGTCCATTAGTTACGCATACATGCATATAAGTTCTGTGGTTTATCTAGTCTCACCCCCACCACCCCCTCTTCTGAGGGTTGTCAGTCTGTACCCTACTTACGTGTTTCTGGGTCTACCCTATTCCTCAGATGGTAATATTTATTATATTCCATATATAAGTGACGTAATGTGGTTTTTGTTTTTTTTCTGCTTGGCTTGTTTTGCTTAGGATAATACTTTCAAGGTCCCTCCAAGTAGTCTCAAAGGATAAGAGATCTTTCTTTCTTACAACTGCATAGTACTCCATTGTGTATATGTAGCACAGCATTTTTATCCATTTGTCTACTGATGGACACTTGGGCTGTTTCCAGATCTTAGCTATTGTAAATAGTGCTGCTATGAACATGGGGGTAAATATATTCTTTCTGATTGGTGTTTCAGGCCTCTTAGGGTATATTACTAGAAGTGGGATCACTGGGTCAGATAGCAGTACAATTTTTAATTTTTAGAGGTAACACCATATTGTTATCCATAGTGGCTCCACCAGTCTGCATTTTGGCCAGCACTGCACTAGAGTCCCCTTTTGTCCACACCCTTGACAACACTTGTTTGATGATTTCTTGATGGCAGCCATTCTGACGGGTGTGAGGTGATACCTCACTGTTGTTTTAATTTGCATCTCTCTGATGATTAGTGATGTTGAGCATTTCTTCATATGCCTCTAAGCCATTTGTATGTCCTATTTGGAGAGGTATCTATTCAGCTTCTCTGCCCATTTTTAAATTGGGTTATTTGTCTTCCTTTTGTGGAGTTGTATGAGCACTCTATATATTTTGGAAATGAACCCCTTATCTGAAGTATCATTGGCAATGATGTTCTCCCATACAGTGGGTTCCCTTTCCATTTTGATGGTTGTTTCTTTTGCCGTGCAGAAGATTTTGAGTTCGAGGTAGTCCCATTTGTTCATTTTTTCCTTTGATTCTGTTGCCTTAGGTGATGAATCAGTAAAAATTCTGTTGCGTATGATGTCCAAAATTTTGTTGCCTACATTTACTTCTAGAATTTTTATGGATTCATGGGTCACATTTAAGTCTTTTATATATTTTGAGTTTATTTTCATGTATGGTGTAAGGTGGTTGTCTAGTTTATTTTTTTTGCTTGTAGCTGTCCAATTTTTCCAACGCCATTTATTAAAGAGGCTGTCTTTACTCCACTGTATGCTCTTGACACCTTTGTCAAATATTAATTGAGCATATTGCCTTGGGTCCATTTCTTGGTTCTCTGTTCTGTTCCACTGGTATATATGCCTGTTCTTGTGCCAGTGCCAGGCTGTTTTGATTACAGTTGCTTTGTAGTATAACCTGATATCTGGTAATGTGATCACATCTACTTTGTCCTTCTTTTTCAAACTTGCTGTGGCTATTTCAGGTGTCTTTTTGTTTCATATGAACTTTTGTAGTATTTGTTCTAGTTCTCTGAAATATGTCTTTGGTACTTTGATGGGGATTGCATTGAATCTATAGATTGCTTTGGGTAATATGAACATATTAATGATGTTAAGTCCTCCAATCCATGAACAAGGTATGTGCTTTCACTTTTTTATATATTTCTCTATTTTTTTCAATGTCCTCTGGTTTTCTGCAAATAGTTCCTTTACTTCTTTGGTTAAATTTATTCCAAGTATCTTAATTTTTTGGCCCTGATAGTAAATGGGATTGTTTTTTCAGTTTCTCTTTTTATGAGCGTATCATTGGTGTATAAGAATGCCATCAATTTCTTGGCATTAATGTTGTATCCTGCTACTTTGCCAAATACATTTATTAAGTCTAGTAGATTTTTGATGGAGTTTTTAGGGTTTTCTATGTATAATATCATATCATCTGCAAATCATGACAGTTTCACTTCTTCCTTTCCAATTTGGATCCCTTTTATTTTTTCTTCATGTGTGATTGCTATGGCTAAGAATTCCAGTACAATGTTAAATAAGAGTGGCAAAAGTGTGAAGGAGAAAAATTGGCGGTGGAGTGAATGGAAGCTACACAGACTATCTCCCAGGACCAAACTGGAATTACAATGAAAATAAAGGCAAATCGTCATGAAGGGGCAACCAAAAGGCAGCTTGGAGGACCACATAAGCAGGGACAATGACTCAATCCTGGTAGGCTTGTGAGGACATGAGAGGGGGCCAAGATCCCACTGTCCACAGTGGCCTGGGCCTGGACCAGCGGACTTGGCTGGAAGCTGCACCCTCGGCTCGGTCCTGTGGCCTCGGCTGGGTGCTCCATCATGGGCTGGGTCCTGTGGCCTTGGCTTGGACCTGCTGCAGCCTCGGCTGGATCTGGCGACCACGGCTGGGTCCTGTGACCTAGGCTGGGACCAGCAGCCTTGGCTGGAAGCTGTGCCCTCGGCTGGGTCCTGCGGCCTCAGCTGGGACCAGCAGCTGCCTCGGCTGGTCCTGAGGAGGCCTCGGCTGGGTGCTACACCCCCGGCTCGCTCCTGCGACCCTGGCGGGGTGCTATGCCTTGGCGGGTGCCTCAGCTATGGCTGCCCTTAGCTGCGAGCAGTGCCCTCGGGTTAAAGTCCCAGGTGGCTCCATGGCGCAGAGCCCAGACAGAGGTTAAATTGGCAGGAGCCACTCACTTTGAGCTGCAGCAGAGGGAAGGCAGACTGGACTGAAACTGTGTGGGAAAACTCAGGATTTGGAGGGTGCTCAGAGCCTTGGGTGAGTGCAGCCACACAGGATTGTGGTCACTTTACTCCCTCCCCGGGCCCAGAGGAGAGGCGGAGCCCCTTCCTCTCAGATTCAACCCCACCCAGGGGCATATTGAAATGCTAAATGAGGCCCATTAACAACCAGCATCTGCACCACCCTCAGGATTTCCTCCTACACTGAGCACCTAAGGGAGTTTTTCATTCAACTCAGAAACTAAGGTTCTTCAGGTGACCACTACTAATAGCCCCCAGGCAAAAAAGCTAGAGGATAACTGCCATTCTCTGGGGTAGCAACTCTAACCAAGAAAGTAAGACTTGACAGTGCTGTTTAACGTGGATCCTTCCTGCCTATTTCAAACCCAGGAGAGGGAGCCACAAACAACAGAACACCAACACACACAGGGAAAATTTGGCAGACTCAAAAGCCTACTGTGATAACCAAAATGGTGAAAAACAAAGACAAAAGCCAAATGAAAGAACAAGAGACCTCTACCAAAGATGAGATAAATGAGGTGCAGTTAAGCAAGTTAACAGAACTAGAATTCAGAGCCATGATCTTGAGGAAGCTCAACAGCATGTGTAAGGACATGAGCACCATGAGTAAAGACATAGAAATTTTGAAAATCAATCAGTTGGAAATTAAAAACCACCAAGAAGAAATGAAGAATGACATATAAGAAATAAAAAAACTCATTGGAAAGTGTAAATAGCAGAGTAGAAGATGCTGAGGAATGGATCAGTGATTTAGAAGATAGGGTAGAAAAAAAATCAAACAATCAGCAAACCAAAAGGAAAAAATAATTAAAAAACAGGAAAACAGCTTAAGAGAACTATGGGACAAATGGAAACGTAATAACATTCGCATCATAGGAGTCCCAGAAGAAGAAGAAAATGAGCAAGGGTTAGAGAATATATTTGAAGAAATAGTCATAGAAAACTTCCCTAATTTGGAGAAGGAAGAAGGTATTCAAATTCAAGAAGCACAGAGAGCGCCAAGTAAGAAGAACACAAACAAGCCCACACCAAGACACATAGTAATCAAAGTGCCAGAAATTCACGACAAAGAGAGAATCCTAAAAGCAGCAAGAGAGAAGCAACAGGTTACCTACAAAGGAAACCCCATAAGGCTCTCAGCTGACTTCTCAACGGAAACACTACAGGCCAGAAGGGAATGGCATGGGGTAATCAAGGTAATGAAAAAGAAGAATCTGAATCCAAGACTACTTTACCCAGCAAGGCTATCATTCAAAATAGAAGGTCAAATAAAGAGTTTCACAGACAAAAAAAAGGCTAAGGGAATACATTAGCACCAAACCAACGCTGCAAGAAATGATAAGAGGAATGCTGTAATTAGCAGGAAAAATGGGAAGAAAAATAGAAACACACTAAACAAAAATGGCAATTAATAAGTACACATCAATAATCACCTTAAATGTAAATGGGTTGAATGCTACCATTAAATGGCACAGAGTAGCTGATTGGATAAGAAAGCATGACTCTTCTATATGTTGTTTACAAGAGACCCACCTCACAACATAAGACTCACATATTGAAAGTGAAGGGATGGAAAAAAATATTGCAAGCAAACAAAAAGGAAAAAAAACCTGGGGTAGCAATACTCATATCTTGTGAAATAAATTTCAAAATGAAGGCCATAACTAGAGACAAAGAAGGCCACTACATAATATTGAAAGGATCTATCCAACAGGAAGATATAACCTTGATAAACATATATGCACCCAATATGAGCACCAAAATATATTTAAAATCTTCTGGAGGACTTCAAAGGAGATATCGGTAGCAATACAATCATAGTAGGGGACTTCAACACCCGCTAACACCACTGGATACATCATCTAAACAAAAAATTAGCAAGGAAACAGAGACTCTAAATGAAGCACTAGACCAAATTGATTTAATAGATATCTACAGAGAATTACACCCCAAAAGTACAGAATTCACATTCTTCTCAAGTGCACATGGGACATTCTCAAAGACAGACCACATGTTAGGGCACAAACTAAGTCTGTACAAGTTCAAGAAGACTGAAATCATATAAAACATCTTCTCAGATCACAATGGCATGACACTAGAAATCAATGGCAAGAAGAACATACAAAGAAATTTGAACACACGGAAGCTAAATAGCATGTTAGTAAACAATAAATGGTTTATCAAGGAAATCAAGGAAGAAATTAAAAACTTCCTGGAAACCAATGAAAATGAGGACAAAACAACACAAAATCTATGGGATACAGTGAAAGCAGTTCTGAGGGGGAAGGTTATAGCACTACAGGCCTAACTCAAAAAACAAGAAAAATCTCTAATAGGCTATCTAACCACACAACTTCAACTAGAGAGCTAACAAAAAGAAAATGCCAGAGCAAGTTGAAGGAAGGAAATAGTAAAGATCAGAGGAGAAATAAACAACGTAGAGACCAAAAAAACAATTCAACAGATCAATGAAACAAAGGGCTGGATTTGTGAAAAGATAAACAAGATTGATGGACCCTACGCTAGATTCACCAAGAAACAAAGAGCGAGAACCCAAATGCACAAAATCAGAAATGAAAGAGGAGAGATAACAACTGACACCACAGAAATACAGAAGATCTTCAACAACTACTATGAACAATTATATGGCAAAAAATTTGACAATCTAAGAAAAATGGACAAATTTATAAAAAAACATAGTCTCCTAAAACTGGACCAGAAACAGATAGAAAACTTGAAGAGAGCAATAACAACAGAAGAAATTGAAGATGTATTCAAGACAATCCCAGCAAACAAAAGCCCAGACCCGATGGCTTCATGGGAAAGATTTACCAAACATTCAAAGAACTAATACCCATTCTCCTTAAACTTTTCAAAAAATTCAAGAAGGAAGACTTCAAAACTTGTTTAATGAAGCCAGCACAATTCTAATTCAAAAACCAGAAAAAGACACTACAAAAAAAGAAAACTACAAGCCAATATCCCTGATGAACATAGATGCCAAAATCTGAACAAAATGCTCACAAATCAGACTCAGCAATGCACCAAAAAAATTATCCACCATGACCAAGTGGGATTCATCCCAGGGATGCAAGCCTGGTACAATATTCGCAAACCAATAAACATGATACATCACATAAATAAAAGGAAAAATAAAGACCACATGAACATATCAATAGATGCTTAAAAAGCCTTCGACAAAGTTTAGCATCCATTTCTAATAAAAGCGCTCAGCAATGTGGGAATAGAGGGATCATATTTTGATATAATAAAGGCCATATATGAAAGAACTACAGCCACCATCATAGTAAATGGGCAAAAACTAAAAGCATTTTCCTTAAGAACTGGAACAAGACAGTGATGCCCACTTCCCCACTCTTATCTAACATAGTACTGGAAGTCTTAGCCACAGCAATCTGACGGGAAGAAAAAATAAAAGGGATCCAAATTGGAAAGGAGGAAGTGAAACTCATTATTTGCAGATGACATGATACTATACGTAGAAAACCCGAAAGACTCCATCAAAAATTTACTTGACTTAATAAATGAATTTGGAAAGGTAGCAGAATACAAAATTAATGTCAAGAAATCGATGGCATTCTTATACACCAAAAATGAACTCACAGAAAGAGAAACTAAGAAAACAATTCCATTTACTATTGCAGCAAAAATTTAGGATACCTAGGACTAAAATTAACCAAAGAAGTAAAAGACCTATTCGCAGAAAATTACAGGTCATTGAAAAAATAAATAGAGGAAGATATAAAAACGTGGAAGCACATACCCTGTTCATAAATCGGAAGAATTAACATCATTAAAATGTCCATATTACCCAAAGCAATGTATATATTTAATGCAATCCCCATAAAAATACCAACAGCATACTTCACAGAATTAGAACAAGTATTTCAAAAGTTCATATGGAACCAAAAAGGCCTCGAATACCCACAGCAATCTTGAAAAAGAAGAACAAAGTTGGAGGGATCACATTACCAGATTTCAGGTTATACTATAAAGCCACTGTAATCAAAACAGCCTGGCGCTGGCACAAGAACAGGCATATAGACCAGTGGAACAGAACAGAGAACCCAGAAATGGACCCAAGGCAATATACTCAATTAATATTTGACGAAGGTGGCAAGAGCGTACAGTGAAGTAAGTACAGCCTCTTTAATAAATGGTGTTGGGAAAATTGGACAGCTACATGCAGAAAAATGAAACTAGACCATCAACTTACACCATACACAAGAATAAACTCAAAATGGATAAAAGACTTAAATGTGACTCATGAATCCATAAAAATTCTAGAAGAAACTGTAGGCAACAAATTAGCAGTCATCATACGCAGCAGAATTTTCATTGATCCATCATGTGATGCAATACAAATAAAGGAGAAAATGAATACATGGGACTACATCAAACTCAATAGCTTCTGCACAGCGAAAGATACAATCATCAAAACGGAAAGGCTACCCACTGTGTGGGAGAGCATAATTGCCAATGATATATCAGATAAGGGGTTAATTTCCAATAAATATAGAGTGCTCATACAACTCAACAAAAGAAAGACAAAAAAACCAATTAAAAAATGGGCAGAGCAACTAATTAGACACCTCTCCAAACAGGACATACAAATGGCCAAGAGACATATGAAAAATTGCTCAACATCCCTAATCATCAGAGAGATGCAAATTAAAGCAACAATGAGGTATCACCGAACATGTCAGAATGGCCGCCATCAACAAATCATCAAACTACACGTGTTGGTGAGAGTGTGGAAAAAAGGGGACTCTAGTACACTGCTGGAGCATATGCAGACTGGTGCAGCCACTATGGAGAACAATATGGTGTTACCTCAAAAAATTAAAAATTGAACTTACATTTGACCCAGTGATCTTACTTCTAGGAATATACCCTAAGAGCCTGAAACGCCAAACAGAAAGAATATATGTACCCCCATATTTGTAGCAGCACTATGTATAATAGCTAAGATCTGGAAACAGCCAAAGTGTCCATCAGTAGACGAATGAATAAAAAAGCAGTGGTACTTATACATGATGGAGAACTACGCAACTGTAAGAATGAAAGATCTCTTATCCTTTGGGACTACATGGAGGGACCTGGAAAGTAACATCCTAAATGAAACAAGCCAAATTGAGAAAGACAAGTATCTTATGATCTCACTTATTTGTGGAATATAATGAACATAACAGTGTGAGGAATGGGGTAGCCCTAGAGATGTGGAAGTGGGGTACAGACTGACAATCCCCAGAAAAGTGTGTGGTGGGGGAGAGATAAAACACAGAACTTATATGTATTTGTGCATGAACAATGGCCATGGACAACAAAGCTGGGGATAGGGCAGGGAGGGGGGACTCAGTGGGGGAAAAAGGAGAAACATCTGTAAAAAAATTAATTAATAAAAAAATAAAAAAACAAAACAAAAAAAAAGTGGCCAAAGTGGACATCCCTGTCTTGTTCCTGTTCTTAATGAAAATGTTTTAGTTTCTCCCCATTGAGTATGATGTTGGTGTAAGTCTTTCATATATGGCCTTTATTATGTCGAGATATGATCCCTCTATTCCCACAATACTGAGCATTTTGATCAGAAATGGATGCTTGATTTTGTCCAATGTTTTTTCAGTGTCTATTGATATGATTATGTGTTTTTTATTGTTCATTTTATTTATGTGGTGTATCACATTTATTGATTTTCAAATATTGTACCAGTCTTGCATCTCTGGGATGAATCCCACTTGGTCATGGTGAATAATTTTTTTGATATATTGCTGGATCCGATTTGCTTGTATTTTGCTCAGGTTATTTACTTCTGTGTTCATCAGGAATATTGTCTTGTAGTTTTCTATCTTTGTAGTATCTTTTTCTGATTTTGGCATTACAATTATGCTGGCCTCATAAAATGAATTTGGAAGTCTTCCTTCACGTTGAGTCTTTTGAAATAGTTTGAGGAGAATGGTTTTAGTTCTTTATTGAATGTCTGGTAAAACTTTTTCTTGAAGCCTTCTTGGCCTGGGCTTTTTTTGCTGAGAGAGTTTTGATTACCTTTTCAATATCCTTAGTTATTATTGGTCTGTTCAAGTATTCTCACTCTTCCTGGTCCAGTTTTGGGAGACTGTGTGTTTCTAGAAATGAGTCCATTTCACTTAGATTGTCGAATCTGTTGCCATATAATTGTTTATAGTAGCTGTTGACGATCTTTTGTATTTCTGTGGTGTCAATTGTTACTTCTCCTTTTTCATTTTTGATTTTGTGCATTTGGGTTCTTTGTATTTATTTCTTGGTGAGTCTAGCTAAGGGTCCATCAATCCAATTTATCTTTTCGAAAAACCAGCTCTTTATTTCATTGATCCTTAGAATTTTTTTTTTTTTTTGGTCTCTATATTATTTATTTCTGCTCTGATCTTTACTATTTCCTTCCTTCTACTTGCTTTGGGGTTTTCTTTTGTTTTTGCTTCCTTATTTTTTAAGTTGTGAGGTTAGACAGTCAATTAGAAATTTTTGTTGTTTCTTGATGTAGGCCTGTAGTGCTATGAACTTCCCTCGCAGAACTGCTTTTGCTGCATCCCATAGATTTTGTGTTGTGTGTTCATTTTCACTCACTTCCAAGAAGTTTTTAATTTCTTCCTTGATCTCCTCGGTAACCCATTCATTGTTTAATAACATGCTATGTATCCTTCAAGTGTTCAAATGTCTTTGCATGTTTTTGTTCCAATTGATTTCTAGTTTCATGTCATTGTGATCTGAGAAGATGCTTGATATGATTTCAATCTTCTTGAACTTGTAGAGATTTAATTTGTGTCCTATCATGTGGTCTATCTTTAAAAATGTCTCATGTGCAGTTGAGAAGAATGTGAACTCTGTAAGTTTTGGGTGTAATTCTCTGTAGATATCTATTAAATTCATTTGGTCTAGTGCTTCATTTAGAGTCTCTGTTTCCTTGCTAATTTTTTGTCTAGAGGATCTATCCAGTGGTGCTAACGTGGTGTTAAAGTCCCCTGCTATGATTGTATTGCTGTTGATTTCTCCTTTGAAGTCCTCCAGAAGATTTTTAATACATTTTAGTGCTCCTATATTAGGTGCATCTATGTTTACCAAGGTTATACCTTCCTGTTGGATAGATCCTTTCAATATTATGTAGTGGGTTTTTTGTCTCTAGTTATGGTCCTCATTTTGAAATCTATTTTATCAGATATGAGTATTGCTATCCCAGCTTGTTTTTTGCTTTATGTTTGCTTGGAAAATGTTTTTCCATCCCTTCACTTTCAACCTATGTGATTCTTTTGTTGTGAGGTGGGTCTCTTGTAAACAACATATAGATGAGTCATGCTTTCTTATCCAATCCGCTACTCTGTGTCTTTTTATCAGAGCATTCAGTCCATTTACCTCTAAGGTGATTATTGATATGTATTTATTTATTGCCATTTTTGTTTAGTGTGGTTCTGTTTTTCTTCCTATTACTCCTGCTAATTTCAGAAGTTCTTTTAATATTTATTGTAGTGCTAGTTTGGTGCTAATGTATTTCGTTAGCCTCTTTTTTTTTTTTTTTGGTCTGGGAAGCTCTTTATTTGACCTTCTGGCTTGAATAACAGCCTTGCTTCATAGAGTAGCCTTGGATTCAGATCCTTGTTTTTCATTACCTTGATTACTTCATGCCATTCCCTTCTGACCTGTAGTGTTTCTTATGAGAAGTCAGCTGAGAGCCTTATGGGGTTTCCTTTGTAGGTAACCTGTTGCTTATCTCTTGCTGCTTTTAGGATTCTTTTTTGTCTTTAATTTTTGGCATTTTGATTACTATGTGTCTTGGTGTGGGCCTCTTTGGGTTCTTATTACTTGGGTCTCTTTGTGCTTTTTGGTCTTAAATTTCTTCTTCCTTCTCCAAATTAGGGAAATTTTCTGTCACTATTTTTTTGAATATATTCTTTAACCCTTGCTTATTTTCTTCTTATTTGGGGACTCCTATGATGCAAGTTTTATTACATTTTAGTAGTCCCACAGTTCTCTTAAGCTGTCTTCCTGTTTTTTAATCATTTTTTTTTCCGTTTCATTTTCTGATTGGTTGATTTTTTTCTACCCTGTTTCTAATTTGCTGATTCAGTCTTCAACTTTCTCTACTCTGCTCTTTAGACCTTCCAATGTGTTATTCAATTTTGATATTTCACTCTTGATCTCTCTCTTTTTGGTGGTGTTTAATTTCCAATTGGTTTATTTTCTGCATCTCTATGTCCTTACTCATGCTGTTGAGCTTTCTAAAGTTCATGGCTCTGAATTCTAGCTCTGTTAACTTGCCTAACTGCTCCACATTGATATCATCTTTTGTGTAGGTCTCTCGTTCTTTCATTTGGCTTTTGTTTTTTTGTTTTACCATGTTGGCTATCACAGTGTGTACCACAGCTTTTTAATTCATTCATCTACTGATGGACACTTTGGCTATTTCCAGATCTTAGCTATTGTAAATGGTGCTGCTATGAACATAGGGGTACATATATTCTTTCTGATTAGTGTTTCACGCTTCTTGGGGTATATTCCTAGAAGCTGGATCACTGGGTTTTAATAATTGTTTTTAAATATAAAATTAACAGCTTTCATATCAGTAATTGGAGTGTTTAACTTTTGCAATGATCAAAATTGACTTATAAATCAGTAGTTTGAAAGAATTTCAATGTGTTAAGCACATGAGGATATTTTATACTCCAAGTTATATCTAGGGTGCCTATCCCCAAATTATATATCGAATTTGAATGTGAACACTCTGATAACAATCAATCATAATTTTATATTTTATTGATTTCACATGTGTAATGTTGACTATGTCAGTAATCTATATATCATCATATGATCTTTGCGCACAATAAAGATAACAGAAGTATGTGTTTAGTTATTTGGCCTTCCAGGAGCCAAGACAGATGCAGATTTTGTTTTTATATTCAATTGTAAGCCTAATGTTGGGTACATCCTTAGTTTCCAGCTTAAATGGTTTGGGGACCAGGTTCAAACCAGCTTTCCTTTGAAAGTTCATACCTTCACTTAACATAAATGTTCTTTTTGTTCAGTGTAGTTCTGCTACTTCCCTTCTTTTGTGGTCATACGTCTCAACAAAGGTCTTCCCCTTTCCCTTCTATTTCCACATTACTTACTCTCTCATTCATTCACTAAAAATTCTCTAAACTTGTACAATCTGGCAGTCAGTGTGATAGGTCCTGGATTTACAACTGAAAACTAAATATTCCCCTCCTTTAAGTAGCTTCTATTCTAGAGGTGGAAATATGGAAAAACATGAAATTACTATATACCATGTGTAATTAGTGCTGTGCAGCAGGAGAGCACAGGGTGCTGTGGGAACTCACAAAAATGTAGTACTATCCAAACCTAGAGGGGCAGAGGAGCCTTCTTGGGGGGTGCCCACTGAACTAATTTCTGAAGACTAGCTGGAAGAGAGCCAGGAAAAAAAGCAAAGCAAAGCAAACCAAACCAAATCAAACACAAGCACTAATCACTAATTTGGTTCTTGCCCCATTTGTTCACCCTAGTTGGCACTTTGAAAGACTATTAAATCACCTTCTTGTAAATGCCAATAGTACCTTTTTTAAACAATATCTAACATTTTGACCTTGTTTATTTATTTGTTTTTATACTCACCCGAGGACATTTTTCCATATTTTGTTCAAATAGCATGGGAGCGGGGTGGAGAGAAACATCGACATGAAAGGGACACATCAGGTGGTTGCCACCAGCATAACCCAACCAGGGCTGGGGATAAACTGCAACTGAGGTACATGCCCTTAGCGGAAACTGAACCCAGGTCGCTCTGAACCACAGGCCGACACTCTAACCAGAGTCAAACTGGCCAGGGTGACCACATTTAATTTTTATTCACGTTCCTGACATACTCATTCTCCTGGCTATCATGGCCTCATCTGCTCTTAGTTTTTCCTCTTTTTGTGCTTCTTTTTTGACTTCTCTCTCTACATGCCATCTATATGGAAATTACCCAGGGTTTAGCCCATGGTCCTTGAAATTTTCTTCTTCTTCTAGGAGAGTTAATTAATCCTCAAGGTCTGTACACCTCTAGTCTAACAATTCTTTCATTAAAATCACCTACACCATACCTCAAACCATGTATGGACACATCCCATTTTCTGCCTTCATTTCTACTTCAGTCTTATCAGAGTCCTCCTCCTATAGCAAAACCCATCACTAGAGAAAGAATGAACATCAGCAATTAACAACTAGTTAGAATTTGTTTCCTCTTTTTAGCAGTTGTAGCAATGATTGCATATTTTTTTTTATCCTCACCCGAAGACATTTTTTTATTTTTTGTTCAGATAGAGTGGGAGGGAGAGAGAGGAAGAGAGAGAGAAAAACATTGATGTTAAAGGCACACATTGAGTGGCTGCCACCCACACAACCCAACCAGGGCCCGGGGACAAACTGCAAATGAGGCACATGCCTTTAATGGGAACCGAACCCGGGTCTCTCTGGACTGCAGGCCGACACTCTAACCACTGAGCCAAACTGGCCAGGGCAATGATTGCATTTTACATCTCATTTCAAATTGTAAAATATAGATCATGTCCCTTGTTAGGAGAATTTTATATCCCAGTAAACTCAAGAAGATCAGAATATGCCACTTTGGCATGAGGATTATTTTGAGCTGAAGGCAATTGAGGAATAATAGAAGTAAGACATTTTTCTATCTTCCTCATTTTTGTCTAAAGGCAGAATACAAATTTCCCTTTATAAAGGCGTCCCTCCTCCCCGCTCTCATACAAGGAAGAGGAAAATAACCTGAGATACTCTTATCACCCCAGAGACTGCATGAGATTGAATCTGAATAACAAACCTTACTGAAATAAGTCTTATATTCCATTAGTTTCCCTTTATGTATTTATCATCTACAATTTACCACCTCTAGAAGCTCAAACTCATTATTGTTGCCTTGTCACTTATCAAATAATTTATCACTCTTTGTTAAAATGGTGTATTAACTCTCAGGCTTGCATTTTCACTTCATTTTCTGTGAGACCCTCATGTATATGTTTAAATTAAAATATTAGCAACAAATAAATTTGTATGCTCTTTCTCTTGTTAATCTGTTTTTCTTTGAAATGTATTTGGTCAGTTTAATTTGCATAGCCCCAGACACTGAACCTAAGAGGGCAGAGAAAACAATAGTTTAATCCTTTATAGGAAATATGAAGTAAGTTTTTAAAATTTTTAACAGGAGTTATAAGCATTTCCAACTCTTTTAGAATCATCACTAAGGATACTTATGGAAAAAAGTTTATAATATATTATTGTTAATAAAAAATAAAGGAGATTACAAAAAGTATTCAAAGTATTTTTCCTTTTTTGGAAATATATATAGTGTATATTATGTGTGTGTAGTGTGAGACTGTGAATGTGTGCATATGTGTATGTGCATTAGTTATTCATTGCTGCTTCACAAATTGGCCCCAAACTTTATGGCTTAAAACAACAAACATCTATTATCTCATGGTTTCTGTGTATCTGGAATTTGGGAATGGCTTGGCTGGATGTTTCCAGCTCAGAGTTGCTGTTGTCACCAGAGTCATAATGTTGGCTAGGGCTACAGTGTTTAAAGACTTGACTGGGGCTGGGGGATCTGCTTCCAAAATGGCCCACTCATGTGGCTCTTGGCAGGTGGCCTCAGATCTTCACCATATGTGCCACACTATTGTGCTGTTTAAATGTCCCCACATGCCAGCTTGCTCCCCCGGAGAGACTGATGACACCAAGAGAAAAAAAGAAGAAAGAGATAGAGAGATATGTAATGCTTTTTATGACTTAATTTCAGAAATTGCAACCATCACATTGGCCATGTTTAATCAGCTAAAAACAAATCACAAAGTCTGACCCATTTTCAGTGGGAAGAGAATTAGGCTTTACCTTTTAAAGGAAAGAGTGACAAAGACTGTGGACATATTTTAAAATTATCACAATTTGTGGAAAAGTATATGTAAAAATGACTGCAATGTTTTTAAAAATTATTATCTCTGGGTGGTTTAGATTGAGGTAAATGAATGAGGTTTTCATTTACATGTATTTACATGGAAATAAATGTTTTGAAAAAATACATTTTAAAATAGACCACAAATATGTTATATGATGCTGATGATATTGTAGACTGCCAAAAACATTTCTTAAAATATTCAGTGAACTTACTTTAATTAATTAATTAATTAATTAATTAATTAATTTATTTTTGTTACAGATGTTTCTTTTTTCCCCCCACTGATTACCCTCTCCCCTTCGCTGTCTATGTCCAATGTTCATGCATACATGCAATATCAGTTCTGTGGTTTATCTCTCCCCCACCAACCCTCTTCTGATGATTGCCAGTCTGTATCCCACTTCCACGTCTCTGGGACTACCCCATTCCTCAGACTGTTATGCTAATTACATTACACAAATAAGTGTGATCATATGATACTTGTCTTTCTTTGTTTGGCTTTCTTCGCTTAGGATAATATTTTCCAGATCCCTCCATGTTGTCTCAAAGGATAAGAGATCTTTCTTTCTTACAGCTGCATAGTACTCCATTGTGTATATGTACCACTGCTTTTTTTATTTATTCATCTACATTTTATGGACATTTGGGATGTTTCCACATCTTAGCTATTGTAAATAGTGCTGCTACAAACATGGGGGTACATAAATCTTTCTGATTGGTGTATCAGGCTTCTTAGGGTATATTCCTAGAAGTGGGATCACTGGGTCAAATGGAAGTTCAAATTTTAATTTTTTGAGGTAACACCATATTGTTTTCCATAGTGACTGCACCAGTCTGCATTCTCATCAGAAGTGCACTAGAGTCCGCTTTTCTCCACACCCTTGCCAACACGTGTCGTTTGATGATTTGTTGATGGCGCCCATTCTGACAGGTGTGAGGTGGTACCTCATTGTTGTTTTAATTTGCATCTCTCTGATGATTAGTGATGTTGAACATTTCTTCGTATGTCTCTTAGCCATTTGAATGTCCTGCTTGGAGAGGTGTATTGTTCCTCTGCCCTTTTTAAAATTGGGCTCTTTGTTTTCCTTTTGTTGAGTTGTGTGAGCACTCTACATATATTGGAAATTAACCCCTTATCTGATATGTTATTTGCAATTCCTTTACATTTTTATGATTGTATTTTTTGTTGTGCAGAAGCTTTTTAGTTTGATGTAGTCCCACGTGTTCATTTTCTCCTTTGTTTCTGTTGCCTTAGGTGATGTATCAGTGAAAATTCTGCTGCATATGATGTCTAAAATTTCGTTGGCTACAAGGATTTTTATGGATTCATGAGTCACATTAAAGTCTTTTATCCATTTTGAGTTTATTTTTGTGTATGGTGTAAGGTGATGGTCTAGTTTTGTTTTTTTTTTCTTTGCATGTAGCTGTTCAATTCTCCAACACCATTTACTAAATAGGCTGTATTTACTCCACTGTATGCCCATGACACCTTTGTCAAATATTAATTGAGTATATTGCCTTGGGTCCAGTTCTGGGTTCTCTGTTCTGTTCCACAGGTCTATATGCCTGTTATTGTGCTAGTACCATGCTGTCTTGATTACAGTGGCTTTGTAGTATAACCTGAAATCTGGTAATGTGATGCCTCCAACTTTGTTCTTCTTTTTCAAGATTGCTGTGGCTAGCCCTGGCTGGTTTGGCTCAGCAGTTAGAGCATCGGCCTGCAGTACAGAGATATCCGGGTTCGGTTCCCGGTAAGGGCATGTACCTCGGTTGCAGTTTGTCCCTGGCCCTGGTTGGTCGTGCGGGTGGCAGCCACTCGATGTGTCCCTTCACATCGATGTTTCTCTCTCTCTCTCTTCCTCTCTCTCCCTCCCGCTGTATCTGAACAAAAAATAGAAAAATGTCCTCGGGTGAGGATAAAAAAAAAAAAAGATTGCTGTGGCTATTTGGGGTCTTTTTTCGTTCCATATGAACTTTTGAAGTATTTTTTCTAGTTCTGTGAAGGATGTCTTTGGAATTTTGATGGAGATTGCACTGTATCTATAGATTGCTGTGGGTAGTTTGGACATTTTAATGATGTTAATTCTTGCAATCCATGAACAAGGTATGTGCTTCCACTTTTTTATATCCTCCTCTTTTTCTTTTTTCAATGACCTGTAGTTTTCTGTGAATAGGTCCTTTATTTCTTTTGTTAAGTTTATTCCTAGGTATCTTAATTTTTTTGCAGCGATCATAAATGGGATTGTTTTTTTTAGTTTCTTTTTCTGTGAATCCATCATTGGTGTATAAGAATGCCATCGATTTCTTGACGTTAATTTTGTATCTTGCTACTTTGCCAAATTCACTGATTAAGTGTAGTAAATTTTTGATGGAGTTTTCGAGGTTTTCTACATATAGCATCATGTCATCTGTGAATAATGAGAGTTTTACTTTCTTTTTTTCCAATTTGGATCCCTTTCATTTTATCTTCCTGTCTGATTGCTGTGGCTAAGTCTTTCTGTACTATGTTAAATAAGAGTGGCGGAAGTGGGCATCCTTGTCTTGTTCCTTTTCTTAAGGGAGTTGCTTTTAATTTTTTGTCCATTGTGTATGATGTTGGCTGTAGGTTTTTCATATATGGCTTTTATTATGTCAAGATATGATCCCTTTATTCCCAGATTGCTGAGCGTTTTTATCAGATAGGAGTGCTGGATTTTGTCAAATGCTTTTTCATCATTTATTAATATGATCATATAATTTTTATCTTTCATTTTGTTTATGTGGTGTATCACATTTATTGATTTGTGAATATTGTACCAGCCTTGCATCCCTGGTATGAATCCCACTAGGTCACGGTGAATAATTTTTTTGATGTATTGCTGGATTCGATTTGCTATTATTTTGTTTAGGATTTTGGCATCTGTTCATCAGGGATATTGGTCTGTAGTTTTCCTTCTTTGTAGCATCTTTTTTTTTGGTTTTGGAATTAGAATTATGCTGGCCCCATAAAACGAGTTTGGAAGTCTTCCTTCTTCTTGAATTTTTTGAAACAGTTTGAGGAGAATGGGTATTAGTTCTTCTTTGAATGTTCGTTAAAATTCCCCCATGAAACCATCTGGGCCTTGGATTTTGTTTGCTAGGGGAGTCTTGATTACATCTTCAATTTTTGTTGTTGTTGTTGTTATTGGTGTGTTTAAGTTTCTATCTCTTCCCGATTCAGTTTTGGGAGACTATGTGTTTCTAGAAATTTGTCCATTTGGCTTAGATTGTCAAATTTGTTGCTGTAAATTTGTTCATAATATCTGTTAACAATCCTTTGTATTTCTGTGGTGTCAGTTATTATTTATGCTCTTTCATTTCTGACTTTGTGTATTTGGGTTCTCTCTTTTTGTTTCTTTGTGAGTCTATATAACAGTCCATCAATCGTTTTTATCTATTCAATGAACCAGCACTTTGTTTCATCGATCCTTTGAATTGTTTTTTTTTTTTTTGTCTCCATGTCATTTATTTCTGCTCTGTTCTTTACTATTTCCTTCCTTCTACTTGCTCTGGGGTTTTCTTTCTGTTTGCTTTCTAGTATTTTACGTTGTGAGGTTGAATATTCTACTAGAAACTTTTCTTGCTTCTTGAGGTATGCCTGTAGTGCTATGAACTTTCCTCTCAGAACTACTTTCATTGCACCCCATAGATTTTGTGTTGTTGTGTGTTCATTATCATTGGTTTCCAGGAAGTTTTTAATTTCTTCCTTGATCTCCATGGTAACCCATTCATTGTTCATTAATATGCTATTTAGCCTCCATGTTTTCAAATGTCTTTGCATGTTCTTGTTGCACTTGTTTTGTAGTTGCATGCCATTGTGATCTGAGAAGATGCTTGATATTTCAATCTTCTTGAACTTGTAGAGACTTAGTTTGTGCCCTAACATATGGTCTGTCTCTGAGAATGCCCCATGTGCACTTGAGAAGAATGTGAATTCTGCAACTTTGGGGTGTAATACTCTGTAGATATCTGTTAAATTTATTTGATCTATCACTTCGTGTAGAGTCTGTGTTTCTTTGTTAATTTTTTGTCTAGAAGGTCTTTCCAGTGATGTCAGTGTGGTATTGTAGTCCCCTGCTATGATTGTATTGCTGTTGATTTCTCCTTTGAAGACCTCCAGAATTTTTTTATTATATGTTGTTGCTCCAAAATTGGGTGCTTATATATTTACCAACGTTATATCTTCCTGTAGGATAGATCCTTTCAATATTATGTAGCAGCCTTCTTTGTCTCTAGTAATGGACTTCATTTTGAAATATACTTTTACAGATATGAGTACTGCTACCCCAGCTTTTTTTTTTTTTTTTTTTTGCTTTCTGTTCGCTCGAAAGCTTTTTTTACATCCCTTCACTTTCAATCTATGTGAATCTTTTGTTGTGTGGTGCATTTCTTGTAAACAACATATATGTGAGTCATGCTTTTTTATACAGTCAGGTACTCTGTGTCTTTTATCCTAGCATTCAAACCATTCACATTTAAGGTGATAGTTGACATGTACTTATTTTTTGTCATTTTTTTTTTAGTGTGGTTCTATTTTTCTTCCTATTTTTTTCTTAATTACAGCTGTCCTTTTAGCATATCTTGTAGTGCTGGTTTGGTATTAATATATTCCCTTGACATTTTTGTGCCTGGAAAGCTCTTTATTTGACCTTCTATTTTGAATGATAGCCTTACTGGAGAGAGTAGTCTTGGATTCAGATCTTTGTTTTTCATGACCTTGATTACCTTATGCCATTCCCTTCTGGCCTGTAGTGTTTCTGTTGAGAAGTCAGCTGAGACCCTTATGGGGTTTCTTTTGTAAGTAAACTGTTCCTTATATCATGCTGATTTTAGAATTCTCTCTTTGTTTTTAATTTTTGACATTTCAATAACTATGTGTCTTGGTGTGGGCTTGCTATGTTTCTTCTTACTTGGGGCTTTCTGTGCTTCCTCTACTCTGTTGGTTAGTTTTTCCAATGTGTTCTTAATTTCTGCTATGTACTTCTTCATTTTGACCTGATTGGTGTTCAGTGTTTCTATATCTTTACTCATGGTGCTGATGTCCTTACTCATGCTGTTGAGCTTCCTCAAGATCATGGCTGTGAACTGTACCTCTGATAATTTGCTTAGCTGCATTTCATTGATCTCACCTTCGATAGAGGTTTCTTGTTCTTCATTTGGGATTAGTTTCTTTGTTTCACCATTTTGGCTATCTCAGTGGGTTTTGGAGCCTGCCAAATTTTCCCTCCGGGTGTTGATGTTCTGCTGTTTGTGGCTCACTCTGCTGGGTTTGGATGAGCCTGGGTGGGCCCATGTTAAACACCACTGTCAAGTCTTACTTTCCTGGGTAGATTTGCAAGCCTTGGTAAGGTTAGTTATCCTCTAGCTTTTTTTTGGTGGCTAGTAGTCTCAGTTACTTAGTGCCTTGTAATGTAGCCTTGGTGTTTTGCATAGGAGGATTTCCAGAGGATGGTATAGATGCTGGTTGTTAATGAGCCTCAATTTGCATTTCTTTGCCTCACCTGGAAAAGGCTGAATATCTGAGGGATAGGTATGCTGCTTTTTCTCTAAGCTCTGGGGAGGAGCACACTCTCCCCCTTCGTTTGTGACCACAACTCAGCAAAAACTCTGATTGCCCTCCAAATCTCTGGTGTCCCCACAGAGTTCCAGCCCAGTTTGCCCCTCCTCTGCAGTAGTTCCCAGGTCAGTGGCTCTGGCTATTTTAGTGCTGTTCTGGCTCTTTGCACTGTGGAGAGTGCTTAGTCTTTATTCCCCAATGGCACCGCTCACAGCTAAGACTGCTGCTGTCAATGGGCTCCCAGCCCGCCATCCTCTCGCGCCTCCACAGATCCTACCAGTTTTCCAATTATATGGTCCTGTCCTGTGGTTTTCTGTTGCTTCATTCTGAAGATTTGTCTTTATTTTAGTTGTAATTCCTGTTTGGTCCTGGGAGATTGTCTGTGTAGCTTTTATTCACTCTGCCTTTGTTTTTCACATCCTCTATGCCTAACTTGTGTGCAGCTGGATTGCACAGGTTTTCCTGGTGCCCCAGCCCCTTGCAGGTCCCACAGGTAACTGGATTGCACAGTCCCTTTGAGGACCCAGCTCTATGCCTATATTATGGGCTGCTCCTTAGCACAGGCCTCTCTGGTGAGTCAGCACCCCGCAGGTCCTGCTGGTAACTGGATGGCACAGTCCCTGCTGAGTGGCACAGGCCTCTCTGTTGTTTCAGCACCCTGCAGGTCCCACGGGTAACTGGATGGCACAGTCCCTGCTGGGTCGCACAGGCTTCTCTGGTGCTTCAGCAACCCACAGGCCCCATGGGTATCTACATCACACAGTCCTTGCTGGGTCCCACAGGCCTCTCTTGTGCCCCTGCACCCTGCAAGTCCCAAGGGCAGGAAGCTGGTTTGCACTAGTCTCTCTGTGGCTCTGGCTTTCCACTGTTCTTGAGAGCTACTGGACTTCACAGGCCTCTGTGGAGCCCCAGGTCCTGCAGCTCGTGGCTGGGGAGTGCTGCTTTCCAGTGGGGCTCAACTCCTGCTCAGCTTTTGTTGTAGTTTTTGGGGATGGGTCACAGCTGCTGGTCTGTGCTTCTGTTGCCTGGGGATGGATGTCTGCTCCCCAGCCTCTGTTGCTGGGGGTATATCTTGACTCTGATTTGGCTACTACTAAGGGGGACGGTGCGATGCTGGGCTCTGGGCTGTCTGAGGCTTCCACGACCAGCACCTTGGGAGCTCCACTACTGTGCACAGTTCTGTGTTGACACAGAGTGTCCACTGGTCCAATGGTGCCTGGTTCGCTGGTGGGCTCAGGTTGCCGGGCCCTTGCAGCTCCCACTGCCTCCTCCCAGGGATGACCCAGAATTTTCCAAAATGGTGGGACCTCCGCGTCGTGCAGGGAGAAGTGCCCTGCAGGGCTGCTAACCAAGGTTGCGGGCTGCTCCAATCCATAACACAGGAACCTTCTGCTCAGAGTCTCTGCACTGCTGGCGTTTGGACATCCACCTTCATGTCCACTCACAGTCTCTCACATGTTAACTCACTCTCACACACACTCACCCTACCTCTGGTCCTGCCCGCCACCATCTCTGAATTTACTTTAAATAGTATGGCCAGAAATGTTTCATAATACAGAACTTCTCACATCGCATTATCTCCAGTTTACAAATGATGAAACCAAGGTATAGAGAGGTAATTTGAGGTTAACTAACTGTAAATAAGTGGTATAGATGAGATTTGAATCTAGGTTTCCTGGTTCTATAGCCAAACTCCTAAACTAAATGAAATATGCACAATACATAGTGGACTGTATGTAAGCATACTATAGTTCATAGAAACAATAGCTCAGAGAAATGAAAGAGCTGCGGCTGATCTCATCAGATAACGTTTCATAGAAGAAGTGAACAGTGAGCTGTATCTTGAAGAAAAAGAGTGGGATTTGAGTAATCTAGGGATGATATTCCAAGTAAGGGGAGCAGCTTGGCCAATGTCTAGAAATGGGTTGGATCCTGTTCTTTCCAAGGATGTCTCAATGAGAAGTTTGTTCCTGGTAAAATAGAGAGGTTCCTGGTTAGGTGTGTGAGTTAAGACATCGAGTGATATACAGGGTACGAATGAAATGTTGGACTCAGAGGAACCCTGGTTGCAGGCAGGAAGGCTTACCCTCAATGAATGTTCACAAAGATTTGGAGATTTTGGTTCTTGGTCACCAAGAAGGAACTTAGAAATTATCTGGTCCATGCCTTTCACTTTCAATATGGGGAACTGAGGCCTATGGAATGCCGTGATTCACTCACTTCCAACATTTATTTTATTTACTTATTCTATTATGTTAGGAATTGTTGGAATGCTATGGCTTTTATTTTTTTTTCATTTAAAGTTCTTAATTACTATATTTTTACCATTGAAAATTTTTTAGTACAAATAATAAAGAATCCCTTTTCTAAAATGTGCCACTGCAGGCTATGTCTACTTTGTACTAATTGAAGTTACATGAAGTCTGTGTGCTGTACTAGGACACTGTTATCAAAGAAGACCAATTTCTAAAATACCCAGGGCATTTCTTTTTGATGTGGGAGATTTATTTATTTGTTTATTTATTAATTCAGTACATGTTCCAGATACAAAAGGCTTTTCAAACTAGATATACAAAGCTGTCTCCAAGGATTTAGAAGTTTATGGACCATGAAAACTTGAAAATCACCAAAGTTAGATCTTTTTAGCAGACATTGGTATTTTATTATTCTCAGAAATAATTTTCATTGTGATTGTTTTAAAATATCTAAATATGAAAAAATACCCTATTGCTTTGTTTTCTTCTGTTTATCAACATTTATGTTGAAATGAAACACCTAAAGAGCTGAGATAAGCTCTTCATGGTACTTAGAAGCCATTTCACACCATGGGCTCTTAGAGGACTTCATGTCAATTACCTAGAAAGGCTGGATGAAAAAATATTTTTTTTCTTCAATGACTAATAATAACTGGTGGATTTTAACCCATTCTCCATGTTTTTCCATCAAAAATTCAAGGAGATTTTAGACGTGTGTTTCATCTCCTGGATCATTGCAAGTCCCTCCATTTAGAATGAAGATCAAGGTAATACAGAGTATGCACACCTGGCTCTTGGGACTAAACAGGAAATCTTACCTTGTTGGGTAATTCCCAGGATACCAACACTGCTTTATACATGGGCTCTAGTACTTAACAAGATTGAATTATAGCTTATTCTTTACACCTCCCATCTCCTTCCTCCATTCCTTCCTTTCCAGCAACAAGGTGAGAGAAATGATATGCAATTATTGTGGGAGCAGGGGCACATCAAAGCCAATCAGGGAAAAATGTACACGTGACATTATCAAAGAGGTCAGTCCATTAGCTGGGTGATTAATGTACCTGATGGTACCTCTCATTGAGGGTCAAATCTCCTTAGTAGCTAATGTGGGCAAAATGATCTTGATTCATCCATTAAAGCTTTTAGATAAATACCCAATGGAATTATTCAATGGCAACCTCTACTTGGGAACACTGTTCTTCCTTGAACTGGGCCTTTTTACTCAGCCATAGTGCTAGCCTCCCTTAAATGACTCATCTGGCTCAGATCCACCTCCAGGGCACTGCTCAGATTTTCACTCCTCTCACTCTTCCTGCCCTTTTGGGGACCTCTTATTCATATACTCATGTTTATTTTGCTGAGCTTCCTTTCTCACATTCTGAATCCTCCAATCAAGCTAAATTGTCCCCATTTTGTATTTCCTCTTCTCAGGCTTTTTATTGAGTGCCTTTCCCCCCATTTTTTCCTGCCTCTTTGATTTTTTCTTCAGTTATACTTTTTATCCTTTAGGACTTTACTACAGTATTTTTTTAAAATTGCCCCTCTCAATAGAGATTAAGTTGCATGTATATAAGGCACTCATTTAGCAAATGTTGCCCAAAGACAGCACATATGATTTCCCTCTCCATGTATATTTACTTGCGATTTTTAAAAACACATGACTTTATTTTGGAGTGAAATTATGCTATAGATATTATATTAAGGGGAGAAAAATTCAGTTCAATACCTGGTTATATAATTACAATTTCTGTCACATATTAGATTTCTGCTGAAATAATGCTGCATAAAAAGTAACTTCCAAATTTCAGTTATTTACAACAAGCATTTTTTTCTTACTCTTTCTTGTCTCTGTAGGTTGGCTATGGGAGCAGCAAGTAGGTGCATGTGATTAAAGCACAAATATTGGAGGGTACCAAAAAGAAACTGGTGGAAGAAGATGAGGTTCCACAGTAGACAGCTGGTAGGTTTAAAAAGGTCTCATGCAACAAGCAAACAATGAAGAATTCCAGAGCTTTTAAATTAAAAAAATTGGCATGATTTTATACAGGTAACACTGATACTGTGTGGAGGATGGGCTGGAGACAAAATACTCCTGAGTTAGGTGTACACATGAAAGGCTCTCATAGGAAGTGAGACAGGAACTGGTGAACCCATGAAATAACTTGTTGGCTGTAAAGATGAAGCCCAGAGCACAGATACTAGAGATTAATTCCAGGAGGCAAAAATTTGCTGTCTATTCAATGTAGAGAGTAAGGGAGAGAAGAGGCTAGGATGAGGCCAAGATTCAGATGTCTTCTCGGGAGGCAGTGGGGTAGCCCTAGAGAGAGTATATAAATACAGAAGAAACAGGGAAGAAAATAAGGCCCCTGGTATCCTGTGAAGACCTCTCCAAGATATAAATGGACAGGTACGCAAACTGTTTCCTTTGCCACAAAATTAGTTCAGAATGAGGGAGAAGTTGCTAGATAATGATGATAAAGATGAAACTGATAATGACAGTTACCATTGATGTTGACAATGAGATAGGTGAATGCCATCTCTTTCCATACATTATATCATTTGATCCTCACAAGAATCCTATGAAATAGGTACTAGTAATATCTTCATTTTACAGATGAGGTACCTGACAGGTAGAATTGGTGAGAGTACAAAGACACACAGCTGATAAGTGGTAGAGTGTATGTAAATTGGAGCCTAGGTATGCCTGTCTCCTCTTTACCTCTACTTTGGTGAGGTGGTTGTTACCCCAAGGCTGAGTTAATATTCAGGGAATGGCTGGCTAGCCTATGCTCTGAAGGATGATTTCATACTTCTTTGAAGTTCTCTTGAAATATTCTGAATCTAAATCAGTGTCTATATTTTATACAATCATTGACTGATTGAGTGCAGTGGTTTCATGACAATCATCTTAGCAAATATAGTTAATGGTTACATGTGTAGCATTTTTCCCTTTACAAAGGTCTTTCATGTGCATCTTCTCATTTGTTCCTTACCAAAATGCTTCAGGGAATGTAGAGCAGATATATGATCATCAGTAGTCAGCAAACTTTCTACTCAAAGAGTCATATTATATATGTTTTAAGCTTTGTGAGTCATACAGTATTTGTCTCAACTACTCAACTAGGTTCTTATAGCATGAAAGCTGTAGACAATACATAAACGGATTAGCATGTCTGTTTTCCAATATAACCCTATTTGTAAAATTAGGTGATTAGCTATATTTGGACTGTTAGCTATAGTGTACCAACTCTTGTTTTAGATGAATAAGCTCTATTCAAAGTAGTTAAATTATCTTCTAAATTTCACACAACTTGTAGAACTAGGAGTGGTATTCTGACCTCTTGCTTGCTTTATTCACTCCATAAATATTTGAGTCCCTGTTATGTGTCAAGCACTATTCTAAGTACCAGGGACAGAGAAAGTCCCAATTTTCAAGTGGCTTACATATTTTGGGGAGACAGATGATGAACAAATAAATGAGCAAAGAAGATAACTTCAAAAAGTGAAAAGTGCCATGAAGACAATAAAGCAGTGCTAAATAGAGGAAAACTTTAGCTATGGGAATCAGAAAAAACCTCTGTGAAACAAAAATTTGAGCTGAAATTTGGAAGGAGAGAGATTTGGGGAAGATTATTCCAGGCAAATAAAATAGCTAGTGAAAAAATGGTATGACTAGAGCAAAGTGAACAAGGGGGAGAATAATATCCGAGAAACAGACAGAAGGGAAATAAGGGTGAGAATTATAACCCATGACAAAAAATTTGGATTTTATTCTAAGAAAAGTGGGAAGGCACTGCTTTTTTTTTTTTAACTGTAACAAACTGTTTTTAAATCTCTTTGTTTCTCCTCTGCTGCCCAAGAACATGGCAGATGCTCTCAGAATATATTAGCTGATTGATGGATTCTGTTACTTAGGTTCCTTCAAGGCATGAAAGGCCCATTAACTTGCTGGGATCACTTAAGACCTTTATGATGGGACACATTTAATATATCCTTTTTCATTGGAGGCTTCTAAGAAGCCTGTGCCTAATATATTTGTCCAGGGACAGCATGGCAGCCCTTTGTTTTCTCCTGAATAGTGCTGGGCATGATTCAGACCATCTGCTCTGACCCAGGCTCCTTGGCCATAGGCTCTGCTACCATGTTTCCAAACACTCCAAAATCCAGAAGTGAGATATCTCTGACATCACAACCACTTTGTCAGGATGAGCCATCATGGTGCATCAAAAGTTTTGTGGTAATCTAGTTCTAAGTGTACAATTGACCAGTTGTGGGTAAGTTTTCTGTCTCCATTTTCTCATCTGTAACCTTAAAGCACTTTGAGGCTAGTAAAATAAAATTATATATGTTAAAGGTCTGAGTCACAAAGTCCTCACTGATTTTTTTTTTCCTTCCCAAATGCTCTTGTATTTTGTGAGTACTAGTCAAGTCCCATTGAAAGTAGTCACTCATTTAGCATTTTCATTTTATTAGGAGTTGAAAAAGTGATAAAAATTGCAGTAAACCTTAAAGTAATTGGAAATATACTGAATAAATTTGGCCATCTCTGACTTTTCAGAGAGGATCATTGTGGTGGTTCCTATGATGTTCTTCTGCCTAGATCTCCTTCAATGAAGAAACAGTTACTGCCAGCAGTCAGCCTTCAATGTCACCACCTTTGGAGATTTCCTAAGGCTGCAGAGGGCAGCTTTACCAAGGCCACTTCCTTCCCAGGTGGCCCACTTCAATTCCTGATTGATGAGTGACTATAACAATCTGACATTTTGGCCCAACTGGGGAAAACTCTGAAGTCTCCGACCTTCTTCAGGGGTTAGCTGAGGCTGTTGTTGATTCTGAATGGCAACTCAACTGCCCCTCTATTCAATCCTGCTTCATTTTTCATTCCACAGGCATTTATCCCCAGATGACCCCCTAACAAACATTGTGCATGTTTAAATCCATCTCAGTCTTCTTTCCAGAGAATCCAACCTGTAAGAATTGCATGTAATTTTTTGCTTTCTTAGTATTACTGTGATCATCTATTTAGTGAATCTGGTACTTGTATAAAGTACTTCTCTACAATTGTCAACATTTTATGTCCTATACTTATCTGAAAGGGTATTCACTTTATGTATTCCTTACAAAAGACCTTTCTTCTATAAAGTTTAAAAAATGACACAGAACAGTGAAATATTCACTCAAGTATGTGAAAAAAATAATTTCTACAACAAAGAATTTTAGAAAACTTTGATTCCTAAATGTCCATTAATTAGGCATGAATGACATGAGATGTATATCACGTAAGAGATTAATCCAGAGTTAACTAATGAGGTTATGTATCATATCAACATGCAAGGGAAGGAGAAAGAAATACTGGCATTTGAGGGGTTAAGTCAGGGTCAGAGCGATTAAGAAATTTAGAAAAGCATAAAAAGGATGGCATACTACATTTGTTTAAATCCAAGGCAGCCTAAAAGTGTGCAAATGATTTTAAATACATGCACATGGCAGCCTGTACCCTTAGCAGAGAGTGTCCTTGGGAAAATTAGTCTTAGAGAGGTTAAATGAGGGTTGTTGTGGTGATTAAATGAGAAAATGGATAGATGGTACATGGTAAGTGCTCAATAAATGTTAGCTGCTGCTGTTGTTGATATTCAAAGTAGCATCTGGCTAACATTCCCCAGAGAAGCCTCTTTTAACATTTAACAGAAAGCCCTAATGAAGGGCTAGAGAAAAAAATAAAGCTCCCAACATGCAAAAATAAGGCTGATAGGTTATCTAATACTACTAGAATCTTCAAGAAACTGGAACTAATTTCAAGACAACAGGAGAGCTGGGTTTGGACACAAAGACATCTTCATAAAAGGTAGAAAAAAAGTATTCTGTGCTTTAGTCACTAAAGATTCACAATTTGCAGGGAACATCTTTGTAAAGTATATGATTGCCCAACCACTATGTTGTATACCTGAAACTAATATCAAATAATATTGAATGTAAATTGTAATTGGAAAATAAAATTAAAATAAAAAATATAATGATGGAATAAAAAAAATCACATTTTTCTACTTAAAATTTTCTTTAATCACACATATTTTTGAAAATATTTTTATTAATGATTTCATATTCCAAGGCATGGTTATTATATAACCATTCTTTGAATGGTTGACTTTTAAGTCTTTTGAAATATATTTTTATTGATTTTTTTATTTTTATTTTTTATCCTCACCCGAGGATATTTTTCCATTTTTTGTACAGATAGAGTGGGAGGGAGAGAGAGGAAGGGCGAGAGAGAGAGAAACATCGACGTGAAGGGACACATCAAGTGGCTGCCACCCGCACGACCAACCAGGGCCGGGGACAAACTGCAAAGGAAGTACGTGCCCTTAGCGGGAACCGAACCCGGGTCTCTCCGGACCACAGGCCGACGCTCTAACCGCTGAGCCAAACTGGCCAGGGCTATTGATTTTTTTAGAGAGAGAGGTAGAAATATTGATGTGAGAGAGAAACATTGGTCAGCTGCCTCCTGCACGCTCCCCACTGGGGATCGAGCCCACAACCCTGGCATATGCCCTGACCAATCCACTGAGCCACATGAGCCAGGCCTTTTAGTTTGTTCTAAGTTTTCAAATTATAACTAAACATGCAAGGATTAAAAGAAAGATACACGATTTCAACCAACTAGAAACTTGAGCATCTTTCTTCTTTTTTACTGGATATGAGAAGGAACAGTACATACACAAGCAATAGGATTATAGGGCATTATTACCATAGGACCACTGTAGGAAGAACCAAGGTAGCAGTGCATGATGGGAATGGCAGTTTTTCATATAATACTCCAGTTCAGAGAACTACACAAGTAGACCATGGGGTAAGAAGACATTTCCTTACATGGTACATAGTTACAGAGAATTAAATTTTGCTTAAACTTGCACATCAACCTGTAATTTTGTTGTAAGTAGCAGAAGGATATTCTACCACTAAAGTGGAATAGACTGTAGAACTAAGGATTAAGATGAATAAAGTAATAATGAGGCCTGTGAAAAATACGGCAGAATAAGGGGAAAGAAATGTATCTAGAAGATTCAGAAGAATAACAAACTTTTGATAATTTTCAACTAGTAAATCCAGAATAAAACTTCAAGAAACTATTTGACATTTATAACAGAACACATGAAGTCATAGTCTTCATGAAATAGCTACAGAATAGTAAAAAGATAGTATATTATAAAAAATCTCACTATAAAATTGAAGAGAAATGTTAAAAATCATTTTCAAATGAGAAGATGATGATTGCTAAAAAAGATGGTGGTTCTAAAATTCTTTTTTTTTTTTTTATCCTCACCTGAGGACATTTTTGCATTTATCTTCAGATAGAGTCGAAGGGAGAGAGTGGGAAAGAAAGAGAGTGAAACATCGATGAGAGAGAGAAACATCGACCGGTTGCCAGGGGAAAACTGCAACCAAAGTACATGCCTTTAGTGGGAACCAAACCCGGGACTCTCTGGTCTGCAGGCCAATGCTCTAACTGCTGAGCCAAACCAGTTAGGGCTCTAAAATTCTTTATCATGTTATTAATAAAAAATGTTTAGACCACATGAATAGATACTTCTCCAAACAGGACATACAAAGGGCCAAGAGATATATGAAAAAATGCTCAATGTCAATAACCATCAGAAAGATGTAAATTAAATCAACTGTGATGTATCTCCTGATGACTGCCAGAATGGCCACCTTCAATAAATAAACAAACAACAAGTGCTGGTGAGGGGAATCAAAAACACTATTAGTGGGAATTCAGACTAGTACAGCTGCTGTGGAAAAGAGTATTTTGTTTCCTCAAAAAATTAAAAATTATCAAGAAATTGACAGCATTCTTATACATCAATGATGAAATCACAGAAAGAGAAACTAAAAACACAATCCCATTTACCATCGCAGCCAAAAAAATAAGATATCTAGGAATAAACTTAACCAAAGAAGTATAAGACCTCTTCACAGAAAACTATAGTTCACTGAAAAAAAAATAAAGGAAGATATAAAAAAGTAAAAGCACATATCTTATTCATAGATTGGAAGAATTAACATCATTAAAATGTCCATACTACCCAAAACAATCTATAGATTCAATGCAATCCCCATCAAAATACCAATGACATATTTCACAGAACTAGAACAAATACTTCAAAAGTTCATATGGAACCAAAAAGACCTCGAATAGCCACAGCAATCTTGAAAAAGAAGAACAAAGTTGGAGGGATCACATTATCAGATTTCAGGTTATACTACAAAGCCGCTGTAATCGAGACAGCCTTGTACTGGCACAAGAACAGGCATATGGACCAGTAGAACAGAACAGAGAACCAAGAAATGGACCCAAGGCAATATGCTCAATTAATATTTGACAAAGGTGGCAAGAGCATACACTGGAGTCAAGACAGTCTCTTTAATCAATGATGTTGGGGAAATTGGACAGCTACTTGCACAAAAATGAAACTAGTACATCAACTTACACCGTACACAAGAATAAACTCAAAATGGATAAAATAGTTAAATGTGACTCATGAATCCATAAAAATCCTAGAAGAAAATGTAGGCAACAAAATCTCAGACATCATATACAGCAGAATTGTCACTGATACAACACCTAAGTCAACAGAAACAAACAAAAAAACGGAACACATGGGACTACATCAAACTTAAAAGTTTCTTCACAGCAAAAGAAACAACCATCAAAACGAAAAGGGATCCCACTATATGGGAGACCATAATCGCCAATGATGCATCAGATAAGGGGTTAATTTCCAAAATATATAGAGTGCTCATAAAACTCAACAAAGGGAAGACAAAAAACCCAATTGAGAAATAGGCAGAGGACCTAAATAGACACCTCTCCAAACAGGACATACAAATGGCTAAGAGACATATGAAGAAATGCTCAACATCACTAATCATCAGAGAGATGCAAATTAAAACAATAATGAGGTATCACCTTATACCTGTCAGAATGTCTACTATCAACAAATCATCAAACAACAAGTGTTGGTGAGGGTGTGGAGAAAAGGGGACTCTAGTACACGGCTGATGGGAATGCATACTGGTGCAGCCACTATGGAAAAAAAAAATATGGTGTTACCTCAAAAAATTAAAAATTGAACTTCCATTTGACGCAGTGATTCCACTTCTAGGAATATACCCTAAGAAGTCTGAAACACCAATCAGAAAGAATATATGTACCCCTATGTTTATAGCAGCACTATTTACAATAGCTAAGATCTGAAAACAACCCAGGTATTCATCAGTAGATGAGTGGATAAAAAAGCTGTGGTCCATGTACACAATAGAATACTATGCAACTGTAAGAAAGATCTCTTATCCTTTGAGATGGCATGGAAGGACATGGAGAGTATTTTGCTAAGTGAAACGAACCAAGCAGAGAAAGACACATAGCACATGATCTCACTTATTTGTGGAATATAATAAACTAAATAAACTGCTGAACAATATTATCCCAGAGACATAGAGGTGGGGTACAGACTGACAAGCCTCAGAGGAGGGGGGATTGTGAGGGAAGAGATAAACCACAGAACTTACATGCATATATGCATGACCAATGAACATAGATAACAAAGCTGGGGATGAGGCAGGCGGGTTTAGGGAAGGCGGGTGTTCATGGGGGAAAAATGAGAAACATCTGTCACAAAAGAAATTAATAAAAAATTAAAAAAAAATTAAAAATATAACAGGCATTTGCTTCAGTGATCTTACTTTTAGGACTATGTCCTAAGAAGCCTGAAACACCAATTAGGAAGAATATATGCACCCTTATGTTCATAGCAGCACTATTTACAATTGCTAAGGTCTGGAAATAGCCCAAGTGTCCATTAGTAGATGAGTGTATAAAAAAGCTGTGGTACATCTACACAATGAAATACTATGCAGCTGTAAAAAGGAAAGATCTCTTACCCTTTGAGAAGGCATGGATGGACCTGGAGAGGATTATGATAAGAAAAATAGGCCAGACAGAGAAAGACAAGTATCACATGATCTCACCTATTTGTGGAACCTAATGAAGAAAATAAACTGAAGAAAAAAATGAATCCAGAGACATGGAAGTAGGGAACAGACAGACAAACCTCAAAGGGAAGGTTGGTGTGTGTGTGGGGGGGGGCAGGAAGAGATAAATCAGAGAATTTATATGCGTATATGCATAACCAATGAACACAGACAATAGTGTGGTCTGTGAGAGTGTAGGTGGGAGCAGGGAGGAGGTGGGCAAATGGGAGAAAAAAGGAGGTACATCTGTCATTATTTCAACAGTAAAGGTAAATAGAAACATAAAATAAAATCTGCATATCCTTTGGGAGAGCAATTCCACTAGTAGGATTTACGCTAAGGAAATAATTAAGGGGAGGTACAAAAATGTGATTGGAAGGATATCCATTGCAGAATTATACATAATAGGAAAATATTGAAGGAAAATTTAAATATAAAAGGATATGAGGCCCTGGCCAGTTTGGCTCAGCAGTTAGAGCATTGGCCCGTGGACCAGATAGTCCTGGGTTTGGTTCCCACTAAGGGCATGTACATTGGTAGCAGTTTGTCCCTGGCCCAGTTGGGGTCCTGTGGGTGGCAGCCAGTCGATGTGTCTCTCTCATATTGTTGTTTATCTTTCTCTCTTCTTCCCTCTCTCCCTCACGCTCTATCTGAAGATGAATGCAAAAATGTCCTCGGATGAGGATTAAAAAAAAAAAAAAAGGTATAGGACATTTCTTGAGTCAATCATAATCAATTCATACAAAAAATCTTCTAAGCTATTAAAATTTTATTATACACTTTTTTTTTTTTTAAAAAAAGCACAAATGTTCAGAATATATTCCTGAGAATAAAAGAGAAATTAAAAAACAGTGAATAGTCCTGGCCGGGTGGTTCAGCTGTTGGAGCCATCATCCCATATACCAAAAACGGTTGAGGGTTTGATTCTCAGTCAGGGTACATATCCAGGTTTTGAATTCCATCCCTGATCAGGGTGCATATGGGAGGCATGTGATTGATGTTTCTCTCTCACATAGATATTTCTCTCTCTCTCTCTCTCCCTTCCTCTCTCTAAACATATCCTCCAGTGAGGATTTTTTTATTAATTAATTAACTAATTTCTATTACAGATGTTTCTCCTTTTTCCTCCACTGATTCTCCCTCCCCCGAACTCCCCGCTCTGTCCTCAGCTTTGTTGTCCATATCCATTGTTCATGCACACACATACACAAGTTCTGTGGTTTATCTCTCCCCCACCACCCCCTCTTCTGGAAATTGTCAGTCTGTACCCCACTTCTACATTTCTGGGACTACCCCATTCCTCAAACTGTAATGTTCATTATACTCCACAAATAAGTGAGATCATATGACACTTGTCTTTCTCTGTTTGGCATATTTCGCTTAGGATGATACTTTCCAGGTCCCTCCATGTGGTCTAAAAGGACAAGAGATCTTTCTTTCTTACAGCTGTGTAGTACTCCATTGTGTATATGTACCACAGCTTTTTTATCCATTCATCTACTGATGGACATTTGGCTTGTTTCCAGATCTTAGCTATTATAAATACTGCTGCTACAAACATGGGGGTACATATATTCTTTCTAATTGGTGATTCAGACTTCTTAGGGTATATTCCTAGAAGTGGGATCACTGGATCAAATGGGACTTCAATTTCTAATTTTTTGAGGTAACACCATACTGTTTTCCATAGTGGCTGCATAGTCTGCATTTCCACCAGCAGTGTACTAGAGTCCCCTTTTCTCCACACCCTCACCAACACTTGTTTGATGATTTGTTGATGGAGGCCATTCTGACAGGTGTGAGGTGATACCTGATTGTTGTTTTAATTAGCATCTCTCTGATGATTAGTGATATTGAGCATTTCTTCATATGTCTCTTGGCCATTTGTATGTTCTTTTTGGAAAGGTATCTATTTAGGTCCTCTGCCCATTTTATAATTGGGTTTTTTGTCTTCCTTTTGTTTGTTTGAATAAGCACTCACTATATTTTGGAAATTAACCCCTTATCTTATGAATTATTGGAAATTATGGTCTCCCATATAGAGGAATTTCTTTCCATTTTTATGGTTGTTTCTTTTGCTGTGTGGAAACTTTTAAGTTTGATGTAGTCCCATGTGTTCATATTTCCTTTGTTTCTGTTGCCTTAGGTGATGTATCAGTGAAAATTCTGCTGTGTATGATGTCTGAGATTTTGTTGCCAACATTTTATTCTAGAATTTTTTATGGATTCACAAGTTACATTTAAGTCTTTTATTCATTTCAAGTTTATTCTTGTTTATGGTGTAAGTTGGTGTTCTAGCTTCATTTTTGTGCAAGTAGCTGCCCAATTTTTCCAACACCATTCATTGAAGAGACTGTCTTGACTCCACTGTATGTTCTTGCCACCTTTGTCAAATATTAATAGAGCATATTGTCTTGGGTCCATTTCTGGGTTCTCTGCTCTGTTCCATTGATCTATCTTCCTGTTCTTGTGCCAGTACAAGGCTGTTTGAATACAGTGGCTTTGTAGTATAACCTGAAATCTGGTAATGTGATCCCTCCTGCTTTGGTCTTTTTTTTTCAAGATTGCTGTGGGTTTTCGGGGTCTTTTTTGATTCCATATGAACTTTTGAAGTATTTGTTCTAGTTCTGTGAAGTATGTCATTAATATTTTGATGGGGATTGCATTGAATCTATAGATTATTTTGGCTAGTATGTACATTTTAATGATGTTAATTCTTTGAATCCATGAACAAGGTAAATGCTTCCAAGGTTTTATATCTTCCTCTATTTCTTTTTTCAATGAACTGTAGTTTTCTGTGAAGAGGTTCTTTATTTCTTTGGTTAAGTTTATTTCCAGCTATCTTACTTTTTAAGCCAAGATGGTAAATGAATTGTCTTTTTAGTTTCTCTTTTATTGATTTCATCATTGGTGTATAAGAATGCCATTGATTTTTTGACATTAATTTTGTATCCTGCTACTTGGCCAAATTTATTTATTAAGTCTAGTAGATTTTGGATGGAGTCCTTAGGGTTTTCTATGTACAATATCATGTTATCTGCAAATAATGACAGTTTCATTCCTTCTTTCCAATTTGGATCCCCTTTATTTTTTTCTTCATGTCTAATCACTGTGGCTAAGTCCTCCAGTACTATATTAAATAACAGTGCTGAAAGTGGGCATCCTTGTATTGTTCCTGTTGTTTAGGGGAATACTGTTAGTTTTTTTCCCATTGAGTATGATGTCGGCTATGGGTCTTTCATATATGGCCTTTATTATGTTGAGATATGATCCCACTATTTCCACATTGCATAGTGTTTTGATCAAAAATGGGTGCTGGATTTTGTCGAATGCTTTTTCAGTATCTATTGATATAATCATATGGTTTTTATCTTTCATTTTGTTTATGTGGTGTATTACATGTAATGATTTGCGAATATTGTTCCATCCTTGCATGCCTGGGATGAAACCCACTTGGTCATAATGAATAATTTTTTTGATGTATTGCTGGATCTGATTTGTTGGTATTTATTAAGAATTTTTGAATTTGTTATCAGGGGTGTTGGCCTGTAGTTTCTTCTTGTAGATTTTTTTATTTGGTTTTGGAAGTAGGATTATGGTGGCCTCAAAAAATAAGGTTGGTAGTGTTCCATCTTCTTGGCTTCTTTGGAATAGTTTGAGTATAATGGGTATTAGATCTTCTTTGAATATTCGGTAAAGCTTTCCCATGAAGTTATCTGGGCCTGGGCTTTTGTTTGCTGGGAGTTTCTTGATTACATCTTTAATTTTCTTTGTTGTTTTGCTCTGTTCAAGTTTTCTATCTCTTCCTGGTTCAGTTTTGGGAGGCTGTGTGTTTCTAGAAATTTGTCCATTTCTCTTAGATTGTCCAATTTGTTGGCATATAATTGTTCATGATATTTTTTGATGATCCTTTGTATTTCTGTGGTGTCAGTTGCTACTTCTGCTCTTTTATTTTTGATATTGTTTATTTGGTTTCTCTCTTTTTGTTTCTTGGTGAGTCTGGCTAAAGGTCCATCAATATTGTTTTTCTTTTCAAAGAACCAGTATTTTGTTTCATTGATCTTTTAAATTGTGTTTTTTTTATTTTTGTTTGTTTGTTTTTTTTGTCTCTATGTTGTTTATTTCTGCTCTAATCTTTACTATTTCCTTCCTCCTTCTAGCTATAGGTTTTTCTTTTTGTTTGCTTTCTACATCTTTAAGTTGTACAATTAGAAAGTCAATTAGGAGTTTTTCTTGTTTCTTGAGGTAAGCCTGTAGTGCTATGAACTTCCCTCTCAGGACTGCTTTCTCTGTGTCTCATAGATTTTGTGTTGTTTTGTGTTCTTTTCATTAGTTTCCAGGAAGTTTTTCATTTCTCTTTTGATCTTGTTAGTAACCCATTCATTGTTTAATAACATGCTATTTAGCCTCCAAGTTTTTTATTGTTTTGGGGTGTTTTTATTGTAACTGAGTTCTAGTTTTATGCCACTTTGATCTGAGAAGATTGTTGATATGATTTCAATTTTCTTGAATTTGTAGAGACTTGATTTGTTTCCTAATATGTGGTCTATTTTTGAGAATGTCCCATGTGCACTTGAGAGGAGTGTATATTCTGCAACTTTGGGGTAAAATGTTCTGTAAATATCAGTCTAACTCATCTAGTTTGTCTTCTATGGACTATGTTCTTGTTAATTTTTTTCTAGAATATCTATCCAGTGGTGTCAGTGGCATGTTAAAATCACCCACTATGATTGTGTTGTTATTGATTTTTTCCCTTGAAGTCTTTCAGAAGTTTTGTAATATATTTTGGTGCTCCCGTATTTGTTGTATATATGTGTACCAGGGTTATATCCTCTTGTTATATTGCTTCTATTAATATTATGTAGTGACTTTCTCGGTCTCTTATTATGGTCCTTGTTTTGAAGTCTACCTTGTCAAATATGAATATTGCTACACCAGCCTTTTTTCATTTTTATTTGCTTGATACATTTTTTCCATCCCTTCACTTTCATCCTGTGTGAGTCTTTTGTTGTGAGTTGGGTTTCTTGTAGACAGCATATGTATGGGTCATATTTTCTTATCTAATCAGCTACCCTGTGTCTTTTGAATGGAGCATTTAAGTCATTTACATTTAAGGTAATTATTGATAGATAGCAATTAGTTGCCATTTTAATTTTATGCCTGTGTTCTTCTTTCTTCTTCTTCTTCTCCTTCTCCTTCTCCTTCTCCTTCTCCTTCTCCTTCTCCTTCTCCTTCTCCTTCTCCTTCTCCTTCTCCTTCTCCTTCTTCTTCTTCTTCTTCTTCTTCTTCTTCTTCTTCACAGTCCCTTCAGCATTTATTGCAGTGTTGGTTACGTGGTGGTAAACTCTTTTATCTTTTTTCTTTATCTGTGAAGCTCTTTATTTCTCCTTCAATTTTGAATGACAGCCTTGCTGGATAGAGTAGTCTTGGATTCAGACCCTTGCCTTGCATTACTTTGTAGACTTCATGCCACTCTCTTCTGACCTGCATTGTTTCTATTGAGAAATTGGGTGAGAGTCTAATTGGAGCTCCTTTGTAGGTAACTTTGTCTCTTTCTTCCTTTACGATTCTTTCTTTGTCTTTAATGTTTGCCATTTATATTATGATGTGTGTATCTGTGGTTTTTCTGGAGTTCATCTTGCTTGGGACTCTCTGTGTTTTCTGAACTTGTGTGATTTTTTTCCTTCACCAGTTTAGGGAAGTTTTTTTGTCATTTTTTCAAGCAGGTTCTCTATTCCTTTCTCCGATTCTTCTCCTTCCGGCATCCCTATAATGCAAATGTTGTTACGTTTTGTATTGTCCCACAGCTCTCCTAAACTTTACTTCTGCTTTGTACATTTTTTTTCCATTTGCTACTTTATTTGAATGTTATTCTCTACCTTGTCTTTTAAGTCACTGATTTGATCTTCAGCTTCTTCTAATCTACTATTAAACCCTTCTAAGCTATTTTTCATTACAGCTATGTCATTCTTTATTTCCTCTTGATTTTATGCATAGCTTCTATCTCGTTTTTAAGCTGAAGTAGTTACCAGTGAGCTCTTCATAATTGTTATTAAGTTGCTTGTAGTTCTCACCAAATTGTTTGAGCACCCTTAAAATCATTGCTTTGAATTCTTGATCTGACAAGTTGCTGTCTTCCATTTCCTGTAGTTCCTTTTCTAGTGATTCCTCTTTTTTTTTTTTTTTTTGTTCAGATAGATTGGGAGGGAGAGAGAGAGAGAAAAAAACATTGACAGGAAATGGACACATCGAGTGGCTGCCTCCCGCACAACCCAATCAGGGCCAGGAACAAACTGCAACCGAAGTACTTGCCCTTTGCGGGAATCAAATCTGGGTCTCTCTGGACCACAGGCCAATGCTCTAACTGCTGAGTTGCTCTAACTCCAAACTGGCCAGGGCTGTTGATTCCTCTTTTTCTATTCTTTGGGTCTTCTTTCTTTGTCTCCCCATTTAAGTTATCTGGTAGCTCTAGACCCGCTAAGGGATGTGTGAATGTGTATGCAGCTCACTGTATATCAAATAAGGGTACTGTGCCTCCCAGACTGCTTTGATGCACCTCACCTCTGTGGATCCTGGAAGATTGATTACTGGGGGCTGGCATTAGTGTGTCCTGATAGGTGTTGCTGCTGGATCATGTGGGCCCCTCTGGAGCTGTGTTCCCAACTGGTCGCTCGTGCCACCTGTAGTTGTATAGCTCAGGCCCTGTTGGAGCCACACTCATTGCTAGTACTGTGGGCAGCTGGATCACTCAGTGCATTTGGAGACTGGACTCCACACTTCTTTGTGCTCTGCTGAATTGCACAGGCCTCTTGGTGCCCCAGCACCCAACAGGTCCCATGGGTAACTGGATCACATAGTCCCTTTGAGCCCTGGCTCTATGCCTATCTTGAGGGCTTACGGGTTGCATAGGCCTCTCTGGTGCCCCCACACCCTGCAGGTCTAATGGGTGGGCATCGCACCAGTCCCTCTAGGGTTCTGGCTTCCCATTGCTCTTGTAGGCCGCTGAGTCACACAGGCCTCTGTGGAGCCCCAGATCCTGCCACTGGCAGCTGGGAAGTGCTGCTGCCCTGTGGGCCTCAGCTCCTGCTCAGCCTTTGCTGTAGTTTTTGGGGATGGTTCTCAGCTTCAGGTCTTTGCTTCCATTACCTGGGGTTGGATGTCTGCTCCCCAGCCTCTGTTGCTGGGGGTATATCTGGACTCTGATGGGGTGTTACTGTGGGGATGGTGCTGGGCTCCAGGCCGTCTGTGGCTTCTGCAGCATGCACCTTGGCAGCTCCACTGCTGTGCACTGGTCTGTATTGACACAGTGTGTCCACTGGTTCAATGATGCCAGGTACACTGGTGGGCTCAGGCTGCTGGGCCCTAGTTGCTCACACTGCCTCCTCCCAGGGAAGACCCAGGATCTTTCAAAGTGGTGGGATCTCCCCATGGCATAGGGAGAAGCACCCTGGAGAGCTGCTTACTAAGGTGGCTGTCTGCTGCTGTCCACAGCACAGGAACTTTCTGCTCTGTGTCTCTGCACTGCAGGAGTTTGGTCATCTACCTTCAAGTTCACTCACAGTCTCTTACAAACTAGTTCACTCTCTCACATACTCACCCTCCCTCCAGTCCTGCCCACTGCCATCTTTTTTCTCTTGAGGTTATTCTTGTTTCATTATTATTTCATGTTTTAAAATTACTCATTTATAATTACTGTATTATTTTTCATATGAACAATTGTAAACCTACTTTTGCCCAACTTATATATTTGATATTAGGTCTCTACCAAATATGTTCCAGAACTGTTTCTGTGGTAAACCCAAAGGGGAGAGAGAAAATAGTGGGTTAGAATAAATTGGCTTGGAAGAGTGGAAGAGGAGGGGGTGTGTGAACTCAGGTGACAGATAAGCTTTGACCACGAGGAGGAACACCTCTTTTCCTGAGATCAGATGCAATGAAGCTGAGGTGAAAGGAGGTGTTAGATGAAATTTGTTGTTGAAGGCTGTAGAATTGAAGGCTTCCCTTTTACCTCTGGTGCAAAGGCAAGTTGTGTCCTATTAATGTGACTTAGATGCATGATGGAGGACACTGGTGAATTTTGTCAGCGGCAACTAGAAGTAGCAGTTATTAGCAATGCATACCTGAATTGAAGAACTACTTGGGGCAGAGGACCATTGTTTGAAATGGCCCCTATTTCCTTGTTGTGGTTAATTTTATTGGTAGACTATGGGCAGAAGAGGAAAGTGAACTGTGGGATTAATTCAGTGCTGGGCATTATGAAATTAAGGGAGGTGGGTAAACAAACAAACAAAACAAATAATTGAAATACAAATTAGGTAAGAGATGCTTTATTATTGGAAAAGCCATCCTTATCTGGAGGCCTGTTGTTTTATAAAAGCAGAAGTTATGTTATTTTTTTTTAATTGAAGCTATTATTATTTTGGTACAAGGTTGATTTTGGTCATGTTCCAAGTAGGATTATCACATTGTCCTCACTTTGATTCCTTCACCAAATATTATTTAGTTCATTCTTTAAAAACACAATGTGCTAACCCATTCTATTGTTACAATGCAGCAGTTAAAATATCCATAAGTAGTGTTTGCACATAGCAAGCATTCTACAGGTATGTCAAATAGATGGCCAGACATTCTTGTATATCTATAGCCACATATAAAGCAATGTATCATTGAATAATGGCTTTGAGATTTTTTCAGATACTAATAATCAAAGGCAGTGTTAACATTATATGTACTAAACGAGGCAGAAAACTAATTTGTAAATATTCCAGTGTCTTCAAAATGGAGGAATAGCTCACCCAACCAAATCAATGATATATCTGGTGTTGTCATCAGTTTTACTTAGATAAGATGACAATGGCAAATGGATGTTATCTAGTAAAAATTTCCCACCATATTATACTTGCTTGTTTGAGGCATTTTCATGTTTTATTAAAGTCACTAAATAAATTGCCTTTCCTTAATTTGCTTTTGGGATGTTCTAAAGTTTCTGAGTCATTACTTTTCAGAGAGCATATGAAATTATAGAACTTGTTTATTAGCAGTAGGTATTTCCTTTGAGGGTTGAGCTTTAAGGATAGCATATATTTATATCCACCAATTATGAAAGCCAAAGGAAATTGTCAAGGACTAATATAAAACAACCTAAATATATTTACACAACTCTAGGTCTAGCATCCCCTGAAGGTAATTTTTGGAAATTTTGTGTGCTTCTTGTCTCTGCTGTACTTAAGCTATCTTCATTATTGACGAGTCACTCTCTTGAGTTCATATTCTGAAAGATGCCACTTTGTTGTTGATGTATAGAACATTTCTGTGCCTGATTTTCAGATGAAAGTTTCATCTTTTTTATTTTATTTTATTTTTATTTTTTAAGAGAAGCCTCATACAGTGGCTGGGTGAGGTGACATTCATACTTTGTTGCTATAGTGATAGCTCACTGAAGGCACTTGAACCTTCCCATGCCTCAGATCCTTCATATATAAGATGGTAATATTATGTATGCTTTTATTCTACAGAACTTTTCAGAGATTCAATTAGATTTTCATGAAAAAATATTTTGCAAACAATTCAAGAAATAACAAATATAGGAGATTTTTCTTATTTGAGAACTCAGCCCAATGTAAACAGAGGTTCTTCTAAATTGTTGCTATTGGAATTCTGACATGATTTCTCTCATTGCTTTGATGACTTCTGGTTGAACCACTCTGCCATCGTTGTTTGAAATCCACTATGCATTATCCACTTTTGCTCTCTTATTCATGTCAAATTCAATTCCCCTGTCCCTGGCCATGAACATTTGGGCAAAATGGTACCCAAGACTCCAAGAGATACACTTAAGACTTGAACATTTGATATTTGGAACTTAATCTCGTACTGAAGGAGCAAAGCCACTTTGAGTTATTGGAGAATAGTTTTTATATTTACTTTGATTTCATTTCTGATAACTTAATTGTTTACTGGTGTGTTTATAATATTGAAATGACCTCTCAGCTCCCTCTGTAATGACTTATTTTGATATTACAAAAACTCATTAAAGGTAAGATAATACTCCTTCTATTACTTTGCTGCTTTCCTAAAGATAATTGCCTTAGGATTTATAGTTATTTTATTCCTAAAATAAGAACATTTACCCACACAAAACTATTTGTCTAACACTTGTAATTTATTATCTACATAGATGTTTTTCTGGAGAAAGAGGTATTCTTGAATGCTGAACACTTTCCCTCTGAATTTAATCTCTACTGCAAACTACAAAGATTGTCAATGTGAAGACAGAGAGTTGGTACAGTAGAATGAATATTTGCATTTAGTATTTTAGCATGGAATAACTGAGGTATAGTTGGAATAGTTAGAACTTTGGGTGAGGATTTGTGTCAAAGTTTTTCTTCTTTTATAAAGGCTGTTAGAAAGGCTTCTAATTAGATACACAGACTCATCAAATTACCCCTGATTAGACGAAGTAGCAGATAATATCAAGGCCCCACACATATCTCCTCAGGTTTAATTATTTAATTTTCTGCTGGCCCAACTTCAAATGCCAAAAATTCCATCTGAGGGCTTTCTCTGGCTACTTGAACCATCTCTGCCCTTGCCTATAACAGGCCAGAAATACCAGAAAATTACTGTCATGTGGGAGCAGCCTTCAATCAATGGCCGATGAGAATTGCAGAAGAAATATCTCAGCTCCTTTGCACCTTGAATGGTATAACACTGAGGTGTGTGTTCTACATTATTTCCAAGAATTTCCAGTGAGACTGAGCTCACATTGCTCCCAGTAGTAACCTCATGATAATACTCTTTTTATTCCTTTCCTTTCCTTTCCTTTCCTTTCCTTTCCTTTCCTTTCCTTTCCTTTCCTTTCCTTTTTCCTTTTTCCTTTTTCCTTTTTCCTTTTTCCTTTTTCTTTTTCCTTTTTCCTTTTTCCTTTTTCCTTTCCTTTCCTTTCTTACTTCCCAATGTCCTTCCTGCTGTTTGTGGTATTTTGTGGTATCACTTCCAAAGGAGAAAAAAACAAAACAAAACAAAACAAAACAAAACAAAAACCTACTAGCACTCAAGTCTTTGACTCAGGGTTTGGGTCTGGGGAAATCCAAACTAGGACAGTTGAGAATCTAGAATTTGTCCATACAAGTATGTTTAGGGAGTAAGGATGATAGCTAAAGTCAGTAAAGGGATCATGGGAGGCTGATGAATGACCTCATGGATTCAAATCACACCACTCTTCATCAGAGCTGTGATGGTATCACGGAGGATTCTTTCTGCATTTAAGTAAATGGGGAAGGTGAACAAGTAACTAAGTTCATGCAGCTGAAAAAAGAGCAGTTAAAATAGGCAATGGCATATGAGGGCATGAAAATAAGACCACTGCCCTCTCCTAGTCTATATCAAGGCAGAACCAGAACTTGATTGTCATATTTCTATGTATCTCTTCCCAATAATGTTATTTTTAAAACAAATGTAATTAGCCCTGGCAGGTTTGGCTCAGCGGTTAAAGCGTCGGCCTGCGGTCCTGAGAGACCCGGGTTCGGTTCCCGCTAAGGGCATGTACCTCGGTTGCAGTTTGTCCCCGGCTCTGGTCAGTTGTGCGGGTGGCAGCCACTCGATGTGTCCCTTTCACGTCGATGTTTCTCTCTCTCTCTCTCTCTCTCTCTCTCTCTCTGGTCCTCTCTCTCCCTCCCACTCTACCTGAACAAAAAACGGAAAAATGTCCTCGGATGAGGATTAAGAAAAAAAAAAAAAAAAAAATATATATATATATATATATATATATATATATATATATATATATATAACAAAACAACAACAACAACAACAACAAAAAAAAAACAAATGTAATTATACTATTATGGTGGGAATGAGAAATATATAGGTGGTTAGCATTCCCAGTTAAGGGACAGAGAGCAGCACTATAAGAGTAGCAAGATGTTGTTTGACATTTAAAAATAGACCTAACTCTACCAATTAGTCTGTTCTGCCCATGGTAACCTCATTCAATGTTATGATGGTAATCACTTCTGGAAAGCTTTGACATATTTTATAATTGAACTGCCAGATTCACACTTAGCTATAATTCATTCACAGATAAGTGTGTCTAGTTAACCAAATTATGTTGACTCCCTCAGAAAGCCAGTGTGAAGACTTTCCTGTTTCCTTCCTTCATGTGGTTTTTCAGTCTCATGACAGATCATTAGCATGATGAACGATTGATTATTGTCTTGGGTACCAAACTATAATTTGACCCCATTTACATTTTTCTTTTTCATCAGCTGCAGAATCATATGCATTTATCAAAATGGGTGTCATCTGTTCTGAAATTCATGAAGTTAGATTGCACACTTGTCAAACTTTTTTTTCTAGGCATTGACAAGCTTTACTTAAGCTGTTTAGAAGTAAAGATATTCAGGTGAAGGAATGGTGGAATCAAAATAAAAGACTAGGGACTAGAATGTCTCATTCATTCCACCAATATTTTTTAATGCATTCAGTGCACACAGCAAGTTTGTAGAAATGAGCTGAAGTCTGTGAGGTGTTGGAGGAACATGAAGCTCACACAATCATTTAAAAATACACAGTGCCTACAGTGCGTGACACTGTACTAGGCACTAGGGAAACAACAATAATAAAACAGAGTTTTTTATATCATAGAGTTTATGTTCTAAAGAGTTTATATGAGATAAAAGAAAAGAACTATTTACTCCTTATCCTCAAGAATATTACAATCAACTTGAAAAGAAAAAGTAAATGCACTAAGTTAAAATTCCAAAACAAGGGAACAATGGGGCAGATGAATAGACAAATCATTTCAGATGTCGATCAAAGCAAACACAGTAAAAGAGTGACCCAACCCTGCCTATGCCAGAAACATACTAAGACACCTTGAGGAAGTCACTTAACTGCCTCTATCTGTTTCCTAGAGCAGTGATCCAGGGGCAATTTTGATGGTGATTAGAGCCTCTAACTCTCCATCTTGAAGGCCATTCACAATGAGTAATCTGGAAGAGAGGCAATTTCTTAAGCAAAAAATCACATGTAACACATAGACACAGACAACAGGCTATGGGTGGACCAGTGGCCTTTGCTGTACCATTACTGACCCACACATGGTAGCCATGCCACCATGGGATCTGCACACAGCAGTAGTATCACTGCCACAGGAGCCAGGCATGGTAGCAGCACTGCCACCGTGGGACCACACACCCCAGCCACATTGCTGCCACAGGACTTGTGCCCCCTAGTTGCAACACTGCTATAGGATCCGCACATCCCAGCCCCAACCTTGTGGCACTTGCATACCCCAGCCCTGATCATGCTGGACCCATGCATGCCAGATGTGCCTCCAACACACACACAAACATAAGCCACCAGCTGTCAGTCCTCCTGGCCCCACACAGACCAGAGCCTCTGGCCCTGATGGCCTTACACTGGCCCAAAGTCACTGACCCCATTGCAGCTGAAAGCCACTGGGTCTTACTGACACAGATGCTGAGAGTTGCTGTCACCACTAAGAGCTATTGGCCCTGTTACCACAGATGCTAAGAGCCACCAGCACCCCTGCATGGCTGGACGGGATCTGAGATCCAGCCCACCACAACCTGACACCCCTGTATGCAATGACCTGCCAACGCAACCCAGTGCACCTTCATCTGTCCCCCGAACTACCAGAATGCTAAAATGGTGAGACAAAGAAACAACAACTCCCAAATGAAAGAAAAGGAGGAATCACCAGAAAAGGAACTAAATAAAATGGAGCCAAGCAATTTGTCAAATAAAAAATTCAAAGTAATGGTTTTAAGGGTGCTAAAACAACTTAATGAGAACTACAAGCAATTTAATGAGAACTATAAAGAACTCAGTGGGAACTACATCAGCATAAAAGAAGAGGTAGAAGCTATGAAAAAGAATCAGAAATGAAGAATGGCATAGCTGAATTAAAGAATATGCTGGGAGGAATCAACAATAGATCTGAAGAAGCTGAAGACCAAATGAGCAAGTTAGAAGGCAAGGTAGCAGAAAACACCCAATAAGAGCAGCAGATTATAAAAAAAAAAAAAAAAAAAAAAAATTACAAACCAGGAAGAGAGTTTAAGGGAGCTTTGGGAAAGCATGAAACATAAAAACATTCGCATCACAGGGCTACCAGAATGAAAAGAATCAGAGAAAGGAATAGAGAACCTTGAAGAAATAATGACAGAAAACTTCTCTAACCTGGTGAAGTAAAAGTTCACACAAGTCCAGAAAACACAGAGTTCCAATCAAGATGAACCCAGCCCAGCCAGTGTAGCTCAGTGGTTGAGCATTGACCCATGCATCAAGAGGTCACTGGTTTGATTCCTGGTCAGTGCACATGCCCAGGTTGTGGGCCCAATCCCCAGTGGGGGGTATGAAGGAGGCAGACAATCTATGTTCTCTCTCATTGATGTTTTTATCTATCTCCCTTCCTCTCTCTCTAAAATCGATAAAGAAAAAAACATTTTTTTAAATGATGAACCCCAAAAGACCCATGCCTAAACAGATCATAATTAAAATGGCAAATATTAAAGACAAAGACATAATCTTAAAGGCAGCAAGAGAGAGACAGAAAGTTACCTAGTTCCTCTATAAGGGAGTTACCAGATTTTCAGCTAATTACTCAATAGAAACACTTCAGGCCAGAAGGCATTGGCATGAAGTACAAAAGTAATGAAAAGCTAGGGATTGAATCCAAAACTACTCTCTCCAGCAAGGCTATCATTCAAAATTGAAGGTGAAATAAAGAAATAAAGAGCTGCACATACAAAAAAAAAAAAAGGCTAAAGGAGTTTATAAACACCAAACCAGCACTGCAAGAAATGTTAAAGGGACTGTTGTAAGAAGAAGAAATAGAGAGGAATACAGGCATAAAGAATAAAAATGGCAACAAATATGTACCTATCAATAATAAATTTGAATGTAAATGGCATAGGATAGCTGATAGGAAAAGAAAACATGATCCATGTATATGCTGTCTACAAGAGACCCACCTCAGAACAAAAGACTCACACAAGATGAAAGTGAAGGGAAGTAAAAAAAAAAAAAATCCAATGTGAATAAAAAAAAAAAAAGCTGCGATAGTAATACTAATATCTGACAAAACATACTTCAAAATGAAGGTCATACGAAGAGTCAATAAAAGCCACTTCATAGTACTCACAAGAAGATATAACTCTGGACAACATATATGCACACAATATAGGAGCACCCAAGTATATAAAAATCATCTGGAAGACTTTAGGGAGAGATCAACAGCAGAAAAAATCATACTGGCATTTCACCATAAAGCTGCAAATATAGATTCTTTTCAAGTACACATGAAACATTCTTAAAGATAGAACATATGTTAGGACATAAACTAAGACTCTACAAGTTCAAGAAGATTGAAATTATATCAAGCATCCTAACTGATCACAAGGCCATGAAACTAGAAATTAATTACAATAGTAGCAAACAAAATCATTGAAACTCATGGAAGCTAAATAGCATGTTATTGAAGAATGAATAGGTTACCAAAGAGACAAAAGAAGAAATAAAAAACATTCCTGGAAACAAACAAACAAACAAAAAAATGAACACACAACAATACAAAATCTATGGGACACAGAAAAAACAGTCCTCAGAGGGAAGTTCATAGCACTACAGACCTACCTTAAGAAACAAGAAACCAAGTGGAAATGAAGAATGACTTAGCAGAAATAAAGAACACATTGGAAGGACTAACCAGCAGAGTAGGGAAAGCTGTGGACCAGATCAGTGAATTAGAAGACAGGGTAGAAAAAATCGACCAATCAGAAAACAAAAAGGAAAGAACAATTAAAAAACAGGAAGATCCCTTAAGAGAACTGTGGGACAACTGGAGATGTAATAACATTCACATCAAAGGAGTCCCCAAAGAGGAAGAAAATGGGCAAGGGTTAGTGAATATATTTGAAGAAATAGTGACAGAAAACTTTCCTAACTTAGTGAAGAAAGAAGGCATTCAAGTTCAAGAAGCACAGAGAGCCCCAAGTAAGAAGAACGAAACAGGCCCACACCAACAAACATAGTAATCAAAATGCCAAAAATTAAACACAAAGAGAAAATCCTAAAGGTAGCAAGAGATAAGCAACAGGTTAACTACAAAGGAAACCCCATAAGGCTCTCAGCTGACTTCTCAACAGAAACACTACAGGCCAGAAGGGAGTGAGTGGCATGAAGTAATCAAGAACATGAAAAACAAGGATCTCGATACTAGATGTGGCAGAAAATGGCGGTGGAGTGAATGGCAGCTACACAGACCATCTTCCAGGACCAAACTGGAATTACAATAAAAATAAGAAAAATCATCAGGAAGGGGCAACCGAAAGGCAGCTTGGAGGATCACATAACCAGGGACACTGACTCAATCCCGGTAGGCTTGCGAGGACGCAAGAGGCAGATGGGAGCCCACGTCCGCAGAGGCCTAGGCTGGGACCTGCAGCCCCGGCTCGGACCTGCTGCGGCCTCGGCTGGGACCAGCAGCCTTGGCTGAAACCTGTGACCTCGGCTGGGACCTGCAGCCTCGGCTGCCCTTACCTGGGAGCGGCACCCTTGGGTTAAAGTCCCAGGCGGCTCCACGGCACAGAGCCTGGACAGAGGCTAAATTGGCAGCAGCCACTCACCTTGGGCTCCAGCAGAGGGAAGGCAGACTGGACTGGAACTGTGTGGGGACACTCGGGAATTGTAGGGTGCTCAGAGCTTTTGCTGAGTGCAGATACACAGGATTGTGGTCATCTTACTTCTTCCCTGGGCCCTGGGGAGAGGTGGCGCCCCCTCTCTTGGAGATTCAACCCCAACAGGTGACATTGAAATGCTAATTGAGGCCCATTAACAACCAGCATCTGCACCACCCTCTGGAAATCCTCTTACACTGAGCACCTGAAGGAGATTTTTATTCAACTCAGAAACCAAGGTTCTTCAGGTGACCACTACTAATAGTCTCCAGGCAAAAAAAGCTAGAGGATAACTACCATTCCCTGGGCTAGAAACTCTAACCAGGAAAGTAAGACTTGACAGTGGTGTTTAACATGGGTCCTCCCTGCCTCATCCAAACCCAGGAGAGGGAGCCACAAACAGCAGAACAACAACACCCACAGGAAAAATTGGCAGGCTCCAATACCCACTGTTATAACCAAAATGGTGAAACACAGAAACAAAAGCCAAATGAAAGAACAAGAGACCTTTACCAAAGATGAGATAAATGAGGTGCAGTTAAGCAAGTTAACAGAACTAGAATTCAGAGCCATGATCTGGAGGAAGCTCAACAGCATGTGTAAGGACATGAGCACTATGAGTAAAGACATAGAAATGTTGAAAATCAACCAATTGGAAATTAAAAACCGCCAAGAAGAAATGAAGAATGACATATGAGAAATAAAAAACATTGGAAAGTCTAAATAGCAGAGTACAGGAAGCTGAGGACCGAATCAGTGAATTAGAAGATAGGGTAGAAAAAAATCAGCCAATCAGAAACCAAAAGGAAAAAATATTTTAAAAAACACCAAAACAGATTAAAAGAACTGTGTGACAACTGGAAATGTAATAACATTTACACCATAGGAGTACCTGAGGAAGACGAAAATGAGCAAGGGTTAGAAAGTATATTTGAACAAATAGTAACAGAGAACTGCCATAACCTGGTGAAGGAAGAAGGCATTTAAGTTCAAGAAGCACAGAGAGCCCCAAGTAAGAAGAACCCAAACAGGCCCACACCAAGACACATAGTGATCAAATTGCCAAAAATTAAAGACAGAGAGAGAATCCTAAAAGCAGCAAGAGAGAAGCAACAGGTCGCATACAAAAAAAAAAAAAAAATCCCATAAGGCTCTCAGCTGTCTTCTCAACAGAAACACTACAGGCCAGAAGGGAATGGCATGAGGTAATCAAGGTCATGAAAAACAAGGATCTGAATGCTAGACTATACCCAGCAAGGCTATCATTCAAAATAGAAGGTCAAATAAAGAGCTTCCCAGAAAAAAAAGGCTAAGGGAATATGTTAGCACCAAACCAATGCTGCAAGAATTGTTAAAAGACTACTGTAATTAGCAGGAGAAATAGGAAGAAAAATAGAACCACACTAAACAAAAATGGCAATAAATAAATACATATAAATAATCACCTTAAATGTAAATGAATTGAATGCTCCCATAAAAAGACACAGAGTAGCTGATTGGATAAGAAAGCATGACTCATCTATATGTTGTTTATAAGAGACCAACCTCACAACAATAGACTCACATAGGTTGAAAGTAAAGGGATGGAAAAAAATCTTCTAAGCAATGGAAAGGAAAAAAAAGCTGGGAAAACAATACTCATATCTGATAAAGTAGAATTCAAAATGAAGGCCATGACTAGAGACAAAGCAGGCCACTACATAATATTGAAAGGATCTATCCAACAGGAAGATATAACCTTGATAAACATATATGCACCCAATATAGGAACACCAAAACATATTAACAATCATCTGGAGGACTTCAAAGAGAAATTGATAGCGATGCAATCAAAGAAGGGGACTTCAATACCCCGCTGACATCACTGGATAGATCCTCCAGGCAAAAAATTAGCAAGGAAACAGAGACTCTAAATGAAGCACTAGCTCAAATGGATTTAATAGATATCTACAGAGAATTACACCCCAAAACTACAGAATTCACATTCTTCTCAAGTGCACATGGGACATTCTCAAAGATAGACCATATGTGAGGACACAAACTAAGTCTCTACAGGTTCAAGAAGACTGAAATCATATCAAGCATTTTCTCAAATCACAATGGCATGAAACTAGAAGAAATCAATTGGAACAAGAACATGCAAAGACATTTGAACACATGGAAGCTAAATAGCATCTTATTAAACAATGACTTGGATACCGAGGAGATCAAGGAAGAAATTTAAAAATTCCTGGAAACCAATGAAAATGAAGACACAACAGAACAAAATCTATGGGATGCAGTGAACGCAGTTCTGAGAAGAAAGTTCATAGCACTACAGGCCTACCTCAAAGAACAAGAAAAATATCTAATAGGTTATCTAACCTCACAACTTAAAGAATTAGAAGGCAAACAACAAGAAAACCCTAGAGCAAGTAGAAAGAAGGAAATAGTAAAGAATAGAGCAGAAATAAAAGATACAGAGTCCAAAAAAAAAAAAAAACAAATATTCAAAGGATCAATGAAGCAAAGAGCTGTTTTTTTTAAAAAAGATAAACAAGACTGATGGACCCTTAGCTAGACTCACCAAGAAACAAAGAGAGAGAACCCAAATACACAAAAACAGAAATGAAAGAGGAGAAGTAGCAACGGGCACCACAAAAATACAGAAGATCGTTAACAACTACTATGAACAATTATATGGCAAAAAATTCAACAATCTAAAGAAAATGGACAAATTCTAGAAACCCATTGTCTCCCAAAACTGTACCAGGAAGAGACAGAAAACTTGAACACACCAATAACAACAGAAGAAATTGAAGATGTAATCAAGACTGTCCCACCAAACAAAAGCCCAGGCCCGGATAGCTTCATGGGGGAATTTTACCGAACATTCAAAGAGGAACTAACAGCCATTCTCCTCAAACTATTTCAAAAAATTCAAGAAGGAAGACTTACAAACTCGTTTTATGAAGCCAACATAATTCTAATTCCAAAACCAGAATAAGACACTACAAAGAAAGAAAACTACAGGCCAATATCTCTGATGAATATAGATGCAAAATTCCTGAACAAAATACTTGCAAATCAGATCCAGCAATACACCAAAAAAATTATTCACCATGACCAAGCGGGATTCATCCCAGGGATGCAAGGCTGGTACAATATTCACAAATCAATGAACGTGATACACCGCATAAATGAAACGAAGAAAAAACCCACATGATCATATCAGTAGATGCCGAAAAAGCCTTCGACAAAATCCAGCATCCATTTCTGATAAAAGCCCTCAGCAATGTGGGAATAAAGGGATCATATCTTGACATAATAAAGGCCATATATGAAAGACCTACAGCCAACATCATACTCAATGGGCAAAAACTAAAAGCATTTTTCTTAAGAACAGTAACCAGGCAAGAATGCCCAGTTTCGCCAGGCTTGTTTAACACAGTACTGGAAGTCTTAGCCACAGCAATCTGACGGGAAGAAAAAATAAAAGGGATCCAAATTGGAAAGGAGGAAGTTAAACTGTCATTATTTGCAGATGACATGATACTATACGTAGAAAACCACAAAGACTCCATCAAAAATATACTAGACTTAATAAATGAATTTGGAAAAGTAGCAGGATACAAAATTAATATCCAGAAATCGATGGCATTCTTATACACCAATGATGAACTCACAGAAAGAGAAAATAAGAAAACAATCCCATTTACCATTGTGGCAAAAAAATTATGATACCTAGGAATAAACTTAATCAAAGAAATAAAGGACCTATTCGTAGAAAATTACAGGTCATTGAAAAAAGAAATAGAGGAAGATATAAAAAAGAGAAAGCACATACCCTGTTCATGAATTGGAAGAATTAACATCATTAAAATGCCCATACTACCCAAAGCAATCTATAGATTCAGTGCAATCCCCATCAAAATACCAACTGCATACTTCACAGAATTAGAAGAAGTATTTCAAAAGTTCATATGGAACCAAAAAAGACCTCGAGTAGCCACAGGAATCTTGAAAAAGAAGAACAAAGTTGGAGGGATCACATTACCGTATTTCAGGTAATACTACAAAACCACTGTAATCAAAACAGCCTGGTACTAGCACAAGAACAGGCATTTAGACCAGAGGAACCGAACAGAGAACCCAGATATGGACCCAAGGCAATATGCTCAATTAATATTTGACGAAGGTGGCAAAAGCATACAGTGGAGTAAGGACAGCCTCTATAATAAATAGTGTTGGGAAAATTGGAGAGCTACATGCAGAAAAGTGAAACTAGACCATCAACTTACACCCTACACAAGAATAAACTCAAAATAGATAAAAGATATTAATGTGACTCATGAATCCATAAAAATCCTAGAAGAAACTGAAGGCAACAAAATTTCAGACATCATACACAGCAGAATTGTCACTGATACATCACCTAAGGCAAGAGAAACAAAGGAGAAAATGAATACATGGGACTACATCAAACTCAAAAGTTTCTGCACAGCGAAAGATACAATCATCAAAACGGAAAGGCTACCCACTGTATGGGAGAGCATAATTGCCAATGATATATTAGGTAAGGGGTTAATTTCCAATACTTATAGAGTGCTCATACAACTCAACGCAAGGAAGACAAAGAACCCAATTAAAGAATGGGCAGAGGAACTAAATAGGCACCTCTCCAAACAGGACATACAAATGGTTAAGAGACGTATGAAGAAATGCTCAACATCATTAATCATCAGAGAGATGCAAGTTAAAACAACAATGAGGTATCACTTCACACCTATCAGAATGGCCGCCATCAACAAATCATCAAACAACAAGTGTTTGCGAGGGTGTGGAGAAAAGGGGACTCTAGTACACTGCTGGAGGGAATGCAGACTGGTGCAGCCACTATGGGAAACAATATGATGTTACCTCAAAAAATTAAAAGTTGTACTGCTATCTGACCCAGTGATCCCACTTCTAGTAATGTACCCTAAAAAGCCTGGAACACCAATCAGAAAGAATATATGTACCCCCATGTTTGTAGCAGCACTATTTACAACAGCTAAGATCTGGAAACAGGCCAAGTTCCCATCAGTAGATTAATGGATAAAAAAGCTGTGGTACATATACACAATGGAGTACTATGTAGGTATAAGAAAGAAGGATCTGTTATCTTTTAGATGACATGGAGGGACCTGGAAAGTATCATGCTAAGCGAAACAAGTCAAAGGGAGAAAGACAAGTATCATGTGACCTCCCTCATTTGTGTAATATATGAACATAACAGTCTGAGAAATGGGGTAGTCCCAGAGACGTGGAAGTTTAGTACAGACTGACAACCCCCAGAAGAGGGCGTAGTGGGGGAGAGATAAACCACAGAACTTATATGCATGTGTGCATGAACAATGGACATGTACAACAAAGCTGGGGACAGGGCAGGGAGTTAGGTGGGAGGGTTGAATCAGTGGGGGAAAAAGGACAAACATTTGTAACAAAAATAAATTAATTAAATAAAAAAATTAAAAATTGAATTGCCATTTAACCCAGTGATCCCACTTCTAAGAATATACTCTTATGGAGGCCCAAAACACCAATTCGAAAGAATATATGTACCTCCATATTCGTACCAGCACTATTTACAATAGCTAAGATCTGGAAACAGCCCAAATGTTTATCAGTAGATGAATGGATAAAAAAGCTGTGGTACATATATGCAATGGAGTACTATGCAACTCTAAGAATGAAAGATCTCTTATCTTTTGAGACAAAATGGAGGTACCTGGAAAGTATTATCCTAAGAAAAACAAGCCAAACAGAGAAGGAAAAGTATCATATGATCTCACCTATCTGAGCAATATAATGAACAGAACAGTCTGAGGAATGGGGTAGCCCCAGAGACGTGGAAGTGGGGTACAGATTGACAATCCCAAGAAGAGGGAGTAGTGGGGGAGAGTTCTGTGGTTTCACAGAACGCATATGCATGTATGCACGAATAATGGACATGGACAACAAAGCTGGGGAGAGGGTGGGGAGGGAGCAAGTGGGAGGAAACTGTGGGGAAAATAGGAGAAATATCTGTAGCACAAATAAATCAATTAATTAATAAAATAAATTAAAATGAAAAAAAGTGGACTAACACCTTTCCTCCTCAAAAAAATCAAGAGGGAGAAAGACTTCCAAACTCTTTTTTTTGACGCAAACATTACCTTAATTCCAAAACCAGATAAAGACACTACAAATAAAGTGAATTACAGAACAATATCCCTGATGAAAAAAATGCTAAAAATTTCAACAACACATTAGCAATATATTACAAAGATTATATCGCACAACCAAGTGGGATTTATTCCAGTGATGCAAATGTGGTACAACATTCACAAATCAATAAATGTGATACATCGCATAAACAAAATGAAAGACAAATATCACATGATCAGCCCTGGCTGGGTTGGCTCAGCAGTTGGAGTGTCGGCCTGAGGACCAGAGAGTCCTGAGTTTGGTTACCACTAGGAGCATGTACCAAAAAAAAAGAAAAAAAATCACATGATCATATCCATAGATGCAGATAAAGCATTTGACAAGATACAGCCTTCCTTTTTATTTCTTAAAGTTGACAGGTTTATTTTCCTTTAAGGGAAAAAAAAGAATACCTTAAAATTTTTTACATTCTTACAGTGATAAGTTCATGGTGTCTTGACACTCCACTTCTAAATTTTATATTTATATATATTTTTCTTTATTAATTATTTTTATTAATTTGTTTTTGTTACAGATGTTTCTCATTTTCCCCCATTGACACCCTCCTCCCAATCCTCCCTGCCCCTTCTCCAGTTTTGTTGTGTATGTCCATTGGTTATGTATACATGCATATAAGTTCTGTGGTTTATCTCTTCCCCCCAACATCTCTCTTCTGAGATTTTTCAGTCTGTACCCTATCTCTGTGTCTTTGGGTCAATTTTGTTCTTCAGTTTGTTTAGTTCATCAGTTTGTTTAGATCCCACAAATAAGTGAGATCATGTGATATTTGTCTTTCTCTGCTAGGCTTGTTTCGCTTAGCATAATACTCTCCAGGTCCCTCCATGTCATCTCAAAGGATAAGAGATCTTTCTTTCTTACAGCTGCATAGTACTCCATTGTGCACTTTTATCACACCTTTTTTTATTCACTCATCTCCTGATAGACAATTAGGCTGTTTCTATATCTTAGCTATTGTAAATGGTATTGCTACAAACTTAGGCTTACATATATTCTTTCTGATTGGTGTTTCAGGCTTCTTAGGGTATATTCCTAGAAGTGGGATCACTGGGTTAAGTAGCAATTTAATTTTTTGAGGGAACACCATATTGTCAGTCTGTACCCCACTTCCACGTCTCTGGGACTATCTCATTCCTCAGATTGTTATGTTCATTATATTCCACAAATAAGTGAGATCATATGATACTTGTCTTTCTCTGTTTGGCTTGTTTCACTTAGCATCCTGGGAGATTCTTAATTACATCTTCAATATCTTTTGTTGTTATCGGTCTGTTCAAGTTTCTATCTCTTCCTGGTTCAGTTTTCGGAGACTATTTGTTTCTAATGTTTGTTCATTTTGCTTAGATTGTCGAATTTTTTGCCATGTAATTGTTCATAATATCTGTTGACAATCTACAGGTAGCCATAACCATCGTAGGAAAGAGTCAAGAGGGGGAAGTGAACCAGAGGAAAAAAGAGATAGATAATAGGAAAAAGAAGTTTTCAGGTCATCCAGCTGATATATAGGAGTCTTGTTTTAAAGCCTCTCTTCTTCTGCCCCAGTTTCAGCACATATCTCCAATAGGGCACCTCTTTTCCTGATAGCCAGTCTCCTGGGTCTATTGCATATTTTCCTAATATGTGTCTTGACCATATTAGGTTTCATTGATTGTGAATTTTTAGCCTTTCATAGCACAATTTCCAACCTGTAAAACCAGGATGATTGAGAGAATTACAGGCCCGGATTTCTGAGAGATCCACAGAGATGAGGCCAAGTCTTGGGGCACACTCTGTTTCCATTGAGCTGTGTAATCTTTAACATTTTTTTCTTTATTGATTTTTAGAGTGAGAGAAAGGGAGAGAGATGAAAACATCGATGAGAGAGAACATGGATTGGCTGCCTTCTGCATGCCCCCCACTGGGAATTTGGTCCACAACCTGGGCATGTGCCCTGACCAGGAATCAAACTAGTGACCTCTGGGTGCATGGGTCGATGCTCAACCACTGAGCCAAGCCAGCCGGGTCTGTGTAATCTTTTTTGTGGTCCTGTGGTATCCAAAGCAAACCTATGATTTTATCAGTGATCACAAAGAAAGAAAAAGACCTAGTACCTAAGATGAATAACTGGCTCTCAGGTTTGATGGGGCACAATGGATTGAAATAATTTCTGAGGTTAATTTATTTTCCTTAATTTAAATGAAGTATTTATTATTGGTTTGGGGTCTATGTTTCTAAGATGTATTAAGTAAGAGAGCTGCTATCAAGGATCTCATCCACTTGTTTCCAAAGTCCAGGCTTAGGTAACATGATCACCATGTTCAAAATAAGGAACATAGTTTTCCAGGGAAATTAAAGATGTGGTATCTTCGTGACTTGTTAGGCACTATATCACCATAAAAGGAGCAGAATCTACCTCTGATCATGGAATGACAGACTGGGGCTCCCATGGGGCTCGTCATCCTTCAGAGACCTTTTCTCCTTTCATCACTTGGAGAGTTGCAATCAAATACCCACAGAAGTACCAAATCAACAGTTTAATGATGAATTTTTGAAAGAATGGAAATTGTAGTACTGGAAGAGGCAAGATATCAACCAGGCTGATATTACACCATTTATGGCTTCTCTTATTGGAGTTCCTTTTCCCCAAAAAGAATTAAAAAAAAAAAGGAACAGAATCTGTTAGACAACATGAGATGAGAATCCCAGCAATGCTTCTTACCTGCTGTGACCTTGGGAAAGTTTCTGAACCACTCTAAATTTCTACATCTGTGATCTGTGTAAAGGCAGTAATGATTTATGCATTGTAAAGGTTGATAATTAAATAAAATTATATATTTAAAGTGACTAATAAAATTTATGGAACATTAGTGAACAGTCAGATAATATCTTGCTTTTCCATTTTTGAGCACCACATTACTTTTCAGGCATTGAGTTACCTGGGACAAGTTTGGTGTTTATATGCTCTCATAATAAATAACTCTAAAATCTCAGTGTCTTACAAAAGTTTGACTGTGGCCATACATACATTAAACAGAATGGAGAAGTATAATTCTTCCCTATGGACAAATAATAAATATTGGTGAAAAATAGCTGTTTACCACATGATTGATCCAATTCAGTGCTCATTCCCCTGAACTTTCCAGAAAAACATTGAGAGATAATGAGTAATTGATCAAATTATTATCCATTCATATGGAAACATTTTATATAATTCTATCTACTTATACTTTAAGTTTTGACTCAGATGTTGCATCCACTATAATGTTCTTGGATTCTTTTTGCCATAAAATAAGCTTTTTCCACTGTTATATGACCTTTTTTTTCTTAGAGCATGCACCACACTCTGCCATGTGTTATAATGTATTATTTCATACATATTTTATTTCTTGAGAGTACTTACCTTTGAGGAATTTACAATCTGTCTTATTCATCTTTAAGACCCTCAAGATACTTAGTTCAGCATCTTTTACATAACTGATTCAAATATTTGTAATGATAAATTAAAGAGGTGAGATGAAAAGTGAACAGTAATATTAGTGGGGTGGAAAAAGTGGCTACTGCACAATGGAGAAGTGTCTCTTCTTGAAGTCAAATACATGTTTTCTGAAAGATTTTGGTAGTAGTCATGGTGAAATCCCTGGGGGAGTCTGGAATGTCAGCTGAGATACATGAGAATCACTCTTGCAAGGTTCAGAAAAGACACAGGCTGTTAGAGAAAATTAAAGCCGTTGGAGAAATATATCACCTAGTTTATAAATAGCAGTTATTGCAGAAAGGAGAAACATTTCTTCTATTCTGACAACAAAGATTGCATAATTGCACCAAAAGTGTTTGTTCACAGCCTTTTCAGGATTCCCTGATCATTTAAAAACTGATACAAATAGCCTTAACATTGGTAGGAACAATAAAAAAGAAAATCTTCCTAGGCTGTCCCTGATCCATGACCACCAGACAGCAACATATGGTATGGTAAGGCTACCATGTGGGTGGTTTAACCGTGTCTTCCTGTTCCTTTTCTTTACCAACAATCTGTAGTGCTGTCAGTTCTGAGAAACAACCAAGGGAGATCAATTCTTGCCTAGTGATTTGACATACTTAAGCAATTACATGTATTTTTTTAATTCGACTACTATTTCTTGAGAATCTACTATATGCTAGATACTGTGATAGTTTGAGTCTATTTAGTATCATAAGAAATCTAGTATCTTATTCTCAATGTCTTTATACATGTCATTCCCTCTGCCTGAAATATTCTAATCTCTGTCTTGAATAGCCCCTATTTATCATTCTGGTTTGGGTTTAAACATCTCATTTGGGAAGAATTTCTAGACCTTTCAAAGTTTTAGTTTTCCCTTCTATTTGTTTTCATAGTGATATAAACTTACCTTATCATAGTCCAAAGTTTATTTTACCTTCTCATTTAATTGTCTATAGCTTCTATTGGCCTATACACTCTGGGAGAGCAAGACCTGATTTTTGCTCATTGCTGTATCCCCTGAACCACTGTAATGGCTGGTGAAAGTTGATTAATGTATCATTATCTTTTTATGGCTATTATATGATTATATTATTATAATATATTACCATGTCAATGCCCTGTAATAGTGCTAAATGTCTGTGTACCTTTGAGGGATTTATCCATTTGCAACTAACTGTAATTTTTAAAGAATTATCTTCAGTAATTTTATGGACTGCTTTGTCAGAGCAATTTGAGTGGAGTGCTCTGTTTTTCAGTGAGATGAACAAATCTAGGAATTAAGACCTGTGTTCTGTGTTTGGCTCTGTCACTGTCTTGCTGTGTGCTCTTGGAAAAATACTTCACTGAATCATTTTACTCATCTATTCAAAAATAATATGGAATAAGAGATGTTATATGTCTGACATTCTGTGACTACCATTGTGTGTTGATTATAAAACATAACCCAAACATTCTTGACCTGTTCTCCCATTGAATGATGGGGGGGTCTATGTTTCTTCTTCTTGAATCTGGGCTCTGTGACTTATTGTTTAATAAAAATATAATGGAAGTGATGCTTTGACAGTTTCTAGGCCCAGAGTAAGAAATTGACACTTCTGCTTCTTGTCCCTTGGGGTGTTCATGTTTGAAACTCAGCTACCATGCCATGAGTAAGCCAAAACATCCTGTGGATAGGTCTATCATGGAAAGGACCTGAGTTTTCTGTTCCCTAGCCCCGTCTGAGGCTCTCAAGCTGACAGCCAGCACCAAATTGCCATCTATGTGAATGAACAATTTTGAAAGTAAATTTTCCAGCCTGAAGTTGAGCTGGCCCAAGTGAGGCTATATAATGCAGAGAGGATCTGTTCCTGTTCAGCTCTTTTCAAATTGCAGACTCAAGAGCAAAATCAATGATTATTGCTGTTTTAAGCCACTAGGCTTTGGAGTGGTTTGTTACCTAGCAATAAATGACTGATACATACCTTTTGTTATTTCACAGTGTCTCAAAACTTTCATCTACTTGAATACTCCAGCATGCACAAAATTAGCTCCAGACTTTTGATAAACCAATGTTTACTCTAAATTTATAACAGGAACAAAAGTAATAAGGAGAATACGTCATTGTATTCAAATGCTCGTTGAGTACTCCTCATGGGCTTCTCAGCAGAGGTTAATGAAGAAATCTTTGGTTCAATTAACTGATGGAGGTGACAAATGGGCCAACCACTCTCCATTGGAATGTAAGTACAATGATTGATGATTACTCTTTGCAGAACTTTCTGAAGATGATTACCAATTATGAGTGAGTCCCCAATCCACAATAAAAATGTTCCCTTCATTTATTTTGTGCAAAGTGATGTTTTTGAGAGTGTCATCAAAAAGTCTACTTACATCTATGCTTCCTCAGTGATCTGGGGTTTGAAATACAAACCATTTAAAAAATGATTGTGGAGGAGAAGATCCATGGTTGGGAGAGACATCTGTAATACATTCAACAATATAGATAACTTTAAAAAATAGCATTATGCTATATATAAAATAATTTTTTATACCTCAAATAAGAGAGGCTTTTTCCCTTAGTAGCTAAGTACTTAATTGTCAATGAACTTGGGAACTAAGAATTGATGATTACATCTTTATTCTCTCATTGTGATTTCTGGGACTGGTGGCTTCTGAAATGATCCTCTTTCTATATGAGAGTGGTGGTGACTGTTCCTCTTTAGAGCACACTGGTTTGAGCAACAACCACAGAGCCAAATAATCTAGGTAAAACCCAGCTCACTAGCTACATGACTTTAGACAAATTCCTAGGCTTTTCTATGCCTCAATTTCTTCATCATGGTGATAATACTGGTGATTATTTCGCAGGGTTGTTTTTAAGGTCAAATGAGTTAATATGTGTAAATAACTTTGAAAAATGCCTGCAACATGGAAAACATTATATAATTGTTAGCTATTATGATTATTGTTAATATTGCCATTATTTGCTATTATTTTTATTTCCTTCTTACCTTTTAGTTGAGAATTATTTCTATAATAAAATCCTATATGTGTGGACACCACACAAAGCCTGCCATATTCAAGAGACCAGTTATTAATTTTAAAATCCTAATCATGCCATTGTAACAGGAAGAACATTAGAACATCCTTTTTCTTTCCTTATTCCTGGGACTTTGACCACATATCATTCCTCCATTCAGTTCTGCCTCCTCCCAGGAGCTGCCCACTCCCATTCCATTTCCTCCAATCACTTTTCAAACAATTGTTTGAACCACATGGTTGAGATAAGATTTGGGTTTTGAGGTCTAGTGGGCTTTTGTTTGTTTGTTTTCTCTAACACTGAAGTTTAAGTCTCCATCTTATGTTGAGTTCCCTGGAAACTGACTGTGAGACAGAGTTGTGTGTTAAGGTTATTGCGGAGTGATCTAGGGACATACACACATGAGGAAGTGAGGGAGGCAGGATTGAACATAGAAGCTGACCATCAATGTGATTGCTATAGAAGTCTCAGCTGATCCTACAGGGAGCACTGCAGCTGGAAAGGCCCTCCAGAATCATCCCAAATTGAGGTTGAGAGGGTCAGGCCTTTGACCCTTCAAATCAGACACTGAGGCTGAACTCCTAGGAGGGGTGTAAAATTGTTCAAGCCTGCTTCCTAAAGTCAAGGGTATTTCAAGCTAATGGATACAGCTGTGTCTGTAGCTGATTGTCCCAATAGTTGGGTATGGGGACACCAGCCCTGACAAAAGGACCTGGATAGCTAGATAGAGCACCACAGTATTCACTAAGGGCAGACAACCTGTGTTAAGAATTATATATTTCTAGTGAAAAGCAGTTCAGTGTCTACCAAGAAACAAACTACTCAGGCAAATTATCTCAGTCTCATTTACTCCTATACATTGGAGATGAAATCATTTATAAGGGCTAATAGGAAATAATTCTAGTTTCTGTCCCACTTTGTACAGTTCTATGAGATCAAGAATCTTAGGTTTAGAAATTCTAGTTCCTGCATTCTCAAATGACACTAGGCCTTGCACTTTTGCTTATACTGAAGGCAGGAAATGAATGTCGCTTAAACACCTACAATGAACCAAGCTCTCTGCCAATTCATTTAACCCCCATTATAACACCAAGGAGCAGGCAATAACATCTAAATTTCCCATAGGAGAAAAGTGAAACTCAGAGAGGTGAAGTGACTTGCCCAAGGTTATATAGCTAAGAAGGGACAGAGTCAGGGTTCTAGTCCAGGTCCACACACTGCTTCATGTATGATGCCCTAGTGCAGGTATGAGTGCCCTTTACGTTACCATTATTTTAATTTTTTTTCTTTATCGATTTTAGAGAGAGAGAAAGGGAGAGGAAGAGAGAGATAGAAACATTGATGAGAGAGAACATTGAATGGCCACCTCCTGCATGACCCCACTGGGGATTGGGGCAAAAACCTGGGCATGTGCCCTGACGGGGAAACGAACTGGTGACCTCTTGATGCATGGGTTCATGCTCAACCACTGAGCAACACCAGTCAGGCATGAGTGCCCTTTACTTTATTTATTTATTTTTTAAATAAATTAATTTATTTTTGCTACAGATGTTTTTCCTTTTTTTCCCATTGATTCCCCCTTCACCCTCCCTCCCTACTCTGTCCCCACCTTTGTTGTCCATATCCATTGTTCATACATACATGCACATAAGTTCTGTGGTTTATATTTCCCCCTCACCCCCTATTCTGGGGATAGTCACCCCACTTCCATGTCTCTGGGACTACCCCATTCCTCAGACTGTTATGTTGATTATATTTCATAAATAAGTGAGAGCATGTGATATTTGTCTTTCTCTGCTTGGCTTGTTTCACTTAGGATAATACTCTCCAGGTCCCTGCATGTCATCTCAAAGGATAAGAGATCTATCTTTCTTAAAGCTGCATAATACTCCATTGTGTATATCTACCACACTTTTTTTATCCATTCGTCTACTGATGAACATTTGGGCTGTTCCCAGATCTTAGCTATTGTAAATAGCGCTGCTACAAAGATGGGGGTACATATATTCTTTCTGATTGGTATTTCAGGCTTCGTAGGGTATATGCCCAGAAGTGGAATCACTGGGACAAATGGAAGTTCAATTTTTAATTTTTTGAGGTAACACCATATTGTTTTCTATAGTGGCTGCACCAATCTGCAATCCCACCAGCAGTGTACTAGAGTCCCTTTTTCTCCACACCCTCCCCAACACTTGTTGTTTGATGATTTGTTGATGGTGGCCATTCTGACAGGTGTGAGGTGATACCTCATAATTGTTTTAATTTGCATCTCTCTGATGCTTAGTGATGTTGCGTGTTTCATCACATGTCTCTCAGCCATTTGTATGTCCTGTTTGGAGAGGTGTCTATTTAGTTCCTCTGCCAATTTTTAATTGGGTTCTTTGTCTTTCTTTTGTTGAGTTGTATGAGCACTCTATACATATTGGAAATTAACTCCTTATTTGATATATCACTGGCAATTATGCTCTCCCATACAGTCAGTTGCTTTTCCATTTTGATGATTGTATCTGTTGCTGTGCAGAAGCTTTTGAGTTTGATGTAGTCCCATGTGTTCATTTTCTCCATTGTTTCTGTTGCCTTAGGTGAAGTATCCATGAAAATTCTGCTGCATAGGATATCTGAAATTTTGTTGCCTACATTTTCTTTTAGGATTTTTATGGATTCATGAGGCACATTTAAGTCTTTTATCCATTTTGAGTTTATTCTTGTGTATGATGTAAGTTGATTTTCTAGTTTCATTTTTTTGCATGTAGCTGTCCAATTTACCCAACACAATTTATTGAAGAGGTTGTCTTTACTCCACTGTATGCTCTACCAGCTTTGTCAAATATTAATTGGGCATATAGCCTTGAGTCCATTTCCGGGGTCTCTGTTCTGTTCCACTCATCTATATGTCTGTTCTTGTGCAACTACCAGGCTGTTTTGATTACAGTGACTTTGTAGTATGACCTGAAATACGGTAATGTGATCGCTCCTACTTTGTTCTTCTTTTCCAAGATTGCTGTGGCTATTTAAGGTCTTTTTTGGTTCCATATGAACTTTTGAATTATTTGTTCTAGTTCTGTGAAGTATGTCATTGGTATTTTGATGAGGATTGCATTGAATCTATAAATTGCTTTGGGTAGTATGGACATTTTAATGATGTTGATTCTTCCAATTAATGAACAAGGTATGTGCTTCCACTTTTTTATACCTTCCTCTATTTCTTGTTTCAATGACCTGTAGTTTTCTGGGAATAGGTATTTTATTTCTTTGGTTAAGTCTATTTCTAGGTATCTTAATTATTTTGCCACAAAAGTAAATGGGATTGATTTTTTAGTTTCTCTTTCTGTGAGTTCATCATTGGTGTATAAAATGCCATCGTTTTCTTGACGTTAATTTTGCATCCTGCTACTTTGCCAAATTCATTTATTGAGTCTAGTAAGTTTTTGATGGAGTCTTTCAGGTTTTCTACGTATAGTATCATGTCATCTGCGAATAATGACAGTTTCACTTCCTACTTTCCAATTTGGATCCCTTTCATTTTTTCTTACTTTCTGATTGCTGTGGCTAAGACTTCCGGTACTATGTTGAAGAAGAGTGGGGTAGTGGGCATCCCTGTCTTGTTCCTGTTGTTAAGGGAAATTCTTTTAGTTTTTGCCCATTGAGTATGATGTTGGCTGTTGGTCTTTCATATATGGCCTTTATTCTGTCCAGATATGATCCCTCTATTCAAACACTGCTGAACGTTTTTATCAGAAATGGACGCTGGATTTTGTCGAAGGCTTTTTCAGCATCTATTGATATGATCATGTGGTTTTTATTGTTCATTATATTTATGTGGTGTATCACATTTATTGATTTTCCAATGTTGTACCAGCCTTGCATCCCTGGGATGAATCCCATTTGGTCATGGTGAATAATTTTTTTGATTTATTGCTGGATTCAATTTGCTGGTATTTTGTTCAAGATTTTGGCATCTATGTTCATCAGGGATATTGGCCTGTAGTTTTCTTTCTTCATAATGTTTTTTTTCTGGTTTTGGAATTTAAATTATGCTAGCCTCATAAAATGAGTTTGGAAGTCTTCCTTCTTCTTGAATTTTTAAAAATAGTTTGAGGAGAATGGGTGTTAGTTCTTTTTTGAATGTTTGGTAAAACTCCCACTTGAAGCCATCTGGGCCTGGGCTTTTGTTTGGTGGAGAGTCTTGATTACATCTTCAATTTCTTCTGTTGTTATTGGTTTGTTCAAATTATTTATCTTCTCCCGGTCCAGTTTTGGGAGACTGTGTGTTTCTAGAAATTTGTCCACTTTGCTTACATTGTCGAATTTGTTGCCATATAATTGTTCATAGTAGTTGTTAATGATCTTCTGTATTTCTGTAGTATCAGTTTTTACTTTTCCTCTTTCATTTCTGATTTTGTGTATTTGGGTTCTCTCTCTTTGTTTCTTGGTAAATCTAGCTAAGGGTCCATCAATCTTGTTTATCTTTTCAAAGGACCAGCTCTTTGTTTCATTGATCCTTTGAAATGGTTTTTTGGTCTCTATGTCTTTTATTTCTGTCTGATCATTACTATTTCCTTGCTTTTACTTGATGTAGGGTTTTGTTTTTGTTTGCTCTCTAGTTCTTTAAGTTGTGAGGTTAGGTAATCTATTAGAGATTTTTCTTACTTCTTTAGGTAGGCCTGTAGTGCTATGAACTTTCCTCTCAGAACTGCTTTCACTGTATCCCATAGGTTTTGTGTTGTTGTCTGTTCATTTTCATTGGATTCCAGGAAGTTTTTAATTTCTTCCTTGATCTCCTCATTGACCCATTCATTATTTAATAACATGCTGTTTAGCTTCCATGTGGTCAAATGTCTTTGCATGTTCTTGTTGCAATTGATTTCTAGTTTAATGCCATTGTGATCTGAAAAGATGCTTGATATGATTTCAATCATCTTGAACTTGTAGAGACTTAGTTTGTGCCCTAACATGTGGTCTCTTTTTGAGAATGTCTTATATGGACTTGAGAAGAATGTGAATTCTGTAGTTTTTGGGTGTAATTCTCTGTAGATATCTATTAAATCCATTTGGTTTAGTGCTTCATTTAGAGTCTCTGTTTCCTTGCTAATTTTTTGTCTGGAGTATCTATCCAGTGATGTCAGCGCGGTGTTGAAGTCCTCTGTTATGATTGTATTGCTATCAATTTCTCCTGATGTCTTCCAGAGATTTTTAATATATTTTGGTGCGCCTATATTGGGTGCATATATGTTTATCAAGGTGATAACTTCCTGTTGGATAGATCCTTTCAGTAATATGTAGTGGCCTGCTTTGTCTCTAGTTATGGTCTTCATTTTGAAATCTATTTGGTCACATATGAGTATTGCTACCCCAGCTTTCTTTTCCTTTCCGTTTGCTTGGAATATTTTTTCCCATCCCTTTACTTTCAACCTATGTGAGTCTATTGTTGTGAGCTGAGTCTCTTGTAAACAACATATAGAAGAGTCATGCTTTCTTATCCAATCAGCTACTCTGTGTCTTTTTATCAGAGCATTCAATCCATTTACATTTAAGGTGATTATTTATATGTATTTATTTATTGCCATTTTTGTTCAGTGTGGTTCTATTTCTCTTCCTATTTCTCCTGCTAATTACAGCAGTCCTTTTAACATTTCTTGCAGTGCTAGTTTGGTGCTAATGTGTTTTCTTAGCCTTTTTTTTTTTCTGGGAAACTCTTTATTTGACCTTGTATTTTGAATGATAGCCTTGCTGGGTAGAGTAGTCTTGGATTCTGATCTTTCTTTTTCATGATGGTGATTACCCCATGCCATTCCCTTCTTGCCTGCAGTGTTTCTGTTGAGAAGTCAGCTGAGGGCCTCATGTGGTTTCCTTTGTAGGTAACCTGTTGCTTATCTCTTGCTAATTTTAGCATTGTCTCTTTCTCTTTAATTTATGGCATTTTGTTTACTATGTGTCTTGGTGTGGGCCTGTTTGGGTTCTTCTTACTTGGGGCTCTCTGTGTTTCTTGAACTTGAATGCCTTCTTCCATCACCAAGTTATGGAAGTTTTCTGTCACTATTTGTACAAATATATTCTCTAACCCTTGTTCATATTCTTCTTCTTCGAGGACTCCTATGATGCGAATGTTATTACGTTTCCAGTTGTCCCATAGTTCTCTTAAGCTGTCTTCCTGTTTTTAATTTTTTTTTCCTTTTCTTTTCTTATTGGTTGATTTTTTCTACCCTGTCTTCTAATTCACTGATCCAGTCCTCAGCCTCCTCTACTCTGTTATTTAGACCTTCCGATGTGTTCTTTATTTCTGATATGTCATTCTTCATTTCTTTTTGATGGTTTTTAATTTCCAACTTTTTTTTTCAACATTTCTATGTCATTGCTCATGATGCTCATGTCCTTACACATGCTGTTGAGGTTCCTCAAGATCATGACTCTGAATTCTAGTTCTGTTAACTTGCTTAACTGCACCTCATTTATCATTTCTTCGGTAGAGGTCTCTTGTTTTTTCATTTGGCTTTTGTTTCTGTGTTTTACTATTTTGGCTATCACAGTGGGCTTTAGAGCCTGCCAAATTTCTCCTGTGGGTGTTGGTGTTCTGCTGTTTGTGTCTCCCTTTCCTGTGTTTGGGTGAGCCTGTGTGGGCCCACGATAAACACCACTGTCAAGTCTTACTTTCCTGGGTAGATTCACAAGCCCAGGAAAGGTTCAGTTATCCTCTAGCTTTTTCTGGGTGGCTAGTAGTCTCAGTTACTCAGTGCCTTGGAATGTAGCCCTGGTGTTCTGAGTAAGAGAATTTTCAGAGGGTGGGCAGATGCTGATTGTTAGTGAGCCTCAATTTTTATTTCTTTGCCTCACCTGGGAAAGGCTGAATCTCTGAGGGCTGCGGCTGCTGCAATTCTCCACAGCTCAGGGAAGAAGCACACTGGCCACCATCCTTTGTGGCTGCAACTCAGCAAAAACTCTGAGTCCCCACCAAATCCCAAGTGTTTCCACAGAGTTCCTTCCCAGTCAGGTCCCCCTTTGCTGTAGGCCCCAGGTGAGTGGCTGTGGCTACTTTAGTGCCCATTCCTGGTTCCCTGGGCTGTGCAGTGGGCTTGGTCTTTATTCCCCAAGGGCACTGCTCACAGCTAAGAATGTTGCTGTCTGTGGGCTCCCAATTCACCACCCTCTCACACCTCCACAGATCCTACCAGTGTTCCTGGTTATACGGTCCTGTCCTGCTGCTTTTCTGTTGCTTTTTTCCCCCAAAAATTTGTCTTTATTTTAGTTGTAATTCCCGTTTGGTCCTGGGAGATCATCTGCGTGCCTTCTATTTACCCCACCACCTTTTTCACATCCTCTGTACCTATCTTGTGTGCAGCTGGTTGCACAGTCCTTTCTGGTGTCCTCGCACCCTGCAGGTCCCGCAGGAAAGTGGATTGCACAGTCCCTCTCTGGACCTGGCTCTATGCCTATGTTATGGGCTGCTGGGTCGCACCGGCCTCTCTGGTGCTTCAGTACCCCACAGGCCCCATGAGTAACTACATCACGCAGTCCCTGCCAAGTGAGTGCCCTTTACTTTAAAGCTCAGGCTTCCAGAATGTATCTGGGAACATAAAATTGAAATTTTATGGGACATTAATATTTTTTAAATATTGATGTATTTTTTTTATTTTTCTTTATTCATTTTAATTAATTAATTTTTTTTGTTACAGATGTTTCTTCTTTTTTTTCACTGATTCCCCCTCCCCCTCCCTCCCTACCCTGTCCCCAGCTGTGTTGTCCATGTCCATTGTCCATGCATACATGCATATAAGTTCTGTGGTTTATCTCTCCCCCACCACCCCCTCTTCTGGGGATTGTCAGTCTGTACCCCACTTTCACGTCTCTGGGACTACCCCATTCCTCAGACTGTTATGTTCATTATATTCCACAAATAAGTGAGGTCATATGATACTTGTATTTACCTGTTTGGCTTGTTTCGCTTAGAATCATACTTTCCAGGTCCCTCCATGTCGTCTCAAAAGATAAGAGATCTTTCTTTCTTATACCTACATAGTACACCATTGTGTATATGTACCACAGCTTTTTTATCCATTCATCTACTGATGGACATTTGGGCTGTTTCCAGATCTTAGCTATTGTAAATAGTGCTGCTACAAACATGGGGGTACATATATTATTTCTGTTTGTTGTTTCAGTCTTCTTAGGGTATAATCCTAGAAGTGAGATCACTGGGTCAAATGGTAGTTCAATTTTTAATTTTTGAGGTAACACCATATTGTTCTCCATAGTGGCTGCACCAGTCTGCATTCCCACCAGCAATGTACTAGAGTCCCCTTTTCTCCACACCCTTGCCAATACTTGTTTGATGATTTGTTCTTGGGGGCCATTCTGACACGTATGAGGTGATACCTCATTGTTGTTTTAATTTGCATCTTTCTGATGATTAGTGATGTTCAGCATTACTTCATATGTCTTTTTTTATTTGTATGTCCTGTTTGGAGAAGTGTCCATTTAGTTCCTCTGTGCATTTTTTAAATTGGGTTCTTTGTCTTTTTTTTGTTGGGTTGTGGGAGCACTCTATATATATTAGAAATTAACCCCTTATCTGATATATCATTGGCAATTATGCTCTTCCAAAAAGTGGTTCGCCTTTTCATTTTGATGATTGTATCTTTTGCTGTGCAGAAGATTTTGTGTTGGATGTAGTCTTATGTGTTCATTTTCTCCTTTGTTTCTGTTGCCTTAGGTGATGTCTCAGTGAAAATTCAGCTGCATGATGTAATTTCTTATTCTGCCTTCCTGAACATGTAATTTTACCCTACGTGGCACAAGATAATCAACTACCTAGAAATTGTGTGTGTGTGTGTGTGTGTTATGCTGATAAGAAATGTTAAAGAAGGAATACAAAAAATCCATGACTATGTTCACATAATAAGATTGTACAGCAGGACAACAGCCTTGTTATTTTGGCTGTGGTTTTCAGAAAGGATTTGGTCAATTTTTAAAGCAGATTCCTCTCCCCATTCCCCTTTATCATATCCAACCTCAAGTACCTGGAGTAGAACAGAAATATAGTTAGGGTACACCACAAAGTCAAAGTCTTGCTGATTAGTGCTAGAAGGAGAATGTGACCCAGGGGAAGTAAGAGACACCATAACCCTTTTTCCTCCCAGAGAAAAGTGGGAAGGATAAAGAAAAAGAAAGGGGAGAACTAACAAGGAGTTGTAGGTTCCTGACTGTTTTCTCTCTATGCTTAACAGAGGACACAGGGAGGTGATTTAAAGAAATTAGGACAACATCAAAAGTGAACAAGGCACAGCCTGGCCAGACAGAGGAATACACTAGGTTTAACTTTTTGTCATTGCCAGCTTTCAATTCCTATGTGCCATAGACTCAGACTTGAGTACCCACTGACTTTTCATGGGGACTGCCTATGGCAGGGTGAAGGACCTTTAACATGTATTTTGGGGGTGGAACTGAGGCAGTAGACATTTGGCAGAGACTCAGAATTAGTCAGCTACTAGTGAGGATTGAGGTGATACCAAGTTGCAACTGAGCTTTAAACAAGCTGAGAGGGTTAGCAAACTGGGGCTACACCACCCAGGGCCATCAGTGGAAGATGGTGCAGGCAAGGCAGGCAGTATACTCAAAAGGAGAACTGAGGTGTTTCCTTTGCTGCATTGGAAGCAGGGATTCCCATGCCTGCAGACTTAAAACCTCTCCTGTCATCCTAAGGGTACAATAGTGTCTTTCCTTCATTAAATCGTAATGTGTCATTCTCTCTGTCCTCAACACAAGATCCATTTTCACTCTTTTCCACCTTTCTTTGCTTATCGGGAAACTCGCTTTCATAGATTGTGTCATCTGAGCGCCATTGTCCTCTGCTTTCTGGGTGCCATTTGCCAATGGAAGGTACCAACAGAAGGCCAGAGTGTGGGTAGAAGAGAGATTGGGGTTATTATCTGCTGCTTCTTCTGTATCTAGCAGTGGGCTAAAAGTGACTATATTGCCCTGCAGAAGTTTTGATGGGCACCCCTTTCCCATATCTATAGATCTCACTGGGCTCTGGAACTGTTCTTTTCCTCTTTTAGAGTTAGGGGTGGCAGCACGCCCCTGCTCTTATGATTGTTGGGTACTTCCTCATTCCTGATAGGCTTCTCTTAACCCTATCAACACCTCTGAATACAGTCTCTTATTTAGGTGAACCCATTTTGCATGTAATTTCATGCTGGGTAGAATGATTTTCTGTCTTAGTTTGTCCCATGAAGTCTCAGTCTGTTTCAATTATTCCAGTGCAATGATTGCAGCATTCCTATTTCACTCTCAAAAGATCCTGGTTTGGATAGTGTCCTATGCCAGGGACCCTGACTGTACAACATAGGGAGGCTAGTAGGAAGAAGCACTATTAAATAATGTTACATTTGATCCAGACTGGGCTCTTCTGCTCACTTCACAGAAGGGCGTCAGATTAGTTATAGACAGAATCAAAGAAGCTAAATTTCCTCTACACTTGCAGATTGTGGTGTGAATGATTTTTCAAGTCCCATTGCTCAATTGTCACTCGTGGGGCACAGGAATCTATTATATGCATCTTTGCCAACTCCACTATTCTTAGTGCCCTGCGTGGCCTGAGATTCATAAACACTGTCTGAATGAACAATAAGGGGATGCTGTCAGTATGTTCAGTCAGTGTAACAACTCATTCACACATGGAGGTAACCATGGCACCAGTTCTCACAGGAGATTAGTGTATTCCACAGAGTGAACAGCTGCTGTTAAAGAGAAAGGAATTGGCAGAATAGTGTGTGTGTGTGTGTGTGTGTGTGCGTGTGTGCGCACGCATGTTTGTGTGTTCATGAGGCTACAACCTAAGTATAAATTCACGCTGAAGTGTCATTTCTGTTACTAAGTGTCTTCTGTTATTAAGGTTAGCATAAAATTTAGAGGATGCATATTATATTTTAAAATCCTCCTGCACATAGAAACAACAGGGCTGGCTCTTGGCTGCATTGTGTAGGTTGAGGTGGTGGCTCTCAGTTCTGTTTTATTTGTCAAGTGTTCATGGAGCACACACTGTGTGCTAGGTCTTGAGCTATGAGGTATCTCCTTGGATGTCAGCCTTCAGATACCGTGGTCCAAGCCCTGAGCATGCCTGGGTCCAGTCAGTCTTCTTTCATCTGAAGTTAGAAATCATTGCCTCTATCCCCTACCTGAAATCATTCTTTCTTTAGATCAATCAATAAAAAGATCTCAGTAGAACTTCAGTTTGTTCCTATGAAGAAGCAGGACCCTTTTATTCAATAAACTCACCATATATGGTAACTTCTCAGAAACTCAGCCTGCTAAGAGCAGCTTTATTCCATTCTGGGTGGTTTCATACTTTCTTTCTGGCATTGGTGTTCATCAGTGAGACACACTGAAATCAGAGGTGGGCACTGTGACAGAAAGCCTCCTGTGTATTCAGCAGAGGTCTTCTCCCAGGAAGAGTCCTGAGCCAGGCCTGGGTGATAGCACAGTTGTAGTCCTGAAAACAACACTCACCCAGTACTCATCAGGGGTGGCTCTCTGAGTGCTCTTTGAGCAACCTCTATCATCAGGTCTGGGTTTCCTCTTTGGTCACAATTTTGCTGCAGCAATATGTGCTTACCCTTCTTGCTCTGGGCTGGTATTTATGGGCTCCTTCTTACCTTTTCTCTGGCTATGGCCACAGCCCTAAAATTTCTGAAAGACTGCCCTGAGTTCTGACTTTAGCCCCTTGAGGCTAGCTTCACTTGCTTCTTAGACTGAAAAGACAATGGGTTTCCCATGGAAAGAGATGTGGCATTGACTTAACACATAGCTGCAATTTTCGTCACTCCTCCCATAAAGAGGTGGCATCTAATTCCCCTCCCCTTGGACATGGGCTAGCCACAGTTAATTTGCTTCTAACAAATAAAATGAGGTAAAAGTGATGTTCTATGACTACCAAAGCTACATAATAAAGGGGGAGACAGCTTTAGTCTGGCTCTCTATCTCTCTTGGGAGCCTCACTCTTGGAACCCAACCCAGGCCACAGAAATAGGCCACATGTGTGTGGTTCTGGCTGACAGTGCCAGCTGAGGTCCTTGTCAACAGCCAGCATTACTCCCCAGACACTTCAGGAGGAAAGTTTTCATGATGGCTCCAGCACCAGCTGCTGTCTGCCTGCAACCACACAGGAGACCCCTGAGGGAAAACTTGCTAGCTGAGCCCAGACAATCCACAAATCTATGAGATATAATATTAATAAATAATTGTTGCTGTTTTAATGTCATTATGTTTGAGGTGGTTTGTTAGGCAGCTATAGACAACCATTACGAGAGGAAAAAAGAATATGGAGAAAGTTCACAGAGTGCTAGAGGGTGATTTAAAGGTTATGTTTAAAACCACGATGAGACATCACCTCACACATGAATAGAATGGCTATTAAAAAAACCTACGATATAAGTTCTGGCGAGGATCTGGAGAAAATAGAATCCTTATGCATTGTGGGTGGAATGTAAACAGGTGTGGTGTTGCCATATAGAACATCAGTATGAAGGGTCCTCAAAAAATTAAAGATAGAACAACCATATCATCCACCAATTCCATTTCTGGGTATTTGAAGAAAATAAAAAAAAAAAACATTATTGAAAATATAAAAAAACAAAAACAAAAAAAGTTATGTATAAAACACAATAACATGCTGGTGAGTGTGAACTTTTTAGTCAACCTAAGGAAAATCAAGGGGAAATTTTCAAAATGTCTTTAAAAACACAGGAAAGGACAGTAAACTTTCTTGATTTCCAGTGAGGACAGCATAAGGGAGAATCAGCTTAAGTTGCAGCACTGTGAAGCTGGGATTGATATATGCAAACATTTTTTAGTGAGGGCAAAGGCCATGGGTGCTTCTACTTTAATTAATCAAATATTTACTTTATTGCCCTCCCACCCAGTTAGGTACATTTTCTTTCCTCATGTTCACTGTGGTCTCTAAGAAACAGTTCATATAAAATGTAATAAACACACATTGAAGATAAAATGTTTTAATATCTTTATATATACCGTTTTTGAGTCTTAAATAATTAAAAACTACATGCTCAAACCAGCTTTCCTTAGAATGGTATCATTTCCTTAAATAGTATGACAAAAAATTAATACTGCTGGGTTAACTGTTTTGGAGCTATGTGAAATAATTTGCCAAAAGACTCACATAGAAGTTGGTGAACTGAAGAGATATCATTTCTCAGAATTCTTATTACACATAAGGATATTTTGCAATTTCATAGCTTTTAACTTTCCTCAAATTGGAAGGCCACCCTTATCCTTCATCTCACCTCACATTTGCCTGTCAGTTACTTTTTGCTAAGAAAGGACCACTCCTTACCAAAAATAAAATATTATGTAGCTTAACAACCACTTATATAGATCCCCTACCTCCACTCAGACTTGAAATATGCTTTTGTTCGTTTTTTCCACCCCTACCACTTTTATTACCTACTGCTACTCTATGGGCAGGGCAGAGAGCTAGATTTACAGGAAGCATCCAGAAGTCTTTTGGAAGAACAAGAGCAGTCCTCCTTCTGCCTTAAATGTAATCACAAAAGCCAAACACAGATAAATTTTTCCTACTGCTTTTGCTGCAATTTTTGATGCTGGGGGATATTTATTCAGCTTTATTATTTTCTTGTTAGAGAATATTTAATTTTACTGGTGGGTGAATGTGGGCGGTGATCACATCAGAGGGAAGAGAAAGAAATTCAAGCATGTTTCTGAGGGAAAAATATGTATTAACAATTTTATGGTGCTACATTCTTTATAGTTAATGTGCAATTCAGGAAAGAACATAATATAATAGGTTTCCAAACTATGCAAAAAAGCAATATCAACTCTGTGTAGACCATATCTTGTGTTAACAAACCCAGAGCTCTAATCGCTAGGCAATCAGATGTATTTGCTGGTGGACTTTTCAGAATTAAACGATTGCTTATGAAGTGCCTTGGGGCTAGAAAGTAATATTAGCTAAACAATGGGTCAGAGGTTCTCTTGACCTACAGTGTTAAAGACTCAACACAAAAGATCCAAAAAAGCTAAGAGAGGCCTTAGAATGTTAGGATATAAGTAAAGAGGCCAGAATCTGGGAGCAAAAATCTAAATGACATTGCCATTAACCCATTCACTAAAATCTTAATGTACATCTATCATATCATTTATAACAGTGGAACAACCATTTTAGTTTACCCCAGGAAGCAATACTCTGTGATATGTTACTTATTGTTAATCTTCAGTTAACTGATCTGTAAAATGGGAAATAATAATAATGCTTACTCTGTGAAGCTGTTGTGAGGCTTGTGTGAGGTAACACATGTTAACTTCTTAACCTAGTGCCTAATACATAATACTAGCTAACAATTAGAGTAATTATTATTGTTATTTCTGGAAGGCAGTATAGCGTAGAGAATAATATGTGTTTCAAAATTTGGTAGAATTGGATTTAAATACCAATTTTTTTTTAAATATGTTTTTATTTATTTATTTTTTAGAGAGAGAGGAAAGGAGAGAGTGATAGAAACTTCAATGTGAGAGAGAAACATGGACTGGCCTCCTCCTGCATGCCCCCCACTGAGGACCGAGCCCACAACCTGGGCATGTGCCCTGACAGGAAATCGAACCAGGACCTCTTAGTCCATGGGACAATGCTCAATCCACTGAGCCACACTGGCCGAGCACCTTTTTTTTTTCTTTTTAAATGTGAGTAGCAATGTGTCCTTGGGCATATCACTGTAAAATAATATTTATAAGATAATATTACTTATCTTCTATGGTCGCTATCAGGCATAACTGAAATTACAAAAAAAAAAAAAGACTGAATGCAGTGTCTAGCACATGGAAACTAATGAATGAATGATATGAATGATAGCTATTATTACTATATGGGATTTTTATTGTATCTAGATACATACGTTTGGTCTAACCTACACCTGATATTATGAAAAAAATGAAACACTATACTTCAGGATTTGCAGTAACTGTGGACTGAGTCCATCAGATTCTCCTAGAAGATGGGAATAGATGAGCCTGGCCATTGTGGCTCAGTGAACTGAGCATCATCCCATGGACTGAGAGGTCCCAGTTCGATTCCTGGTCAGGACACATGCTCTGGTTGCAGGCTTGATCCCCGGTAGGGGATGTGCAGGAGGCAGCTGATTGATGTTTCTCTCTCACATCAATGTTTCTATCTCTTTCTCTAAAAAATCAGTAAAAAAGATTTTAAAAATTATGGGACTAGATGCAAAGAAGACTTATTGCGAGAAACATCCCAGTAAGAAAGCAGGAGTAGGAAGAAAGAGTCTTCAGAAGGTGATGCACGTCTGACCCCTGATAAAGGAAAAAGAAAAAAGAAGGATGGGATAAGAAGAGCCTTAGATGCAACAGAACTCTGAGAAAATCTCAGCCAGGTCGATGTAGAGCCTGGAGCAAAGCTTGCCCATCAGAGAAGAGCTGTGTCAGGCAGAATAGCTCAGCTTTGGTTAGTGTGCCATGCTGTCATTGGGTGTAAACAGCCTGGGGAGAGTATGGCCTTGTCAGGAATGAAGCAGATGGGAACTGTGTTGCTCTAAGCAGGGTCTTTTGAAGGTGCTCTGAATGGCGTAACACCATGGCCACCACAAGGGGCTGAATAAAGCTTCATCCCAGTCAGAACTATCTTTTCATATTAGTTAGTTCCTGGTCTAGGTCAAGCCCTCATTTAAAGACCCTCTATAGATGTGGAATCAAATAGAATTTTCTAAGAAAATTAATACTGCCGAGAGTATTTTCTGGACAATGGTGGAAACATTTAATCAAACAAATATGACATTTGTTGAAAAATCAGCTTAAATTTTCATTTGGAAAATAAAAATCCAGGTGTCAATTTGTCCTGTTTGATTCCTTAACGGAAGCTTAGGCAATAAGTCTCCTTTATATTCATACCTGAAAAACAGTAGCATATTTTCATTAGGAAGTTTCAATAATTCAATCTGGATTCTCTTCCTGTCTAATGTACTACTCAAATTTATTTAAAAATTTTGTTTTAGAGGAATGTCAGGAATGTAATACTGGAATTAGATTGGAGAGTTAAAGCAAATGTACTTTTAGTGTTTATTTATTCTGCTCTATAACTATTGATTTTTCCATGTTCAATTTTATCATCTCCACTTGTGATATTGGTGAGAAAAACTTTTTCTCTACCCTCTTAGGTTCAGTGTTTGGGGGTTGTGAATTAAACTGACAAAAGACAGAGTGGCAAGAGAAAAGGCAGATTTTAATCATGTACATAGGGGAGTTTACAAAAAAAAGTGACTCAAAGGGGCTGGGTTAGAATTTGGGGCTTATAGACAATCTTAATTGGAGAAGGGGAGAGAACAAACAACATTTATGGGAAAACAACCTTTTGAGAAGATAAGAACTCTTAGAAGAGGAGGATATGATGGTTGTGTGACAATGTGTTTTTAGGTATGGAGTGGTGAGTTCTCATCTTTGGTGATGAGTCAGTCTCTTCCCTGGTTTTTCCCAGGGAGGGGCTTATAACAATTGAATTGTTTTGGGAGGCTTTGTTTTTAGGCAGGTGAATAATTTCAGGAACTCAAATGCCTTCTGCTCAATATAATTTTTATGATATTGTGGCATATTTTGTACTCTTTCAGTGATGTGAATGCTGAAATACTGGTTTATCACACAATTTGAGGACCCAGATCAAAGGATGTGCGCAAGACCTAGTAATACTATTAATATTGTCTTAATAATTTAGTGTTTATTCACTGGTAACAATTTAACAGTAGTGGAAAACATAAGTTATTTGGCATTCACTGATGGCATAGGTCATAGAACCAACTCTTTGGAAAGAAAAAAAATACAACTCTTCCAATGAAAACATCACTATGATAAAGAAGAAGCATTGAAATTGAGGGCAGAGGGGAAGAGAAGAAAAAGAATGGAAAATACCAGATAGGATATTCAGGGTCAAGCAATAACTGGTTTGTGCCTGAATCCACTCACTGCTTAAGAAAAGCCAGCAGGTGTTAGATATGTGAAACCAATGAAAGCATCATATCACCAAGAAACTGATAATGCTAGTAAATCAAGTAGCAGGCCTGGATAAATTAAACTTTGGAAGTCCAGGCAGAGGCCTTGGCTACAGTTGCTATGGCCCCTTCTAAATATTCTACCTTAGTTGACAATGAGATGAGGGTGAAAACAAAGGTCAGTATTATGCTGTTGGTATATTGTGGAATTGTTTTAAAGTTTTTGAATAAAAACAGAGTGGATTTTGTTGTTTTTGTTGATGTTGTTTTAAAGTTGGGTATCTCTGAGAGGCAAGGACAATAGGAATTTATAATGTATGAGTTTGCTGGCATGACCAGAGTGGCCTGCAGGACTAAATAGTTCACTCAAACTTATGTTGAGTGTGTTTGATGATGTACCAGAGGTAGGCAGCTACTTGAGACATTTGATTCCTATAATATTTGGGAATTTATCCTATTTGAGCAAGTGAGCTTACATTCAGCAATATTTATTGCATCACTCTTGGTAGTTACAAAAACTCTATAAACAATTTTAATACGCATTGACAGAAAAATTATTAAATAAATTGTATTATTCATGCTATGCAGCTATTAAAAATGAATTAGATAAAAACATATAGACCTTGAGAGATATCCATGAAAAAATTAGCATGTTTTCAAAAAGTATTCAAAAATAATACTTGCAGGATTTTAATACTTCTTTTGCTTATGATATGAACTACAGGAAGTCCTCATTTCATGTCATTGATAGGTTCTTGAAAACTGCAACTTTAAGTGAATGAGTATAAATGAAACTACTTTACGATAGGCTAACTGATATAAACAAGAATTAAATTACTATGGCTTATTTCTGGTAACAAAAACATCACCTAACATCTAAATAAAGATCCAAAACACGGATTTCAAAATGGGGGAGAGTGAGTGGAAGCTACACAAACGATCTCCCAAGACCAAACTGAATTACAACAAAAATAAAGACAAATCATCAGGAAAAAGCAACAGAAAAGCAGCTTGGAGGACCATATAACCAGGGACACTGACTCAATCCTGGTAAGATTGCGGAAGGCATGAGAGGGGGGCTGGGAGCCCACAGACAGCAGTGGCTTTAGCTGTCAGCAGTGCCCTCCTCCAGGTTACACTCCCAAGCAGCTCCAGAGCGCAGAGCTGGGACAGATGCTAAAATAGCCACAGCCACTCAACTTGGGCTCTGGCAGAGGGAAGGTGGACTGGACTGGAACTGTGTGGGGACACTTGAAATTTATAAGGTCCTCAGAGCTTTTGCTGAGTGGCAACCCCACAGGACAGTGGTCATCTTAATCCTTCCCAGGGCTCTGGGGAGAGGCAAAGACCCCTCCCTCGGAGGAGATTCAACCCCACCTGATGGCCATTGAAATTCAAATTAAAGCTCATTAACAACCAGCATCTGCCTCTCCCTCAGGAAATCCCCTTATCCTGAACACCTGAGGGAGTTTGTCATTCAACTGAGAAGCCAAGGCTCTTCAAATAACTGCAATTAATAGCCTCCCAGCAAAGGCTAGAGAATAACTGAACCACTCCTGGGCTTGCAACTGTGCCCAGGAAGGTAAGATGTGACAGTGGTGTTTAAAGTGGGTCCTCCCTGCCTCAACCAAACCCAGTAAAGGGTGCCACAAATAGCAGAACACCAACACCCACAGGGAAAATTTGGTAGGCTCCAAAGACCACTGAGATAGCCAAAATGGTGAAACAAAGAAACAAATAAAAAACAAGAGAAAGAACAAGAGACCTCTACTGAAGATGAGATAAATGAGATGCAGTTAAGCACGTTAACAGAACTAGAATTCAGAGCCATGATCTTGAGGAAGCTCAACACCATGTGAAAGGACATGAGCATCATGAGTAAAGATGTAGAAATGTTGAAAATCAACCAATTGGAAATTAAAAACCACCAAGAAGAAATGAAGAATGACATATCAGAAATAAAGTACATATTGGAAGGTCTAAACAGCAGAGTAGAGGAAGTAGAGGACCGGAGAAATTAGGAGTAATTAGCAGGAAAACTAGGGAAAAAAATATAACACACTAAACAAAAATGGCATTAAATAAGTACACATCAATAATAACCTTAAAGGTAAAGGGGTTGAATGCTCTGATAAAAAGACAGAGTGGATGATTGGATAAGAGAGCATGACTTATATATATGTTGTTTACAAGACACCCATCTCACAACAAAAGTCTCACATGGGTTGAAAGTGAAGGGATGGAAAAAAAATCTCCCTAGCAAACAGAAAGGAATAAAAAAGATGAGGTAGAAATACACATTTCTGATAAAATAAATCTTGAAATGAAGGCCATAACTAGAGACAAAGAAGACCACTAAATAATATTGAAATAATCTATTCAACAGATAGGTATAACCTTGATAAACATATGTGGACCCAATAAAGGAGCACCAAAATATATTAAAAATCTTCTGGAAGACATCAAAGGAGAAATCAATAGTAATACAATCATAGCAGGGGACTTCAATACCCTGCTTACATCACTGGATAGATCCTCTAGACTAAAAATTTACAAGGAAACAGAGACTCTAAATGAAGCACTAGACCAAATGGATTTAATAGATATCTACAGAGAATGACACTCCAAAACTACAGAATTCATATTCTTCTCAAGTGCACATGGGACATTCTCAAAGATAGACCACATGTTAGGACACAAACTGAGTTTCTGCAAGTTCAAGAAGTTTGAAATAATATCAAGCATTTTCTCAGATCACAATAGCATGAAACTAGAAATCAATTGCCACAAGAACATGCAAAGACATTTGACCACATGGAAGCTAAACAGCATGTTATTAAACAAAAAATGGGTTACCAAGGAGATCAAGAAAGAAATTAAAAACTTCCTGGAATCCAATGAAAATGAAGACACAACAACACAAAATCTATGGGATGCAGCAAAAGCACTTCTGAGAGGGAAGTTCATAGCACTACAGGCCTACCTCAAAAAATAAGAAAAATCTCTAATAGACTATCTAACTTCACAACTTAAAGAACAAGAAAGCAAACAAAAAGAAAACCCTAGAGCAAGTAGAACGAAGGAAATAGTAAAGATCAGAGCAGAAATAACCGACACAGAAACAAACAAACAAACAAACAAAAATTCAAAGGATCAATGAAACAAAAAACTGGTTTTGCAAAAAGATAAACAAGATTGAGGGACCCTTAGCTGGACTCACCAAGAAACAGAGAGAACTCAAATACACAAAATCAGAAATGAAAGAGGAAAAGTAACAACTGACACCACAGAAATACAAAAGATTGTTAACAACTACTATGAACAATTATATGGCAACAAATTTGACAATCTAAGCAAAATGGACAAATTTCTACAAACACATAGTCTTCTGAAACTGGATCAGGAAGAGGTAGAAAACATGAACAGACCAATAGCAACTAAGGAAATTGAAGATGTAATCAAGACTCTCCCAGTAAAAAAAAGTCCAGGCACAGGTGGCTTCATGGGGGAATTTTACTGAACATTTAAAGAACTAACACCCATTCTCCTCAAACTATTTCAAAAAAATTGAAGAAGGAGGAAGACTTCCAAACTAGTTTTATGAGTCCAGCATAATTCTAATTCCATAACTAGAAAAAGATATTACAAACAAAGAAAACTACAGGCCAAATTCCTAATGAACATAGCCTTCAAAATCCTGAACACAATACTAGCAAATCGGATCCAGCAATATATCAAAAAAATCATTCACCATGACCAATTTGGATTCATCCCAGGGATGCTACGCTGGTACAATATTTTCAAATCAATAAATAAGATACACCACATAAATAAAATGGAGAATAAAAACCACATGATTATATTAATAGATACCGAAAAAGCCTTCAACATAATCCAGCATCCATTTCTGATAAAAATGCTCAACAATGTGGGAATAGCAGGATCATAGTTCGACATAATAAAGGCCATATATAAAAGACCTACAGCCAACATCATACTCAATGGGCAAAAACTAAAAGCATTTTTCTTAAGAACAATAACCAGGCAAGGAAGCCCACTTTCGCCATGCTTGTTTAACATAGTACTGGAATTCTTAGCCACAGCAATCAGACAGGAAGAAAAAATAAAAGGGACCCAAATTGGAAAGGAGGAAGTTAAACTGTCATTATTTGCAGATGACATGATACTATACGTAGAAAACCACAAAGATTCCATCAAAAATATACTAGACTTAATAAATGAATTTGGAAAAGTAGCAGGATACAAAATTAATATCCAGAAACCGATGGCATTCTTATACACCAATGATGAACTCACAGAAAGAGAAACTAAGAAAACAATCTCATGTAACATTGCAGCAAAAAATTAAGATACCTAGGAATAAACTTAACCAAAGAAATAAAAGACCTCTTTGCAGAAAACTACAGGTCATTGAAAAAGGAAATGGAGAAAGATATAAAAAAGTGGAAGCACATACCTTGTTTATGGATTGGAAGAATCAACATCATTAAAATGTCCATACTACCCAAAGAAATCTATAGATTCAATGCAATACCCATCAAAATACCAACAACATACTCCACAGAACTAGAAGAAATACTTCAAAAGTTCATATGAAACCAAAAAAGATCTCAAATAGCCACAACAATCTTGAAAAAGAATAATAAAGTAGGAGGAATGACATTACCAGATTTCAGGTTATACTACAAAGCCACTATAATCAAAACAGCTGGTACTGGCACAAGAACAGGCATATAGACCAGTGGAACAGAACAGAGAAACCAGAAATGGATACAAGGCAATATGCTCAATTAATGTTTGACATGGGTGGCAAGAGCATACAGTGGAGTAAAGACAGCCTTTTTAAAAATGGTGTTGGGAAAAATGAAACTAGACCATCAGCTTACACCCTAAACAAGAATAAACTCAAAATGGATAAAAGACTTATATGTGACTCATGAATCCATAAAAATCCTAGAAGAAACTGTAGGCAACAAAATTTCAGACATCATGCACAGCAGAATTTTCACTGATATATTACCTAAGGCAACAGAAACAAAGGAAAAAATGAACTACATCAAACTCAAAAGTTTCTGCACAGCAAACGATACAATCATCAAAATGGAAAGGCAACCCACTGTATGGAAGAGCATAATTGCCAATGATATATCAGATAAGGGGTTAATTTCCAATATATATAGAGTGCTCATTCAACTCAGCAAAAGGAAGACAAAGAACCCAATTAAAAAATCGGTAGAGGAAATAAATAGACACCTCTCTAAATAGGACATACAAATGGCTAAGAGACATATGAAGAAATGCTCAACATCACTAATCATCAGAGAGATGCCAATTAAAACAACAATGAGGTATCACCTCACACCTGTCATAATGGCCACCATCAACAAATCAAACAACAAGTGTTGGCAAGGGTGTGGAGAAAAGAGGACTCTAGTACACTGCTGGTGGGAATGCAGACTGGTGCAGCCACTATGGAAAACAATATGGTGTTACCTCAAAAAATTAAAAAGTGATCTTCCTTTTGACCCAGTGATCCCACTTCTAGCAATATACCCTAAGAATCCTGAAACACCCATCAGAAAGAACATATGTACCCCATGATTGTAGTAGCACTATTTACAAGAGCTAAGATCTGGAAAAAGCCCAAATGTCCATCAATAGATGAATAGATAAAATAGGTTTGGTAGATATACACAATGGAGTACTATGCAGCTGTAAGAAAGAAAGATCGCTTATCCTTTGAGACTACATGGTGTGACCTGGAAAGTATTATTCTAAGGAAAACAAGCCAAACAGAGAAAAAACAAGTATAATATGGTTTCACTGATCTGTGGAATACAATGAACATAACAGTCTGAGGAATGATGTAGACCCAGAGACGTGGAAGTGGGGTACAGACTCATAATCCCTAGAAGAGGGAGTGTTGTGTGATAGATAAACCACAGAACTCGTATGCATGTATGTATGAACAATGGACATGGACAACAAAGCTGGGGACAGGGCAGGAATGGGGTTAGGGCAAATCAGTGGGGGGAAAAGGAGAAACATGTGTAACAAAATAAGTAAATTAATAAAACAAAATAAATAAAATAAAAGAACAACAAAAATAAATCTTTACAAAAAAATATCCAAAACACTTCTAATAGGAAAGATTGAAGTAAATGTGAGCTATACATACATTTAAGGAAGCTGAATAAAAACCAGTAAACTGATTTTCCAACCTACTTTTTCCAGTGCAAGTTTACAAGTGGTTGGAACATCTTCCAGCAATTCAGGGTGCAAAGAGAGAAGCCACCTTTGACAGGATGCTCTTTCATTGCAGAACACCCTTACACTCACCCACAATCACTCAGATGTGGACAGTATAGACATACCTATTTACCTCATGTACACAGCTTTGGGATGTGGGAAGAAACCAGAGTTCACAGAGAAAACCCATGCAGACATGGGGAGAACATGCAACTTCTCACAGACAGCAACCTCTGCCTGGAATCAATTTATACTTTCCCATCAACATTATAACAAAACAGTGTTATTAGAGGACCTGCTGTACACATGATTGCATCTTGTTGATAATGAATAGCAGATTTATTAAATTATAATTCTTTGAATATAATCGATGGGAAGAGTAATTCCTTACATGGAGCTTGGTCCACTTTCTATGCCTCACTATAGCTAAAATAATCCTGAGAAGATGATGATTATAATATTGGAAGTACCTTTTTTTTTTTTTTTAAGTTAAAGAATAAGAAGATTTAGGGAGGTGAAAGGTAGAGGAATAAATGTACTTAATTATTTGTTTAGGGCTAGGCGTTTTTAAAATTTTCTGTTGAGAGAAGGAAAAACTAGGGACTACACACTACTATTCAATTGTAGATAGAGATAAGGAAGCAAAAGTGGTCAATGTAAAAAGCCTAGAATTGCATATCCAACGTCATTTTTGTATAATGCATTACAATTTCAAAGACATTTTACATCCAGTTACTCACTTGTCAGAGATCTGGATATATGCCTGCCATTCAAAGAAAAAAATAAAAATAGAACTAGATTAGTTCTGTCTCTGAGTGCTAGCTAAATTGGATAATTGATAAAATCTGTATATGTGGTCAGTCAAGAGAAAATTAAGGTTTTCTTCACTGGGGTTGAGAATTAAGATAGTGTTCAATATAAATAAATGCATGAACTGTGCTGTGTATGATACTCTCAGCATTCCTGTATCTTATACTTGTTCTGGCAGATTGGAAGTAGAATGAGAATAAAGGAGAAGGAACAACATCTGGGCAGGGATGCAGGTTAAGTGGGAAGAGGAGTTCACAGGTGAATTGAGGTGATGGTTTTGGTAATTGTGGTATAGGATTTCCTTTTCTGGTGAGGTTGAACCAGTTTATTAAGAACAACACTCCTGCTGAAGACCACTAATGTGCCACACCCTGGCATATTAAAAAATATTCTTGAAAGTGCCAGTTCAGATAGATGAAAATAAAGCCAGGGACAAAAGGAAAAAAAGATAGGTACCCAGGGAGTGAACCAGAGTTTGGAGCCACTTTTCCCCTAGAGTACTGGGGCATTTGTCAATTTCTTATCACGTGAATGAGATCTTAAAATGCTTGAATTTTAGCAGCCTTGGAAGCTGCCTTTTAAAAAATCTTGTTCCTCAGACTGTTATGTTCATTATATTCCATATATAAGTGAGATCATGTGGTATTTGTCTTTTTCTGCTTGGCTTCTTTCACTTAGGATAATACCCAGAAACATGGAAGTAGGGCACAGACTGACATCCCTCAGAAAAGGGGGTGGGGGGGTAGGAAGAGATAAACCACAGAACTTATATGCATGTATGCATGACCAATGGACATGGACAACTAAGCCGGGACGGGGCGGAGGTGTGGTGGGGTGCGGGGTGCCAATGGGGTAAAAAGGTAAAATATCTGTAACAAAAAAAAAAAAAAATCTTGTTAACTTTTTTATTGAGTTAACATTGTTGATAACATTATGTAAGTTTCAGGTGTACAACATTATACTTGAACATCTGTATACATTATAGTGTGCTTACCACCCAAAATTGAGTTTCAGTCTGTCACTATATATTTGATTCCTTTTACCTGTTTCACTCTCCCCATCCCCCTTTGTCTCTGGTAACCACTAATCTGTTGTCTATATCTATGAGTTTGTTTTGTTTATTTGTTTCTTTTTTGTCTATATTTCTCTCATGAGTGCAATCGTATGGTTTTTGACCTTTTACATCTAACTTATTTTACTTACCATAAAACCCTCAAGGTCCATCTATGTTGTTGTAAATGGCTATATTTACTTTTTATTACTGAGTAGTTATATATATCACATTTTCTTTATCCATTCACTGGTGAGGATGTGGAAAAAAGGGAACCCTTGTACACTGTTGATGGGATTGTAAATTGGTGTAGCCACTATGAAAAATCATATGGAGGTTCCTCAAAAAATTAAGAATAAAACTATTATATGACCCAGAAATTCCGCTTCTGGGTATTTATGTGGAGAATATGAAAACACTAATATGAAAGGATATATGTAACCCTATGTTCATTACAGTGTTATTTACAATAGCCAAGATGTGGAAACAACCTAAGTGAATGACCCTCTTGATAGTTTTACAAGGGTAGAATAGAAGGTTTGGAATTCAGGTCTCTGTGGCCTGGGACCATAGAAGAGCTGTATCCTAGGAGTGAGGGTATACCATCACAGTTACTGCAACTGAACCTGTTTCAATCCCTGAATAGATTGAGGTGATCCTGGATTATCTCAATCCTCAGACCATGGCAGAAGCAAATGAAAACCCACTCTGTCAGAGGCTAACATTATCCTATGTCTCATATTATTCATATGAATATTTTATAAATACAATATTTGGCAAAAAAATTAAACAGATGATGAAGGAGACAAGCCTGAATGCCTTGAAATGGCATCTTTAAAATGTTAAAAGAAACTAACCACCAATCTAGAATTCTATATTCAGTGATAATACCCTTCAGTAATAAGGCGACACACTGATTTAGTTATCTATTGCTACATAACTATATTACCACAAACTTTGTGGTCTAAAATAACATATAGTTATTATCTCAGAGTTGATGTGGGTCAAAAGACTAGATGTGGCTTAGCTATATTCTCTGAAAGGTTGCAATGAAGGTTTTGGCCAGAATTGGGTTCTCATTTGAGGCTCTACATGGGAAGAATATGTTTCCAAGATCATGAAATCATTGCCAGCATTCATTTTATTTCAGGGTCTCAGACTGAGGGCCTTGGGTTGTTTGCTGTCCTTTAGCTGAAGGCTGGAGGTTTTAAAACTATATATTGAAAAAATAAGGCTAAAAATCAATAAGCTAATTATTCATCTTAAGAAATTAGGAAAATAAAAACAAATAAAACTCAGAAATAAGAAAATAATAAACAGGTTTTTACTGAGCAAGATTTGAGGAAGATGGCTGCGGGCGGGACCAGAGGGAGGGTGAATATATGAGAGAGTGAGCTAGTTTGTGAAAGAGGGTGAGTGGACACGAAGGTGGACAACCAAACCCAAGCAGTGCAGAGACATGGAGCAGAAAGTTTCTGTGCTGTGGACGGGAGCAGCCAGCTACCTTGGTAATCAGCCCTTCAGGGCACTTCTCCCTGTGCCACGGGGAGGTCCCACCATTTTGAAAGATCCCAGTTATTCCCTGGGAGGAGAAAGAGAGAGAGGCTAGGGCCCAGCAACCTGAGCCCAAGAGCACACCTGGCACAATCAAACCAGTGGACACGGTGTCAACACAGACCATTGCACAGTAGAGGAGTTCCCAAGGTGCCTGTTATAGAAGACACAGACAGTCCAGAGGCCAGCACTATCCCCAAAAGTAGCAGCTGGATCAGAGTCAAGATCTACCCCCAGCAACAGAGGCTGGGGAGCAGACATCCATCCCCAGGCAACAAAAGCAGAGACCAGCAGCTGAGACCCATCCCCAAAAACTATAGCAAAAGCTGAGCAGGATTTGAGCCCCAGGGGAAGCAGCTCTCCCCAGCCACCAGCGGTGGGACCTGGGGCTCCACAGAGGCCCTTACAGTCCAGCAGCTCACAAGAGTAGTGGGAGCTAAAGCCCTAGAGAGACTGGTGCTATCCAGCTGCCCAACCACTGGAACTGCAGGGTGTGGGGGCACCGGAGAGCCCTGTGTGACCCACCAGGGACTGTGGCATCCAGTTACCCATAGGGCCTGTGAGGCGCTGAAGCACCAAAGAGGCCTGTGCAACCCAGCATGGACTGTGCCATCTAGTTACCTGCGGGACCTGCAGGGTGCTTAAGCACCAGAGAGGCCTTTGTGACCCAGCAGGGACTGTGCCATCCAATTACCCACAAACCTGCTGGGTGCTGAAGAATCAGAGAGGCCTATGTGAAACAATAGGGACTGTTCCATCCAGTTACCTACGGGACCTGTGGGGTGCTGAAGCACCAGAGAGGCCTGTGCAACCCAGCAGACCATAACATAGGCATAGAGCTGGGTCACAAAAGGGACTTTGCGATCCAGTTACCTGTGGGACCTTCAGGGTGCTGGGACACCAGAAAGGCCTGTGTGACCCAGCTGTGCACAAATAAGCATAGATGATGTGAAAAACACAGGCAGAGTAAATAGAAGCTATGCAGATGATCTCCAAGGACCAAACAAAAATTACAATTAAAATAAAGACAAATCCTCAGAAAAAAAGGAACAGAAAAGCACCAGGACAGGACCAAATTACAAGGGACACTGAACAACAGAAGTACATTCCAAAGCACTAAGTAACTGAGATTACTAGTCACTAGGAAGAAGCTAAAGGATAACTGAACCTTTCCTGGGCTTGCATATCTACCAAGGAAAATGATATGGGAGAGCAGTGTTTAATGTGGGCCCACCCAGGCTCATCCAAACAGAGTAGAGGGAGCCACAAACAGCAGAACACCAACACCCACAAGGAAAATTTGGCAGGCTCCAAAACCCACTGAGATAGCCAAAATGGTGAAACAAAGAAACAAATTCCAATGGAAGAACAAGACAACTCTATTGAAGATGAGATAAATAAAATGCAGCTAGGCAAATTATCAGATAAAGTTCAGAGCCATGATCTTGAGGAAGCTCAACAGCATGAGTAAGGACATCAGCCCCATGAGTAAAGATATAGAAACACTAAAAACCCACCAAGTAGAAATCAAGAATGGCATAGGAGATATTAAGAACACATTGGAAGGACTAACCAGCAGAGTAGAGGTAGCTAAGGACCAGATCAGAGAATTAGAAGACAGGGTAGAAAAAAATCAAGCAATCAGAAAACCAACAACAAAAAAAGATTAAAAAACAGGAAGACAGCTTAAGAGAACTGTGGGAAAACTGGCAACATAATAATATTCAAATCATAGGAGTTACAGAAGAGGAAGAAAATGGTGAGGGGTTAGAGAATATATTTGAAGAAACAGTGACAGAAAACTTTCCAAACTTGATAAAGGAAGAAGGCATTCAAGTTCAAGAAGCACAGAGAGCTTCAAGTAAGAAGAACACAAACAGGCCCACACCAACAAACATAGTAATTAAAATGCCAAAAATTTGAGATCAAAGAGAGAATCCTAAAGGCAGCAAGAGATAAGCAACAGGTTACCTACAAAGGAAACCCCATAAGTCTCTCAGTTGACTTCTCAACAGAAACACTACAGGCCAGAAGGAAGTGGCATGAAGTAATCAAGGTCATGAAAAACAAGAATCTGAATCCAAGACTATTCTCTCCAGCAAGGCTATCATTCAAAATAGAAGGTCAAATAAAGAGCTTTTCAGACAAAATAAGGCTAAAGTAATATATTAACACCAAACCAGCACTGCATGGTGTGCTAAAAGGACTGCTGTAATTAGTAGAAGAAATAGGAAAAAAAAATTGAACCACACTAAACAAAAATGCCAATAAATAAGTACATATCAATTATAACTATCACCTTAAATGTGAATGATTTGAATGCTCTGATAAAAAGACACAGAGTAGCTGACTGGATAAGAAAGCATAGCTAATATAAATGTAGTTTACAGGAACCCCACCTTACAACAAAAGACTCACATAGGTTGAAAGTGAAATGATGGAAAAAATCATTTAAGCAAACATAAAGCAAAAAAAAATCTGGGTTAGCAATACTCATATCTGATAAAGTAAATTTCAAAATGAAGGCCATAACTAGAAACAAAGAAGGCCACTACATAATACTGAAAGGATTGACCCATCAGGAAGATATAACCTTGGTAAACTTATATGCACCCAACTTAGAAGCACCATCATATATTTAAAAACTTCTGGAGGACTTCAAAGGAGAAATCAACAGCAATACAATCATAGCAGGGGACTACAATACCACACTGACATCACTGGATAGATCTAGACAAAAAATTATCAAGGAAACACAGACTCTAAATGAAGCACTAGATCAAATGGATTTAATAGATTGCTGCAGAGAATTACACCCCAAAACTGCAGAATTCACATTCCTCTCAAGTGCACATTCTCAAAGATGGACCACATGTCAGGGCACAAACTAAGTCTCTACAAGTTCAAGAAGATTGAAATCATATCAAGTATCACAGGGCATGCAACTGGAAATCAACTACGACAAGATCATGCAGAGATATTTGAAAACATGGAGGCTAAATAGCATGTTATTAAACAGTGAATGGGTTACCATGGAGATCAAGAAAGTAATTAAAACTTCCTGGAAACCAATGAAAATGAACACACAACAACACGAAACCTATAGGATGCAGTGAAAGCAGTTCTGAGAGGGAAGTTCATAGCAGTACAGGCCTACCTCAAGAAACAAAATAAACTTTCTAATAGACTATCTAGCCTCACAACTTAAAGAACTAGATAGCAAACAGAAAGAAAGCCCCAGACCAAGTAGAAGGAATAAAATATAAAGATCAGAGCAGAAATAAATGACATGGAGACCAAAAAAAAAAAAAAAAATTCAAAGGATCAATGAAATAAAGAGCTGGTTCTTTGAAAAGATAAACAAGATTGATGGACCATTAGCTAGACTCACCAAGAAACAAACAAACAAAAAAACAGAACCCAAATACACAAAATCAGAAATGAAAGAGGAGAAATAATAACTGACACCACAGAAATACAAAAGATTGTCAAGAGATATTATGAACAATTATACGTCAACAAATTCGACAATCTAAGCAAAATGAACAAACTTTAGAAACACATTGTCTCTGAAAACTGTACTGGGAAGTGACAGAAAACTTGAAAAGACCAATAACAAAGAAAGAACTTGAAGATGCAATTAAGACTCTCCCAGTAAACAAAAGCCCAGGCTCAGATGGCTTCATGGGGGAATTTTACCGTACATTCAAAGAAGAACTAATACCCATTCTCTGTAAAATATTTCAAAAAATTAAGGAAGAAGGAAGACTTGCAAACTCGTTTTAAGAGGCCAGCATAATTTTAATTCCAAAACCAGAAAATGACACTACAAAGAAAGACAACTACAGACCAATATCACTGATTAACATAGAGGCCAAAATCCTGAACAAAATAGTAGCAAATCGAATCCATCAACACATCAAAAAAATTATTCACCATGACCTAGTGGGATTCATCCCAGGGATGCAAGGCTGGTACAATATTCACAAATCAATCAATGTGATACACCACATAAACAAAATGAAAGATAAAAATCATATGACCGTATCAATAGATGCCGAAAAAGCATTTGACAAAATACAGCGCTCATTTCTGATAAAAACGCTCAGCAATCTGGGAATAAAGGAATCATATCTTGAAATAAATAAAGCCATATATGAAAGACCTATAGCCAACATCATACACAATGGACAAAAATTTAAAAGTATTTCCCTTAAGAAAAGGAACAAGACAGGGATACCCACTTTAGCCACTCTTATTGAACATAGTACTGGAAGTCTTAGCCACAGCAATCAGGCAGGACAAATAAAATAAAAGGGATCCAAATGGGAAAGGAGGAAGTGAAACTGTCATTTTGTGCAGATGACAGGACACTATACATAGAAAACCTCAAAGACTCCATCAAAAACTTACTAGACTTAAGAAATGAAGTTGGCAAAGTAGCACGATACAAAATTAACGTCAAAAAAATTGATGGCATTTTTATACACCTATGACAAACTCACAGAAAGATAAACTAAAAAACACAATCCCATTTACCCTCACGAGAAAAAATTAAGATATCTAGGAATAAACTTAACCAAAGAAATAATAGACATATATGCCAAAAATTACAGGTTATTGATAACAGAAATAGAGGAAGATATAAAAAAGTGGAATCACATACCTTGTTCATGGATTGGAAAAATTAGTGTTGTTAAAATGCCCATACTACCTAAAGCAATCTAAAAATTCAATGCAATCCCGATCAAAATACTAACGACATACTTCACAGGACTAGAACAAATACTTCAAAAGTACATTTGGAACTAAAAGAGACCACATATAGCACAGCAGTCTGGAAAAAAAGAACAAAGATGGAAGGATCACATTACCAGATTTCAGGTTATTCTAGAAAGCCACTGTAATCAAAACAGCTGGGTACTGGCACAAGAACAGGCATATAGACCAGTGGAACAGAACAGAGAAACCAAAAATGGACCAAAGGCAATATGCTCAATTGATATTTGACAAAGGTGGCAAGAGCATACAGTGGAGTAAAGACAGCCTCTTTAAAAATGGTGTTGGAAAAATTGGACAGCTACATGCAAAATAATAAAACTAGACCATCAACTTACATCATAAACAAGAATAAACTTAAAATTGATAAAAGACTTTAATGTAACTCATGAATCCATAAAAATCCTAGAAGAAACTATAGGCAACAAAATTTCAGACATCATACGCAGCAGAATTTTCACTGATATATCACCTAAGGCAACAGAAACAAAGGAGAAAATGAACACAAGGGACTACAACAAACTTAAATGCTTCTGTACAGCAAAAGAAACAATCATCAAAATGGAAACGCTACCCACTGTATGGGAGAGCATAATTGCCAATGATATATCAGATAAGGGGTTAATTTCCAATATATATAGAGTGCTCATACAACTCAACAAAAGGAAGACAAAGAACCCAATTAAAAATGGGCAGAGGAACTAAATAGACACCTCTCCAAGCAGGACATACAAATGGCTAAGAGACATTTGAAGAAATGCTCAACATCACTAAGCATCAGCGAGATGCAAATTAAAAGAACAATGAGGTATCACCTCACACCTGTGAGAATGGCCGCCATCAACAAATCATCAAACAACACGTGTTGGCAAGGGTGTGGAGAAAAGGGGATTCTAGTACACTGCTGATGGGAATGCAGACTGATGCAGCCACTATGGAAAACACTGTGGTGTTGCGACAAAAAATTAAAACTTGAACTTCCAATTGACCCAGGGATTCCACTTCTAGGAATATACCCTAAGAAGCCTGAAACAGCTTTCAGAAAGAATATATGTACCCCCATGTTCATAGCAGCACTATTTACAATAGCTAAGATCTGGGAATAGCCCAAATTTTTATCAGTAGACAAATGGATATAAAAGCAGTGGTACATATACACAATGGAGTACTATGCAGCTATAAGAAAGAAAGATCTCTTATCCTTTGAGACGACATGGAGGGAACTAGAAAGTATTATCCTAAGCGAAACAAGCTAAACCGAGAAAGACAAGTGTCATATGTTCTCACTTATCTGTGGAATATAATGAAGATAACAATCTGAGTAATGGGATAGTCCCAGAGATGTGAGGTACAGACTGATAATCTCCAGAAAAGGGGATTTTGGGGGAGACATAAATCACAGAACCTATATGCATGTATGCATGAACAATGGACATGGACAACAAAGCTGGGAACAGGGTTTGGAGGGGGGGGTGGAGGGAATCAGTGGGGGGGGAATTTGAAACATCTGTAACAAAAAATAATTAATTAATTAAAAATTAAGAAAATAAATCAAAAATAAAAATATTTTCTCTTGGCTCAAATTCTCCCCTTTTAACAGACAAAATATCTCCCACACAGGTTCTACAAATATGTAGTTTTATAAAGTTGTGTATTCATCTTAGTGAATTTAAAATCATTCACTCTCTAATGAGGTTACTCATTAGTGTTTAAGAAGATTCTTTAGGATCCTCTAATTAGAAGATATTATGAACTATACAGTATGTTCAATGGGCAATTACATTTTTTTACAATTACAGTTTATATTCAATGTTATCTTGTATTAATTTCAGGTGTGCAATATAGTGGTAATATACTTTAGAACGTGTTCCTTCCTGATATTTTGAGTACCCTCCTGGTCCCATACATACTTATTACAGTATTATTGACTATATTTCTTATGCTGTACTTTACATCCCCATGAGTATTTTGCAACTACCAAGCTGTACTTCTTAATCTTTTCACCCAGGTCCCCAACCACTCTTCCCTTTGGAAATCATCAGTCTGTTTTCTGTATCTATGAGTCTGTTTTGTTTTCTCATTTATATTATTCTTTAGATTCCACATATAAGTGAAATCATGTGGTATTTGTGCTTCTCTGAATTATTTCACTTATCATAACACTATCTAGGTTCATCCTTACTGTTGCAAATCATAAGATGTCCTTTTATTGGCCAAGTAACATTCCATTGTATATATGCATCATGACTTATTTTTTTCCATTTATACAAAAATTACCTTTATTTTTTAAAAATATTTTTTGTTGTATTCTTTTTTGTTGAATGTATTACAGATGTCCCTCCTTTTTTCACCCATTGACCACCACTGCCCCTTCCCACTCCCCCTCCTGCCTTCCCCACACTATTGTCTGTGTCCATTGGTTATGCATATATGCATATACATTTTTTGGTTTATCTATTCCCTCCCCCTCCCACTTTTTTTGAGGTTCGTCAGTCTGGCAACCAACAAAAGTTCTTGGTATCTATGAGTTTGTTTCTGTTCTGCTTGCTCATTTTGTTTGTAGATTCAATTATTGATAGATATGTATTTATTGCCATTTTATTGTTCATATTTTTGCTCTTCTTCAAGAAGACCCATCAACATTTCATGTAATACTGGTTTGGTGGTGATGAACTCCTTTAGCTTTATCTTGTCTGGGAAAGTCTTTATATGACCATTGATTGTAAATGACAGCTTTTCAGGATAGAGTAATCTTGGTTGTAGGTTCTTGCTTTTCATCACTTCAAATATTTCTTGCTACTCCCTTCTGGACTTCTTTTGAGAAATAGGCTGACAGGTTTACGGGAGCTACCTTGTATGTAACTAACTGCTTTACTCTTGCTGCTTTTAAGATTCTTTCTTTGTGTTTCAACATTTTGCATTTTGATGATGATGTGTCTTGATATGGGCCTCTTTGAGTTCATCTTGTTTGGGACTCTCTGTGTTTCCTAGTCTTGTATGTCTGTTTCCTTCACCAATTTAGGGAAGTTTTCTGTCATTTTTTCAAATAGGTTTTCAATTTCTTGTTCTCTCTCTTCTTCTTCTGGCACCCCCAAGATGTGAATGTTGGCACACTTGAAGTTGTCCCAGAGGCTCCTTACACTATCTTCATTTTTTTCTTTTTTTTAATTCTTTTTTCTTTTTGCTGTTCTGATTGGGTGTTTTTTGCTTCCTTATATTCTAAATTGATTGTTTGCTTCTTGGCTTTACCTACTCTACTATTGACTTCCTGTAAATTATTCTTTTTTTAAGTTAGTGCATCTTTCATTTCTGACTGGTCCTTTCTTATGTTGTTGATGTTCTCACTACGTTCCTTGAAGTTCTCACAAAGTTCCTTGAGAATCCATATAACCAGTGTTTTGAACTCTGCGTCTATTAAATTCCTTATGTCCATTTTGTTTAGTTCTTTTCCTGGAGTTTTGTTTTCTTCTTTTATTTAAAACATGTTTCTTTGTCTCACCATTTTGGCTGCCTCCCTGTGTTTGTTTCTATGTATTAGGTAGAATTGCTATGTTTCCTAGGCTTTGTAGGTGGCCTATTGTAGTAAGTGTCATGTAGGGTCCAGTGGAACAGCCTCCCTGATCACCACAGCTTGGCCCTCAAGGTGCACCCCTTGTGTGGACTGTGCACCCTTCTGTTGTAATTGAGTCTTGGTTGCTGGTGATACATCAATGGGAGGAATTTACTCAGGAAGATCAGCCGCAAGGGCTGGCTATGACCACTTGCCACTGACCTCTGTCTACATTGGAGAATCAGTTGTGCAAGGGCCCACCACACAGAGCAAGACTTACTTCAGCAGGGCTCTGCTACCCACTGAGACCACTCCTTGAGTACGTTGCTTGTGAAGGTGGTTGGGTGGTGGTGCTTTGACATGATATGAAGCTGTCCACTGGCTCTGGGGCAAAATCAGCCACTGCCTGTGTCTTACCAGGGCCCACCAGGTATAAGCAACTAAGTGATCTGAGAATGACTGCTTTTTTAAAATTTAAACAACTGATAGCAATTCTTTAATTGTTATAAAACATAAAAATATTTTTTGTATTTTTCAATTACAGTTCGCACTCAATATTATATTAGTTTCATGTGTATCAAACAGTGGTTAGACATTTCTATAATTTATGAAGTGATCCCCTGAAATGTCTAGTACCCACCTGACACCACACACAGTTATTATAATATTAGTGACTATATGTCCTGTGCTTTACATCCCCATGGCTATTGTGTAACTGCCAATGTGTACTTTTTTAAAAAAAAAAATTATTTATTGCCCTGGCTTGTTTGGCTCAACATTTGAAGCCTAGGCCTGCGGATCAGAGAGTCCCGAGTTCAGTTTCCACTAGCAACACATACCCCCCCCCAATTTTTTAATTATTATTTTTTTGTTACAGATGTTTCTCATTTTCGCCCCATTAATACTATCCTCCCTTCCCATCACCCCATTCCCAATTTTGTTGTCTATGTTCATTGGTCATGCATACATACATGTACTTTCTGTGGTTTATCTCTTCCCCACAAACCTCACTTCCTCTGAGCCTTGTCAGTCTGTACCCCAGCTTTATGTCTCTGAGTTAATTTCTTCAGCAGTTTGCATAGTTCATTATATTCCAAAAATAAGTGAGATCATGTGATATTGTCTTTTCTGCTTGGCTTGTTTTGCTTAGCATAATAATCTCCAGGTCCTTCCAAGCCATCTCAAAGGATATGAGATCTTTTTTTCTTACAGCTCCATAGTATTCCATTGTGTAAATGTACCACAGCTTTTTAATCCACTCATTTATTGATGGACATGTGGGTTGTTTCCAGATCTTAGCTATTGTAAATAGTGCTGCAGTGAACATAGGGCTACATATATTCTTTCTGATTGGTGTTTCAGGTTTCTTAGGGTATAATCCTAGAAGTGGGATCACTGGGACAAATGGCAGTTCAATTTTTAATTCTTTGAGGTAACACCATACTGTTTTCCATAGTGGCTGCACCAGTCTGCATTCCCACCAGCAGTGTACTAGAGTCCCTTTTTTCCCATACCCTCTCCAACACTTATTGTTTGATGATTTATTGATGGCAGCCATTCTGACAGGTGTGAGGTGATACCTCATAGTTGTTTTAATTCACATCTCTTTGATGATTAGTGATGTTGAGCATTTCTTCATATGTCTCTTAGCCATTTGTATGTCCTGCTTGGAGAGGTGTCTATTTAGGTCCTCTGCCCATTTTTAATTGGGTTCTTTGTCTTCCTTTTGTTGAGTTGCATGAGCACTCTATATATTTTGGAAATTAACCCATATCTGATTCATCATTGGAAATTATAGTCTCCCATACAGTGGGATTCCTTTCCATTTTGATGGTTGTTACTTTTGCTGTGCAGTAACTTTTAAGTTTAATGTAGCTCCATGTTTTCATTTTCTCCTTTGTTTCTGTTGCATTAGATGATGTATCAGTGAAAAGCTGCTGCATATGATGTCTGAGATTTTGTTACCAAGATTTTCTTCTAGAATTTTTATGGATTCACAAGTAACATTTAAGTCTTTTATCCATTTTGAGTTTATTCTCATGTCTGGTGTAAGTTGGTGTTCTAGCTTCATTTTTTTGCAAGTAGCTGTTCAATTTTCCCAACACCATTTATTGGAGAGACTGTCTTGACTCCACTGTATGTTCTTGTCACCTTTGTCAAATATTAATTGAGCATATTGTCTTGGCTCAATTTCTGGGTTCTCTATTCTGTTCCAATGATCTATACGCCTGTTCTTGTGCCAGTACTGGGATGTTTTGATTACAGTGACTTTGTAGTATAACCTGGAATCTTGTAATGTAATCCCTCCTACTTTGTTCTTCTTTTTCAAGGTTGCTGTGGCTATTTGGGGTCTTTTTTGGTTTCTTATGAACTTTTGGAGTGTTTGTTCTAGTTTTTTGAAATATGTCGTTGGTATTCTGATGGGGATTGCATTGAATCTATAGATTGCTTTGAGTAGTATGGACATTTTAATGATGTTAATTCTTCCAATCCATGAACAAGGTATATGCTACCACTTTTTAATATCTTACTCTATTTCTTTTTTCAATGACCTATAGTTTTCTGTGAAGAGGTCTTTTTCTTATTTGGTTAAGTTTATTCTGAGGTATCTTAATTTTTTTGCTGCGATGGTAAATTAAATTGTCTTTTTAGTGTGTCTTTCTGTAATTTTATCATTGGTGAATAAGAATGTCATTGATTTCTTGATGTTAATTTTGTATCTTGCTATTTTGCTAAATTCATTTATTAAGTCTAGTAGGTTTTTGATGGTGTCTTTAGGGTTTTCTATATACAATATTATGTTATCTGCAAATAATGACTGTTTCAAGTTCTCCTTTCCAATTTGGATCCCCTTTATTTTTTCTTAATATCTAATTGCTGTGGCTAAGACTTCCAGTACTACGTTAATAAAAGTGGAACCATTCTTAAGGGGATTGCCTTTAATTTTTGCCCTTTGAGTATAATGTTGGTTGTAAGTTTTTCATATATGGCCTTTAGTATGTTGAGATATGATCCCTCTATTCCCACATTGCTGACCGTTTTTACCAAAAATTGGTGCGTGATTTTGTCGAATGCTTTTTCAGCACCTATTGATACGATCATATGGTTTTTATCTTTTCTTTTGTTTATGTGGTGTATCACAATTATTGACTTGCGGATATTGTACCATCCTTACATCCCTGTGATGAATCCCACTTGGTCATGTTGAATAATTTTTTTGATGTATTGCTGGATCTGATTTGCTAATATTTTGTTAAGGGTTTTGGCATCTGTGTTCATCAGGGGTATTGGCCGGTAGTTTTTTCTTTGTAGTGTCTTTATCCGATTTTGGAATAAGGATTATGCTGGTCTCATAAAACGAATTTGGAAGTGTCTGTATTTTTGGATTGTTTGGAATAGTCTGAGGAGAATGGGTATTACATCTTCTTTGAATGTTCAGTAAAACTCCCCCGTGAAGCCATCTGGACTTGTGCTTTTGTTTGCTGGGAGTTTCTTGATTACATCTTCAATTTCCTTTGTTGTTATTGGTCTGTTCAAGTCTTTTTTTATCTCTTCTTGGTTCAGTTTTGGGAGGCTGTGTGTTTCTAGAAATTTGTCCATTTCTCCTAGATTGTCCAATTTGTCAGTGTATAAGTGTTCATAGTATGTTCGATGATCCTTTGTATTTCTGTGGTGTCAGTTTTTACTTCTTTTTTGTTTCTGATTTTGTTTATTTGGTTTCTCTATTTTTGTTATTTGGTGAGTCTGGCTGAAGGTCTATCAATCTTGTTTATCTTTTCAAAGAACCAGCTTTTTGTTTCATTGATATTTTGAATTCTTTTTTTGGTCTCTATATCATTTATTTCTGCTCTGACCTTTACTATTTTCTTCCTTCTAATAGCTCTGATTTTTTAATTTTTTTTTTATTGTTTACTTTCTAGTTCTCTAAGCTGTAGAGTTAGAAAGTTAATTAGGAATTTCTTGTTTCTTGAAGTAGGCCTGTACTGCTATGAACTTTCCTCTCAGGACTGCTTTCGCTGTGTCCCATAGGTTTTGTGTTGTTGTGTGTTCATTTTCATTGGTTTCCAGGAAGTTTTTAATTTCTTCCTTGATCTCATTAATAACCCCTTTATTGTTTAATAACATGTTATTTAGCCTCCAAGTGTCTGAACATTTTTGTGTGTTTTTATTGTAACTGAGTTCTAGTTTCATGCCACTGTGATCTGAGAAGATGCTTGATATGATTTCAATCTTCTTGAATTTGTAGAGACTTGTTTTGTTTCCTAACATGTGGTCTATTTTTGAGAATGTCCCATGTGCATTTCAGAAGAATGTATATTCTATAGCTTCATGATGAAATGTTCTGTAAATATCAATGAAGTCCAACTGATCTAGTTTGTCTTGTAAGGACTCTGTGTCCTTGCTAATTTTCTGTCTAGAAGATCTATCCAGTGGTGTTAGTGGCGTGTTGCTATTGATCTTTCTTTTGAAATCCTCCAGACGTTTTTTAATATATTTTGGTGCTCCCATATTTGGTGTGTATATGTTTACCAGGGTTATATCTTCTTTTTGTATTGCTGCTGTTAATATTATGTAGTGATGTTCTCTGTGTCTTATTATTGCCCTTGTTTTGAAGTCTATCTTGTCAAATATGAGTATTGCAACACCAACTTTTCTAGTTACTTGAAAAAATTTTTTCCACCTCTTCACTTTTATCCTATGTGAGTCTTTTGTTGTAAGGTGAGTCTCTTGTAGACAGCATATATATAAGTCGTGTTTTCTTATCTAATCAGCTACACTATGACTTTTTATTGGAGCATTATAGCCATTTACCTTTAAGGTAATTATTGATATATAGTTATTAGTTGTCATTTTAATTTTATGCCTGTGTTTTTTTCTCACTGTCTATTTTTTCTTCTTACAACAGTCCCTTCAGCATTTCTGGCAGTGCTGGTTTGGTGGTGGCAAATTTCTTTAGTTTGTTTGTTTGTTTGTTTGTTTTTTTATCAGTGAAGCTTTTTATTTCTCCTTCAATTTTGAATGATAGCCTTGCTGGATAGAGTAGTCTTGGATTCAGACCCTTGCTTTGCATTACTTTGTACACTTCATGCCACTCCCTTCTGGCCTGCATTGTTTCTATTTTGAAATCAGCTGACAGTCAAATCAGAGCTTCCTTGTAGGTAATTTACTATCTCTCTCTTGCTTCTTTTAAGATTATTTGTCTTAAATCTTTGCCATTTTTATTATGATGTGTCTAGCTGTGGGTCTTCTGGGGTTCATCTTGCTTGGGACTCTCTGTGTTTCCTGGACTTATGTAATTTTTTTCCTTCACCAGTTTAGGAAAGTTTTCTGTCATTATTTGTTTAAACAGGTTCTCTATTTTTTTTATCTGTGATTCTTCTTCCCGTATCCCTATAATGCAAATGTTGTCACATTTTGTTTTGTCTCAAAGGTCCCTTAAAATTTCCTCATGCTTTTTAATTTTTTTTTCCATTTGCTGCTGTATTTGGGTGTTTTTCTCTACTTTGTCTTTTAAGTCACTGATTTGGTTTTCAGCTTCTTCTAATCTACTATTAAACCCTTCTAAGGCATTTTTCATAACAGCTATGTCATTGTTTATATCCTCTTGATTTTTATGCATAAGTTCTACCTTTTTTTTTTAAAGCTGAAGTTGTTCCCAGTGAGCACTTTATAATTCTTATTAAGTTGCTTGTAGTTCTCATGAAATTGTTTGAGCACCCTTAAAATCATTGCTTTGAATTCTTTATCTGACAAGTTGCTGTCTTCCATTTCCTCTAGTTCCTTTTCTGGTGATTCTTCTTTTTCTATCTTTTGTGTGTTGTTTCTTTGTCTCCCCATTTTAGCTATCTGGAAGCTCTAGACCTGCTGAGGGATGTTTGGATGTGTATGCAGCTCACTCTGTACCAAATAAGGCTACTGTGCCTCCCAGTCTGTTTTGTTGTGTGTCGCCTCTTGCCTGCTGTGGATCCTGGAGGATTGACTACTGGGGGCTCGTATTGGTGTGTTCTGGTAGATGCTGCTGCTAGATCACATGGGCCCCACTGGAGCTGAGTTCCCAACTGGTCGCTGGTGCAACCTATAGCTTTATAGCTCAGGTCCTGTTGGAGCCACACTCATTGCCCGTACTGTGGGAAGCTGAACTGCACAATCCCTTTGGAGACCCAACTCCACACCTATCTTGTGGGCAGTTGGGTTGCACAGCTCTCTCTGGTACCCCAGCACCCTGCAGGTCCTGCTGGCAGCTGAATTGCACAATCCCTCAGGAGACCCGGCTCTATGCCTATCTTGTGGGCTGCTGGGTTGCACAGGCCTCTCTGTTGACTCAGCACCCCACAGGTCCCATGGGTAACTAGATTGCAGAGTCCCTTTGGAGACCAGGCTTTATACCTATCTTGTGCGCAGCTGGGTAGCACAGGCCTGTCTGTTGCCCCTGCACCCTGCAGATCCAGTGGACAGGCAGCTGGATTGCACCAGTCCCTCTTGAGCTTCAACTTCCCACCACTTTTGTGGGCTACTGGGTTGCACAGGCCTCTGTGGAGCCCCAGATTCTGCTACTCGTGCCTGAGGAGTGCTGATGCCCCTTGGGACTCAACTCCTGCTCAGCCTTGATGTAGTTTTTGGGATGGGTCTCAGCTGCTGGTCTGTGCTTTTGTTGCCTGGGGATGGATGTCTGCTCCCCAGCCTCTGTTGCTGGTGTTATATCTGGACTCTGATTGGACTGCTACTGTGGGGGATGGTGCTGGGCTTCAGGCCATTTGCAGCTTCTGCAATGGGCACTTTGGGAGCTCCAATACTGTGCACTGGTCTGTGTTGACACAGGGTGCCCACTGGTTCGATGGTGCCAGGTGCACTGGTCAGCTCAGGTTGCTGGGCCCTAGCCGCTCCCACTGCCTCCTCCCAGGAGAAACGAGGATTTTCCAAAATGGTGGGGTCTTCCCGCAGTGCAAAGAGAAGCATCCTAAAGAGCTGCTTACCATGGTAGCCAGCTGCTCCCCATCCACAGCACAGGAACCTTGTGCTTTATGTCTCTGCCCTGCTGGAGTTTGGTTATCCACCTTCACATCCATTCACACTCTCTCACACACTTGCTCACTCTCTCACACATTCACCCTCCCTTTGGTCTTGCCTGCCACCATCTTTTCCCAAAAATTGAATGGTTGTTTCTTGTGCTGGGCTTAGAGGTGCCCAGGCAAACCCAAGCTGTGAATCAAGGATGGCTTATTCTAGTGGCAGTTCTGGGTCACTTAACAAGAGGTGTGGGGCTTACTGAGGTCAGATACTGTTTGTTTGAGAGAATTTAGGAAAATCTGAAGCAGGAGCCAACACACGCCAATCCTATGGTAAAACCACTGGAAACAGCTTGGGTAGGCCTGAAAGTTGGGTGGGGCAGGCCCTCATGGAATCACCAGGGTGGGGCAAACCATGTGAGCCATGTTGCTGGAGTCCCAGATATAGTGCCCATCTACCTACCCCATGAAGGAAGGGCTCACCAACGGAACAATGGCCTCCACTGGCATGTCTGTTCAATAGAAAGCTGCCTCTCCAGCTCTTGACAGTCCTGATGTCAAACAACTCAATTTCTCCCCACATGTCTTCAGTGCCTTTCTGGTTGACTCTCCCATGCTGGAGCCTGGAGGGAAAGAGTCTGAGTAAGTCTGTGTATGGGCCCTTTAAGAGGAACTGCCTGGGACTCTAGAAGCCTCAGTCTCCCTCAGCCTCAATTCCTGCTGTTTTTTTACAGCCAGAAGTTATGGGGACTTCTATTCCTGGCACTGGAACCCTGAGCTGGGAGACCTGGTTGGGGCCCGGGATCCTTTTCTCCTCAAAGAGGACCTTCACAGCTGAGATATCCCTTCTGATTTTAGCCACACATCCACACCTCCACCCTTCCTACCAGTCTTGATATGGCATCTTCTTTAATTTTGTAGTTGTAGGACTTCCATTGAGCTTGATTTCAGGTGGTTCTGAAAGATGATTGTTCTGTAGTTTAGCTGTAATTTTGACGTGGTTTTGGGAGAGGAGAGTACCGTATTTGCCTAAGCTGCCATCTTAACCAAAGGCCAAGGCTTCTTTATCCACTTGTCCCTTGATGGGTGCTTGGGTTGCTTCCATAGCTTGAATACTGTAAATAATACTGCAGTGAACATAAGGGTACATGTATTCTTTTAAATTAGTGTTTTGGGTTTCTTCAGATACATACCCAGAAGTGGAGTCCCTGGATCATAAGGCAGACAAATTTATAATTTTTTGAGAAGCCTCCATACAGTTTTTCATAGCAGCTGCACCAATCTGCATTCCCACCAACAATGCATGAGGGTCCCCTTTTCTTCACATCCCTTCCAACACTACTGTTTATTGCTTTATTGATGATAACCATTCTGACAGTTGTGAGGTAATATCTGACTGTGGTTTTAATTTGTATTTCTCTGATGATTACTGACATTTAGCATCTTTTCATAAGTTTGTTTGTCATCAATATGTCTTCTTTGGAGAAGTGTCTATTCAGGTCATTTGATCATTTTTAAATTAGATTGTTTATTTGTTTTGATGGTTAGCTCTATGAGTTCCTTATAAATTTTGGATATTAACCCCTTATAAGATATATCTTTGGCAAATATGTTCTGCCATTTATTGGGTTGCCTTTTCTTTTTGTTGATGGTTTCTTTTGCTGTGTAGAGGCTTTTTAGTATGACGTAGTCCCATTTGTTTATTAATTTTTTGTTCATTTGTTTCCCTTCCTGAGGAGATATAGCAGAAAAAATATTGTTAACAGAAATGTCAGAGATTTTATTGCTTATGTTTTCTTCTATGATTTTTATGACTTACATTTAAGTCTTTTATTTTGACTTATATTTGAGTCTTTTATCTATTTTGAATTTATTTTTAAAACATTTTATTTATTTATTTTTGTTACAGATGTTCCTTTTTTTTTGCCATTGACACTCTCCTCCCCACTCTTGGCCCCCCACACTTCACAGTATTGTTGTCTGTGTTCATTGGTTATGCATATAAGTTCTTTAGTTTACCTCTTCCAGCCCTCCCAACTCGCTCTCTCTGAGGTTAGTCATTCTGTTCCCTACTTCCATGTCTCTGGGTCTATTTTGTTCATCAACTTATTTTGTTCATTATATTCCATAAATAAGTGAGATCTTGTGATTGTCTTTTTCTAGCTTATTTCACGTAGCATAATACTTGAGTTTATTCTTGTTTCATGACTTACATTTAAGTCTTTTATCTATTTTGAGTTTATTCTTGGATACAGTGTAAGTTGGTGGTCTAGTTTTATTTTATTTTATTTTTTCATGTACCTGTCCAGTTTCCCCAACATCATTTATTGAAGAGACTGTCTTTACCCCATTGTGTATTTTTGTCCCCTTTGTCAAATATTAATTGATCATAAAGATGTGGATTTATTTCTGGGCTTTCTATTCTGTTCCATTAATGTCTATGTCTGTTTTTATGCCAGTACTATGCTGTTTGGCTTAGCATAGCCTTATAGTATAGTTTGATATTAGGAAGCATGAGTTCCCCAACTTTGCTCTTTCACAAGATTACTTTGGATGTTTGTCCTCTTTTTTGCTTCCACATAAATTTTTGGATTATTTATTCTAGTTCTTTGAAATACATAATTTGTATTTTGATAAGAATTGAATTGGATCTATAGATTGTCTTGGGTAGTATAGATATTTTAATAATGTTAATTCTTCTTTTCCATGAACATGGTATAGCCTTCCACTTATTTGTATCTTCTTCAATTTCTTTTCTCGTTTCATATAATTTTTCAAGCACAGGTCTTTTACATCCTTGGTTAAATTTATTTCCAGGTATTTAATTTTGTTGATACAATTGTAAATGGGATCATTTTGTTATAGATTCTCTTTTTGATAATTTATTTTTGGTGTATAAAATTGCAAATGGTTTCTGAATATTTTGTATCCAGCTACTTTACTGAATTTATTTATCAATTCTAGTAGTTTTTTGATAGAATCTTTAGTGTTCTCTCTTTACAGTATCATGTCATTTGCAAATAATGACAGTTTTACTTTTTCCTTTCTAATTTGGATACCTTTCTTTTTTTTCTTCTTGCCTGATTATTGTGGCTAGGACTTCTAGTACTATGTTGAATAAAAGTATTGAAAGTAATAATCCTTGTCTTGTTTCTGATCTTAAGGGACATACTTTCAGTTTTTCCCCACTGAGTATGATTTTGGCTGTGGGCTTGTCATACATGACCTTTATTATGTTGAGACATGTTCAATGGGAAATTCTTGAAAATAATTAAGAACTTCTCCTTTTCCATTGGCTTGGACAAGGATTAGGCCTGTGTCACCATTTACCTTGACTATTGCCATAGACTCCTAACTTGTTTCTTAGTCCAGTCTATGCCTCTCTAATTTATGTTTCTTCTTAGCTTAAAGGACTTTTTATAGTGTTTCATTCCATTCATCTTAAATTCTGAGCCCTTTGGCCTGTTCTCTTGGGCAAGTTCCCCTGCCACTCTAGCCTCATGGTGCATTCCTCCAGACTCTTCCCCAATCATCAGGGAGGCCATATCGAATGAGAAAACCATGTTCTTATATGCTATAAGCCTCTGAACATTCTGTTCCATCAACATGAAATGTTGTTTCCCCTTTCTTCAACTCATAAAATCTAACTCATTTCTTTTGTACTTTGTTTTGGCTATGTATTTATTAATGCATTTACACTATGAAACATTTTAACCATAAAGAGAAATATGGAAAGTAACATAATAAATAAGCATGTTACCACCATCTATTTAAAAATATAGATATTTTGTCATATTTACCTTGGTTGTATATTTTTCCATTTTTATGATGAATATTTTCTCACATATAAAAAGTTTAAAGAATAGTACAGTGAGTACCCATATATCTGATTCTGACAATTGGTAATATTTTGCCATATTATTATCTCTCATTTGTTCCATTACCACCTTTCTTTTCATTTTTCCTTTATTAATTTTTAAAGACAGAGGAAGTGAGAAAGAGAGAAACATGGATAAGCCAAAACATTGATTGGCCACCTCCTGCATTCCCCGGACTGGGGATTGGGCCCACAACCTGGGAATCAAACTGGCCACCTCTTGTTGCATGGGTTGATGCTCAACCACTGAGCCACACCGGCTGGACCACCTTTCTTTTTATACACACACACACACACACGAAAAATTTTAATCTAAGTTAAGTTGTGAGTGTTATTATGGTACTTCACTCCTATATACTTCCACATGCATCTCCTAAGAATAAGGTGTTTCTCCTACATAACCTTCATACCATTATTGAATCTAGGAAAATTATCAGTTCTCCTAATACAGGTAATACTGTGTCCACATTAAAAAATGGCAATTTTCCCCAAAATGTCTTTATATAACTATATAACTTGGTTAGATACTCTATAGAGCATCCAATCAAGTTTCACTCATTACCTTTGGTTTAATTTCCTTAAACTCTTTTATTCTAGTATAGTCATTTCTACAATTTATTCTTATGACACTGACTTTTTAAAATTGTTATCTTTATTGTTGAGAGTACTACATATGTACCGCCTTTTTCTTCCCCCATTAACCTCTTCCACCTGGTTCCCACACCACCCCAGGCTTTTACTTCCCTTTTGTCTGTGTGCATAGGTAATGGATATATGCACATAAATTCTCTGGTTAATCTCTTCCTGCCCCCACCTTCCCTCTGAGTTTAGTCAGTTTGTTCCATTTTTTCATACCTCTGTTTCTATTATATTCTCAGTTTATTTTGTTCATTGCATTCCATATACAAGTGATATCATGTGATATTTTTCTTTCTCTGACTGGCTTATTTCCCTTAGCATAATACTCTCCAGGTCCCTACATGTCATCTCAATGGGTAATCTACCCTTCTTTTTACAGCTACATAGTATTCCATTGAGTTAATGCACCACAACTATTTTATACACTCATCTGCTGATGAACACTTTAGTTGTTTCCAGATCTTAGTTTTTGTAAATAATGCTTCTGTGAACATAGAAGTGCATATATTCTTTCTGATCAGGGTCTCAAGATTCTTGGGATATATTCCCAGAGGTGGGATCACTGGCTCAAAGGCAATTTCAATTTTTTAAAAATTTTTATTTATTTGTTTATTGATTAATTTTTGTTACAGATAATTCTCCTTTTTTCCCCACTGATTCCCCCCTCCCCCTCCCCTCCCTGCCTCTTCCCCAGATTGTTGTCCATGTCCACTGTTCATGCATACATGCGTATAAGTTCTGTGGTTCATCCCTCCCCCACCTCCCCAATCCTTAGGGGATTGTCAGTCAGTACCCCACTTCCACATCTCTGGGACTACCCCATTCCTCAAACTGCTATGTTCATTATATTCCACAAATAAGTGAGATCATATGAAATTTGTCTTTCTCTGTTTGGCTTGTTTCACTTAGGATGATACTTTCCAGGTCCCTCCATGTAGTCTCAAAGGATAAGAGGTCTTTCTTTCTTACACCTGCGTAGTACTCCATTGTGTATATGTACCACAGCTTTTTGATCCATTCGTCTACTGATGGGCACTTGGGCTGTTTCCAGATCTTAGCGATTGTAAATAGTGCTGCTACAAAGATGGGGGTACATATATTCTTTCTTATTGGTGTTTTATGCTTCTTAGGGTATATTCCTAGAAGTGGGATCACTGGGTCAAATGGAAGATCAATTTTTAATTTTTTGAGGTGACACCATATTGTTTTCCATAGTGGCTGCACCAGTCTGCATTCCCACCAGCAGTGTACTAGAGTCCCCTTTTCTCCACATCCTCGCCAACACTTGTTGTTTGATGATTTATTGATGGCGGCCATTCTGACAGGTGTGAGGTGATACCTCATTGTTGTTTTGATTTGCATCTCTCTGATGATTAGTGATGATGAGCATTTCTTCAAATGTTTCTTAGCCATTTGTATGTCCTGTTTGAAGAGGTGTCTATTTAGTTCCTCTGCCCATTTTTTAATTAGATTCTTTGTCTTCCTTTTGTGGAGTTGTATGAGCACTCTATATGTATTGGAAATTATCCCCTTATCTGATATATCATTGGCAATTATGCTCTCCCATACAGTGGGTAGCCTATCCATTTTGATGATTGTATCTTTCACTGTGCAGAAGCTTTTGAGTTTGATGTAGTCCCATGTGTTCATTTTCTCCTTTGTTTCTATTGCCTTAGGTGATGTGTCAGTAAAAATTCTGCTGCGTATGATGTCTGAGATTTTGTTGCCCACAGTGTCCTCTAGGATTTTTATGGATTTATGAGTTACATTTAAGTCTTTTATCCATTTTGAGTTTATTTTGGTGTAGAGTGTAAGTTGATGGTCTAGTTTCATTTTTCTGCAAGTAGCTGTCCAATTTTCCCAGCACCATTTATTAAAGAGGCTGTCCTTACTCCACCGTATGCTCTTGCCACCTTTGTCAAATATTAATTGAGCATATTGCCTTGGGTCCATTTCTGGGTTCTCTATTCTGTTCCACTGGTCTATATACCTATTCTTGTGCCAGTACCAGGCTGTTTTGATTATAGTGGCTTTGTAGTATAACCTGAAATCTGGTATTGTGATCCCTCCAACTTTGTTCTTCCTTTTCAAGATTGCTGTGGCTATTCGAGGCCTTTTTTTGGTTCCATATGAACTTTTGAAGTACTTGTTCTAATTCTGTGAAGTATGCCGTTGGTATTTTGATGGGGGGCAATTTCAATTTTAATTGAGGAAGCTCCACACTGTTTTCCATATTGCCTAAGCCAGTCTTAATTCCCATCACAGTGTACGAGGGTTCTGTTTTCTCCACATTCTTTTTTTTTTTTTATATTCTCACCTGAGGACATTTTCCATTTTTTTTCTTTTTTGTTCAGATAGAGCGGGAAGGAGAGAGAGGAAGAGAGAGAGAGAGAAACATCGACTTGAAGGGACACATCGAGTGGCTGCCACCTGACGACCAACCAGGGCCGGGGACAAACTGCAACTGAGGTACGTGCCCCCAGCGGGAACTGAACCCGTGTCTCTCTGTACCGCAGGCCGACGCTCAAACCGCTGAGCCAAACCGGCCAGGGCTCCACATTCTTGCCAGCACTTGTTGTTGGTTGATTTATTGATGGTAGCTATTCTGGCAGGTGTGAGGAGATACCTCATAGTCATTTTAATTTGCATCTTTCTGATGATTAGTGATTTTTTTCATATGTCTGTTGGCCATTTGTATGTTATCATCTTTGGAGAAGTCTTTTGAGGCCCTCTGCCTGTTTTTTATTCTTTATTTTTAAATACATTTTTAATTGATTGCTTTTTAGAGAGACAGAAACATTGATGTGAGAGAGAAACATCAATTGGCTATCTCATGCATGACCCCTACTAGGGACTGAGCCAGAATACCGGGCATGTGTCCTGACTGGAAATGGAACTGGGACCTCTCAGTCCATGGGGCAATGATCAATCCACTGAGCCACACGGGCAGCGAGTTCTGCCCATTTTTCATTGGATTGTTTGTTTTCCTTTTCTTGAGTTGTATGTGTACTTTATATAATCTCAGACATCTCACGGAACAAAATTTTTGCCAATACCTTGCCTAGGGCAAGGGAAGCAAACAACAAAAAAATGTATAAATGGGACTACATCAAGCAAAAAGATTCTGTACAGCAAAAGAAACCAGCATCAAAATGAAAAGGGAACCCACTGAATGGGAGACTATATTTGCCAAAGACACATCTGATCTTTGGTGTTAATTTCCAAAATATTAAGTTTTTAAAGTGACCAGGACAGTTGACTTGTGGCATATCTCAAAATCTGGATTTTTCAAGATATTTCCTCATGTTTTTATTTAACATCTACTTTGTTTTTAATTACTAGAATTTTATTTTATTTTTTTCACTTTTATTTAAATTGTATTTTTGTTACAGATGTTTCTTCTTTTTTACCCCATTGACACCCTCCTCCCCTTCTCCCCCACCCTGTCCTCGGCTTTGTTGTCCATGTCCATTAGTTATGCATACTTGCATATAAGTTCTGTGGTTAATCTCTTCCCTCCTCTCACCACCCACTCTTCTGAGGGTTGTCAGTCTGTACCCTATTTCCATATCTCTGGGTCTACCCTATTCCTCAGACTGTTATGTTCATTATATTCCAAAAATAAGTGAGATTATGTGGTATTAGTTCTTTTTCTGCTTGTCTTGTTTCACTTAGGATAATAATTTCCAGGCCCCTCCATGTCATCTCAAACTATAAGAGATCTTTTTTTCTTAAAGGAGCATAGTACTCCATTGTGTATATGTATCTCAGCTTTTTTATTCATTCATCTACTATGGACACTTGGGCTGTTTTCAGATCTTAGCTATTGTAAATAGTACTACTATGAATATAGCGCTACATATATTCTTTCAGATTGGTCTATCAGGTTTCCTAGGGTATATTCCTAAAAGTGGGATCACTGGGTCAAATGGCAGGTCAATTTTTAATTTTTTAAGGTAACACCATATTGTTTTTTATAGTGGCTGAACCAGTCTGCATTCCCACCATCAGAGTACTAGAGTCCCCTTTTCTCCACACCCTCACCAACACTTATTGTTTGATGATTTGTTGATTGCGGCCATTCTGACAGGTGTGAAGTGATACCTCATTGTTGTTTTAATTTGCATCTCTCTGATGGTTAATGATGTTGAGCATTTCTTCATAAGTCTCTTGGCCATTTGTATGTCCTGTTTGGAGAGGTGTCTATTCAGCTCCTTTGCCCATTTTGTTGATTGGGTTCATTGTCCTTTTGTTGAGTTGAATGAGTACTCTATATATTTTGGAAATTACCCCTTATCTGATGTTTCATTTGCAATGATGTTCTCCCATACAGTGGGTTGCCTTTCCATTTTGATGATTGTTTCTTTTGCTGTGCAGAAGCTTTTTGGTTTGAAGTAGTCCCATGTGTTCATTATTTCCTTTGTTTCAGTTGTCTTAGGTGATGTTTCAGTGAAAATTCTGCTGTGTATTATGTCCAAAATTTTGTTGCCTACATTTTCTTCTAGAATTTTTATGAATTCACAGGTCACATTTAAGACTTTTTATCCATTTTGAGTTTATTTTTGTGTATGGTTAAGTTGATAGTCTAGACACTACAAAGAAAGAAAACTACAGACCAATATCCCTGATGAACATAGATGTCAAGATCTTGAACAAAATACTAGCAAATCAAATCCAGTAATACCTCAAAAAAATTATTCACCATGACCAACTGGTATTCATCCCAGGGACGCAAGGCTGGTACAATATATGTAAATCAATAAGTGTGATACACCACATTAAAAAAAAAGATAAAAATAATATGATCATATCAATAGACGCTGAAAAAGCATTCAACAAAATCCAGCACCCATTTCTGATAAAAATGCTCAGCATTCTGGGAATAGAGGGATCATATCTCAACATAATAAAGGCCATATATGAAAGACTGACAGCGAACATTATACTTAATGGGCAAAAATTAAAAGCATTTGAACCAGTGATCCCACTTCTAGGAATATACCCTAAGAAACCTGAAACATCAATCAGAAAGAATATATATACCCCCATGTTTGTAGCAGCACTATTTACAGTAGTTAATATGTGGAAACAGCAAAAATGTCCATTAGTAGACAAATGGATAAAAAAGCTGTGGTACATATACACAATGGAGTACTATGCAGTTGTAAGAAAGAAAGATCTCTTATCCTTTGAGACGACATGGAGGTTCCTGGAAAGTATTATTCTAAGCGAAACAAGCCAAACAGAGAAAGACAAGTATCATATGATCTCACTTACTGTGGAATATAATGAACATAACAGTCTGAGGAATGGGGCAGTCCCAGAGACGTGGAAGTGGGGTACAGACTGACAATCTGCAGAATAGTGGGTGGTGGGGAAAGATAAACCACAGAACTTATATGCATGTATGCATGAGCAAAGGTCATGGACAACAAAGCTGGGGACAGGGTGGGGAGTGAGGGGCAGAGGGGAATTATTGGGCATAAAAGGAGAAACATCTGTAACAATAATATATAAATTAATTAAATAAATAAATTACACAGAAAAAAATAGTTTATGTGGAACCAAAAAACGCCCCGAATAATCACAGCAATCTTGAAAGAGAAGGACAAAGTAGGTGGGATCCCAATACCAGATTTCAGGTTATACTACAAAGTTACTGTAATCAAAACAGCCTGGTACTGGCACAAGAACAGGCATATAGACCAGTGGAACAGAACAGAGAACCCAGAAATGGACCCAAGGCAATATGCTCGATTAATATTTGACAAAAGAGGCAAGAGCGTAAAGACAAAGGAGTAAAGATAGCCTCTTTAATAAATGGTGTTAGGTAAGTTAGACAGCTACATGCAAAAAAATGAAACTAGACCATTTAACATCTACTTTTATTAACATGTATCTCCTGAAAAATTTTCCTATTTCTCTGTGTCCTTGTACTTAATGGTTTTAATGTACATTGATGCTTGAATCAATTATATCATTTGTGGTTGTAGAATTGTAATTTTCTAAGTGTCAATTATTCTACATTTATTAGTTGCCATTTTGTTGCATAGAAGAGCATTTAATGATCAAGTGGAAATAAACTTTAGTTTCTCATTTAGGGGATTATTCATTTCCTTGAATCAGCATTTTACAGAATAAATTACATCTATTGATGGCAAATGAATAAATGTTCTTCTTTTTCTTATTTTGTACATTATTTTAGGCTATTTTATTAAGGGGTTTCCCAGAAACAGACTCGAGACTCAAGTACAAGTATCTACTTGAGAGGTGATACCAAAAACAGTGGCAGTGTAGTAGGGAAATGAGATAAGGAAGAGTAAAAGATATTCAGAGAGTATTACTTAGCCATTTATTGCTGCAATTAACTGGAGATTAATGTTGCTGCAGAAGTCAGAGAGCCACTGTAGTACATGTATCTTAGAGTTATCTCATTTTAAGGGTATTTATATACCAACTTCTGTTAGTTATTGAAAACTGCTCATAGGGAGCATTAATTCATGACATTATCAACCAAAAGGGCTTCAGCATCCAGAGAAAAACTTCAGGTGACGATATGCAAGTACTGACAGTTGCAAGTACACTGACTAGGGGGTATGAGTAAGGACATCATCATTTATAGTCATGATTTTTGATGCTTAAAGTCTCCCAAATTTTACCAGTGGGAAATCCTTTAATCCTGCTTGCCATGTATCCATTTGACAGATTTCCATTAGCTTTGGGCACTTCCTTCCTTTCTGGCACAGGATGAACAATACTCAACTTACATTTTGCCTATCCCAGATCAGGAATTAACTATTTATCTAGGAGCTCTGATTCATTTTAGGTGGGTGGGGGGGTACCAAGATCTGACAGCTAACAGAGACCATTGCTACTAAATGTGTGGTTGTTTCTTGGCCCTTTTAGTGGCATAGTTTCACAAATTCATATTGAAAATTGCAATTCAAATTTAACAATACACAATTGATACTTCATTTGTTTTATTTTTACCTTTGTTTTTCTTTTCTCTTACACAGAAAATATGGCTTGTAATAACACTAACTTAAGATTTCAAAATTATTATACCAATTCTACTAATAAAGAAATATTATTAACATTTCTTTGCAGCTCTTTTTGTTCTTACTATATTCCAATACGAAAATCCAATCAGTATAATATGTTCTATGATCATTTGAAATAATGTTCTCTCTCTTTTTTAACAGTTAGGATAATTTCCTTCTACTTGTTTTCCATTTTAGGGTTTTCTTTAATTCTATATTTTTTAATGTTGCATTTCCCCAAGCTTTATTGACATATAACTGACATATAACATCATTATGACATATAATACAGTTGAAGGTGTGCAACGTATCACGATTTGATACACATATATGTTGCAAAATGATTCGCATAATAAGGTTTGTGAATGCATCTATCACCTCACATAATGACCTTATGTGTGTATATATGGTGAGAACATTTAAGATGAACTTCACTGCCAGCAACTTTCAAGTACATAAAACAGTATTGTTAGCTATAATTGTCATGTCGTACATTTTATCCCCAGAACTTATTCATCTTCTGACTAAGATTTGTAGCCTTTGACCAACAGTTGCCCATTTCCCCATGCCCAACCTTTTGCAAACAACGTTTTACTCTCTGTTTCCATGAGCTTGGATTATTTATTTATTTGATTATTCTCTTTTCATTAATTTATTTTTCTTACAGATTTTTTTTCTTTTCTCCCCTTGACAATCACCCTCTAATCATGCCCTCCTCCCGGCATGATTGTCTATGTCCATTGGTTATGCATATATGCCTATAAGCACTTTGGTTTATCTCTTCCATCCTCCATGCCCCCCTCTTCTGAGGTTTGTCAGTCTATATACTACTTCCATGTCTCTGGGTCTATTTTGTTCATCAGCTTACTTGTTCATTATATTTCACAAATAAGTGAGATCATGTGCTATTAGTCTTTCCCTGATTGGCTTATTTTGCTTAGCATAATACTCTCGAGTTCTCTCCATATTGACACAAAGCATAAGAGATCTTTCTTACTTACAGCTGCATAGTATTCCATTGGGTATATGTACCACTGCTTTTTTATACACTCGTCTACTAATGGACACTTGGCTGTTTCCAGATCTTAGCAATTGTAAATAGTGCTGCTATGAACATAGGAGTACATATACTCTTTCTGATGGGTGTTCCAGGCTTCTGAAGATATATTCCTAGAAGTGGGATGACTGGGTCAAATAGCAGATACATTTTTAATTATTTGAGGAAACACCATATTGTGTCTCATAGTGGCTACCCCAGTTGGCATTCCCACCAGCAGTGTACTAGAGTCCCCTTTTCTCCACACCCCTGCCAGCACTTGTTGTTTCATGATTTGTTGATGGTGGCCATTCTGGCAGGTGTGAGGTGATACCTCATTGTTGTTTTAATTTGCATCTTTCTGATAATTAGTGACAGTGAGCATTTTTTCATGGGTCTCTTGACCATTTGTATGTCCTGTTTGGAGACATGTCCATTTAGGTTCTCTACCCATTTTTAATTAAACAATTAATTATTTTTAAAATTAATTTAATTAATTTATTTTTGTTACAGGTGTTTCTCCTTTTTCCACCACTGATACCCCCATCCCCATCCCTCCCCACCCTGTTCCCAGCTTTGTTTTTCATATCCATTGTTCTTGCATACATGCATATAAATTATGTGGTTTATCTCTCCCCCAGCTGCTCTACTGGGGATTGTCAGCCTGTATCCCACTTCCACGTCTCTGAGACTATCTCATTCATCACACTCTTATGTTCATTATATTCCACAAATAAGTGAGATCATGTGATATTTGTCTTACAGTGCTTGGCTTGTTTCACTTAGGATAATACTCTCCAGGTCCCTCCATGTTGTCTCAAAGGATAAGAGATCTTTCTTTTTTACACCTGCATAGTACTCCATTGTGTATATGTACCATTGCTTCTCTATCCATTTCTCTACTGAAGGACATTTGGGCTGTTTTCAGAACTTAGCTATTGTAAATAAGTGCTGCTATGAACATGGGGGTACATATATTATTTCTGATTGGTGTATCAGGCTTCTTAGGGTATATTCCTAGAAGTGGGATCACTGGGTCCAAAGGTAGTTCAATTTTAATTTTTTTAAGATAACATCATATTGTTTTCCATAGTGGCTGTACCAGTCGGCAATCCCACAAGCAGTGTACTACAGTCCTCTTTTCTGGATACCCTCGCCAACACTTGTTTGATGATTTGTTGATTGTGGCCATTCTGACAGGTGTGAGGTGGTACCTCATAATTGTTTTAATTTGCATCTCTCTGATGATTAGTGATATTGAGCATTTCTTCATATGTCTCTTAGCTATTTGTATGTCCTTTTTGGAGAGGTGTCTGTTTAGATCCTCTGCCCATTCTTTAATTGGGTTTTTTGTCTTCCTTTATTGAGTTGTATGAGCACTCTATATATTTTGTAATTTAACCCCTTATCTGATATATCATGGGCAATTATGCTCTTCCATACAGTGGGTTGCCTTTCCATTTTTATGATTCTCTCTTTTGCTGTGCAGAAGCTTTTGAGTTTGATGTAATCCCATGTGTTCATTTTCTCCTTTGTTTCAGTTGCCTTAGTTAATGTATCAGTGAACATTCTCCTTCGTATGATGTCTGAAATTTTGTTGCCTACAGTTTCTTCTATGATTTTTATGGATCCACGAGTCACATTTAAATCTTTTATCCATTTTGAGTTTATTCTTGTGTGTGGTGTAAGTTGATGGTCTAGTTTTATTTTTTTTGCATGTCACTGTCCAATTTTCCCAGCACCATTTATTAAAGAGGCTGTCTTTACTCCACTGTATGCTCTTGCCACCTTTGTCAAATATTGATTGAGAATATCACCTTGGGGCCATTTCTGGATTCTCTGTTCTATTCTGCTGGTCTATGCCCCTGTTCTTGAGCCAGTACCTGGCTGTTTTGATTACAATGGCTTTGTAGTATAACCTAAAATCTGGTAATGTGATCCATCCAACCTTGTTCTTTTTCAAGATTGCTGTGGCTATTCGGGGTCTTTTTTCGTTCTATATGAAGTTTTGAAGTATTTGTTCCAGTTTTGGGGAGCCTGTCATTGGTATTTTGAATAGGATTGCATTGTGTCTATAGATTGCTTTGGGTAGTATGGACATTTTAATGATGTTAATTCTTCAAATACATGAACAAGGTGTGTGCTTCCACTTTTTTATATCTTCCTCAATTTCTTATTTCAATGACCTGTAGTTTTCTGTTAATAGATCCTTTATTTGTTTGGTTAAGTGTATTTCTAGGTATCTTAATTTTTTTTTGCTGCAATAGTAAATGAGATTTTTATTAGTTTCTCTTTCTGCGAGTTCATCATTGATGTGTAAGAAGGTCATCGATTTTTTGACATTCATTTTGTAGCCTGCTACTTTGCCAAATTCATTTATTAAGTCTAGTAAACTTTTGATGGAGTCTTTGGGGTTTTCTACGCATAGTATCATGTCATCTGCAAATAATGATAGTTTCACTTCCTCCTTTCCAATTTAGATCCCTTTTTTATTTTCTTTCTGTCTGATTGCTCTGGCTAAGACTTCCAGTACTATGTTTAATAAGCGTGGCTTAAGTGGGCATCTTTGTTCCTGTTATTAAGAGAAATGCTTTTAGTTTTTGTTCATTGATTACGATGTTTGCTGTAGGTCTTTCATATATGGCCTTTATTATATCGATATGTGATCCCTCAATTCACAGGTTGCTGAGCATTTTTATCAGAAATGGGTGCTGGATTTTGTTGAATGCTTTTTTAGAGATTATTGATATGATCATATGATTTTTATCTTTCATTTTGTTTATGTGGTGTATCACATTTATTGATTTTCAAATATTGTACCAGCCTTGCATCCCTGGGATGAATCCTACTTGGTCATGGTGAATAATTTTTTGATGTATTGCTGGATTTGATTTGTAGTATTTTATTCAGGATTTTGGCATCTGTGTTCATCAGTAATATTGGCCTGTAGTTTTCATTTTTGCAGTGTCTTTTTCTGGTTTTGGAGTTAGAATTTGCTGGCCTCAGAAAATGAGTGTGGAAATCTTCCTTCTTTTTGATTTTTTTTTTAAATAGTTTGAGGAGAATGGATATTAGTTCTTTTTTGAATGTTCAGTAACATTCCCCTGTGAAACCTTCCGGGCTTGGGATTTTGTTTGCTGGGAGAGTCTTGATTACATCTTCAATTTCTTTTTTGTTATTGGTTTGTTCAAGTTTTCTATTACTTCACAGTTCAGTTTAGGAGACTATGTGTTTGTAGAAATTTTTCCATTTTGCTTAGATATGTCGAATTTCTTACCGTATAATTGTTCATAATATTTGTTAACAATCTTTTGTATTTCTGTGGTGTCAGTTATTAGTTCTCTTTCATTTCTAATTTTGTTTGTTTGGTTTCTCCCTTTCTGTTTCTTTGTGAGTCTAGCTAAGGGTCCATCAATCTTGTTTATCTTTTCAAAGAACCAGCTCTTTGTTTCATTTAACCTTTGAATTTCTTTTTTGGTCTCCATGTCCTTTATTTCTTCTTTGATCTTTACTATTTCTTCCTTCTACTTTCTCTGGGGTTTTCTTTTTGTTTGCTTTGTAGTTCTTTAAGTTGTGAGGTTAGTTAGTCCATTAGAAAATGTTCTTGTTTCTTGAGGTAGGCCTGTAGTGCTATGAACTTCCCTCTCAGAACTACTTTTGCTGCATCCCATAGATTTTCTGTTGGTGTGTGTTTATTTTCATTGGTTCCAGGAAGTTGTTAATTTCTTTCTTGATCTCCATGGTAACCCATTCATTGTTCATTAACATGCTATTTAGCCTCCATGTTTTCAAATGTCTTTGCATGTTCTTGTTGCAATTCCTTTCTAGTTGCATGCCATTGTGATCTTAGAAGATGCTTGATATGATTTCAATCTTCTTGAACTTGTAGAGACTTAGTTTGTCCCCTAACATGTGTCTATCTGTGAGAATGTCCCATATGCAATTTAGAAGAATGTGAATTCTGCAGTTTTGGGGTGTAATTCTCTGTAGATATATATGAAATCCATTTGATCTAGTCTGTGTTTCCTTGTTAATTTTTTGTCTAGATAATCTGTCCAGTGATGTCAGCTGGGTGTTGAAGTCCCCTGCTATGATTGAATTACCGTTGATTTGTCTTTTGAAGTCCTCCAACAGATTTTTTTTATGTCGGTGCTCCTTTATTCGGTGCATATATGTTTACCAAGGTTATATCTTCCTGTTGGAAAGATCCTTTCTTTCTTTCTTCTTCTTTTTTTTTTATCCTCACTCAAGGACATTTTTCCATTTTTTGTTCAGGTAGAGTGGGAGGGAGAGAGAGGAGCAGAGAGAGAGAGAGAGAAACATCGATGTGAAAGGAACACATCGAGTGGCTGCCACCCGCACAACCGACCAGGGCCGGGGACAAACTGCACCTGAGGTACGCGCCCTTAGTGGGAACCGAACCCGGGTCTCACAGGACCGCAGGCCGATGCTCTAACCGCTGAGCCAAACTGGCCAGGGCTGGATAGAGCCTTTCAATATTATGTAGTGGCCTTCTTTGTCTCTAGTTATGGTCTTTATTTTGAAATTTACTTTATCCAATATGAGTATTGCTACCCCAGCTTTTTTTTCTTTTTTGTTTGCTTGAAAGATTGTTTTCCATCCCTTCATTTTCAACCTATGTGTGTTTTTTGTGTGAGATCGGTCTCTTGTAAACAACATATATGTGAGTCATGCTTTCTTATCCAGTCAGCTACTCTGTGTATTTTTATAGTAGCATTCAAATCATTCACATTTAAGTTGATAATTTATATGTACTTATTTATTGCCATTTTTGTTTAGTGTGGTTCTATTTTTTTTTCCTATTTCTTCTACTAATTACAGCAGTTCTTTTAGCATATCTTGCAGTGCTGGTTTGGTGTTAATATATTTCCTTAGCATTTTTTTTTTTTTTTTTGTCTAGGAAGCTCTTTATTTGACATTCTATTTTGAATGATAGCCTTGCCTGATAGAGTAATCTTGGATTCAGATCCTTGTTTTTCATGACCTTGATTACTTCATGCCATTCCCTTCTGGCCTATAGTGTTTCTGTTGAGAAGTCAGCTGAGAGCCTCATGGGGTTTCCTTTGTAGGTAACCCTTTGCTTACCTCTTGCTGCCTTTAGGATTCCCTATTTGTCTTTAGTTTTTGGCATTTTAATTACTATGTGTCTTGATGTGGGCCTGTTTGGGTTCTTCTTAGTTGGGGCTCTCTGCGCTTCTTGAACTTGAATGCCTTCTTCCTTCACCAAGTTAGGAAAGCTTTTTGTCACAGTTTCTTCAAATATATTCTCTAAACATTGTCCAATTTTTTCTGCTTCGGTGACTTTTATGATGCGCATATTATGTTTCCATTTGTCCTACAATTCTCTTAAGCTATCTTTCTGTTTTTTAATTGTTCTGTTTTTTTTTTTTTTTCTGATTGGTTGATTTTTTTCTAGCCTGTCTTCTAATTCACTGATCCAGTTCTCAGCTTCCTCTACTCTGCATTTTAGACCTTCCAATGTGTTTTTAATTTCTGCTATGTCATTCTTCATTTCCACTTGGTTGGTTTTCAATGTTTCTATATCTTTACTCATGGTGCTTATGTCCTTACTCATGCTGTTGAGCTTCTTGAAGATCATGCCTCTTAACTCTACCTTTGATATTTTGCTTAGCTGCATTTCATTTATCTCATCTTCGATAGAGTTCTCTTGTTCTTTTGTTTGGGATTTGTTTCTTTCTTTCACCATTTTGGCTATCTCAGTGGGTTTTGGAGTCTGCCAAATTTTCCCTGTGGGTGTTGGTGTTCTGCTATTTGTGGCTCCCCCTACTGGGTTTGGATCTGCCTGGGTGGGCCCATGTTAAACACCACTGTCAAGTCTTCATTTTCTGGGTAGGTTTACAAGCCCAGGAAAGGTTCCATTATCCTCTATATTTTTTCTTGAGGTTAGTAGTCTCAGTTACTCAGTGCCTTGGAATGTAGTCCTTGTGTTCTGCATAAGAGGATTTCCAGGGTGTGGGAAAGATGTTGGTTGTTAACGAACCTTAATTTGCATTTTTTGCCTCACTTGGGAAAGGCCGAATCTTTGAATGGGGGGGCTGCTGCTTTTCCCCACAGCTCTGGGAAGGAGCACACTGGTCACCTTCCTTTGAGGCCACAACTCAGCAAACACCTTGTGTGCCCTTCAAATCCATGTTGTCCCCACAGAGTTCCAGCCCCGTCTCCCCTTCCTCTGCTTTAGGCCCCCAGGTGAGTGGCTGTGGCTATTTTAGCACTGTGTCCAGGCTCTCTGCAATGTGTAGCCTGCTTGGTCTTTATTCTCCAAGGGTGTTGCTCACAGCTAAGACTGCTGCTGTCTGTGGGCTCTCAGCCCCCCACCCTTTTGTGCCTCTGCAGATCCTACCAGTGTCCCTTGTTATATGGTCCTGTCCTGCTGCTTTTCTGTTGTTGTTGTTGTTGTTGTTGTGTGTGTGTGTGTGTGTGGATTTGTCTTTATTTTAGTTTTAATTTGCCTTTGGTCCTGGGTCACTCCGCCTCCATTTTCACATCCTCTATGCCTATCTTGTGCACAGCTGGGTAGCACAGGCCTCTCTGTTGCCCCAGAACCCTACAGGTCCTGTGGACAGGTTGCTGGATAGTTACAGTCCCTCTGGGGTTTAGGTTTCCCACTGGTCTTGTGAGCTGCTGGTTTTCACAGGCTTCTCTGGTGCCCCAGCTCCCCACAGTACTCACGGGCAGCTGGATCGCACCAGTCTCTCTTCAGCTCACGCTTCCCACTGCTCTTGTGTGCTGCTGGACCACACAGGCCTCTGTGGAACCCCAGGTCTCTCCACTGGTGCCTCAGGAGTGCTGTTGCCCTGTGGGACTCAACTCCTGCTCAGCTTTTGCTGTAGTTTTTGGGGATGGGTCTCAGCTGGTCTGTGCTTCTGTTGCCTGGGGATTGATGTCTGCTCTCAAGCCTCTGTTGTTGGGGGTATGTCTGGAATCTGATCGAGCTCCTAATATGGGGGATGGTGCTGGGCTCCTGGATGTCCATTGCTTCTGTGACCACCACCTTTGGAGCTCCACTACTGTGCACTGGTCTGTGTTGACACAGAGTGTCCAGGCACTGGTCCGATGGTGCCAGGTGTGCTGGTGGGCTCAGGTTGCTCCGCCCTAGCCACTCCCACTGCCTCTCCCAGGGAAGACCTGAGATCTTCCAAAATGGTGGGACCTCTCCGAGGCACAGGAAGAAGTGCCCTGAAGAGAAGCTTACTTAGGTAGCTGGCTCCTCCTGTCCACAGCACAGGAACCTACTACTATGCGTCTCTGCACTGTAGGAGTTTGGTCCTCTACCTTCAAGTCCACTCACACTCTCTCACACACTAGCTCACTCTCTCCACACTCACTCTCCCTCCGGTCCTGCTTGCCTCCATCTTTCCCCTACTTTAATTCTATTTTTGAATACAGTAAAACCTTTACCCACTCCCTATATGAAGTCATATGCAAGGAGGTACTTGGAATCTTATCTGTTTGAGGTTAGAGAAATTCAGCCTAGCAAGTCCCAGGCTGAGTTCACCAAAACTGATGTGATCTCTGACTTTTTTTTTTTTTTTTTTTTTTACTGCACTTTGAATCCAGAACCTGCTTCTGTGGAAACAGATGCCAGTTTGCTGAAAATAGAAGAAAACAAAACAAAATAAAACACAACATTGGCATTATTTGTTATTTCAATTTGAATTCAATTGATTTCAGAGTGAGTCTGGAGACATTTGGTGGTAGTGTTGCAAGAGTGCTGCATGCATGCCCCACGCTATATTAAAACAGCTAAACAAATATAACAAGGTATTGTGGGTTATAAAAGAGAACTAGAGCTCAGTTACTGAAGCAAGCATAAGAAAAGTATATATCAAGTTTCAAATTCCAGTTTTTGAATTGTGTTGATGACTGAATGAATTGTTATTAATGAATCTAAATTTCCCTTGACAATGTCAAGTCATTGTAGGATTGCTCTTTATGACCCTCCTACGAACACTAAGGAAGAAAATACAAATATAGGCAAAGAAAAAAATAAGACTGGTTTTGGAGAGCTCTTGTTTTACTCTATGCTGTTTGAGGGTGAGAGTGCTGGGGTTCCTTACATTATTTATTTTACTTTTAGTCATTATGTTATTTAATTTCATTCATTGGCCTCAGAAAACTGATACATACTGCTTCCACAACTCTCTAACTGTTTTCAGCTGGTACTAGTTGCTAAATAAACAACTTACACCTGAATCTCGTTTCAGTATTTGCCTTTGGTGAACCTGACCTAAGACATTTGAATTCAAATTCCAGCTTCCCCATATATTAGCTGTGTGACCTTGGGCAAGTCACTAATCTCTCTATTGTGTCTCAGTAAAACATAGATAATGATAGTACTGGCTTCTTAGAGCTCAATAACATTAGCAATTATTATGAGTGTAGCATAGGGTGACACTTATCAGCTGTAAGAGCTAACCAAATGGAATTCTTTTTATAGGCTTTGTGGCCTCTGTCATACATTTTGCTGGCTTTTGACCATAAGGAAGTATAAACAGGAGACTGAATGCTTCAGCCGAATTTGGGAAAAAACAATTCAAGGCACATACACTCCACATGGTAGGTCAATAGTGCCATCTTTATAAATGAAACTCAGACTATTGCATTATTGCGATAAGATCTGCCATTTTACCTTAAGTAAACAAAACCTGCTGCTAGATCCATCACTGTTTTCAACACAAAAAAAGTTGTGGAGCTGAAGCAGTGATTTTAACAGCTAAATGACAGTGTTTTTCTGTTGGAAAGTAAAGGTTAGACACTACCCTTCCCCCATCGCTTTTTAAATCCAGAAGAAAACAAAAAGCATATAAGGCCAATTAAGAATCTTTATAAAGGAAAGTTCTTTTCTTTCAGTAAGCCTGATTAAAACAAATTCTTCATGTATTGTTAACATATACATATGAATAGATAGACAATTGTAATGAACAAGAGAAAAAGATTATCATGTTCTGACAGTGAGGTTAAAATGAAGAGAAATTAGAATTCTGCAAGCTGAACAGGGACTGTAAGACAAGGATATTCTGGATTTCAGACTCCAGTTAAATAGAGAATTACAAAGAATTCTGCATTAATGAGGGGTCTAAGGGAAGAGCCTCAGCTGTAAAGCTGCCAGATGAAATGGCTGCACACACAGGATCTGAGAGAGATCTCCTAGTGCCATGCATTTCTCCACCATGGCTGAGAAAAATAACTTCAGGAGCCCCAATAATATTTTAGAAAACATTTCCTCCTGAATGTTGTTTTAACCTCCACAGTCTAATTTGAAATTACTAGTTATGAAGACTTGTTTATTTACTGTGAGACAAAGAACTTGGAAAAGTTGAAGGTGGGAGGTAGAAGTAGGAAACAGGGTTGGAGAGAACAGCAAGTAGCACAACCAGTTTTTAGACTCTACAGTTTGTGGGTCCATCACAATATGCTCTATTTCCAGGATTCTCTGAAAGATAGTCCCTAAAACAGGTGCTGCTGGTTATGTTGCCTATTCAGTCTTTCCTTATATTCTTATAAAAATTTGTGATTACGCCAACACATGAAACTGGTAATTGATGCCAAGAAAGATGTTCCTTTGGGCTCTGTACTAGCTCTGTTTAACACATGTTGCCTGAGCCTACAATTAGTCATAGGAATAATGTACTGGAGCTTAAAGAAGGAACCCTCAATTAAGAGCAAAAGTTACATAGAGAGCTTGCCTGAAGGTCCTTGGTTTGCTCAAGAGTTGCTCTTTAATGATATAGGAAGATGGAAATCTAGAGAAGCTCTGACCTTTCTTCCAGCATGATGAACTGACTGTCATTGTATGCATCATTGACTTTCAAATAATTTGTTAAGCTCTTGTTTATATAGTACTCCCCCTAGCAGTATGCACAAAGTGGGTTAAAAGGGCACTCTCAGGCACAGTTGGTAGGAGAAAATATGACAATTAGCCTTTTCATAGACAATTCAGGAATATGCATCAAAATTTTAAATGCATGGCATCAGGGTCCTAGCACAAAAAAGATGGCTCTTTCAAAATGGGTATTGAGAGCATGCAATAAGTGTTTAGGAAAACCAACAAGGGATGGTACAATACCCGAGGCTTTCCAGAGCATGTGACCATTGCCACCCTAAGATTGAGGGGGCAAGAGGAGGGAATTGTGAACAGAACTTGGAGCTGTATGGAAGGGCATCCCACCAGGATCTTTTGCCTTTGGTAGAAGGACATAGTTATATTTTGGTAGAAGAATGTACTGGCAGGAGGAGTGCTGGGAGAAACAAATACCTCAGACTCACTGTTCTTCATTCTTGAAATCTCCTATCAGCATCTCCCAGTAGCAAGATTTAATGAGATGCCAGAGGTTACAGTTCCTATGGGTCAGTCTCCTTGGGCAAGAAATGGAGTTCTAAATGATGGAGAGCGGGTTTTTAGGGACAAACAAAATAGTATCTAGCTCAGCAACCCTGCCTATTTTTACAATGGTTTTAAAGAAATATTGAAGCAGGCTTTCAAAGATAATGAGCATAGCATTTCTTCACAATAGAGAAAAACTGGAAAGGATCTACATTTTCATTAAGAAGAAAAGGGTTAAAGACACATTTGTATTATGGAATACTATGCAGCTATTAGGAAAAATAAGAGAATCTATATGGGATGATATAGAAACATGTCCAAAGTATACAGTCATGTAAGAAAATACAAAACCAGCAAACAATAAAAATCCCAAGTTGCAGATCAATATATAGAACATGATCTTATTTTTATTAGGGAAAAATAAGAATAAAAATAAAAATAAAAATACTTTGGTTGTCCATTCCCCCAAAGTACCAACATGTGCACCTAAATAATTAGAAACAAACCTGACTGGGGATGAGGGGGTAAACGGGAAATTTTAGTATTCTTCCTAAAGATATTTTTGTAGTTTGAAAGGTTTATAAGAACTTGTTTATACATTACTGTGTAGATAAATAAACCAATAAGACAGTGCAACTGAAAAATCTGGGTAAGGCATAATTTGTAAACTCTTAGTGGGTAGAAATAAATACCCTCCTTAATACTTTTTCTTCCTTGTCTCTTTGACTGTATTCTCCTTTGCGGGCATTGAGAGCCTTTGATGCTCAGTCCTAGCTCTGCCCCTTTCCAAGACAATGTTAGTAAACCTGAAGAATTAGGCTGCATATTTACTTCTCCTTTAACCTTTTGGGCATAAGATGTGCTCACTGAGCTGTCTCCTTTCCATTTGACCCTTGCTATATTAGCTAGTTCCTAAACCTAACCTCATATTAAGACTTAGGCAAGATGCAAGAAATGCACACTGACTTGTGTCCATGCTGTAGCTGGAATCTTTGATCTTTCCATCTGAGCCTCACATCTTTATTGCACATTATCCTGTTGCTTCATCTCTTTCCTACTTACTGATTGCTCAAGTTCTCCCATTTGGCATCCACAATGTTAAGAGTCCTCTATCTTCCCACTGCCATTTGTTTTTGTGCTGCTTCATTCCGGCATCTTTAAAATTTTCACTTCTGGCAACTTGCCTCTTTGGTTAGGTGGAGACTGCTGTGCTGCCTTAGCTTACAGCCTTGCCTGGTGTGGCCCCATTTTCTCCCTGCCCTATGACTTTGACTTCAGAAGGCTAAGTCCAGAGAAGTATGTGCTTTGCTTTCTAACACACAATGATTTCTTGGTTGGGAGCTGCCCATCTTGCCTGGCTCCTACCAATGTTCTTTCACCAAAAGACTTCACCTTGCTCACTGTGCATCCAAGTTCTGTCTTACTCTAAGTCAAGCAGACCACCTGGAACTACTTGCATCAAATTAATTTTATCTTTATTAAGTGACTCTCAAAGTACTATGGCCCCAGACCAACAGTATCAGTATCACCTGAAAATTTGGGAGAAATTCAAATTCTTGGTACTGAATTAGAACCTCTGAAGTTGGGGCCCAGTGATAAGTGGTTTATTTAGCTTTCTAGGTGGTTCTAATGCATGGTAAAGTTTGAGAAACACTTGTCTAGCTACTCTTGCTGTTGCACAACAGTTCTTAAATTAGTTCTCAGACTTTGGTATGTATAAGAATCACCTGGGGAATTTTTTATAACTATAGATTCCAGAATTCTACTCACAGACAATCTGATTTAATAGCGTGAGATTCAGAAATATACATTAAAAAAAGACATCCTACCCAAGAAGTCTTGGGAAGGCACTTTAACAAACATTGTCTTTGCTTCTGCATATACCCCAAGGTCTGCAATACCTCAGTGGACAGGGAGTTATGTCAATGTCCAATCACCCTGGAGCCCCACTTATTGCAGAATTAGCCTCCTTATACACTCCGGCCTATCTCCTCTCCTTCCCTACATTCCCTGTTTATGCACGTCTAGTTGAGCACCTGGGCCCAACACAGGAATGAAAATTATTCAGAAGGATAGAATGACTATCCAATGAAAAGATTATCAATTCAAATGGAAAACTATCTCTTCTCTATGATAGTAGGAACAATGTATTGTGAGATTAATTTTTTTTAAACTTTCTATCCTTTACCATTTTAGTCAGGAAAGCTTTCCTGGTCCCCAGGCAAATTGCTTGCATTGATTCAAACAGAGTATTCACCCAAAAAGTCCAGAGAGTCTGATCCAGTGATTATAATACTACCTGGTAAGTGTTACTCTCCCCTATTATTTCAGTTAAGCACACATTTTGGTGGCATAGTTCATTTTAGGCATAGTATGGGTATGTAGTTTTACCTATTGATATACTTAATAAACTATACCAAGCACATATGTGTCTCTTGACTTATTTTCCTTTCCTGGTGCTAAAAGTTGACCTAGCATCTCTCCATTTTGGTGGTAGCCTCTTGATTACCAGGGTAAATATTTTGCCAAGTTTTCACTCAGTTGCAACATCCAAAACAGTTTGCTCCAGTCACATCTTGGGGATGTAACCCAGGTCTGGGTTGTTTGTCTCAAACTTTTTCAGTTAACTTGATCCATTCAATTCAATGAATGTTTAGATCTTACCTGGCCCTTACCTAGCAACTCTGTACAGCCTGGATGTATAGAATCCTCCCAGACAGACTCATCATTCAAGGCCTGATGCCAGTAACATTTGCTTTATCAAGCCTGCCTTGATGGATTCCTTCTCTTACTACCAGTGTACCTCTTATAACTCTTCATTAATACTAGTTATAATTTTTGTTTGCAAGAAATGCAAAAGATCATTTGCAATTAAGTACCAGTGTGCTATATCTCTCCTTCTACTTTGCATGGTTTTTAAAAGTAAAAATTGTTTTTTTATACATTCTTGTATACAGAATAGCATATCACACAGAGCTCTGTATATAGGTATCTAAAAATGTCACCTGGATTGAATAGAGGAATTAAAAGATGTTTCCATTTTCTAATGGCACCTGGGAATCAAGTCTTCTATAATAGAGTCTATAGAAACTAGCCATCTTTGTATATGATGATGAGGTAGATGTGATTATCATTTATGCCAAAATTAATAAATGGTAATACATAATAAAAGATTTAAGGTCCTGGTTGTGCTTAAATATGGAATATAGACATCAGAATGGTCTATAGTACTTTTATGGCTGATTTACACATCTTTTTAACTTATATTTACTGACCATATACTGCGTGTACAATGCACTGTGCTGAATGTTATGGAAGATAAGCAACGGAATAATACAAGGCATCCAGCTTTGAGTCTGCTGACTTCAGCAGGCTTCCAAAGTTGTTTTGTAAAATAAGACATGTATAGAAAAACAAAACAAAACAAAACAAAACAAAACAAAACAAAACAAAACAAAAACTAATGGCAGTAAAAGACAATACTTAAGTGCAATATGAGAGTTATTGAAGATCATGAAATTTAGTGATCATGACAGATTAGAATGGTGTGGGAAAGGTGGGCTGAGGGAAACTCATAGGGCTTAGACTTATAGGCTGAAAAGATATTCTAGCCAGGAGACATGTAGATAAAATATGCATGTGTCTTTGTGGACTGGTGGATAAGATAGACTTTTCAAAGAAGGGAAACCAGCGACGCTGAGTTCCCAAATCTTAGTCTGAGGGGTCAAGGACACTATTAGTGCTACTTTCACTTGCTGAACCATAATCTGGTTCCTGTGGCATTTAAGCCCTTTGGTTACCAGATGTCTACCTACTGACCTGAGCCAACTGGTTACCTCTCCCATGAATCATCTCTGCTGGTAAGGTGCATATTTTCCAAATAGTTGCCCTCCCCTTCCCTTATATCACTCAGTTGTCCTTTGAGGTTTGGTTATTTAGATTCTCAGAGATTGCACAAGGGAAAACTCAAGTTCAGTTCTTTTTATTCTCTACCTGGCTGCATAATTTGAAGCGTGTGGTATTCTTTGGCTGTCCATTCCTAGAATTTCAGTGTGTGTGTGTGTGTGTGTGTGTGTGTGTTTGTGTGTGTAAACCATAAGGTCCAACATTCTACACACAATTTGTCCTTAGAGACCTAGAAATTTCTGTATTATAGAGCCCTAGGGTCTGCCTGAGCACCTCGGGTTTCCTATGGTATGCATGCAAATTAAACCCAAACAAGGAGACATAATTTTTATTTGGGTTTGAATACCTCTTAAAAATAAATGCACATAATATTTAGAACCACCCCCAAAGGACTCATTTGAACATCTCTTCATGGAAATAACTAATAGGTATTAGAGCTGAATATTTTGAGGAAGTATTTTAAAGACGATTTCTTGAGTTTTTTTTTTTTTTTCTCAAGGACATTTTAATGCTCTGCATAATTGGCAAATGAGATATTATAAAAGGGAAGAAGAGAAAAGATCAATGAGGTCTGTGAAATGCCAAGTGGGCAGAAGTGAAGCAACAAATGGCTAGGGTCATTTCATGGGCTTTCACTGTGCAGGCACTGTACCTTTTCTAAGGAGAGCCAATAAATTATGCTGTAGAAGACAAAACAAGAAGGTGAGGGCGTTTGGGTGTTGATGGCTCCTTTGCAAATATTTTAAGTGCTACATTTTTTACTCTTTCTCCTTTCCAGGGATATCACCTTTGTATTATCATTTATGTGACATTGCAGGGCAGTTCTCTGAGGAACGATACCTTGTTACATTGGGTTCCTCTGGCAGAAATGTGCAAGCAACAGACATTCAGGCTTTCATGAGAACTTTCAACCAGAGGGGAACCAAGATAATGTAGAGGCTTGAATTAGAATAAGCTTCACTGTATACTCATTCAGTACTGCCTCTTTGCCATGGCACAATAAGGTTTGTATTTCTAATGACTCAGCTTCTTTGTTACCAACATAGATCTCTTCAAGAAAATTGTGACCATTTTTTATAAAGAAAAAGAGGCTGCTAGAGAGGTAACCTCAGATACATGAAGGGCAGTTTCAGCACATCAGAAAATCAGACAGATAGCTGCAAAATGGGAAGATAGGAGAAGTCGAAATCATTTTGAGCCTAAGAGGACCCATGATGTCATATGTTCTGAGCCACTTCCCAAGGTCATTAATCCTTGCACAGAAGTCGTGATTTGTCAAGGATATATCCTATTTGCCCTACTGTGCTCATAATTATTAAATGAGGATCCAGTCCCCTGACAAATAAAACAAATCCAGGTTGCAGTGAAGTTTAGTTTGGGCTAATTGTGGTGATGGGTTTTGAAAACCCATTCAGTTTTAGAATTGAAGAATCAAAAATTTTAAATCAAAGAAAATAAACAATCAGATGTGAAGGGTGTACTCCTCTAAATGTAACTTTATTTTTATGTGCTTATTTACTCAACCAGTTATAAACTTTTCTAGATCAGGGTATGTTTCATTCATCTCTGTAATGCAAGGCAATATCCCAGAGGATGTCACTTAAAAGATGCTTAATGAGAATATTTGCATCAATTGAACAAACAAACAAATGAAGGAGAGAATGTGGGGAAGAAAAGATGTAGACAACTTGCAAATGTTTTGGGTTGTCAGAAACTAAAGTCCCCAGGATCAACCCGATGCTGAATTGAGCAGCTTGGGTTAAACCCTTAACCTTGTGATGCTTGAACTTTTTGGATAGTTGGGGAAATAATCTAGAGTAAAAGCATCCTAGGGAAGGTAAATTTAATTTCTCCACCATAATTCTAAGTAATGCTTTGCCATCTTATCAGTTTGAGATTTACTGTGAACTCCTTAGTATAGTAACCGGGCTTCTCAATGTCTAGGAAGAAAGCTGTTAAACTTATTGTTTACTTCTTCTCTTATTCTAAAGGCACTTGAAATGCAATTAATAATAGGAATTAGTCTCATGAAGGGGGAAATGAATTAATTTGTGTGTTGTGATAATATGCTTTAAATTCTTTGAAGGGAACATTTTTTTTCCTGGTGTCAGTCTCAGGGAACAGTTCCTCAGAGGGGACATTGTATAGGAGTATTAAGTAATAAGAACCTCCTGCTGAAGTAAACTTTACACAGATTGTTATTTTTAATAGTCTCCTTTGCTAAAAGTTTAAAGTATAACTTTAAAAATAATAATTCAGTGTGAACTATTCATTAAGAAACTAGATACTGGACTCTAAAATGAGGTGCAGAACTGCCTAGCAGCTAAGGTCCCCAGACCTAGAGTCGAACTTGTCTTGAGGTAGGAGTTTAGTTCTGCCTTATACCTGTGAGAAGACTGCATGCAAATGAAACTTCAAAAGGATATTTCTGCAACCAAAACAAGTATAATCACGAATTTCCTAAGGAAGCTGTGATGTTTAAGTGGGACAATATCTGAAAATACTTTAGTGTACTGTCTAGCTGTATAATCGGTTGAAAAATGTCAACTCTTAATATCCTCCTAGTGGTTTCAGTTATCTAGGTTAACAGCATACCAAACACAAAGGAGAAGTAGGATATCTCAAGAATATTAACTTTGTCAAGTTTTGCTTCAAGTACACAAAAGGAGCATATTATACTTAACAATTTAAATGTACCTAGGTTACATTACAAATTGTGTTGAACGATGTTCTCCAAGCATAAAAATCTTTCCTTATAGGCAAGGACTCTGAAAACAATGTATGGAAAATACTTTCAAGGCTAATTTATGCAAATCAACACAATACATCAGGAGATGGAAACACAATGTGTGAGTGTGTGTGGTCAAAAAATAGCTCTAGAGTAATAAGTGTTCCTGTATAACACAGGGCAAAAAAATCTGTTCAAGATTCTATTTTGACTGGAAAGGTACCAGCAATGAAAAAAATAGTAATATAAACATTTCTCATGCTAAACCTTATTGACTTCAGTTTTCTTGAGAAGTTTTAAGGCGTAAACCTTGAATTAATGGCAAATGTTTGTTCTGAGTTGCATCTCATTTTTGTTAAATTGGGTTTATCTTCAGATTTTCTGGCACCATTGTAAAGAGCCCTAATATATATTTGTTGTCTTGGCCACTGGTTTGATGTTTTGTGCAGGTATTCACATTGCATTTTATAAAATCTGCAATGCTACTGATTGTAATATATGCCATTATTTAATGTGATAGTAAAATGTTGCCATTTAAACTATGACATAAATCTTTCTTATCACCTGGAATTTCTATTGGTACTATCTGAAAGAGCTCTTTTAAACTTAAGTGAATATAGATTGTATCATATATTACACTTGTACATACATAGAAAGGGTAGCATGAGTGAAATAAATTGATTCACAGATTTCTAAAATGTCTTCATATTCAGAGAAATTCTGATTCTTTTGAATCACTTCTTGGCTTAAAGTGATTGATGTCCAGGTCTATTTATTTATTTTCACATAGTAATATCCTTTGTTCCAGCTAGCATGTTGATGATGCAAAAGTTTTTTAGAAGTGTGATCTCTATTGTCTTCAGACTTTTCTCCAAAAGTATTACACCCATTCTGTAAGCTTGACAATACAATGTCCATGGAAAATTTTCAGACAACCTAGAATCATATTCCTTTATCAAATGGCCTTTGAATGGTCTGTTTTTTGAGATGTCAAAAGGTTGTACTTGTCCAGTTATGTCACTAAAAAAGCAACTAAGTTTTCCCATGGGCAGATAATGACAACTACATCATGAATGTGGTCTTGTCTGACAGCAATTGTAAGTTGCCATTAACTATAGGGTATATTAGTTTCAGAGATGTTAAATATGATACATTGTCTTAGTATTAATGAAATATAGTAATTTATACATACATTTAAAATTTTACTTTAAGCATCCAATTCCTAATATTAGACTTTAAATATCTCAGTAACAAGGCACATGTCTTCTTCTATATGTCTCTCTAGCCTAGCAAACAACTATACACACAAAAGGAGTCAATGTATGCTAGATGCTGGTACCTACATGTCTTCCAAATATTTTGCTTTTGCTTTTCCCTGAAAGTAGGGAGCAATTTGCTGTAATAAAGGATTTGAGTTGAGGAGTGCTTTATCAGAAGTGGTTTGTGTCCCCCACAAATTCATACGTTGAAATCCTAATCCCAAGGTGATGGTTTAGGAGGTGATTGAGCCATGAGGGCAGAGTCCTCATGAATGGGATTTTAAAGGAGGCTTGAGAGAGCTCCATTGACTCTTCCATCAAGTTGGCAGTCTGTAAACCAGAAGAGAACCCTAACCAGAACCTTACCATGCTGACACTCTGATCTTGGACTTTTAGCCTCCAGAACTATAAACAATAAGTTTCTGCTGTTTATAAACCACCCAGTCTATGGCAGTTTGTTATAGCACCCTGAACACACTAATATAAGGAAGTTGGCTCACTTTTAATTTGTCTTTTCAACAAAATAAGTCACAGAGAAATTTCTGTCTTTTGTTTGTTTGTTTTTTTGTCTTGAACACATTCACCTGATCTTAGGCATGTAGAATTTATGACAAATATTTTCAACTGGAAACAAATATTCCTGGCTTGTTTCTCAGAGCCCTCTGTTCTAAATAATCCGTGTATCAGTATCTGCTTCACCCTTCCTTCTACACCACCACTTCCTCCTTGTTTTTTTAAAATTTGTAATTAACATTTTAATGTTGACAAAATTACAGGTGTCCCCCCTCCAACCTTTGCTCACCTTCACCCATCCCTGCCCACTTCCTCCTTCTTTGCTTCTTCCTATGTTCTTCAATCAATGTCTAATACTTCTATATATCAAAATATAAATGATTGGAAATCTACTCTAGCAAAGGATAAACCCATCTTTGCCAAGGTCAAATAATATTCATGCTCCATAACATTTATTTTTTGTATGACCCTAAATTAGTTATGTTGATATCTTGCTCACCATTTTTGGTGCAGGAGAGGCAAAATGTACTATACTATTGCTTGAGAAACTCTGGTAAAAAATTTATCTAGCCAAGACATCTTCATTAAGTTTCAGGGTTGTATATCCAACTATCTATTCAATAATTCCACTTAAATATAACCACAGGGTCAATATATCTAATACTGAACTTATGAACCTAATTTTATGGTCACTCCCTCCCCACTATATTCCAATAAAGAAAATAAATGTCACTATCTCTTCCATATTTTTATTTTTATTTTAGTGAATGTTACTTTTATTAATATAGTGTCTCAAGGAAGAAACACAAAAGTAGAGATGCTATCTCCCTTTTTCTCAAGCCAGTTTCTTATTTATCACCAAGTATTGTGGATTTTACTTAACATCTCATAGCTCTCTCCATTTCTCTCTATTTTAACATCACCACCATTGCCCTGAACCACACCACTATTATGTTTTGTGTGAACTTCTACAAAAGCTTACAAATAGTCTCCAGACATTAATGCTAATACTACTTCAATCCATCTTTTATTCTAAAGCCAGGATAAACACAAACGTGAATAAGTATTTTTTTAAATTTATTTATTTCTCCTCAGCATCTATAAGAGTACCTGACAATAGTAAGCACTCTAAGTATATGTTGAATATCTAAACAAACATCTCCCCTTTACTTAAGATGTTAAAGACTAATATGTTTGACATGACCTATATAATGCTGTGTCACTTACTTACCCCTGTCTAGGCTCTAGTATCATCTCTCATCAGTGTCCCTTCAAAAGTCTTTTTATTCTTTGCAACACACAAAGTAATTCTTTTTGCTTTAACAAAAGTGGGCTTCTTTAAGCTTATTAAACAAATTCTGCTCCATTTCAGGGTCTTTATACATACTGTCTTCATGGTCTGGGTTTGTTGTCCTCCTTCACTCAATGAATTCTTAACTTTTATTCAATTCTTAGAGATCACATGTTGTCTCCTCACAAAAGCCCACCCTCCCTTAACTCCCAGGCTGCAACAGTTTTCTTTGCAATTTACCTAAGAGGCTCACACCACTTTCTGTCACATTTTTCTTCATTTGGAATTATGTATTCATTCATGTGATCAATTGATTAATGTCAGTCTCCTCATTTATTTATTTTATTTATTTGTTAATCCCCAACCAAGGATATTTAGAGAGAGAAGAAGGGAAAGAGGAGGAGGGAGAAAGAGAAAGAGGGAGAAAGATATAGATAGATAGATAGATAGATAGATAGATAGATAGATAGATAGATAGATAGATAGATAGATGATAGAGGGAGAAACATTGATATGAGAGAGACACATTGGTAGCCTTCCACACTCACCCCAACTAGGCTGAGATCGAACCTGCAACCCAGGTACGTTCCCTTGACCAGGAGTTAAACCCACAACCATCTGGTACACAGGTTGATACTTTAACCACTGAGCACACCAGCTCCTCAGTTAAATAGAAGTCTCCATGAGAGTAGAGAATGCCTTCTTTTGCTCATTGGTACCTAGAACCATGTCTGGCCTATAACTGGAACATTATATTTACTAAATGAAGCAAATGCTTTCTTGAGAAACTCATTAATTGTTGTAAATACATATATGATTATTTTATATAACCTCTTAATACCATTGCAAATAAAATCACAGTTTGGGCAGTTATGTGTGCTATCCTGCACCTTTGGCATCACTTGTTTCCTTCAGGAGAGTGCAGTCTATTTAGAAGATGTCTTTTTTTTATTTTAATTGAGTTGTTTATCACCTTAGAGAAGGCAGTAATAAAAGTATTCATTTAGAATACAAGCTGTACACAGACAGAATCCTGACTTCGTCAATGTTTATGGAGTTAAAACTTAAGAAGTTTATCATCTATAACTTTTGTCAGGTAGCAAAGTACTTTAAATTCATATTTTAGGACCTAAGAGAAAATGAACTGGGTAAAAGCAAATAGAATCAGCCATGAAGTTGAAGGACTCAATTTTTTACTCTGTCAAGTGTCTGAGGGGTGATTATTTAATTTAGCCAGTGAGTCAACAAGTCAGACTAATTCCCTAAATATGGTTATTTTCCTTTGCAAAATGTATTTGTGCTCGCTACCACAAAAGCATATTTGCAGAAGGCATTGCCTATTAAATTCTCTTTGTCACAGTTATCAGAAAAGAATATACAGAGCCAGTAATAATTAGACAATTGATGTTTTCAAAATAAGATTATGGTTCTCATTCCCATTCAAAATCATTCTTTGTCAACTGAGCTATTCAGACTCTCTCCAAGATAAACCACAGAACTTATATGCATGTATGCATGAACAATGGATGTGGACAACAAAGCTGGGGACAGGGCGGGTAGGGAGGGGGAGGGGGAATCAGTGAGGGAAAAAGGAGAAACATCTGTAACAAAATTAAATTAATAAATAATAATAATAATTAAAAAAGTGTTCATTGGAAAAAAATAATAAATTAAAAAAAAAGACTCTCTCCACCCCCCCCCCAAAAAAAACATAATTAAAACTTTGTAATATTTCTGTAACATAAATCTTGGAAATTTTAGTCATTTAGTGATATGTTGTTGCTGAAAGTATTTGGAATTATTAAATATTATTTTACCATATTTCAGAATTGAAAGCCCCAACAGTTTTCCCAACACTCCATATGTACCAAATTGAGACTTATTTTTTAATTCAAGGAAAATAACTATGCATTTTTCTTGGTGAGCATTTCATGTAATCAATATGCTATGCAACAAGTACTTCCATAGCATTTTACATACAGTTTACAACATTCATTGACTAATTTGATCCTCAGAAACATCCTATGAGAACAGAATTCTTATCTTCTCCTCCTGTTCCCAGATGGCTAACTTGAGGGTTGTCCGTTGTCATAAGATAGTACATGGCCAAGCTGCTATTTTACTTACATCTTCAGATTTCAAGTCCCATGCTCTTTTGCTTTATACCATTCTGAAGAGAAGGGCTATCAATGTGTTTAAGTTACTGGGAGAATAAAGCAGAGTAAATGTTTGGAAGTTCTAGTATCTCTAAACTTCAATGAGGGAAGTTTGTGAAGGCATAAACATAATTATCAAATGTCTTAAGAGTTCTTTTTTCTTCTGAGTCCAGAATAAGAAGATATAAACTCATGTAAATAATAAAGTCAAGATCTGCTTATTTATTGAGATCCCAGTATATTCCAAGCACCATCTAAGTTGTGGGAATACAAAAATGGATAAGAAATGGCCATTACACCCTAGGATCTCATAGTCCTTAGGTGGAGATAAACACCTAAACAGAGAGTGATAAAGCAGTGTGGTTAATACAGTGAAAGAGATATGTAGAGGGACTTGAGAGTACAGAGAAATCCATCTATCCTGGCCTGCAGCATATCAGAGGTGTTTGGACTGAAGAGAACAACAAAGACCAACTGGACCCATCATCATGATACTTTTGAACTGCTAATTCTGTGAGGACAAGATAAATTGTCTTACTTATTTTTATGTCTTTGTCACCTAATACATGACTGGTGCTCAATATATTAATTTGTGTAACCAAACTGAACTGCTGGGTCAGAGCTTCTGAGGGGACTCATGAAAAGCTGGTCCCCTCTTTTGGAAAGAACGATGACTTTCAGGCCATGTGATGAATGTCTTCTTAGTTTCTTAGATTGTCTGATCTTTCTTACCATGAATGATTTTCAAACATTGATATCTTAAGGAAACTTGTGATATTTCCTTCTGTTGAGAATTTGGGTCACAGATTCTAGCTCTTAATGTTTCCTCTAGCCTGGTGATCCTTTGACCCTTACTCGAGATTTCTATACCTAATAAAAAAAGTGTTTTTGTGTGATGATCAATGCTTTTTCCACTTAATCAGTTACCAGCACCTGCCAATTTTACCTCAAAATCCTCTCCTGAATTTCTCTTCCCTTTTTTTTTTTAAATTGATGCTACCCAGCCATCATCTCTTGCCAAGACTTTTGCATTAATATTCTAATCCCATGAACACAGAGCTTCCAAGGTAATCTCCAGATTTTATTTTTCAGCACCTTTTTTTTCTTTTTATTTATTATTATTATTTTTTAATTTTTTATTTATTTTTTTTACAGATATTTCACATTTTTTAACCCATTGGCACCCTGCTCCCCACCCCACCCCCGCACCGTCCTCGGCTTAGTTGTCCATTTCCATTGGTCATGCATACATGCATATAAGTTATGTGGTTTACCTCTTCCCACCCCCCCAATCCCCTCTTCTGAGGGATGTCAGTCTATGCCCCACTTCCATGTTTCTAGGTCTACCGTATTCCTCAGACTGTTATGTTTATTATATTACACAAATAAGTGAGATCATGTGGGATTTGTATTTTTCTGCTTGGCTTATTTCACTTAGAATAATACTTTCCAGGTCCCTCCATGTCGTCTCAAAGGATAAGAGATCTTTCTTTCTCACCGCTGCATAGTACTCCATTGTGTATATATACCACAGCTTTTTTATCTATTCGTCTACTGATGGACACTTGGGCTGTTTCCAGATCTTAGCTATTGTAAATAGTGCTGCTATGAACATGGGGGTACCAATATTCTTCCTGATTGGTGTTTCAGGCTTCTTAGGGTATATTCCTAGAAGTGGGATCACTGGCTCAAATGGAAGGTCAATTTTTAATTTTTTGAGGTAAAACCATATTGTTTTCCATAGTGGCTGCACCAGTCTGCATTCCGACCAGCAGTGTATTAGAGTCCCCTTTTCTCCACACCCTCGCCAACACTTGTTGTTTGATGATTTGTTGATGGCGGCCATTCCAACAGGTGTGAGGTGATACCTCACTGTTGTTTTAATTTGCATCTCTCTGATGATTAGTGATGTTGAGCATTTCTTCATATGTCTCTTGGCCATTTGTATGTCCTGTTTGGAGAGGTGTCTATTCAGCTCCTCTGCCCATTTTTGAATTGGGTTCTTTGTCTTCCTTTTGTGGAGTTGTATGAGCACTCTCTATATATTGGAAATTAACCCCTTATCTGATACATCATTGGCAATGATGTTCTCCCATATAGTGGGTTGCCTTTCCATTTTGATGATTGTTTCTTTTGCTGTGCAGAAGCTTTTTAGTTTGATGTAGTCCCATGTGTTCATTTTTTCCTTTCTTTCTGTTGCCTTAGGTGATGTATCAGTGAAAATTCTGCTCTGTATGATGTCCAAAACATTGTTGCCTACATTTTCTTCTAGAATTTTTATGAACTCACGGGTCACATTTAAGTCTTTTATCCATTTTGAGTTTATTTTTTTTTGTATGGTGTAAGTTGATGGTCTAGTTTCATTTTTTTTGCATGTAGCTGTCCAGTTTTCCCAACACCATTTATTAAAGAGGTTGTCTTTACTCCACTGTATGCTCTTTCCAATTTTGTCAAATATTAATTGAGCGTATTGCCTTGGGACTATTTCTGGGTTTTCAGTTCTGTTCCACTGGTCTATATGCCTGTTCTTGTGCCAGTACCAGGCCGTTTTGGTTACAGTCGCTTTGTAGTATAACCTGATATCTGGTATTGTGATCCCACCTACTTTGTCCTTCTTTTTCAAGATTGCTTTGGCTTTCGGGGTCTTTTTTGGTTCCATATGAACTTTTGAAGTATTTGTTCTAGTTCTATGAAATATGTCATTGGTATTTTGATGGGGATTGCATTGAATCTATAGATTGCTTTGGGTAATATGGACATTTTAATGATGTTAATTCTTCCAATCCATGAACAGAGTATGTGCTTCCACTTTTTTATATCTTCCTCTATATTTTTTCAATGACCTGTAGTTATCTTCAAATAGGTCCTTTATTTCTCTGGTTAAGTTTATTCCTATGTATCTTAATGTTTTTTTCTGCAATGGTAAATGGGATTGTTTTGTTAGTTTCTCTTTCTGTGAGTTCATCATTGGTGTATATGAATGTCATTGATTTCTTGACGTTAATTTTGTATCCTGCTACTTTTTCAAACTCATTTATTAAGTCTAGTAAATATTTTCTGGAGTCTTTGGGATTTTCTATGTGTAGTGTCATGTCATCTGCAAATAGGGACAGTTTCACTTCCTGGGATGAATCACACTTGGTTGTGGTGGATACTTTTTTTGGTGTATTGCTGGATCCGTTTTGCTAGTATTTTGTTCAGGATTTTGGCGTCTATGTTCATGAGGGATATTGGCCTGGGATCCCTTTCCAACTGGGATCCCTTTTATTTTTTCTTTTATTTTTTCTTCCTGTCTGATTGCTGTGGCTAAGACTTCCAGTACTATGTTAAATAAGAGTGGTGAAAGTGGTCATCCTTGTCTTGTTCCAGTTCTTAAGGGAAATGCATTTAGTTTGTGCCCGTTGTGTATGATATTAGCTGTAGGTCTTTCATATATGGTCTTTATTATGTGTAGGAATGATCCCTCTACTCCCACATTGCAGAGCATTTTTATCAGAAATGGATGCTGGATTTTGTCGAAGGAATTTTTGGCATCTATTGATATGATCATGTGGTTTTTCATTGTTCATTTTATTTATGTGGTGTATCACGTTTATTGATTTGCAAATATTGTGCCAGCCTTGTATCCTGGGATGAATCACACTTGGTTGTGGTGGATACTTTTTTTGGTGTATTGCTGGATCCGTTTTGCTAGTATTTTGTTCAGGATTTTGGCGTCTATGTTCATGAGGGATATTGGCCTGTAGTTTTCTTTATTTGTAATGTCTTTTTCTGGTTTTGGAATTAGAATTATGGTGGCTTCATAAAACGAGTTTAGAAGTCCTCCTTCTTCTTGAATTTTTTGATATAGTTTGAGGAGAATGGGTATTAGTTCTTCTTTGAATATTCGGTAAAACTCCCCCATGAAGCCATCAGATCCTGGGCTTTTGTTTGCTGGGAGAGTTTTGATTACATCATTAATTTCTTCTGTTGTTATTGGTCTGTTATCTCTTCCTGGTCCAGTTTTGGGAGACTGTGTGTTTCTAGAAATTTTTCCATTTCACTTAGATTGTCGAATTTGTTCCTATATAATTGTTCATAGTAGTTGTTAACAATCTTTTCTATTCCTGTGGTGTCAATTGTTACTTCTCCTCTTTCATTTCTGATTTTGTGTATTTGGGTTCTCTCTCTTTGTTTCTTGGTGAGTCTAGCTAAGTGTCCATCAATCTTGTTTATCTTTTCGAAAAACCTTCTCTTTGTTTCATTGATCCTTCGAATTTTTTTTTTTTTGTCTCTATGTCGTTTATTTCTTCTCTGATGTTTACTATTTCTTTCCTTCTACTACCTCTGGGGTTTTCTTTTTGTTTGCTCTCTAGTTCTTGAAGTTGTGAGGTTAGATAGTCTATTAGAGATTTTTCTTGTTTTTTGAGGTAGGCCTGTAGTGCTCTGAACTTCCCTCTCAGAACTTCTTTTGCTGTATTTTGTGTTGTTGTGTCTTCATTTTCATGGGTTTCCAGGTAGTTTTTAATTTCTTTTTTTATTTCCTCGGTGACACATTCATTGTTTAATAACATGCTATTTAGCTTCCATATGTTCAAATGTCTTTGTATGTTCTTCTTCCAATTGATTTCCAGTTTCATGCAATTGTGATCTGAGAAGATGCTTGATATGATTTCAGTCTTTTTGCACTTGTAGAGACTTAGTTTGAGCCCTAACATGTGGTCTATCATTGAGAATGTCCCATGTGCACTTGAGAAGAATGTGAATTCTGTAGTTTTGGGGTGTAATTCTCTATAGATATCTATGAAATCCATTTGGTCTAGTGCTTCATTTAGAGTCTCTGTTTTCTTGGTAATTTTTTGTGTAGAGGATCTATCCAGTGATGTTAGCGGGGTGATGAAGTCCCCTGCTATGATTTTATTGCTATTGATTTCTCCTTTGAAGTCCTCCAGAAGATTTTTAATATATTTTGGTGCTCCTATATTGGGTGCATATATGTTTATCAAGGTTATATCTTCCTGTTGGATAGATCCTCTCAATATTATGTAGTGGCCTTTTTTGTGTCTAGTTATGGCCTTCATTTTGAAATCTATTTTATTAGATATGAGTATTGCTACCCCCCACTTTTTTTTCCTTTTTGTTTGCTTGGAAGATTTATTTCTATTCCTTCACTTTCAATCTATTTGAATATTTTGTTGTGAGGTGAGTCTCTTGTAAACAACATATAGATGAGTCATGCTTTCTTATTCAATCAGTTACTCTGTCTCTTTTTATGGGAGCATTCAATCAATTTACATTTAAGGTGATTATTGATATGCCGTTTTTGTTTAGTGTGGTTCTATTTTTCTTCCCATTTCTCCTGCTAATTGCAGCCATCCTTTTAACATTTCTTACAGTGCTGGTTTATTGCTAATGTATTCCATTACCCTTTTTTTTTTTTTTTGTCTGGGAAGATCTTTATTTGACCTTCCATTTTGAGTGATAGCCTTGCTGAGTAGAGCTGTCTTAGATTCAGATTCTTGTTTTTCATGACCTTGATTACTTCATGTCATTCCCTTCTGGCCTGTATTGTTTCTTGTGAGAAGTCAGCTGAGAGCCTTATGAGGTTTCCTTTGTAGGTAACCTGTTGCTTATCTCTTGCTGCTTTTAAGATTCTCTCTTTGTCTTTAATTTTTGGCCGTTTGAATACTATGTGTCTTGGTGTGGACCCTTTTGGGTTCTTCTTACTTGTGGCTCTCTGTGCTTCTTGAACTTGAACGCCTTCTTCCTTCACCAAATTAGGAAAGTTTTCTGTCACTATTTTTTTGGATATATCCTCTAACCCTTGCTCATTTTCTTCTTCTTTAGGGACTCGTATGATGCAAATATTATTACATTTCCAGTTGTCCCACAGTTGTCTTAAGCTGTCTTCCTGTTTTTTAATCATTTTTTCCTTTGGTTTTCTGATTGGTTGATTTTTTTTTTACCCTGTCTTCTAATTCACTGATTCGGTCCTCAGCTTCCTCTACTTTGCTTTTTAGACCTTCCAATGTGTTTTTCATTTCTGATATGTCATTTTTTATCTCTTCTTGGTGGTTTTTAATTTCCAATTGGCTTATATTCAGCATTTCTATGTCCTTACCCATGCTGTTGAGCTTCCTCAAGATCATGGCTCTGAATTCTAGTTCTGTTACCTTGCTTAACTTCACCCCATTTATCTCATTTTTGGTAGAGGTCTATTGTTCTTTCATTTGACTTTTGTTTCTGTTTTTCAACATTTTGGCTATCACAGTGGGCTTTGGAGTCTGCCAAAAATTCCCTGTGTGTGTTGGTGTTCTGCTGTTTGTGGCTCCCTCTCCTGGGTTTGAATGAGGCAGGGAGGACCCTCTTTAAACAACACTGTCAAGTTTTAAGTTTCCTGGTTAGAGTTGCTAGCCCAGGGAATGGTAGTTATCCTCCAGCTTTTTTGCCTGGAGACTATTAGTAGAGGTCACCTGAAGAACCTTGGTTTCTGAGTTGCCTGACAAACTCTCTCAGGTGCTCAGTGTAAGAGGATTTTCCAAGGATGGTGCAGATGCTAGGTTTTAATGGGCCACAATTATCATGTCAATGGCCACCAGTTGTGGTTGAATCTCCGAGGGAGTGGTCGCCACCTCTCCCCCGGACCCTGGGAAGGAGTAAGATGACCACAGTCCTGGGTGGCTGCACTCAGCAAAAGCTCTGATCACCCTGCAAATCCCAAGTGTCCCCACACAGTTCCAGTCCAGTCTTCCCTCCCTCTGCCGGAGCCCAAGGTGAGTGGCTGCTGCCAATTTAGCCTCTGTCTGGACTCTAAGTCGTGGAGCCGCCTCGGACTTTTAACCTGAGGGCGCTGCTCCCAGCCAAGGGTGGCCGAGTTTGCAGGGCCGACCTGAGCGCATAGCACCCAGCCGAGTTTGCAGGACAAAGCCAAGGTCGTAGCACTCAGCCAAGTTCACAGGACTCAGCCGTGGTCGCGGATGCAGCCGAGGTGGCAGCAGCTTCCAGCCAAGTCCCCTGGTCCCAGCCGAGTACGATGGTCCCTGTGGACCGTGGGCTCCCGGCCTCTTCTCGCGTCCTTGCAAGCCTACCAGGATTGAGTCAGTGTCCCTGGTTATGTGGTCCTCCACACTGCCTTTTGGTTCACCCTTCCTGACGATTTGTCTTTATTTTCATTGTAAATCCAGTTTGGTCCTGGGAAATGGTCTGTGTAGCTTCCATTCACTCTGCCGCCATTTTTTTCTCCTCTGTAGTTTTTTTCTTTGTAGTGTCTTTTTCTCATTTTGAAATTAGAATTATCCGGGCCTTATGAAAGGAGTTTGGAAGTCTTATTTCTTCTTGAATTTTTGGAAATAGTTTGAGGAGAATGGGTGTTAGTTCTTCTTTGAATGTTTGGTAAAATTCCCTAGTGAAGCCGTCCAGGCCTGGGCTTTGTTTGCTGGGAGAATCATGAGTACATCTTCAATTTCTTCTGTTGTTATTGGTCTGTTAAAGTTTTTTGTCTCTTTCTGGTTCAGTTTTGGGAGACTATGTGTTTCTAGAAATTGGTCCATTTTACTTAGATTGTCGAATTTGTTTCCTTATAATTTTTCATAATATTTGTTAAAAATTCATTGTTTTTTTTGTGGTGCCAGTTATTATTATTTTTCTTCCATCTGATTTTGTGTATTTGGGTTTTCTCTCTTTGTTTCCTGGTGAGTCTAGATATGGGTCCATCAGTCTTGCTTAACTTTTCAAAGAACCAGCTCTTTGATTCATTGTTCTTAGAATTGTTTGTTTTGGTCTCCATATCATTTATTTCTGCTGTGATCTTTACTATTTCCTTCCTGTATTTGCTCTTTTTTTTGCTTTCCAATTCTTTAAGTTGTGAGGTTAGATATTGTGTTAGAAATTTTTCTTGCTTCTTGAGGTACGCCTGTAGTGCTATGAACTTCCTTCTAAGAACTGCTTTCAATGCATCCCATAGATTTTGTGTTGTTGTGTGTTCATTTTCATTTGGTTTCAGGAAGTTTTAATTTTGTCCTTGATCTCCATGGTAACCCATTCATTGTTCAATAACATGCTATTTAACCTCCATGTTTTCAAATGTCTTTCCATGTTTTTGTTGCAGTTGATTTCTAGTTGCATGCCCTTGTGATCTGAGGAGGTGCTTGATATCATTTCAATCTTCTTGAACTTGTAGAAACTTAGTTTGTGTCCTAAAATGTGGTCTATCTTTGAGAATGTCCCATGTGCACTTGAGAAGAATGTGAATTCTGCAGTTTTGCAGTGTAATTCTCTGTAGATAGCTATGAAATCCATTTGATCTAGCGCTTCATTTAGAGTCTGTATTTTTTGTTAATCTTTTGTTTAGAAGATCTATCCATTGGTGTCAGCAGGCTGTTGAAATCCCCTACTATGATTGTATTGCTGTCAATTTCTTATTTGAAGTCCTCCACAAATTTTTAATATATGTTGGTGCTCCTATATTGGGTGCATATATGTTTATTAAGGTTATATCTTTCTGTTGGATAGATCCTCTCAATATTATGTAGTGGCCTTCTTTGTCTTTAGTTATGGTATTTATTTATTTTTTCTTTATTTATTTATTTTAATTTTTTTTTTGTTACAGATGTTTCTCCTCTTTTACCCCATTGGCACTCCCCTCTCCTTGCCCCTGCACTGTCCCCGGCTTTGTTGTTTATGTCCATTGGTTATTCATACATGCATTTGAGATCTATGGTTTATCTCTTCTCACCTCCCACCCCCTCTTCTGAGGGATGTCAGTCTGTGCCCTACTTCCGTGTTTCTGGGTCTACCGTATTCCTCAGACTGTTATGTTCCTTATATTCTGTATATAAGTGAGATCATGTGGTATTTGTCTTTTTCTGCTTGGCTTATTTCACTTAGGATAATACTTTCCAGGTCCCTCCTTGTCGTCTCAAAAGATAAGAGATCTTTTTTTCTTACAGCTGCATAGTACTACATTGTGTATATGTACCTCTGCTTTTTTATCTATTCATCTATTGATAGACACTTGGGCTGTTTCCAGATCATAGCTATTTAAATAGTGCTGCTACAAACATGGGGGTACATATATTTTTTCTGATTGGTGTTTCAGAAAGTGGGAACACTGGGTCAAATGGAAGTTCAATTTTTAATTTTTTGACGTAACACCATATTGTTTTCCATAGTGGCTGCACTAGTGTGCATTCCCACCAGCAGTATACTAGAGTCCCCTTTTCTCCACACCCTCGCCAACACTTGTTGTTTGATGATTTGTTGATGGCGGCCATTCTGACAGGTGTGAGGTGATACCTCATTGTTGTTTTAATTTACATCTTCCTGATGATAAGTGATGTTAAGCATTTCTTCATAAAGTAGATTTCAAAATAAAGATCATTTCTTCATACTCAACATCACTAATGGAGAAATGGTCTTTATTTTGAAATCTACTTTATTCGATATGAGTATTTGTAGCCCAGCTTCTTCTTCTTTTTTTTTTTTTTTCTTTCTGTTTGCTTGGAAGATTTTTTTATCTCTTTACTTTCAAACTATGTGAGTTTTTTATTGTGAGGTGGGTCTCTTGTAAACAACATATATGTGATTCAGTCTTTTTAATCTAGTCAGGTACTCTGTGCACTTTTATCAGTGCATTTAAATCATTCACATTTTAGGTGATAATTGATATGTACTTATTTATTGCCACTTTTGTTTAGTGGCAATATGTTTGGTTCTACCCTTCTTCCTATTTCTTCTACTAATTACAGCTGTCATTTTAGCATATCTTGCTGTGCTGGTTTAGTGTTAATATATTCCCTTAGATTTTTTTGGTCTGGAAAGTTCTTTATTTGACCTTCTATTTTGAATGATAGCCTTGATGGATAGACTAGTCTTGGATTGAGATCCTTGTTTTTCATGACCTTGATTTCCTCATGCCCTTCCCTTTTTGCCTATAGTTTTTCTTTTGAGAAGTCAGCTGAGAGCCTTATGGAGTTTTCTTTGTAGGTAACCTGTTGCTTATTTCTTGCTGCATTTAAAATTCTGTTTTTGTCTTTAACTTTTGGCATTTTAATTACTATGTGTCTTGGTGTGGGCCTGTTTGGGTTATTTTAACTTGGGGCTCTCTGTGCTCCTTGAACTTGAATGCCTACTTCCTTCACCAAGTTAGGAAATTTTTTTGCATTATTTCTTCAAATATATTCTCTAACTCTTTCCCATTTACTTCCTTTTCTGGAACTCTTATGATGTGAATGTTATTATGTTTCCGGTTGTCCCACAGTTCTCTTAAGCTATCTTCCTGGTTTTTTTTAATCATTTTTTCTTTTCTTTTTTTTTTTTTTTTTTTGGTTTTCTGATTGGTTGATTTTTTCTTCCCTGTCTTCTAATTCACTGATCCAGTCCTCTGCTTCCTGTACTGTGCTCTTTAGTCCTTCCAATGTGTTCTTAATTTTTGCTATGTCATTCTTCATTTCCACTTGATTGGTTTTCAATGTTTCTATATCTTTACTCATGGTGCTGATGTCCTTACTCATGCTGTTGAGCTTCCTCAAGATCATTGGTCTGAACTCTATCTGATAATTTGATTAGCTGCATTTCATTGTTCTCATCTTCGATAGAGTTGTCTCGTTCTTTCATTTGGGATTTGTTTCTTTGTTTTACCATTTTTTTTTTTTTTTTTGCTATCTCATTGGTTTTTGAAGCCTGCCACAATTTCCCTGTGGGTGTTGTTGTTTTGCTGTTTGTGGCTCCCTCTACTGTGTTTGGATGAGCCTTTGTGGGCCCACGTTAAACACCACTGTCAAGTCTTACGTTCATGGATACATTTGCAAGCCCAGGAACGGTTCATCTATCCTCTAGCTTTTTCCTGGTGACTAGTAATCTCAGTTACTCAGTGCCTTTGAATGTTGCCCTGGTCGTCTGCCTAAGAGGATTTCTAGAGGATGGGATAGATGCTGGTGTTAATGAGCCTCAATTTGCATTTCTTTGCCTCACCTGGGAAAGGCTGAATCTCTCAGGGCTGTGGCTGCTGCAATTCTCCACAGCTCAGGGAAAAAGCACACTGGCCACCATCCTTTGTGGCCGCAACTCAGCATAAACTCTGAGTGCCCTCCAAATCCAGGTGTTTCCACAGAGTTCCTTCTCAGTCAGCCCCCCCTTTGCTGTAGGCCCCAGGTGATTGGCTGTGGCTACTTTAGTGCCCTGTCCTGGCTCTCTGAGCTGTGGAGTGGGCTTGGTCTTTATTCCACAAGGGCGCTGCTCACAGCTAATACTGTCCATGGGTTCTCAGCCCACCACCGTCTCATGCTTCCACTGATCCTACCAGTGTCCCTGGTTATATGGTCCTCTCCTACTGCTTTTCTGTTGTTGTTTTTTTGAGGATTTGTCTTTATTTTATTTGTAATTCCCGTTTTGTGCTGGGAGATCGTCTGCATGGCTTCTATTCACTCTTTCTTCTTTTTTTTTCACATATTCTAAGCATATCTTATGTGCAGCTGGGTAGCATAGGCCTTTCTGGTGACCCCGAACCCTGCAGGTCCCATGGGTAACTTGATGTCACAGTCCCTGCTGAGTAGTGCAGGCCTCTGTGGTGCTTCTGCACCCCATATGCTCTGTGGGTAACTGGACTGTGCAGTCCCTGCTGGGTGGCACAGGCCTTTCTGGTGCTTCAGCACCCTGCAGGTCCCATGGGATACTGGATGGCACAATTTCTGCTGGGTCAGGAGGGCCTCTCTGCTGCTTCAGCACCCCACAGGCCTCGTGGTAACTAGATCGTACAGTTTCCGTTGGGTCACACAGGCTTCTCTCGTGCTTCAGCACTTCACAGGCCCTGTGGGTAACTAGATTGCGCAGTCCCTGCTGGGTGGCACAGACCTCTCTGGTGCTTCAGCACACTGCAGGTACCGCAGAAAACTGATGGCACAGTCCCTCTGGGGACCAGGCTCTATGCCTGTGTTACGGGCTGCTGGGACGCACAGTCCTCTCTGGTGCTTCAGTACCCCACAGGCCTCATTGGGTAACTAGATCACGCAGTTTCTGCTGGGTGGCACAGGCCTCTCTGGTGCTTCAGAACCCTGCAGGTACCACGGGTAACTTGATCGCAAGTCCCTGTTGGGTTGCACGGGTTTCTTTGTGCTTTCTCACCCAGCAGGTTCTGAGGGTTATTGGATGGCACAGGCTTCTCTGGTGCTTCAGCACCACACAGGTCACATGCATAATTGGATGGCACAGTCCCTGCTGGGTGGCACATCCAAGAAACATTTATAATTGACTCTCTAACATCTCACAGAACTAGAAAACAAAGAAAAAGCAAAACCCAGAGCAAGTAGAAGGAAAGAAGCAGTAAAGGTCATAGCAGAAATAAATGACATAGAGACTAATAAAACAATTCATAAGAACAATGAAACAAAATACTGGTTATTTTAAATGATAAATGACATTAATGAACCCTTGGCCAGACTCACCAAGAAATGAAGGGAGAGGACCCAAATAAACAAAATCAGAAAGAAAAGGGTTGAAATAATAACTGACACCACAAAAATACAAAGATCGTTAAAACATACTATGAACAATTATATGCCAACAAATTGGACAACTTAGGCAAAATGGACAAATTTCTAAAATCACACAATCTCCCAAAACTAAACTGGGAAGAGAGAAAACTTGAATAGACCAAAAACAACTAAGGAAATGAAAGGTGTAATCAAGAAACTCCCAGCAAACTAAAGCCTGGGTCTGAATTGCTTCATGGGGGTGTTTTACCTAACATTCAAAGAAGAACTAATACTCATTTTCCTCAAAATTCCAAAAAATTTAAAAAGAAGGAGAACTTCCAAACTTGTTTTATGAGGCCAGCATAATTCTTATTTCAAGACCAGATAAAGACACTACAAAGAAAGAAAACTGCAGGCCACTATTCCTCATCAACATAGATGCCAAAATCTTTAACAAAATATTAGCAATTTGGATTTAGCAATACATTGAAATAATTATTCACCGTAACCAAATAAGATTCCTACCAGGGATGCAAGGCTGGTACAATATTCGCAAATCAATAAATGTGATACTCCACATAAACCAATGAAAGATCAAAACAAGCACCTATTTTGAATAAAAATGCTCAGCAATGTGAGAGTGGAAGCACCATATCAACACATAATAAAGGCCATATATGAAAAACCTACAACCAACATCATACTCAATGGGCAAAAACTACAAGCATTTCCCTTAAGAATAGGAACAGGACAGGATGGCTGCTTTTGCCACTCTTATTTAACTCAGTTCTGGATATCTTAGCCACAACAATTAGACAAGAAGAAAAAAATTAAAGGAATCCAAATCATAAAAGAGGAAGTGTAATTGTCAATGTTTGCAGAAGACATGATAGTGTACATAGGAAACTCTAAAGACTCCATCAAAAATCCACTAGAATTAATAAATGAATTTGTGAAAATAGCAGAATAATGAAATCAACATCCAGAAATTGATGGCATTCTTATACACCAATAAGGAACACTCATAAAAGGAAAAATCTCATTTACCATTGCAACAACAAAAAAATATGATACCTAGGAATAAACTTAACCAAAGAAGTAAAGGACCTAGTCACAGAAAACTATAAGATATTGAAAAAGGAAATAGACAAAGACTTTAAAAAGTTGAAACATATACCACGTTCATGAATCAGAAAAATCAACATCATTAAAATGTCCATACTACCCAAAGTGATCTACAGATCAATGCAATCCCTATTGACATGCCAATGGCATATTATACAGATCTAGAACAAACATTCAAAAGTTTATATGGAACCAAAAAAAGACCCTGAATAGCCACAGAAATTTTGAAAAAAGAACAAAGTAGAAGAGATCATAATACCAGATATCAAGTTATACTACAAAGCCATTCTAGTGAAAACAGCCTGGTATTGGCACAAAAACAGACACATTGATCAATAGAACAGAACAGAGAACCCAGATATTAACCCAAGACAGTATGTACAATTAATACTGAACAAAGGAGGCAAGAGCATACAATGGTTAAAAGACAGTCTCTTCAATAAATGGCGCTGGGAAAATTGGACAGCTAAGTGCGAGGAAAATGAAACTAGACCACTAACTTACACCATACACAAGAATAAACCCCAAATGGATAAAATACTTAAATGTAATCCATGAGACCATAAAAATTCTAGAAGAAAAGTTAGGCAAAAAACCTCAGACATCATATGTAGTGGGATTTTCACAGATACATCACCTTGGGCAAGAGAAACAAAGAAACAAATTAATAAAATTAATAAATGGGACTACATCGTACTTAAAAGCTCATACAACTCAACAAATAGAAGACAAACAATACAATTAAAAATGAGTTGAGGACCTGAATAGACACTTCTTCAAACAGGACATACAAAAGGCCAGGAGGCATATGAAAAAATTCTCAATGTCATTAATCATCAGAGAGATGAAAATTAAAATGACTTTGAGATATCACCTCACATCTGCCAGAATGATGGCCATGAACAAATCCTCAAACAACAAATGCTGGTGAGAATGTGGAGGAATGGGTAGCCTAGCACACTGCTGGTGGGAATACAGACTGATGCAGGCACTATGGAAAACAATATGGTGTTTCCTCAAAAAATTAAGAATTGAACTGTCATTTGACCCAGTGATCCCACTTCTTGGAATATATCCTCAGAAGCTTGAAACACCAATCAAGAAGGATATATGCACTCCTATGTTTATGACAGTGCTATTTACAACAGCTAAGATCTGGAAACAGCCCAAGTGCCCATCAGTAGATTAGTGGATAAAAATTCTGTGGTACATTTACAAAATGGATTACTATGCAGCTGTAAGAAAGAAAGATCTCTTACCCTTTGTGTCGACATGCAGGGACTTGGAGAATATTGTGCTAAGTGAAATAAGCCAGTCAGAGAAAGACAAGTACCACATGATCTCACTTATTTATTGAATTTGAAAATCTTTGATTCTACTTGCTGAGGATGAATCTCTTGGGTTTACAATTCCTCACCCAGGTCTCAATTCAGAATCACCGACAGTTGCTCAGCATATACTCTTTAGGCTGCATGTGTACTCTGCCAGTAAAATAAACACCCAATTAATGTGTGTGCGATCCAAAAGGTTGGCAGACGTTGCAATAAATACAATGACATCAACTATGGAAAAAAATATTAGCTACTGTGATGGGCAGAGGCCCTTTACAGGGATAATGTGCAGTCTAGAGTACAATGTGCTGGGTTGGTGAATGCTGAAAAGCCTCATCAGTAGATCCCATCCTTGAGCCACAGCCTGACTCTGTCATTGCTGCAAGATTGTTGGTATGGGCATAAACAACCTAGAGTAAAAGGAAAAAAACAATCTCACAGCTCCCTGCCCAATTTGGAGCTGAAATCTTCATTCTCAAAGGTTTATAATTGTCTTGTTCCCAGCAGACAGGCCAAGGGACACTGAGACCCCTCCCATCTGTTCTGTCTGCTTCTAACCTATGCAAAAGTACAAGTTGAAAGTGGTCTAAGGAGGACAATGACAAACAAGAGATGGGCTTTCTGGGACTTGTCCACCTTCTGACTCAGCAATGTCATATCAAGGACCCCAATCTCCTAACTTGGGAGTGAGAAGGCAGCAGCTGAGAAAGAGTAGATATTTTTTAAGTTTTAAATATTTTATTGATGTATAATAAACAAAGAGAAAAGTACATAATTTAAAAATGTACAACTCTATAAATTTCCTCAAACTGAAGACACTCAAATAATCAATAGTCAGGTCACAAATCAAAGCATCACCTACAGCATCCCAGGAGCCCCCTGATGCTCCCCACCCACTATCCCCATTCTTGAGTGTGAATTCTATCCTAACACATATCAGTATCAATAAGTTTTGCCTGTTTAGGAGGACTTATACAAATTTAATCATTAATATATACCTTTATTTTTCTCAATATTATATCTGTGAAATTTATCAATTTGTTGTGTAGTTATAGACCATTTATTCTCATGACTATATAGTATTCCTTTGTGTGAAGATATCACAATATATTTTTTGTATTTATTTATTTATTTTAATTAAGTTATTTTTGTTTCTCCTTTCCTCCCACTGATTGCCCCCGCTGCCCCAACCCTGTTCCTAGCTTTGTTGTCCATGTCCATTGTTCATGCCCACATGCATGTAAGTTCTATGGTTTATCTCTCCCCCACCACCCCTTCATCTGGGGATTTTCAATATGTACCCCACTTCCATGTCTCTGGGACTATCCCATTCCTAAGACTGTTATGTTCATTATATCCTACAAATAAGTTAGGTCATATGATTCTTGTCTTTCTCTGTTTGGTTTGTTTCACTTAAGATAATACTTTCCAGGTCCCTCCATGTCGTCTCAAGGGATAAGAGATTTTTTTTTACAGCCGCATAGTACTCCATTGTGTATATGTACCACAGTTTTTTTATCCATTTGTCTACTGTTTCCGGATCTTAGCTATTGTAAATAGTGCTGCTACAAACATGGGGGTACATATATTCTTTCTAATTGGTATTTCAGGCTTCTTAGAAGTGGAATCACTGAGTCAAATAGAAGTTAAAATTTTAATTTTTTGAGGTAACACCATATTGTTTTCCATAGTGGCTGCACCAGTTGGCATTTCCACCAGCAGTGTACTAAAGTCCCCTTTTCTCCAAACCCTTACCAACACTTGTTGTTTGATGATTTGTTGATGGCGGCCATTCTGAAAGGTGTGAGATGATACCTCATTGTCATTTTAATTTGGATCTCTCTGATAATAAGTGATGTTGAGCATTTCTTCATATGTCTCTTAGCCATTTGTATGTCCTTTTTGGAAAGGTGTCTATTTAGTTCCTCTGCCCATTTTTTAATTGGGTTCTTTCTCTTCCTTTTGTTGAATTGTATGAGCACTCTATATATATTGGAAAATAACCCCTTATCTGATATATCATTGGCAATTATGCTCTCCCATTTTTATGATTGTGTCTTTGGCTGTGCAGAAGCTTTTGAGTTTGATGTAGTCCCTTGTGTTCATTTTCTCCTTTGTTTCTGTTGCCTTAGGTAATGTATCAGTGAACATTCTTCTGCGTATGATGTCTAAAATTTTGTTGCCTACAAATTTTTTCTAGGATTTCTTATGGATTAATAAGTCACATTTAAGTCTTTTATCCATTTTGAGTTTATTTTTGTGTATGGTGTAGGTTGATGGTCTAGTTTCATTTTTTTTTTTTTTTTTGCATGTAGCTCTCCAATTTTTCCAACACCATTTATGAAAGAGGCTGTCTTTACTCCACTGTATGTTCTTGCCACTTTTGTCAAATATTAATGAGCATATTGCCTTGGGTCCATTTCTGGATTCTGGGTTCTGTTCCACTGGTCTATATGCCTCTTCTTGTGCCAGTACCAGGCTGTTTTAATTACAGTGGCTTTGTAGAATAACCTGAAATCTGGTAATGTGTTCCCTCCTACTTTGTTCTTCTTTTTCAAGATTGTTGTGGCTATTTGAGGCCTTTTTTGGTTCCTTATGACCATTGAAATATTTGTTCTAGTTCTGTGAATTATTTCATTGGTATTTTGATGGGGATTGCATTGAATCTATAAGTTGCTTTGGGTAGAATAGATATTTTAATGATATTAATTCTTCCAAACCATGAACAAGATATGTGCTTCCTCCTTTTTTTTTTTTTATATCTTCCTCTATTTCTTTTTTCAATGTCTTGTAGTTTTCTGCAAATAGGTTCTTTATTTTTGGTTAAGATTAGTTCTAGGTATCATAATTTTTTTGCCACTATGGAGAATGGGATTGTTTTCTTAGTTTCTCTTTCTGTGAGTTCATCATTGGTGTATAAGAATGCCATAGATTTCTTGACGTTAATTTTGTATCCTACTACCTTGCCAAATTGATTTATTATGTCTAGTAAATTTTTGATGGAGTTTTTGGGGTTTTCTACGTATAGTATCATGTCATCTGAGAATAATGACAATTTCACTTCCTCCTTTCCAATTTGGATCCCTTTAGTTTTGTCTTCATGTCTGATTGCTGTGGCTAAGACTTCCAGAACTATGTTAAATAAGAGGGTTGAAAGTGGGCATCCTTGCCTTGTTCCTTTTCTTCAGGGAAATGCTTTTAGTTTTTGCCCATTGAGTTTGATGTTGGCTTTAGGTCTTTCATATATGGCCTTTATTATGTCGAGATATGATCCCTCTATTCCCACATTGCTGAGCATTTTTGTCAGAAATGGATGCTGGATTTTGTCGAAGGGTTTTTGGCATCTTTTGGTATGATCATGTGGTTTTTATTGTTCATTTTGTTTATGTGGTGTATCACATTTATTGATTTGCGAATATTGTACCAGCCTTGCATCCCTGGGATGAATCTCACTTGGTCATGGTGAATACTTTTTTGGATGTATTGCTGGATCCAATTTGCTAGTATTCTGTTCAGGATTTTAGTGTCTATGTTCATCAGGGATATTGGCCTGTAGTTTTCTTTCTTTGTAATGTCTTTTTCTGTTTTTGGAATTAGACTTACAGTGGCTTCATAAAATGATTTTGGAAGTCTTCTTTCTTGAATTTTTTGAAACAGTTTGAGGACAATGGGTGTTAGCTCTTTTTTGAATGTTTGGTAAAACTCCCCCATGAAGCCATCTGGACCTGGCTTTTGTTTGCCCGGAGAGACTTGATTACATCTTCAATTTTCGTAGTTGTTATTGGTTGTTCAAGTTTTCTATCTCTTCCTGGTCCAGTTTTGGGAGACTATGTGTTTCTAGGAATTTTTCCAATTTGCTTAGATTGTTGAATTTGTTGCCATATAATCGTTCATAGTAGTTGTTAACGATCTTTTGCATTTCTGTGGTGTCAGTTGTTACTTCTACTCTTTCATTTCTGATTTTGTGTATTTGGGTTCTCTCTCTTTTTTTCTTGGTGAGTCTAGCTAAGGGTCCATCAATCTTATTTATCTTTTTGAAAAACTAGCTCATTTTTTCATTGATCCTTTGAATTGTTTTCTTGGATTCTATGTCATTTATTTCTGCTCTGATCTTTACTATTTCCTTCCTTCTACTTGCTCTGGGGTTTTCTTTTTGTTTGCGCTCTAGTTCTTTAAGTTGTGAGGTTAGATAGTCTATTAGAATTTTTTCTTGATTTTTGAGGTAGGCCTGTAGTGCTATGAACTTCCTTCTCAGAACTGCTTTCAATGCACCCCATAGATTTTGTGTTGTGTGTTCATTTTCATTGGTTTACAGGAAGTTTTTAATTTTTTTCTTGATCTTCTCAGTAACCCATTCGGTGTTTAACTGCATGCTCTTTAGTTTCCATGTGTTCATATGTCTTTGCATGTTCTTCTTGCAATTGATTTCTAGTTTCATGCCATTTTAATCTGAGAAGATGCTTGATATGATTTCAATCTTCTTGAACTTGTAGAGACTTAGTTTGTGTTTTAACATGTGGTCTATCTTTGAGATTGTCACATGTACACTTGAAAACAATGTGAATTCTGCAGTTTTTGAATGTAATTCTCTGTAGATATCTATTAAATACATTTGGCCTAGTGCTTGATTTAGAGTCTCTGTTTCCTTGCTAGTTTTTTTTTTTTTTTTTTTTTTTTTGTCTAGGGATCTATTGAGTGATGTTAGCGGGGTGTAGAAATTTTCTGCTATGATTGTATTGCCATCGATTTATCCTTTGAAGTTGTCCAGTAGATTTTTTATATATTTTGCTGTTCCTATATTGGGTGCATATATGTTTATCAAGGTTAGATCATCCTGTTGGATAGATTTTTTAAATATTGTGTAGTGGCTTTCTTTGTCTCTAGTTACGGCCTTCCTTTTGAAATCTATTTTATGAGATATGAGTATTGGTACCCCAGCTTTTTGTTTGTTTGTTTGTTTGCTTGTAAGATTTTTTTCCACCCCTTCAATTTCAACCTATGTGAGTTTTCTGTTGTGAGGTGGGTCTCTTTTAAACAATGTATAAATTAGTCATGCGTTCTTATCCAATTAGGTACTCCGTGTCTTTTTATTGGAATATTCAATTTATTTACATTTAAGGTGATTTTTGATATGTATTTATTTATTGCCACTTTTGTTTAGTGTGGTTCCATTTTCTTCCTATTTAACCTGCTAATTACAGCAGTCCTTTTAACATTTCTTTCCCTGCTGGTTTGTTGTTAGTATATTCCTTTAGCCTTTTTTTTTTTTTTTTGTCTGGGAAGCTCTTTATTTGACATTCTATTGTGAAGGATAGCCTTGCTGGGTAGAGTAATCTTGGATTAAGATCCTTGTTTTTAATGACCTTGATTACCTCATGCCATTCTCTTCTAGCCTGTAGTATTTCTGTTGCGAAGTTAGCTGAGAGCCTTATCTGGGTTCCTTTGTAGGTAATCTGTTGCTTATCTCTTGCTACTTTTAGGTTTCTCTCCTTGTCTTTAATTTTTGGCATTTTGATTACTGTGTGTCTTGGTGTGGGCTGTTTGGGTTCTTCTTACTTGGGGTTCTCTGTGCTTCTCGAACTTGAATGCCTTCTTCCTTCACCAAATTAGGAAGGTTTTATGTCACTATTTCTTCAAATATATTCTCTAACCCTTGCTCATTTTCTTCTTCTTTGGGGACTCCTATGATGCAAATGTTATTACATTTCCAGTTGTCCCACAGTTCTCTTAAGCTGTCTTCCTGTTTTTGAATTTTTTTTCAGTTTTCTGATTTGTTGATTTTTTTCTAACCTATCTTCTAATTCACTGATCCAGTCCTCAGCTTCCTCTACTTTGCTATTTAGACTTTTTAATGTGTTCTTTATTTCTGATATGTCATTCTTCATTTTTTTCTTGGTTGTTTTTCATTTCCAGCTGGTTAATTTTCAACACTTCTATGTCTTTACTCATAGTGCTCATGTTCTTACACATGCTGTTTATCTTTCTCAAGATCATGGCTCTGAATTCTAGTTCTGTTAACTTGCTGAACTGCTCCTCATTTATTTTATCTTTGGTAGAGGTCTCTTTTGCTTTCCTTTGTATTTTGTTTCTGTGTTTCACCATTTTGGCTATCACAGTGGGCTTTGGAGCTTGCCAAATTTTTTGTTTTGGTGTTGGTGTTCTGCTGTTTGTGGCTCTGTCTCCTTGGTTTGGATGAGGCAGGGAGGACTCACATTAAATACCACTGTCAAGTCTTACTTTCCTGGTTAGAGTTGCTAGCCCAGGGATAGTACAGTTATCCTCTAGCTTATTCCTGGAGGCTATCAGTAGTGGTTATCTGAACAGCCTTGGCTTCTCAGTTGAATGAAAAACTTCCTTTGGTGCTCAAAGTATGGGGATTTCCTGAGGGTGGGGCAGATGTTGGTTGTCAATAGGCCTCAATTTGCATTTCAATGGCCACTTTGTATCTTTGAGGGAGAGGCTGCCACCTCTCCCCAGAGCCCTGGGAAGGAGTAAGAGGACCACAGTTTTGTGTGGCCACAACTAAGCAAAAGCTCGTAGCACCCTCCAAAACCTGAGTCTCCCCACACAGTTTCAGTCCAGTCCACCCTCCCTCTGCCAGAGCCCAAGATGAGTGGCTGTGGCTATTTTAGCCTCTGTCCTGGTTCTGCACTGTGGAGCTGTTTGGGAGTTTAACCCGAGGGCACTGCCCACAGCTAAGGCCACTGCTGACCTTGGGCTTCCTGCCCCCCTCTTCCATCTCCACAAGCCTACCAGGATTGAGTCAGTGTCCCTGGTTATGTGGTCCTCCAAGATGCTTTTTGTTGCATTTTCCTCATGATTTGCTTTATTTTTGTTGTAATTCCAGTTTGGTTTTGGAAGATGGTCTGTGTAGCTTTCATTCACTCCATCGCCATTTTGGAATCCCCGCCATCACAATGTATTTATCCATCCCACTGTTGATGGGCATTTGGTATTTCTTAGTTTTGACTATTCTGCAGAATGCTTGTATGAACATTCTAGTACTTATATTTTGGTAATTAAACATTTCTGTTGGATGTAGTGCTAGGAGCAGATTGATTAAATTAGAGGGTTTAGGGCAGTAGGTGTGGCTGTTCTAATTCTTTCAGGAGACATTTAGTTAAAAAATTGAAAGCATGATGCTTGTTATTTTTGCTTGTTGCTACACCAGGGCTAGCAAATTCCAAGAGGAGAAAAAGAGAAGGTGTGGCCTTTCCCCCTTTGCTTTACTTCTCCTATGCTTCCACTTGCCCACACACCAAGGTATGCACAAGTGGCTTTGCTCTTACAAGATGAGCTGCAAAAAATAATATGCCTTCTTTTTGAGGTATTTTGAGGGATTGTCACAAAGACCCTTTGCTTTCAAATATGTTCTGCATTAGCCTGATGCTAATATCTAAATTTTCTTGGTAAGGCATGATAAATGAATGACAAACAGTTGTGAAAAAGATAATGTTCCTGGAGAGTATCATGCTAAGCACAATAAACCAGGCAGAAAAAGACAAGTATCACTAGATACCACTTATACGTGGAATCTAATGAACAAAATACACTGGTGAATAAAATAAAACAGAGACATGTAAACATGGAACAGACCAACAAACCTCAGAGAGAATGGGGGAGGGGAGGGAGGAAGAGATTAACCAAGGAACTTACAGGCATATATGCACACAGACTATAGGATAAAGGTCTGGGGTGGGATGAGAACCAGGAGGAAGGGGGCAATGAGGGGAAAATGAGGGACATCTATAATATTCTCAACAATAAACATTTCATTTAAAATAATAAAAGAACTGCTCAGCCAGTGTGGCTCAGAGGTTGAGCATTGACCCATGCACTAGGAGGTCACGGTTTGATTCCTGGTCAGGGTGGGAGAAGGAGAGAGAAAGAAACAATGATAAGAGAGAACATTGATTGGCCACCTTATGCATGTCCCCCACTGGGGATCAGGTCCACAACCTGGGCATGTGCCCTGACCAGGAATCGAACCGGCGACCTCTTGGTGCACCTGCACATTTCAACTATTGTCAATGCCCACAAGCGTAGAAGTATCACAGGTCTGGTTGGAGGACCAGACTCCTTCTTAGATGTATGTCCTGCATATAGTATCACTAATAACTCTTGTGTGCCACCTTAGATCCTTTTAGCTTTTCAGCTTCATTTATTTCCAGGCTACTTATTCTGCCCTAGTCACTGTGTGGTGATGGACTCCGTGGAAGGCCCCTGCTACCAGGCATCTATGGTTGCTTCCACCACTTTTAGACTTAAATGTTGCTCCACATAGCCATAAGTGAGATATGGCTTTTCCAGGTGTTGCTAAAGAGGTCATGAGATACAACCCAGAACTGGAAATGTGTTCATTCCCTATGGTGTGAACTTTAACAAACAGGGTTAGGAAAAACATAAGAGAAAACCAGCTGATGAATTACCAGTCTGGCATCCTTCTTGGTTGGACTATTTAGAGACATGGTAATTTCACAGGGAATCTCTGAACATATGCAGCAAGTGCAAGCAATTAATTGCGCATTTAACAAAGCTGTGGACTGCTTAGTAATGCATTCCTTTGCATTTGCTCACCCTCCTTTCCTGCTTTATTCCTACATTCCCTTGCTACTGATTACCTTGGATGGCATATATCCCCCTCAAAAAAGCTTAGTATGCATACATTTGACTTGAGCTCTGTTTTGTAGGCAACCTAGGCTAAGACACATGAAGTATGCATGCGATCGCTAACATGGTGAGTTGAAAGTTGAAGGGTTTTTGATGTTGAGATTAGGAATTTGGATTTGGGCATTATTCCACAATCTATGGATAATGAGGAGGGACTTAGATAGGGTTCCTGGTTGTAAGCATCAGAAACCAGCTCTGATTAACTTAAGCAAAACAAAGAAAATATATTATAGTAATATTAGGGAAACCTTTAGAGTAGAAAATGGGACTTGAAAGAAAATTTTGAGGAAACTGGGACAGGAGTGAAGACAGTGCTAGAATAATCAGTGGTGGAATTAATGAACCTTCTATTCATGAGGTTATCAGAGAAGACTCCCTGCAAATTACATTTCAATCAGATGTAGACAATTCATTCTCAATGTCTTGGAGTTAAATAAAGGAGAAATTGTGTCTAGGAAAAAGAAATAGAAGATGTTGGAGAAAAGGGAAACTTATAAGGGAGCTCTCCCTCAAGCACTTGGGACTGAGAGTCTGAAGACTTTGAAAGAAGGATGTGTTCTTTTCCTAAACAGAACAGAATGAAGTTGATGATTTTAAACACAAAGATACTCTAAGGTGATGGGGAGTGGTTGGTGAGGGAATGCAGGCTAGATAGAACTTCCAAGAGGACGAACTCACCTTTGTTTATGTGCTGCCTTCATTGATTATATTATTCACTTCTGTGGTTCAGTTTCTTCATATTTTAAGAGGCTCAAAAGTTTCTTTCTGCCTAAACAGGCTATAATTCCATATCTCTCTTGGTGGTGGAAAAGGTGAGAAGTAGGTTTGGGAGTCTTTTTTAAAAATTGTTTAATCCTCACCCAAGGACACTTTTGCATTTATCTTGAGATAGAGCCAGAGAAAGAGAGGGAGGAAAAAAGAAGAGAAACATATCGAGTGGTTGCCACCCACACAATCCCAACCAAGGCTGGGGACAAACTGCAACTGAGGAACGTGCCCTTAGCGGGAAACAAACCTGGGACTCTCTGGTCCACAGGCCAATGCTCTAACTGCTGAGCCAAACCTGCCAGGGCTTTCTTTTGTTTTCTTAATTGTTTTTTTCTTTATTGATTTAAGGAAGAGAGGAAGGGAGAGGGAGAGAGAGATAGAAAAATTGATGAGAGAGAGCATTGACTGGCCGCCTCCTGCATGCTCCCCACTGGGGATAAGGCCCACAACCCAGGCATATGTCCTGACCAGGAATCAAACTGGCAACCTCTTGGTGTGTGGGTCGACTCTCAACCACTGAGCCACACTGGCTAGGCACGTTTGGGAGTCTCTTTGGTCAATTCTTTGGTAGATGGAACCCTTTAGGTTTTTACACTTTCACCAATATTTCCCACACTTTTTCCTCCAAAGATGCCTTCTATAACAATATCTGTGTCCCTATACATGAGCAAGCTAGGCTGTGATTTTTTTCCACACCATTAAGAAGGGGCATTTTCACCATTAAAATCACTTGGCTGCTCCTCATTTTAACCCCACATTTTGTCTCTCTTTATGGAAATATTTTTTCCTGAAACCTGGGCATGTTAAGAATAAAATTCACTGAAGCATGGTACAGCAATCTGGGAGCTATAGGAGTAGAAGACCAATTGTGCTGTTAAACTTAGCCATATGACGTGTCTTGACCAACAAATTTCTAGGAGAAATTATGTGAATCACCTTTAGCAGAAGTGTTATGAGCTCATGTGAGGTTCCTTTTTCCCTTTGGCCCTGGTGACTAGCAACTTCTACATTAGTGACTGCTCCATAAACCTCAGATTTAAAGCCAGGATGATGTCAACAGCATGGCCTCAAACCATTCTTCTAGAATTGTCACAAAAATGAGAAATCAACCTTTAGGCTGCTGCAGCATGGGTATTTTATTTTTTAATCCTCACCTGAGGATATTTTTGCATTTTATCTTCAGATAGAGCAGGAGGGAGAGAGGGAGGAAGAGAAAGGGAGAGAAGCAACGACATGAGAGAGGCACATCAAGTGGTTGCCACCCACCTGACCCCAACCAGGGCCAGGAACAAACTGCAACTGAGGTATGTGCCCATAGAGCAATGGTTCTCAACCTGTGGATCGCAACCCCTTTAGGGGTCAAATGACTCTTTCACAGGGGTTGCCTAAGACTATCGGAAAACACATATTTCCGATGGAATTAGGAAACGAGACATTGCTCCTTTATCTGTCTCCAGGCAGGTCCGTCCACATGCAGATATGCCCATGTACAGATACGCCCACATATGAGTACCTGGCATGATGATATCATTGCGCCAATTCCATCACATACACCCTGTACAAATACAAGTGTATGTGACAGGGTTGGCGCCATAATGTACTTATGCAGACCAGTCACACATGTGTAGAGAGCAGCTACTGTGTAGAAAGCAGCTACTCTGTTAAAAGTAGCTACTGTGTTGAAAGCAGCAGTATTGGAGGTAAAACGACACTCCATGGATTATAATTACTGGGTAAATGTAAAATCATGTACTGTAAAATCATCAACTACTGCCAAAAAAAACAAAATTATCTGTACCATGGGAACTTAAACTGGATGCTAATCAGTCTTTTTATATTCAGCTGTGGTTGATGTGAATACTGCCCCCTTGTGACAGTAACAGGTATGCAAAAACAACAACAACAATGCAGAATGGTAAATCATAGGAAACTTTAATGAACTGCATTGACTAAATTATGCCATGTATCATCTTTTGTATTATTAACACTATTATTATATATTATTTTCATTATCAAACCATCCCATGACAATGGATCGTGTAGAGAAGAATGTTAAGAAAAGAAAATATAGTGGGGATTTTTTTACAGTATGGTTTTACTTCAATAATTACAACAGAAATTGAGAAACTGCACTGTGTTATTTTTTGTGAAGTTCTATCAGCTGAATCTATGAAGCCGAACAAACTAAAATGCCATTTTTATAGCAAGCATCTGAGCTTTTCTGGCAAGGATACCAACTATTTTAGAAGCAAAGCTGATGGACTCAAGAAAGCCAGACTTGACACTGGTGGCAAGTACCACAAACAAAATGTTAGCAGCTGTTGAAGCTTTATATTTGGTGGCACTCAGGATCACCAGAGCTATTAAACTTCACACCATTGCTGAGGATTTACTGTTGCCAGTGTCCAAAGACATTATTTGAGTTATGATCGAAGACAAATTTGTTACAAAATTGAGTGCAATTTTTTTTATCTGATAACACTGTCCACAGAAGAATAGATGACATGTCTATTGATATTCTTGATCAGGTAACCCAGGAAATTAAATCTTCTCCATTTTTAATATTTAGCATCCATCTTGATGAATCTACAGATGTTGCAAGCTGTTCACTGTTACTGGTTTATGTGAGGTATATTAATGACGGTGACTTTAAAGATGAGGTTTTTTATTGTTTTTGTTTTTTTTGCATACCTCTTGAAATTACAACTACTGTATGTGATGTATTTGACATAGTTGGTTCATTCTTGAGAGAGCATAAGATCTCTTGGGAAAAGGTTTGTGATGTTTGCACAGATGGTGCTCCAGCTATGCTAGGATGTTGAATCTGGATTTCAACGTTTGGTACTGAATGAGTCACCAAAAGTCATTGGAACTCACTGTGTGATTCATTGGCAAATGTTAGCAATGAAGACACTGAGACAAGAGTTACAAGAAGTAATAAAAAGTGTCATAAGTTCTGTCAATTTTGTAAAGGCTAGCACTTTAGTCAACTGTTTTTGTAACTGTGCAATGAGTTGGATGCACCAAACAATGCTCTGCTATTTCACACTCAAGTGAGATAGTTGTTGACAAAAAAAGTTTTAAAACATGTTTTTGAGCTTCATGATAAACTCAAAACCTTTTTTAATCAGAAAGAAAAACTGCAGTTTGAAGCACTTTTTAGTGATAAAAGTGAACTGCACAAAATAGCTTACTTGGTTGCCATCTTTGCCATCTTGAATGAGTTCAATTTATCACTGCAAGGACCAAATGCAACATGCCTTGATTTGTCTGAAAAGATATGATCATTCCAAATGAAACTTCAGCTTTGGCAAAGAAAAAAAGAAATTAGATGAGAATAAAATTTACATGTTGCCTACCTTATCTGCTTTCTTTGAGGAACATGACATTGAACCAGACAAAAGGATTACAATAATAATTTCTGTGAAAGAACACTTGCACATGCTTGCAGACGAAATTTCATTGTAGTTTCCAAATCTACCTGACACCCCATTTGCACTTGCCAGAAGCCCATTCACAGTCAAAGTTGAAGATGTTCCTGAGATAGCACAAGAGGAGTTTATAAAATGTATTAACAGTGATGCAGTGAGAACTGATTTCTCTACAATGCCAGTTACAAAATTCTGAATCAAGCATTTGCAGTCATATCCTGTTCTGTCTGAGACTGTGTTTCCAACAACATATCTTTGTGAAACAGGTTTTTTCAGCTTGTTGGTTATCAAGTCTAAATACAGAAGTAGACTCGTTGTGGAAGATGATCTTCATTGTGTTCTTACGAAGACTGCCCCGAGAATTTCTGATCTGGTGAGAAAGAAGCAATCTCAACTTTCGCACTGACATTGGCTTTTTACGCATACTGTCACAAGATGTAGCAATGTAGTTTACTGTTATATTAAGACTGTTACCCATGCTACACCATGCTTCAAGACAAAATTTCACTTATTTGTAATTAGAAATAAATATTTCACAATATATAATTACATATTGTTTTTGTGATTAATCACTATGCTTTAATTCTGTTCAATTTGTAACAATAAAAATACATCCTGCATATCAAATATTTACATTACGATTCATAACAGTATCAAAATGACAGTTATAAAGTAGTAAGGAAAATAATTTTATGGTTGGGGGTCATTACAACATGAACTGTATTAAAGGGTCATGGCATTAGAAAGGTTCAGAACCACTGCTTTAGTGGGAACCGAACTGGAATTCTCTGGTCTGCCGGCCGACGCTTTAACCGCTGAGCCAACCCGACCAAGGCTGGGAATTGTTTATTACTTTGGTGTACTCCAGCTTATCTTGATCAGCACAAAGGCTCACTCCCATCCATTAAGTACAAGACTGTGTAATCCACCAAAAGACTAAAGACATGCTGCCAATGACACCCTGCTTTGCTTCTTTAATTTCAACATAGGGTGATATATTTACCTGTAGTTTCACCCCCCCCATTGTTATTTTTCTATCTTGATACTATGCCTCTTTTTTTTTTTTTTTTTTAAAAAGTGCTTTCATTGATTTTTTTTTAGAGAGAGAGAAGGGTAGAGGGAGATAGAAACATTGATAGGCTGCCTTCTGAATATCCCCTACCAGGGATGATGCCTGCAACTTGGGCATATGCCCTGACTGGGAATCAAACCAGGACCTCTCAGTCTATGGGAGAACACTCAATCCACTGAGCCACACCAGCTGAACACTACTATGCCTCTTTATCTATTATGTTAGAGGGGTTCAGCCTTTCTTTTCTTTTGTAGGAAAAGAACCAACTGCACTTGGCCCCAGGATCTGCCCTATCACATATCATTTCTTCCATTATAGTCATAAAAATGATTTAATTTTTTATTTATTTTCTTAAAGTTTAAAAAGAATTGTTCATTGATTTTAGAGAAAGAGGAAGTGAGAGGGAGAGAGAGAGATAGAAACATTGATGAGAGAGAACATTGACTGACCACCTCCTGCATGCCCCCCACTGGGGATTGTGCTCACAACCTGGGAATGTGTCCTGCCCAGGAATTGAACAAGTGACCTTTTGGTGCATGGTTTGATGCTCAACCACTGAGCCACACTAGTAAAACCATACAGACATTTTTAAAAACACATGTTATTCAACAACTGATGAATAATATTAGTTCTAGTGCATAATAAAAATAGAAAGTTCAATGCATTTTCTGCCTATGCCTGTAGAAATAACTACTGATTTATTTTATCATAATAAAAAAGTATTTATGCTGTGATTCATATCTCTAATGCAGTATAATTATTCTGTGGCTGTGCTAACTGTGGAACAACAGTTGTTTATCATTACAGGCAATGTCAGATGCAGATCCAAGAGTTATTCCAAGAACAGTGACAAGAACAGCGTTATTTAGAAGAAACTGCACAGCTGGAAGTAACCTAAATATTCTATTATCTTCTGTGCTTTTCTTCTCTAAAGGAATCATTTTTTTTTTTTTTTTTTTTGGTCTGGTCTTTATTGGAGCAGTGAGGTTCTTAATATTGCACTCTAAGTTTGCAATGTAATCACTCTCCAAAGATTCCTTTGATGTTTACAGAGAAGAAGGTGTACACATAGCTAGCTTGAGAGTATGTGTATCAGTGTGGATAAGTCTGGACCAATTACAGAAAATTTAGTGTATAATCTGTCCACTTGTTCATTTCTAATAAAGCCTTATTTTTCATTTCCCTGAGATAGGTAATACAACTATGTTTCTGGAATAATGCTATAAGACTTAATTTTCTTTTAGAAAATTATACTTTTAATAAGAATAATATATAAAAAACATCCATATTACCATGTTAAAGATTTTTAAACTGTTAATTTTTATAATTTACTTCTAGCCTTTGTGTGTGTGTATATTTTTTAAATCACATGCTATATATGCATCTTTTATTTTTAGAGAAAAAAGATGGTAAGGTGTAGAGTTTCCCTCTGACTATATGTTCAGACCCATTTTACCTCTCCTTGTTTCCCAGAGACAACCACTATGATGTCCTTGATAATCATCTTTTTAATACTTTTACATACATCAACTAAAATGCAGGAACAAGGTGTATTAGTTCTATGGGTTTTGAAAAAAAATAAAGACAAATATCACATGATTTCACTTATATGTGGAATCTAATGAACAAAATAAATTGGTGAATAAAACAGATCCAGTGGCATAGAAACAGGGAACAGACTGTCGAACCTCAGAGGGAAGTGGGGAGTTAAGGTGGGAAGAAATAAACCAAAGAATTTATATGCATATATGCATAACTGATGGACATAGACAATAGGGTGGTGAAGGTGGGGGAGTGGTTCTAGAGGGAGTCAATGGAGGGAAAAAAGGCACATCTGTAATACTTTCAACAACAAAGATAAATTAAATAAAAAAACGCTTAGGTAAATTTAAAATAGGATTGTCAAAGTAAAAATTCAGCAGAATAGTTAAAGATACTGTTGAATAAATCTCTCACAAATAGAGAAAACAATAAATAAAAAATAATAATTTTCTATATTTCATTCTGCAATTTGTTTTTTAAATTTAATGTTAAGTGTTTTAGACCTATTTTTATTGATTCATCTAGTCTGGTTCCTTTCTTTTATCTAGATAGCAATATGAGAATACAATTTATCCATTTATTTATTTATGAACATTGATGTTGTCCCCCCCCCACACTTTTTATTTTGCTATTTCCAACAACGCTGAATTAAACATCCATTTATTTGTTCTCTTGTGTGTATGTATAAATAACTCTCTAGGGAAATGCTAGATTATAGTGTTAGTGTCTTTCTCATTTTACTGTCAAAGTGCAGTCCCAAGTGGCTGTTCCAGTTTACATACCCACAAGCAAGGTGTGAAATTATCTCTTTACCCATCCTCCTCCTCTATGCCGGGGATTGCCACACTTTTTAATTATGGTTAGTCTGATGAGTAAAAGATGCTCTGTCATTGTAGTTTTAATTTAGGTTTTCCTGATTACTGGTGAGATTGAACATCTTTTCATGTGTTTATTTGCCATTTGTGTTTCCTCTGGATTTCTTATATGCCTAAATTATCTCTGCTGACTTTTTCTTGCATGCAAAAAAATATATATATACTAAAAAACGTTTATATATAAAAAGAAGCTTAAAGAAAGATAAAATCATCTTCCACTGTGTTTTCTAGAGCAGTTCTCTTGAATCTACCTAAAAAGAGTCACTTATTGTACAATTTCATTCTAGGAAGAGAAGACTAAGCATCACACTCATTTAATGCACAAATATGTTATTTAGTCACAAATCTTCTTCAAAACTGAAATTCTGTGTAACTTCCTTTGGAATTAACACATTAACATGCTTTAGTAAACATTACTGTGTATTGGCAAAAGCATGAGCTGTGGAATCAGAAGGACTTGATTTCCTATTTCAGCTACATCAATTTTAACCTGAAGAAATCTTGGGAAGACAAATTAGTGTCTCTGAGCCTCAAGGATATTTTCTTACTTTTCTTCATCTTTCCAGTACCTGACTCAGAGTTCCCTTCACCATCCCTTTCCATGTTATCATTCCTTGTGACTTCACCATCCATTTTCATGACAATTCCACAGCCTGTTTTTACAACCTTTTTTTAAAATTTGACACCCCTTTTCTCTCTCTGCAACTTCAATAACTCATTAGCATGATCTCACATAGACGCACATTATGACTTATGAGCCACCTCCAAGAACTTCAATTTTAAATTTCCTTTTAGCCAATATATACTGCTCTTTCATTTTTGACTGTTCTCTTTCCTTTTAATTGCATCTTCCATTATACTAGCCCTTTTCTGTCTTTACAAACTCTTAGCTTCCTTTTTCTTAGCCAGCCTGCCCACTCTGGAGCCTTGTCCAAGACTGCCTTCTCTCCAGAGCTTTCCTGGTCTTTACAATGTATCCACCTAATCAGTCTTCATTATGGAGGACATCCTGCTGTACATTTTCTCTGCACTCCCCATCATAAGCTATTCAGCACCAGGGTGATTAAATTAACTATTGCAGCTCCCCAGAAAATGGCGGCAGAGTGAATGAAAGCTACACAGATGATCTCCCAGAACCAAAAAGAAATATCAGAACTAAAATAAAAACAAATTGTCAAAAAAAAAAAAGCAACAGAAAAGCAGTGGGACAGGACCATATAACTAGGAACACTGGTAGGATCTGTGGAGGTGCAAGAGGGTTGTGAGCTGGGAGCCCACAAACATCAGCAGTCTTAGCATGAGCAGTGCTCTCTGGGAAAAAATACTAAGTTTGCTCCACAGATCAGAGGGCTGAAACAGAGCACTGGATTGGCTACAGCCATTCACATGGAGCTCCAGTAGAGGGAAGGCAGACGGACTGAAACTCAGTGGGGACACCCAGAATTTGGATGGAACTCCAAGTTTTTGCTAGTTGAAGACAAAAAGGATGATGGCCAGCATGCTTCTTCCCCGAGCTGTGGGGAAAAACAGCAGCCACCTCCTCAGAGATTCAGCCTTTCCAAGGTGAGGCAAAAAAAATGCAAATTGAGGCTCATTAACAACCAGCATCTATCCCACCCTCTGGAAATCCTCTTACACAGAACACAAGGGCTACATTCCAAGGCCCCAAATAACTGAGACAAATAGTTACCAGGCAAAAGGCTATAGGATAAATGAACCTTTGCTGGGCTTGCCATTCTACTCAGAAAATAAAATTTGGCAGTGGTGTATAACATGGACCCACCTACGCTCATCCAAACCCAGTAGAGGGAGCCAAAAACAGTGGAACACCAACACCCACAGAAAATAATTGGCAGGCTCCAAAACCCACTGAGATAGCCAAAACGGTGAAACAAAGAAACAAATCCCAAATGAAAAAACAAGAGAACTCTATTGAAGATGAGATCAATGAAATGCAGCTAAGCAAATTATCAGAGGTAGTGTTAAGAGCCATGATCTTGAGGAAGCTCAAAAGCATGAGTAAGGACATCAGCACCATGAATAAAGATATAGAAATATTAAAAACCAACAAAATGGAAATCAAGAATGACATAGCAAAAAAAGAGAACACATTGGAAGAAATAACCAGCAGAGTAGAGGAAGCTCAGGATGGAATCAGTGAATTAAAAGACAGAGTAGAAAAAAATCAATCAATCAGAAAACCAAAAGGGAAAAAAAAAAAAAAAAAAAAAGAAACAATGAAAAAAGAGGAACATAGCTTCAGAAACTGTGTGACAACTGAAAACATAATAATGTTTACAACATAGGAGTCCCCGAAGAAGAAGAAAATGGGCAAGGGTTAGAGAATATATTTGAAGAAATAGTCATAGAAAACTTTACTAATTTGGTGAAGAAAGAAGGCATTCAAGTTCAAGAAGCACAGAGAGCCCCAAGTAAGAAGAACCAAAACAGGATCACACCAAGACACATAGAAATTAAAATTCTGAAAATTAAAGACAAAGAGAGAATCCTAAAGGCAGCAAGAGATAAGCAACAGGTTACATACCAAGGAAACCCCATAAAGCTCTCAGCTGACTTCTCACCATAAACACTACAGGCCAGAAGGGAATGGCATGAAGTACTCAAGGTCATGAAAAGCAAGGATCTGACTTCAAGACAACCCAATCCACCAATGATTCTAAATAGAAGGTCAAATCAAAAGCTTCCCAAACAAACAAACAAAAAAATAAGGGAATATATTAGCACCAAACTAGCACTGCAAGAAATGTTAAAAGGACTGCTATAATTAGTAGAAGAAATAGGACGGAAAATAGAAACACATTAAACAAAAATGGCAATAAATATGTACATATTAATAATCACCCTAAATGTAAATGGTTTGAATGCTCCGATAAAAATACACAGAGTAGCTGACTGGATAAGAAAGCATGACTCACATATACATTGTATAAAAGAAACCCACCTCACAAAAAAAGACTCACATAGGTTGAAAGTGAAGGGATGGAAAAAAATCTTTCAAGCAGATGGAAAGAAAAACAGCTGGAGTAGCAATAATCATATTTGATACATTAGATCATCAAAATGAAGGCCATAACTAGAGACAAAGAAGGACACTACATAATATTGAAAGGATCTATTCAACAGGAAGATATAAACGTGGTAAACACATATGCACACAATATAGGAACACAAACGTATATAAAAATCTTCTGGAGGACATCAAAGAAGAAATCAACAGCAATACAATCATAGCAGGGGACTTCAACACCCTGCTGACTTTACTGGATAGATCATATAGACAAAAAATTAACAAGGAAACACAGACTCGAAATGAAGCACTAGATCAAATGGATTTCATAGCTATCTACAGAGAATTACACCCCAAAACTGCAGAATACACATTCTTCTCAAGTGCACATGGGACATTTTCAAAGATAGACCATATGTTAAGACACAAACTAAGTCTCTACAAGTTCAAGAAGATTGAAATCATATCAAGCACCTTCTCTTTTTTTATTTTTTTTTAGAATTAATTGATTTATTTTGGATACAGATGTTCCTCCTTTTTCACCCACTGATTCCCCCTCCCCCTCTTTCCCCACCCTGTCCCCAGCTTTATTGTTCATGTCCATAGTTCATGCATACATGCATATAAGTTTTGTGGTTTATCTCTCCCCCACCACCACCTCTTCTGGGGATTGTCAGTCTGCACCCCACTTCCACGTCTCTGGGACTACCCCATTACTCAGACTGTTATGTTTATTCCATTACACAAATAAGAGAAGTCATATGATACTTGTCTTTCTCTGTTTGGCTTGTTTCACTTAGGATAATACTTTCCAGGTCCCATCGCGTCGTCTCAAAGGATAAGAGATCTTTCTTTCTTATAGCTGCATAGTATTCCATTATGTATATGTATCATGGCGTTTTTATCCATTCTTCTACTGATGGACATTTGGGCTGTTTTCAGATCTTAGCTATTGTAAATAGTGCTGCTATGCACATGGGGGTACATATACTTTTTTTCTGATTGGTGTTTCAGGCTTCTTAGGGCATATTCCTAGAAGTGGGATCACTGGGTCAAATGGAAGTTCAATTTTTAATTTTTTTAAGGTAACACCACAGTGTTTTTCATAGTGGCTGCACCAGTCTGCATTTCCACCAGCAGTGTACTAGAGTTCCCTATTCTCCACTACCTCGCCAACACTTGTTCGATGACTTGTTGATAGCGGCCATTCTGACAGGTGTGAGGTGATACCTCATTGTTGTTTTAATTTGCACCTCTCTGATTATTAACGATGTTGAGCATTTCTTCATATGTCTCTTAGCCATTTGTATGTACTGTTTTGAGAGTTGTCTATTAAGTTACTCTGCCCATTTTTTAACTGGGTTCTTAGTCTTCTTTTTGTTGAGTTGTATGAGCACTCTATATATATTGGAAATTAGCCCCTTATATTATAATTATATGTCTGATATATCTTTGGCAGTTGTGCTCTCCCATACAGTGGTTTGCCTTTCCATTTTGATGATTGTATCTTTTGCTGTGCAGGAGCTTTTGAGTTTGATGTAGTCCCATGTGTTCATTTTCTCCTTTGTTTCTGTTGCCTTAAGTGATGTATCAGTGAAAACTCTGCTGTATATGATGTCTGAAATTTTGTTACCTAAATTTTCTTCTAGGAGTTTTAAGGATTCATGAGTCACATGTAAATCTTTTATCGATTTTGAGTTTATTTTTGTGTATGGTGTAGGTTGATGGTCTAGTTTCATTTTTTTTTTGTTTTTTTTTTTGCATGTAGCTGTCCTTTTTTCAACACCATTTATTAAAGAGGCTATCTTTACGTCACTGTATGCTCTTGCCACCTTTGTCAAATATTAATTGAGCATATTGCCTTGGGTCCATTTCTGGGTTCTCTATTCTGTTCCACTGATATATATGCCTGTTCTTGTGCCAGTATCTGGCTGTTTTGATTACAGTGTCTTTGCAGTTTAACCTGAATTCTGGTAATGTGATCCCTCCTACTTGTTCTTCTTTTTCAAGATTGCTGTGGCTATTCGTGATCTTTTTGGGTTTCACATGAACTTTGGAGGTATTCTAGTTCTCTAAAATATGTTGATGATATTTTGATGGCGATTGCATTGAATGTACAGATTGCTTTGGGTAGTATGGCCATTTTAATGTTGTTAATTCTTCCAATCCCTGAACAAGGTATGTGCTTCCACTTTTTTATATCTTCTTCTATTTCTTTTTTCAATGACCTCTAATTTTTTGCAAATAGGTCCTTTATTTCTTTGGCTAACTTTTTTCTTAGAAATCTTATTATTTTTTTGCCACAATGGTAAATGGGATTGTCTTCTTAATTTTTCTTTTTGTGAGTTTTTCATTGGTGTATAAGATTGCCATCAATTTCTTGACATTAATTTTGTATGTTGCTACTTTGCCAAATTTATTTATTAAGTCTAGTAAATTTTTGATGCAGTCTTTGGAATTTCCTATATATAGTATCATATCATCTGCGAATAATGACAGTTTTAATTCCTCCTTTCCAATTTGGATCCCTTTTATTTTTTCTACCTGTCTGATTGCTGTGGCTAAGACTTCTAGTACTATGTTAAATGAGAGTGGTGAAGTGGGCGTTCTTGTCTTTTTCCTGTTCTTAAGAAAAATGCTTTTAGATTTTCTACATTGAATATGATGTTGGCTGTAGGTCTTTCATATATGGCCTTTATTATGTCGAGATATGATACCTCTATTTTCACATTGCTGAGCGTTTTCATCAGAAATGGATGCTGTATTTTGTCGAAGGCTTTTTCGGCATCTCTTGATATAATCATATGGTTTTTATTCTTCATTTTGCTTATGTGGTGTATCTCACATTTATTGATTTGCGAATATTGTACCAGCCTTGCATCCCTGCGATGAATCCAACTTGGTCATGGTGAATAATATTTTTTTGATGTGTTGCTGGATCCGGTTTGCTAACATTTTTTTCAGGATTTTGGCGTCTATGTTCATCAGGGATATTGGTTCTTAGATTTCTTTCCTTTTGTAGTGTCTTTTTCTGGTTTTGGAATTAGAATTATGCTAGCCTCATAAAACAAGTTTGGAAGTCTTTCTTCTTGAATTTTTTGAAATAGTTTGAGGGGAATGAGTGTTATAGTTCTTCTTGGAATGTTTGGTAAAACTCCCGCATGAAGCCATTCGAGCCTGGGCTTTCGTTTGCTGGAAGAGTCTTGATTACCTCTTCAAATTCCTTAGTTGTTATTTGTCTGTTCCAGTTTTCTATCTCTTCCCGGTCTAGTTTTGGGAGACTAGGTGTTTCTAGAATTTTGTCCATTTTGCTTAGATTGTCGAATTTGTTGCCATATAATTGTTCATAGTAGTTAACAAACTTTTGTATTTCTGTGGTGTCAGTTGTGACTGCTCCTTTTTCATTTCTGATTTTGTGTAGTTTTACTCTCTCTCTTTATTTCTTGGTGAGTCTAGCTAAGGGTCCATTAATGTGGTTTACCTTTTCGAAAAAGCAGCTCTTTGTTTCATTGATCCTTTGAATTCTTTTTTTTTGGATTGTATGTCATTTATTTCTGTTCTGTTCTTTATTTCCTTCCTTCCACTTGCTCTGGAGTTTTCTTTTTGTTTGCTTTCTAGTCCTTTAAGTTGTGAGGATAGATATTCTGTTAGAAATTTTTCTTGTTTCTTGAGGTAGACCTATAGTGTTATGAACTTCCCTCTCAAAAGTTCTTTTGCTGCATACCATAGATTTTGTGTTGTTTTTTGTTCATTTTCATTGGTTTCCAGAAAGTTTTTAATTTCTTCCTTGATATCCTCAGTAACCAATTTGTTGTTTAATAACATGCTAGTTAGCTTCCATGTGTTCAAATATCTTCACCTGTTCTTGTTGCAATTGATTTCTAGTTTCATGTCCTTGTGATCTGAGAAGATGCTTGATATGATTTCAATCGTCTTGAACTTGTAGAGACTTAGTTTCTGTCCTAACATGTGGTCTATCTTTGAGAATGTCCCATGTGCACTTGAGAATAATGTTAATTCTGTAGTTTTGAAGTGTAATTCTCTGTAGATATCTATCAAATCCATTTGGTCTAGTGCTTCATTTAGAGTTTCTGTTTCCTTGCTATTTTTTGTCTGGGGGATCTATCCAGTGATGTTAGCGGGATGTTTAAGTCCCCTGCTATGATTGTATTGCTATTGATTTCTTTTTTGAAATCTTCCAGAAGATATTTAATATATTTTTGTCCTCCTGTATTGGGTGCTTTTATGTTTATCAAAGTTATATCTTGCTGTTGGATAGCTTCTTTCAATATTATGTAGTGGCTATCTTTGTTTTAGTTATGGCCTTCATTTTGAAATCTATTTTATTAGATATAAGTATTGCTACCCCAGCTTTTTTTTTTTTTTTTTTTTTTTTCCATTTGCTTGGGAGGTTTTTTTTCCATCCCTTCACTCTCAACCAATGTGAGTCTTTTATTGTGAGGTGGGTCTCATGTAAACAACATATAGATGAGCCATGCTTTCTTATCCAATCAGCTACTCTGTGTCTTTCTATCAAAGCATTCAATTTATTTACATTTAAGATGATTATTAATATGTATTTATTCATTGCCATTTTTATTTAGTGTGGTTAAATTTTTCTTTCTATTTCTCCTGCTAATTACAGCAGTCTTTTTAACATTTCTTGCAGTGCAGGTTTGGTGCTAATCTATTATCTTAGCCTTTTTTTTTTTTGTCTCGTAAGCTCTTTATTTGACCTTCTATTTTGAATGATAGCCGTGCTGGGTAGAGAATTCTTGGATTCAGATTCTTGTTTTTCATGACCTGATTGCCTCATGCCATTCCTTTCTGGCCTGTAGTGTTTCTGTTGAGAAGTTAGCTAGAGTCTTATGCGGTTTCCTTTGTAGGCAGACTGTTGCTTACCTCTTGCTGCTTTTAGGATTCTCTCTTTGTCTTTAATTTTTGGCATTTTGATTATTATGTGTCTTGGTGTGGGCCTGTTTATGTTCTTCTTGGGGCTCTCTGTGCTTCTTGAACTTGAATGCCTTCTTCCTTCACCAAATTAGGAATGTTTTCTGTCACTATTTCTTCAAATATATTCTCTAACCCTTGCTCATTTTCTTCTTCTTCGGGGACTCCTATGGTTCAAATATTATTACATTTCCAGGTGTTCCACATTTCTCTTAAGCTGTCTCCTGTTTTTTAATTTTTTTTCTTTTGTTTTCCGGATTGTTTGATTTTTTTCTACTCTGTCTTCTGATTCACTGATCCAGTTTGCCACTTCCTCTACTCTGCTGTTTAGACCTTCCAATATGTTTTTTATTTCTGATATGTCATTCTTCATTTCTTCTTGGTGGGTTTTAATTTCAACAGCTTGATTTTCAACATATCTATTTCTTTACTCATGGTGCTCATGTTTTTACACATGCTGTTGAGCTTCCTCATGATCATGGCTCTTAATTCTAGTTCTGTTAAGTTGCTTAAGTGCACCTCATTTTTCTCATCTATGTAGAGGTCTTTTGTTCTTTCATTTAGCATTTGTTTCAGTGTTTCACCATTTTGGCTATCTCAGTGGGCTTTGGAGCCTGCCAAATTTTTTCTGTGGGTATTGGTGTTCTGGTGTTTGTGGCACCCTCTGCTGGGTTTGGATGAGCATGGGAGGACCCACGTTTAACACCACCGTCAAGTCTTACCTTCCTGGACAGAGTTGCAAGCCCTGGAATGGTTCATTTATTGTCTAGCTTTTTGCCTAGAGGCTATTAGTCAAAGTTACTTGAAGAGCCTTGGTTTCTCAGTTGAATGAAAAAATCCCTAAGGTGTTCAGCATAAGGGGATTTCTGGAGCAGGAGGCAGATGATGGTTTTTAAGTAGCCACAATTTGCATTTCAATGGTCACCAGGTGGGATTTAATCTTCAAGGGAGGGGATACTTCCTCTTCCCAGAGCCCTGGGAAGGAGTAAGATGACCACTGTCCTGCGTGGCCACACCTCAGCAAAAGCTCTGAGCACTTTCCAAATCCCAAGTGTTCCCAAACATTTCCAGTCCAGTCCACCGTTTCTCTGCCAGAGCACAAGGTGAGTGGCTGTGGGTATTTTAGCGTATGTCCCAGCTTTGTGCTGTGGAGCTGCTTGGGAGTGTAACCCCAAGGGTGCTGCTCCAGCTAATGCCACTGCTGTCTGTGGGCTCCCAGCCCCTCTTTCTGGCCTCTGCAATCCTACCAGAATTGAATCAGTGTTCCCGGTTGTATGATCCTCCAAGCGGTTTTTCTGTTGCTTTTTCCTGACGATATGTCCTTATTTTTCTTTTAATTCCAATTTGGTCCTGGGAGATGGTCTGTGTAGCTTCCATTCACTCCGCTGCCATTTTGGAATTTCCTCTCAAGCATCTTCTCAGATCACAGTGGCATGAAACTAGATATCAATTGCAACAAGAACATGCAAAGACAGCTTCTTTAATAAATGGTGTTGAGAAAATTGGACTGCTATGAGCAACACAAATGAAACTAGACCATCAACTTACACCATACGAAAGAATGAACTCAAAATGAATAAAAGACTTAAATGTGACTCATGGATCCATAAAAATCCTAGAAGAAAATGTAGGTAACAAAATTTCAGACATTATACACAGCATAATTTTCAGTGATACATCACCTAAGGCAACAGTAAGAAAAAAAAAACAAAAAAAACATGAGAATTCGTCAAACTCAAAAGCTTCTGCACAGCCAACAAAAGAACAACTACCAAAATCGAAAGGCAACCTACTCTATTAGAGAGCATAATTGCCTATGATATATCAGATATGGGGTTAATTTCCAAAATATATAGACTGCTCATACTGTTCAACAAAAGGAAGACAATGAACCCAATTTAAAAATTGGCAGAGGATCTAAATAGAGACCTCTCCAAACAGAACATACAAATGTCTAAGAGACACATGAAGAGATGCTCAACATCTCTAATCATCTGAGAGATGCAAATTAAAACAACTATGAGGTATCACCTCACACTTATCAGAATGGTCACCATCAACAAACCATTGATCAACAAGTGTTGGTGAGGGTGTGGAGAAAAGGGGACTCTAGTACACTGCTGGTGGGAATGCAGACTGGGGAAACCACTATGTAAAACAATATGGTGTTACCTCAAAAAATTAAAAATTGAACTTCCATTTGACCCAGTGATCCCACTTCTAGGAGTGTACCCTAAGAAGCCTGAAACACCAATCAGAAAGAATATATGTACCCCCATGTTTGTAGCAGCACTATTTACAATAGCTAAGATCTGGAAACAGCCCAAGTGTCCATCAGTAGACGAATGGATAAAAAAAGCAGTGGTATTATACACAATGGAGTACTATGCAGCTGTAAGAAAGAAAGATCCCTTATCCTTTGAGACTACATGGAGTGACCTGGAAACTATTATCCTAAGCGAAACAAACCAAACAGAGAAGGACAAGTATTATATGATCTCACTTTTTTGTGGAATATAATGAACATAACAGTCTGAGGAATGGGATAGTCCCAGAGACGTGGAAGTGGGGTACAGACTGACAATCCCCAGTAGAGGGGGTGGTGGGGGGAGATAAACCACAGAATTTATATGCATGTATGCATGAACAATGGCCATGGACAACAAAGCTGGGGACAGGGCAGGGAGGGGGGGAGGGTGGAATTAGTGGGGGGAAATGGAGAAACATCTGTAACAAAAATAATAAATTCATTAAAAAAATTAAAAATTGAACTTCCATTTGACCTAGTGATCCCACTTTTAGGAATATACCCTAAGAAGCCTGAGACACCTATCAGAAAGAATATATGTACCCCCATGTTTGTAGCAGCACTATTTACAATAGCTAAGATATGGAAAGAGCCCAAATGTCCATCATTATACAAACAGATAAAAAAGATGTGGTAAATATACACAGTGGAGTATTATGCCGCTGTAAGAAAGAAGGAGCTCTTATCTATTGAGACAACATGGAGGGACCTGGAAAGTATTATCCTAAGCAAAATAAGCCAAACAGAGAAAGGAAAGTATATGATCTCACTTATTTGTGGAATATAATGAATATAACTGTCTGAAAAATAGAGTAGACCCAGAGACGCGGAAGTAGGGTACAGACTGACAATCCCCAGAATAGGGGCGGGGAGAGATAATCCACAGACCTTATATGCATATATGCATGAACAATGGACATGGACAACAATGCTGGGGACAGGGTGGCTGTCAATGGGGAAAAAGGAGAAACATCTGTAACAAACATAAATAAATAAATAAATAAATAAATAAATAAATAAATAAATAAATGTTAAAAAAAGAAACAAAAATTAAGTATGGCAGTGATTCTCCAATTGTAGGTCCTAGAGCAGTACCATCCACATCACCTAGGAATTTGTTAGAAATGCAAATTCTCAGGCTTCACTCTAAGCCTACTGAATTAGAAACTGGGGAGGTGACCCAGCAATCTGTGTTCAACACACACTCCAGGTGATTCTGGTGAATGTAATGTTTGAAAACCACTACCGTATACATTTTTGACCTAAGCTGAACCTTCTTGATAATTCTTTGATTTATGCTTCAACCAAATGGCTATTTGCCAGAATTCTCAAACTGAAATACAGCTTTCCCAGTGTCAACTACTATGAATTAGTACATCTTATTGAGACTTTGGAATGCATTTTTAAGGTTCATTTGTACTAATTTTGACATAAGATAAGAGGGTCTATGGAGTACACTTTGGAAAGTGTTGTAAAAAGCCCTCATTAAGGTTTCCTAGTGCCCCTATCCTTGATCAGTATCTCTTCCCTCTAAAAAGCATAAGGCCTCTCTTTTACTGAATTTGTGCAGGCAAATGCTTAAACCTACCGTGTCCTGCCTACTTTGTTCCTCACTCAATCATTATCATTTTTCTTCTCCAATCAGTTGATTCTTGAACAATGCAGGGGTTAGGGAGTCTGACCTCCCACACAGTAGAAAATCTGTATTATACTGAATTATCATGTATGCTTAAAAATATTTCCACAACATTGCCAACCCTTTGACTTCTTGTTCTATTTAATTCCTTTTGTTTACTAACAAAGTGCTTAAAAGACTGGAACACTGACACTGCTTACATTTGCGTATTCATTCATTCTTACCACCCCACCACATCACTAAAATTATTTTCTTGATATTTTCCAGAGACATCCTGATTGTCAAATCAAATGCCTTTTCTACTTTACCTTCTCTTCTCCCATGTTAAAGTTTTATCTTGATGACCACTGTTTCCTTATTCAAACTTTTCCCTTTCCTGACTTCTTATGATAATAACTCCTCTCTGTTTCTCTTCTCTTTCTCTGTTTTTGGCTTCAATCCCTCCAAATCTCCTAGTGAAGGTTTTGTTCTCTCTCTTCTTCTCTTCTCTCTATATGTGCTTTCACTTGCTGATGCCCATGTCAATCTAATAATTTTTCATTTTTAAATTGAAATGTAATTCACATAACATAAAATTTACCATTTTCAAATATATAATTCAGTATTTTCTGGTATATTCACAGAATTGTGTACCCACCAACACTGTCTACTTTCAGAATATTTACATTATCTCCCACAAAATCCCTCACCCTGTACCCATTAGGAGTCACTTTCTTTCTTCCTTCCCTACATCCTCTGCCAATCATTGATCTACTTTCTGTCTCTATCAATTTGCCTATTTAGAAATTACATATAAATGGTATAAATGTGGCATTTTGTGTTTGGTTTCCTTCACTTAGCCTAATGCTTTCAAGACATATCCATGTTGTAGCATGTATCAGAATTTTATTTTTTATGACTGAATAACATTCCACTGTTATGGTTTTATTATTTTTGTTAATCAATTTATCAATTGATGGAAGTTTGCATTATTTCCACCTTTTGGCTATTAGGAATAATGTTTCTATAAAAATTCATGTACAGGTTTTTGTGTAGATATATGTTTTCAGGTCTTTTTGTATATATATCTAAGATTGAATTGCTGAGTCATATGTTAATTCAATGTTTAGCTTTTTGGGGTACTGCTAAACTATTTTCCAAAGCAGCTGTACTATTTTCCATTCTAACCAGGGGTGTATGAGTATTCTGATTTCTCCATATTATTTCCAACACTTATTATTGTTATTTATTTTAGCCACTGTAGTGGGTGAAAGAAATATTTCTTTGTGGCTTTGATATACATTTCCCTGATGACTAATGATGTTGATCATCTTTCATGTGCTTATTGGCCATTTGTATATCTTCTTTGGAAAAATATCTATTGACATATTTTGCCCATTTAAAAATTGGGTTATTTTTTATTGTTAAATTGTAAATTTGTTTTGTATATTCTAGGTACTGCTCCCTAATTAGATATGTGATTTGCAAATATATTCATCTATTCTATGGGTTGTTTTTAATGTCCTTTGACTATAAATGTTTTCTTATTTCAATGGAGTCCAACTTATCTATTTTTTCTCTTGATGCTTGTGCTTCTGGTATCATATCTAAGATTCCATTGTCAAATCTTATATCATTCAGACTGACACTTATATTTTCTTCTAAGGCAGCGGTTCTCAACTCATGGGGTCGAATGACCCTTTCACAGGGGTCGCCTAAGACATAACAGTAGCAAAATTACAGTTATGAAGTAGCAACAAAAATAATTTTATGGTTGGGGGTCACCACAACATGAGGAACTGTATTAAAGGGTTGTGGCATTAGGAAGGTTGAGAACCACTGTCTAAGGGCTTTATACCTTTTGCTTACATTTAGGTCTTTGATTCATTTTGAGTTAATTTTTGTATTTGGTATGAAGTAAGGGCTCAAATTAATTCTTCTGCATGTGGATACCCAGTGATCCCAGCATAATTTACTGAAAAGACTATTCTTTTTTTTTTTTATGGAATTATCTTGGCACCTTTATTGAAAATCAATTGACCATAAATGCAATAGTATATTTCTGGACTTTTACTTCTATTACATTGATTTTTATGTCTATCCTTGACTCCGTGCCATGGTCTTGATTATTGTTGCTTTCTATTTGATTTTAAAGTCTAGTTGATTGCAAATCCTCAAATTTCTTATTTTTCAAAATTGTTTTGGCTGTTCTGAATGCCTTGTAATTTATATATATTTTAGAATTATCTTGTCAACCTCTGTAAAATATCCAGATAGTACTTTATGAGGAATTGAATTGAATCTATGGATCAGTTTGGGAAATTTAACATTATTAAGTCTCCCAAACAATGAACATAAATATCTCTCCATTGACTTACATCTTTTTGAATTTATTTTAACAATGTTTTGAACTTTTCAGCATAAAATCTTACACTTATTTGGTTAAATTTATTACTAAATATTTTATTCCTTTTGATGCTCTTAAAAATGGAATTTCTTTCTTTCTGTGTGTGTGTGTGTGTGTGTGTGTGTGTGTGTTAATCCTCTCCTGAGGATACTTTTATCATTGATCTTTAGAGAGAGTGGATGGGAGGTAGGGAGGAAGAGAGAGAGTGAAAGAGAGAGAGAGAGAGAGAAATCAATTGATCAATTGGTTGCCTCCTGTACATGCCCAAAATAAAGCCAGGCATCATACCTGCAACCCGGGTATGTGCCCTTGACTGAGAATTGAACCCTTGGCCCTTCAGTGTGTGGTCGGTGCTCTAACCACTGAGTGCACCGGCTAGCTCTGGAATTGATTTTATTTTCAGATTGCTCCTTGCTAGAGTATAGAAGTATAATTGATTTTCCAGCCTGCCCTATAATTGTCTGTTGGGTATGGATTTTGTAATCTGCAATCCTGCAGAACTCATTAAGTATAATATTTTTTTTTTTTTGTAAATGCCTTGGGATATTCTATGTACAAGATGATGTAATATGTAAATAAATATACTTTTACTTCCTTCTTTCCAATATGGATTACTTTTTTTTTTTTCTTACCTAATTACCTTATTTAAAAACGTCTAGTAAAATGTTGAATAGAAGTGACAAAATCAGACTTCTCTCTCTTGCTCCTAATCTAAAGGGAAGAGTTTTCAGTTTCTTGTCATTAAGTAGGTGTAAGGTGTGTGCTTCTAGTTCTAGTTTTTTTGTTGTTGTTTTTTTTTTTTTTTTTCTGAGTGTTTTTAACTTGAAGTTATGTTAAAGTTTGTTTTTCTTCATCATTGGTTTCCATTTGCCAGAATTTTGTTGAGGATATTTGTATCTGTAATCATAAGAGATATTACTTTATAGTTTTCTTTCATTTCATAATGTTTTTGGTTTTGATATCTGGGTAAAACTGGTCTCATAGAACTAATTTAAAAATGTTCTCTCCACCCTGGCCGGTTTTTGCTCAGAGGTTAGAGCGTCGGGTTCAGTTCCCGCTAAGGGCACGTACCTCGGTTGCAGTTTGTCCCCGGCCCTGGTTGGGTCGCGCGGGTGGTAACCACTCAATGTGTCCCTTTCACATCAATGTTTCTCTCTCTCTCTCTCTCTCTCTTTCTCTCTCTCTCTCTCTCTCTCTCTCCATTCCACTCTATCTGAACAAAATATGAAAAAATGTCCTCAGGTGAGGATTAAAAAGAAAAATGTTCTCTCCCTTTTTATTTTGTTGAAGCGTTTGTCAAGTCCGGTGTTATTTTTCTTAAATGTTTGGTGGAATTCACCAGTGAAGCCATCTGGCACAGGGCTTTCTTTGTTGTAACTTCATTTTATTACAAATCCAATTTCTTTACTTGTTGTAAGTCTACTTAAATTTTTTGTTTATTCTTGAGTCAACCTTTGTAATTTGTTTCTTTCCAAGAATTTATCTATTTAATGTATCTACCTTATTGGCAGACTGTTGTGCATAGTATTGCCATATAATTATCTTTATCTTAGTAATGTAGGTAGTAGTGTTTCCTCTTTCCTATTTGATTTTAGTGATTTGAGACTCTTCTCTTTTTGCCTCAGTCATTCTAACTAATTGCTGATCAACTTTGTTGATTATTTCAAAGAACTGAGTTTGGTTTAATAGGTTTTCTCCATTGTTTTTCTATTCTCTTTTTAATTTTTATTCTAATCTTTTTTACTTAATCATTTTACTTTAATCATTTATTGGGGTGACATTGGTTGATAGTATCCTACGGTAGAAATTAAGTTATTTATTTGAGAGTTTTCTTCATTTTTAGTAGGTATTCACAGGTATAAATTTACTTCTAAGCACTGCTTTTACTGCTTCTCATGTTTTGATATGTGAATTTTTGTTTTCATTAATTTCAAAGTACTTTCTAATTTCCCTGTGGTTCTTTTTTGAGCCATCTGTTATTTAAGAGTGTCTTTTAGTTTTTATATATTTGTGAATTTCTAAAATTTCTTATTAGTTTCTAATTTCATTTCACTATGTACAGAACATATACTTTGTATGATTTCATCTACTTAAATTTATTGAGATTTGTTTTATCACCTAACATATGGACTATTTTGGAGAATGTTCCATGTATACTTGAGAGGAACATGTTTTATGCTCTTATTGTGTGGAGTGTTCCAGAGATATCTTTTAGGTCTAGTTATTTTATAGTATTGTTCAAGTCTTCTATTTCCTTGTGGATAATCTGATATTTGCTCTATTATTGAAGGTTAGTATCGAATTTCCAATTTTAGTGGTGGCCTCATCTATTTCTCTCTTCAACTCTCATATTATCCTCCATGTATCTTGAGGTTGTTGTTTAATGCATAGATGTTTACAATGATTATATCTATTTGCTCGATGGACCTCCTTTTTTCCTTGTATAATATCCGTTGTCTTCAGTAACAATTTTTGTCTTAAATTCTATTTTGTTTGATAGTCGTATAACTGTTTCAACACTTTGGTTAATATTTGCATGGTATATCTTTTTCACCTTTTTACTTTATATTGAGTTATGTATTTAAATCTAAAACAGATCTTGTATAAATGGCATATAGTTGGACTATGGTTTTATTATGCATTAATCTATGTCTTCTGCTTGGAGTATTTAATTACTTTACATTGTGTGTAATTACTTATAAAAGAGAATTTCTGTCTGTTATTTTGTTATATGTTTTCTGTTTTTTGTTTATTCTCTTCTCTATTACTGCCTTCTTTTGTATTAAATAAATATTTTCTAGTATACCATTTAACTTCTTTGTCATATCTTTTACTATGTTTTCTTTTCTTTCTTTCTTTATTTATTTATTTATTTTTATTGATTAATTTTTGTTACAGATGATTCTCCTTTATTCCCCCACTGAATCCCCCCTCCCCCTCCACTCCCTGTCCCTTCCCCAGATTGTTGTCCATGTCCACTGTTCATGCATACATGCATATAAGTTCTGTGGTTCATCCCTCCCCCACCTCCCCACTCCTTAGGGGATTGGCAGTCTGTACCCCGCTTCCACGTCTCTGGGACAACCCCATTCCTCAAACTGTTATGTTCATTATATTCCACAAATAAGTGAGATCATTTGAAATTTGTCTTTCTCTGTTTGGCTTGTTTCACTTAGGATGATACTTTCCAGGTCCCTCCATGTAGTCTCAAAGGATAAGAGATCTTTCTTTCTTACCGCTGCATAGTACTCCATTGTGTATATGTACCACAGCTTTTTGATCCATTCGTCTACTGATGGGCACTTGGGCTGTTTCCAGATCTTAGCGATTGTAAATAGTGCTGCTACAAAGATGGGGGTACATATATTCTTTCTTATTGGTGTTTTATGCTTCTTAGGGTATATTCCTAGAAGTGGGATCACTGGGTCAAATGGAAGATCAATTTTTAATTTTTTGAGGTGACACCATATTGTTTTCCATAGTGGCTGCACCAGTCTGCATTCCCACCAGCAGTTCACTAGAGTCCTCTTTTCTCCACACTCTCGGAACACTTGTTGTTTGATGATTTGTTGATGGCGGCCATTCTGACAGGTGTGAGGTGATACCTCATTGTTGTTTTGATTTGCATCTCTCTGATGATTAGTGATGATGAGCATTTCTTCATATGTTTCTTAGCCATTTGTATGTCCTGTTTGGAGAGGTGTCTATTTAGGTCCTCTGCCCATTTTTTAACTGGATTCTTTGTCTTCCTTTTGTGGAGTTGTATGAGCACTCTATATGTATTGGAAATTAACCCCTTATCTGATATATCATTGGCAATTATGCTCTCACATACAGTGGGTAGCCTTTCCGTTTTGATGATTGTATCTTTCGCTGTGCAGAAGCTTTTTAGTTTGATGTAGTCCCATGTGTTCATTTTCTCCTTTGTTTCTATTGCCTTAGGTGATGTGTCAGTAAAAATTCTGCTGCGTATGATGTCTGAGATTTTGTTGCCCACAGTGTCCTCTAGGATTTTTATGGATTCATGAGTTACATTTAAGTCTTTTATCCGTTTTGAGTTTATTTTGGTGTAGGGTGTAAGTTGATGGTCTAGTTTCATTTTTCTGCAAGTAGCTGTCCAATTTTCCCAGCACCATTTATTAAAGAGGGTGTCCTTACTCCACTGTATGCTCTTGCCACCTTTGTCAAATATTAATTGAGCATATTGCCTTGGGTCCATTTCTGGGTTCTCTATTCTGTTCCACTGGTCTATATACCTGTTCTTGTGCCAGTACCAGGCTGTTTTGATTATAGTGGCGTTGTAGTATAACCTGAAATCTGGTATTATGATCCCTCCAACTTTGTTCTTCCTTTTCAAGATTGCTGTGGCTATTCGAGGCCTTTTTTGGTTCCATATGAACTTTTGAAGTAATTGTTCTAATTCTGTGAAGTATGCCGTTGGTATTTTGATGGGGATTGCGTTGAATCTATAGATTGCTTTGGGTAATATGTACATTTTAATGATGTTAATTCTCCCAATCCATGAACAGGGTATGTGCTTCCACTTTTTTATATCCTCCTCTATTCCTTTTTTCAAAGACCTGTAGTTTTCTGCGAATAGGTTCTTTATTTCTTTGGTTAAGTTTATTCCTAGGTATCTTAATTTTTTTTGCTGCAATGGTAAATGGGATTGTTTGCTTAGTTTCTGTTTCTGTGAGTTCATCATTGGTGTATAAGAATGCCATTGATTTCTTGACGTTAATTTTGTATCCTGCTATTTTGCCAAATTCATTTATTAAGTCTAGTAAACTTTTGGTGGAGTCTTTGGGGTTTTCTATGTACAGTATCATGTCATCTGCAAATAATGACAATTTCACTTCCTCCTTTCCAATTTGGATCCCTTTTATTTTTTCTTCCTGTCTGATTGCTGTGGCTAAGACTTCCAGTACTATGTTAAATAGGAGTAGCAAAAGTGGGCATCCTTGCCTTGTTCCTGTTCTTCAGGGAAATGCTTTTAGTTTTTGCCCATTGAGTATGATGTTGGCTGTAGGTCTTTTGTATATTGCCTTTATTATGTCTAGATAGGAATCCTCTATTCCCACACTGTTGAGCGTTTTTTTCAGAAATGGATGCTGGATTTTTTCGAAGGCTTTTTCAGCATCTATTGATATTATCATGTGATTTTTATTCTTCATTTTATTTATGTGGTGTATCACATTTATGGATTTGCGAATATTGTACCAGCCTTGAAAAAAATGATACATGTAAACATTTTATCTGTTCATTCATTTGTAGACATGTCCATACCTTGGCTATTGTGAATAATGCTGCATAAACATGGTGTATACACATCTCTTCGAGATAGTGATTTTGTTACTTTTGGATATATATCCTAAAGTGAAATTCCTGAATCAAATGGAAGTTCTATTCTTTATTTCTTGAGAAACCTCCATATTATTTTTTATAGTTACTGTATCAGTTTAGATTTTCACTAACAGTGTAATACAAGTATTCACTTTTCTTAATATCCTTGCCAGTATTTGTTCTTTTCACAGTATACATCTTAACAAGTGAATTGATATCTCGTTCTGGTTTGGATTTGTATTACTTCAATGATAAGTGATGTTGGGCACATTTTCATGTATCTGCTAGCCATTTGTATGTCTTTTTTAAAAAAAATGTCTATTCAGTTCCTTGGCTCATTTTTAAAATTAATGAGAGAAAAAGAGAGGGATCAATTTGTTCTTTTATTTATTTATGCATTCTTTGATTCTTTGGTTGCATCTTGTATGTGTCTGGACTGGAGATATAATCAAAACCTTGGCATTTGGGGATGATACTCTAACCAACTGAGTTACACAGCCAGGGCTCTTTACTCATTTTTATATTGGGTTCTTTATATAATTTTTTTCGTATTTGGTTATATGAGTTGCTTGTAGATTTTACATATTAACTCTTTATCAAATATGTGATATGCAAATATGTTCTTACATTTCATTAGTTGTCTTTTTTTCACATTTTTAAAATTAATTAATTCATTCATTTATTTTTGTTTCAGATGTTTCTCCTTTTTCCTCCATTGATTCCCCCCTCCCCCTCCCTCCCCGCCCTGTCCCCAGCTTTGTTGTCCATGTCCATTGTTCATGCGTACATGCATGTAAGTTCTGTGGTTTGTATCTTCCCCACACCCCCTATTCTGGGGATTGTCAGTCTGTACCCCACTTCTACGTCTCTGGGACTACCCGTTCCTCAGACTGTTATGTTCATTATATTCCACAAATAAGTGAGATCACTTGATATTTGTCTTTCTCTGCTTGGCTTGTTTTGCTTAGGATAATACTCTTCAGGTCCCTCCATGTTGCCTCAAAGGATAAGCGATCTTTCTTTCTTACAGCTGCATAGTACTCCATTGTGTATATGTACCACAGCTTTTTTATCCATTTGCTTTCTGATGGACATTTGGCTGTTTCCAGATCTTAGCTATTGTAATAGTGCTGCTATGATCATGGGGACACATATATTCTTTCTGATTGGTGTTTTGGGTTTCTTAGGGTATATTCCTAGAAGTTGGATCACAAGGTCAAATGGCAATTAAATTTTTAGTTTGTTGAGGTAACACCATATTGTTTTCTACAGTGGCTGCACCAGTCTGCATTCCCACCAGCAGTGTACTAGAGTCCCCTTTTCTCCACACCCTCACCAACACTTGTTGTTTAATTAGTTGCCTTTTCCTTTCTTTGAAAGTTTCCTTTGCTGTACAGCTTAATAGGAGTTTTATGGTTTCAGTCTTACAATTCAGTTTTTAATCAGTTTCAAGTTGTTTTTTGTGTATGGTATAAGGGTCTAGTTGCCTATCTTTCCATGTGACTGCCTAGTTTTCCTTATATCATTCATCGAAGGGAATATCTGTTCTGTTGTATACTGTTGGTTCCTTTGTCAAACATGAATTGATTATATGTGTATGGTTTATTTCTTGGCTTTATTTTCTGTTCCATTGATCTATGTGCTTGTTTTTATGCCAATATTGTACTATTTTGATTACTATAGTTCTGTAAAATAGCTAGAAATAAGAAAGTGTATTATCTCTAGCCATGTTCTAGTTTTTAAAGATTGCATTGGCTTTTGTTGTTCCATACAAATGGTAGGATTGTTTTTCAAGAGAGTGCTTAAAATCTGTAAATCACTTTGGGTTGTGTAGACATTTAGCAATATTAGTTTTTTCTAGTCAACAAACAGAATATCTTTTCATTTATTTATTTCTTCAATTTTTCTCATCAATGTTTTATAGTTTTTATTTTATTTTTTTGTAAAGATATTTAGTATCCTTGGCTAAATTTATTCTTAAGCATTTTATTCTTGTTGATGCCCTTGTAAATGGGACTGTTTTTAAATTTCTCTTTCTCATATTTCATTGTTAATGTATAGAATTACAACTGATATTTATATATTGACATTGTATGGTCAAGTTTACTGAATTCATTTGTTAATTCTAACATGTTTTTGGTGGAGTCTTTAGGCTTTTCTGTATATAGTTGCATATAATCTGTAAATTGAGACAATTTTAATTCTTCCCTTATGATTTAGATGCTTTTTTTTACTGACCTAATTGCTCTGAAAATTGAATTTTGTACTTTCATATGTTTTCCCATTACTTATTACTTTTTTGTTTCATTTGTAAGAACTTTAATATTTCTTTTTATTTGGAAAATAAAATGTATTGAACTTCATTATGTGTCACTTCCATATACAGTATATTATTTAATGGGGAGTTTATGTTTCATTGCTCTCTTTTCTACCCAATTGCTTAATCATTTAAAACAAATTCAATCATAAGATTGCAAAATGGTAGCAAATTAAGAGGAAGCTGCACTGACACTCTCCCAGGACCAAACTGGAAGTACAAATAAAATATAGAAAAATCATCCTGAATAACCATCTGCAGACTAGCAGGAGAGAACCCTTATTACCAATAAAATAAAGAGAGCTGGTTGAAACTGGTAGATAGTGTGGAGGTGTATGAGGGCTGGCTGAGCTCCCACAGACAGCAACTGAAGTTCCAGAAAGATATCTCAGATGTAGGTTATTTCTCCTGAGAAGGATGGGGTCTAAACCCCAAGCTGGTGTCCCCATCCCAGAGAAACAGAACCAGGACAGGTGTCCACATAACAACTGGCTGTGAGAAACACTGGAGGGAGAGACAGCTAGAAACACAGACAAGCTCTTAAATGGCCAAGACACTAAATTTTGTCTGCAGCCACTTACCTTGGGCTCTGGCAGAGGGAGGGCAGAGCAGACTAGAGTTGTGTGAACAGAGCCTGGGATTGGTGCTGCAGGGAAGAGCTGGTAAAGCAGTCCCCAGGATCCCTGTGCTGTGTCATTTACCCACACTGCAGAAGCTATCTTTTCCAGGCAGATTTTTCCCATCATAACAGCTTTAGCCCAGGGGAAAGTAATAGCTCCACCCATTGGAAATTATCTTGCACCACGCTGTGGAGCTTACACCTGGCTGAAGTCTACAACCTGTGGCTTATTAAATAACTGAGAATAACAGTCAGCCTGCAGGCAGAGGTGGCTCTCTGGGTGCTTTGAGTCTTTGAATGACCTGCTCCGTTGTCTTGAGATAGTAAAACTAGACCTTGGTTTTCAGCTTGTTTCTTTCCATACACACCCAGCCCAAACAATGGGAGCCACAAGCTGCAGATTGCTCCAAAGAGACCCCAAACTAATAAATCCAGTGGCCAGTTTCAGTCAAAAATAGAGCAGGTCACAATAAGCTTTACAAATAGTATATCCACAGGGAGATTTTGGCAGGCTTTAAACCCTGCTAAGGTGAATTGTGCTTCATGTGATAAACACTGCAAAGAAGCCTTAATGCTGTGTTGGGGGTTGAGTATTACTGCCTGCTAGCTAGAGGGTTGAGTCCATGCACAGATGGGCCAAAAGCAATCAAGACTCCATTACAAAAAGAGAGCCAACACTAAGAGCACAGGGGACATTATTAGAGGACCAAGGTCTGATGAGCAGAAAGATTGTGCCACTGGGTCCCACAGGTCACCTACCACCCTATCTAGACTGTGAGTCATAGCAAACCTGCTGAACACATAGAAAAAATCAAACAGGCAGCCAAAATGTGGAAACAAAGAAACAAGGCCCCCAAAAAGACCACAAGAATTATCCAGAATAAGAGCTAAATGAAATGGAAATAAATAAGCATTTACTCAGAAACATAGTTCAGAGTAATAATTACAAGGATGCTCCACAGCATGACAAAAGATATAGAAACTATGAAAATCAACCAGTCAGAAGTGAAGAATGACAAAGTAAAAATAAAGAATACACTGGAAGGAGCAAACAGCAGATTAGAGGAAGCCAAGGATTTGATCCATGAAATATACCACAGGATAGCAGAAATAACCAAATAAGAGAACTAAAAATAAATAAATAAATAATAATAAACAGGAGGAAATATTTAGGAAGCTGTGGGACAAAATGAAACATATAAACATCTACATAATAGTAGTAAAAGAAGAAAAAAGTAAGCAAGGTTTAGAGAACCTGATAGAAGAAATAATGGTAGAAAGGTCCCTAATTTGGAGGAGGAAAAAGTCACACAAGTTCAAGAAGCACAGAGAGTTCCAAGAAAGAAAAACCCAAAGAGACCCATGCCAAAGAAAACCATAATTAAAATGCCAAAAATCAAAGACAGAGAGAATCTTAAAGTCATCAAGAGTAACACAACATGTTACCTACAAAGTAGCTCCCATAAGACTGTCAGCTGATTTCTCAAAAGAAACAGTATGAGGCAGGAGGAAATTAAATGAAGTATTCAAGGTAAAATAAAGCAAAGATCTGAAATCAAGAATACTCTATCCAGAAAGGCTAACATTCAAAATAGAATGTGAAATATGAACTTCCCAGACAAAAGAAAGCTAAAAGAATTTATTACCACCAAACAAGCATTGCAAGAAATGTTAAATGAAATGCTGTAAAAAGAAGAGAAATAAAGAGAAAAACCATAAACATAAAGAATAAAAATTGCAATCAATAAGTACCTATCAATAACAACTTTAAAAATAAGTGGCTTAAAAGCTCCAATCAAAAGACATAGGGTAGGCAACAAAAAAAGATGGTGGTGGGCAAGACCTGAGGGAGGGTGTGGGTGTGAGAAAGTGAGCAAGTCTGTGAGAGAGTGGGAGTGGACATGAAGGTGGACAACCAAACCTGAGTAGTGCAGAAGTGCGGAGCAGAAAGGTCCTGTGCTGTGGACTGGAGCAGCCGGCTACCATGGTAAGTGCCCTTTCATGGTGCTTCTCCCTGCACCACAAGGAGGTCCCACCATTTTGGAAGATCCCAGGTCTTCCCTGGGAGGAGGCAATGGGAGCACCTAGGGCCCAGCAACCCGAGCACACCAGCGCACCTGACACCATCGGACCTGTAGACACTCTGTGTCAACACAGACTGATCATAGTAGAGCTTTCAAGGTGCTGGTCATGGAAGCTGCAGACAACCAGGAGACCAGCACCATCCCACAGAGTAGCAGCCTGATCAGAGTGGAGATATACCCTCAGCAACAGAGGATGGGGAGCACACATCCATCCCCAGGCAACAGAAGCACAAACCAGCAGCTGAGACCCATCCCCAAAAGCTACAGCAAAACCTGAGAATGAGTTGAGCACAGGGCAGCAGCACTCCCCAGCCGCCAGTGGCAGGAACTGGAGTTCCACAGTGGCTTGTGCAGTCCAGCAGTTTACAAGGGTGGTGAAAAGCCAGTGCCCGAGAGAGACTGGTATGATACAGCTGCCAGGCCACGGGAACTGCAGGGTGCAGGGGAACCAGAGAGACCAGTGTCAACAAGCAGAGACTGTGCGATCTAGTTACTGAGGGACTGGCAGGGTGCTGAAACACCAGAGAGGATTGTGTGACACAGAAGGGACTTCACAATCTAGTTACCCATGGGGCCTGTGAGGTGCTGAAGCACCAGTAAAGCCTTCACAACCCAGCAGAAACTATGCCATCCAGTTACCCACAGAAACTGTGGGGTGCAGAAGCATCAGAGAGGCCTGTGCAACCCAAAGGCCACAACATAGGCATAGAGCCAGAAGTCCAAAGGGTCTGTGTGATCCAGTTACCTGTGGAAACTTCAGGGTCTGAAGGCACAAGAAAGGCCTGTGCCACCCAGCTGCACACAAGATAGGCATAGAGAATGTGAAAATGGAGATGGAGGGAATAGAAGCTACTCAGATGATCTCCCAGGATCAAACGGAAATTACAACTAAAAAAAAGACAAATCCTTGGAAAAAAAGCAACAGAAAGTCAGCAGGACAGGACCATATAACCAAGGACACTGGGAGGATCTGCAGAGGTTCCAGAGGGAGGCGGGCTGGGAGAATATGAAGAGCAGCAGTCATAGCTGTGAGCAGCACCCTTGGGGAATAAAGACCAAGCACGATCCCCAGCACAGAGAGCCAAGACAGAGCACTAAAATAGCCACAGCCACTCACCTGGTGGCTACAGCAGAGGGAGGGCAAACTGAGCTGGAACTCTGTGGGGACAACCAGGATTTGGAGGGTACTCAGAGGTTTTGCTGAGTTGCAGCCACAAAGGACGGTGAACAGTGTGCTCCTTCCCAGAGCTGTGGGGAAAAACACCAGCACCCCTCCATGAAAATTTAGCTTTCCAAGGTGAGGCAAAAAATGCAAATTGAGGCTCAGTAACAACCAGCATTTATCCTACCCTCTGGAAATCCTCTTAAGCAGAACACCAGGGCTACATTCCAAGGCACTGAATAACTAAGACTACTGGCCACCAGAAAAAAGTTAGAAAATAACTGAACCTTTCTTGGGCTTGCAAATATACCCAGGAAAATAACACTTGACAGTGGTGTTTAACATGGGCCTGCCCAGGCTCATGCAATCACAGCAGAGGGAGCCACAAACAGCAGAACACCAACACCCACAGGGATAATTGGGCAGGCTTCAAAACCCAGTGAGTTAGCCAAAATGGTGAAACAAAAAAACAAATCCCAAATGAAAGAACAAGAGAACTCTACTGAAGATGAGATAAATGAAATGTAGTAAAGCAAATTATCAGAGGTAGAGTTCAAAGCCATGATTCTGAAGAATTTTAACAGCATGAGTACGAACATCAGCACCATGAGTAAAGATATAGAAACATTGAAAACCAACCAAGAGGAAATGAAGAATGACATAGCAGAAATTAAGAACACATTGGAAGAACTAACAAGCAGAGTAGAGGAAGCTGAAGACTGAATCAGTGAATTAGAAGACAATGTAGAAAAAATAATCAACCAATCAGAAAACCAAAAGCAAAAAACAATTTAAAAGCAGGAATATAGCTTAAGAGAACTGTGGGACAATTGGAAAAGTAATAACATTCGCATGCGTCCCCGAAGAGGAAGAAAATGGGCAAAGGTTAGAGAATATATTTGAAGAAATAGTGACAGAAAACTTTTCTAACTTGATAAAGAAAGAAGGCATTCAAGTTTAAGAAGCACAGAGAGCCCAAAATAAGAACGCAAACAGGCCCACACCAAGACACATAGTAATTAAAATGCCAAAAATTAAAGACAAAGAGAGAATACTAAAGGCAGGAAGAGATAAGCAACAGGTTACCTACAAAAAAAAACCCAAAACAAAACAAAAAAAAAACCCTATAAGGCTCTCAGCTGGCTTCTCAACACAAACAATACAGGCCCAGAGGGGGTGGCATGAAGTAATCAAGATCATAAAAAACAAGGACCTGAATCCAAGTCAAACCAATCCACCAATCCTTCAAAATAGAAGGTCAAATAAAGAGCTATTCGGACAAAAAAAAGGCTAAGGGAGTTTATTAACACCAAACAAACACTGCAAGATATGCTAAAAGGACTGCTGTAATTAGTAGAAGAAATAAAAAGAAAAATATAACAAAAATGGAAATAAATAAGACCATATCAATTATCACCTTAAATGTAAATGGTTTGAATGCTCTGATAAAAAGACACAGAGTAGATAACTGGATAATAAAACATGAGTCAAATATATGTTGTTTCCAAGAGACCCACCTCACAAAAAAAGACTCACATAAGTTGAAAGTCAAGTGATGAAAAAAAAATCTTTGAAGCAATCATAAAGCAAAAAAAAAAAAAAACCTGGGGTAGCAATACTCATATCTGATAAAGTAGATTTCAAAATGAAGACCATAACTAGAGAAAAAGAAGGCCACTACATAACATAGAAAGGATTTATCCAACAGGAAGATATAACCTTGGTAAACATATATGGAACCAATATAGGAGCACAAACATTTATTAAAAATATTTTAGAGGACTTCAAAGGAGAAATTACAACAATGCAATCATAGAAAGGGACTTCAATACCCTGCTGACATCACTGGATAGATCTTCTAGACAAAAATTTGACAAGAAAAGAGACTCTAATTAAAGCGCTAGATCAAATGGATTTAATAGATATCTACAGATAATTACACCCCAAAACCAGAGAATTTACATGCTTCTCAGGTGCACATGGATCATTCTCAAAGATAGAACACATGTTAGGGCACAAAATAATTCTCTACAAGTTCAAGAAGATTGAAATCATATCAAGCAGCTTCTCAGATCACAATGGCATGAAACTAGAAGTCAATTGCAATAGGAACATGCAAAGAAAGTTGAAAACATAGAAGCTAAATAGCATGTTATTGAACAATGAGTGGGTTGCCACGGAGATCAAGGAAGAAATTAAAACCTTCCTAGAAACCAATGAAAATGAAGACACAACAACCAAAAATCTATGGAATGCAATTAAAGCAGTTCTGAGAGGTAAGTTCATAGCACTACAGGCCTACCTCAAGAAGCAAGAAAAATCTCTAATAAACTATTTAACCTCACAACTTAGAGAACTACAAAGCAAACAAAAAGAAAACCCCAGAACAAGTAGAAGAAAGGAAATAGTCAAGATCAGAGCAGAAATAAATGACATGGAGACCAAGAAAACAATTCAAAGGATCAATAAAACAAAGAGCTGGTTCTTTGAAAAGATAAACAAGATTGATGGACCTTTAGCTAGACTCACCAAAAAACAAAAAGATAGAACCCAAATACACAGAATCAGAAATGAAAGAGGAGATATAATAACTGACAACATAGAAATACAAATAATTGTTAAAAATATGATGAATAATTATACGGCAACAAATTTGACAATCTAAGCAAAATGGACGAATTTGTAGAAGCACCTAGTTTCCCCAAACTGGACCGGGGAGAGAGAGAAAAATTGAACAGACCAATAACAACAAAACAAATTAACGATGTAATCAAGACTCTCCCAGCACACAAAAGCTCATTCCCGGTCAGCTACATGGGGGAATTTTACCAAATATTCAAAGAAGAACTAATACTCATTCTCCTCAAATTATTTTTTAAAAATTCAAGAACAGGGAGACCGAAAAATGGCGGCGGAGTGAACGGAGCTACACTGACCGACTCCCAAAACCAAACTGGAATTACAACTATAACACAGACAAATCGACGGGAAAAACCAACAGAAAAGCAGCTTGCAAGGACCATACAACGAGGGACACTGACTCCATCCCGGTAGGCTTTGGAAGGCGTGAGACGGGGGCTGGGAGCCCACGGTCAGCAGCTCGGCAGCAGCCTCAGCTGTAAGCGGCGCCCTCGGGTTACACTCCCAGGCGGCTCCACAGCGCAGCCGGGACAGAGGCTGAAACAGCCACAGCCACTGACTTTGGGCTCCGGCGGAGGGAGGGCGGACTGGACTGGAACTGAGTCGGGACACTCGGGGTTTGGAGGGCGCTCAGAGCTTTGGCTGAGTGCAGCCACCCAGGACGGTGGCCACATTGCTCCTTCCCAGGGCTCTGAGGAGAGGCAGCAGCCCCTCCCTCAGAGATCCAACCCCAGCCTGTGGGCCATTGAAGTGCTAATTGAGGCTCACTAACAACCAGCATCTGCCCCACCCTCATGAAAGCCCCTTGGCTGAGCACCAGAGGGAGTTTTTCAATCAACTGACAACCCAAAACTCATCAAGTAACCTAGACTGCTAGCCTCCAGGCAAAAAGCTAGAGGATAACAGTACGTTTCCTGGGCTGGCAACTTTAACCAGGAAAGTAAGACTTGACAGTGGTGTTCAACGTGGTTCCTCCCTCGCTCATCTAAACACAGGAGAGGGAGCCACAAACAGCAGAACACCAACACCCACAGGGAGAACTTGACAGGCTCCAAAGCCCACACTGATAGCCAAAATGGTGAAACACAGAAACAGAAGCCAAATGAAAGAGCAAGACACCTCCACTGAAGATGAGATCAATGTGGAGCAATTAGGCATGTTAACAGAGCGAGAATTCAGAGCCATGATCTTGAGGAAGCTGAACAGCATGAGTAAGGACATAGAGACACTGAAAATAAGCCAATTGGAAATTAAAAACCAACAAGAAGAGATAAAAAATGACATATCACAAATGAAAAACACATTGGAAGGTTTAAAAAGCAGAGTAGGGGAAGCTGAGGACCGGATCAGTGAATTAGAAGACAGGGTAGAAAAAAATCAACCAATCAGAAAAACAAAAGGAAAAAACTATTAAAAAACAGGAAGACAGCTTAAGAGAACTATGGGACAACTGGAAACGTAATAATATTCGCATCATAGGAGTCCCCGAAGAAGAAGAAAATGAGCAAGGGATAGAGAATATATTCAAAAAAATAGTGAGAGAAAACTTCCCTAATTTGGTGAAGGAAGAAGGCATTCAAGTTGAAGAAGCACAGAGAGTCCCAAGTAAGAAGAACCCAAACAGGCCCACACCAAGACACATAGTAATTAAAATGCCACAAATTAAAGACAAAGACAGAATCCTAAAAGCAGCAAGAGATAAGCAACAGGTTACCTACAAAGGGAACCCCATAAGGCTCTCAGCTGACTTCTCACAAGAAACACTACAGGCCAGAAGAGAATGGCATGAAGTAATCAAAGTCATGAAAAACAAGAATCTGAATCCAAGACTACTCTATCCAGCAAGGCTATCATTCAAAAGAGAAGATCAAATAAAGAGCTTCCCAGACAAAAAAAGGCTAAGGGAATACATTAGCACCAAACCAGCACTCCAAGAAATGTTAAAAGGACTGCTGTAATTGGCAGTAGAAATGGGAAGAAAAATAGAACCACACTAAACAAAAATGGCAATAAATAAGTACATATCAATAATCACCTTAAACGTAAATGGATTGAATGCTCCCATAAAGAGACACAGAGTAGCTGATTGGATAAGAAAGCATGACTCATCTATATGTTGTTTACAAGAGACCCACCTCTCAACAAAAGACTCACATAGGTTGAAAGTGAAGGGATGGAAAAAAATTTTCCAAGCAAATGGAAAGCAAAAAAAAGCTGGGGTAACAATTCTCGTATCTGATAAAATAGAATTCAAAATGAAGACCATAACTAGAGACAAAGACGGCCACTACATAATATTGAAAGGATCTATCCAACAGGAAGATATAACCTTGATAAACATATATGCACCCAATATAGGAGCACCAAAATATATTAAAAATCTTCTGGAGGACTTCCAAGGAGAAATCGACAGCAATACAATCATAGCAGGGGACTTAAACACCCCGTTGACAGCAATGCATAGATCCTCTAGGCAAAAAATTAGCAAGGACACAGAGACTCTAAATGAAGCACTAGACCAAATGGATTTAATAGATATCTACAGAGAATTACACCCCAAAACTACAGAATACACATTATTCTCAAGTGCACATGGGACATTCTCAAAGATAGACCACATGATAGGACACAAACTAAATCTCTACAAGTTCAAGAAGATTGAAATCATATCAAGCATCTTCTCAGATCACAATGGCATGAAATTAGAAATCAATTGCAACAAGAACATGCAAAGACATTTCAACACATGGAGGCTAAATAGCATGTTATTAAACAATGAATGGGTCACCGACGATATCAAGGAAGAAATTAAAAACTTCCTGGAAACCAATGAAAATGAAGACACAACAACACAAAATCTATGGGATGCAGCGAAAGCAGTTCTGAGAAGGAAGTTCATAGCACTACAGGCCTACCTCAAAAAACAAGAAAAATTTCTAATTGACTCTCTAATCTCACAACTTAAAGAATTAGAAAGCAAACAAAAAGAAAACCCCAGAGCAAGTGGAAGGAAGGAAATAGTAAAGATCAGAGCAGAAATAAATGACATAGAGACCAAAAAAACAATTCAAAGGATCAATGAAACAAAGAGCTGGTTTTTCGAAAAGATAAACAAGATTGATGGACCCTTAGCTAGACTCACCAAGAAACAAAGAGAGAGAACCCAAATACACAAAATCAGAAATGAAAGAGGAGAAGTAACAACCAACACCACGGAAATACAAAAGATCGTTAACAACTACTATGAACAACTATATGGCAACAAATTCGACAATCTCAGCGAAATGGACAAATTTCTAGAAACACACAGTCTCCCAAAACTATTCCCGGAAGAGATAGAAAACTTGAACAGACCAATAACAACTAAGGAAATTGAAGAGGTAATCAAGACTCTCCCAGCAAACAAAAGCCCAGGCCCAGATGGATTCACGGGGGAGTTTTACCGAACATTCAAAAAAGAACTAACAACATTCTCCTCAAAGTATTTCAAAAAATTCAAGAAGAAGGAAGACTTCCAAACACGTTCTATGAGGCCAGCATAATTCTAATTCCAAAACCAGAAAAAGACACTACGAAGAAAGAAAACTACAGGCCAATATCCCTGATGAACATAGACGCCAAAATCCTGAACAATATATTAGCAAATCGGATCCAGAAATACATCAAAAAAATTATTCACCATGACCAAGTGGGATTCATTCTAGGGATGCAAGGCTGGTACAATATTCACAAATCAATAAACGTGATACACCACATCAACAAAATGAAGAATAAAAACCACATGATCATATCAATAGATGCTGAAAAAGCATTCGACAAAATCCAGCATCCATTTCTGATAAAAACGCTCAGCAATGTAGGAATAGAGGGATCATATCTCGACATAATAAAGGCCATATATGAAAGACCTACAGCCAACATCATACTCAATGGACAGAAACTAAAAACATTTCCATTAAGAACAGGAACAAGACAGGGATGTCCACTTTCGCCACTCTTATTTAACATTGTATTGGAAGTCTTAGCCACAGCAATCAGACATGAAGAAAAAGTAAAAGGGATCCAAATTGGAAAGGAGGAAGTGAAACTGTCATTATTTGCAGATGACATGATATTGTACATAGAAAACCCTAAAGACTCCATCAAAAATCTATTAGACTTAATAAATGAATTTGGCAAAGTAGCAGGATACAAAATTAACGTCAAGAAATCGACGGAATTCTTGTACATCAATGATGAACTCACAGAAAGAGAAACTGAAAAAAACAATCCCATTTACCATCGCGCCAAAAAAATTACGATACCTAGGAATAAACTTAACCAAAGAAGTAAAGGACCTATTTGCAGAAAACTACAGGTCATTGAAAAAAGAAATAGAGGAAGATATAAAAAAGTGGAAGCACATACCCTGTTCATGGATTGGAAGAATTAACATCATTAAAATGTCCATACTACCCAATGAAATCTATAGATTCAATGCAATCCCCATCAAAATACCAACGACATATTTCATAGAACTAGAACAAATACTTCAAAAGTTCATATTGAACCAAAAAAGACCTCAAATAGCCACAGCAATCTTAAAAAAAAAGAACAAAGTAGGTGGGATCACAATACCAGATAGCAGGTTATTCTACAAAGCGACTGTAACCAAAACAGTCTGGTACTGGCACAAGAACAGGCATATAGACCAGTGGAACACAACTGAAAACCCAGAAATGGACCCAAGGCAATACGCTCAATTAATATTTGACAAAGGCGGCAAGAGTATACAGTGGAGTAAAGACAGCCTCTTTAATAAATGGTGTTGGGAAAATTGGACAGCTACATGCAAAAAAAATGAAACTAGACCATCAACTTACACCATACACAAAAATAAACTCAAAATGGATAAAAGACTTAAATGTGACCCGTGAATCCATAAAAATTCTAGAAGAAAATGTAGGCAACAAAATTTCGGACATCATACGGAGCAGAATTTTCACAGATACATCACCTAAGGCAACAGAAATAAAGGAGAAAACGAACACATGGGACTACATCAAACTAAAATGCTTCTGCACAGCAAAAGAAACAATCATCAAAATGGAAAGGCAACCCACTGTATGGGAGAACATCATTGCCAATGATGTATCAGATAAGGGGTTAATTTCCAATATATAGAGAGTGCTCATACAACTCCACAAAAGGAAGACAAAGAACCCAATTCAAAAATGGGCAGAGGAGCTGAATAGACACCTCTCCAAACAGGACATACAAATGGCCAAGAGACATATGAAGAAATGCTCAACATCACTAATCATCAAAGAGATGCAAATTAAAACAACAATGAGGTATCACCTCACACCTGTCAGAATGGCCGCCATCAACAAATCATCAAACAACAAGTGTTGGCGAGGGTGTGGAGAAAAGGGGACTCTAATACAGTGCTGGTGGGAATGCAGACTGGTGCAGCCGCTATGGAAAACAATATGGTGCTACCTCAAAAAATTAAAAATTGAACTTCCATTTGACCCAGTGATCCCACTGCTGGGAATATATCCTAAGAAGCCTGAAACACCAATCAGGAAGAATATATGTACCCCCATGTTCATAGCAGCACTATTTCAATAGCTAAGATGTGGAAACAGCCCAAGTGTCCACCAGTAGACGAATGGATAAAAAAGCTGTGGTACATATACACAATGGAGTACTATGCAGCGGTAAGAAAGAAAGATCTCTTATCCTTTGAGACGACATGGAGGAACCTGGAAAGTATTATCCTAAGTGAAAGAAGCCAAGCAGAAAAAGACAAATACCACATGATCTCACTTATAGACGGAATATAATGAACATAACAGTCTGAGGAATACAGTAGACCCAGACACATGGAAGTAGGGCACAGACTGACATCCCTCAGAAGAGGGGATGGGGGGTGGGGGGTGGGAAGAGATAAATCACAGAACTTATATGCATGTATGCATGACCAATGGACATGGACAACTAAGCCGGGGACAGGGTGGAGGGGGGGTAGGGTGGGGGATGCCAATGGGGTAAAAAGGTAAAATATCTGAAACAAAAAAATAAATAAAAATTCATAAAAAAAAAACACAGAGTAGCTGAAAGGATAAGAAAGCATGACTCACATATATGTTGTTTACAAGAAACCCACCTCACAACAGAAGACTCACATAGGTTGAAAGTGAAGGGATGGAAAAAAATCTTTCAACAGGAAGGTACAACCAGGGTAAACATATATGCATCCAATTTAGGAGCACCAAAATATATTAAAAATCTTTAGGAGTACTTCAGAGGAAAAATCAATAGCAATACAATCATAGCAGAAAACTTTAATACCCCATTAACATCACTGGATAGATCTTCTAGACAAAAAATTAACAAGAAAATACAGACTCTAAATAAAGCACTAGATTAAATGGATTTAATAGATATCTACAGAGTATTACACCCCAAAACTGTAAAATTCACATTCTTCTCAAGTGCTCATGGGACATTCTCAAAGATAGACCACATGTTAGGACACAAACTAAGTCTCTACAAGATCAAGAAGACTGAAATCATATCAAGCATCTTCTCAGATCATAATGGCATGCAACTACAAATCAATTGCCACAAGAACATGCAAAGTCATTTGAAAACATGGAAGCAAAATAGCATGTTATTGAAAAATGAATGGGTAACCATGGAGATCAAGGAAGAAATTAAAAACTTCCTGGAAACCAATGAAAATGAACACACAACAACACAAAATCTATGGGATGCAGTGAAATAAGTTCTGAGAGGTAAGTTTATAGCACTACAGGCCTACCTCAAGAAGCAAGAAAAATTTCTAATAGAATATCTAACCTCACAACTTAAAGAACTAGATAGCAAACAAAGAGAAAACCCCAGAGCAAGTAGAAGAAATGCAATAGTAAAGATCAGAGGAGAAATAAATGACATGGCGACCAAGAAAACAATTTATGAGATGAATGAAACAAAGAGTTGGTTCTTTGAAAAGATAAACAAGTTTGATGGACCCTTAGCTAGCCTCACCAAGTTACACAGAAATATTCTATTAGAACCCAAATACACAAAATTAGACATGAAAGAGGAGAAATAATAACTGACACCACAGACATACAAAGGATTGTTAACAAATATTATGAACAATTATATGGCAAAAAAATAGACAATCTAAGTGAAATGAACAATTTCCTAGAAACACATAGTCTCCCAAAACTGGACCAGGAAGAGATAGAAAACTTAAAGACCAATAACAGACCAATAAAAACTAAGGAAATGGAAAATGTAATCAAGACTCTCCCATCAAACAAAAGCCCAGGCCTGGATGACTTCACAGGGGAACTTTATCAAACATTCAAAGAAGAACTAATACCCATTCTCCTCAAACTATTTCAAAAAAATTAAGAAGAAGGAAGACTTACAAACTTATTTTGTGAGTCCAGCATAATTCTAATTCTAAAACCAGAAATAGAGACTACAAAGAAAAAGAAAAAAAAAACAAAAAACTACAGGCCAACATCCCTGATGAATATATATTTCAAAATTCTGAACAAAATACTAGCAAATCAAATCCAGAAATACATCAAAAAATCATTCACCCTGACCAAGTGGGATTCATCCCAGGGGTGCAAGACTGGTACAATATTTGCAAATCAATAAATGTGATACACCACATAAACAAAATAAGAGATAAAAATCTTATGATCATATCAATAGATGCTGAAAAGTCATTTTCAAAATTCAGCATCCATTTGTGATCAAAATGCTCAGCAATCTGGGAATAGAGGTATCATATCTCGGCATAATAAAGGCCATATATGAAAAACCTATAGCCAACATCATATTCAATGGGCAAAAATTAAAGGCATTTCCCTTAAGAAAAGGAATAAGATAAGGATGCCCACTTTAACCACTCATATTTAACATAGTACTGGAAGTCTTAGCCACAGAAATCAGACAGTAAGAAAAAATAAAAGGGATCCAAATAGCAAAAAAGAAAGTGGAACTGTCATTATTTGCAGATCACATGATACTATACACGAAAAACCCCAAAGACTCCATCAAAAATTTACTAGACTTAATAAATGAATATGTAGCAGGATACACAATTAATGTCAGAAATTGATGGCATTCTTATACACCAATGATGACCTCACAGAAAGAGAAACTACAAAAAAATCCCTTTTACCATCGCAGCAAAAACATGAAGATACCTAGGAATAAACTTAACCAAAGAAATAAAGGACCTATCCACAGAAAACTTCAGGTCATTGAAAAAAGAAATAGAGAAATTGTAAAAAAGTAGATGCACACACCTTGTTCTTGGATTGAAGAATTAACATCATTAAACTGTTGAATCTCTTAGTCTGATGTAGTCCCATGTGTTCATTTTTTCCTTTGTTTCTGCTGCCTTAGGTGATGTATCAGTGAAAGTTCTGCTGTGTATGATGTCCAAAATTTTGTAGGCTACATTTTGTTGCCAAATTCTTCTAGAATTTTTATAAATTCATGAGTCACATTGAAGTTTTTATCGATTTTGAGTTTCTTTTTGTGTATGGTGTAAGGTGAAGGTCTAGTTTATTTTATTTTATTTTTTTTTTGCATGTAGCTGTCCTATTTTCCCAACTCCACTTTTTAAAGAGGCTGTCTTTACTCCACTGTATACTCTTGCCACCTTTGTCAAATATTAATTGAGCATATTGCCTTGGCCCCCTTCTGGGTTTTCTATTCTGTTCCACTGGTCTACATGCCTGTTTTGTTCCAGTACCAAACTGTTTTGATTACAGTTGCTTTGTAATATAACCTGCTTCTGCACAGCAAAAGAAACAACCATCAAAATGGAAATGCAACCCACTGTATGGGAGAACATCATTGCCAATGATACATTAGATAAGAGGTTAATTTTCGAAATATATAGAGTACTCATACAACTCAACAAAAGAAAGAGGAAGAACCCAATTATAAAATGGGCAGAGAAGCTTAATAGACACCATTTCAAACAGGACATACAAATGGCCAGGAGACATATGAAGAAATGCTCAACATCCCTAATCATCAGAGAGATGCAAATTAAAACAACAATGAGGTATCACCTCACAACTGTCAGAATGGCTGCCATCAACAAATCATCAAGCAAGTATTGGCGAGGGTGTGGAGAAAAGGGGACTCTAGTACACTGCTGGTAGGAATGCAGACTGGTGCAGCCACTATGGAAAACAGTATGGTGTTACCTCAATAAAATTAAAAATTGAACTACCATTTGACCCAGTAATTCCACTTCTAGGAAAATTCCCTAAGAAGCCTGAAATACCAATCAGAAAAAAATATATGTACCCCCATGTTCATAGCAGCACTATTTACAATAGCTAAGATCTGGAAACAGCCTAAATGTCCATCAGTAGATGAATGGATAAAAAAGCTGTGGTACATATACACAATGGAATACTATGCATCTCTAAGAAAGAAAGAAAGCTCTCTTATTCTTTGAGAGGACATGGAGAGACCTGGAAAGTATTATCCTAAGTGAAACAAGCTAAGCAGGAAAAGACAAATACCACGTGATCTCACTTATTTATGGAATATAATGAACATATCAATCTGAGGAATAGGGTAGGCTCAAAACCATGAAAGTGGGGTACAGACTGACAACCCTCAGAACAGGGGTGGTGGGGGGAGGAAAGTGATAAACCACAGAACTTATATACATGTATGCATAATCAATGGACATGAACGTCAAAGCCAGGTCCTAGGCAGGGGAGTAGGGGAGGAGGGTGTCATTGGGGTAAAAAAGGAGAAACATCTGTAACAAAAATAAAATAAAATGAAATAAAATAACATCATGAAAATGTCCATTCTACCCAAAGCAATGTATAGATTCAATGCAATCTCCATCAAAATTGCAATGACATACTTCACAGAGCTAGAATAAATACTTCAAAAGTTCATATGAAACCAAAAAAGACCTCGAATACCCACAGCAATCTTGAAAAAGAAGAACAAAGTTGGAGAGATACATTACCAGATTTCAGGTTATACTACAAAGCCACTGTAATCAAAAGAGCCTGGTACTGGCACACAAAAAAGCATATAGACCAGTGGAACAGAACAGAGAGCCCAGAAATGGACCGAAGGCAACATGCTCAACTAATTGACAAAGGGCGCAAGAGCATACAGTGGAGTTAACACAGCCTCTTTAACAAATGATGTTGGGAAAATTGGACAGCTACATGCAACAAAATGAAACTAGACCATCAACCATACAAAGAATAAACTCAAAATGGGTAAAGACTTAAATGTGACTCATGAGTCCATAAAAGTCCCAGAAGAAACTGTAGGCAATGAAATTTCAGACATCATACGCAGCATAATTTTCACTGATACATCACCTATGGCAGCAGAAACAAAGGAGAAAATGAACACATGGGACTACATCAGACTCAAATGCTTCTGCACAGAAAAATATACAATCATCAAAATGGAAAGGAACCCACTGTATGAGAGAGCATAGTTTCCAATGATATATCAGACAATAGGTTAATTTCCAATATATAGAGAGTGCTCATACAACTCAAAAAAAGCAAGGCAAAACACCCAATTAAAACATGGGAAGAGGAACTAAATAGACACCTCTCTAAACTGGACATACAAATGGCTAAGAGACATATGAAGAAATGCTCAATATCACTAATCATCAGAGAGATGCAAATTAAAACAACAATGAGGTATCACCTTACACCTGTGAGAGTGGCCGCCATCAACAAATCATCAAACAAGTGTTGGCGAGGGTGTGGAGAAAAGGGGACTCTGGTACACTGCTGGTGGGAATGCAGACTGGTGCAGCCACTATGGAAAAGAATGTGGTGTTACCGCCAAAAATTAAAAATTGAACTTCCATTTTTCCCAGTGATCTCACCTCTAGGAATATACCATAAGAAGCCTGAAACACCAATCAGAAAGAATATATGTACCCCCATGTTTGTAGCAGCACAATTTACAATAGCTATGATCTAGAAACAGCCCAAATGTCCGTCAGTAGGTGAATGGATAAAAAAGCTGTAATACTTATACCCAATGGAGTACTATGCAGCTGTAAGAAAGAAAATTCTCTTATTCTTTGAGACGCCATGGAGTGACCTGAAAAGTATTATCCTAAGCGAAACAAGCCAACCAGAGAAAGACAAGTATCATATGATCTCACTTATTTTTGGAAAAGAATGAACATAGTCTGAGGAATGTGGTAGTCCCAGAGATGTCAAAGTTGGGTACAGAATGACAATCCCCAGAAGAGGGGGTGGTGGGGGAGAGATAAACCACAGAACTTATATGTGTGTATGCATGAACAATGAACATGGACAACGAAGCTGAAGAGAGGGCGGGGAGGGAGGAAGAGGGGGGAATCAGTGGAGGGAAAAAGAGAAACATCTGTTACAAAAATAAATGAACTAATTAAATAGAAACAAGATAAATTTTAAAAAAAAGAAGTCAACCAGAAAAACATTTTAAATTACTGAAATAATTTGGAAATTGATTTACAATTGCTGCTGATAACCGTGAAAAGAAAAGTGATCTCACTTCTAGAAATATATCCTAGGAAGCCTGATACACAAATCAGAAAGAATATATGTACCTTTATGTTCATTTCAGCAGTATTTATAATTGCTAAGATCTGGAAGTAGCCCAAATGTTCATCAATAGATGAATCAATTAAGAAAAAGTTGTGTTACATATACACAATGGCATGCTATGCAGCTGTAAGAAAGTTCTCTTATCTTTTGAGTTGACATGGAGGACCTGAAGAGTATTATGTTAAGCCAAATAAGCTAATCAGAGAAAGACAAATACCACATGATATCACTTATTTGTGCAATATAATGAGCAAAATAAGTTAATGAATAAAATAGACCCAGAGACATAGAAAGAATTAGGGTTCAGACTGCCAAACCTCCAAAGAGGGGGATGGGGCAGAGGGAAGAGATAAACCAAAGAATTTACACGCATATATGCATAACCAATGGACATAGACAACAATGCTGTGGAGGGGTGGGATCAGGGGGGAGGTTATCTTTGGGGGAAAAAGAAGAAACCTCTGTAACAAAAATAAGTTAATTAATTTAAAAAATAAAGACTTTTTTAATTAAAAAAAAAATAGAGTTGTGAATGCGGGCATCCCTGTCTTGGTCCTTTTATTTGGGGAAGTGCTTTTAGCTTTTGCCCATTGAGTATGATGTTGGCTGTAGGTTTGTCATATATGGCTCTTATTATGTTGAGGTATGTTCCCTCTAATCCCACTTTGCTAAGAGTTTTTATTGTAAATTGGTGCTGGATTTTATCAAATGTTTTTTCTTGCCCTGGCAGGTTTGGCTCAGCGGTTAGAGCATTGGCCTGTGAACCAGAGAGACCCAGGTTCGATTTCCGCTAAGGGCCACTTACCTAGGTTGCAGCTTGTGCCCGGCCCAGGTTGGGGTTATGTAGGTGGCAACCAGTCGATGTGTCCCTCTCACATCGATGTTCCTCTCTGTCTCTTCCTTCATCTCTCCCTTTTACTCTATCTGAAGATAAATGCAAAAATGTCCTCATGTGAGGATAAAAAAATTAAAGTTTTTTCTGCATCTATTTATATGTTCATGTGACTTTTATTTTGTTTATGTGGTGTATCACATTTATTTATTTGCCTATATTGTACCAACTTTGCATCCCCAAAGTAAACCCCACTGGTTCATCGTTTATGCTCTTTTTAATGTATTGCTGGATCCAATTTGCTAATTTTTTTTTTTTTTTTTTTTTTTAATCAGAGATCCTGAGCTACACTTTGTGTTCTTTGTGCTGTCTTTTTCTGGTTTAGGAGTTAGCATAATGCTGGCCTTGTAAAATGACCTTGGGAATCTTCTCTCCTCTTGAATTTTTTGGGATAGTTTGAGAAGGATCGGTGTTAGTTCTTCGAATATTTGATAAAATTCACCTTTGAAGACTTCCGGTCCAGGACTTTTGTTTGTTGGGAGATTATTATTATTATTATTTTTATTACTGCTTCAATTTTATTAGTTATAATTTATCTATTCAAATTTTCTGATTCTTCCTGATTTGGTGTTGGGGGATTATGTTTCTAGGATAAGAATTGTGTTTTGAAGGGGCTTCTCATACATTCTGCCCCCCCCCCAGTGTCTTCTAGGCTGTTGGTTATCATTATAATTATGGAACTATTGGAATGGCAATAGCAAAGATTAAAATGCCAAAATCTCACTATTGTTTATGAGATTTAATCATTTTTCTTTAATAAATATGCTTTAAATTGCTGCAAAGTTTTGGATAATATCTTGAGTTCTAAAACACCAATGTTGACATTTTTTGGTCAGCAATCTCACTGATTTTATGAGGAAGACAAGCTTTGCAAAGGTCTTTATTCTGCCTTTCCTACTGATGTCACCAATGTTACTCTAATACTGATTGCTACATCTGTGTTCCCATTTCACTGTACCTTCACCTCAAGTTCAATATGTTTTAAATAGAACTAATAGTCTCTTTCCACAACTTGCTCCTTCTTTCCATGGCCCTGTAAAAGTTTCATTTCAAGACCAGAGAAAATTAAGCTGACAAACAGATGGAGGAGTCATTATGATGAGAGTAGAATCTAGTTATAGTTATCTGTTTTAATCTGGTACTGCTGGTATAAAAATAATAAAAATATTATTAGTTGAAAATTTTAGAATTTGACTCACAATGTGATTTACACCAAACTGCCCCTGTACCCATAATCTCTGACTCTATTTAATAATTCTGTCTTTTGCCAAATTAATTGTTTGCTCCATAGACTAGGTGACTTGTGAACCATCTCTAAATGCGCTGTACATAGTAGGTGTTAAATGACTAATGATAGCATAAATTTTAATTAAGTAGATAACACAAATGAATTTATTTTATTCACACTGCCCCCCCCCCAGAGATCTAGCATTTTTCTTAGCTAAAAAGTTTCTCCAAAAATGTATGAATTTAATTACCTTTTTCAATATTTTATTGACATGGCAACCTAAAATTATATACAAAGAGAGCCAAAGTTAGTATAGGATGTAAGATCTAATATGATTTTATGCTTACATCTGGACATACAATAAATATTAATTGTGCAGGAAGTCAATTAGCAAATGATGGCTAATTTGACTCTCAATAATTCTGTTATTATCCAGCTTTTACATTTCATGAAACTGGAGATAGACCACTGGAAATCAATGGCAGGCATCTCCCACAATAAGATAAACAACAAAATTGTTAATCAGAAAATTTGGCCCATAGATTTACCTAAAAAACTGAAGTCCTTCACTTAGGCATTCAAGGAAAAAAAATTTTAATTTAATTTAATTTACTTTTTTCATCACACTTTTTCCCCTCTATGCCCCCTTCTACCTCCACCCACCATTCCCAACCCCTAAATCACCACAGTGTTGTCTATGTCCATTAGTTCTCTCTCTTTTGTATTGAGCATTTTAGGACAAACCCATATGACACAAGTATATCTAAACTGCTTTCCTTTGGTAAAACTTTTAAACATTTTTTACCATTTCCGTGTGTGTGTGTGTATAAGATGGAGAGAGAGTTGTGTAGGTGTGTTTGAATATGTTTACATTCTATATTTACTCAAACTAAAATCTCTATTGAGTAGAACAATAAAACATAAGAAATAGAAATTTAACAGAAATTTAATATAAAATACTTGAAAATGTAAACACTATTTGTAATTATTTTTATAACTAAATTAAAAACATTTATCTGAATAAATAAATTATTAGAAAATAAGTTCTCATTATTGGTTGAATGAATGAATGAGAAATGAATGAAATATTTATTTTTTCATAAAAATTAAGTGGAATAATGATGCTGCCTGTTGGTGTTTAAGTAAATAATGTTTGTGTCTGTTGCAAAAACATAATCAAATATACTATCTACTTTGTTAGTTAATGTCTCTTAATAAAAAAATATTTCTTCTATCAACCCCTTAGAAAAACTGAGGCTACAATCTTATCAAATTATAAGAACATTGATCTTTTATTTTTATTTTTTTAACTAGGTAAAATTTACAAATGGTAAAGAGCATAGATCTTAAGTGTATACAACTTGCTGGATTTTACCTACATCAAGATAAAAAATATTTACAACATCTCATTATGATTTTTTATGTTCCTTCTCAGTTAAAATCCTTGCTTAAAGGCAATTGCTTTCCTGTTACAACATAGATCAATCTTGCATTTTTATTGAATTTTATATAAATGAAATCATGCCACATTTAATCTTTTGTGTGTAGATCTTTTTACTCCATAATATCAATATTGTTGCATGTTGTAATAGTTTATTTTTTCATTGCTGTGTTATATTACATTTTATGAACATAGCCTAAATTATATATCCAATCTATTGCTGATGGCATTTGGCTCTATTTCTAGCTTTTTATTATTTTGAATACTTCTCTATGAATATTCTTTTATTTTGATGATCATTATTTTTTATTAATTTATTTTTCTTACAGATGTTTCTTCTTTTTTTCCCCCATTGACACCCTCTTCCCCATCCCACCCACCCAATACCCTGCTTTGTTGTCTACGTCCATTGGTTATGTATACATGAATATAAGTTCTGTGGTTTATCTCTTTCCTCCCCCACCACCCTTTCTTCTGAGGATTGTCAGTCTGTACCCTACTTCCATGTCTTTGGGTCTACCATATTCCTCAGACTGTTATGTTCATTGTATTCCACAAATAAGTGAGATCAGGTGATATTTGTCTTTCTCTGCTTGGCTTGTTTTGCTTAGGATAATAATTTCAAGTTTCCTCCATGTTGTCTCAAAAAATAAAAAAAATTTTCTTTCTTACAGCTGCATAGTACTCCATTGTGTGTGTACCACAGTTTTTTTATCTATTAATCTACTGATGGACACTTGGGCTGTTTCCAGATCTTAGCAATTGTAAATAGTGCTGCTACGAACATGGAGGTACATATATTCTTTCTGATTGGTGTTTCATGCTTCTAAAGGTATATTCCTAGAAGTGGAATCACTGGATCAAATGACAATTCAATTTTTAATTTTTAGAGGAAATACCATATTGTTTTCCATAGTGGCTACACCAGTCTGCATTCCTACCAGTAGTGTACTAGAGTTCCCTTTTCTTTACACTCTCGCCAACACTTGTTTGATAATTTGTTGATGGCGGCCATTCTGACAGGTGTGAGTTGATATCTCATTGTTGTTTTAATTTGTTTCTCTCTGATGATTAGTGATATTGAGCATTTCTTCATATGTCTCTTAGCCATTTGTATATCCTGTTTGGAGAGGTGTCTATTTAGCTCTTCTGCCCATTTTTTAATTGGGTTCTTTGCCTTCCTTTTGATGTTTTATGAGTAATCTATATATTTTGGAAATTAACCCCTTATCTGATATATCATTGGTAGTTATACTCTCCTATACAGTGGGTTGACTTTTCATTTTAGTGGTTGTTTCTTTTGCTTGGCAGAAGCTTTTTAGTTTGATGTAGTCTCACGTATTCATTTTATCCTTTGTTTCTGTGCTTTAGGTGATGTATCAGTAAACATTCTGGTGCGTATGATGTTTGAAATTTTATTGCCTACATTTTCTTCCAGGATTTTTATGAATTTATAGGTCACATTTAAGTCTTTTATTCATTTTGAGTTTATTCTTGTGTATGATGTAATTTGATGATCTAATTTCACTTTTTTTTTGCAGGTACCTGTACAATTTTCCCAACACCATGTATTAAAGAGGCTCTCTTTACAACATGTTATGCTCTTGCTTCCTTTGTCAAATATTTATTGAGCATAATGTCTTGGGTCTATTTCAAGGTTCTCTGTACTGTTCCACTGGTCTATATGCCTGTTTTGTGCCAGTACCAGGATGCTTTGATAACAGTAGCTTTGTGGTATAATCTGATATCCGGTACCATAGCCCCACATACTTTGTACTTCTTTTTCAAGTTTGCTGTGGCTATTCGAGGTCTTTTTTGATTCCAAATAAACTTCTGACATATTTGTTCTACTTCTGTGAAATATGTCATTGGTATTTTGATAAGGATTGCATTGAATTTATAGATTGCTTTTGGTAATATGTTTATTTTAATGATGTTAATTCTTCCAATCCATAAAGAAGGTGTGTGCTTCCACTTTGTTATATCTTTCTCTATTTTTTTTTTTTTTCAATGTCCTGTAGTGTTCTGCAAATAGGTCCTTTATTTCTTTGGTTAAGTTTATTCCTAGGTATCTCAATTATTTTGTCACAATGGTAAATGGGATTTTTTATTAGTTTCTCTTCCTGTGAGTTCATAATTGGTGTATAAGAATGCTATTGATTTCTTGACGTTAATTTTGTATCCTGCTACTTTGCCAAATTCATTTATTAAGTCTAGTAAATTTGTGATGGAGTCTTTGGGGTTTTCTACATATAGTATCATGTAATCTGCGAATAATGACAGTTTCACTTCCTCCTTTCAAATTTGGATCCCTTTCATTTCTTCTTCCTGTTTGATTGCTGTGACTAACACTTCCAGTACTATGTTAAATAAGAGTGGTGAAAGTGGGCATTTTTTCTTGTCCCTGTTCTTAAGGGAAATGCTTTTAATTTTTGCCCATTGAGTATGATGTTGGTTGTAGGTCTTTCATATATATGGCCTTTATAATGTCGAGATATGATCCCTCTATTCGCACATTGCTGAGCATTTTTATCACAAATGGGTGCTGGATTATATTTAATGTTTTTTCAGCAACTATTGATATGATCACGTGGTTTTTATTCTTCATTTTGTTTATGTAGTGTATGACATGTATTGATTTGCGAATATTGTACCAGCTTTGCATTCCTGGGATGAATCCCCCTTGGTCATGGTGAATAATTTTTTTGATGTCTTGCTGGATCCATTTTGCTAGTATTTTGTTCAGTATTTGTGTATCTATGTTTATCAGAGATATTGGCCTATAGTTTTCTTTCTTTGTAGTGTCTTTTTCTGGTTTTGAAATTAGAATTCTGCTGGCCTCATAAAACAAGTTCAGAAGAGTTCCTTCTTCTTGAAAATTTTGGACTATTTTGAGGAGAATGCGAGTTAGTTCTTTTTTGAATGTTTGATAAACTTCCCCGTGAAGCCATTAGGTCCTGGTTCTTTGTTTGCTGGGAGAGTCTTGATTACATCTTCAATTTTCTTAGTTTTTATTGGTCTGTTCATATTTTCTATGTTCTCCGGGTTCAATTTTGGGAGACTCTGTGTTTCTAGAAATTTGTCCATTTCGCTCAGATTGTCAAATTTGTTGCCATATAGTTGTTCATACTATTTATTAACGATTCTTTGTATTTCTGTGGTGCCATTTGTTACTTCTCCTCTTTCATTTCTGATTTTGCGTATTTGGGTTCTTTCTCTTTGTTTCTTGGTGAGTCTAGCTAAGGGTCCATCAATCTTGTTTATCTTATTGAAAAACCAGCTCTTTGTTTCACTGATTCTTTGAACTGTTTTTCTGGTCTCTATGTCATTTATTTCTGTGCTGATCTTTACTATTTCCTTCCTTATACTTGCTCTGGGGTTCCCTTTTGTTTGCTTTCTAGTTCTTTAAGTTGTGAGGTTAGATAGTCTATTAGAGATTTTTCTTGTTTTGTGAGGTAGGCCTGTAGTGCTATGAACTTCCCTCTCAGAACTGCTTTCGCTGCATCCCATGGATTTTGTGGTGTTATGTGTTCATTTTCATTGGTTTCCAGGAAGTTTTTAATTTTTTCCTTGATGTCCCTGGTAACCCATTCATTGTTTTATAACATGCTATTTAGCCTCCATGTGTTCCAATGTCTTTCCTGTTGTGGTTGATTTCTAGTTTTGTGCCATTGTGATCTGAGAAGATGCTTGATATATTTTCAATCTTCTTGAACTTGTAGAGATTTGCTTTGTGTCCCATATGTGGTCTATCTTTGAGAATGTCCCAGAATGTGAATTTTGCAGTTTTGAGGGGTAATTCTCTGTAGATATTCATTAAATCCATTTGGTCTAGTGCTTCATTTAGACTCTCTGTTTCTTTGCTAATTTTTGTCTAGAAGATCTAACCGGTGATGTCAGCGGTGTACTGAATTCCCCTGCTATGATTGTATTGCTGTCTATTTCTCCTTTGATGTCCTCCAGAAGATTTTTAATATATTTTGGTGGTCCTATATTGGGTGCATATATGTTTAGCAAGGTTATTTCTTTGTTAAATGAATCCTTTCCATCTTATATAATGAGCTTCTTTGTCCTAGTTATGGCCTTCATTTTGAAATCTATTTTATCTGATATGAGTATTGCTACCCCAGGTTTTTTCTGTTTGCTTGGAAGATTTTTTTCCATCCCTTTACTTTCTACCTATGTGAGTATTTTTTTGTGAAGTGGGTCTCTTGTAAACCACATATATGTGAGTCATGCTTTCCTATCCAATCAGCTACTTTGTGCCTTTTTATGGGAGCATTCAATCCATTTACATTTAAGGTGATTAATGATATGTACTTATTTATCACCAAGATTTTGTTTAGTGTGGTTATATTTTTCTTTCTATTTGTTCTACTAATTACAACAGTTTTTTAAAACATTTCTTGCAATGCTGGTTTGCTGCTGATATATTCCTTTAGTCTTTTTTTTTTTTTTTTGGTCTGGGAAGCTCTTTATTTGACCTTCTATTTTGAATGATAGCCTTGCTGGATAGTCTTGGATTCAGATCCTTGTTTTTTATGACCTTAATTACCTCATGCCATTCCCTTCTCGCCTGTAGTGTTTCTGTTGAGAAGTCAGTTGACAGCTTTATTGAGGTTTCTTTGTAAGTAACTTGTTTTTATCTCTTGTTGCCTTTAGGATTCTCTCTTTGTCTTTAATTTTTGGCATTTTAATTACTATGTGTCTTGGTGTGGGCACTCTGTGCTTCTTGAACTTGAATTCCTTCTTCCTTCACCAAATTAGGTAAGTTTTCTGTCACTATTTCTTCAAATATATTCTCTAACCCTTGCTCATTTTTTCTTTTTGGGGGACTCCTGTGATGCAAATATTATTACACTTCCAGTTGTCCCACAGTTTTCTTAAGCTATCTTCCTGTTTTTTAATTTTTTTTTCCTTTTGGTTTATTAATTGGTAGACTTTTTTCTATCCTATCTATTAATTCACTGATCTGGTCCTCAGCTTCCTCTACTCTGCTGGTTAGTCCTTCCAATGTGTTCTTTATTTCTGCTATGTCATTCTTTATTTCGTCTTGTTGGTTTTTAATTTCCAATTGGTTGATTTTCTATATTTCTATGTCTTTACTCATGGTGCTCATGTCCTTACACATGCTGTTGAGCTTACTCAAGATAATGGCTCTGACATCTAGCACTATTAGCATACTTGAATATATTTTATTTATCTCATCTTCGTTAGAGTTCTTTTTTTTTTCATTTGGGATTTGTTTCTTTGTTTCACCATTTTGGGTATATCAATGGGTTTTAGAGCCTGCCAAATTTTCCCTGTGGCTTTTGGTGTAATGCTGTTTGTGGCTCCCTCTACTGGGTTTGGATGAGTGAGAGAGGTCACAAGTTAAATACCACTGTCAAGTCTTACTTTCCTGTGTAGAGTTGCAAGCCCAGGAAAGGTTCAGTTATCCTCTAGCTTTTTGCCTGCAGGCTATTAGTCTTGGTTACTTGCAAAGCCTTGGTTTCTCAGTTGAATGAAAAGCTTCCTTAGGTGTTCAAAGTAAGGGGATTTCCCGAGTGTGGGGCAGATGCTTGTTTTAGTGAGCCTCAATTTGCATTTCAGTGGCCCACAGGCTGGGGTTGAATCTCTGAGGGAAGGGCTGCCACCTCTCCCGGAGCCCTGGGAAGAGGTAAGATGGCCACAGTTCTTTGTGGCTGCAACTCAGCAAAAGCTGTGAGCACCCTCCAAATCCCGAGTGTCCACACACAGTTGCATTCCAGTCCTCCCTTTCTTTGCCATTGCCCAAGGTAAGTGACTGTGGCTATTTCAGTGCTCTTTTCTGGCTCTCTGTGCTGTGGAGCAAGGTTGTGAGTTTAATTCCAAGGGTGCTGTTCACAGCTAAGGTCACTGCTGTTCATTGGCTCCCAGCCCCCCTCTTGAAGCTCCCCAATTCTACCAGGATTGAGTCAGTGTCCCTGGTTATATGTTCCTTGCAAGCTGCTTTTCTGTTGCTTTTTCCCAACAATTTGTCTTTATTTTCGTTGTAATTCCAGTTTGGTCCTAGGAGATGGTCTGTGTAGCTTGCATTCACTCTGCCGCCATTTTGGAATCCAACTCTATGAACATTCTTGTACATTCCTTTTGTAGACATAAGCACACATTTTAATTGGGAATAAACTAATGAGTCATATAGTAAGTGTATATTTAGCTTTAGTAGATACTATTAAATAATTGTCCAAGTTATTGCACCAATTTTCGTTTCTATCAGAAATATAGGAGAGTTCCAGGGGCTCTACATAATCCACATTTTTTAAAAAATCATTTTTTCATTTTTTATTGTTGAAAGTATTACAGATTTTCTCCCCTATCTCTCAATTGACCCCCACCTCCCCACTTCCACCCACTCCTGCTTCCCCAAACTATTGTCTTTGTCCTTTGGTTATGCATATATGCAAATAAGTTCTTTGGTTTATCTTTTTCCTCTGCCCAGTACCACTCTTCTGAGGTATGGCAATCTAAACCCTACTTCTTTCTATGTCCCTGGGTCTATTTTATTTACAGCTTATTTTGTTCGTAATATTTTGTAAATAAATTAGATCTTGTGGTACTTGTTTTTTTTCCTCTGACTGGCTTATTTCAGTCAGCATAATACTCTTTAGGTAATTCCATGTCATTTCAAAAGGTACGAGATCTTTCTTTATTACAGCTGTATAGTGTTCCATTGTGTAAATGTACCACAACTTTTTAATCCACTCATCTCCTGATGGACACTTGGATCTTAGCTATTGTAAATAGTGCTGCTATGAACATAAGAGTGCATGTATTCTTTCTAATTGGTGTTTCAGGCTTCCAAGGATATATTCCTAGAAGTAGAATCACTGGGTCAAATGGCAATTCAATTTTTTTTTTTTTATTGATTAATTTTTGTTACAGATGATTCTCCTTTTTTCCCCCACTGATTCCCCCCTCCGCCTCCCCTCTCTGCCCGTTCCCCAGATTGTTGTCCATGTCCACTGTTCATGCATACATGCGTATAAATTCTGTGGTTCATCCCTCCCCCACCTCCCCACTCCTTAGGGGATTGTCAGTCTGTACCCCGCTTCCGCGTCTCTGGGACTACCCCATTCCTCAAACTGTTATGTTCATTATATTCCACAAATCAGTGAGATCATATGAAATTTGTCTTTCTCTGTTTGGCTTGTTTCACTTAGGATGATACTTTCCAGGTCCCTCCATGTAGTCTCAAAGGATAAGAGATCTTTCTTTCTTACCACTGCGTAGTACTCCATTGTGTATATGTACCACAGCTTTTTGATCCATTCGTCTACTGATGGACACTTGGGCTGTTTCCAGATCTTAGCGATTATAAATAGTGCTGCTACAAACATGGGGGTACATATATTCTTTCTTATTGGTGTTTTATGCAACAGGTTACCTACAAAGGAAACCCCATAAGGCTCTCAGCTGACTTTTCACAAGAAACACTACAGGCTAGAAGGGAATGGCATGAAGTAATCAAGGTCATGAAAAACAAGGATCTGAATCCAAGACTACTCTACCCAGCAAGGCAATTCAATTTTTAATTTTTGAGGAAACACCATGTTGTTTTTCATAGTGACTGCACCATTCTGCATTCCCACCAGCAGCGTACTAGAGTCCCCTTTTCTCCACACCCTCGCCAACACTTGTTGTTTGATGATTTGTTGATGTCAGCCATTCTGACAGGTGTGAGGTGATACCTCATCATTGTTTTAATTTGCATCTTTCTGAAGATTAGTAATGTTGAGCATTTTTTTATGTGTCCTGGCCATTTGTATCTCCTGTTTGGAGAGGTGCCTATTTAGGTCCTCTTCCCTTTTTAAATTGAATTAATTGTCTTCCTTTTGTTGAGTTGTTTGAGTACTCCATATATTTTGAATATTAACCCCTTATCCTATGTAGCATTTGTAAATATGTTCTCTCAGAGAGTGGATTCCTTTTATTTTAATGCTGATTTCTTTTGCCATGCAGAAGCTTTTTAGTTTGATGTAGTCCCATTCATTAATTGTTTTCTTTTGTTTCTCTTGTCCTAGGAGATATATCAGTAAAAATTCTGCTACATGTGATGTCTGAGATTTTTCTGCCTACATTTTGGTCTAGGATTTTTAAGATATCAAATTATACTACAAAGCCATCATAATCAATACAGCTTGGTACTCGCACATGAACAGACATATAAATCAATGGAATAGAACAAAGAATCCAGAAATTAACCCAAGACATTATGCACAATTAATATTCGACAAAGGAGGCAAGAGCATACAATCTATAAAGGACAGTCTTGTCAATAAATGGTGTTGAGAAAATTAGACAGATACATGCAAAAAAATGAAAGTAGACCACCAACTTACACCATACACAAGGATAAACTCGAAAAGAGTAAAACACTTAAATGTAATTCATGATACCACATTGCTTTTCAATGATCTCATTCAGGAGCATTTTTTTTTTTTCATTCATTTAAGTTTTATTAAAAGCAAGTTTTTCTTTTTAATTTTTTTAATTGATTTTTGAGAAAGAGAAAGTGAGAGGACTAGAGAGACAGAAACATCGATGAGAGAAAACATCCATTGGCCACCTCCCACATGCCCCCCTACTGGGGATTGGGCTCAAAACCTGGGCATGTGTCCTGTCTGAAAATTGAACCAGTGACCTCTTGGTGCATGGGTCAATGCTCAACCACTGAGCCATACCGGCTGGAAAAGATTTTTTTTTTTAAAAAAAATCACATTTCAACTAATTTTAAATCATTAAAGTTGGTTGTGGGGGGTTTCCCTAAGTACATGATCTTTTACAATTTAGAAAACAGATTACTTTTTCAATAGAAATTATACAGACTTTTACAGCAGATTGCTTTCCCCCAGTGGTTGGTCTACCAACAAGAAGAAAACCCCAACTGATTTATTTTTATTTTTAAATACCCGGTCTACTTAAGGAAAAAACTTGTATGGAAGGGTATTCCTTAGTATGAAGGACAATTTTTTCTTTGTGACACGCAGGAAATCAATTGGAAAACAAAAACTTATGTATAATGTTCTCTAAAATAAATCAGAAGCCCTTTGATACAGGGCCAAGGCCCTCTTATGTGCTGTTTGTGTCTCAGAAAAATGCCACTCAGGGTCAGTAGAGAACATGCATATTTTACACTTTAACAGATTTTTTAGGTTGTTGTCAATTCTCACGGGAGTGGTAGAAGAAGAAAATCAAGCTCAGGCTCTTTTATGCTGACATCTTCATTTAGACTCACAGTAATTTCCATTAAATTTCATAATACAAAACATTACTTTTAATCTATGAGTTTTATGTTATTATCACCAATCAAGCTCCTTATAGTCAAGCTCCAACTTTTAATAAGTACAAGTGGTAACATAATCATTATTTTTTATCTTTTTAAATTTTATTTTTTATTACAATTTTTTAATGTTGGATCATTTACGAAGATGGTGGTGGGCAGGACCAGAGGGAGGGTGAGTGTTTGAGAGAGTAGGTGAGTGTGTGAGAGAGTATGAGTGGATTTGAAGGTGGACAACCAAATTCAAGCAGTGCAGAGACATGGAGCAGAAAGTTCCTGTGCTGTGGACTGGAGCAGCCGGCTACCATGGTAAGCAGCTTTTCAGGGCACTTCTTCCTGCACTTCAGGGAGGTTCCAGCTTTTTGCAAGATCCCGGGTTTTCCCTGGGAGGAAACAGTGGGAGCTGCTAGGGCCCAGAAACCTGAGCCCACCAGCATACCTGGCACCATTGGAACAGTGGACACTCTGTGTCAACACATACCTGTGGACAGTAGTGGAGCTCCCAAGGTGCTGGTCTCAGAAGCTGTGCACAGCCTGGAGCCCAGCGCCAACCCCCATAGGAGCAGCCCCATCAGAGTCCAGATATACCTTCAGAAACAGAGGCTGGGGAGTAGACATCCATCCTCAGGCAACAGAATCACAGAACAGCAGCTGAGACCCATTCCCAAAAACTACAGCAAAAGCTGAGCAGGAGTTGAGCCCCACTGGGCAATAGCACTCCCCAGCCACCAGCAGTCGGACCTGGGTCTCCACAGAGGCCTGTGTGGTTCAGCAGTTCAAAAAGCAGTGGGAAGACAGCCCTAGAGAGACTGGTGCAATCCAGCTGCCCACTCGCAAGAAATTCAGGGTGTAGGGGCATCAGAGAAGACTGTGCGACCCAGCATGGACTGTGCCATCCAGTTACCTGTGGGACCTGCAGGGTGCTGAAGCACCAGAGAGGCCTGTGTAGCCCAGCAGCCTATAACATAGGCATAGAGTTAGGTCCCCAAAGGGACTGTATGATCCAGTTACTGGTGGGACCTGCAGGGTGCATGGGACACTAGAAAAGCCTGTGCAACCCAGCTGTGCAAGAGATGGACATAGAGGATGTGAAAATGGAGGCAGAGTTAATAGAAGCTATGCAGAGGATCTCCCAGGACCAAACAGGAATTACAACTAAAATAAAGACAAATTCTGGAAAAAAGCAACAGAAAAGCAGCAGGACAGGACCATATAACGAGGGACACTGGTAGGATTTGCAGAGGTATGAGAGGGTGGTGTGCTGGAAACCCTTGGATAGCAGCAGTCTTAGCTGTGAGCAGCACCCTTGTGGAATGAAGACATAGCCTGCTCCACAGCACAGAGAGCCACAACAGAGTGCTGTAATAGCCACAACCACTTACATCGGGGCTATGGCAGAGAAAGGGTAGACAGGGCTAGAACTCTTTGGGGACACCCAAGATTTGGAGGGCACTCAGAGTTTCTGCTGAGTTGTGGTCACAAAGGACAGTGGCCAGTGTGCTCCTTTTCTTACCTGTGGGGAAAAGCAGCAGCCATACCCCCTTGAAAATTCAGTCTTTCCCAGGTGAGGCAAAAATGCAAATTGAGGCTCATTAATAACCAGCATCTATCCCACCCTCTATAAATCCTCTAATGCAGAACACTAGGGCTACATTCCCAGGCACTGAGTAACTAAGACTACTTGCCACCAGTAAAAAGCTAGAGAATAACTGAACCATTCCTGGGCTTGCAAATCTACCCAAAAATGTAAGACTTGACAGGCTTGTTTAACATGGGCCCATCCATGCTTATCCAAACCCAGTAGAGAGAGCCTCAACCAGCAGAACACCAACAACCACCAGAAATATTTGGCAGGCTCCAAAACCAACTGAGATAGCCAACATGCTGAAACAAGGAAACAAATCTCAAATGAAAGAACAAGAGAACTCTATCGAAGATGTGACAAATGAAATGTAGCTGAACAAATTATCACAGGTAGAATTCAGAGCCATGATTTTGAAGAAGCTCAACACCATGAGCAAGGACATGAGCACCAAGAGTAAAGATATCGAAACATTGAAAACCAATCAAGTGGAAATGAAGAATGACAGTATAAATAAAAAAACAAATTGGAAGGACTAACAAGCAGAGTAGAGGAAGTTGAGGATCAGATCAGTGAATTAGGAGAGAGGGTAGAAAAAAAATCAACCAATCAAAAAAAACAAAAGGAAAAAAACAATTAAAAAATAGGAAGATAGGACCTGGCTGGTTTGGCTCAGCGGTTGGAGCGTCGGCCTGCGGTACAGAGAGACCCGGGTTCAGTTCCCGCTAAGGGCACGTACCTCAGTTGCAGTTTGTCCCCGGCCCTGGTTGGTAGTGCGGGTGACAGCCACTCGATGTGTCCCTTCACATCAGTGTTTCTCCCTCTCTCTCTTCCTCTCTCTCCCTCCCGCTCTATCTGAACAAAAAATGGAAAAATGTCCTCGGGTGAGGATAAAAAAAAAAAATAGGAAGATAGCTTAAGAGAACTGTGGGACAATTGGAAACGAGATAATATTCACATCATAGGAGTCCTTGAAGAGGAAGAAAATGGGCAAGGGTTAGAGAATATATTTGAAGAAATAGTGATAGAAAACTTCCATAATTTGGGGAGAGAAGAAAGCATTGAATTTTAAGAAGCACAGAGAGCCCCAAGTAAGAAGAACCTAAACAGGCCCACACCAAAACACATAGTAATTAAAATGCCAAAAACTAAAGACAAATAGGGAATCCTAAAGGCAGCAAGAGGTAAGCAAAGGGTTACCTACAAAGGAAACCCCATGAGGCTCTCAGCTGACTTCTCAACAGAAACACTACAGGCCACAAAGGAATGGAATCAGGTAATCAAGGTCATGAAAACCAAGGAACTCAATCCAAGACTACTTTACCCAGCAAGGCTAATATTTAAAATAGAAGGTCAAATAAAGAGCTGCCTATACACAAAAAAGGCAAAGGGGATATATTAACACATAAACCGGCACTGCAATATATGCTAAAAGGACTGCTGTAATCAGTAGAAGAAATAGGAAGAAAAATAGAACCACACTAAACAAAAATGGCAATAAATAAGTACATATCAATCATCACCGTAAATGTGAATGATTTGAATGCTCCGATAAAAAGGCACAGCTTGGTTGACTGGATAAGAAAGCATGACTCACATATATGTTGTCTACAAGAGACCCACCCCACAAAAAATGACTCACATAGGTTGAAAGTGAAGAGATGGAATAAAATATACCAAGCAAACGGAAAGCAAAATAAAAGCTGGGGTAGCAATACTCATATCTGATAAAATAGATTTCAAAATGAAGGCCATAACTAGAGACAAAGAAGGCCACTACATAATATTGAAAGGATCTATCCAACAGGAAGATATAACCTTGGTAAACATATATGCTCTGAGTATAGAAGCATCAACATATATGAAAAATCTTTTGAGGACTTCAAAGGAAAACCCAACAGCAATACAATCATAGCAGGGACTTCACACCCCGCTGACATCACCGGATAAATCATCTAGACAACAACATAACAAGGAAACACACACTCTAAATGAAGCACTAGATCAAATGGATAAATAGATATCTACAGAGAATTACACCCAAAACTGCGGAACTCACATTCTTCTCAAGTGCCCACGGGACATTCTCAAACATAAACTACCTGTTAGGGCACAGACTAAGTCTATACAACTTCAAAAAGATTGAAATCATATCAAGTATCCTCTCAGATCACAAAAACATGAAACTAGCAATCAATTCAACAAGAACATGCAAAGACATTTGAAAACATGGAGGCTAAATAGCATGTTATTGAACAATGAATTGGTTACCATGGAGATCAAGGAAGAAATTAAAAACTTCCTGGATACCAATGAAAATGAGCACACAGCCCTGGCTGGTTTGGCTCAGCGGTCAGAGCGTCCACCTGCGGTCCTGAGAGACCCGGGTTCGGTTCCCGCTAAGGGCATGTACCTCGGTTGCAGTTTGTCCCCGGCCCTGGTCGGTTGTGCGGGTGGCAGCCACTCGATGTGTCCCTTCACATCGATGTTTCTCTCTCTCTCTCTGTTCCTCTCTCCCCCCCCCCCCACTCTACCTGAACAAAAAAATGGAAAAATGTCCTCGGGTGAGGATAAAAAAAAAGAAAGAAAGAAAATGAGCACACAACTATACAAAATTTATGTTATGCTTCGACAGCAGTTCTGAGAGGAAAGTTCATAGCACTACAGGCCTACCTCAGGAAGCAAGAAAATATTATAATAGACTATCTAATGTCACAACTTAAAGAACTAGAAAACAAAGAAAAAGAAAACATCAGAGCAAGTAGAAGGAAGGAAATATTAATGATCATAACGGAAATAAATGACATGGAAACCAAAAAAACAATTCAAAGGATCAATGAAACAAAGAGCTGGTTCCTTTTAAAGATAAACCAGATTGATAGACTCTTATCTAGACTCACCAAGAAACAAAGAGAGAGAACCCAAATACACAAAATCAGAAATGAAAGAGGAGCAATAATAACTGACACCACACAAATACAAAGGATTGTGAACAAACATGAACAATTATACAGCAACAAATTTGACAATCTAAGCAAAGTGGACAAATCTCTAGAAACACATAGTCTCCCACAACTGAACCAAGTAGAAATACAGAAATTGAACAGACCAATAACAACAACAACAAAAAGAAGATGTAATCAAGACTCTTCTAGCAAACAAAAGCCCAGGCCCTGACTGCTTCATGGGGAATTTTACCGAACATTCAATGAAGAACTAATACCCATTCTCCTCAAACTATTTCAAAAAATTCAAGAAGAAGGAAGGCTTCCAAACTTGTTTTATGAGTCCAGCATAATTCTAATTCTAAAACCAGAAATAGAAACTACAAAGGAAAAAAAAAAAAAAACTACATGCCAATATCCTTGATAAACATAGATACCAAAATCCTGAACAAAATACTACCAAATTTCATCCAGCAATATATCAAAAAAATTAATCACCATGACCAAGTGGGATTCATCCCAGGGATGCAAGGCTGGTAAAATATTTTCAAATCAATAAATGTGGTATACCACATAAACAAAGTGAAAGATAAAAATCATATGATCATATCAATAATGCTGAAAAAGCATTTGACAAAATCCAGCACCCATTCCTGATAAAAAAGGCTCAGCAATTTGGAAATAGAGGGATCATAGCTCAACATAATGAAGTCCATATATGAGAGACCTACAGCCAACATCGTACTCAATGGGAAAAAAATTAAAGGCATTTTTCTTAAGAACAGGAACAATACAAGGATGCCCAATGTCACCACTTTTATTTAACATAGTACTGGAAGTCTTAGTCACAGCAATCAGACAGGAAGAAAAAATAAAAGGGATTCAAACTGGAAAGGAGGAAGTAAAACAGTCATTTACAGATGACCTGATACTATATGTAGAAAACCACAAACTCTTCATCAAAATTTTACTAGACTTAATAAAGGAATTTGGCAAGGTAGCAGGATACAAAAGTAACGTCAAGAAATCAATTGCATTCTTATACACCAATTATGAACTCACAGAAAGAGAAACTATAAATAAAATGCCATTCATTGTGATGGCTACAAAGTTAAAATACTTAGGAATAAACTTAACCAAAGTAGTAAAGGACCTCTTTGCAGAAAACTACAGGTCATTGAAAAAAGAAATAGAGGAAGATACAAAAAAGTAGAAGCACATACCTTGTTCATGGATTGGAAGAATTAACATCATTAAAATGTCGATACTACCCAAAGCAATCTATAGATTCAGTGCAATCTCCATTAAAATACCAACGACATACTTCACAGAACTAGAACAAATACTTCAAAAGTTCAGAAGAAACCAAAAAAGGCCTCGAATAGCCACAGCAATCTTGAAAAAGGAGAACAACATGGGAGGGATCACATTACCAAATTTCAGGTTATACTACAAAGCCACTGTAATCAAAACAGCCTGGTACTGGCACAAGAACAGGCATATAGGTCAATGGAACAGAATAGAGAACCCAGAAATGGACCCAAAGCAATATGTTCAATTGATATTTGACAAAGCTGGTAGAGCATACAGTGGAGTAAAGACAGCCTCTTTAATAAATGTTGTTGAGGAAATTGGACAGCTACATGCAAAAAAATGAAACTAGACCATCAACTGAAACCCTACACAAGAATCAACTCAAAATGAATAAAAGACTTAAATGTGACCCATGAATCCATAAAAATCCTAGAAGAAAATGTAGGCAACAAAATTTCGGACATCATACGCAGCAGAATTTTCACTGATATATCACCTAAGGCAATGGAAAAAAAACGAGAAAATGAACACATGACACTACATCAAACTCAAAAGCTTCTGCACATCAAAAGAAACAATCATCAAAATAGAAAGGCAACACACTGTATGGGAGAGCATAATTGCCAATGACATATCAGATAAGGGGTTAATTTCCAATATATATAGAGTGTTCATACAACTCAACAAAAAAAAGACAAAGAACCCAATTTAAAATTAGGCAGAGGAACAAAATGACACCTCTCCAAACAGTACATACAAATGGCTAAGAGACATATGAAGAAATGCTTAACATCACTAATCATCAGAAAGATGTAAATTAAAACAACAATGAGATATCACCTCACACCTGTCAGAATGGCCACCATCAACAAATCATCAAACAACAAGTGTTGGCGAGGGTGTGGAGAAAAGGGGACTCTAGTACACTGCTGGTGGGAATGCAGACCGGTGCAGCGACTATGGAAAACAATATGGTGTTACCTCAAAAAATTAATAATTGAACTGCCATTTGACCCAGTGATCCCACTTCTAGGAATATACCCTAAGAAGCCTGAAATACCAATCTGAAAGAGTACACGTATCCCCATATTTGTAGCAGCACTATTTACAATAGCTAAGACCTGGAAACAGCCCAAGTGTCCATCAGTAGACAAATAGATAAGAAATCTGTGGTACATATCCACAATGGAGTACTATGCAGCTGTAAGAAAAAAAAATCTCTGATTCTTTGAGATGACATGGAGGGACCTGTAAAGTATTATCCTATGGAAAACAAGCTAAACAGAGAAAAACAAGTATCATATGATCTCACTTAATTGTGTAATATAATGAACATAACAGTCTGAGGAATGGGGTAGTCCTAGAAACGTGGAAGTGGGGTATAGACTGACATTCCCTATAAGAAAGAGTGATGGGGGGGAGATAAACCACAGAACTTATATGCATGTGTGCATGAACAGTGAATATGGACACTAAAGTTGGGGACAAGGCAGGGAGCGGAGGAGAGAGCGGAATCAGTAGGGATAATGAGAAACCTCTGTAACAAAAATAAATAAATTAATTAAATTTAAAAAAAGAAAAGGAAGAAAAAAATAAAGGTATTCATCACCCCCAAATCAGTATTATATAAATTGTTGGCATGTCTTCTTGAAGAAGAAAAAAATATATGAAAAATAAAATGTCAATAAATAAATATCTATCAACAGTGGAAGTAAATGAGCAAACATAACAGAAACAGACTCATAGATACAGAGAACTTTTTGCTGCTTGCCATATGAAAGGGTCTGGGGGAATGGGTGAAAAGGATGAATAAATTAAGAAGTACAAATTGGTTGCTAGACTGAGGAACCTCAACAGGAAGTGGGCAGCTGGGGTAGGAAGAGAGAAACCAAAAACTTATATGGGTATATGCATAACCAATTGACACAGACAATAATGTGAGGAAGGCAGGAGGGGGTTGGGAATGGAAAGAAGGGTCAAGGTGGGGTGAAAAGAGAGACTTCTGTAATACATTCAACAATAAAAATACATTTAAAAAGGAAAACAATAATGAATGATTATGTTAGATGCTTATGTTTAATTTATAAATCGCATCTTAATATAAAGAATGATCAAGTCATACACATATGGACAGTTACAATGCCTTAAAATTCTATTTTGTATCTTGGTTCACTCAATCACTTAATATTTGTTTAGCTATCAAATGCTACTTGGTCATGTTCTCTGTGTATGTAGCACTGGCCCTGTCAGTATAATGTGGAAAGTCTATGAAGAATTTTCACTTCTCCCCATGGGTTTGTTTTTTAAATAGGCGTTATGTCTACCCAGGGGCAACCAGAATCACATAATATTGAGTAGTATTGAGGGAATAATTGCTTAAAAGGTGTATAATTTTTAATGCCTCTAAGTGTTAAATTCTGCCTTTGGAAACAGAAACATCTTCAAATGATACACAGATTTGGGCTTCAAAATGCCCAGCATGTGTATATCCCATAAAGATCCTGTTAACAGTTTATCTCATTTATGCCCCTTTGTACTCATCAGTTCAGGCTGTTTTCCCACTGGGACATCATTTACAATGCCCTAACCATATTTTCACAACATTCACCTGAAAAGATAAACTGAGAAAAAAAACCTTCCGAATGCAGAGAAACATCAGGAGGTTGTAAATTCTTAACCACAGCAAATTACAAAAAGGTTATGTATATTTATTTGAAAATATCTTTAACAATTATTAACCTGGACAAGAAACAGTAGATAGTTCAAGGACTTTACTCAGTGCCCCCCTACCCAGCTCAGAGGCTATTGTGATGTGTTTGTGGAGTGGTCAAGCTTCTTGCTTGCCTTCTATTTTGGGGAGAATGGTTTTAGGTTTTTGAAGTTCACATAGAAGCAGAAACACTAACCAATTATCATCTGGTGGAAGATACATTTTAATGAGAAAATAAACACGATTTAAAATTGATACATGTACATGCTTTTTAAATGAGACCACACTATAAAAATCAATCCATTCCCTTAAGAGGTAAAGAATAATTTATCTTCTAAGGTTCTTTAACACTTTCATTTGTTGAACAAATTATTCTTCTGTTACTTAATAAAGGGTCATTTAAGCTTTGGCCAGAGTTTCTGTACTGCACTTTACTCAGATTGTATTTTATTATACTGGGAACATGGAGATGCCTGATGTGATCATTTGGAGTGTGCATTAAATCTATAGATTTATTACCTGAAGACGTAGTTGGCATCCAGACTGGATTTCACTGGGTGGCATTTCATTGAGGTCTAGGTTGTTGCTACCCATACTGACTCAAATTATGATATTCAGACCATTAGCTTTAGTATGACTTTAGAATGTATTTGAAATTCTAGGGCCCTTAACCAGATCTTCTGAATCACAATCTTGGGGTAAGGTGAAAAACAAGTAATTTTTGTTCCAACAAATATTCCAGGAGAATCTTTTGCATGCTAAGATGCAGGAAACAGTTGTCTAGGGTATAGTCTTCATAGATTTAGAATATTTATTTTGTCACATTGCCTCACATCTCCTTGTCTTTAGTGGGTTGCATTATATATCTGAAATTCTTTTTTCTACTATATTAAAAGCCGCAAAACCCCAGTTTTTATCCATTCTTTATAAATTGTTTTAAGAAATGATATCCACATTTCAAGATGCACCTTTTCTTCTCTTAAGGTTAAAGTAGATACTCTTATGCTACCTTCTTTGGCATACTATGCATCTTACATCACAGTAACCACATATACCTACTGACATTTATAACATATTGTAAGGTCTTCCCTCCTCATATGGTCAACTACCAAAATGCAAAGATTACATTTATTTTTATTTTATATATCTGGTATTAAAAATAGAGCTTGATTTTTAACAGTAAAAATAATATATGAACTAGAAGATAGAACAATAGAAATTATACAAATAAAGCAACAGAAATAAAAATAAAATAAAATAAAATAAATAATAGAACTCCAGGAACATGTGGGACTATAACAGAAGACCTTGCAGTTTTGTCATCAGGATACTAGGAAAGGAGAAAGAGGGTCGGATTGAAAATTACTGGAAAAAATAGTGGCTGAAAACTTTCTAAATTTGGCAAGAAACATAGACCTACAAAATTAAGAAGCTGAACAAACCTAAAATAGGATAAACTCAAAAATATATATGCTAAGATACAGCACAATTAATCTTCTGAAAACTAAAGACAAAGAGAAAAACCACACCTTACTTATGAGGGAAAAATCAGTTAGAATGGTAGTAAATTTGTCATCACAGCAATGGAAACCAGAATGAAATGGAACACCCTTTTATAGGTGCTGAACTAAAAAACTGTGAATCAGTGATTGTTCATAGCAGCTTTATTTGTAATAGCCCCAAACTAGAAACAACCAAAATGTCTACAATAGGTAAATGGTTAAACAAAAGGTGGTATACATTCTGTATTATGGAATACTACTCAGCAATAAAAATAAATGAACTGCTTAAGTGGGTAACAACTTGTATGGATATACAAAGCATTATGCTGAGTGAAAAAAAAAAGCAATCTTGAAAGGTCATATATTGTGTAATATCATTTACATACAATTTTTTTGTGATAGAATTATAGAGAACAGTTTAGTGATTTACAGAAGTTAGAGATGGGGAGGAGTTGGTGAGAATATACAGAAGTAGCATATGGATATCATTGTGGTAGTGGAACAATTTTGTGTCTTGATTACAGTGGTGATTACATGAATCTAAAAATGTGATAAAATGACAGAGAACTATAAACACGTATTAATGTAAATTTTCTGGTTTTGATATTATACTACAATTAAATTGGTTGTAAACTGTGAGAAACTGGATGAGGTTTTGTGGAACTTCTCTGTACTATATAACTTACTGTAAATTTATACTTGCTTCACCATAAAATATTTTAAAAATAATATGTTTAATATATAGCATAAAACATTCAGAGAAGAGATAGAGTCGGTGATGAGAGTCAGACTTCTAGACTCTATTGCCTAGAGCCAGAGAGAACTCAAGAAAGAGTGCATGCAACCTGGTTTGAAACTCAGGAAAGAAATTCTGGACAGAGTTGGGAGAGAAATTTTCTTTTTATAAGTACTAGGGTCTATAATTTTCTTTGTTGTAGTGTATTTAGGTGGTTTGAAATTACAATTATGCTGGCCTCATAAAACAAGTTTGGAAGTCTTCCTTCTTCTTGAATTTTTTGAAATAGTTTGAGGAGCATGGGTATTAGTTCTTCTTTGAATGTTTCGAAAAATTCCCGCGTGAAGCCTTCCAGGTCTGGACTTTTGTTTACTGGGAGAGTCTTGATTATATCTTCAATTTCATTTGTTGTTATTGGTCTTTTCAAGTTTTCTATCTCTTCCCGGTTCAGTTTTGGAGACTGTGTGTTTCTAGAAATTGGTCCATTTTGCTTAGATTGTCGAATTTGTTGCCATATGATTGTTCACAATATTTGTTAACAATCCATTGTATTTCTGTGGTGTCAGTTATTATCTCTCCTCTTTCATTTCTTATTTTGTGTATTTGGGTTCTCTCTCTGTGTAACTTGGTGAGTCTAGCTAAGGGTCCATCAATCTGGTTTATCTTTTCAAAGAACCAGCTCTTTCTTCCATTGATCCTTTGAATTGTTTTTTTGGTCTCCATGTCATTTATTTCTGCTCTGATCTTTACTATTTCCTTTCTTCTACTTGCTCTGGGGTTTTCTTTACCTTTGCTTTCTAGTTCTTTAAGTTGTTAGATTAGATAGCTTATTACAAATTTTTCTTGCTTCTTGAGGTAGGCCTGTAATGCTATGAACTTCCCTCTCAGAACTGCTTTCACTGCATTCCATAGATTTTGTGTTGTTGTGTACATTTACATTGGTTTCAAGGAACTTTTTAATTTCTTCCTTGATCTCCTTAGTAACCCATTCATTGTTCAATAACATGCTATTTACCCTCCATGTTTTCAAATGTCTTTGAATGTTCTTGTGGCAATTGATTTCTAGTTGCATGCCATTGTGATATCAGAAGATGCTTGATATGATTTCAATATTCTTGAACTTGTAGAGACTTAGTTTGTATCCTATCATGTGGTCTATCTTTGAGAATGTCCCATAGGCACTTGAGAAGAATGTGAATTCTGAAGCTTTGGGGTGTAATTCTCTGTACATATCTATTAAATCCATTTGATTTAGCGCTTCCTTTACAGTCTGTGTTTCCTTGTTAATTTTTGTCTGGAAGATTTATCCAGTGATGTCAGCGGGGTTTTGAAGTCCCCTGCTATGATTGTAATGCTGTCAATGTCTCTTTTGAAGTTTTCCAAAAGGTTTTTAATATATTTTCGTGCTCGTATATTGGGTGCATATATGTTTACCAAGGTTATATCTTCTTGTTGGATAGATCCTCTAAATATTATGTAGTGGCCTTCTTTGTCCCTAATTACGGCCTTCATTTTGAAATCTACTTTATCAAATATGAGTATTGCTACCCCAGCTTTTGTTTGCTTTCCATTTGCTTGAAATTTTTTTTTCATCCCTTCACTTTCAACCTATGTGAGTCTTTTGTTGTGAGCTGGGTCTCTTGAAACAACATATATGTGAGTCATGCTTTCTTATCCAGTCAGCTACTGTGTGTCTTTCTATCGGAGCATTCAAATCATTCATATTTAAGGTGATTATTGATATATACTTATTTATTGCCATTTTTCTTTAGTGTGGTTCTATTTTTCTTCCTACTTCTTCTACTAATTACAGCAGTTCTGTTAGCATATCTTGCATTGCTGGTTTGGTGTTAATATATTCCCTTAGCCTTTTTTTTTTTTTTTTCTGGGAAGCTCTTTATTTGACTTTCTATTTTGAATGATAACTTGCTGGAGAGAGTAGTCTTGGTTTGAGATACTTGTTTTTCATGACCTTGATTACTTCATGCCACTCCCATCTGTCCTGTAGTGTTTTTGTTGAGAAGTCAGCTGAGAGCCATATGGGGTTTTCTTTGTAGGTAACCTGTTGCTTTTCTCTTGCAGTCTTTAGGATTCTTTGTCTTTAATTTTTGGTATTTTAATTACTATGTGTCTTGGTGTGGGCCTGTTTGGGATTTTCTTACTTGGGTCTCTCTGAGATTAGGACACAAGTATAGAGGCCAGGTAGTAGCATCAGCAGGAGATTTTCAAGTTGGACATCAGGAAGAAAATTAAGAAAGATGATGCAGTTAATAAAATAGAACCCTGCCCCCCCCCACGAGAGAGAGAGAGAGAGAAAAGTCAGAAAAAGCTGTGAGTTCTGTTTTCATCCCACGAATCCTGATAATTTCCATGGGTCCTGGGAATTGTTTTTTGTATAGATACATTAGTCTCTTCTGATTTTCTAATCTTATTGGTCTTGTCTACAATGTAAGAGTGTATGAATAGAATAAAATATACTTATACTACTACTACTACTACCCTCCTCCAGTAGTGGTCAGTGTATAATTCAGAGAGAATAATGGATAGCAAGTGTGTCCAATAAAATAAAATAAACGAAAACAACCTGTGAAATTATGTCATGATGAAAAGTATTGAGACTTTCAGTCAAGATGGCTGTATAGGTAAACACTATACTCACCTTCTCCCACAACCACATCAAAATTACAACTAAACCTCAGAACAATTATTATTCAGAATTTCCTGAAATCAAGCCAAATGGACGTCCTATAACTACAGAATTAAAGAAGCCACATCATGACTGGGAGAAGGGGCAGAGGCGTAGAAGTTCTGGTCCCACACCCACACATGGCAGATAAAAATCAGGAGGGATACCTCAGCTATGAAGGCCTTCCAGAGAAGTAAGGGGTTCCAGTCTCATGCCATGCCCCACAGCTAAGGGTTCCAGAGTCAGGAAGAGAAGTCACCATAACCTGTGGCTATAAAAACCAGTAGGAATTAAGGCTGAGGGAGCCTGAGACTTCTGGAGTTCCAGGCAATTCCTCTTAAAGGGTTTGTGAATGGGCTTACTGGGACTCCGTCCCTCTGTAATCTAGTGTCAGGAAGGCAGCTTGAATGGCACCAGAGACATATGGGGGATGGTAGGAACAAATGGGTTGTTTGGAATTGGAATGAGAGCTAGAGAGGCAGTGTCTGCAGGTCAGATGTGCTGATGTAGGCCGTTGTTCCCTTGGTGAGCCCTTCCCCCATGGGGTTGGCAGACAGGCACCATATCTGGGACTCCAGCAACCTGGCTCACACTGTTTTCCTTGCCCTGATGATTCCCTGAGGCCCTGCCTCGCCAAACTTTCCAGCCTACCCAAGTTGTTTCCAGTGGCTTTACCATAGGAATTACTTATCTGGGCTCATGCTTTGGGTTTTCCTAAAGTCTCTCAAACAAGAAGCATCTGGCAGCATTGAGCCTCATACCTCTTTCTAAGTCGCCCCAGGCCCAAACTAGGAACAGCTGCCTCAGTTCACAGGTTGGCCTTACCTGGGTACCTTCAAGGCAGCCCAAGGAACAGCCACCTGCAGATTGCTTAGTAGCTCATGCCTGTTGGTCCCAGGTAGAACACACACAGTGGCTAACTATGCCCTGTGCCTCCTGGGAGAACCCAGTGCCAACACACCCAGTGGACAGCTTTAGATCACTTTGAAGTACCACCAACAAACCACCTCCACAAGTGACACACTCAAAGGGTGGGCTCAGTGGGTACCAGAGTACTGCTGAAGTAAGTCTTGCTCTGTGTGGCAGGCCCCTGGACACCTGATCCACCAAGCTGCTCAAAGGTTGGTGGTCAGTGGTCACAGTCTGTCCTTGTAGCTGATCAGCCTGAGTAAATCCCTCCCATTGATGTGCCAACAGCAATCAAGACTCAATTACAACTGAAGGGTATACAGTCCACCTGGGGCATGCACCACAAGGGCGCAGCTGGACTGATCAAGGACGCTCTGCCACTGGACCCTACAGAACACCTACTAAAATAGGACACCTTACTAAGCCTAGGAGACATAACAACTATACATAATGCATAAAAAAAAAAAAAAAAAAAAAAAAACACAGGGAGGCAGCCAAAATGAGGAGACAAAGAAACATGTCCCAAATGAAAGTACAGAAAAAAATTCCATGAAAAGACCTGAATGAAATAGACATAAGCAATCTTACAGGTGCAGCGTTCAAAGCAATGGTTATAAGGATGCTCACGCAACTTAATGATGAAATCAAGAGCATAATAGAGGATCAGTCAGAACTGAGGGATGCACAGTCAGAAATGAAGGAGGCACTAATTGAAATAAAGAATAATTTACAGGGAATCAATAGTAAAGTAGGTGAAGCCAAGAAGCAAATCATTGATTTGGAATACGAGGAAGCAAAAAAATACCCAATCAGAATAGCAAAAAAAAATAAAATAAAATAAAAAATAAAATGAGGATAGTGTAAGTAGCCTCTGGGACAACTTTAAGTGTATCAACATTCCCATCATAGGGGTCCCAGAAGGAGAAGAGAGGGAACAAAAAATTGAAAATCTCTTTGAAAAAATAACGACAGAATACTTTCCTAACTTTGTGAAAGAAAGAGATATACAAGTCCAGGAAGCACAGAATCCCAAACATGATGAACCCAAAGAGAACCACACCAAGACACATCACAATCAAAATGAAAAGGTTGAAGACAGAGAAAATCTTTTTATATTTTATTTTTTCATTAATTTATTTTTGTTACAGATGTTTCCTTTTTTCCACATTGACATCATCCTTCTCATCTGCCCTCATCCTATTTCCAGCTTTGTTGTCCATGTCCACTGATTATGTGTACATGTATATAAGTTCTGTGGTTTATCTCTTCTCTCCACGCCACCCCCTCTTCTGAGGGTTGTCAATCTGTACCCTACTTCCACGTCTCTGGGTCTACCCTGTTCCTCACTGTCATGTTAATTATATTCCACAAATAAGTGAGAGCATGTGATATTTGTCTTTCTCTGTTTGGCTTGTTTTGCTTAGGATAATACTTTCCAGGTCCCTCCATGATGTATCAAAGAATAAGAGATCTTTCTTTCTTACAGCTGCATAGTACTCCATGGTGTATATGTACCACTGCTTTTTCATCCACTTGTCTACTAATGAACACTTGGGCTGTTTCCAGATCTTAGATACTATAAATAGTGCTGCTATGAATATGGGGGTATATATATTCTTTCTGATTGGTGTTACAGGATTCTTAGGCTATTTTCCTAGAACTGAAATCACTAGGTTAAATGGCAATTCGATTTTTTTTTTTTCAGGTAACACCATAGTGTTTTCCATAGTGGCTGTACCAGTCTGCATTCCCACCAGCAGTGTACTAGAGTCCCCATTTCTCCACACTCTTGCCAACACTTGTTTGATGATTTGTTGATGCAGCCATTCTGGCAGGTGCAAGGTGGTACCCCATCACTGTTTTAATTTGCATATCTCTGATGATTAGTAATGTTGAGCAATTCTTTATATGTCTCTTGGCCATTTGCATGTCCTGTTTGGAGAGGTGTATATTTAGCTCTTCTGTCCATTTTTTAAAAAATCTTTATTGTTGAATGTAGAATGTATTACACTGTTCCTCATTTTTCCCTCATTGACCCCCTCCTCCCCACTCCTGCCCCCCTCCCGCCTTTTCCCATACTGTTGTCCGTGTCCATTGCTTATACATATAAGTTCTTTGGTTCATTTCTTCCCATCCCCCAACCCCTTTCCCTTTGAGGTTTGTCAGTCTAGCAATGAATTTGTACTTTTTAATCCCTTCACCTTTTTTACCCATTCCCCCAACCCCCCTCCCATCTGGCAACCAACAAAATGTTCTCTGTATCTATGAGAATGTTTCTGTTCTACCTGTTCATTTTGTTTGTAAATTCCATTGTTGATAGATATATATTCATTGCCATTTTGTTTGTTCATGTGTGTGTGTGTGTGTGTGTGTGTGTGTGTGTGTGTATATATATATATATATTTTTTTTTTTTTTTTTTTCAAAAAGACCCTTCGTCATTTCATATAATACCGGTCTGGTGGTGATGAACTCTTTTAACTTTTTCTTATCTGGGAAACTCTTTCTATGGCCATCGATTCTAAATGACAGCTTTGCAGGATAGAGTAATCTTGGTTGTAGTTTCTTGCTTTTCATCACTCTGAATATTTCTTGCCACTCCCTTCCGGCCTGCAAAGTGTCTTTTGAGAAATCAGCTGACAGCCTTATGGGAACTCCCTTGTAGGTAAGTAGCTGCCTTTCTCTTGCTGCTTTTAAGATTCTCTCTTTGTATTGAACCTTTTGCATTTTGATGATGTTGTGTCTTGGTGTGGGCCTCTTGTGGTTCATCTTATTTGGGACTTTCTGTGCTTCCTAGATTTGTATGTCTGTTTCCTTCACCAAGTTAGGAGAGTGTTCTGCCATTATTGTTTCAAACAGGTTTTCAATTTCTCATTCTCGCTCTTCTCCTTCTGGCACCCCCAAGATGCGAATGTTGGCACGCTTGAATTTGTCTCAGAGGCTCCTTACACTATCCTCATTTTTTGGATTCTTTTTTCTTTTTGCTGTTCTGATTGGGTGTTTTTTGCTTCCTTATATTTCAAACGGATGGTTTGCTTCTTGGATTTACCTACTCTACTATTGAATCTGTGTAAATTATTCTTTATTTCATTTAATGCCTCCTTCATTTCTAACTGTGCATCCATCACTTCTGACTGGTCCTTTTTTATGCTCTTTAGGCCCTCACTAAGTTCACTGAGGTTCTCACTAAGTTCATTGAGCATCCTTATAAGCAGTATTTTGAACTCAACATCTGTTAGGTTGCTTATCTCCATTTCACTTAGCTCTTTTCTTGTTTTTTTTTTTTTTTTTTTCAGTTCTTTCATTTGGGACCTGTTTCTTTGTCTCCTCATTTTGGCTGCCTCCCTGTGTTTTTTTCTGTGTATTACTTAACGAGTGGTATGGGGTTAGCTGAGACCAGATGCTGCTTGTTTGAAAGAATTAAGGAAAAACCTGAAGCAGGATCCAAGACAGTCCAATCCTACGGTTAAACAAGTGATAACAGCTTGGGTGAGCCTGAAAGTTGGGTGGGGCAGGGCCTCAGGGAGTCACCAGGGCGGGGCTACCAGTATGAGACAGGTTGCTGGAGTCCCAGATATGGCGGCTGTCTGCCACCCCAGGGAAAGTCTCACCAAAGGAACAAAGGCCTCTGACAGCATGTTTGTCCCAGAGAAAGCCCTCTCTCCAGCCCTTGCTCCAGTGCCAAACAGCTCAGTCCTTTTCTGTATGTCTCTGGTACCCCTCGAACTGCCTCCCCCCCAAGCTTAGAGGGAGAGAGTCTGATAAATCCATGTGCGGGCCCTTTAAGGAGCTGCCTGGGGCTCCAGCCGTCTCAGCTTCCCTGAGCCTCAGTTCCTGCTGGCTTTTCCAGCCAGAAGTTATGGGGACTTCTCTTTCTGGCAATGGAACCCTGAGCGGGGCACCTGGTGTGGGATTGGGACCCCTCAGTCCTCAGGAAAGACCTTCCCAGCTGAGGTATCCTCCTGATTTTTATCTGCCACATGTGGGTGTGGGACCAGCCTGTCGCGCCACTGCCCCTCTCGCATCCACCCCTCCTACCAGTCTGCATGTGGCTGCTGCTTTAATTTCGTTGTTGTAGGACTTCCATTCATCTTGATTTCAGGTGGTTTTGAATGATGGTTGTTCTGTAGTTTAGTTGTAACTTTGATGTGGTTGTGGGAGGACACAATACCGCATTTACCTACACCGCTATCTTGACCGGAAGTCTCCTGTCCATTTTTTAATTGAGTTATTTGTCTTCCTTTGTTGAGTTGTATGAGACCTTTATATATTTTGAAAATTAATCTCTTATTTGATGTATCATTGGCAATTATGCTCTCTCATACAGCGGGTTCCCTTTCCATTTTGATGATTGTTTCTTTTGCTGTACAGAAGCTTTTAAATTTGATGTAGTCCCATGTGTTCATTTTTTCCTTTTTTTTTTTTGTTGCCTTAGGTGATGTATCAGTGAAAATTCTGCTGCGTATGATGTCTGAAATTTTGTTGCATACATTTTCTTCCAGGATTTTGATGGATTCATGAGTCACATTTAAGTGTTTTAAACATTTTGAGTTTATTCTTGTGTATGGTGTAAGTTGATGGTCTAGTTTCATTTTCTTTTTGCATGTACCTTTCCAATTTTCCAAACACCACTTATTAAAGAGGCTGTCTTTAATCCACTGTATGCTCTTGCAATTTTTGTCAAATATTAATTGAGCATAATGTCTTTGGTCAATTTCCGGGTTCTCTGTTCCGTTACACTGATCTATATGCCTGTTCTTGTGCCAGTACCAGGCTGTTTTGATTACAGTGGCTTTGTAGTATAACCTGATATCTGGTATTGTGATCCAACCTACTTTGTCCTTTTTCAAGATTGCTGTGGCTATTCGAGGTCTTTTTTGGTTCCATATGAACTTTTGAAGTATTTGTTCTAGTTCTGTGAAATATGTTTTGGTATTTTGATGTGCATTGCATTGAATCTACAGATTGCTTTGGGTAGCATGGGCATTTTAATAATGTTAATTCTTCCAATCCATAAACAAGGTATGTGCTTCCACTATTTTATATCTTCCTTTATTTCTCTTCTCAATGTCTTGTATTTTTCTGCTAATAGGTACTCTATTCTGTGGTTAAGTTTATTCCTAGGTTTCTTAATTTTTTTTTTCATGATGTTAAATCGGATTGTTTTTTAAGTTTCTCTTTCTGTAAAATAATTATTGGTGTATAAGAATGCTGTCAATTTCTTGATGTTAATTTTGCATCATGCTACTTTGCCATAATCATATATTAAGTCTAGTAAATTTTTGATGGAATTTATAGGTTTTCTATGTAAAATATCATGTCATCTGCGAATAATGAAAGTTTTACTTCCTCCTTTCTAATTTGGATGCCTTTTATTTGGATGCCTTTTTATTTTTTCTTTCTGTCTGGTTGCCGTGGTTAAGACTTCCAGTACTATGTAAAATAAGAGTGGCTAAAGTGGGCATCCCTGTCTTGTTTCTTTCTTAAGGCAAATGCTTTTAGTTGTTGCCCATTGAGTATGATATTGGATGTAGGTCTTTCATATATGGCCTTTATTTTGTTGAGATATGATTCCTTTATTCCCAGATTGCTAAGCATTTTTATCAGAAATTGGTGCTAAATTTTGTCAAATGCTTTTTCAACATCTATTGTATGATCATGTGTTTTTCATCTTTTATTTTGTTTATGTGATGTATCACATTTATTGATTTGTGAATATTGTACCAGCCAAGCATCCTTGGGATAAGTCCCACTTGGAAATGGTGAATAATTTTTTTGATGCATTGCTCAATCTGAATTGTGAGTATTTTGTTAAGGATTTTGGCATCTATGTTCATCAGGGATATTGGCCTGTAGTTTTCTTTCTTTGTAGTGTCTTTTTCTGATTCTTAAATTAGAATTATGCTGGCCTCATTAAACAAGTTTGGAAGTCTTCCTTATTCTTGAATTTTTTGGATTGGTTTGGGAAGAAGGCGTGTTAGTTTTTCTTTGAATGTTTGGTAAAACTCTTAAACTCTCCCATGAAGCTGTCCGGGTCTGGGCTTTAGTTTGGTGGGAGAGTCTTGATTACATCTTCAATTTCCTTAGTTGCTATTGGTCTGTTCAAGTTTTCTATCTCTTTCTGGTTCAGTTTTGGGAGACTATGTGTTTCTAGAATTTGTCCCTTTCGCTTAGATTGTTTACTTTTTTTGCTGTATAATTGTTTACAGTATTTGTTAACAATCCTTTGTATTTCTGTGGTGTCAGTTGTTATGTCTCCTCTTTTATTTCTGATTTTGTGTATTTGGGTTCTCTCTCTTTGTTTCTTGGTGAGTGTAGCTAAGGGTCCATCAATCTTGTTTATCTTTTTGAAAAACCAGCTCCTTGTTTCATTGATCTTTTTTATTGTTTTTTGGTCTTTTTGTTATTTATTTCTCCTCTGATCTTTACTATTTCCTTTCTTCTACTTGCTCTGTGGTTTCCATTTTGTTTGCTTTCTAGTTCTTTAAGTTGTGAGGTTAGAGAGTTAATTCGAAATTTTCATATTTCTTAACTTAGTCCTGTAGTGCTATGAACTTCCCTCTCAGAACTGCTTTTGCTGCATCCCATAGATATCGTGTTGTTGTGTGTTCATTTTCATTGGTTTCCAAAAAGTTTCTAATTTTTTCCTTGATCTCCTAGGTACCCATTCATTTTTTAATCACATGCTATTTAGCCTCAATGTGTCCAAATGCCTTTGCGTGTTGTTGTTGCAATTGATTTCTAGATTTATACCATTGTGATCTCAGAGAATGCTTGATATGATTTCAATCATCTTGACCTTGTAGAGACTTAGTTTGTGTCCTAACATGCGGTCTATTTTTGAGAATGGCTCATGTGCACTTGAGAAGATTGTAATTTCTGTAGTTTGGAGGTATAATTCTCTCTATATATTTATTAAATCCATTTTATCTATTCTTTCATTTAGAGTCTGTATTTCTTGTATATTTTTTGTCTAGAAGATCTATCTGGTGATTTCAGCAGGGTGTTCAAGTTCCCTGCTATGATTGCATCATTGTTGGTTTTTCTTTGACGTTCTCCAGAAGATTTTCAATATATTTTGGTGCTCCTATATTAAGTGCATATATGTTTACCAAGGTTATGTTTTCCTATTGGATAGATCCTTTCAATATTCTGTAGTGCCTTATTTGTCTCTAGTTCTGGCCTTCATTTTGAAATCTATTTTATTAAATGTGAGTATTGCTACCCCAGCTTTTTTTTCTTTCAATTTGCTTGGAAGATTTTTTTCCATACCTTCACTTTCAAACTATGTGAGTCTTTTGTTGAGGTGGGTCTTATGTAAACAACATATATATGAGTCATGCTTTCTTATCCAATCAGATACTCTTTGTTTTTTTAATCAGAGTATTTATCCATTTACATTTAAGGTGATTATTGACATGTACTTATTTATTGACAGTTTTGTTTATTGCGGGTACATTTTTCTTTCTATTTCTTCTACTACTTACAGCAGTTCTTTTAACATTTTTTTGCAGTGCTTCCTTAGTTTTAATATATTTCCTTAGCCTTTTTTTTTTTTTTTTTGTCTGCAAAGCTCTTTGTTTGACTTTCTCTTTTTAATGATAGCCTTGCTGGATAGTGTAGTCCTGGATTCAGATCCTTTTTTTTTTTTTTTTAAGGACCTTGATTACTTCATGCCATTCTTTTATGGCCTGTAGTGTTTCTGTTGAGAAGTCAGCTGAGAGCCTTATGGGTTTTTTTGTTTTTGTTTTATTTTTTGTAGGTAACCTGTTGCTTATCTCTTGCTGCCTTTAGGATTCTCTCTTTGTCTTTAATTTTTGGCATTTTAATTACTATGTGTCTTGGTATGGGCCTGTTTGGGTTCTTCTTACTTGGGGCTCTCTGTGCTTCTTGAACTTGAATGCCTTCTTCCTTCACCAAATTAAGAAGTTTTCTGTCACTATTTCTTCAAATATATTCTCTAACCCTTGCTCATTTTTTTCTTCTTTGGGGACTCCTTTGATGTGAATATTATTACGTTTCCAGTTGTCTCACAGTTCTCTTAAGCTGTCTTCCTGTTTTTTAATTGTTTTTTTCTTTTGGTTTTCTGATTGGTTGATTTATTTATACCCTGTACTCTAAATCACTAATGCTGTCCCCAGCTTTCTCTATTCTGTTGTTTAGTCCTTTCAATGTGTTCTTTATCTCTGCTATGTCATTCTTCATTTCTTCTTGGTGGTTTTTCACTTCCAAATGGTTGATTTTCAATGTTTCTATATCTTTATTCACAGTCTTCATGTCCTTACTCATGCTGTTGTGTTTTCTCAAGATCATGGCTCTGAACCCTACCTCTGATATCTTGCTTAACTTCATTTAATTTATCTTATCTTCAGTAGAGATCTCTTGCTTTTTTTGGGATTTGTTTTTTTGTTTCACCATTTTTGCTATTTCAGTGGGTTTTGAAGAATGCTAATTTTTTTGTGTGGGTGTCGGTGTTCTGCTGTTTGTGGCTTTCTACTGGATTTGGATGGGAGGACCCACATTAAATACCACTGTCAAATATTACTTTCCTTATAGATTTACAAGCCCTGGAATGATTCAGTTATTCTTTAGCTTATTGCCTGGAGGCTATTAATGTCAGTAATTGAAGAGCCTTGGTTTCTCAGTTGAATGGAAAATTCTATCAGGTGTTCAGCGTAAGAGGACTTCCTGAAGGTGGGGCAGATGCTGGTTGTTATTGAGCCTCAATTTGTATATCTTCTCCTAGCAGGGTAGAGTTGAATCTTCATGGGGGTGGGGGGTACTGCTTCTCTCCAGAGCTCTGGGAAGGAGCAAGATGGCAACCTGCCTGCATGTCCGCAACTCTGAAAAACCTTTGAGAGCCCTCCAAATCCCGAGGATTCCACATAGTTCCAGTCCTGTATGCCCTTCCTCTGTTGGAGCCCAAGGTGGGTGGGTGTAGCCAATTTAGTGCTCTGTCCCAGCCCTCTGCAGTGTGGAGCCAGCTTGGGGTTTTAACCCCAAGGGCACTGCTCACAAATTAAATCACTGCTGTTAGTGGGCTACCAGTTTTCCTCTCATGCCTTCACCGACCTACTAGGTTTGATTCAATGTCAGTAGTTGTATGGTCGTCTCAAAATGTTTTTTGTTGCTTTTTCTTGACAATTTATTTTTATTTTAGTTGTAAGTCCAGTTTGGTCCATAGAGATCATCTGCGTAGCTACCATTTACTCTGCCGTTAATTTGGAATCCCTCCCAGAGAGACAATCTTAAAAGTAGCAAGAGAAGAGCTGTTAGTTACCTACAAGGTAGCTCTCATAAGATTGACAGCTTATTTCTTCAAAAGAACTTTTCAGGCTGGAAGAGAGTGGCAAGAAATATTTAACATGATAAAAAGCAAGAATTTATAACCAAGAATACTCTGTCCTGCGAAGCTATTATTTAGAATCGATGGACATATAATGAGTTTCCCAGACAAGAAAAAGCTAAAAGAGTTCATTACCACCAAATTAGTATTATATGAAATGTTGAAGAGTCTTCTTGAAGAAGAGCACTAAAAATATGAACAATAAATACATATCTATCAACAAATGAATCTACAAACAAAATGAAAAAGCAGAATAGAAATAGATTCATAGATACAGAAAACGTTTTGTTGGTTGCCAGTTAGGAGGGAGTTTGGGGGATTAGTGAAGCAGGTGAAGGAATTAAGAAGTAAAAATTAGTTGATAGACTAAGGAAACTCAGAGGGAAGGAAGAAAAGGGAGTAGGAAGAGATACACCAAAAAACTTATATACATATATCCCTAACCAATGAACACAGACAGTAGTATGGGGAAGGCAGGAGGGTGGCAGGAGCAGAAAGAAGGGAGTCAATGGCAGAAAAAAGGGAGGACATTTGATATACATTTATTTATTTATTTATTTATTTATTTATTTATTTATTTATTTACATTTTTATTAATTTATTTTGTTACAGATGTTTCTTCTTTTTCCCCCACTGATACTGCCTCCCACTCCCTCCCCACTCTGTCGCCAGCTTTGTTGTTCATGTCCATTTTTCACACATAAATGCATATGTCCTGTGGTTCATCTCGCCCCCTCAACTGCCTTTTCTGGGAATTGTCAGTCTGTACCACACTTCCATGTCTCTAAGACTACCCTGTTCCTCGGAATGTTATGTTCATTATATTCCACAATAAGTGAGATCATGTGATATTTGTCTTTCTCTGCTTGGCTTATTTCGCTTAGGATAATACTTTCCAGGTCCCTCCATGTAGTCTCAAAGGATAAGAGATCTTTCTTTCTTACAGCTGCATAGTATTCCATTGTGTATATGTACCACAGATTTTTTATCCATTTGTCTACTGATGGACATTTGGGCTGTTTCCAGATCTTAGCTATTGTAAGTAGTGCTGCTATAAACATGGAGGTACATATATTCTTTCTAATTGATGTTTCAGGCTTCTTAGGGTATATTCCTAGAAGTGGATCACTGGGTCAAATTGCAGTTCAATTTTTAATTTTTTGAGGTAACACCATATTGTTTTTCATGGTGGCTGCACCAGTCTGCATTCCCATTAACAGTGTAGTAGAGTCCACTTTTCTTGATACCCTTGCCAACACTTGTTGTTTGATGATTTGTTGATGGCAGCCATTCTGACAGATGTGAGGTGATACCTCATTTTTGTTTTAATTTTCATCTCTGTGATGATTAGAGATGCTGAGCATCTCTTTATATGTCTTTTAGCCATTTATATGTCTTGTTTGAAGAGGTGTCTATTTTGTTCCTCTGCCCAATTTTTAATTGGGTTCTTTGTTTTCCTTTTGTTGAGTTGCATGAGCACTCTATATATATTGAAAATTAACTTCTTATGTGATGTATCATTGGAAATTATGCTCTCCCATAGAGTGGGTGGCCTTTCCACTTAGGTGGTTGTTTCTTTTGATGTGCAGAAGCTTTTGAGTTTGATGTAGTTCCATGTGTTCATTTTCTTCTTTGTTTTTGTTACCTTAGGTAATGTATGAGTAAAAATTCTGCTGTGTATGATGTCTGAAATTATTTTGCCTACATTTTCTTCTAGAATTTTTATGATTTTATGAGTCACATTTAAGTCTATTATCCATTTTAAGTTTATTCTATTTTATGGTGTAAGTTGACGGTCTAGTTTTATTTTTGTGCATATAGCTGTCCAATTTTCCCAACACTATTTATTAAAGAGGCTATCTTTACTCCACTGCGTGCTCTTGTCTCCTTTGTCAAATATCAGTTGAGCATATTGCCTTAGGTCCATTGCTGTGTTCTCTGTTCTCTTCCACTGGTCAATATGCCTGTTCTTGTGCCAGTACCAGGGTTTTGAGTACAGTGGCTTTGTAGTATAACCTGAAATCTGGTAATGTGATTCCCTCAACTTTTTCCTTCTTTTTCAAGATTGCTATGGGTATGCAGGGTATTTTATGGTTCATATGAACTTTTGAAGCATTTATTATAGTTCTGTGAAGTATGTCGTTGGTATTTTGATGGAGATTACACTGAATCTATAGATTGCTTTGGGTGATATGGACATTTTAATGATGTTAATTCTTCCAATCCATGAACAAGGTATATGCTTCCATGTTTTTATATCTTCCTCTATTTCTTGTTTCAATGACCTGTACTTTTCTGCGAATAGGTCCTTTATTTCTTAGGTTAAGTTTATAGCTAGGTATCTACTTTTTTTGCTGTGATGGTAAAAGAGATTGTTTTCTTTGTTTATCTTTCTGTGAGTTCATCATTGGTTTATAAGAATGTCATCAGCTTCCTGACGTTAATTTTGTATCCTGCTACTTTTCCAAATTTATATTAAGTCTAGTAGATTTTTTTTGGAGTCTTTGGGATTTTCTACGAATAATATTATGTCATCTGTGAATAATGACATTTTCACCTCCTTCTTTCCAATTTGGACCCTTTTATTTTTTCTTTCTTTCTGATTGCTGTGGCTAAGACTTCCAGTATTATGTTTAATGGGAGTATCAAAAGTGTGTATCCTTGTCTCATTCCTGTTCTTAAGGGAAATGCTTTAATTATTGTCTGTGAGTATGATGTTGGCTTCAGGCTTTTCATATATGGCCTTTATTATGTCCAGATATGATCCCTCTTGTCCCGGGTTGCTGAGCATTTTTATTAGAAATGGGTGCTGGATTTTGTCAAATGATTTATCGGCATCTAGTGATATGATCATATGATTTTTATCTTTCTGGTTTTGGAATTAGAATTATACTGGCCTCATGAAACAAGTTTGGAAGTTTTTCTTCTTGAATTTTTAAAAATAGTTTGAGGAGAATAGGTGTTAGTTCTTCTTTTAATGTTCTTTAAAATTTCCCCTTGAAGCCATCTGGGCCTGGGTTTCTGTTTTCTGGGAGAGTCTTGATTACAGCTTCAATTTTTCTTGTTGTTATTGGTCTGTTTAAGTTTTCTATCTCTTCCCGGTTCAGTTTTGGGAGACTATGTGTTTCTAGAATTTGTCCATTTTCTTAGATTGTTCAAATTTGTTGCCGTATAATTGTTCATAATATTTGTTAACAATTCTTTGTATTTCTGTGGTGTCAGTTATTATTTCTCCTCCTTTATTTCGGATCTTGTGTATTTGGTTTTTCTTTCTTTGTTTTTGGTGAGTCTAGCTAAGGGTTCGTCAACCTTATCTTTTCAAAAAACTGGCTCTTTGTTTCATTGATCCTTTGAATTGTTTTTTTTTAGTTAGTTTGTTTGTTTTGGTCTCCATGTCATTTATTTTCGCTCTCATGTATACTATTTCCTTTTTCTACTTGCTCTGTGGTTTTCTTTTTGTTTGCTTTCTAGTTCTTTAAATTTTGAGGTTAGATAGTCTATTAGAAATATTTTTTGTTTCTTGAAGGAGGCCTGGGGTGCTGTGAACTTTTCTCTCAGAACTGTTTTTATGGCATCCCATAGATTTTGTGTTGTTGTGTGTTCATTTTCACTGGTTTCCAGGAAGTTTTTAATCTCTTCCTTGATTGGCATGGTGACCCATTTACTGTTCAATAACATGCTATTTAGCCTCCATGTTTTCAAATGTCTTTGCATGTTTTTGTTGCACTTGATTTCTAGTTTCATGCCATCTGAGAAGATACATGAATTTGTACAGTCTTAGTTTGTGCCTTAACATGTGTTCTGTCTTTGGAAAGTCCCATGTGCACTTGAGAAGAATGTGAATTCTGCAATTTTGGAGTGTAATTCTTTGTAGATATTTATTAAACCCATTTGATCTAGTGCTTCATTTAGAGTGTGTTTTCTTAATTTTTTTTATCTAGATAATTTATCCAGTGATGTCAGTGGGATGTGGAAGTCCCCTGCTATGATTGTATTGCTGTTGATTTGTCCTTTGAAGTCCTCCAGAAGATTTTTAAGGTGTGTTGGTGCCCCTATCTTATGTGCATATATGTTTACCAGGATTATATCTTCCTGTTGGATAGAGCCTTTTAATATTATGTAGTGCCCTTCTTTGTCTCTAGTTATGGTCTTCATTTTGAAATCTAATTTTCAGATATGAGCATTGCTACCCCAGCTTATTTTCTTTTCCATTTGCTTGAAAGATTCTTTTCCATCCCTTCATTTTCAACCTATGTGAGTCTTTTGTTGTGAGGTGGGTCTCTTGTAAACAACATATATGTGAGTCATGCTTTCTTATCCAGTCAGCTACTCTCTGTCTTTTTTTCAGAGCATTCAAACCATTTACTTTTAAGGTGATAATTGATATGTATTTATGTATTGCATTTTTGTGTAGTGTGGTTCTATTTTTCTTTCTATTTCTTCTACTAATTACAGCAGTTCTTTTAGCATATCTTGCAGTACTGCTTTGGTGTTATTATATTCCCTTAGCCTTTTTATTTTTATTTTTTTTGTCTAGAAAGTTCTTTATTTGACCTTCTATTTTGAATGATAGCCTTGCTGGATAGAGTAGTCTTGGATTCAGATCCTTGTTTTTTATGACCTTGTCTACTTCATGCTACTCCCTTCTGGCCTGTAGTGTTTCTGTCGAGAAATCAGCTGAGAGCCTAATGTTTTGTTTTGTTTTGTTTTTGTTTTTTTGTAAGTAACCTGTTGCTTATCTCTTGCTACCTTTAGTATTCTCTCTTTGTCTTTAACTTTTGGCATTTTAATTACTAGGTTTCTTGGTGTGGGCATGTTTGTATTTTTCTTACTTGAGGCTCTCTTTGCTTTTTGAACTTGAATGACTTCTTCCTTCATCAAGTTTGGAAAGTTTTCTGTCACTATTTCTTCAAATATAGTCTCTAACCCTTGCCAATTATCTTCCTCTTTAAGGACTCTTAGGATGCTCATGTTATTACATTTTCAGTTGTCCCACAGTTCTCTTAAGCTATCTTCCTGCTTTTTAATTTTTTTTTTTTTTTTTGCTTTTGGTTTTCTGATTGGTTGATTTTTTTCTACCTCGTCTTCTATTTCACTGATCTGGTCCTCAGCTTCCTCTACTCTGCTGGTTAGTCCTTCCAATATGTTCTTTATTTCTGCTATGTCATTCTTCATTTCCACTTGGTTGGTTTTCAATGTTTCTATACCTTTACTCATGGAAGCTGTTTAGCTTCCTCAAGATCATGGCTCTGAACTCTACCTCTGATAATTTGCTTTACTGCATTCCATTTATCTCATCTTCGATAGAGTTCTCTTGTCCTTTCATTTGGGATTTGTTTCTTTGTTACAGCATTTTGTCCATCTCAGTGGGTTTTGGAGTTTGCCCATTTTTTTCTGTTGGGTGTTGGTGTTCTGCTGTTTGTGGCTCCCTCTACTGTGTTTAGATGTGTCTGGGTGGACCCACGTTAAACACCACTGTCAAGTCTTACTTTCATGGGAAGATTTGCAAGCTCAGGAATGGTTCAGTTATCCTCTAGCCTTTTCCTGGAGGCTAGTAGTCTCAGTTACTGAGTGCCTTGGAATGTAGCCTTGGTGTTCTGCATAAGAGTATTTCCAGAGTGTGGGATAGGTTCTGGTTGATAATGAACCTCAAATTGCATTACTTTGCCTCTCCTGAAAAAGGTTGAATATCCTAGGTGGGTGCTGTTGCTTTTCTCCACAGATCTGGGAAGGAGCACACTGGCCACAGTCCTTTGTGGCTGAAACTCAGTAAAAACTCTGAATTCCCTTCAATTCCCGGGTGTCCTCACAGAGTTCCAGCCCAGTCTGCCCTCCCTCTGCCATAGCTTCCAAGTGAATGGCTGCAGCTACTTTAGCCCTCTGTCCTGACTCTCTGTGCTATGGAGTGAGCTTGGTTTTTATTGCCCAAGGGCGCTGCTCTCAGGGAAGTCTGCTGCTGTCCGTGGGCTTCTAGCCAGCCACACTCTCGTGCCTCTTCAGATTATTCCAACATCCCTAGTTATATGGTCCTGTCCTGCTTGTTTTCTATTGCTTTTTTTTGAGAATTTGCGTTTATTTTCATTGTAATTCTTGTTTGTTACTGGGAGATCATCTGTGTAGCTTCCATTTACTCTGCCTCCATTTTCACATCCTCTATGCCTATCTTGAGTGTAGTTGGGTCGCACAGGCCTCTCTGGTGTTCCCACACCCTGCAGGTCCCATGGGTAACTGGATCGCTCAGTTCCTTTGGGGACCAGGCTCTATGTCTATGTTATGGGCTGCTGGGTCACACAGGCCTCTCTGGTGCTTCTTCACCTTGCAGGTCCTGCGGGTAACAGGATAGCATAGTCCCTGCTAGGATTCACAGGCCTTTTTGGTGCCCTCGCACCCTATAGGTCCTGTGGGCAAGCAGCTGGATCACACCAGTCTCTCAGGGGCTCCAGCTTCCCACTGCTCTTTTCCCACTGCTGCTGGGTCACACAAGCCTCTGTGGAGCCCCAGGTCCCACCGCTGGTGGCTGGTTGTTTCTGCTGTCCTGTGGGGCTCAACTCCTGCTCAGCTTTTGTTGTAGTTTATGGGGATGGGTCTCAGCTGCTGGTCTGTGCTCCTGGTGCCTTCAGATGGATGTCTGGTTCCCAGCCTCTGTTGCTGGGGGTATATCTGGACTCTGATTGGGTTGCTACTATGGGTGATGGTGCTGGGCTCCCTGCTCTTTGTGACTTCCATGACCGGCACTTTGGTAGCTCCACTACTGTGAACTGGTGTGTGTTGACACAGAGTGTCCACCTGTCCAATGGTGATAGGTGCGCTAGTGGGCTCAGGTTGTTGAGTCCAAGGTGCTCCCACTGCCTCCTCCCAGTGAAGACCCGGGATCTTCCAAAATGGTGGGACCTCCCAATGGTGCAGGGAGAAGCACCCTGAAGGGCTACTTACTGAGGTAGCTGGCTGCTCCCATCCACAGCACAGGAAACTTTTACTCTGTGTTTCTGCACTGCTATGGTTTGGTTGTCCATCTTCATGTCCACTCATACTCTCTCACACACTAGCTCACTCTCACACACACTTACTTTCCCTCCAGTCATGCCTGCCGCCATCTTCGCTCACATTTGTAATACTTTTAACAGTAAAGATTAAAAAATCATGTCATGAGGAGTAACAAATATATTTAATTTAAAAGTCACAAAGCAATAGTGGCCACTTGGATTTTAATGCTAATGAAAAGTGCATTAAAAATTCATCTTAGAACATTTCTGAAGTGAATATTAAATTTACATAAATTTATTCTGCCAATGCTTTTCAAACAGTCATGTGAACTTTAGGGCAGATATTTATTGAATGCCTATGGAGCAAAGAATTTTAAGTCTTAAGGATCATAGAAAAATGTAATTTTGCTTAAGTTTTTAAAAGTGTGTGTGTGTGTGTGTGTGTGTGTGTGCTTATGTGATGGAACTTACCTTAATTAAAATACTCTTTTCTTTTCCTGCTGGCCTCTGCTGCTATAATCTCACTATTCACTTATACATGATCTTAGTTTATTTATTTATTTATTTATTCGGTCTCCAAGATTGTGTGCATTACTATTTTTCAGGTATTGTAGAAGGATATAGGTTTCCTAAATGACACAAACTAAATATTAAATAATAAAAATGCATGTGAACAGGTGGAGGAAATGCAGGCCAGGGGACCAGGAGACTAAAAGATAGAAGTGTGAAAGAGAGGAAACAAGAACAAAGGTAAGCATTTTCAAAGATATCCAAGAGAAAAGGGTTCTGAAATCTGGAAAAAAGATATACAGGCAACAGCAAAGATGAGTAGTCCAGTGGCCATTAAAAAAGACTGTGAGATTCCTGAAGTTGGGCATGATGACTTCTTTGTTTTTCTATAATTAACCTATGCCTATAATATAATTTTGTAAATATTCAGTAAATATTAGTGTAACAAAGGAATGAATGAGAAAGTGGCACCCCTGTTCTGAGGAGTACAGAAATATTTATGTACATCTGACATGGCATATTGTATAATACCATTCTCCTACAGGACCTTTCAAGAGTTATCAAAACCATTGACTGCTACCCAAATAAGAAAGTAGAAAGAAATGGAAACATACCTAAGCCTGAGGTTCTAGCACTTTCCCCCAACAAGATTGATTTTGAAGTCTAGAGAAATTCTTCATTTTCTTCAAAGTTAATAAGTAAACATGAAAGATCCATTATTTTCAAAAAGATAACAATTACAGCCCATTTTTGTCTTTATTTAGAAGACTACTGTGGCAAACTGGAATGTACAGTAGGTGATAATACACATGGGATTGAAGGTTTGAAAAACCTCAGAGCTGAATCTTGACACTTGGGAGTTTCAACCCTGAGTGGTCTGAAGCTGAAAAAAGGGTTTCTTAGAGCATTTTAGGCAAAGATCAATCTTTCTTCTAGTGAAAAGGCAGTTACATCTATCTCTTAGTTCTGTGTCTGGGTGAAAGTCACTAGACCAAAAAAAAAAAAAAAAAAATGCCTTAGCAGAGAATTTTGAAATGGACCATCTGACAAAATTGATGTAAGGCACAGAGAAGCACATTATTAAACAGAAAGTGTGAGTTTGTCTCTTTATAAAATACAGATTAGGAAATGCAGTTGAGGTTACACACTCTTATATTTTTTTAGGTTAGTATTATTTTTTGAAGGAAAGATTATATTAAAAGAAAAATATATGCTAAAAACTCCTGCCTTTGCTATTTCTTTCTCTTTCTGGTATGTTTTCTGGAAGATTTTTTATTTTTACTTTATCTTCCATCTTCTACATTTAAATTGTATTTCTGAAATCATTTTATTCATTAGTTCACAAAGTTCTTTCTTGCTTGTTTTTTTTCCCCCAAAGTATCCTTTTTCTGTCTCACCAATAAAAGAGCATTACTGATCTTTTAAAATACTGAATGCTTTTGTTTTACAACTTGACTATTTTCTCTGAGGTGTGTTGTGTATTTATTCTGATCTCTCTACTTTATGATAGATGCTTTTGTCAAACACCTGGTAATATGTGGTAAAGAGAGGCATAGGGAAAAAAAGCAGATTAGCAGATTTCTAGACTTAGGAACATTAGGTTCCAAAGTAGATGGTAAATTTTTAATTTTTAATTATTGTTTTTCCAGAAATAATTTCAGCCACAATCATTGCTTGTCACTGGTTTGTGAGAGACTAGCAGCAGAGGGATATTTATTTGAAATAAAGAACTTCCAACTTTGTGGAAAGTCTTTGCTTTCTTTAGCAGTCTATTAATATCTCATTTACTAATGATTGTTAGATAACTGCACTATTTTAAAAATGGTCTTTCTTGCTAAAGAGGGATTAAAATATTTTAACAGTAATGTTGACTAATTTTGCAAAGATGGTCAAACTATCATTAGTACCACAAATAAATATAATGTGTTGATGGTCCTGGGCACCTTTTTTATATATTGCAAACTAAACTGTCAGGTTTGAATAATAAAACTTTAAATAATAAGCTACAGAAGAAATATCAAGCTTGTCATTCGCATTCAAATAAAAAACCAAACACCTTTATGTTTCCTCTGCACATTTCCTCCTTACTTATGCAAACTGTCCTCTACAGTTGTATATTGTAACTTATTCTTTCTCTAAAATGAAGATGTAACATATGTGACATGTTCTAAACCCTTCACAAAAGGGAGCATACAAGCTTTTTGTGACTCTGAAGTGCTATGAGAAGAGAAGGGGTTTGGGACTCCCTAGGCACTAACTCTGCTCTCTCTCACGAAGATGAACATGTGACCTTGTTGGCATTGAGTTTGTTTTTAAAATTGTTTTTTTTTTGTCAATATTTCAGCAGAATAAAGGGCATACTCATATTGAGCAATTTGAGGAGAGTTTGATAAAGGGAATATTTGTAAATACGAGGGAAGAAGGGATAAGGAAATTAACTAAGGATAGTGTGGTTCTCTCTATCTGAAAATTGTAAGACCCATAACCATTCTTATGCTGAATGGTCAGGAGGAATGCACAGTTGTTGGAAGTCAGAGAGGGGATCTATATGAAAAGGGCTGCCTGACAGAAATGGTGGCCTTCAGTAGAGAGCAGGTGCCAACCTATGGTGATATTTTAGAGAGGAAGTCAGGCAAATAAAATATCCCAGATTGATTTTTCTCCCATCTTTCCCAACCAGAAGGTAGAGGGCGATGGAGCCCACAGATATAGTTCACATAAGTGAATTGCCTAGGGGTACAGAGCAGATGGTGAAATTTAGAGTGGATCTAAGACTGGAAATGAAAAATAACCAGCACATCATGAAAAACTCATGTTTGTAAAAACATCCTTAAATGGAGAAATTGGTGTAAGTTCTTCTGGAATTGTAAATTAAATACATAAATTCAGAAGGAAGTAGTATCCAAGGAAAAGTATTTAAAGTGGAGAGTTGTATTTCTATTTCTATGACATAAATACTGATATGGGTGTACTATCAATGGAGCAAGGTCTATTAGCTAGAGACAGATCCAGGATCTTTGGGCCCAGAGGACTGTTGTGCTCTTATTCCATTATAACTTCTACCTGGCACTGACATAGTGATGCTAAGTTAGTTGCGACAATGGATGGCAGGAGTATGTCTGGAGAACTCTTACCCTTGATTAGCTAATAGTGATTTAACTCTACACAGAGTGACTGTCTCCCACATGAATATATTTTATTAAGTTCACATTAAAATTAAACCCAACTTGCACTGGCCAGTTTGGCTCAGTGGTTAGAGTGTCAGACTGTGGCCCAAAGAGTCATGGGTTTGATTCTGGTCAAGGGAATGTACCTTGGTTGCAGTTTGATCCCCAGCCCTGGTCAGGGTCATGTGGAAAGCAACCAATCGATGTGTCTCTCACTTATCAATGTTTTTCTCTCTCTCTCTCTTTCCCTCCCGCCCTCCCTCTAATTCTGTCTGAAAATAAATGAAAAAAATATCTTTGGGTGAGACAAAAAAAAATTAACCCAACTCCAATTTCCTCTAACAGAATCTTGAAAAATGTCTGGCCACTCCATTCCTATCTGACATGTGGAAAGTTAACAGAAGGAAGTTGTCAAAAGGAATCAGTGGTCTTGACTAACTATGGTTAAATATCTTATTTAGCGATTTTTACAAAAATACTTCTTTTTGTGTGAATACATTGATCAGGCCTCTTCTATGACTTTGTAAGGGAACTGTGTTTTATTAGCTTTGTGATAAATTCACATTTAGGTAATTGAAATAAATTGCACGGTGCCTCACCTTCCTTTGAAGAAGATAATAAGAAGCTCCAAGGACAAGTTAGTTCATCTGCTTCTCCCATAAAATAAGGGTAGAATGTGGAAATTGACATTATCAGTCCTTCCCATTTATCATTAAGCTTACCTTGGGTTAGGGAGTGGGGTTAATGCATATAGATAATGGCTATAATAACTTTCTATTGTATTTGTTCATTCAACAGGTATTTGCTGATCATCCATTATGTCCCGGACATTATTTGAGGTGATTGGGATAAAATGATAATTAAAACAGATACAATATCTATCTTCAGTGTGATGGAGAACAGACATTCCATCTTTATGTAAAACAAGTATGTGAACCAGGCACATAGATCAATGGAATAGAACAGAGAACCCAGAAATTGACCCAAAACATTATGCTCAATTAATATTCAACAAAGGGGGCAAGAGCATACAATGGAGTAAAGACAGCCTCTTTAATAAATGATGTTGGGAAAATTAGACAACTACATGCAAATAAATAAAACTAGACCATCAACTTATACCATATACAAGAATAAACTCAAAATGAATAAAAGACTTAAATGTGACTCATGAATTCATAAAACTCCTAGAAGAAATGTAGGCAACAAAATTTCAGACATCATTCACAGTAGAATTTTCACTGATACATCACCTAAAGCAACAGAAACAAAGGAGAAAACAAACACATGGGACTACATCAAACTCAAAAGCTTCTGCACAGCCAAAGAAACAACCACCAAAATGGAAAGGCAACCCACTGTATGGGAGAGCATAATAGCCAATGATGTATCAGATAAGAGTTTAATTTTCAAAATATATAAAGTACTCATACAGCTTAACAAAAGGAAGACAAAGAACCCAATTTAAAAATGGGCAGAGGAACTAAATAGACACCTTTTCAAACAGGACATACAAATGGCTAAAAGATATATGAAAAAATGCTCAACATCACTAATCATTGGAAAGATGCAAATTAAAAAAAACAATGAGGTATCACCTCACACCTGTCAGAATGGCCACCATCAACAAATCATCAAACAACAAGTGTTGATGAGGGTATGGAAGAAAGGGGACTCTAGTACACAGCTGGTGGGAATGCAGACTGGTGCAGCCACTATGGAAAACAATGCGGTGTTACCTCAAAAAATTAAAAATGGAATTGCCATGTGATCCAGTGATCTCACTTCTAGGAATATACCCTAAGAAGCCTGAAACACCAATCAGAAAGAATATATGTTCTCCCATGTTCATAGCAGCATTATTTACAATAGCTAAGATCTGGAAATAGCCCAAATGTCCATCAGTAGATGAATGCATAAAAAAGCTGTGGTACACTTTGAGACGACATGGAGGGACCTGGAAAATATTATTCTAAGCAAAACAAGCCAAACAGAGAAAGAGAAGTATCATATGATTTCACTTATTTGTGGAATATAATGAACATAACAGTCTGAGTAATGAGGTAGTCCCAGAGACGTGGAAGTGGGGTACAGACTGACAATCCCCAGAAGAGGGGGTGGTGGGGGGAGAGATCAACCACAGAACTTATATGCATGTATGCATGAACAATGGACATGGACAACAAAGCTGGTGACAGGGCGGGAAGGGAGGAGGAGGGGGGGAATCAATGGAGGAAAAAGGAGAAACATCTGTAACAAAAATAAATAAATTAATAAATTAATAAAGCTGTGGTACATATACACAATGAAGTACTATGCAGCTGTAAGAAAGAAAGCTTTTATCCTTTTTATTTTTTTATTTTTACTCGAGGACATTTTTTATTCAGATAGAGTGGGAGGGAGAAAGAGAGAAACATAGACGTGAAAGGGACACATTGAGTGGTTTCCATCCACACAACCCAATCAGGGCCGGGGACACACTGCAACCGAGGTATGTGTCCTTAGCGGGAAGCAAACCCAGGTCTCTGTGGTCCACAGGCTGACGCTCCAACCACTGAGCCAAAGCGGCCAGGGCAGATCTCTTATTCTTTGAGACAACATGGAGGGACCTGGAAAGTATTATCCTAAGAGAAATAAGCCAAGCAGAGAAAGACAAGTACATGATATCACTTTTTTGTGAAGTATAATGAACATAACAGTCTGAAGAACAAGGTAATCCAAGAGACGTGGAAGTAGGGTAAAGACTGATAATCCCCAGGAGAGGGGGTGGGGGTGGAGAGATATACCACAGAACTTATATGCATGTATGCATGACCAATGGACATAAACCACAAAGCTGGAGATAGGGTTGGGAGCGAGGAGGAGGAGAATGTCAATGGGGAAAAAGGAGAAACATCTGTAACATAAATAAATAAATAAATAAATAAATAAATAAATAAATAAATTAATTAATTAATTAAAATTAAAACAAAATAAGTATGTGAAAAGTCACAGAATAATTCATCTTCTATCTTACCTTGCAACAAAACACTGGTGATCTCTGAAACTGTTCTCTAAAGTCACTTCCATGGCCTTGGTATCTCTGGTCTCTTTTTGTCCCTGAAAAATGAGAGAAAAAAAAGGCAAGAATTTCAAGGAGTTGAGAATGTAGAACCTGAGAAATCAACCCATGTGTAAGTCTTTGTTGTTTCTTTTAAGATATCTAGTCTTTTGCTCCACTGGATAATGGACAACATAGTGGAGGTATAGTCTCCTATACTCAATAAACCCTATATTCAATCAGTAATGTATAATGAGAGAATAGGTACCATGTAATGCTTCTCTTTTAGTCTCTCATGTCATTAGTATCACAATGGCTACAAAACATTTGTATGCAATGTAAAGTCTCTCACTATTGAATGGAGAGAAAGACCAAGACTTCACTTTATGTTCATCCTTGCCTCAGACTTCCATAAAGCCATCTAAATTATTAGCATCCAAGGTGCATACCAGTGAAACAAGATCAACTATACAATTTTTTAATTTATTTCATTGGGATGCAAACTGATGCAAGAATTAAAGCTGCAAATTAGTTGAATTTCTACAGGGCTTGTCTATGGTTGGGGGAAGTTAAATAGCACTTCATGGGCCCTAAAGAAAGGATAACCATACAAAATTTGTCCTAAGTAAAAAGAAATAAATTAAAAAAGAAAATCCTTGGTCAGAAAAAGATTTCAATAAATACTGAATATTTTATCAACATTAACATCAACACTCTCCCTGATTAAGCCATGCATGCTCTACTCTCATAGGTCTTTGACTGCTTGATCATCGTCTGTCTTCAGATATACCTTCCCAAGAATATTGGTATTCTGGAAATGGTAATGGGAATTTCACTGTCGGGTAAAAACCACAGTGCTGTCATATATATGCAATTGATTGATTGTGTTTGCCAAGCATCTTAAGTTTCTTAAAATCTTTTAAACTCTTTCTAGACCAAACTTTCATGATCTTTAGAAGCATCAACGCATGAGAAAAGAATACTGAATTTAAATCCTGTCTCTGCAAACTTCTACTTATATGTGACTTGGACAATTTTCCTAGTCTATAAAGTAAAGATAATACTAGCTCTTATTGCAGGATAATTTTGATAATTTAAAGAAATTTTATACTCACATAAATCATGTGCCATTAAGGAGGTGCTCAATGAAGGGTAGGTATTAATAATTATGAATTTCATCACAATAATAAACTATTTAGTTATCAGTTGTTATGTCCAGTGTTTAAACTTTGGGCTAAGAAAGACTTTCTTACAAGATTATTATGATTTGTAAACATGGGCCAACTACTTTATAGCAATTATTTTGCTGGGAAGTAAGCAAGGTCATAAATCAATAATGACTTACAACCTCAGGACTTATTGATCTTGTTTATCTCCTATAATGTTCCTGAAAAACCCAATTATTTTGGGAAGTTACCCAAGACAGTTTACCCATTATTGTATATTAGTGTTATTAGTAACAAATTATGAAAGCATTTGATTGATTTTCTTGTAAAAACAATCCCTAAATAGAACAATAGAGATATTACTTTATCCAATAAATTTCTTAGCATATTATACTTTTTGGAAAGAACAAATGGGGATAAACAGCTAGAGATCTATTTAATGCATGTGCTTATAATAAATTCCACTTTTCAGTGCACCATGGCTTAGGAATTAAAGAGCAATTTAGCTAAGAAAATATCTAGAAATTCATGGGCTTAATTCATTTTATGGGCCTGGCTTCTGGCAATGTTTTAAATTAGAAATATTTTTTTTATTAATTTATTTATTTCTGTTACAGATGTTTCTCCTTCCCCCCCACTGATTCGCCCTCCCCCTCACTCTCTGCCCTGTCCCCAGCTTTGTTGTCTATGTCCACTGTTCATGCATACATGCATATACGTTCTGTGGTTTATCTCTCACCCACCACCCCCTCTTCTGGAGATTATCAGTCTATACCCCACTTCCACGATTCTGGGACTACCCAATTCCTCAGACTGTTGTGTTCATTATTTTCCACAAATAAGTGAGATCATATGATACTTGTCTTTCTCTGTTTGGCTTGTTTCGCTTAGGATCATACTTTCCAGGTCCCTCCATGTCATCTCAAAGGATAAGAGAACTTTCTTTCTTACATGTGCATAGTACTCCATTGTGTATATGTACCACATCTTTTTTATCCATTCGTCTACTGATGGACACTTGGGCTGTGTCCAGATCTTAGCTATTGTAAATAGTGCTGTTACAAACATGGGGGTACATATTTTTTTCTGATTGGTGTTTCAGGCTTCTTAGGGTATATTCGTAGAAGTGTGAACATTGGGTCAAATGGAAGTTCAATTTTTAATTTTTTGAGGTAACACCATATTGTTTTTCATAGTGGCTGCACCAGTCTGCACTGCCAACAGCAGTGTACTAGAGTCCCCTTTTCTCCACACACTCGCCAACACTTGTTTGATGATTTGTTGATGGCAGCCATTCTGATAGGTGTGAGGTGATACCTCGTTGTTGTTTTAATTTGCATCTCTCTAATTATTAGTGATGATGAGCATTTCTTCATATGTCTCTTGGCCATTTGTATATCCTGTTTGGAGAGGTGTCTAGTTCCTCTGCCCATTTTTCAATTGGGTTCTTTGTCTTTCTTTTGTTGAGTTGTATGAGCACTCTCTATATATTGGAAATTAAACCATTATCTGATATATCATTGGCAATTATGCTCTCCCATACAGTGGGTAGCCTTTCCGTTTTGATGATTGTATCTTTTGCTGTGCAGAAGCTTTTGAGTTTGATGTAGTCCCATGTGTTCATTTTCTCCTTTGTTTCTACTGCCTTAGGTGATGTATCAGTGAAAATTCTGCTGCATATGATGACTCATATTTTGTTGCCTACAGTTTCTCCTAGGATTTTTATGGATTAAAGAGTCACATTTAAGTCTTTTATCTATTTTGTGTTTATTCTTGTGTAGGGTGAAAGTTGATGGTCTAGTTTCATTTTTTTGCATGTAGCTGTCCAATTTTCCCAACACCATTTATTAAAGAGGCTGTCCTTACTCCACTGTATGCTTTTGCCACCTTTGTCAAATATTAATTGGGCATATCGCCTTGGGTCGATTTCTGGGTTCTCTGTTCTGTTCCACTAATCTATATGCCTGTTCTGGTGCCAGTACCAGGCAGTTTTGATTACACTGGCTTTGTAGTATAACCTGAAATCTGGTAATGTGATCCCTCCAACTTTGTTCTTCTTTTTCAAGGTTCCTGTGGCTATTCGAGGTCTTCTTTGGTTCCATATGAACTTTTGAAGTATTTGTTCTAATTCTGTGAAGTATGCCATGGGTATTTTGATGGGGATTGCATTGAATCTCTAGATTGCTTTGAGTAGTATGGACATTTTAATGATGTTAATTCTTCCAATCCACGAACAGGGGAAGTGCTTCCACTTTTTTATATCTTCCTCTATTTCTTTTTTCAATGACCTGTAGTTTTCTGCGAATAGGTCCTTTATTTCTTTGGTTAAGTTTATTTCTAGGTATTTTATTTTTTCTGCCACAATGGTAAATGGGATTGTTTTCTTAGTTTCTCGTTCTGTGAGTTCATCATTGGTGTATAAGAATGCCATTGATTTCTTGACATTAATTTTGTATCCTGCTACTTTTCCAAATTCATTTATTAAGTGTAGTCATTTTTTAATGTTTTTTATTGAGGTTATCTACCTATAGTATCATGTCATCAGCGAATAATGACAGTTTCACTTCATCCTTTCGAATTTAGATCCCTTTTATTATTTCTTCCTGTCTGATTACTGTGGCAAGATTTCCAGTACTATGTTAAATAAGAGTGGCAAAAGTCAGCATCCTTGCCTTGTTCCTATTCTTAAGGGAAATGATTTTAGGTTTTGCCCACTGAGTATGATGTTGGCTGTAGGTCTTTCATATATGGCCTTTATTATCTCAAGATATGATCCCGCTATTCCCACATTGCTGAGTGATTTCATCAGAAATCGATGCTAGATTTTGTAGAAGGCTTTTTCGGCATCTATTGATATGATCATGTGGTTTTTATTCTTTACTTTATTTATGTGGTGTATCACGGTTATTGATTTGCGAATATTGCACCAGCCTTGCATCCCTGGGATGAATCTCACTAGGTCATGGTGAATAATTATTTTGGTGTATTGATGGATCTGATTTGCTAGTTCAGGATTTTGGTATCTATATTCATCAGTGATATTGGCCTGTAGTTTTTTTCTTTGTGGTATATTTTTCTGTTTTTGAAATTAGAATTATGCTGGCTTCATAAAACGAGTTCGAAAGTCTTCCTTATTCTTGAATTTTTTGAAATAGTTTGAGGAGAAAGGGTGTTAGTTCATCTTTGAATGTCTGGTAAAACTTCCTTGTGAAGCCATCTGGGCCTGTGTTTTTGTTTGCTGGGAGAGTCTTGATTACATCTTCAATTTCTTCTGTTGTTATAGGTCTGTTCATGTTTTCTATCTTTTCCTGGTCCAGTTTTGGGAAACTATGTGTTTCTAGAAATTCGTCAATTTCGCTTAGATTGCCGAATTTGTTGCCATATAATTGTTCACAGTAGTTGTTAACGATATTTTGTATTTCTGTGGTGACAGTTGTAATTTCTCCTCTTTCCTTTCTGATTTTGTGTATTTGGGTTCTCTCTCTTTGTTTCTTGGTGAGTCTAGCTAAGGGACCATCAATCTTGTTTATCTTTTTGAAAAACCAGCTCTTAGTTTCATTGATCGTTTGAATTGTTTTTTTTGGACTCTATGTCATTTATTTCTGCTCTGATCTTTACTATTTCCTTCCTTCTACCTGCTCTGGCGTTTTCTTTTTGTTTGCTTTCTAGGTCTTTAAGTTGTGAGGTTAGATAGTCGATTAGAGATTTTTCTTGTTTTTTGAGGAAGGCCTGTAGTGCTATGAACTTCCCTCTCAGAACTGCTTTCGCTGCATCCCATAGATACTGTGTTGTTGGTCTTCACTTTCATTGGTTTCCAGGAAGTTTTTAACTTCTTCCTTGATCTTCTTGGTGACCAATTCATTGTTTAATAACATGCTATTTAGCTTCCATGTTTTCAAATGTCTTTGCATGTTCTTGTTACAATTGATTTCTAGTTTCATGCCATTGTGATCTGAGAAGACACTTGATATGATTTCAGTCATCTTGAACTTTTATGGACTCAGTTTGTGACCTAACATGTGGTCTATTTTTGAGAATGTCCCATGTGTACTTGAGAAGAATGTGAATTCTGTAGTTTTGGGGTATAATTCTTTGTAGATATTTATTAAATCCATTGGGTCTCGTGCTTCATTTAGAGTGTTTATTTTCTTGCTAATTTTTTGTCTAAAGAATTTATCCAATGACGTCAGTGGGGTGTTGAAGTATCCTGCTATGATTGTATTGCTATCGATTTCTCCTTTGAGGTCCTCCAGAAGATTTTTAATATATTTTGGTGCTGCTCTATTGGGTGCATATATGTTTATTAAGATTATATTTTTCTATTGGATAGAGCCTTTCGATATTATGTAGTGGCCTTCTTTTTCTCTAGTTACGGCCTTCATTTTGAAATCTATTTTATTAAATATGAGTATTGCTACCCCAGCTTTTTTTCTTTCCATTTGCTTGGAAGATTTTTTTCCATCCCTTCACTTTCAACCTATGTGAGCCTTTTGTAGTGAGGTAGGTCACTTGTAAACAACATATAGATGAGTCATGCTTTCTTATCCAATCAGCTACTCTGTGTCTTTTTATGGGAACATTCAATCCATTTACATTTAAGGTGATTATTGATATGTACTTATTTATTGCCATTTTTGTTTAGTGTGGTTCTATTTTTCTTCCCATTTCTCCTGGTAATTACAGCAGTCCTTTTAACATTTCTTGCAGTGTTGGATTGGTGCTAATGTATTCCTTAGCCCTTTTTTGTCTGGGAAGCTCTTTATTTGTCCTTGTATTTTGAATGATAGCCTTGCTGGTTAGAGTAGTCTTGGATTCAGATCCTTGTTTTTCATGACCTTGATTACCTCATGCCATTTCCTTCTGGTTTGTAGTGTTTCTGCTGAGAAGTCACCTGAGAGCCTTATGGGATTTCCTTTGTAGGTAACCTGTTGCTTCTCTCTTGCTGCTTTTAGGATTCTTTCTTTCTCTTTAATTTTTGACACTTTGTTTACTATGTGTCTTGTTGTGGGCCTCTTTGGGTTCTTTTTTCTTGGGGCTCTCTGTGCTTCTTGAACTTGAATGCCTTCTTCCTTCACCATATTAAGGAAGCTTTCTGTCACTATTTCTTCAAATATATTCTCTAACCCTTGCTTATTTTCTTCTTCTTTGGGGATTCCTATGATGCGAACGTTATTACATTTCCAGTTGTCCCACAGTTTTCTTAAGCTATCTTCCTGTTTTTCAATCGTTTTTTCCTTGTGGTTTTCTGATTGGTTGATTTTTTCTACCCTATCTTCTAATTCACTGATCAGGTCCTCAGCTTCCTCTACTCTGCTATTTAGACTTTCCAATGTGTTCTGTATTTCTGATATGTCATTCTTCATTTCTTCTTCGTGGTTTTTAATTTACAACTGGTTGATTTTCAACATTTCTATTTCTTTACTCATGGTGCTCATGTCCTTACACATGCTGTTGAGCTTCCTCAAGATCATGGCTCTGAATTCTAGTTCTATTAACTTGCTTAACTGCACCTCATTTATCTTATCTTCGGTAGACGTTTCTTGCTCTTTCATTTGGCTTTTGTTTCTGTCTCACCATCTTGGCTATCACAGTGGGCTTTGGAGCCTGCCAATTTTTCCCTGTGTGTGTTGGTGTTCTGCTGTTTGTGGCTCCCTCTCCTGGGTTTGGATGAGGCATGGAGGACCCACTTTAAAGACCACTGTCAAGTCTTACTTTCCTGATTAGAGTTTCTAGCCCAGGGAATGGTAGTTATCCTCTAGATTTTTTGCCTGGAGTCTATTAGTAGTGGTCACCTGAAGAAACTTGGTTTCTGAGTTGAATGAAAAACTCCCTCAGGTGCTCAGTGTAAGAGGATTTCTAGAGGGTGTTGCAGATGTTGGTTGTAATGGGCCTAATTTACCATTTCAATGGACCACTAGTTGGGGTTGAATCTCCGAGGGAGGGGCCGCCACCTCTCCCCAGGTCCCTGGGAAGGAGTAAGATGACCACAGTCCTGCATGGCCACAACTCATCAAAAGCTCTGAGAGCTCTCCAAATCCCAAGTGTCCCCACATAGTTTCAGTCCAGTCTTCCCTCCCTCTGCTGGAGCTCAAGTTGAGTGGCTGCTGCTAATTTATCCTCTGTCCCGGCTCTGTGCTGTGGAGCCACTTGGTACTTTAACCCGAGGGCGCTGCTCCCCGCTATGGGCACTGCTACCAGCTAAGGCAGTTGCTCCCAGCAGGGGCTCCCAGGGAAGGGCATAGCACCTAGCCGAGCGCGCAGCTCCCAGCCAAGGTCTCAGGTCCCAGGCGAGGCCACCGCAGGTCCCAGCTGAGGCCACTGCAGGTCCCAGCCGAGGCCGCAGGTCCCAGCAGGGGCCATGGATCACAGCGGGGGCGGCGGGTCCCAACCGAGGGCGCAAATCCCAGCTGAGGGCGCGGACCCCAGCCGATGCCACTGTCCCAGCCGAGACCGCCGCAGGTCCTAGCCCAGAACGCTGCGGACTGTGGGCTCCTGGCCCCCTCTAGCGTCTTCGCAAGCCTACCAGAATTGAGTCAGTGTCCCTGGTTATGTGATCCTCCAAGCTGCTTTTCGGTTGCCTTTTCCTGACGATTTGTCTTTATTTTTGTTGTAGTTCCAGGTTGGTCCTGGGAGATTAGACCCCACTTCTTGACAGCAGGAGTGTTAAAACCACATTGTAAGAACAGCATGTCTAGAAATATTTTTTAATATGCCTGGTGTTGTACCCCAATACTCAGTATGCTTGATGTAGAATAAATGCCCAGTATATGTTTGTTGAATGAATGAGTAAATGAATGAATCTAAGATTGAACAAATGAAATTATAAATGCATAAAGAGTTACGCACTATACGTGCTTGTGAGGGTGGTTCCACATCCCTTCCCAATGTAAATGTTTTCTTAGATTTATAAATGTTTAAAGGCTTATATCTTGAACCCTGGAATCTCTTTATTGACAAATTCAACTGCCTTCCTGTTCCTTTTTTTCAATTTGGTCTAATTAACAAGAGGTAGTCTCTATGAGGTATAAAATTTTCTTTGGTAATTGTGAAGTAGCTTGAATTTTAGCCTAATGTTTAGAATGTCAAAGTAGCTATTTATGAAAAAAAGGAGGTTAAAATGGATAGTATTTTCCCAAGCTGATCTGATATAAGAATTATCTGATGTACATGTTAAAATTTCAAATTTCTATCCATCATCTGAGAATCTCCAAAAGTAGTACACCAAGAGCTTCTTATGCCTAGCAGGTTGGGCAAAGACTGGTATAGGGGATAACTGTCATCTGACTTATCAAAAGACTGATGGGACTTACTTGAAGTAACAATCTCTCTTAACTTCTCCTTTCTCTTATTTAATATGCAAGGATATTAATGTCTCTATGGACCACATCAAAAGATTTCTATGAGAATCATTAGGTTTATTTTCAAAACTTTATATTTTATGCAAGCTTTTGAAATTTATTTTAAAGATACTAATAAATCTATTAAGGTTGCAGTGCTTCTATTTATGTGGTACTAATTCACAGTTTCACAAGTAACATTTTAGCAACCCTCCCATGTACCCTTTTCAAAATCACTGAGACCAACCCATACTAAACAGGAGCCTCCAATCTGTCATCTGTTACTATTTTTCTAGAAATGAGCTACCATATTTGTGCAATTAATAAATATTAGCTCTAGAAATAAAAAATACAATTATCATATGATCTAGCAATCATACTTCTAGGTATATATCCAAAAGAAACTAAACCATATCTTGAAGAGATAACTGTACTCCCATAGTAATTGCAGCATTATTCTTAATAATCAGAGTATGAAAACAACCTAAGTGTCTATCACTGAATGAATGGATGAAGAAAATACAGTATGTGCATACAATGGACTATCATTCAGTCTTAAAAAGAAAGGAAATCCTGTCATTTGTGACAACATAGATGAAATAAGAGGTCATTATGCTAAGTGAAATAAACCAGGTAGTGAAAGACAAATACTGCATAGTATCACTTACAAATGAAATCTTTAAATGTACACACATACACACACAGAGAAAATAGAATAATGGTTGTCAGGGGCTGGAGAGTGGGGAAAATAGGGAGAGGTTGGTACAAGGATTCAAACGTTCAGTTAAGATGAATAAGATCTGAAGATCTAATGTATAACACAGTGACTATAGTTGATAACACTGCATTGTATAATTCACTATGGTAGTAGAACTTAAATTTTCTTGCCCCCCAAATAAAACAAATGCAGAAAGTAAATATGTAAGGTGGTAGATGTGTTAACATGATGGGGGAAATCCTTTCACAAACTGTATGTTTATCAAGGGGAAATATTTTTTTAAATATGTTTTTATTGTTTTGGTTTTTTTTTCTTTTTAGAGAAAGGGAGAGAGGGAGACATCAATGTGAGAAAGAAACATAGATTGGCTGCTTCCTCCATGCCCCACACTGGGGATTGAGCCTACAACCCAAGTATGTGCCCTGACCAGGAATCAAACCAGGAGCTCTCAGTTCATAGTGCAAGCCTCAATCCACTGAGCCACACTGGCTGGGCTCGAGGGAAAATATTAAAATGTGAAAAACATGTGTGTCCTTGCTTTAAAGGAAAAGAAGAATTAAGTTTACTACCCAGTTGCTATTAGAAATTAAGCATTTGGACTGGACCAATTTTCTTGGCTAGACTAATATTCTATGTTTAATAAATGCTTCTACAGTTAGGATGAGAAAAATTAAAAATAACCAAAACTATTGTCACTATTTTAACAACTATTATAATATTAATAATCTTTTAAACTCTATATGTATCTGGGCATTTCTGCTAGAGACGGGAATTTGCATTAACAGAGTAAGTCTTCTGTAAAATTAAGGTGATCAATACAATATCATTCTACCTAGGAACATATATTTTGCCCCTTATGGTTCTTGCCTATTAGTAACTAGGCCCTAAGAAAGATGTTTCCACTCTTTTAATAATAAAACTAATATTAATAAGAATATTATGGAAAAACCCTAAGCTAAGTGTTTTGCATGCTTTATTTCTTTAAAACTTCATAATAGCTTTCTGGAGTAAGTATGATTATCATCATCATTTTGCAAATGAGTATACTGACACTCAGAAAAGTTATAATTTGCCAGAAGTCTTGCAGCTAGTGACAAAGTTGGGACATGTATTCATCTCCATCTAACTCCAGAAGTCAAAATCTTAATCACTATTACTTATTGATTCATAACTAAAAGCAAATAGAAATTTAATAGTTTATATTTTGTTTGTAAAGAAAATGTACCTTCATTTATTTATAATTTCTGCTTGATTTGTTAAAAAACTAAAGAAATTGGTAAAAGTACAACTCAGTTGCTTTAGGCTAAAACATTTTTTTATTTAAACATCATGCTAACTTTTATTATGAGTGTGTGTGTGTGTGTGTGTGTGCACGCGTGCGTGAATATGTACTCATAGTGATGTGAAAGTTATAAAATCTCACTAAAAAATCAGTCATCTTTGTTCTGAAGCCTTTCTTCTGGGTCTTTCCAGCTTCAATATCTGTCCCAGGAGCTACTAGGCACTAGTAGGTGGTGAATGATCCTGGGTTTGTGCTCAAATTTAACAGTGCAACCTTCTCAAGAGATCACAATATGCCTTTACCAGGGTTTAAATATCAGTGATGATGCACATTGGATTCTCTTAAAGCAGATGTTGAGTTAGAATTTGGCATGAGGGGTACTTGTTAGAAAAGGAAAGGAAGCATGATTAGGCAAAGGGAGAAGCTAAATATCAAAGCAGGACTGACAAAACCTAGGGGAATCAGACAGGGCTCTGGAGACCACAGGGTCTGTCAGAGTTGTTTCCTATTAAAGATTGCCAAATTTAACAAAAAATATAGCATACCCAGTTAAATTTGAGTTTCAGATAAATAGCAAATAACTCTAGTATAAGTATGTCCCATGCAGTTTTTTTCATGCATTATTTTGTCTGACACATTAGACCAAACTGTCTGGGTCTTTATACCCCAGTATTGATTAGTCATTGACTGTGGCCCAGCCCAAAACAGGTATAAACTGGGAAAAGATATCTCTTTGCAGTAGACCCTGCTCAGGCAATCCTCTCTCATGCAGACTCTGAAGGATCTGAGAGCTGGGGCAGCAAACCTTTCCTTGAAGGGGGATCTTGGAGGCCTATATTTGTGTTCACCACACATTTATAGGCAAGGAAAGTCTCAAGAGTAATTTAAAGCTCCAAGACAGGGTTTTAACAAAGGACCTCCATCAGCTTCAAACTTTGCTTTTTAGAGATGGACTTATACTGGTACTGAAAATTAATAACAACGAGAAAGCTCTTTTCAGTGAACTGTGCAAGCAGTGAGGATGATTATTTATATCCATAAAAAAAAAATAAAGTAACCTGAAAAGTTCAGAGCAGGACCAGCTTTATGGGTGTATGACTACTGCAATGACATAAGGTCCCGTGCTCAGAAGTGCATTGCACTTGGCTTAATGCTCTGAAGTTTCTGTATTGAAATTCTTAACAATTTTATATTTGATTTTTAAATTTTTTCTTATTTTTTCATCACCATTTATCACCCCTATACCCTGCTCCACTTCCACTTACCCCCCCAAATCATCATGCTGTTTTCTGTGTCCATGAATTATTATTTCTCTCTCTTTCCTTTTTGCTCAATCCCTCCAACCCCCAGCATCCCCCACCCTGATTGGTCAGCCTGCTCTTTATCTATGAGTCTGTCTCTATTTTGATTATTAGTTCAGTTTGTTCATTAGATTCCACATATGAGTGGAATAATCTTTTATCTTGTTAGTGAAGTCTGATGGGACAATGGAGCATGCCTGTGATCAGAGGAGTTGCACCCACACTATGTGGGTCTGTCATTCCTTAGTCTCTATTCATGAATAGTGATTGAGATACTCCATGAGCATAGAATTATGGTGTATTTATTCTGTGTGGGAGTTAAGAGAGACTCAAAATGAATACTTGGTAAGTAGTCTACATCTATACTGATAAACCCCAATAGGCCATGTTTTCAATTTGAATTAAAACTTTCTTTGAATGAAGAAAGAAAGGGTGTGAGGGAAGATGAAGTGGATACATGGAGTCAAATATATGGTAATGGAAGAAAACTAGACTTCAGGTTGTGAGCGAGCAGTGAAGTATACAGATGTTATTCTAATGTTGTACACCTGAAAATTATTAACCAATGTTACCATAATAAATTTAATCAAAAACAAGGCAATAGCTTTCTAAGAAATACAGGATGGGGAAAAATAGATGTATAATTGTGAGCACATGAAACACAGAGTTTATTTTTTTACTATTATTTAATAATTACTGTATTCTTTTTCTTTTTTTTTTTTATCCTCACCCGAGGACATTTTTTTCATTTAGTTTTTCAGATAGAGTGGGAGGGAGAGAGAGGAAGAGAGAGAGAGAAACATTGACATGAAAGGGACACATCGAGTGGCTGCCACCGACACGACCAACCAGGGCCGGGGAAAAACTGCACCCTTAGCGGGAACCGAACCTGGGTCTCTCTGGACCACAGGCCAATGTTCTATCCACTGAGCCAAACCGGTCAGGGCTATTGTATTATTTTTCATATGAACAACAGTAAAGCTATGTTTGCCCCACCCTGTTAAATGACCTAGGAACTTTATCATATCCTTTATTACTCACCATATTTCCCTGTATTAGCTAACCACTCATGCTGAAAATGATGATGAAGGAAAGGTAAAGATGGGGCAAACAATTGCTATTTTTCCTTTCCACTCTGATCTTCCTAACTCATTACTAAGCTGGAGATAGAGAGTTGGTAGAATGTATGTGTACCAAGAAGTGAAGTGAAAACACTTGAATTAGTTTTTATAGTGTTTCCACTCTTCTGGTAAGAATGGAATATATATACATGTATGAACTATGAAATATAAATTGTGTGATTTCACTAATTCTGCATATGAGTTAAATGTTCTTATATTTGTGTTTTAAACTAACATTGCACAACATAAACATGAACTTAAAATTCATGCTAATAGTTTAAAATTTTGATTTTTCTTTGCTCAGAATGACATTAAATGAAATATGGCAAGTTGAGAAGGAAACTGCAGAAGAAATGGAAAGCTTTATCTTTTAGTACAGGCATTTTTTCCTGCATTTTCTGGAGAGGGCCCTGCATTTTTATTTTGTACTCAAGCTATGCAGCCAGCTTTGGGTCATAGGAATGGAATTAGCAAGTATAAATGGAGTATAGTGGAAGAGGACCCTAAAAATCAGTTTTAGGAGAAAGTGATAGTTTTCTTAGGACCATGAATATCAATGCATGGACTTGTGCTACTTAGAACAATGTTTTAGAATTGTGAATTAACTTATGAGCATTCATTTATCTCCTCACTCTTTCACCAATATATAGACTATTTGTTGAAAGTCTATTATAAATACAGCAATGTTTTGGGAAACACAAAGGAGGACAAAGTGGGGTTGGGTTACAGGGACAGTAAGTATAGGCTACTTTCAAGAAGCTAGCACATGAGTAATGGCACTATTCTAATTATTTCTAGATTCTGATATGTATCTACATATCAAGACACATACGCATACACACACACACACACACACCTGCCATTTTTCCTTTCTCCTCTTTCAATCGTATTTTGTTCGTCTTCTTTTTCCTGATACCCAGTCATTTATAGGATGGGGATGATGATTATGGTAATGATAATAACAATGGCAGTAAACTATTCTGAGTCCTTTACACATATTAATCCAGTTAATCTTTCCAGTACTCTTGTGAGATGTGTGCCATTTTTATTTCAATTTTACAAATGGAGAGGCAGAAAAAATGGCGGCGGAGTGAATAGAAGCTACACAGACCATCTCCCAGGACCAAATTGGAATTACAATGAAAAATAAAGACAAATCGTCAGGAAGGGGCAACTGAATGGCAGCTTGGAGGACCACATAACCAGGGACACTGACTCAATCCTGATAGGGTTGACGCGAGAGGGGGCTGGGAGCCCACGGTCCACAGTGGCCTGGGCTGGGACCAGGGGACTCAGCTAGGACCAGGGGACTCAGCAGAAAGCTGCACCTTGGCAGGGTCCTGTGGCCTTGGGGTCCTGCGAACTTGGCTGGGTCCTGTGGCCTCGGCTGGGTGCTACACCCTAGGCTGGTGCCGCAGCCTCGGCCGCCCTTAGCTGGGAGCAGTGCCCTTGGGTTAAAAGTCCCAGGCGGCTCTACCATGCAGAGTCCAGACAGAGGCTAAATTGGCAGCAGCCACTCAACTTGGGCTCCGGCAGAGGGAAGGCAGACTGGACTGGAACTGTGTGGGGACACTCAGGATTTGGAGGGTGCTCAGAGCTTTTGCTGAGTGCAGCCACACAGGACGGTGGTCATCTTACTCCTTCCCAGGGCCCTGGGGAAGGCGGCGGCCACTCCCTTTGATATTCAACCCAAAAGGGTGGCCATTGAAATGCTAACTGAGGCCCATTAACAACCAGCATCTGCCCAATCATCAGGAAATCCTCTTATATTGAGCACCTGAGGGAGTTTTTCATTCAACTCAGAAATCAAGATTCTTCAGGTGACCACTACTAATGGCCTAAAGGCAAAAAAGATAGAGGATAACTACCATTCTCTGGGGTAGCAGCACTAACCAGGAAAGTTAAGAATTGACAGTGGTGATTACAGTGGGTCTTCCTTGCCTCATCCAAACCCAGGAGAGGGAGCCACAAACAGCAGGACACCAACACTCACAGGGAAAATTTGGCAGACTCAAAAGCCCACTGTGATAGCCAAAGTGGTGAAACATAAACAAAAGCAAAATGAAAGAACAAGAGACCTCTACTGAAGATGAGATAAATGAGGTGCAGTTAAGCAAGGTAACAGAACTAGAATTCAGAGCCATGATCTTGAGGAAGCTCAACAGCAGGTGTAAGGACATGAGCACCGTGAGTAAAGAAATAGAAATGTTGAAAATCAACCAGTTGGAAATTAAAAACCACCAAGAAAATGAAGAATGACATATCAGAAATAAAAATAACATTGGATAGTCTAAATAGCAGAGTAGAGGAAGCTGAGGACCGGATCAGTGAATTAGAAGACAGGGTAGAAAAAATCAATCAATCAGAAAACCAAGAGAAAAATACGATTGAAAAACAGGAAGATAGCTTAAGAGAACTGTGGGACAACTGGCAATGTAATAACATTCACATCACAGGAGTCTCAGACGAAGAAGAAAATGAGCAAGGGTTAGAGAATATATTCAAAGAAATAGTAACAGAAAACTTCCCTAATTGGTTGAAGGAAGAAGGCATTCAAGTTCAAGAAGCACAGAGAGCCCCAAGTAAGAAGAAGCCAAACAGGCCCATACCAAGACACTTAGTAATAAAACTGCCAAAATTCAAGACAAAGAGAGAATCCTAAAAGCACCAAGAGATAAGCAACAGGTTACCTACAAAGGAAACTCCATAAGGCTCTCAGCTGACTTCTCACAAGAAACACTACAGGCCAGAAGGGAATGGCATGAAGTAATCAAGGTCATGAAAAACAGGAATCTGAATCCAAGACTACTCTAACCAGCAGGGCTATCATTCAAAATAGAAGGTTAAATAAAGAGCTTCCCAGACATAAAAAAAAAAAGCTAAGGGAATACATTAGCAGCAAACAAGCACTGCAGGAAATGTTAAAAGGACTGCTGTGATTACCAGGAGAAATGGGAAGAAAAATAGAACTACACTAAACAAAAATGGGAATAAATAAGTACATATCAATAATCACCGTAAATGTAAATGGATTGAATGCTCCCATAAAAAGACACAAAGTAGCTGATTGGATAAGAAAGCATGACTCATCTATATGTTGTTTACAAAAGACCCACCTCACAACAAAAGATTCACATCAATTGAAAGTGAAGAAATGGAAGAAAATCTTCCAAGCAAATGGAAAGGAAAAAAAAGCTGGGATAGCAATACTCATATTTAATAAAATAGATTTCAAAATGAAGGCCATAACTAGAGAAAAAGAAAGCTACTACATAATATTGAAAGGATTTATCCTACAGGAAGATATAACCTTGATAAACATATATGCACCCAATATAGGAGCACCAAAATATATTAAAAATCTTCTGGAGGACTTCAAAGGAGAAACCGATAGCAATGAAATCATAGCAGGGGACTTCAACACCCCACTGACATCACTGAATAGATCCTCTAAACAAAAAAAATTAGCAAGGAAACAGACTCTAAATGAAGCACTAGACCAAATGGATTTAATAGATATCTACAGAGACTTACACCCCAAAACTACTGAACTCACATTCTTCTCAAGTGCACATGGGACTTTCTCAAAGATAGACCACATGTTAGGGCACATACTAAGTCTCTACAAGTTCAAGAAGACTGAAATCATATCAAGCAACTTCTCAGATCACAATGGCATGAAACTAGAAATCAATTGCAAGAAGAACATACAAAGGCATTTGAACACATGGAAGCTAAATAGCATGTTATTAAACAATGAATGGGTCACCGAGGAGATCAAGGAAGAAATTAAAAACTTCCTGGAAACCAATGAAAATGAACACACAACAACACAAAATCTATGGGATGCAGCGAAAGCTGTTCTGAGAGGGAAGTTCATAGCACTACAGGCCTACCTCAAATAACAAGAAAAATCTCTAATCGACTATCTAACCTCACAACTTAAAGAAGTAGAGAGCAAACAAAAAGAAAACCCCAGAGCAAGTAGAAGGAAGGAAATAGTAAAGATCAGAGCAGAAATAAATGACATAGAGACCAAAAAAACATTTTCAAGGATCATTGAAACAAAAAGCTGGTTTTTCAAAAACATAAACAAGATTGATAGACCCTTAGCTAGACTCACCAAGAAAAAAAGAGAGAGAACCCAAATACACAAAATCAGAAATAAAAGAGAAGTAACAACTGACACCACATAAACACAAAAGATCGTTAACAACTACTTATGAACAATTATATGGCAACAAATTCGACAATCTAAGCAAAATGGACAAATTTCTAGAAAAAACATAGTCTCCCAAAATTAGACCAGGAAGAGATAGAAAACTTGAACAGACAAGTAACAACAGAAGAAATTGAAGATATAATCAAGACTCTCCCAGCAAACAAAAGCCCAGGCCCAGATGGCTTCATGGGGGAGTTTTAACGAACATGCAAAGAAGAACTAACACCCATTCTCCTCAAAGTATTTCAAAAAATTCAAAAAGAAGGAAGACTCTCAAACTCGCTTTATGAATCCAGCATAATTCTAATTTCAAAAACAGAAAAAGACACTACAAAGAAAGAAAACTACAGGCCAATATTCCTTATGAACATAGACGCCAAAATCCTGAAAAAAATACTAGCAATTCAGATCCAGCAATACATCAAAAAAAGTATTCACCATGACCAAGTGGAATTCATCCCAGAGATGCAAGGCTGGTACAATATTTGCAAATAAATAAATGTGATTCACAACATAAATAAAATGAACAATAAAAACCACATGATCATATCAATAGATGCCGAAAAAGCCTTCGACAAAATCCAGCATCCATTTCTGATAAACACGCTCAGCAATGTGAGAATAGAGTGATCATATCTAGACAAAATAAAGGCCATATATGAAAGACCTACAGCCAACATCATAGTCAATGGGCAAAAACTAAAACACTTCCCTTAAGAACAGGAACAAGGCAAGGACGGCCACTTTCGCCACTCTTATTTAACATTGTACTGGATTTCTTAGCCACAGCAATCAGACAGGAAGAAAAAAATAAAAGGGATTCAAATTGGAAAGGAGGAAGTAAAACTGCCATTATTTGCAGATGACATGATACTATACATAGAAAACCCCAAAGACTCCATCAAAAATTTACTTTTCTTAATAAATGAATTTGGCAAAGTAGCAGGATACAAAATTAACGTGAAGAAATCGATGGCATTTTTATACACCAAGGATGAACTCACAGAAAGAGAAACTAAGAAAACAATCCCATTTACCACTGCGGCAAAAAAAAATTAAGATATCTAGGAATAACCTTAACCAAAGAAATAAAGGACCTATTCGCAGAAAACTACAGGTCATTGAAAAAAGAAATAGAGGAAGATATAAAAAAGGGAAGGCACATACCCTGTTCATGGATCTCAGGAATTAACATCATTAAAACATCCATATTACTCAAAGCAATCTATAGATTCAATGCAATCCTCATCAAAATACCAACGGCATACTTCACAGAATTAGAACAAATACTTCAAAAGTTCATATGGAACCAAATAGACCTCGAATACCCACAGCAATCTTGAACAAGAAGAACAAAGTTGCATGGATCACATTACCAGATTTCAGATTATACTACAAAGCCAGTGTAATCAAAACAGCCTGGTACTGGCACCAGAACAGGCATACAGATTAGTGGAACAGAACAGAGAACCCAGAAATCGACCCAAGGCAATATGCCCAATTAATATTTGACAAAGGTTGCAAGAGCATACAGTGGAGTAAGGACAGTCTCTTTAATAAATAGTGCTGGGAAAAATGGACAGCTACATGCAAAAAAATGAAACTAGACCATCAACTTACACCATATACAAGAATAAACTCAAAATAGATAAAAGACTTAAATGTGACTCATAAATCCATAAAAATCCTAGAAGAAACTGTAGGCAACAAAATATGAGTCATCATATGCAGCAGAATTTTCACTAATACATCACCTAAGGCAATAGAAACAAAGGAGAAAATGAACACATGGGACTACATCACACTAAAAAGCTTCTGCACAGTGAAAGATACAATCATCAAAACGGAAAGGCTACCCACTGTATGGGAGAGCATAATTGCCAATGATATATTAGATAATGGGTTAATTTCCAATATATAGACAGTGCTCATACAACTCCACAAAAGGAAGACAAAGAACCCAATTAAAAAATGGGCAGAGGAACTATATAGACACCTCTCCAAACAGGACATACAAATGGCTAAGAGACATATGAAGAAATGCTCATCATCACTAATCATCAGAGATGTAAATTAAAACAACAATGAGGTATCACCTCACACCTATCAGAATGGATGCCATCCACAAATCATCAAACAATAAGTGTTGACGAGGGTGTGGAGAAAAGGGGACTCTAGTACACTGATGGTGGGAATGCAGACTGTTGTAGCCACTATAAAAAACAATATGGTGTTACCTCAAAGAATTAAAAATTGAACTTCCCTTTGACCCAGTGATCCCACTTCTAGGAATATACTCTAAGAAGTCTGAAACACCAATCAGAAAGAATATATGTACCCCCATGTTCGTAGCAGCACTATTTACGATAGTTAAGATCTGGAAATAGCCCAAATGTCCATCAGTAGACGAATGGATAAAAAAGCTGTGGTACATATACACAATGGAGTACTATGCAGATGTAAGAAAGAAAGTTCTCTTATCCTTTGAGATGACATGGAAGTACCTGGAAAGTATCATCCTAAGTGAAACAAGCCAAACAGAGAAAGAGAAGTATCATATGATGTCACTTATTTGTGGAATATAATGAACACAAGAGTTTGAGGAATGCAGTAGTCTCAGAGATGTGGAAGTGGGATACAGACTGACAATCCCCCTAAGAGGGAGTGGTGGGGGAGAGATAAACCACAGAACTTATATGCATGTATACATGAACAATGGATATGGACAACAAAGCTGGGGACAGAGCAGGGAGGTAGGGGGAGGGGGGAATCAGTGGGTAAAGGAGAAACATCTGTAACAAAAATTAATTAATAAAAAAAATAAAGTTAAAAATTTTTTTTTCAAATGGAAAAATAGAAGTACAGAGAAGTTGAGTAATTTGGCCAGTATCAAACAGCTAGAAAGTGAACAAGCCAATATTTGAACCAAGGTAGTCCCCATTGTATGTATTATAAAATTCCCTCCAATGTTTTAGGAAATAGTGACTTTGAGTGTTTTCCTTCAAATTTTCATAAGTGTATTGTGGCAGAAGAAAGATACTGAAAATTCCTACAAAGTTTTAAGGGAGTAGTTTCTTGATCCTCAGCTTCATGGAATTATCTTTCGTAAAAATGGTCTACCTAGAGCAAACCTGTAATTGAGACTAGTCCCCTTTCCCACCTCCACTTTTGCAATAGCTCATTCCCTTTTTTCAAAAGAAAGACCCTCATACTGAATCTTATTATGGGTCATTGCTCTGGAGTCTCATATACCCCAGAGTGCCAACCAAAGGATAATGTAAAGTATTCATTATAATGTTGAGAAAGTGAATGACACTAAGACTGGGCAACAATAACTAATAATTCAGGGTTTTCTAATTTTTTGTTATCAATAAAAGTGAATATATAAATCAATTACCAGCTGATAGACCATTAATAGCAAATTTTGAAAATTTATCTTTATTGTTGAAAGTATTACAAATGTCCATTCTTTTTTTCCCATTGACACCCTCCTCCTGCTCCCAGCCCTCCTCCCCTCAATTTTCACCACATTGTTGTCTGTGTCCATTGGTTATGCATATATGCACAGAAGTTCTTTGAATTATCTCTTCTCCCCCAAAATTCTCTCTGAGGTTTGTCAGTTTGTTCCCCACTTCCATGTCTCTGAATCTATTTTGCTCATCAGCTAATTTTGTTAATTATATTCCACAAATAAGTGAGACGATGTGATACTTGTCTTTCTCTCACTGGCTCATTTTGCTTAGCATAATACTCTCCAGATCCCTCCATGTTGTCTCAAAGGGAAATATATTTTCTTTCTTACACCTGCATAGTACTCCATTGTGTAAATGTACCACAGCTTTTTTATCCACTCATCTACTGATGGACACTTCGGCTGTTTCCAAATCTTAGCTATTGTAAGTAGGTAGCACTGTTATGAACATAAAAGTGCATATATTCTTTCTGATTGGTCTTTCAGGCTTCTTAGAAGTGGGATCACTGGGTGAAATGGCAGATACATTTTTATTTTTTGAGGTAACACCACAGTGTTTTCCATAGTGGCTGCACCAGTCTGCATTCCCACTGGCAGTGTACTAGAGTCCCATTTTCTCCACATCCTTGCCAGCACTTGTTGTTTGATGATTTGTTGCTGGCAGCCATTCAGTCAGGTGTGAGGTGATATCTCATAGGTGTTTTAATTTGCATCTCTCTGATGTTAGTGACATTGAATATTTTTTCATGTTTTTTGGCCATTTATATGTCCTCTTTGGAGAAGTGTCTATTCAGGTCTTTTGCCTGTCTTTCAATTGGGTTGTCTTCTTTTTCTGGGTTGTATGAGTACTTCATATATTTTGGAAATTAACCCCTTATCTGATGTATCATTGGTGTATTTGTTCTCCCATACAGTGTGTTCCCTCTTTATTTTGATGCTGGTTTCCTTTGCTCTGCAGAAGCTTTTTAGTTTGTTGTCATCCCATTTATTGATTATTTTCCCCTTTGTTTCTCTTGCCCTAGGTAATGTATTGATAAAAATTCTGCTACATGTGATTTTGAAGATTTTGATGCCTACATTTTCTTCTAGAATTTTTATGGTTTTATGAGTTACATTTAAGTCTTTTATCCATTTTGAATTTATTCTTGTGTATCGTGTAAGTTGGTGGTATAGGTTCATATTTTTCCATGCTCCTGTCCAATTTTCCCAACACAATTTATTTATTTAATCCTCACCCGAGGACATTTTCCATTTTTTTTGTACAGATATAGTGGGAGGGAGAGAGAGGAAGAGAGAGAGAGAGAAACATCGATGTGAAAGTGACACATCGAGTGGCTCCCACCCGCACGACCAACCAGGGCCAGGGACAAACTGCAACCGAGGTACATGCCTTTAGCGGGAACCGAACCCGGGTCTCTCTGGACCGCAGGCCAATGCTCTAACCACTGAGCAAAACTGGCCAGGGCCCAACACAATTTATTGAAGAGACTGTCATTTATTCATTGTACGCTCTTGCCTCCTTTGTCAAATATTAGTTGACCATAAAGTCTTGGGTCAATTTCTGTGTTCTGTTCCATTGATCCATATGCCTGTTCTTGTGCCAGTACCAGGCTGTGTTGATTGCAATATATTTGTAATACATCCTGATATCTGGAATTGTGATCTCTTCAACTTTGTTCTTTTTCAAGAGTGCTGTGGCTATTTGGGGTCTTTTTTGGTTACATATAAACTTAGAGTATTTATTCTAGATCTGTGAAATATGTTGTTGGTATTTTATATATGAATTATATTGAATCTATAAATTGCTTTGGGTAGTATGGACATTTTCATAATGTTAATTCTTCCAATCCATGAGAATGGATTATGCTTCCACTCTTTTACATCTTCCTTTATTTCCTTTTTCAATGTCCTGTAGTTTTCTGCAAACCAGTCTTTTACTCCGTTGGTTAAGTTTATTCCTAGGTATCTTAATTTTTTGTTGTAATAAAAAAATGTGATTTTTTTTTTTTTAGTTTCTCCTTCTGATTGTTCATTATTGGTGTATAAAAATGTCATTGATTTCTGGATGTTAATTTTTTAAAAATATTTTTTCTTTATTTATTTTGGAAAGAGAGGAAGGAAGGAGAGTGAGATAGAAACATCGATGAGAGAGAATATTGATTGGCCACCTCATGCATGCCCCCCACTGGGGACTGGGCTCACAACCTGGGCATGTGCCCTGACCAGGAATAGGACCTGCTACCTCTTTGTGCATGGGTCAATGCTCAACCAGTGAGCCGAACAGGCCAGGCTCTGAATGGTAATTTTGTATCCCGCTACTTTGCTGAATTCATTTATTAAATCTAGTTGTTTTCTGGTGGAGTTTTTTTTTTTTATGATTTTATATGTACAATATCATGTCACCTGAGAATGATGACAGTTTCACGTCCTCCTTTCTAATTTGGGTGACTTTTATTTTATGTTCCTATCTGATCACTGTGGCTAAGACTTCCAGTACTATGTTGAATAAGAGTGGCAAATGTGGGCATCCCAGTCTTGTTCCTGTTTTTAAGGGAAATGCTTTTAGTTTTTGCCCATTGAGTATGATGTTGGCTGTATTTTCTTATATATGGCCTTTATTATGTTTATTATGATCTTTGTACTCCCACTTTACTGAGAGTTTTTATACAAAATGGGTGTTGGATTTTGTGAAATCCATTTTCAGTAGCTGTTGATATAATCATATGATTTTTATTTTTCATTTTGTTTATGTGGTGTATCACATATATTGATTTGCAAATATTGTACCAATTTTGTATCCTGGGATAAATCTCACTTGGTCATGGTGAATGATTTTTTAAATATATTGCTGGATCCAATTTGCTAATATTTTGTTGAGGATTTTGGTGTCTATGTTCATCAGGGATATTGCCCTGTAATTTTCTTTCTTTATAGTGTCTTTATCTGGCTTTGGAATTAGGATTATGCTGGCCCCATAAAAAGAGTTTGGAAGTCTTCCTTTTTCTTGAATTTTTTGGAATAGTTTGAGAATAGGTGTTAGTTCTTCCTAGAATCTTTAGTAAAACTCCTCTGTGAAGCCTTTTGATATAAGGCTTTTATTTGCTGGAAGTTTATTGATTACATCATCAAGTTCCTTAGTTTTTATTGGTCTGTTCAGGTTTTCTGACTCTTCCTGTTTGAGTTTTGGAAGACTGCATAATCTAAGAATTTGTCCATTTCACCTGGGTTGTCTAATTTATTGGCATATAATTGTTCATAGTATTTTCTTATAATCCTTTGTATTTCTATGGTGTCAGTTGTTACTTCACCTCTTTCATCCCTGATTTTATTTATTTGGGTCCTGTCTCTTTGTTTCTAGATGAGGCTGGCTAAAGGTTCATCAATCTTATATATCTTTTCAGAGAACCTGCTGTTGGTTTTAGTGATCTTTAGTCTCTCTGTCATTTATTTTTATTCTGATCTTTATTATATTCTTCTTTATACTTAGTCTGGGGTTTTATTGTTGTTCTTTTTCTAATTCTTTAAGTTGTAGGGTTAGACAATTTATTACAAATTTTTCTATGTCTTGAGGCAGGCCTGTAATGCTATGAACTTCCCTCTCAGGACTGCTTTTGCTGTGTCCCATAGATTTTGTGTTGTTGTATGTTCATTTTCATTAGTTTCTAGGATGTTTTTTATTTCTTCCTGGATCTCACTGGTAACTAATTAATTGTTTAAGAACATGCTATTTGGCCTCTATGATTAACAACCATTATTGATGATAGATCACTATGTGAATTCTGTTATATAATTTAGAAGGAGTTCTAAGAATTGGATGGCAGTTTTTAATAAAGCTCCTTCTAGAGTGGGGAAGGGGGGGTCAATGGGGACATCTGTAATACATTCAACAATAAAAAACAAAACAAAACAAAAAAAACTCCTCCTATTCCCATTCCTTTATTTAAGTAGCAAGTTTTCTTAATATATACACAGAACAGAGGAAGGGAATTTATATCTCACCCTGTTTAATTCTAAGAATAAGTGCCATTCCTGCCTGGAAACATAAACTGCTTGTGTAAAAACATTTTCCTGCCTTTTAAGATTGTACTTTTATGTTTAATACTTATTTATCAAAACAGTAATATATTTATTTCTGATGATTTCTCATAATAGTTGTAATAAAATATAATCCTATATATTGTTTAATATTTTATGCTCGCTGATAAAAGAACCTTTAAAGATTAGATTTTAATTTAAATACACATATTTACTGCATAGAAGAAAACTAAGTTAATGAGTAAAATATTTTCAAGGAAAATATACTACAGCCCTGGCAGGTTTTGCTCAGTGGTTGGAGCATCGGCCTGTGGACCAGAGAGTTCCCACTAGGGGCACATACCCCCCAAAAATATATATATATACTGCAGTAGGTAAAAATTCTGAAGGAGAAACAACTGGAAATATAAAACCAAATGAAGAAGAAATAGTGTAAAGTTTCTGAAAGTTAAAGAAAAGCTTGTTCCCATAATTTTTTAGAATGAATATTTTATTGTGATATGAACAGTTGCCATGAGAGCTACTCTCTGAACTAGGTACACAATATAGTGTTATTAATTGTAGGCACAATGTTGTATAACAGATCTCCAGAACTTCTTGCATAATTGTGGCTTCATTCCCATTGATCCTATTCTCCATTCCCCCTTCCCCTTCACCTAAACTACTGTGAACCAGCATTTTGCACTTTGAGTCTATGAATTTGACTATTTTACATGTCTCATATAAATGGGATCATGCAGCATTTGTCCTTCTGTGACTGATTGATTTCAGTCAGCATAATGTTTTGAAGGCTCTCTTATACTGCTGCATACTGCAGAATTCCCTTCTTTTAAGGCTGGATAATATTCCATTGTATATATTTTATTTTAAAAAAGTGGAGAATGTTGAGTAGCAGTGTAGTAACAAAGTCCACTGTGTACCTTTAAGAGTGATGTAATAGTTTGTTCAAAAATGTCAAAAGTTAAAATATATCCTCTGCACATATTTAACATTACAATGAAACATTTATGTTCAACTTGAAAATTAGTGAAAGAATATTTAGTTTAAACTTTTTGAAGATACACTAACAAAAAATTCTGAAGACCTCATGATTTGGAAGAATTGTTTTATAACCTAAATACATAATGTTCTATTTATCTCCATTACACGTGATTTCATCTCTTTCATGCCCAGAACATCCTTTGAAGTTAATGGAAGTGTAGTGCCAAGACAGAAGGAAGTATTAGAGAAAGTGATGATAGAAACACATCAATTGTTGTGTCTCCAGAGAGGATGTTTAAATGAGCAATCAATTTTATTCTTTTCTCCATCATATTCAAGGAACTTTTAGCCTGCTTACTTAATTTCAAAATTGTATCGCTCATTATTGGCCTACATTACAGCATTGATGAGTTAATAAAAGTATTCACCTTACAACTTCCAACTGGAATAGCTATAGAAAAAGAGAAAGGAGAGTAAGATTTTATAAGTGAGAAATGAAACAATAAAAGTTCTTTTACCTTAGAAATGAAAAGCAAGACGACCAACAGAGTTGTAACCACAATATAAAGAATAAAGACCCAAATCACTTCTTATCAACTGTATGTGCCTAAAGTTAGTTATTTTAAACTCTCTGAGACTAGGTTTCCTCAAATAAGAACCTATCTTAGAGGTTTCTGTCAATACATAAATGGGATTAAGTGTGAAGAGTTTGGCAAAATGCTCAATATAAAAATGTAAGTTATCTGTGAAATTGGCAAAGAAAGGAGTTTCTTTAATAAATAAAGCCAGGAGACAAATTTAAATATATTAATTAGAGTTTTATTTTTCTAAGTAGTGTCATTCAAAATCCACATAATTATATACATATATGCCTAACCAAAGGACACAGACAATAATGTGTTGAAGGCATGGGGGTGGGCGAGAGCAGGATGAAGGGGGTCAATGGGGAAAAAGTGAGGTATCTGTAAGACTTTCAACAAGAAAGATAAATTAAAAATAAAAATAAGTAAATTAATTTTAAAAATAAAATCTCCCTGATTATTTCAGAGATACTATCATTGCTAAGATATTTCAGTAACTTCTCTTCTGGGATTGTCTTTAATATAAAGTAATTTAGAATATTCTATCTTTTAAAGACTTTAAACAAAGTTTTTATTTTGAAGTAATTTTAGATTCATATGCAGTATTAAAAATACAGAAATGTCTTGTGTATCCTTTCCCCTGATTATAATGTCTTACAAAACCATAGTGCAATATCACAACCATGATATCAACATTGATACAATCCACTGATTAATTCACATTTTCCCAAGATTATTTGTGCCTGTGTGTGTGTGTACGTGTCTGTCTGACTGTCTGTTTAAGAAGACATTTAATTTTTCAAAGAAAGTATAACTGAAACCTTTCATAATTTTCAATTATCAGGCCCCTGTTTACCTAATAAGAATCTGGATCAGAATTTGAGTACCATGAAGAAAGGAAAACAGATGGAAATCCACAGACACTTCATTGCTTGGTAAAAATGTCATTATGACCCTGTGGCTGGGAAAAATTTCTTTCTTTCTTTCTTTCTTCATTTATTTTTATCCTCACCGGAGGACATTTTTCCTTTTTTTTTTTTTTGTTCAGGTAGAGTGGAAGGGAGAGAGAGGAACAGAGAGAGAGAGAGAGAAACATCGATGTGAAAGGAACACATCGAGTGGCTGCCACCCGCAAAACCGACCAGGGCCGGGGACAAACCGCAACCGAGGTACGCGCCCTTAGCGGGAACCGAACCCGGGTCTCTCAAGACCGCAGGCCGACGCTCTAACCGCTGAGCCAAACCAGCCAGGGCAAGGAAAAATTTCTTAATAAAATAAAAAATGTACAAACCTGAAAGAAGAAAACATACATTTGAGTATATAAAAATTAAACCCTTCTGTATTAGAAAGTACATTATTAATAAAGTTGAAATGCAACATATAGGCTGGACAAAAATATTTGCTACAGATATAAAGACAAATTATTTGTATCAAGAATATATAAAAACATTCTGTAAATGAACATGAAGACAAAATCATTATAGAAAAATTAAGACTCTAGGCTAACATTGGATTTATAGAAACAGGAGTATGAATTGAAATATTAGTGAAAAAATGCTCAGTTAGGGAAATGCAAGTTAAAAATAACAAAAATATTACCTTTCTTTTTGTAAATACCTGAAAGTTGAAAATATGAAGTGGAAATGGGTAAAATAATAATAACATATTTTAATTGAGTGCTATATGTGAGTTATTATATTTGATCTTTTATGAGGCAGGTGATGTTAGTATAAATTGGGCCAGCTGCATTGGAGGGCAGTTTGGTAGCACAGTATCTATTAAAATTTAAAATATACACACCCCATCACTCAGCAATTTTACTTCTTAGCATCTACCCTGGAGACATATTTGCTCATGGGCACACAGAAACATGTACAAGGATGTTTACTGCAACAGTGTCTGTAATAGTAAAAAATTAGAAATAATAAGGAATGGTTGTCTATACAGTAGCTCAAATAAATGAATATAGTTGTAAATACCAACATGAACAGGTTTTCAAAATATATTGTTAAATAGAAAAAGCAGCGTATACAACAATATAATTTATGATAAACACATACATCAACACAAGACATTTTACTATACAGTATATATATAATAAGTATAAATATATGTGATATATTAATCTTAATCAAATGTAATCTTTACTAAGAATAAAGTAAAACTCAGAGAGCCTAAACAACTTTCCATTTGATATTTACGCGACTTCTCAAAGCATTATAATTACTTGTTTTATATGTGCAATAGCAGAAGGATACACAAGGATAAATCAGATTTCTAATCTCAGTTCTGCTACTAACTGGCTATATTATTATTGATAAGTTAATTATGCTCTCTGACTTTTATTATGACAATTGAAAAATGGCTAGAATAATAAGCATCTTTTTTACAGGATTGTTTTCAGGATAAAATGAGTTACCGTATATAAATATCTTAGCTTGGTACCTGGCACAAAGTAAGCCCTCAAAACATAGTAGCTATTCTTAATAATGCCAAGGAAGAAGAAAACAGAAAACAAAAAACAAACAAACAAAAAAACAGCACAGGTGATTAACTCTGGGGATGTTCAGCAAGAGGTTTGTTAGGAAATGATATCTTAGTTGAACCTTTTTTTTTTTTCCATAAAGAAAAGAAGGGTGATTTAGGCTGTGGAAACAGTATACTTGTATGTTGGAATGCAAGCTGAGTTAAAACACAATGTAAAATTTGATGAGCTACTTATAACTGAGTAAAGGAATGGTAGGGAGAGAGTTTGGGTAAGACTGTGCAAGAACTTGGTTGTCATGCCATGATATTTGGGCATAATTGTGTTGATCAAGAGGAAGTATTGAAGAATTTTAAATAAAGAATCATGATTAACCCAGTTGGCAGAGTTGAGCATGTATTGTAGGAGGGAACAAGAGGTTTAATTGAGGTAGTGACAGTAGGATGGAGGAAGCCAAATAGAGTCTGAAGAGCAGGTCCAATCCAGTAATTAAAAGCAAAGTACTTGCTACAAGATCCAGTGACTCCTGTGTTATAAAACAGTAAAGAGAACGAAGGAAGGCAAGAAAGAGTGAGAATAAGCGGATCATACTAAGAATTATATTAAATACATTACAAATCCTGCTAAAATATTTCTCACCCTTCATCTAAGAATGTCTTTTTTTTTTTTTTGCTTAATTTTTGCTTTATTTGCTTTCATTACCTGCAAGTATTTTTTTCTGGATATCGAAGTTGTATTTGACAGTTTTTTCCTCTCAGCATGATAAAGATGTTCTACTGTCTTCTTCCCCCGTGGTTTATGATGAAAAATATGAAATCATTTAAATCTTTGTTTTCTTATAGGTGATTTTTTATCTAGCTACTTTAGAGAATTTGTCTTTAGCTTTGGTTTTCAGCAATTTGATAATGATTGTCTAGGCATATGTGTCTAGGCATACTCCTATCTGAATTTTCCTGTTTGAGATCTGATGAGCTTCTTAAATCTATAAATATATGTCTTTTAGTAATTTGGGGAAATTTTCTCATTGTTCATTCAAATAAACTTTGTATATCAAATGTCTCTGCTTTCATTTAGGGACTCCCAGCAATATATATGTTATACCATTTAGTATTGTGCCATGGATTCCTGAAGCTCTATTCAAATTTCAATATTTTTTTTCTCTCTGTTCCTTAAATTGTATATTTTATATTGATCTATCTTCAAGTTCACTAATTCTTCCCTCTGTCACATCCATTGTAACATTAAATCATCTACTGATTTGAAAATTTCAGATACAGTGATACCTCGGTTCTCGAACGCCTCGGTTTTCGACCAAATGGAGATTTGAGAAACTTTTGTCTCGGAATCCGAACAAATATTTGGAACTCGAACTTCCGAGATGAGCCGAGTTGAGCCGAATGGCGTTCATTCGGCCCAGCGCACCTTGCTTGCGTCATCAGTGTGAGTGCAGAGAGAGAGTCACGCTTTGTGGAGTCACGCTTTCCTATTGGGTTTCATTGCTTCGGTTCTCGAACAATTCGGTTGTCGACCGTCCTCCTGGAACGAATTATGTTCGAGAACCGAGGTATCACTGTATCATAATTTTCAGTTCTAAGAGCTCCATTTGGTTATATGTTACAGATTATATATCTCTGATGAGACCTTGATCTTTCCATTTATGGCAAGTGTGTTTACCTTTACATCACAGAACATAGTTAAAATATCTGCTTTAAAATATTGTTGTTGTTGTTGTTGTTGTTGTTGTTGATACTTCTAAAATTTAGATAATCTAGGGATAGACATCTGATGATTATTTCCCTTAAGAATTTATTAGAATTTCTTTAGTCTTTTCTATATTTAGTAATTTTGAATTGCATTATGAACATTGTGAGTATTCTGGATTACAGACTCAGGACCCTGTTATAATCTTCTAGAGATTTTTAATTTTTATTTTTGTTTGTTTTTTAGTAGAATATTAACTCAGTTTCAAACTACAATCTCTTCCTTATCTGCTGTAGGTGCTGGTTTTAATATCACTTCAGTTTTCCAGGCCTTTGTTATGCTATCTTGGATCTAGTACAGAGCCCAAGATTGAGTGTGAGATTATATGAGCTCATACACAGTTAGTGGATCTCTTTCTTTGCTTTCCTTCTCTTCATAATTCCCCATTACACTCTATGGTCTACAAGGTTCTCTTTTCTTATTTCTCTGGTCAGTAAGATTCATTTAGTGTGTAATTAAAAAAATTAGGCCTACTTTGGGTCAAATTCATATGACTTGACGTTCGGTGGTTAATACACAATGCAATGTACAGATAATGTATAACAGAATTATATACTTAAGACCTATATACTTTTATTAACCAGTGTAACCCCAGTAAATTTAATAAAATTAAAAAATAAAAAGAATCTCAGGGAGATTGTTAAAATGTGGCAAATAATAAGGTTTGAATAATTTTTAAAATAGAGTAGAATAATAAGGGAAAAAAAACTCAAAAACTCCTCCCGTTGCATATGATTTATCTAATTTTTACTTTTTTTCATAATCTTCCGGCTATTATTTATTTCTTGGAATATTCGTGTAGTTGTTTTGTGTGTGTGTGTGTGTCCAATTTTTATTTGTAATCAACAGAAGAGATGGTTTATTATTTTAGTCTGTCACATCAAAATCACAACTTCATTTATCTATTTTTAATCATACCTATGTTAAAGTGTCAAACAGTTCATAACATGATATTCATTTGCTAATTGTTGACTGTGTTGGTTCTCTTTACTGCCTAAATTTTTCTTCATTTGTTTTCTAAAGTCATTTTGAGAGGGTATGTTTATTATATCTCTTTCTCTCTTCTTCTCATTTAATGATAAGCAATCTATAACTTAGAGTCTATGCACTATCCTATCAACCTTCATATAAGTATAGTGTTTCTACTATTACTATTAATGTCTTATACTACCTTCTATGTTTTAGCTCAAGTGTTTTGCATTCATTATTAGTACTTTAAAATAATTTTTATATATGTACAAAATATTTTGCTGGGATTTTGAAATACACTGCATTAAATGTATAGATTGTTTGAGGAAAACTGACATCTTTACTACTACTACTACTCAGAGTTCCAGTCCAGGAACATATTATGTCTCACCATTTATTTAGACCTTCTATGATTTATTTTATCAGTATTTTTAGTTTTTAACACACAAGTCCTATACATTTTTTGTTAGATTTATACTTCAGTATTTCACATTTTGAGTGATAATAAATAATATTGTTTTCCAGATCCAGCTGCCCACCCTCAGAAACTGCAAGGTGCAGGGGCACCAGAGAGGCCTGTGTGACCCAGCAGGGATAGTGCCATGCAGTTACCCACAAGACCTTCGGGGTGCTGAAATACCAGAGAGGCCTGTGAGACCGAGCAGGGACTGTGCGATCTAGTTACCCACAGGATCTGCAGAGAATTGAAGCACCAGAGAGGCCTGAGCCACCCAGCAGGGACTGTGCCATCCAATTACCCACGGGACCTGTGGGGTGCTGAAGCAACAGAGAGGTCTGTGAAACCCAGCAGTCCATAACATAGGCATAGAGCCTGGTCCCCAAAGGGACTGTGCAATCTGGTTACCCTCAGGACCTGAAGGGTGAGGGGGCACCAGAAAGGCCTGTGCCACACAGCTGCACAAAATATAGGCTTAGAGGATAGGAAAATGGGGGCAGAGTGAATAGAAGCTACGCAGATGATCTCCCAGGACCAAACAGGAATTGCAAATAAAATAAAGAAAAATCCTTGCAACAAAGCAACAGAAAAGCAGCAGGACAAGCCCATAAAATCAGGGACACTGGTAGAATCTGTGGAGATGTGAGAGGGTGGCAGGCTGGGAGCCCATGGACAACATCAGTCTTAGCTGTGAAAAGCACCTTTGGATAATAAAGACTAAGCCCACTCCACAATGCAGAGAGCCAAGAGAGAACGCTAAAATAGCCAAAGCCACTCACCTGGGGGCTACAGCAGAAGGAGGGCAGACTGGGCTGGAACTCTGTGGGGACACCGGGATTTAGAGGGCACTCAGAGATTTTCCTGAGTTGCCGCCACAAAGGACAGTAGCCAGTGTGCTCCTTCCCAGAGCTCTGGGGAAGAGCAGGACCCCCCCCCCCCATCTCAGAGATTCAGCCTTTCCCAGGTGAGTCAAAGAAATGCAAATTGAGGCTCACTAACAACCAGCATCTATCCCACCCTCTGGAAATCCTCTTATACAGAACACCAGGAATACATTCCAAGACACTGAGTAACTAAGACTACTAGCCTCCAGAAAAAGGTACAGGATAACTAAACCTATTCTGGGCTTGAAAATCTACCCAGGAAAGTAAGACTTGACAGTGGTGTTTAATGTGGGCCGAGCAGGCTCATCCAAACCCAGTAGAGGGAGCCACAAACAGCAAAACACCAATACCCACAGGGAAAATTTGGCAGGCTTCAAAACCAACGGAGATATCCAAAATGGTGAAACTAAGAAACAAATCCCAAATGAAAGAACAAGAGAACTCTACTGAAGACAAGATCAATGAAATGCAGCTAAGCAAATTATCAGAGGTAGAGTTCAGAGCCATGATCTTGAGGAAGCTCAACAGAATGAGTAAGGACATCAGCACCAGAGTAAAGATGTAGAAACATTGAAAACCAAACAAATGGAAATGAAGAATGATATAGCAGAAATTAAGAACACATTGGAAAAACTAACCAGCAGAGTAGAGGAAGCTGAGGACAAAATCGGGGATTTAGAAGACAGGGTAGAATATATAAACCAATGAGAAAACCAAAAGGAAAAAATAATGCAAAAACAGAAAGATAGCTTAAGAGAACTGTGGGACAACTGGAAACGTAATAGCATCCACATCATATGAGTTCCCAAAGAGAAAAAAAAGGGCAAGTGTTAGAAAATATATTTGAAGAAATAATGACAAAAAATTTTCTAACTTGATAAAGAAAGAAGGCATTTAAATTCAAGAAGCAAAGAGAGCCCCAAGTAAGAAGAACTGAAACAGGCCCATACCAAGACACATAGTAATTAAAATGCCAAAAATAAAGACAAAGATAGAATCCTAAAGGCAGCAAGAGATAAGCAACAGGTTACCTACAAAGAAAACCCCATAAGGCTCTCAGCTGACTTCTCAACAGAAACACTACAGGACAGAAGGGCATGGCATGAGGTCATCAAGGTCATGAAGAACAAGGATCTCAATCCAAGACTACTTCATACAGCAAGTATATAGTTCAGAATAGAAGGTCAAATAAAGAGCTTTCCAGACAAAGAAAAGTCTAAGGGAATATATTAACACCAAACCAGCACTGGAAGACATGCTAAAAGGATTGCTGTAATTAGTAGAAGAAATAGGAAGAAAAATATAACCACATTAAACAAAAATGGCAATAAATAAGTACATATCAATTATCACCTTAAATGTGAATGGTTTGAATGCTCCAATAAAACGACACAGAGTAGCTGACTGGATAAGAAAGAATGACTCACATATATGTTGTTTAGAGGAGACCCGCCTCATTACAAAAGACACACATAGGTTGAAAGAGAATGGATGAAAAAAAATCTTTCAAGCAAATAGAAAGGAAAAAAAAGCTGGGGTGGCAATACTCATATCTGATAAAGTAGATTTCAAAATGAAGGCCATAACTAGAGACAAAGAAGGCCGCTACATAATATTGAAAGGATCGATCCAACAGGAAGATATAACTTAGGTAAACATATATGTACCCAATATAGGATCACCAACATATAAAAAAATCTTGTGGAGGACTTCAAAGGAGAAATCAACAGCAATACAATCAAAACAGGGGACTTCAATACCCCACTGACATCACTGGGTAGATCATCTAGCCAAAAAATTAACAAGAAAACACAGACTCTAAATGAAGTGCTTGATCAAATGGATTTAAAAGATATCTACAAAGATTACACTCCCAAACTATAGAATTCATTCTTTTTAAGTACACATGGGACATTCTCAAAGTAGACCATATGTTAGGGCACAAACTAAGTCTCTACAATTTCAAAAAGATTGAAATCATACCAAGCATTGCCACAGATCACAATGGCATACAACTAGAAATCAATTGCCACATAAACATGCAAAGACATTTGAAAACATGTAGGCTAAATAGCATGTTATTAAACAATGAATGGGTTACCATGGAGATCAAGGAAGAAATTAAAAACGTCCTGGAAACCAATGAAAATGGACACACAATAACACAAAATCAATGGGATGCAGCGAAAGCAGTTCTGAGAGGGAAGTTCATAGCACTACAGGCCTACCTCAAGAAGCAAGAAAAAATTTAAATACACTTTCTAACCTCACAACTTAAAGAACTAGAAAGCAAGCAAAAAGAAAACCCCAGAGCAAGTAGAAAGAAGGAAATACTAAATATGAGAGCTAAAATAAATGACATGGAGACCAAGAAAACAATTCAAAGGATCAATGAAACAAAACAGCTGGTTCTTTGAAAAGATAAACAAGATTGATGAACCCTTAGAAAGACTGAGCAAAATACAAAGAGAGAGAACCCAAATGCACAAAATCAGAAAATGAAAGATGAGAAATAATAACTGACACCACAGAAATACAAAGAATTATTAACAAATATTATGAACAATTATACGGCAAAAAAATTTGATAATCTAAGCAAAATGGACAAATTTCTAGAAACACATAGTCTCCCAAAACTGGACCAGGAAGAGATAAAAAAAAACTTAAACAAACCAATAACAACAAAAGAAATTGAAGATATCATCAAGACTCTCTCAGCAAACAAAAGCCCAGGCCCTGACTGCTTCTTGGGGAATTTTACTGAACATAAAGAGAACTAATACCCATTCTCCACAAATGATTTCAAAAAATTCAAGAAGAAGAAAGACTTCCAAACTCGTTTTATGAGGCCAGCATCATTATAATTACAAAACCAGAAAAAAAAAAAAAAACATTACAAAGAAAGAAAACTATAGACAAATATCCCTGGTGAACACAGATGTCAAAATCCTGAACAAAATGCTAGCAAATCGGATCCAGAAATACATCAAAAATGTATTCACCATGACCAAGTTGGATTCATCCCAGGGTTGCAAGGCTGGTACAATATTTTCAAATCAATAAATGTGATACACCACATAAACAAAATAAAAGATACAAATCATATGATCATATCAATAGTTGCTGAAAAAGCATTCAACAAAATCCAGCACCCATTTGTGATAAAAACACTCAGCAATGTTGGAATAAAGGAATCATATCTCGACATAATAAAGGCCATATATGAAAGAGCTACAGCCAACATCATACTCAATGGGCAAAAATGAACGACATTTCCATTAAGAACAGGAACAAGACAAGGATGCCCACTTTCACCACTCTTATTTAATACAGTACTGGACGTTTTAGCCACAGCAATTAGACAGGAAGAAAAAAATAAAAGGGATCCAAATTGAAAATGAGAAAGTGAAACTCATTATTCACAGATGACATGATACTATTCATATAAAACCCCAAGAATTTCATCAAAAATTTAGTTGACTTAATAAATGAATTTGGCAAAGTAGCATAATATAAAATTAACATCAAAAAATCAATGGCATTCTTATACACCAATGATGAACTCACAGAAAGAGAAACTAAAAAAAGAATCTCATTTACTATCACAGCAAAAAAATTAAGATATCTAGGAATAAATTTAACCAAAGAAATAAAGAACCTATTCGCAGAAAACTACAGGTCATTGAAAAAAGAAATAGAGGAAGATATTAAAAAGTGGAAGGACATACCCTGTTCATTGATTGGAAGAATTAATATCATTAAAATGTCCATACTACCCAAAGCAATCTATAGATTCAATGCAATCCTCATCAAAATACCAATGAAATACTTCACAGAACTAGAACAAATACTTCAAAAGTTCATATGAATAATTGTCTGTCTCTGTTTGTCTTGTTCCACTTAGGATAATACTTTCCATGTCCCTCCATGTCATCTCAAATGATCAGAGATCTTTCTTTCTTACAGCTGCATAGTACTCCATTGTGTATATGTACCACAGCTTTTTTATCCATACGCCTACTGATGGACTTTTGGGCTGTTTTCAGATCATAGCTATTGTAAACGGTGCTGATACAAACATGGGGGTACATATATTCTTTCTGATTGCTGTTTCAGGCTTTTTAGGGTATATTCCTAGAAGTGGGATCACTGGGTCAAATGGCAGCTTAATTTTTTTAATTTTTTGAGGTAACACCATAGTGTTTTTCATAGTGGCTGCACCAGTCTGCATTCCCACCAGCAGTGTACTAGAGTTCCCTTTTCTCCACACCCTCGCCAACACTTGTTGTTTGATGATTTGTTGATGGCAGTCATTCTGACAGGTGTGAGGTGATACCTCATTGTCGTTTTAATTTGCATCTCTCTGATAATATGTGATGTTGAACATTTCTTCATATGTCTTTTAGCCATTTGTATATCATGTTTGAAGAGGTGTCTATTTAGTTTCTCTGCCCATTTTTAATTGGGTTATTTGTCTTCCTTTTGTTGAGCTGTATGAGCATTCTGTATATATATTGGAAATTAACTCCTTATCTGATGTATCATTTGCAATTATGCTCCCCCATAGTGTGGGTTGCTTTCCATTTTGATAGTTGTTTCTTTTGCTGTGCAGAAGCTTTTGAGTGTTATGTCGTCCCATGTGTTCATTTTCTCCTTTATTTCTGTTGCTTTAGGTGATGTATCAGTAAAAATTTTGCTGTGTATGATGTCTAAAATTTTGTTGTCTACATTTTCTTCTAGGATTGTTATGGATTCATGAGTCACATTTAAGTCTTTTATCCATTTTGAGTTTATTCTTGTATATGGTGTAAGTTGATGGTCTAGTTTCATTTATTTGCATGTAATTGTCCAATGTTCTCAACACCATTTATTAAAGAGGCTGTCTTTACTTCACTGTATGCTCTTGCTAACTTTGTCAAATATTAATTGAGCATATTGCCTTGAGTCTATTTCTGGGTTCTCTGTTTTGATGTACTGGTCTATATGCCTGTTCTCGTGCTAGTACCAGGCTGTTTTGATTACAGTGTATTTGCAGTATAAATTTCTCTTATGTGTAAAATTTAATTAACTAAATAAGGTAATAAAGTGGAGAGAGTCTCATGAGCACAGAAAAGAGATTGACAGCTGTTAGAGAAGAGGGATTTAGGCTTTGGGTGAGAAGGATAAAATGATTAGGGATAGAAAAAATAGAAAGTCTCATGGACACAGACAACAGTATGGTGATTGCCAGAAGGAACAGGGTGGGGGGAGTACAACCCAATAAAGGGGGGATAAATGGTGATGGAAGGTGACTTGACTTGGGTTGGTGGGCACACAATACAATATGCAAATGATGTATTGTAGAGTTGTATACCTGAAACCTATATAATTTATCAACCAATTTCACCTCAATAAATTAAATAAAGTTTTTTAAAAATAAAGTAAAAAGAGAATAACAACAACAAAACTAACCTGATCTGCATTCATTTGGGGGCAAACAGACAAATAAACAACAAAAAATAAGTACTGCTCTAGGAAAGTGGGAAATAACTTTTAATCCTGGTTGGGATACAAATTATTTGAATGAGCTTAAGCAAGTTATATATATTCTACTCCTCAATGTTTTCACCTGGTAATTAAGATCAATAATACCAATTTGTAGAGTTATCAGTAGGATCCAGTGGAATAATGTGTATGAAAGTATTTTTGGAAATTAAAATAAATAAACTCCTGTATGAAATTGTGAAATATTTTCAGACATTCTGAGAATACAGAATGATAATATAACCAATAATCACTTAAGAATACATTGGCTCTCCCTGGCCAGTATGGCTCAATTGATTGAGTGTCATCCTGCGCATCAAAGGGTTCCTGGTTAGATTCCTGGTCAGGGTACATGTACAGGCTGCAAGTAAGCTGTGCGGTTGGGATGGGTATAGGAGGCAACCAAACAATGTTTTTCTCTCAGATCTATGTTTCTTTCTCTCTTCCTCTCTCTTCCTCTCTAAAATCAATAAAAAACATAAAATAAAATATAGTGGCTCATATTATATTTGCAATTTTATTTCTCTCATATTTTCACCTCTTTTTATTCTATTTATAGCACATAAATTATTGCTTTTAGGTTATTATCAAGCAACAGATAAGTGGTTGGTGAGTCAGTAAACTCTTTGGCCTTGGGTCTCTAATTTTGCTTGTTCTACCCATGGTCTCTGTGTAGACCTCTCTTTTCTCCCAATGCTTATTGCAGAAATATTTCACAGAAAATGGGGTGAAACTAAGCTTCAGGATACTGCTTCTTTTTCTTAAACAAACACTCTTATCACTAAGGGACAATACTGCCTTAGTTGATGACCTAGTAGTTAATATAAATAATGCTGTTTCTGTTAGGCTCTTTCAGCTATTCCGGTTTCCTACCTATAAATCAGTTAAAGATGCAAATTGAACTTGATTGCTTAGAAAGACATGAAGTCAGAGAGGATAGGTTTTACTTCAACAATACATATTAAAGGACAACTTGTCTTCAAAGCCAGATATTTTGCTTCATTTAATCTATTGGTTTTAAACTAAACAGAGTCTGGAAAAAGGAATAATCACATCATTCCCAAAGCTGATAAAAAAAAAATAAGCAACTCTGCCAGTGTGGCTCCATTGGTTGAGCTTTGTCCCATGCATCAGGACGGCACAGGTTCGATTTCAGGTAAGGTGCATACCTGGGTTGTGGGCTCGATCCCCAGCAGGGAGCATACAGGAGGCGGCCGATAGATGTTTCTCTCTCATTGATGTTTCTCTCTCTGTCTCTCCCTCTGCCTTCCTCTCTGAAATCAACAAAAACATATTCTAAAATAATTTCAGCATTTTGTATTAATATAAATTATAATAATGAGTGAGGTACATTTTGGTTTCATATAAAGCTGCACAGCAGTCATTTATTTCATTTGAATGCTAATTACAATCTTAATGTATGAATTAATTATGACATCTGTTGACTATGATGATATTGTTTAGAAATACTGTCCCTCAGATCAGATGAAAAGTTTTGCCTCTGTATGAAAAACTCAAGTGACTTGTTCTGACATATGGCATTAATATTCTTTGGGGTAAGCTTCATAAAACATTAAAACCAAATTAAGCTTAGAAAGGGGGCTAGCCCTGCTGATTTATTTATTTAAAGCTGAGAGAGTAGAGACCCTCTTTCTTTTTGTATGGCTAGATAAATACATATGTCTGTCTCACTGCCCCTGCCTATTTGCAGCATTTTTAGAGGTTTGATCAAAACTCTAAAATGAATATCTTTCTAAAATTATTATCTTCAAAGCTAGAACAGGATTTATTAAACCATGAAGCGTGTTGGCAAAGGCAGTAAGTATATGTTAGCGTGTTTGTCTAAAGCAGTTTAAACATTTCCTATGACAAAAAAAGAGACATTCTCCTAAATAAGAAGAAAGACTACATGTAAATGAGAATTGACACCTTCTGCACAGATCTTGCTAAAAAGCTGGAAAATTAGCAAGGGCTTCATTGACTCTTTCTGTGTCTTCCCCTTTGGGACTGAAGTGTACTGTAGAGTATCCTGTGGCATGTGGGACAAAATGTAAAGAAAGCCATGATGGTAATTGATCTTAAGTCATGCTTCTAGTAGAGAAACAATAGAATTTAATTTTTGTTATTATTCCTTTTTGGGTCAAGGAGATTTCTAAATAGAGAAGAACAGTTGGAAACAGTGTATATTCTGATATCTCCCAAATATATATCTTATTTGTTAATTTACTTGAAAAATATTAATAAATGCTTACCATATGTTAAGTAGTGTTTTAAGTGCTGAAGCTACATTAGTAGGTAAAGAAAACTCCCTAATCCCAAGAAGTTTACATTAGTAGAAGGAGACAGACAATACACAGAAATGTAAGTTTGAGCATATCTGAATGTGTCAAGTGTGAAGGAGAAATATGAAATGGTGCTACGGTTTGAATGTTTATAAGCACCCAAAATTTATATACTGAGGTCTAATCCCCAGTGTGATAGCATTAGGAGATAAGGCCTCTGGGACATAACACAGTCATGAAGGTAAAGCCCTCATGGATGAGGTCAGTGCTTCATAAATGAACCCCCCCCCAAAAAAACTTCCTTGCTACTTCTGCATAAGAGGACACAATAAGAAGATTACCATCTATGAATCAGGTAGTGGACCTTCATCAGGCACTGAATCTTTTGGTGACTTCGACTTGGACATCCACTATCTAGAACTGTGAAAAATAAGTGTCTTGCAGTTTATGAGCTACCCAGTCTATGCTATTTTGTTATGACAGCCCAAATTGCCCAAGACACAGGGTAAGAGGGATAGGCAGAGATGGAGAATGGGATAAGGTTCCCTGTCAAGAGGAAAAAAAATCACTCCAGAACAAGATTTAAAGTAGAAGTATTCTTGGCATGAATGACAATGGTAAGGTTAGAGAGGCTGGAGAAGAGGAAGTAAAGGAAAAACTGCAGTCTGTGAGTTCAGGGAAGCAGTGTGTGTGTGTGTGTGTGTGTGTGTGTGTGTGTGTGTGCATGTGTGTGTTTTGGGGATCAAAAAATTTAGGGCTTTTTATGCTACTATAAGGACATTAGATTTTAGTCAAAGGAAACTAAGAAGCCATTATATTTTGAATGGAGAAAGGATATAACCTATTTCAGTTTAAGTGAATCTGGATGCTCTGTGTAGAATAGACAGTGGGAAACAAGGGCATAAGTGAGGCAGTCTGTTAGGGGGATTTTGCAATAATGCAGGATAGAGATAATATTGGCTTGAACCAAGAGAATAGTGACAAAGTAGGAGAAAAGTGATTAAAACAATTGAAATATTTCAAAAGAAGAGCTGAATTTTCTGATGTAATGGTTATAGAGTATGCCAGAAAGAGATGAGCAATGATGACTCACAGATCATTGGTCTGCATAAATGGAATTTACATTTACTGAAGTGGTGAAGATGGGGAATGAGCACATTTCAGGCATGTGTAAGGTAAATAGGAAAGTACTCCCTGCCAAAACATTCCTCTGCATACAGGTTTATATATCCAACTGACTACCTCACACACACACACACACACACACACACACACATACATATATAGACACACACACACACACACACACACACACATAATCTATTTCCAAAATATATTTGGTAAAACCTTTCACTTCTCTCCATCCCAATGTCCACTGCCCTGATCTAAGTCACCAACACTTATTTACCTGAACCAAGGCCATAGCTTCCTAATTAACTTTCATGCTACTGCTGCATATGCCCATCCATTCTCTATTAGCAGCTAGAAGTAATTCTTTACAATGATGTAATTGATCATTTCATTCTGCTGCTTAAAACCCTTCAATGTTTTTCCATTTCTCTGAGGAAAACAATGGAAAAAAAAAATCTCTCTCTCAGTCTAACAAACCCTTCATAAGTTGATTGTAGGTTCCTCTCCAATCTCATCTTTACTTATTCTCCCACTTGCCTTCTGTGGTGTAGCCACACAGGACTCCTTTCCTGACTTTAATTTGCCCCACTATTTTCCCCATCCATATTTTGCTCTTTCTTTTCAACTCAGTAGCTGCTACCTCAGTAGTCTTTCTTGTGTAACTCTTTATTCATGTATGCCCTGTTGCTGGATATATATTGCAATCCCAAAGCACTGGAGCAGTGGAAAAGACTGACATAAATTTATTGTCTAAAGTATACAAACAATTCCAGAAAACAAACAAGAAAATATGATAATCTTTATAGAAAATTGAACAAAACATATGGATGATAAGTTTACATAATAAGAAACTTTAAAAGCCAACAAACATATGTAAACATGCTAAAAATCAAGAGTAATTAGAAAAATGCATATTAAAAGAATAATGAGAATTTTACTTTATACCTACCTGACTGTAAAATATGAGAAAACTTAGTAATGTTAAATGTTGTTAGGCATGTGGGGATGTATTGCTGACGGGAATGAGGACCTGAGCAGCCACTCTGTTGGAGAGCAATTTGGTACTCCTTAGGCTAAGTACCAATATGCATATATATACTATGACCAGGAAATGCTTCATCTGAGATTAATCAAGAAGGTGTGCTCACACAGCTCCATATGGGGAGATATATACGGTTATTGATTTTAGTATTGCAATAATAATGACTTGTTGGACTACCTGGGTGTCCATTCACTGGGAGACTGGAGAAAAGAAACAGTGAATATTTATCATGGAGTATTGTGCAGCAAGTAGAAGCAAGAATTTAGAACATGTATGTATTTTAAAAGCAGTGCAAAGTAGAAAAAGGTCAGAAAATGATATATATAATAAAGTATCAGTTTTATTATATAAATTTCATCAATGCAAAACAATGATCTTCATTTTACAAAAGCATAAATGAACCATCAAGAAAATAGTTGCTGAAGGGTGGGAAACTGAAGATGAATAAGAGATGAAAAGGGAATAAATAAGTACAAAAAAATAAGAGAAAAAACTTGCATAAACCAATGATAAAGATACACCATGAACTGAAAGGTATAATGAATGTACATTCTGCACCTAAGATCCAAAGATCATAAATACAAACGAATCAACTCAGATAAAGGCTTCTGTGATCTCTGATTATTTTAAAAATTTTTTGAAATTGGGTTCCTTTTTTGAATTAATTTTCCCTTTTTATTGAATTTATTGGGATGACACTGGTAAAAAAATTATACAGATTTCAGGTGCACAGTTCCAGAACACATCATCTGTACACTGCATTGTGTATTCGCCACCCGAGTCAAGTGTCCTTTCATTACCATTTATCTTCCCTATACCCACCTGCCCCTCCCCTCCTCCATCCTCTTCCTAGCAATCACCACACTGTTGTCCATGTCCATGAGTTTTTCTCTTTGTTTTCTTTTTTGACACATCCTTCCACCGAGCCCCTCAACACCCCACCCCTGACAGCTGTCTTTATTTACTCTCTATCATTAAGCCTGTCTTTATTTTGCTTGTTAGTTCAACTTGTTCATTAGATTCTACATATGAGTGAAATCATATGGTACTTGTTTTTCTCTGACTATTCTTTTGTCCTCTCTACATTTCTGTCTGGTCATATACAATTAAGTCAGGCTACCAGGTATGAGTTACTAATGTACTACACATTTCTATCAGAAAATTTCACTAGAGCTCATTTGGTAATCTTATGATGCTTAAAATTGACTCAAAAGACTTAAAAATTTACTTGATTACGAAAATAATCCATATTCGTTGTGAATACTTAGAAAATACAAAATAAAGATAAGAAATAATAATTTAAAAAATAATCAAGAAGAAAATAATCTGCACTATAATCTCACCATCCAGAATAACTGCAGTTAATATTTGATACATTTATTTTTAGCCTTTTTTCCTAAATGTTAGTATGTCTATATAAGTTTTAATATTAAACATGTATGTAGATACACAGATATATGTGCATATGTTTAATTTTTGGTAATTATACTATATGTAAATTTCAATATTATCAGAATTAAATAGCATAACTTTAAAAATGTTTGCTTAGTTTATAGGTATTTATGGCATCACATTCTTTCAGTTTTTATTTATTTCCTTATCAGTGAAGCTTTATTTCTTATGTTTTTTAGTTCTTACAAACTGATCGTGAATTTTGTTCATTGTTCTGTAAGATTCTTGATAAAAATCATTTATATATTTTCTCTATGTGTGAATATCATATTATTTTCACGCCTCTGGTTGTCATTTATTTTAATTTATGCCAAAGAATTCCTTTTTTTCTTCCAATTTTTATTAACTTATTTTTGTTGCAGATATTTCTCAATTTCCCTCCCCCAGACCCTCTCTTCACCATCCAACCCCCACATCCTCCAAGCATTGTTGTCTATGTCCATTGGTTATGCATACATGCATGTAAGTTCTTTAGTTCATTTTATTCATCCCCCTCAAGCACCTACTTTGAAATTTTTCAGTCTGATCCAAACTCCTTTCTACGTCTCTGGGTCTATTTTGTTCATCGGCCCACCTTGTCCATAAATAAGTGAGATCATGTGGTATTTGTCTTTCTATAATTGGCTTATCTCACTTACCATAATACTCTCAAGTACCATCCATGTTGTCTCAAAGGATAAGAGATCTTTCTTTCTTATAGCTGCATTGTACTCCATTGTGTATAAGTACAACAGCTTTTTTATCCATCTGTCTACTGATGGACACTTGGGCTGTTTCCAGATCTCAGCGATTGAAAATGGTTCCGCTATGAACATAGGGGTAAATATATTCTTTCTGATTGGTGTTTCAGGTTTCTTATGCTATATTCCTAGAAGTAGAATCACTGGGTCAAATGGCAATTCAATTTTTAGTTTTTTGAGGTTACACCATATTGTTTTCCATAGGTGGCTGCCCCAGTCTGCATTCCCACCAGCAGTGTACTAGAGTCCCCTTTTCTCCACACCCTCACCAGTACTTGTGCTTTGATGATATGTTGATGGCAGCCATTCTGACAGGTGTGAGGTGATACCTCATTATTGTTTTAATTTGCATCTCTCTGATGATTAGTGATGTTGAGCATTTCTTCATATGTCTTTTGGCCATTTGTATGTCCTGTTTGGAGAGGTGTCTATTTAGCTCCTCTGCCCAGTTTTTAATTGAGTTCTTTGTCTTCCTTTTGTTGAGTTGTATGAGCACTCTATATATTTTGGAAATTAACCCCTTATCTGATGTATCATTGGTGATTATGCTCTCCCATAGAGTAAGTAACCTTTCCATTTTGATGGTTGTTTCTTTCACTGTGCAGACCTTTTGAGTTTAATGTAGCCCCATGTGTTCATTTTCTCCCTTGTTTCTGTTGCTTAGGTGATGTATCAGTAAAAATTCTGCAGCGTATGATGTCTGTAAATTTATTGCCTATATGTTCTTCTATGATTTTATTGGATTCACAAGTCACATTTAAGTCTTTTATTCATTTTGAATTTATTTTTATTTACGGTGTAAGTTGATGGTCTAATTTCATTTTTTGCATGTAGGTGGGTGTCCAATTTTCCCAACACCATTTCATAAAGAGTCTGTCCTTAGTCTATTGTATGCTCTTGCTAACTTTGTCAAATATTAATTGAGCATAATGTTTTGGGTCGATTTCTGGGTTCTCTGTTCTATTCCATTGATTTATATGCCTGTTCTTGTGCCTACAGGTTGTTTTGATTACAGTGACTTTGTAGTATAACCTGATATCTGGTATTGTGATCCCACCTACTTTGTCCTTCTTTTTCAAGAGTGCCATGGGTATTAGGGGTCTTTTTTGGTTCTATATAAACTTCTGAAGTATTTGTTCTAGTTCTGTGTAATATGTTTTTGGTATTTTGATGGGGATTGAACTGAATCTACAGATGGCTTTTGGTAGTATAAACATTTTAATAATGTTAATTCTTCCAATCCATGAACAAAGTATGTGCTTCCACTTTTTCATATTTCCCCTATTTTTTTCAATATTCTGTAATTTTCTGTGAAGAGGTCTTTTACTTCTTTGGTTAAGTTTACTTCTAGGTATCTTAGTTTTTTTGATGCAGTGGTAAATGGAATTGCTTTTTTAGTTTCTGTTTCTGTGCGTTCATCATTGGTGTATAAGAATGCCATTGAGGAAGTAGGAGATGGCTGCCATCAGGACTGGAGAGAGGGTGAGTGTGTGAGTGGACTTGAAAGTGGATGACAAAACCCAAACAGTGCAGAGCTGTGAAGGAGAAATTTCTTGTGTTGTGGACAGGAGCAGCCCTCTACCGCAGTAATCCTCCCTTCAGGGCACTTCTCCCTGCACCAAGGGAAGATCCCAACATTTTGGAAGATTCTGGGTCTTCCCTGGCATTAGGCAGTGAAAGAAGCTAGGGTGCAGCAACCTGAGCCTACCAGCACACCTATCACCATTGAACAGGTGGACATTCTGTGTCAACACAGACCAATGCACTGTAGTGGAGCTCCTACGGAGCCGGTCTCTGAAGCCAAAGACAACCCAGAGTCCAGCACCATCCCCCATAGTAGCAGCCTGGTAAGAGTCGAGATATACTCCCAGCAACAAAGGCCGGGGAGCAGACATCTATCCCCAGGAATCAGAAGCACAGACCAGCAGCTGAGACCCATCCCCAAAAACTACAGCAAAAGCTGAGCAGGACATGAGCCCCATGAGGCAGTAAGACTCCCCAGCAACCAGAGGTGATACCTGGGGCTCCATAGAGGCCTGTGGGGTTCAGTAGCCCACAAGAGCAGTGGGAAGCCAGAGCCCCAGAGAGACTGGTGTGATCCAGCTTCCCACCCACTGGAACTGCAGGGTGTGGGGGCACCAGATAGGCCTGTGCGACTCAGCAGGGACTGTGCCATCCAGTTACCCACTAGATTTGTGAAGTGCTGAAGTACCAGAGAGACCTGTGCCACCCAGCAGGGACTGTGCCATGCAATTATATGCGGTACCTGTGGGGTGCTGAAACACCAGAGAGGCGTGTGCAACCCAGCAGGAACTGTGCGATCTAATTATTTATGGGACCTATGGGGTGCTAAAGCACTAGAGAGGCCAGCAGGACTCAGCAGAGACTGTGCCATACATTTACCCACAAAACCTGCTGGGTGCTGAAGCACCAGAGAGGCCTGTGCCACTCAAAAGCTCATAACAGAGGCATAGAGCCGGGTCCCCAAAGGGAATGTGCACTCCAGTTACCCGTGGGACGTGCAGGGTGCAGGGGCACCAGGAAGGCATGTGCAACACAGCTGTGCACAAGATAGGCATAGAGAATGTGAAAAAATGAAGGCGGAGTGAATAGAAACTGAACAGATGATCTCCCAGGACCAAAGAGGAATTACAAATAAAATAAAGACAAATCCTCTGCAAAAAAGCAACAGAAAAGCATCGGGACAGGAGTGTATAACCAGAAACACTGGTAGGATCTGCGGAGGCACCAGAGGGTGGCAGGCTGGGAGCCCAAGGACAGCAGTAGTCTTAGCTGTGAGCAACATCTTTGGGGAATAAAGACCAAGCCCTCTCCACTACACAGAGAGCAGGAAAGAGCGCTAAAATAGCCACAGCCACTCAACTGGAGCCTATGGTAGAGGGAGGGCAGACAGGGCTGGAACTCTGTGGATACACTCGGGATTTGGATGGCACTCAGAGATTTTACTGAATTGTCACCACAAAAGACAGTAGCCAGAGTGCTACTTCCCTGAGCTGTGGAGAGAATCAGCAGTCCCCACACCCCCACTTTGGATATTCAGGTTTTCCCAGGTGAGGCAAAGAAATTCAAATTGAGGTTCATTAACAACCAGCATCTATCCCACCCTCTGGAAATTCTCTTATGCAGAAAACCAGGGCTACATTCTAAGGCACTGGTTAACTAAGACTACTAGCCACCAGGAAAAAGCTAGAGGATGACTGAACCCTCCTTGGGCATGCAAATCTACCCAGAAAAATAAGACGTAACAGTGGTGTTTAACATGGGCCCAACCAGGCTCCAATCCCAGGAGACGGAGCCGCAAACAGCAGAACACCAACACAACAGGGAAAATATGGCAGGATCAAAAACCCATTGAGATAGCCAAAATGGTGAAAGAAAGAAACAAATCCCAAATGAAAGAACAGGAGAACTCTATCAAAGATTAGATCATTGAAATTCAGCTAAGCAAATTATCAGAAGTAGAGTTCAGAGCCATGATCTTGAGAAAGCTAAATAGCATGAGTAAAGACATCAGCTCCACGAGTAAAGATACAGAAACATCAAAAACCAACCAAGTGGAAATGAAGAATGACATAGCAGAAACTAAGAACATATTGGAAGGACTAACCAGCAGAGTAGAGGAAGCTGAGAACCAGATCAGTGAATTAGAAGACAGGGTAGAAAAAATCAACCAATCAGAAAACCAAAATGAAAAAAACAATTAAAAAACAGAAAGGCAGCTTAAGAGTACTGTGGGACAACTGGAAACATAGTGACATTCACATTATAGTAGACCCCGAAGAGGAAGAAGATGGGCAAGGGTTAGAGAATGTATTTGAAGAAATAGTGACAGAAAACTTTCCTAACATGGTGAAGAAAGAAGGCATTCAAGTTCAGCATCCACAGAGAGCCCCAAGTAAGAAGAACCCAAACAAGCCCATACCAAGACAAATAGTAATTAAAATGCCAAAAATTAAAGACAAAGAGAGAATCTTAAAAGCAGTAAGAGACAAGCAACAGGTTACCTACAGAGGAACCCCAAAAGGCTTTCAGCTGACTTCTCAACAGAAACATTACAGGCCAGAAGGGAGTGGCATGAAGTACTCAAAGTCATGAAAAACAAGGATCTGAATCCAAGACAACTCTATCCAGCAAGGCTATCATTCAAAATAAAAGGTCAAATAAAAAGCTTTTCAGACCAAAAAAAAAAAAAAAAAAAAAAAAGCTAAGGAAATATACTAACACCAAAACAGCACTGCAAGATATGCTAAAAGAACTGCTGTAATTAGTAGAAGAAAAAGGAAGAAAAATAGAACCACAGTAAACAAAAATGGCAATAAATAAGTACATATCAATTATCACCTTAAATGTGAATGGTTTGAATGCTCCAATAAAAAGACACAGAGTAGCTGACTGGATAAGAAAGAATTACTCACATATATGTTGTTTACAAAAGACCCACATCACAACAAAAGACACACATAGGTTGAAAGAGAAGGGATAGAAAAAAATCTTCCAAGCAAATGGAAAAGAAAAAAAAAAGCTGGGGTAGCAATACTCATATCTGATAAAGTAGATTTTAAAGTGAAGGTCATAACTAGAGACAAAGGAGGCGACTATATAATATTGAAAGGATATATCCAACAGGATGTAATAACCTTGGTAAACAAATATGCACCCAATATAGGAGCACCAACATGTATTAAAAATCTTGTGGAGGACTTCAAAGAAGAAATCCACAGCAATACAATCATAGCAGGGGACTTCAATACCCTACTGACATCACTGGATAGATCTTCTAGACAAAAAAATTAACAAGAAAACACAGACTCTAATTAAAGCACTAAATTAAATGTATTTAATAGATATCTACAGAGAATTATACCCGAAAACCACAGAATTCACATTCTTCTCCAGTGCACATGAAACATTCTCACAGACAGACCACATGTTAGTGCACAAACTAAGTCTTTACACCTTCAAGAAGATTGAAATAATATCAAGCATCTTCTCAAATCACAATGGCATGAAACTAGAAATGAATTGCCACAAGAACATGCAAAGACATTTGAAAACATGGAGGCTAAATATCATGTAATTGAATGGTGCGGTGAGGATCTGCAAAATGAACAAAAAACACAAACACACACAAAGACAGACAAGACTGAAGCCCCGAAGTCCTGCAGCAGTTTACTTTTATAGCTAAGGAGATAGGCCTCCAAGGTCCCAGTTTCTTTCAAGATAACTAATCTAATTATCACCCCTCCTGGTTCTTATCAACCCTCATTCAAAGGTTAGCACTGATCTTAAGAACAACTGGTCCTTCCTGTTTGCAGGCAAGGAGGAGGAGCGAGCCTGTGTGCAGGACATGCTCTGAATGGTTCTTAAGAGTTGAGCAGCACTCCAAGTCATCTGTGTGCAGAATAACATTGTTAACCTTTGTGTGAGTCCATCCGTGTGTGGAATAAACTCACATACAATCTACAATTGAATGATAAATGGGTTACCGAGGAGATCAAGGAAGAAATTAAAAACTTCCTGGAAATCAATGAAATGAACAAACAACAACACAAAATCCATGGGATGCATAGAAAGCAGTTCTGAGACAAAAGTTTATAGCACTAGAGGCCTACCCCAAGAAAAAAAAAGAAATATTTCTAATAGACTATCTAATGTCACAACTTAAACAACTAGAAAGTAAACAAAAAGAAAACCCCAGAGCAAGTAAAAGGAAGGAAATAGTAAAGATCAGAGCAGAAGTAAATGACATGGAGACCAATGAAACAAAGAGCTGGTTTTTGAAAAAATAAACAAGATTGATGGACCCTTAGCTAGACTCACCAAGAAACAAAGAGAGAGAACCCAAATAAACACCATCAGAAATGAAAGAGAAGAAATAACTGACACCACAGAAATACAAAGGATTGTGAACAAATATTATGAACAATTATACGGCAAAAAATTTGACAATCTAAGTGAAATGGACAAATTTATAAAAACACATAGTCCCCCAAAACTGGACCGGGAAGAGATTGAAAAATTGAATAGACCAACAACAAAAAAGAAATTGAAGATGTAATCAAGACTCTCCCAGAAAACAAAAGCCCAGGCCCAGAAGGCTTCACGAGGGAATTTTACCGAACATTCAAAGAAGAACTAACAACCATTCTCCTCAAACTATTTCAAAAAATTCAAGAGGGAAGACTTCCAAACTTGTCTTCATAATTCTAATTCCAAAACCAGAAAAAGACACTACAAAGAAAGAAAACTAGAGACCAATATCCCTGATGAACATATATGCCAAAATCCTGAACAAAATATTAGCAAATTGAATCCAGCAATACATCAAAAATTATTCACCATGACCTAGTGGGATTCATCCCAGGGATACAAGGCTGGTGAAATATTCACAAATCAATAAATGTGATACACCACATAAACAAAATAATAAAAATCATATGATCATATCAATACACACTGAAAAAGCATTTGACAAAATCCAGCGCCCATTACTGATAAAAAATATTTAGGAATGTGGGAATAGAGGGATTATATTTTGATATAAGAAAGGCGACATATGAAAGACCTAATACCTACATCATACTCAATGGGCAAAAATTAAAAGCATTTCCTTTAAGAACAGGAAAAAGACAATGATACCTACTTTTGCCACTCTTATTCAACATAGTACTGGAAGTCTTAGCCACCGCAATCAGAGAGGATAAAAAATAAAAGGGATCCAAATAGAAAAGGAGGAAGTGAAACTGTCATTATTCACAGATGACATGATACTATACATAGAAAACCCCAAAGACTCCATTAAAAATTTACTTTTCTTAATAAATTAATTTGGCAAAGTAGCAGGATACAAAATTAACGTCAAGAAATTGATGGCATTCTTATACACCAATAATGAACTCACAGAAAGAGAAATTAAAAAAACAACAACAATCTCATTTACCATCCCGGCAAAAAAAAAAGTAAGATATCAAGAAATAAAGTTAACCAAAGAAATAAAGGACCTGTTTACAGAAAACTACAGATCATTGAAAAAGAAAATAGAAGAAGATTTAAAAACGTGGAAGCACATACCTTGAAAAGGAAAGTGAGAATTAACATCATTAAAATGTCCATACTACCTAAAGCAATCTATAAATCCAATACAATCCCCATCAAACTACCAACGACATACTTCACAGAACTAGAACAAGTACTTCAAAAGTTCATATGGAACCAAGAAAGACCTCAAATAGCCACAGCAATCTTGAAAAAGAACAAAGTTGGAGGAATCACATTACCATATTTCAGGTTATACTACAAAGCCACTGTAATTAAAACAGCCTGGTACTGGCACAAGAACATCAGATAGATCAAGAGAATAGAATAGAGAAGCTAGAAATTGACCCAAGGAAATATGCTTAATTAGTATTTGACAAAGGTGTCAAGAGCAAACAGTGGAGTAAAGACAGTCTCTTTAATAAATGGGGTTGGGAAAATTGGACAGCTACATACAGAAAAATGAAACTAGACAATCCACTTACACCATGCACAAGAAAAAACTCAAAATGGATAAAAGACTTAAATATGACTCATGAATCTATAAAAAACTTAGAAGAAAATGTAGGCAACAAAATTTCAGACATTTTACGCAGCAGAATTTTCACTGATATGTCACTTAAGGAAAAAGAAAGAAAGGAGAAAATGAACACATGGGACTACCTCAACTGAAAAGCTTCTGAACAGCAGAAGATACAATCATCAAAATGGAAAAGCAACCCACTTAATGGGAGAGTATAATTGCCAATGATATATCAGATAAGGGATTACTTTTCAATATATATATAGAATGCTCATACTACTCAACAAAAGGAAGACAAAGAACCCAATTGAAAAATGGGCAGAGGAACTAAATAGACACCTCTTCAAACAGGACGTACAAATGGCTAAGAAACATATGAAGAATGCTCAACATCACTAATCATCAGAAAGATGCAAATTAAAACAACAATGAGGTATCACCTCACACCTGTAAGAATTGCCTCCATGAACAAATCATCAAACAACAAGTGTTGGCAAGGGTATGGAGAAAAGAGGACTCTAGTACACTGCTGGTGGGAATGCAGACTGGTGCAGCCACTGTGGAAAACACTATGGTGTTACCTCAAAATATTAAAAATTGAACTTCCATTTGACCCAGTGATCCCACTTCTAGGAATTACCCTAAGATGCCAGAAACATCAATCAAAAAGAATATATGAATCCCCACTTTCATAGCAGCACTATTCACAATAGCTAAGATCCGGAAACAGCCCAAATGTCCATCAGTAGATAAATGGATAAAATAGCAGTGGTACATATACACAATGGAGTGCTATTCAGGTGTAAGACAGAAAAATCTCTTATCCTTTGAGACTTCATGGAGGGACTTGGAAAGTATTATCCTAAGTGAATCAAGCGAAACAAAGACAAGTATCGTATGATCTAACTTACTTGCGGAATATAATGAACATAACAGTCTGAGGAATGGGGTAGTCTCAGAGATGTGGAAGTGGGGTACAGATTGACAATCCCCAGAGGAGGGGGTGGTGGGGGAGAGATAAACCACAGAACTTATATTCATGTGTGCATGAACAATTTACATGGACAACAATGCTGGCGACAGTGTGGGGAGGGAGAGAGAGGGGGGAATCAGTGGGAGGAAAAAGAGAAACATGTGTAACAAAAATGAATGAATTAATTAAAAAAAAAGAATGCCATTGATTTCTTTATTTTTTTTTTAAGAATTTTTTATTTATTTTTTTGTTACAGATATTTTAACTTTTTACCCCATTAGCACCCCCCACACCACCCCACCTCCGACCCGTCCCCGGCTTAGTTGTTCATGTCCATTGGACATGCATACATGCATATAAGTTCTGTGGTTTATCTCTCCCCTCCCCACCCCCTCTTCTGAGGGATGTCAGTCTGTGCCCCACTTCCATGTTTCTGGGTCTACTGTATTACTCAGACTGTTATGTTCATTATATTCCGTATATAAGTGAGATCATGTGGTATTTGTCTTTTTCTGCTTGGCTTCTTTCAGTTACTATAATACTTTCCAGGTCCCTCCATGTCGTCTCAAAGGATAAGAGATCTTTCTTTCTTACCGCTGCATAGTACTCCATTGTGTATATGTACCACAGCTTTTTTATCCATTCGTCTACTGGTGGACACTTGGGCTGTTTTTAGATCTTAGCTATTGTAAATAGTGCTGCTATGAACATGGGGGTACATATATTCTTCCTGATTGGTGTTTCAGGCTTCTTAGGGTGTATTCCCAGCAGTGGGATCACTGGGTCAAATGGAAGTTCAATTTTTAATTTTTTGAGGTAGCACCATATTGTTTTCCATAGCGGCTGCACCAGTCTGCATTCCCACCACCAGTGTATTAGAGTCCCCTTTTCTCCACACCCTGGCCAACACTTGTTGTTTGACGATTTGTTGATGGCGGCCATTCTGACAGGTGTGAGGTGTTACCTCATTGTTGTTTTAATTTGCATCTCTCTGATGATTAGTGATGTTGAGCATTTCTTCATATGTCTCTTGGCCATTTGTACGTCCTGTTTGGAGAGGTGTCTATTCAGCTCCTCTGCCCATTTTTTAATTGGGTTCTTTGTCTTCCTTTTGTTGAGTTGTAGGAGCACTCTATATATATTGGAAATTAACCCCTTATCTGATACATCATTGGCAATGATGTTCTCCCATACAGTGGGTTGCCTTTCCATTTTGATGGTTTTTTCTTTTGCTGTGCAGAAGCTTTTTAGTTTGATGTAGTCCCATGTGTTCATTTTCTCCTTTATTTCTGTTGCCTTAGGTGATGTATCAGTGAAAATTCTGCTCCATATGATGTCCGAAATTTTGTTGCCTACATTTTCTTCTAGAATTTTTATGGATTCACGGGTCACATTTAAGTCTTTTATCCATTTTGAGTTTATTTTTGTGTATGGTGTATGTTGATGGTCTAGTTTCATTTTTTTTTTTTTTTTTTTTTTTGCCTGTAGCTGTCCACTTTCCCCAACAGCATTTATTAAAGAGGCTGTCTTTACTCCACTGTATGCTATTGCCACCTTTGTCAAATATTAATTGAGCATATTGCCTTGGGTCCATTTCTGGGTTTTCAGTTGTGTTCCACTGGTCTATATGCCTGTTCTTGTGCCAGTACCAGGCTGTTTTGGTTACAGTCGCTTTGTAGTATAACCTGATATCTGGTATTGTGATCCCACCTACTTTGCTATTTTTTTTCAAGATTGCTGTGGCTATTCGGGGTCTTTTTTGGTTCAATATGAACTTTTGAAGTATTTGTTCTAGTTCTATGAAATATGTCGTTGGTATTTTGATGGGGATTGCATTGAATCTATAGATTTCATTGGGTAGTATGGACATTTTAATGATGTTAATTCTTCCAATCCATGAACAGGGTATGTGCTTCCACTTTTTTATATCTTCCTCTATTTCTTTTTTCAATGACCTGTAGTTTTCTGCAAATAGGTCCTTTACTTCTTTGGTTAAGTTTATTCCTAGGTATCGTAATTTTTTTGGCGCGATGGTAAATGGGATTGTTTTTTTCAGTTTCTCTTTCTGTGAGTTCATCATTGGTGTACAAGAAGGCCGTCGATTTCTTGACGTTAATTTTGTATCCTGCTACTTTGCCAAATTCATTTCTTAAGTCTAGTAGATTTTTGATGGAGTCTTCAGGGTTTTCTATGTATAATATCATGTCATCTGCAAATAATGACAGTTTCACTTCCTCCTTTCCAGTTTGGATCCCTTTTATTTTTTCTTCATGTCTGATTGCTGTGGCTAAGACTTCCAGTACAATGTTAAATAAGAGTGACAAAAGTGGACATCCCTGTCTTGTTCCTGTTCTTAATGGAAATGTTTTTAGTTTCTGTCCATTGAGTATGATGTTGGCTGTAGGTCTTTCATATATGGCCTTTATTATGTCGAGATATGATCCCTCTATTCCTACATTGCTGAGCATTTTTATCAGAAATGGATGCTGGGTTTTGTCAAATGCTTTTTCAGCATCTATTGATATGATCATGTGGTTTTTATTCTTCATTTTGTTTATGTGGTGTATCACATTTATTGATTTGCGAATATTGTACCAGCCTTGCATCCCTGGAATGAATCCCACTTGGTCATGGTGAATAATTTTTTTGATGTATTTCTTGATCCAATTTGCTAGTATTTTGTTTAGGATTTTGGCGTCTATGATCATCAGGGATATTGGCCTGTAGTTTTCTTTCTTCGTAGTGTCTTTTTCTGGTTTTGGAATTAGAATTATGCTGGCCTCATAGAATGTGTTTGGAAGTCTTCCTTCTTCTTGAATTTTTTTGAAATAGTTTGAGGAGAATGGGTGTTAGTTCTTTTTTGAATGTTCGGTCAAACTCCCCCATGAAGCCATCTGGGCCTGGGCTTTTGTTTGCTGGGAGAGTCTTGATTACCTCTTCAATTTCCTTAGTTGTTATTGGTCTGTTCAAGTTTTCTATCTCTTCCGGGAATAGTTTTGGGAGACTGTGTGTTTCTAGAAATTTCTCCATTTCGCTTAGATTGTCGAATTTGTTTCCATATAGTTGTTCATAGTAGTTGTTAATGATCTTTTGTAATTCCGTCGTGTTGGTTGTTACTTCTCCTCTTTCATTTCTGATTTTGTGTATTTGGGTTCTCTCTATTTCTTGGTGAGTCTAGCTAAGGGTCCATCAATCTTGTTTATCTTTTCGAAAAACCAGCTCTTTGTTTCATTGATCCTTTGATTTGTTCTTTTGGTCTCTATGTCATTTATTTCTGCTGCGATTTTTACTATGTATTTCCTTCCTTCTAGTTGCTCTGGGGTTTTCTTATTGTTTGCTTTCTAATTCTTTAAGTTGTGAGGTTAGACAGTCAATTAGAAATTTTTCTTGTTTTTTAAGGTAGGCCTGTAGTGCTATGAACTTCCCTCTCAGAACTGCTTTCGCTGCATCCCATAATTTTTGTGTTGTTGTGTGTTCATTTTCATTGGTTTCCAGGAAGTTTTTAATTTCTTCCTTGATCTCCTCGGTGACCTATTCATTGTTTAATAACATGCTATTTAGCCTCCATGTGTTGAAATGTCTTTGCATGTTCTTGTTGCAATTGATTTCTAGTTTCATGCCATTGTGACCTGAGAAGATGCTTGATATGATTTCAATCTTCTTGAACTTGTAGAGATTTAGTTTGTGTCCTATCACGTGGTCTATCTTTGAGAATGCCCCATGTGCACTTGAGAAGAATGTGAATTCTGTAGTTTTGGGGTGTAATTCTCTGTAGATATCTATTAAATCCATTTGGTCTAGTGCTTCATTTAGAGTCTCTGTTTCCTTGCTAGTTTTTTGCCTAGAGGATCTATCCAGTGTTGTCAACGGGGTGTTGAAGTCCCCTGGTATGATTGTATTGTTGTCGATTTCTCCTTGGAAGTCCTCCAGAAGATTTTTAATATATTTTGGTGCTCCTATATTGGGTGCATATATGTTTATCAAGGTTATATCTTCCTGTTGGATAGATTTTTTCTATATTATGCACTGGCCGTCTTTGTCTCTAGTTATGGTCTTCATTTTGAAATCTATTTTATCAGATATGAGAATTGCTGCCCCAGATTTTTTTTGCTTTCCATTTGCTTGGAAAATTTTTTTCCATCCCTTCACTTTCAACCTATGTGAGTCTTTTGTTGAGAGGTGGGTCTCTTGTAAACAACATATAGATGAGTTATGCTTTCTTATCCAATCAGCTACTCTGTGTCTTTTTATGGGAGCATTCAGTCCATTTACGTTTAAGGTGATTATTGATATGTACTTATTTATTGCCATTTTTGTTTAGTGTGGTTCTATTTTTCTTCCCATTTCTACTGCTAATTATAGCAGTCCTTTTAACATTTCTTGCAGTGCTGGTTTGGTGCTAATGTATTCCCTTAGCCTTTTTTGTCTGGGAAGCTCTTTATTTGATCTTCTATTTTGAATGATAGCCTTGCTGGGTAGAGTAGTCTTGGACTCAGATTCTTGTTTTTCATGACTTTGATTACTTCATGCCATTCTCTTCTGGCCTGTAGTGTTTCTTGTGAGAAGTCAGCTGAGAGCCTTATGGGGTTCCCTTTGTAGGTAACCTGTTGCTTATCTCTTGCTGCTCTTAGGATTCTCTCTTTGTCTTTAATTTGTGGCATTTTAATTACTATGTGTCTTGGTGTGGGCCTGTTTGGATTCTTTTTACTTGGGACTCTCTGTGCTTCTTGAACTTGAATTCCTTCTTCCTTCTCTAAATTAGGGAAGTTTTCTCTCACTATTTTTTTTAATATATTCTCTATCCCTTGCTCATTTTCTTCTTCTTTGGGGACTCCTATGATGCGAATATTATTACGTTTCCAGTTGTCCCATAGTTCTCTTAAGCTGTCTTCCTTTTTTTAAATCGTTTTTTTGTTTTGTTTTTCTGATTGGTTGATTTTTTCTACCGTGTCTTCTAATTCACTGATCCGGTCCTCAGCTTCCTCTACTCTGCTTTTTAAATCTTCCAATGTGTTTTTCATTTCTGATATATAATTTTTTATCTCTTCTTGTTGGTTTTTAATTTCCAATTGGCTTATTTTCAGTGTCTCTATGTCCTTTCTCATGCTGTTCAGCTTCCTCAAGATCATGGCTCTGAATTCTAGCTCTGTTAACATGCCTAATTGCTCCACATTGATCTCATCTTCGGTGGAGGTCTCTTGCTCTTTCATTTGGCTTCTGTTTCTGTGTTTCACCATTTTGGCTATCACTGTGGGCTTTGGAGCCTGTCAAGTTTTCCCTGTGGGTGTTGGTGTTCTGCTGTTTGTGGCTCCCTCTCCTGTGTTTAGATGAGCAAGGACCCACGTTGAACACCACTGTCAAGTCTTACTTTCCTGGTTAACGTTGCCAGCCCGGAAAAGGTACTATTATCCTCTAGCTTTTTGCCTGGACGCTAGCAGTTTACGTTACTTGATGAGTTTTGGGTTGTCAGTTGATTGAAAAGCTCCCTCAGGTGCTTAGCACAATGGGATTTCCTGAGGGTGTGGCAGATGCTGGTCGTTAGTGAGCCTCAATTAGCACTTCAATGGCCCATAGGGTGGGGTTGGATCTCCAAGGGAGGGGCTGCTGCCTCTCCTCAGAGCCCTGGGAAGGAGCAATATGACCACCGTCCTGGGTGGCTGGCACTCTGCAAATGCTCTGGGTGCCCTCCAAATCCCGAGTGTCCCCACACAGTTCCAGTCCAGTCTGCCATCCCTCTGCCGGAGCCCAAGGTGAGTGGCTGTGGCTGTTTTAGCCTCTGTTCTGGCTCTGTGCTGTGGAGCTTCCTGGGAGTGTAACCCGAGGGCGCTGCTCCCAGCTAAGGCTGCTGCAGAGCTGCAGACTGTGGGCTCCCAGCCCCTGTCTCGCGCCTTCGCAAGCCTACCGGGATGGAGTCAGTGTCCCTCGTTATATGGTCCTCCAAGCTGCTTTTCTGTTGCTTTTTCCCGTCGATTTGTCTGTGTTATAGTTGTAATTCCAGTTTGGTTCTGGGAGACGGTCTGTGTAGCTTCCGTTCTCTCTCAGTCACCATTTTTTCCTCGCCATTGATTTCTTGATGGTAATTTTGTATTCTGCTACCTTGCCAAATTCGATGATTAAGTTTAACAGATTTTTGATGGAGTCTTTAGGATTTTCTTTGTATAAATTTATGTCATCTGCAAATAATGACATTTTCACTTTCTACTTTCCAAATTGGATCCCTTTAATTTTTTCTTCCTGTCTGATTGCTGTGGCTAAGACTTTCAATACTTTGTTAAATAAGAGTGGCGAAAGTGGGCTTTCCTGTCTTGTTCTTGTTTTTAAGGAAAATATTTTAGTTTTTGCCCATTGAGTATGATGTTTGTTGTTGGTGTTTCATATATGGCCTTTATTATATTTAGATATGATCCCTCATTCCCACATTGCTGAGTGTTTTATATCAGAAATGGAATCTAGATTTTGTTGAATGCTTTTTCAGCATATATTGATATGATCATGTTTTTTATCTTTGTTTTTGGTTATGTGGTGTATGGCATTTATTAATTTAAGAATATTTTACTAGCCTTGCATCCCTGGGATGAATCCCTCTTGATCATGGTGAATAATTTTTTTTTGATATATTGCTGGATCTGATTTTCTAGTATTTTGTTAAGGATTTTGGCATCTATGTTCATCAGGGATATTGGCCTGTAGTTTTCTCTGTAGTGTCTTTTTCTGGTTTTGAAATTAGAATTATGCAGGCCTCATAAAATGAGTTTGGGAATATTTCTTCTTGAATTTTTGGAATAGTTTGAGGAGAATGGCTGTTAATTTTTCACTGAATGTTCTGTAAAACTCCCTGTTGAAGCTATTCGGGCCTGGGCTTTTGTTTTCTGGGAGAGTCTTGATTATATTTTTAATTTTGTTATTTGTTATTGGTCCATTCAAGTTTTTTATTACTTCCCAGTCAAGTTTTAGGAGACTATGTGTTTCTAGAAATTTGTCTATTTTGCTTAGATTGTCCAATTTGTTGCTGTGCAATTGTTCACAATATTTGTTAATGATTCTTTGTATTTCTGTGGTGTCAGTTGTTACTTCTCTTTCATTTCTGATTTTGTGTATTTGGGCTCTTTTACTTTGTTTCTTGAAGAGTGTAAGTAAGGGTCCATCAATTGTGCTTATCTTTACAAAAAACCAGGTCCTTCTTTTATTGATCTTTATGAATTGTTTTCTTTTTCTTGGTCTTTATGTCATTTGTTTCTGCTTTGATCTTTACTATTTCCTTCCTTCTACTTGCTCTGGGGTTTTCTCTTTGATTGTTTTCTAATTTTTTAAGTTGTGAGGTTAGATAGTCAATTAAAAATTTTTCTTGTTTCTTGAGGTAGGCCTGTAGTGCTAAGATGTTCCCTCTCAGAACTGATTTCTCTGCATCACATAGGTTTTGTGTTGTGTGTTCATTTTCATTGGATTTTAGGAAGTTTTTATTTTTTTCTTTGACCTCCTTGGTAATCTATTTAGTTTTTTTAATAATATGATATTTAGTCTTCATGTTTTCAAATGTCTTTGCATGTTATTGTTGCAATTGATTTCTAGTTTCATGGTATTTTGAGCTGAGAAAATGCTTGATATGATTTCAATATTCTTGAACATGTAGAGACTTAGTTTGTATCCTAACATGTGGTCTGTCTTTGAGACTGTCACATTTGGACTTGAGACGATTGTGAAATATGCAATTTTGGGGTATAATTCTCTCTAGCTTTCTATTAAATCCATTTGATCTAGTGCTTAATTTACAGTCTATGTTTCCTTGTTAATTTCTTGTTTAGATGATCTATTCAGTGATATCAGTGAGGTGTTGAAGTCCCCTGCTAAGATTGTATTGCTGTCAATTTCACCTATGAAGTCTTTCAGGTGATTTTTAATATATTTAGGTGCTCCTATATTTGGGAATAATCACAATCTACAAGATAATTAGTATTTATAACCAAAATGACATAAACCTTCATTTATTTGAGTAAATTTTAAAATCTTTGAATAAAGTTTAGTCCTTCTGTTCTTATGCATTATTCACAGTTTTTTTTCCCCACATTGTCTTTATTAAGATTATTCTTTACTTGATGGTGTTTTGTTTTGTTTTTTTCAATTGACATTCAATATTATTTTGTATTAGTTTCAGGTGTTCCGCATAGGGGTTAGTGCTTCCCCTGATATTTCCAGTTCCCACCTGGCACCATACATAGTTATTTCAATATTATTGTCTATTTTTCCTATGCTGTATTTTATATCATGTGACTATTTTGTAACTACTAGTCTGTAGTTCTTAATACATTCACTCTCTCACCGAGTTCCCCAAACTCTCCTCTCTGGAACCATCAGTCTGTTTTCTGTATCTATAGGTCTATTTGTTTTGTTTGTTTATCTTATTCGTAGGTTCCACATATGCGTGAAATCATATGGTATTTGCCTTTTTCTGACTGACTTATTTCACTGAGACTAATACTCTTTAAGTCCATCCATGCTGTCACAGATGATAAGACTTTCTTGTTTTTATGGCCGAGTTATTTGCACCACCATTTATTTTAGTTTTTATTGACATTAGAGAAGGAGGAACGGAGGGAGAGAGAGAGAGAGAGAGATCAGTGTAACATGGAAACTTGGGTTGATTCCATAGCATGGCCATTGTAAACAATGCTATAATAATTATAGGAGTGCATTTATTATTTTTAATTAGTGTTTTGGGTTTCTTTATATATGTACCTAGAAGTGGAATCACTGGGTCATAAGGCAGATTCATTTTTAATTATTTGAGACACCTCCATACTGTTTTTCATAGCAGCTGGACCAATCTGTACTCCCACCAAAAGTGCATAAGCGTTCCTTTTTTTCCATGTTCTCACCAAGTTGTTTCTTGATTTATTGATGATAGCCATTTTGACAGGTATGAAGTGATATTTCATTGTGAATTTCATTTGCATTCTGTTAATTAGTGACATTGAGCATCTTTTCACATGTCTATTGGCCATCTGTAGGTTCTCTTTGGAGAAGTGTCTATTCAGGCACTTTGTCCATTTTTAATTGGGTTGTTTGTCTTCCTGGTGTTAAGTTGTAGAACTTTATTATACATTTTTAAAATCAACCCCTTATCAGGTGTATCATTGGCAAATATGTTCTCAAATACAGTGAGTTCCTTTTTTATTTTGTTAATGATTTACTTTGCTGCATAAAATCTTCTTAGTTTGATGTAGTCCATTTGTTAATTATTTTGTTGTTTCTGTTGCCCAAGGAGATATACCAAAAAAATTATTGCTAAGAGAAATCTCCATGATTTTGCTGCCTATGTTTTCTTTTAGGAGTTGTATAGGTTTGACTCTTACATTTATTTATTTATTTATTACATTATTAGCACAAACTTTATTGTTCATCTTTATATTGTGCAATGCCACTTTTTTTTTTTTTTTTTTGTGGTATGTGCCCCTAGCAGGAACCAAACCCGGGACTTCCTGGTCCACAGGCCAATGCTCAACCGCTGAGCCAAACTGGCCAGGGCTATTTATTTATTTATTTGATTTAGTTACAAATGTTTCTCATTTTTCCCCATTGAAACCCTCCCCCCCCACCCCCCACTGCATCCCCAACTTTGTTGTTTATGTTCATTGGTCATGCATATATGCATGTAAGTTCTGTGGTTTATCTCTTCTCTTCCCAAACCCCCTCCTCTGAGGCTTGTCAGTCTGTACGCCAGCTCTATGTCTCTGGGTTAACATTGTTCATCGGTTTGCTTACTTCATTATATTCCACAAATGAGTGACATCATGTGATATTTGTCTTTCTCTGCTTGGATTGTTTCGCTCAACATAATACTCTCCAGGTCCGTCCATACCATCTAAAAGGATGAGAGATTGGTCTTTCTTATAGCTGCATAGTATTCCATTGTGTAAATGTACCACAGCTTTTTGATCTACTCGTCTACTGATGGACACTTGGGTTGTTTCCAAAACATAGCTATTGTAAATAGTGCTGCTATGAACATAGCGGTATATATATTCTTTCTGATTGGTGTTTCAGGTTTCTTGGGCTATATTCCTAGAAGTGAGATCACTGAACAAAATGGCAGTTTAATTTTTAACTTTTTGAGGTAACACCATAGCGTTTTCCACAGTGGCTGCACCAGTCTGCATTCCCACCAGCACTGTACTAGAGTCCCCTTTTCTCCACATCCTCGCCAACCCTTGTTTGATGATTTGTTGATGGCGGCCGTTCTGACAGGTGTGAGGTGATACCTCATTGTTGTTTTAATTGCATCTCCCTGATGATTAGTGATGTTGAGCATTTCTTCATATGTCTCTTAGCCATTTGTATGTCCTGTTTGGAGAGGTGTCTATTTAGTTTCTCTGCCCATTTTTTAATTGGGTTCTTTTTCTTTCTTTTGTTGAGTTACATGAGCACTCTATTTAAATTTTGGAAATTAACCCCTTATGTGATGCATCATTGGCAATTATGGTTTCCCATGTAGTGGGATCCCTTTCAGTTTTGATGGTTGTTTCTTGTGACGTACAAAAGCTTTTTAGTTTGATGTAGTCCATGTGTTCATTTTCTCCTTTGTTTCTGTTGCCTTACGTGTTGTATCAGTGAAAATTCTGCTGTGTATTATGTCTGAGATTTTGTTGCCTAGTTTCTTCTAGAATTTGTATGTATTCATGGGTTACATTTAAGTCTCTTATCCATTTTGAGTTAATTCTCGTGTACGGTGTAAGTTGGTGTTCTAGCTTCATTTTTTTGCATGTAGTTGTCTAATTTTCCCAATACCATTTATTGAAGAGACTGTCTTGACTCCATTGTATGTTTGTACTGCCTATGTCAAATATTAATTGAGCACATTCTCTTGGGTCAATTTCTGGGTTCTCTATTCTGTTCCATTGATGTATCTGCCTGTTCTTGTGCCAGTACCAGGCTGATTTGATTACAGTAACTTTGTAGTGTAACCTGAAATCTGGTAATGTGATCCTCCTACTTGTTTTTTTTTTTTTTTTTTTTTTTTCAAGATTGCTGTGGCTATTTGGGATCTTTTTTGGTTCCATATAAACTTTTGGAGTGTTTGTTCTACTTCTGTGAAATATGTCATTGGTATTTTGATGAAGATTGCATTGAATCTATAGATTGCTTTGGGTAGTATAGACATTTTAATGACATTAATTCTTCCAATCTATGAACAAAGTATTTGCTTCCACTTTTTCATGTCTTCCTCTATTTCTTTTTTCAATGACCTGTAGTTTTCTGTGAAGAGGTTCTTTACTTCTTTGGTTAAGATTATTCCTAGGTATCTTAATTTTCTTTGCTGCAATGATAAATGGGATTATCTTTTCAGTTTCTCTTTCTGTGATTTCATCATTGGTATATAAGAATGTCATTGATTACTTAACGTTAATTTTGTATTCTGCCACTTTGCCAAATTCATTTATGAAGTGTAGTAGATTTTTGATAGAATCTTTAGGGTTTTCTGTGTACAATATCATGTCATCTGCAAATGATAAGAGTTTCATGTCCTCCTTTTCTATTTGGATCCCTTTTATTTTCTCTTCACATCTAATTGCTGTGGCTAAGACTTCCAGTACTATGTTAAATAAAAGTGGTGAAATTGGGCATCCCTGTATTGTTCCCGTTCTTAAGGGGAATTGTTTTTGTTTTGCCCACTGAGTTTGATGTTCGCTGTAGGTTTTTCATATATGGCCTTTAGTATGTTGAGATACGATCCATCTATTTCCACACTGTTGAGCATTTTTATCAAACTTGGGTGCTGGATTTTGTCAAATCCATTTTCAGCATCTACTGATATGATCATATGTTTTTTATTTTTCCTTTTGCTTATGTGGTGTATCACATTTATTGATTTACAAATATTGTTCCATCCTTGCATCCCTGTGATGAATCCCAATTGGTCGTGATGAATAATTTTTTTGATGTATTGCTGGATCCGATTTCCCTATATTTTGTTAAGGGTTTTGGCACCTGTGTTCATCAGAGGTACTGTCCTGTAGTTTTGTTTTTGTTTTTGTTTTTGTAGTGTCTTTATCTGGTTTTATAATTAGGATTATGCTGTCCTCATAAAATGAGTTTGAAATTTCTCCACCTTTTTGGATATTTTGGAATAGTTTGAGGAGAATGGGTATTAGCTCTTCTTTGAATGTTCAGTAAAACTCCCCTGTGAAGCTATCTGGACCTGGGCTTTTGTTTGCTGGGAGTTTCTTGATTATGTCTTCAATTTCTTTTGTTGTTATTGGTTTGTTCAAGTTTTCTATCTCTCTCTGGTTCAGTTTTGGGAGGCTGTGTGTTTCTAGAAATGTATCCATTTCTCCTCGATTGTCCATTTTGTTGGCATATAATTGTTCATAGTATGTTTTGATTATTCTTTGTATTTCTGTGGTGTCAGTTACTCTCTTTCATTTCTGATTTTGTTTATTTCATTTCTCTCTTTTTGTTTCTTGGTGAGTCTGGCTAAAGTTCCATTGATCTTGTTCATCTTTTCAAAAAACCAGCTTTTTGATTCATTGATTTTTTGAATTGTTTTTTTAGTCTCTATGTCATTTATTTCTGCTCTGATCTTTACTATTTCCTTCCTCCTACTATCTCTGGGTTTTTCTTTTTGGTTACTTTCTAGTTCTTTAAGTTGTAGGGTTACAAAGTCAATTACAAATGTTTCTTGGTTTTTGAGGTAGGCCTGTAATGCTATAATGTTTCCTCTCAGGACTGCTTTCACTGCATTCCATAGATTTTGTTTTGTTGTGTGTTCATTTTCATTGATTTCTGGGAAGTTTTTGATTTCTGGGAAGTTTTTGATTTCTTCCTTGGTCTTGTTTGTAACCCATTCATTGTTTAGTAACATGCTATTTAGCCTCCAAGTGTTTGAATGTTTTTGGGTGTTTTTATTGTAATTGAGTTGTAGTTTCATGCCACTGTGATCTGAGAAGATGCTTGGTATGATTTCTATTTTCTTGAATTTGTAGAATGTGTCCTAATGTGTGGTCTGTTTTTGCGAGCGATCCATGGGTACTTGAGAAAAATGTATATTGTGCAGCTTTGTGGTGAAATGTTTTGTAAATATCAATTAAGTTCAACTAATTTAGTTTGTCTTACAAGGACTCTATGTCCTTGTTAATGTTTTGTCTAGAAGATCTATCCAGTGGTGTCAGTGGCATGTTAAAGCCACCCACTATGATTGTGTTACTATTGATCTCTCCCTTGAAGTCCTCAAAAGTTTTTCAATATATTTTGGTGCTCCCATATTTGGTGCGTATATGTTTACCAGGGTTATATTGTCTTGTTGGATTGCTCCTTTCATTATTATGTAGGGACCTTCTCTGTCTCGTACATGGCCCTTGTTTTGAAGTCTACCTTGTTAGATATGAGTATTGCTACACCAGCTTTATTTTTTATTTACATTTGCTTGGAAATTTTTTTTTTCATCCCTTCATTTTCATCCTAAGAGAGTCTTTTGTTGTGAGGTGGGTCTCTTGTAGACAGCATATATATGGGTCACATTTTCTTATCCAATCAGCTACCCTATGTATTTTTATTAAAGCATTTAAGCCATTTACATTTAAGGTAGTTATTGATACCCCCTCCCCCTCTCTGTTTCTTCTTCTTCTTCTTACAAAAGTCCCTTCAGCATTTCTTGCAGTGCTGGTTTGGTGGTAGTAAATTCCTTTAGCTTTTTTTTTTTTCTCTCTTTTTGTGCATGAAGCTCTTTATTACTCCTTCAATTTTGAATGATAGCTTTGCTGGATAGAGTAATCTTGGATTCAGACTCTTGCCTTGCATTACTTTGTATACTTCATGCCACTCCCTTTTGGCCTGCAGCGTTTTTATTGAGAAATCAGCTGACGGTCTAATGGGAGCTCCCTTGTAGGTAACTTTCTGTCTCTCTCTTGCTTCCTTTAAGATTCTTTCTTTGTCTTTATCATTTTCAATTTTTATTATGATATATCTAGCTGTGGGTCTTCTGGGGTTCTTGCTTGGGACTCTCTGTGTTTTCTGGATTTGTGTGACTTTTTCCTTCACCAGTTTAGGAAAGTTTTCTGTCATTATTTCTTCAAACAGTTTCTCTATTTCTTTCTCTTATTCTTCTCCTCCTGGTATTCCTATAATGAGAATGTTGTTACATTTTGTATTGTACTACAGCTCCCTTAAACTCTCCTCCTGCTTTTTAATGTTTTTTTCCATTTGCTGCTCTAGTTGGGTGTTTTTCTCTACCTTGTCTTCTAAGTCACTGATTCGTTCTTCAGCTTCTTCTAGTCTACTATTAAACCCTTCTAAGGTATTTTTCATAACAGCTATGTCATTCTTTATTTTCTCTTGATTTTTATTCATATGTTTTACCTCTTTTTTTAAGCTGACGTAGTTACCAGTGAGGTAGCTCTTCATAATTTTTATTAGGTTGCATGTAGTTCTCACCAAATTGAACACCCTTAAAATCATTGCTTTGAATTCTTTATCTGACAAGTTGCTGTCTTCCATTTTCTGTAGTTCCTTTTCTGGTGATTCCTCTTTTTCTTTCCTTTTGGGTGCTGTTTCTTTGTCTCCTCATTTTAGCCACCTGGTAGCTGTAGACATGCTGAAGGATGTTTGGATGTGTATGCAGCTCACTGTATATCAAATAAGGCTACTGTGCCTCCCAGACTGTTTTGTTGAGTGTCGCGTCTTGCCTGCTGTGAATTCTGAGGGACTGACTACTGGGGGCTTGTATTGGTGTGTCCTGGTAAGTGCTGCTGCTGGATCACATGGGCTCTTCTGGAGCTGTGTTAGCAGCTTGTTGCTGGTGCCACCTTTAGCTGTATAGCTCAGGCCCTGTTGGATCCATGCTCCCTGCTTGTACCATGAGCAGCTGGACCACACAGTCCATTTGGAGACCTGGCTCTACACCTATTTTGTGGGCAGCTGGGTCACACAGGCCTCTATGGTACCCCCGCATCCTGCAGGTCCCACAGGCAGCTGGATCACACTGGTCCTTCTAGGGCTCTGGTTTCCCACTACTCTTGTGGGCTGCTGGGTAGCACAGACCTCTGTGGAGCCCCAGGTCCCACAGCTGGTGTCTGGGGAGTGCTGTTGCCCTGTGTGGCTCAACTCCTGGTCAGCCTTTGCTGTAGTTATTGGGGATGGGTCTCAGCTGCTGGTCTGTGCTTCTGTTGCCTGGGGATGGATGTCTGCTCCTCAGCCTCTGTTTCTGGGGGTATATCTGGACTCTGATGGGGCTGCTACTGTGGGGCATGGTACTGGGCTCCAGGCTGTCTGCAGCTTCTGCGACCAGCACCTTGGGAGCTCCACTACTGTACACTGGTCTGTGTTGACACAGGGTGTCCACTGGTTCAATGGTGCCAGGTGAAATGGTGGGCTCAGGTTCTTGGGCCCTAGCCGCTCCCACTGCCTCCTACCTGGGAATCCTGGGATATTCCAAAATGGTGGGAGCTCCCTGTGGTGCAGGGAGTAGCACCCTGAAGAGCCACTTACTGCTGTAGCAGGCTGCTCCTCTCCACAGCACAGGAAACTTCTGTTCTGAGTCTCTGCACTGTATGAGTTTGGTCATCCTCCTTCACGTCCACTCACACTCTCTCACACACTGGCTCACTCTCTCACACACTCACCCTCCCTCAGGTCCTGTCCAACACCATTTTTTTCTGAGTCTTACATTTAAGTCTTTAATCCATTTTGAGTTTATTCTTGAGTTTGGTGTAAGATGGTGATCTAATTTCACTTTTGCCATGTATCTGTACAATTTTTCCACCATTTATTGTATAAACAGTCTTTACACTATTGTATGGTCTTGCCTCTTTTTCCAAATGTTAATTGGGCATGGGTTTATTTCTGGGCTTTTTATTCTTTTGTATTGATCTATATGTCTGTTTTTAAGCCAGTACCATGTTGTTTTAATTGCTATGGTCTTCTAATATAGTTTGATACCAGGTCACATTATTCCTCCAACTTTTTTTCTTTTTTTGTCAGTATTGCTGTGGCTATTTGGGTCTTTTGTGGTTCCATATAAAATTTAGAATTATTTGTTCTAGTTCTGTGAAATACTTCATTGGTATTTTGATAGGCATTTTGTTAAATCTATAGATTACTTTTGGTAGAATAGAAATTTTAACAATGTTAATTCTTCCTATCCGTGAGCTTAATATATGCTTCCATTTATTTGTATCCTTTTTTTCTTCTTCTTCTTTAGTGTCTTATAATTTTCTTTTACCTCCTTGGTTAAATTTATTCCAGGTTTTTTGTTTGTTTGTTTGTTTTTGATGCCATTGTAAATGGAATGTTTTTTTTTAGTTTGCCTTTCTGATAATTCATTATTGATGATATTATTCTTGATTTCTGCTGGTCTTATCAACCTCCATACAATATGTCATCCATCCCCCTCAACTGTGTTCAAGATGGTCATATCTGCCTGAATGTAGAAAGAAGGAAATCAGTGGAGATTGAGAGATGAAAAGACTAACCGCTACCTGCTTTAGGAGGAAGTTTCAGTGCAGGAATTTTGTGGGTGCCTATGTGTATTTTTTCTCACAGATCTTGTAATTTCAAGTGAAGAAGGTGAGGGTAGGTCAAAGGCCCAACTAACATTGTGTATATTTCAAACTCAACTGTTATTTCAGAGGAGATGTTCAAAATACTTTTTAAAAATATAGTCCTATCTCCACAGCATTTAGTAGAAACTCCTTATAGGATCCATCAAGTGATTATTACTCACATTTTAATTGTTATTATAGACTTGTATCTTATGTCACTCATTTATGATATTTTAATGAAAACATGGGTCAGGATAGGCTAAATACTGCTTCAGCAACAAATTTTATGAGTTTTTGTGAGATACGTTTATTTTTATTCCTACTGTTTGTCCAATACTGATTGTCACATGGAATCTTATTTTCTTGGTCTTATAAAGATTTCATCTCATCACTTGCTTGTACTATCACTACATCAAGAACAAGAAATGTAGTAAATCACATACTGGCTCTTTTGGGGGGGATGGGCGAGTACCAAATTACTTTATTTGAAGAAATGATACAAATGAAAGAACATAAGTGGATGATTTGGTACAACTTATAGTAAAGGTAAAGGTAACTCCAATATGCATATACTGCTTTGGTGACCAGATAAGTCACACTGTGGCTATGGGAAGCCAGCCTGAGGTTTAGCCAAATTTTCCTTTAGGACATCAAGAAAGCAGACCATGACAACTAGGATAATGAGCTGAATGCAATGGAGTGTGTGTTACACATACTATCTCTTAAAGCTTTCACACAGGAATATCACTTAAATACTCTTTTATTGATGAAAGCAAGTCACATGACCTTACTTAATTTCAAAGTGGGGAAAAAAGTATAAGCCTACCATGTGCCCAGAAAAAGAATAGGCTATTTGTCAATGTGCGCTAACGACTAGTGCACATTGACAGTTTGAAAGTCTCCTTTGAGTGAATTTTTTAATGTGTAAAAACATTTTATTAGTAATAAGAGAAATGCAAATTAAAACCACAAAAAGATAACATTCTACATCCACCAGATTGGCAAGAAATAAAAAGTGAGTCAATACCAAGTATTGGCACAGATGTGTAATAATTATAAGTCTTTTACACTTCTGGGAGTGGTGAGAAGTATAATTTGGTATAACTGCTTTAGAAAACAATGTGGCATTATCCACCACAGTTGAAGATGTAAACAGCTTATAACTCAGTACTTCTACTACTACATATGTCCTAGAGAAATTCATATATGTGTACACAAAAATATATGTACCAGAATGTTTACAGCAGAATTGCTATTAAGTCAAAACTGGGAACAAGCCAAATGTTCTACAAAGAATGAATAAATAAATTAGGGCATTAATACAAAGAAGACCATATATCAATATCAATATCAATAAAAATAGATGCAGTTATTTTCAGTGCAAATGATTCTCAGTTAGGGTTGAATGAAAGAATGCATGCAATATCATTTCCATTTGTATAAAATTTAAAAACAGGTAAAACTAAACCATATTGTTTATGGGGACATATCAAAGTAGTACAACTATTAAGTAAAGCCAGAAAAGATTATTACAAGAGTCAGAACATTTCTTCTTGGGTAGTGGAAGAGAGATATGATGGGAGAAGGGTAACTGGAAAGCTTCCAGACAGCTGGCAGCATTTACTTTCTTGATCTAGGTAAAATTTACAATAGGCTCACTTTATTAGTATTTGTGAAACTGTACATATGTATGCAATTTTTTTTTCTGAATAAAGATTATAAAGATTGTATATCACAACAAAATTTTTAAATTGTGTGTATAATTTGTGTATTCCCTCAAATTTCCAGTCTTTTGAATTACTCTTTCTCTTAATATCCAAATAAGAATAATGAGTCTCCATCATGGCTGAATGTGGGGATTCTTGTCCCCATTATCATGAATTGCTTTTAAGTCTAATGATTATTTTACCTAGTACCTCACTCCACCCCCAGTTCTGAGTCAACTTGGTTATAACACTATCATTGCAAGAGAGGGCTGTGGTCAGGTAGCCCAAGTTTCAATGACTTTTTTAAAAGGATGGTCATTTGCCTTCTTAAATAGACTGTCACTTACCAACTGAGCAGTACATTAGCAGCAGGAAAGGTGTTAATGATAAAGGCAAAGGCTAAATGTGATAGAAGGTCTATATTTCAGCATTCGGCATTCAAATAGGAATTGGAAGGATAACTGTCTCTACTGTTTTATCCATGGAACAACTGTGAAGCACATGCATTAAGAACTCTATTTCATTGCCTGTATACTTATTATGTATATTGAGTTCTTTCTCTTCCTTTCAAAGGCAGAAAATTACAGCATGCATGTAATCACTTAAATGCCCAGTGTCCTCTTCTACTGATTTCTAGGCATTCCCTGTTTCTTTTCAACAAAAGAGGGAAAGTCCTGCTGCTCTTATATGTCATTTCAAACAATTCTGGACTGTGAGGCTGCCAACTCTGGCATCAGTTAAATCAGAATCAGGATGCAATGCAATCAGAAGTAAGTGGGTGGGGGAGAATCCACTGAATACATATTTCATACTGATTAAGATAAATGAATGCTCTGTCTCACTGTTGTCAAAAGACAGTTACAGTTTTCCTAGCCTGTTTCCCACGTCTACTTGGCTCAGAGACAGCCAGGATCAATGGTCCAATTTTAGTTCCACTTTCTTCTTCCATCATTCCCTGCATTCAGCTCTACGGAAGTGAGTTAATAATGTAAAATCTGGCTGAATTAAATTCATTTAACCGTGCTGCCAATTCTCTTCCCCTCATGCATTTTTAAAGAGATCTCAAACCCATGATGGATTTCTAATGCTCTAGGAAAAGAAAGCAAGGATGAGACAGTAAACTTAAATGGGATAAATTGTTTATTATAATTACCCTGTTGAATTATCTCACTTTGTACCAAGAAAGAAGAGGAAATATTAACCACTATAGGCTTTGCCAGTGGTAATATGAGCAGTGGAAAAAAATTAGAAACTACCTCTTCAGTCAAAGAAGCAACATAGTGCAGCTTCACATGGAAAGCTATGAACAGTAAAACATGAGGTGGGAGAGGGTTTTGTTTCTATAGCAACCCCGCATATTATAGCTAAGATGATAATTTTTTTTAACTTAAGGTTAGAAACAAATTAGCAAACAGACCTCAGACTGAGCCTGTATTTGCCACTGTAAGTTCATGAGAGCTACCTATGAATATGGTCTAATTTGCACCCTTTTATTTTCTTTCATGTTGTCTCCAGTTGTCCGAAAAGCCTATTGCCTTATTGAATTGACCGATGAAATTAGAATGTAGAATCTTAAAGTAATGTTCAGAAAAAGAGAAAAATACAGTTTCTGTTGAATGTCTAATAACTATAGGTTAATATTTCAGTGAACAGAGACCGCTTCATGAAGCAATATTCCTAGAAATTAAATACCCATTGGTCTTTTACCTGGGTGAGTCTGTTGGCATTCAGTTGTTAAAGTCATCCGCTTTCAAAGCCAGGTGTTAGAAAAGGAGATTGTTCATGGCTTTTTTGTTTTGAAATTCTAGTCACAAGATTTTCCTTGCATGGCAAGCAACTATCATTTGGAATTTGGACTGTGTTTTATTTCCTACCCCACTACCTGCAGTATCTATTCCCATCAAGCTGTTCTGATTATACTAACTATAAAGTGGTTGTAACAGTCATTGGTTATTGAGTTAGTCAGTTCTCTAATTTATGCTTCCACTAAAAACCAGATAATGGAAAGATTTTTGCATTCTGATTCCATATTCCCATGTACTTTGTTTCTTAAATGAACCAGGGACTATCCTGCTGCTATATATGTCATTAAAAAATAAATTTATCTTTATTGTTAAAGTATTATAGATGCCCCTCCTTATTCTCCCCCATTGACTCCTTCTTCCCCACTAGAGCTCCCCCACCCCTGCCTTTGCCTTCACCACACTTTTGTCTGAGTCCCTTGGTTATGCATATATGCATACAAGTTCTTTGTCCCTCTTCCCTCTGAGGTTTGTCAGTCTTATTAATCACCACACAGTTCCTGAGATGTTATTTGTTCATTGTGGACAAAAGTTGCAGTGGCTCTGGAAACCATGCTTCTGTTAATTTCATGTTTAGCAAGACTACTCTGGAAATCCAGTCCATGCCAGTGGTGAAAGACTGGGTGCTTCATTTAGTCTTTCATCTGGCAAAACCCAGCACTCCGTGGAGCTTTAAGTGTGCAGGTGTTTCTAATAAAATGGAAAACGTTTTTTTTTCTATTAATAATGCAGCCCATTCTGTGCTCATCACTGAATACTTTTGCTGACTCAAAAAATAAAAATAAAAAAGGCAAAAAAAATCACCATGTTGTGCTTTCATACAAATCCCAAGCACCTCTGGAGATAGTACTGTATTTCAGCCAGTAACAGAGGGAAGATTTGAAATTTAAGATGCAGAATTTGATAGGGGTTTTCTATTACTCTGAGTTTTTGTCTTTTTGTTGTTGTTATCCACCAACCATCTGCTGCCTCACCCCTTAGGGTTAAGATCCTGAAAGTGTCTTACATAGATTCTGAATAAATTCTTGGTGATTAGAACAGCCAGTTTCCTTTACTAGTCTCAGAGCAAAACTCTATTGAACCAAATGGGGTTTCTATGCTATGTCAATGCAAAGATTGGTAAAATAAATAGCTCCTCCTGACAAGAAATTTGAAACTTTGGCCCAACCATACCCCATTGTTTACTCCTATGACTGGGCTTTTGAAGTCAGTTAAACTAACCAAGTCCCTAATCTTATCATCCCAGACTACTATCCCAAAAATAAACTCTTCCAATAATCTGGAATTTTTGCCCATGTATACTTATTCCAAAGTGTCCCCTTCCATGAAGCTTTATTTTGTTGCTGCCTTTTTTGGACCTAACTTTTCTTTCTGAGCATGGAACTCTCGTTTCACTGTTGTAAAGCTCCGTTCTATTCTCTGTCTTGTCACAGAATTTCTTACTACTTCCTGGCTGTAACTGAAAAATGGTTCTCCTTTAAGGACTCTCCTGCAGACCTCTGAGTGGTGGTGGTAGTTGTTCTTTCATATCCTTTATTCCATTTATCTCTTGCAATATAATAAACTGTCCCAATACTTAACACATTTTGTTTTGCTCAAGATAAATTGTGGATATTGTGCTCTTTTTTCCTGATCCATGAGGCATCAATCAGCTGAGGAAAATAATGTTGGGTGATTCACTTCCAAGATAGGTTCTTACCTATATGGTTGGTACCTCAATGTTGCTTGCTTGGCTTTTCTCTCTCTCCAAATTTCATCTCATCCTCAGAGTGTGGCTGTCTCAGAGAAGCCAGTTTTGTTACAGACTGGATGACTTTTCCAAGACTAAGTGTTCCAAGAGACTCAGGCCCAAGCTACAAGGCTTCTTATGGTTCAACCAAGAACGTCACTCAAACCATATTATATTGGCCAAGCAATTCATTAGAGCCTATTTATATTCAAGAGAGGGATAATTGGACTCTACCCGTCAAAAGGAGAAGTAGAAAAGTAATTGTGACCATCTATAATTTACCACATATCTCATATTTTGGAGATGAGAGACTTTCTTACTCCCAACTAACTCCTCTACCTTGTCTAGTTTTAGTTCTTACCCCATCCCTTCCCTAAAGCAACCTTCCAGTGATGCTAAAGCTTTATTTGGATCATTGCATCCAATAGAAGTTTTCAGTCTCAGGTTACTGATCACAGCAGCATTTGGCATATTGACCAATCTTTTTTTCTTTTGATTTTAGGACATAACAGTCCTGATTTTCTTATTTCTACAGATCTGACCATATCTTGTTTCTTTTGCAGGATTACCTTCCTGTAGCTGGGCATTTCATATTGACCTCCAAGAAGTAGGGTTCTAGCATCTCAGAGTCTCTTGCATTCTAGACCAAAAGAAGTACCACAGCCATCCAGCTTTTTCGTAAATAAAGTTCTCTTGGAACCATGCCCATTTATTTATGCATTGTCTATGGCTGCTTTTAATCTATTGTGACAAAGTGTAGGGCCTATAAGCCTGTTTTATTTACTGTTTGGCCTTTACAAAAAGCATTTGCCAACCCTTCTTCTAGAACCAGTGGTTGTCAAAGTGTGGTACCTGGATTAGCTGTAGCATCCCCTGGAACATGTTAGAAGTGAAAATTCCTGGGCCCTACCCCAGACCCTCTAAACCAGAAAATCTAGGGGTGAAGCCCAGAGACCTATGTTTTTACAAGTCCTCCAGGTGATTCAGATGCACTACTTCAGATAGTACTAAAATCAAGGAGAGAACCAGATATAAGAAAGATTGAACACATCCATTACATGTGCCATATTTGAGCTGGAATGGTACAAGCTGAGCATTATACCCCACAGGTAGTATCAGCAACAGCAACATAAGAAATATGCTTCAGCTCTGGGCTAGAGGCAGCAGCCAGGGTAAACTCACAGGCTTGTGGATATTTCCTTTCTTTTACTTCTAAACCATGCAGAGTGGGTGAAAGTTTAGAAACTCTGAAAAGGGACCTCAGCTCTGCAGCCTAGATAATTGTGTATTATAGCTTGGGGGAAACTTGTAACTTTTGTGGTAACGTAAAGAATAAGTATTATGATTTGTTTTGTTTATATGTGTGAGGCACTTTATATATCTTATATATGTATATTTAACTGTTATAACACAGTGGTAGAGAACATGAGTCCTATATCCAAGCTCCTGGTCTCAAATTCTGATTCTGCTACTTTGTAGTTGTGTGCCCCTCATCAGGTAATTTACCCAAGTTAATAATCTTCAGCACCATTAACTACATAATCTGAACAATGGCTGTTCTTACTTCATAGGGTTGTTATGAGAATTAATGCATCTAACATTCATCTAACATTTCCACTGCCCGGAAAAATATTAAGTATTTAGCTAATGAGCTACTATCAGTATTCCAGAGTTGGTATTATGACACATGTTTACAGATAATCTCTCTGGGCTTTAAATTCCTTAAGTAAATTTTTTGAGGTCATATATGTAGTAAGTGTCAGAACCAGGGTTTAAAGACAAGATTTTTTGTTTGTGTGTTTTTTGAAATCCACTGATCAAGCTCACAGCCGACACACACATACAATTTCGAGCTCATTGGAAATTAGTTTTACTTGAGAAGTAAATTTTCAAATAGCTGAGTTAATGTTTAAAACATTTTTTCAGAGAAATAATGCTAAGGTGATGGAGTAAGTGGATCTTTCTGACACACCCTCCCAGGACCATACTTAAAATAAAAATAAAGTGGAAAATAATCACCCTGAATTACTAATTAAAGACTACCTGAAGAGGAGATTTATAACCAATGACTGGCAGAAGAAACCACCACAAGATAGGTAGGAAGGGGGAAACGCAAAGTGGGCTGCCCCTGCTCCCATGGGCAGTGGCTGAAGTTGTGGAGAGATTGCTCAGCTCCTGGAGGTTCCCACTGAGGAACATAATGTGTGCACCCCAGAATGGGTTCATCAGACCAGAAGGCCAGACTTGGGGGTGCCTGTCCACATAGCATTTGACTATGAAGAGTGGTGGGGTTGCTGTCTGCCAAGGAGAAGTGGAGCCCACTGGAGACAAAAGCTTCTTCTTTGAGGGCCAATGCACACAGTTTTGTTCATAGCAACTCACCTTGGACTCCCGTTGATAGAGGGCCTTGCAGAATAGAGTTTCTTGAGGAGAGTCTCTGGTTTGGGGGAGAGGTGTGAGGGAGCAGCCGCTAAAATCCCCATGCAAGGCCATCCTCCGATATTGCAGCAGACATTTTTCCTTGGCAGATCAACCTCCTCTGATTGGCATCAGCTTGGGGAAAACCTATTACCCCAACCTCAGGAATCCTACTCACCCCACCCTGAATCTTAAGCTTTGCTAAGGAGTCAGTGGCATAGACGGGGGAGGGAGGGGAAAGCCTGAGCAGACTCAGTGGGTGTCAGTGACTGGTTTTGAGGCTGGGCCATTCCCCCCATGTTTCTGTGAACCAGACTGGTGGTTTCCACTCATAGGAGACCCAGTAGGAACACACACTTGGCCTCTGACAGACTCAACCTCTGGGCTTTGGAGGACCCACCCACCCAGCTAATAGGAGCTCTGCACTGCAGAGGTCAGTGAAAGATCTGGGAAAGGCTCAGGTGTGTGGCTCTGGTGAGGAGGATTACACCCCAAATCTTCCCTTAAGTCTGAATGGCACCTCCCTATCATGGGAGATCCAATAGCATCACCCTCCCTACTCTGCTAGTGGTCCTTTCAGGGACAAAGCCCTTTCAGTGACTAAGACTAACAGTCAGCCAGCAGGTGGAGGAGGCAGTTTGATGTGGTTCCTAAGGTGCTTTGAGACATTTGCTGCCCTATCCCTGAGACCAGAGCTGGTGAAAGCCAGCCTTGGAGCACAGTTTGGTCCTTATCATATGCAGCCAAATCCAATATAGGCATCCACAATCTGTGGATCTCTTGTAGCCTCAAACAGGTTGCCAAGGTCAGACATAAACAGCATATGATATTGGCATACGCATGCATCAGAGTTTCTCCAAAGAGGTCCATATTCAGCACACCATGTGGCAAGCTTCAAACAACAATGGAGCAGGATCCAATAAGTGTTACAAACTAAAAATCCAAAGGGAGACCACAGGAGGCACGAAACTTTGCTGAGACTAACTCCAGGGTTTTATTCTTTATTCTATTATTACCTTTCTCCTATAAATCACTGTTTTTTTCTTTCATTTTTTGATATTTTTTCTATCTTTTTTTCATTTTCTTACTCTATATTTTCTGTTTAATTGTTATATTATTTGGTTTCCATTTCTCTTTTCTTCTTGTTTATTATTTTTCCTTTGTTATTTTCATACTTTCTTTTCTTTATCACTTCCCTTAGTCTTCCTTTTCTTTTTTCCTTCTTTTTATAATTTTTCATTTTTTATTCTATAATATTTTCTTATTATGCATTTTGTTCTTGATGTTGGTTTTGATGTTGTTGTTGTTTTATGATTTTGTTTTGTTTTATTTTGTCAGCACCTGTACTGCAGCTTGCACACCATGATTAGATTTAAGCCTGACAGAGGGCCAGCCTAAAGGTTGATTCTACCCAGGAATGAGCAAACAGAAATCCAGACCCAATTAAGACAAGAGCGTCCACATAACACAGACAACATACATTCCTAGAGCAGCCAGCTAAGGAAATCAAAGAGACTGCATCACTGGGTGCCACAGGCCACAGACAATGTAAAGCCACCCCACCAAGACTGGGAGTCATAGCAGTTCTATAAAATACAAAAAAACAAACACAAAGAGACATCCAAAATGGGGAGACAAAGAAACAGGCCCCAAATAGAAAAAGAAGAGGAACCTCCAGAAAAAGTAAATGAAGCAGAGACAAGTAATTTATCATAAACAGTTCAAAGTAGCGGTTTTAAGGATACTCAACAGCATGAAAAATGACATAGAAACCATGAAAAATAATCAGTCAGAAATGTAGTACCATATCTGAAATAAAGAATATACTGAAAGGAATAAACAGTAGGCTGGATGAAGTAGAGGATTGAATTAGCAATTTTGGAAGACAAGGTAGAAAAAACACCCAATCAGAGCAATAAAAAGAGAAAATAATTTAAAAGCAGGAAGTTAGTTTAAGGCAACTTAGGAATAATATGAAACATATCAACATCTGCATCATAGGGGTATTAAAAGGATAAGAAAGTGAGCAAAGGACAGAAAACCTGTTTAAAGAAATAATGACAGAAAATTTCCCTAACATGGTGAAGGAAAAAGTCACACAAGTACAATAAGCAAAAGGAGTCCCAATCAAGATGAACTCAAAAAGACCCAAATCAAGACACATTATAATTAAAATGAGAAGAGTTAAAAACAAAGAGAGAATTTTAAAGGCAGCAAGAAAAAGATAGTTACCTAAAAGGGACTGATCTATGGCTGCCAGCTGATTTCTCAAAAGAAAATGTTTAGGCAGCAGGTAATGGCATGAAGTTTTCAAAGTAATGAAAAGCAAGGACTTGAACCAAAGACTACTCTATCCAGCAAGGCTATCATTATAAAATTCAAGGTGAAATAAAGAGCTTTCCAGAGGGGGAGAAAAAAAAGATTAAAAGACATTCATTAGCACCAAAAAAGCACTGCAATAAATGTTAGAGTGACTGCTTTAAGAAAAAGATGAAATACAGAGAGAAAGAAACAGGTATGAAGGAAAAAAATGGCAATAAATGACTATTTTTAAAATTATTTTATTTATTTATATTACAGAATTTCTCTCTTTTCCCCCACTGATTCTCCCCTTTCCTTCCCTCCCCTCCCTGTCCCCAGGTTTGTTGTCCACACCCACTGTTCATGCATACATGCATATAAGTTCCGTGGTTTATCTCTCCCCCTCACCCCCTCTTATGGGGATTGTCAGTCTGTACCCCACTTGCAAATCTCTGGGACTACCCCATTTATCAGACTGTTATGTACATTATATTCCACAAATAAGTGACATCATGTGATATTTATGTTTCTCTGCTTGGCTTGTTTCACTTAGGATAATATTTCCTAGGTCCCTCCATGTCATCTCGAAGGATAAGAGATCTTTTTTTCTTACAGCTGCATAGTATTCCATTGTATATACGTACCACAGCTTTTTTATCCATTCTTCTACTGATGGATACTGGGGTTATTGTAAATAGTGCTGTTATGAACATGGGGTACATCTATTCTTTCTGATTGGTGTGTTAGGTTTCTTAGGGTATATTCCTAGAAGGGGGATCACTGGACCAAATAGAAGTTCAATTTTTAATTTTTTGAGGTAACACCATAGTGTTTTCCATAGTGGCTGCACCAGTCTGCATTCCCACACCCTTGCCAGTGTACTAGAGTTCTCTTTTCTCCACACCCTTGCCAACACTTGTTGTTTGATGATTTTTTGATAGTGGCCATTCTGACAGGTGGAAGGTGATACCTCATTGGTGTTTTAATTTGCGTCTTTCTGATGATTAGTGGTGTTGAGCATTTCTTCATATGTCTCTTGGTCATTTGTATGTCCTGTTTGGAGAGGTGTCTATTTAGTTCTTCTGCTCATTTTTAATTGGGTTCTTTGTCTTCGTTTTGTTGAGTTGTATGAGCACTCTATATATATTGAAAATTAACCCCTTATCTGATGTATCATTGGCAATTATGCTCTCCCATAGAGTGGGTTGCCTTTCCATTTTGGTGGTTGTTCCTTTTGCTGTGCAGAAGCTTTTGAGTTTGATGTAGTCCCATGTGTTCATTTTCTCCTTTGTTTCTGTTGCCTTAGGTGATGTATCAGTGAAAATTCTGCTGCGTATGATGTCTGAAATTTTGTTTTTCTTCCTGTCTGATTGCTGTGGCTAAGACTTCCAGTACTATGTTAAATAAGAGTAGTGAAAGGGGGTATCCTTGTCTTATTCTTGTTCTTAATAGAAATACTTTTAATTTTTGCCCATTGAGTATAATTTTGGCTGTATGTCTTTCACATATCGCCTTTATTATGTTGAGTTATGATCATCTATTCTCAGATTGCTGAGCATTTTTATCAGAAATGGGTACTTGATTTTGGTGAACACTTTTTCAGCATGTATTGATAAGATCATATGATTTTTATCTTTTATTTTGTTTATGTGGTGTATCACATTTATTGATTTGCAAATATTGTACCAGCCTTGCATCCCTGGGATGAATCCCACTTGGTCATTGAAGAATTTTTTCGATGTATTGCTGGATTTGATTTGCTAGTATTTTGTTCATGATTTTGGCATCTATGTTCACCAGGGATATTGGCCTGTAGTGTTCCTTCTTTGTAGTTTCTTTTCCTGTTTTGAAATTAGAATTATGCTGGCCTCATAAAAAGAATTGGGAAGTCTATCTTCTTGAATTTTTTGAAATAGTTTGAGGAGAATGGGTGTTAGTTTTTCTTTGAATGTTCAGTAAAATTTCCCCTTGAATCCATCCGGGCCTGGTCTTTTGTTTGCTGGAGGAGTCTTGATTATATCTTCAATTTCTTTTGTTGTTATTGGTCTGTTCGAGTTTTTTTTAACTCTACCTGGTCCATTGTGGGACCTATGTTTTTCTAGAAATTTGTCCATTTTGCTTAGATTGTTGAATTTGTTGCCATATATTTGTTCATAATATTTGTTAACAATCATTTGTATTTCTGTGGTGTCAGTTATTATTTCTCCTCTCTCATTTTAGATTTTGTGTATTTGGGTTCTCTCTTTTTGTTTCTTGGTGAGTCTAGCTAAGAGTCCATCAATCTTGTTTATCTTTTCAAAGGATCAGCTCTTTGTTTCATTGATCTTTTGAATTGACTTTTTGGTCTCCATATCATTTATTTTTGCTTTGATCTTTACTATTTCCTTCCTTCTACTTGCTCTGGGGTTTTCTTTTTGTTTGCTTTCTAGTTATTTAAGTTGTGAGGTAGTTAGTCTATTAGAAATTTTTCTTGCCCTGGCCAGTTTGGCTCAGCTGTTAGAGCGTCGGTCTGAGGTACATAGAGACCCGGGTTCGGTTCCCACTAAGGGCATGTACTTCGGTTGCAGTTTGTCCCTGGCCCTGGTTGGTCGTGCGGGTGGCAGCCACTCGATGTGTCCCTTCGATGTTTCTCTCTCTCTCTCTCTTCCTCTCTTTCCCTCCCACTCTATCTGTACAAAAAATGGAAAAATATCCTCAGGTGAGGATAAAAAAAAAAAGAAATTTTTCTTGATTCTTGAGGTAAGCCTGTAGTGCTACGAACTTTCTTCTCAGAATTGCTTTCGCTGCATCTCATATATTTGTGTTGTCGTGTGTTCATTTTCATTGGTTTCCAAGAATTTTTAATTTCTTCCTTGATCTCCATGGTAACCCATTTATTGTTTAATAACATGCTACTTAGCCTCCATATTTTCAAATGTCTTTGCGTGTTCTTGTTGCAATTGATTTCTAGTTGCATGCCATCGTGATCTGAGAAGATGCTTGATATGATTTCAATCTTCTTAAACTTGTAGAGACGTAGTTTGTGCACTAACATGTGTACTATCTTTGAGAATGTCTCATGTTCACTTGAGAACAATGTGAATTCTGCAGTTTTGGGGTGTAATTCTCTGTAGATATCTATTAAATTTATTTTATGTAGAGCTTCGTTTAGAGTCTGTGTTTTCCTGTTAATTTTTTGTCCAGATGATCTATCCAGTGATGTCAGCTAGGTGATTCAGCCCCCTGCTATGATTGTACTGCTGTTGATTTCTCCTGTGAAGTCCTCTAGAACATTTTTAATATATGTTGGTGCTCCTATATTGGACGCATATATGTTTACCAAGGTTATATCTTCCTGTTAGTTAGATCCTTTCATTATGTAATGGCCTTTTTTGTCTCTAGTTATGGTCTTCATTTTGAAATCTACTTTATCAGATATGAGTATTGCTGCCCCAGCTTTTATTTGCTTTCCATTTGCTTGAAAAAAATTTTTTCCATCCCTTCTCTTTCAACCTATATGAGTCTTTTGTTGTGAGGTGGGTCTCTTAAAATAACATATATGTGAGTAATGCTTTCTTATCCGGTCAGCTACTCTGTGTCTTTTATTTGGAGCATTCAAACAATTCACATTTAAAGTGATAATTAATATGTACTTATTTATTACCATTTTTGTTTAGTGTGGTTCTATTTATCTTCTTATTTCTTCTACTAATTACAGCAGTTCTTTTAGCATATCTTGCAGTGCTGGTTTGGTTTTAATGTATTCCCTTAGACTTTTTTTGTCTGGGAAGCTCTTTATTTGACCTATTTTGAATGATAGCTTTGCTAGATAGAGTAGTCATGGTTTGAGATCCTTATTTTTCATGACATTGTGTACTTCATGCTACTCCCTTCTAGCCTGTGGTGTTTCTGTTGAGAAGACTGCTGAGAGCCTTATGGGGTTTTCATTGTAGGTAACCTATTGCTTATTTCTTGCTGCCTTTAGAATTCTCTCTTTAGCTTTAATATTTAGCATTTTAATAACTATGTGTCTTGGTGTGGGCCTGTTTGGGTTCTTCTATCTTGGGGCTCTCTGTACTTCTTGAACTTGAATGCCTTCTTCCTTCACCACATTAGGGAAGTTTTCTTCACTATTTCTTCAAATATATTCTCTAACCTGTGGCCATTTTCTTCCTTTTTCGGGGACTCCTATGATGCGAATATTATTACATTTCCAATTGCCCCACAGTTCTTTTTAGCTATCTTCCTGGGTTTTTTTTAGTTGTTTTTTTTTTCTTTTGGTTTTCTGATTTTTAAATTTTTTCTACCCTGTCTTCTAATTCACTGATCCGGTCCTCAGCTTCCTCTACTCTGCTGGTTAGTTCTTCCAATGTGTTCTTTATTTCTGCTACGTCATTCTTCATTTCCACTTGGTTGGTTTTCAATGTTTCTGTATCTTTACTCATGGTGCTGATATCCTTACTCATGCTGTTGAGCATCCTCAAGATCATGTCTCTGAACTCTACTGCTGATAATTTACTGAACTGCATTTCATTTATCTCATCTTCACTAGAGTTCTCTTGTTCTTTCATTTGGCATTTGTTTTTTTGTTTGTTTGTTTGTTTCACCATTTTGGCTATCTCAGTGGGTTTTGGAGCCTGCCAAATTTTCTCTGTGGATGTTGGTGTTCTGATGTTTGTGGCTCCCTCTACTGGGTTTGAATGTGCCTGGGTAGGCCCATGTTAAACACCACTGTCAAGTCTCACTTTCCTGGGTAGATTTGCAAGCCCAGGAAATGTTCTGTTATCCTCTATCTTTTTGCCTGGAGGCTAGTAGTCTCTGTTACTCAGGGCCTAGGAATGTAGTTGTAGTATTCTGAGTAAGAGGATTTCAAGAGGGTGGGATAGATGCTGGGTATTAATGAGCCTCAATTTGCATTTCTTTGCCTCATTTTGGAAAGCCTGAATCTCCAAGGTGGGTGGTTGCTGCTTTTCCCCACAGCTCTGGGAAGGAGTGCATTTTCCACTGTCCTTTGTGTCTGCATCTCAGGAAAAACACTGAGTGCCCTCCATATTTCAGTTTTCCCCACAGAGTTTCAGCCCAGTCTGCCCTTCCTCTGCTGTAGCCCCCAGATGAGTAGCTGTGGCTATTTTAGTGTTCTGTCCTGGCTCTCTGCACTGTGGAGTGGGTTTTGTCTTTACTTCCCAAGGGCGCTGCTCACTGCTAAGACTGCTGTTGTCCTGGGCATCCCAGCCCACCACCCTCTTGTGCCTCAGCAGATCCTACCCATGTCCCTGGTTATATGGGCCTATCCTGCTGCTTTTCTGTTGCTTTTTTCTGAGTAATTGTCTTTATTTTAGTTGTGCTTCCCATTTGGTCCTGTGAGATTGTCTGTGTAGCTTCCATTCACTCCACCTCCATTTTCACATCCTCTAAGCCTTTCGTGTGTGCAGCTGGGTCGCACAGTCCTCCCTGGTGCCCCCACACACTGCAGGACTTGCAGGTAACTGGATCGCAGAGTTCCTTTGGGGACCCTGCTTTATGCCTATGTTATAAGCTGCTGGGTTGCACAGACCTCTCTTCTGCTTCAGCACCCCACAGGTCCCAAAGGTAACTGGATGGCACAGTCCCTTCTGGGTAGCAGAGGCCTCTCTGGTGTCCCCGCACCCTGAAGGTTCTGTGGGTGGGCAGCTGGATTGCACCAGTCTTTCTAGGGCTTTGGCTTCTCACTGCTCTTGTGGGCTTCTGGGTCGCACAGTCTTCTCTGGTACCTCAGCACTCTTCACGACCCAAGGTCAGTTGAATCACAACAGCCCCTTTTGGGCTCTGGCTTCCCACTGCTGTTGTGATCTGCTGGACCACACATGCTCTGTGGATCCCCAGGTCCCACCACCGGTGGCTGGGGAGTGCTGCTTCCCCATGGGGCTCAACTTTTGCTTTAGTTTTTGAGGATGGTTCTCAGCTGCTGGTCTCTGCTTCTGTTGCCTGGGGATGGATGTCTGCTCCCCAGCCTCTGTTGCTGTGTGTATATCCAGACTCTGACAAGGCTGCTCCTGTGGGGATGGTATTGGGCTCCCAGCGGTTTGCAGCTTCCATGACTAGCACCTCAGGAGCTCCACTACTGTGCACTGGTCTGTGTTGACACAGAGTGCCATGTGTGCTGCTGGGCTCAGGTTTCTGGGCTCTAGCTGCTCCTACTCCCTCCTCTCAGGCAAGTCCCGGGATCTTCCAAAATGGTTGGACCTCCCCACAGTGCAGGGAGAAGCACCCTGAAGAGCCACTTACCATGGTAGGTGGCTTCTACCATCCACAGCACAGGAACCTTCTGCTCTACATCTTTGCATTGCAGGAATTTGGTCGTCCTCCTTCACATCCACTCACACTCTCTCACACACTAGCTTACTCTCTCACACACTCACCCTCCCTCCGGTCCTGCCTGCTGCCATCTTAATCATCAAAAAAACTTTAAATGTAAATGGATAACTGCTCCAATCAAAATACATAGGGTAGTTGAATGGATAAGTAAACATGATCAATATACATACATTCTACAAGATACCCACCTCAGAACAAAAGAGTCACACAGAGTTAAAGGGAAGGGATGGATAAAATATCCCATGCAAATGGAAATAAAAACTAGCTAGGATAGCTATATTTGTATCAGATAAAATTGACTTAAAAATAAAGACCATAACATGAGACAAAGGAGGTCACTACATAATACTAAAAGAATCAATCCAACAATAGGATATTATCTTGGAAAACATATGTGCACATATATATATATATATATATATATATATATATATATATATAATCTCATGACAGACTATAAGGGAGAGATCAACAGCAATACAGTCCTTGTAGGAGAGTTTAATGCTTCACTGTCATCATTGGATAAATCATCTAGACAAAAAAATCAACAAGGAAACAGCAACCTTAAATGACACACTAGATCAGATGGATTTAATTGCTAGTTAGAGAACATTTTATCTTAAAATAACAGATTATATACTCTTCTCAAGTGTACCTGTAATATTTTCAAAGATGGACCACATATTAAAATACAGACTAAGTTTCTACAAGTTCAAGACTGAAATCATATCAAGGGATCACAATGGCATGAAACTAAAAATCAATTACAATAAAGACACTCAAAAACATTCAAACACATGGCGACTGAATAGCATGTTATTAAACAATGAATGGGTAACCAATTGTATCAAGAAATAAATAAAAATTACCTGGAAAGAAATGAAAATGAACACAAAACAACCCCATATCATTGGGGTCAGTGAAAGCAGCCTTATGAGGCAAATTCATAGCATTATAAGACTATCTCAAGAAACAAGAAAAAGTTCAGATGAACAATCTAACTCTACACCTAAAAGAACTAAAATAAGAACAACAAGAATAGTGTAGAGGACATAGAAGGAAAGAAATAATAAAAATCACAGTGGAAATAAATGACATAGAGACAAAATAAAAGTAACAAAGATCAATGAAACTAAGAGCTAGTTCTCTGAAAAGATAATCAAGATTAATCACCCTTTAGCCATACTTATAAAAACACAAAAAGAGAGGACCCAAATAAAATCAGAAACAAAAGAAGTGAAGTAACAACTGACACCACACAAATACAAATTAATTGTAAGACAATGCCATAAACAACTATATACCAACAAATTGGACAAACTGGGCACAATGGACAAATTCCTAGAAACATACAATCTTCCAAAACTGAATCAAGAAGAATCATAAAACCTGAGTAGCCTACTAAGAACAAATGTAATTGAACAACAACAAAACAAAACAAAACAAAACAAAACAAAAACAAAAACCCCACAAAACTCCAAGCATAAAAATGTCCTGGATGAAATGGCTTCACAGGCAGATTTGCCAAACATTCAAAGATATAACACTTATATTCCAAAAATTATTCTAAAAAATTCAGGTGGAGGGAAGACTTGCAAGCTCTTTTTATGAGGCCAGCATTATCCTAATTCCAAAACCAGATAAAGACACTACAATGAAAGAAAATTATAGGCCAACATCCCTGATGAACATAGATGCTAAAATCCTAGACAAAATATAAGCAATGCATTAAAAATATCATACACTGTGACCAGGTGGGATTTATTCCAGGGATGCAAGTTTGGTACAACATTTGCAAATCAATAGCTGTGATACATCACATAAACAGAAAGAAGGGTAAAAAATTTCATGATCATATCAATAGATGCAGAAAAAAAAATGATAAAATCCAACACAAATGTGTGATAAAAACTCTCAGCAAAGTGGGAATAGAGCAATCATACCTTAACATAATAAAGTCTTTACATGAAAACCTACTGCTGACATCATACTCAATGAGCAAAAACTAAAAGTGTTTCCCCTAAAATCAGTGGAAAAAAATGGATGTCCACTTTCACCACTCTTATTAAACATAGTACTGGAAGTCCTAGCCACAGCAATTAGACAAGAAGAAATAAAGGGCATCCAGATTGCAAAGGAAGAAGTAAAACTGTCATTATATGCAGATAAACAGATGTTGTAGAGAAAACATTAAAGACTCCACCAAAAACTACTAGACCTAATAAATGAATTCAGCAAAATAGCAGGATACAAAATTAATATTCAGAAATTGTTGGCATTTTTATACACCAATAATTATCAAAAAAAAAAAAAAAAGAGAATGATTACTTTTAATATTGTAACAACAACAAAAAAGATATCTAGGAATAAATTTAACCAAGGAGGTAAAAGACCTGTGCTCAAAAAATGATAGGATATTGAAGAAAAATAGAAGATGACACAAGCAAGTGGAAACATATACCGCGTTCATGGTTTGAAATACTTAATATCATTAAAATGCTTATACTACCCAAAGCAGTTTATAGATTCAATATCATTCCAATTGAAATACTTATGGCATATTTCACAGATCTCGAACAAATACCAAACATTCATATGAACCCAAAAAAGACCCTGAAGAGCCTCAGCAATCTTGAGATATAAGAACAGAGTTGGTGGTATCACATTACCACACACCAAACACTAGTACAAAGCTATTATAATCAAAACAGCCTGGTGATTGCACAAGAATATGCATATAGATAAATAAAACAGAACAGAGAACCCAGAAATCAACCCATGCCTCTATGGTCAATTAATATTTGACAAAGGAGGCAAGAGTCTACAATGGAAGAAAAACATTTCTTCAATAAATGGTGTTGGGAAAATTGGAGAGGTATGCAAAAAAAAGAAAGTAGACCACAAAATTAAACCGTACACATGAATAAACTCAAAATGTATAAAAGACTAAAATGTAAATTGTGAAACCATGAAAATTCTAGTAGAAAACATAGGCAGTGAAATCTTAGACGCCTTTCATAGCAGTATTTTTGCCAATAATCTCCTAGAGCAAGGGAAACAAAGAAAAAAACATAAACAAATGGGAGTACATCAAACTAAAATGTCTCCACACAGCAAAAGAAACCATCAACAAAATAAAAATGGAATCCACTGAATGGGAGAACATATTTGCCAATGATACATCTGATAAGTGGCTAATTTCCAAAATATATAAATAATTTACACAACTCAACACTAGAAAGACAAACAACCCAATTAGAAATGGGAAGCATTTAACAAAGGAAGGAGACATTTAATCCAGCCTGGGGGTAAAAGGAACGGCAGAAATCATAAGAGTGAGGATATTTAGAAAACAAAAACACAGGGGGGAAAATGGCAGCAGCATGAATAGAAACTACACAGACCATCTCCCAGGACCAAACTGGAATACAATTAAAATAAAGACAAATCATTGGGGAAAAAAAAAAACTGAAGAGCAGCTAGAAAGAACCCTTATAAACAAGGATGGAAGGAGGACACCAAACTGAGCCTGGTAAGAATTGCAAAGGCAGGAGAGTACTGGCTGGTAGCCATGTAGCAGCCAAAGGCTGTTTTAGCTGTGAGCAGTTCCCTCTGAGAAGTCAGGGGTTAAAACCCCAAGCCAGCACCACAGCACAAAGTGGCGACCCCCAGGACAGAGTGGTAGGACAGGGAAAGGTGCCCACATAACACTTGGCTGAAATCACCAGAACTGAGGCTTTATTGGCAAGGAGAGGTGAAGGGAAAAACAGCACCTCACTGAAGGGCCAGAGCACTAAATCAGCTACAGCCACTCACCTTGGGCTCTAGCAGAGGGAGGGCAGACTGGACTGGAACTGTGAAAAGAGTTGGGGGTTTGTAGCACAAGGGAGAGAGCTGGGAAGGACACCTGAAGTTTTATGCTGAATCATTCTCTCATAGGACAGTAGCCATTTCACACAAAGGGCTCTTTAACAGAGCCTTGGGGAGAAGCAACAGGCCCTCATTCAGGAATTAGACACCACCTGGCTTCAGAAAGGAAAATTGAGTCTCATTACCAGTTAGAGACTATCAGCAAGCAAAGAGGGGGGAAAAAAAGGCTCCAAAATATTTGAAATTTGGACCAGAGCTCAGTGTTGGGGGTCCTGGCTCTGAAAACTGATCTGTGAAGGCTCAAGCCTGAGTTCCTATGCTGAACTTCTCCCTCATGGCTTCAATAGCCATCCCTGTTAATTAGCATTCTATTTTAGCCTAGGGGAGAACAACTGCCTCTCCTGTGGGAATTTAGCACCACCCTGTGGCTCTAGGAGTTGTGAAGGCAGAGGCCAATAATCTATATCACAAACAATAACAACAACAACAACATTTTCTTATTAAAACAAGTGTAACCCAAGGAAAAGCAATTGCCCCACCTGCTGGAAATCCTCTTACCCTGTCTACTTGAGAGATTATTTATTCAGCTGAGGGCTACGATCTGAGGCTCATCAAGCAACTGAGACTAATAACCTGCAGGAAAAAGCTATAGGAGAACAATCATTGATGGCCCTGCAAATATACCCAGGAAATTAAGACTTCATATCAGTGTTTAACATGAGTCTTACCACACTCATCCAAGCCCATTAAAGAGAGCCACAATCAAGAGAACACTGCCACCCACAGGGAAAATTTGGCAGGTTTCAAAACCCACTGAGACAGCCAAAATGACGAAACAAAGAAACAAATACCAAATGAAAGAACAAGAGAACTATACTGAAGAAGGGATAAATGGATTAGAGTTCGGCAAGTTATCACAGGTAGAAATCAAAGTAATGATTATGAGGAAGCTCAACAGCATAATTAAAGATATAGAAACAATGAAAATCAACCAACTGGAAATAAAAAACCACCAACCAGAAAGAATGACATAGCAAAAATAAAGAACACCTTGGAAAAAATAACCAGCAGAGCAGAAAAATCCAAGGATTGCATGAGTGAATTAGAAGACAGGGTAGAAAAAATCACCCAATTAGAGAACCACAAAAAAAGAAAACAATTAAAAAACAGCAAGACAGCTTAAGAGAACTGTGGGACAACATGAACCATAACAACATCTGCATCATAGAAGAATAAGGAAATGAGCAATGGTTAAAGAATATATTTCAAGAAATAATGACAGAGAACTTTTATAACTTGGTGAAGAAAAAAAGCATACAAGTTCAAGAAGCTCAGAGAGCCCCAAGTGAGAAAAACTCAAAGAGGCACACACGACACATAATAACTAAAAAGTAAAAAATTAAAGACAAAGGAGAAACCTAAAAGCAGCAAGAGATAAGCAACAGGTTACCTACAAAGAAACTCCCATAAGGCTCTCAGCTGACTTCTCAACAGAAACACTACAGGCCATAAGGGAATGACATGAAGTAATCAAGGCCATGAAAAGCATGGGTCTGAATCCAAGACGAGTCTATCCACCAAGGCTATCATCCAAAATAGAAGGCAAAATAAAGAGATGCCCAGACCAAAAAAAAAAAAAAAAAAAAAAAGCTAAGGGAATATATTAAAACCAAACCAGCACTGCAAGATATGCTACAAGAACTGCTGTAATTAGTAGAAGAAATGGGAAGAAAAATATAACCACAATATACAAAAATGGCAATAAATGAGTACACGTCAACAATATCTGTAAATGAAAATGGATTGAATGCTCTAATCAAAAGACAGAGTAGCTGATTGGGTAGGAAACCATGACTCATATATATATTGTTTACAAGAGACCCACCTCAAAACAAAAGACTCACATAGGTTAAAGTGAAGGGATGAAAAAAAAATCCTTTAAGCAAATAGTAAGAAAAAAAGAGCTGGGGTAGCAATACTAACATCCGATAAAATAAACTTCAAAATGAAGTCCATAACTACATAATATTGAAGTCCACTACATAATATTGAAAAGATCTATCCAACAGGAGAATATAACCTTGGTAAACAAATATGCACCCAATATGGGAGCACCAAAATTTAAAAATCTCCGGAGCACTTCAAAGAAGAAATTGACAGCAATACAATCATAGCAGGGGACTTCAACACCCACTGACATCATTGGATAGATCCTCTAGACAAAAGTTACCAAGGAAACAAATACTCTAAATGATGCACTAGATCAAATAGATTTAATAGATATCTTCAGAGAATTACACCCCAAAGCTGCAGAATTCACAATCTTCTCAAGTGCACATGGGACATTCTCAAAGGTAGACCACACATTAGGATGCAAACCAAGTCTCTACAAGTTAAAGAAGACTGAAATCATATCAAGTATATTCTCAGTTCACAATGGCATGAAACTAGAAATTAATTACAATAAAAACACTAAAAAATATTCAAACACACAGAGGCCAAATAGCATGTTATTAAACAATGAATGGGTTACCAAGGAGATCAATGAAAAAACCTTCCTGGACACCAATGAAAATGAATACACAATAACATGATATCTATGGGATTCAGCGAAAGCTGTCCTGAGAGAGAAGTTCATAGAACTACAGGCCTATCATAAGAAACAAAAGACATTTCTCATTGACTATATAACCTCACAACTTAAAGAACTGGAAAGTATGCAAAAAGAAAAACCCAGAGCAAGTAGAAGAAAAGAAATAGTAAAGTCAGAGCAGAAATAAATGACAGCGAGACTAAAAACAATTTAAAAGATCAATGAATTAAAGAGCTTGTTCTTTGAAAAGATAAACAAGATTGATAGTACCTTATCCAGACTCACCAGGAAACAAAGAGAGAAGACCCAAATAAACAAAATCAGAAAAGAAAGGGAAGTAAGAACTGACACCACTAAAATGCAAAGGATTATTAACAAACACTATGAACAATTATGTGCCAAAAAGTTGGGCAATTTAGGTGAAATGGACAAATTTTTAGGATCACACAGTCTCCTAAAACTGAACTGGGAAAAGATAGAAAACTTGAACAGACCAATAACAACTAAGGAAATTGAAGATTTAATTAAGAAACCCCAGGGAAACAAAAGCCCGAGCCCAGATGGCTTCACGGAGGAGTTTACTGAATATTCAAAGAACTAACAACCATTCTCCTCAAAATTTTCCAGAAATTCAAGAAGGAAGACTTTAAACTCGTTTAATGAGACCGTCATAATTATAATTCCAAACCGGATAAAGACACTACCAAAAACAAACAACAAAAACAAAAATCTACAGGCCAATATCCCTGATGAATACAGATGCCAAAATCTTGAACAAAATATTAGCATATGGCATCCAGTGATATAGTAAAACAATTATTCACCATGAATTCGTTTCAAAGATGCAAGCTGATACAATATTCACAAATCAATAAATGTGATACACCACATAAACAAAATAAAGATAAAAACATGTGATCATATCAATAGATGCTGAAAAAGCATTTGACAAAATCCAGCACCCATTTCTAATAAAAATGCTCAGCAATTTGGGAATTGAGGGATCATGTCTCGACATAATAAAGGTGATATATGAAAAACCTACAGCCAACATTATACTCAATGGGTAAGACTGAAATCATTTTCTTTAAGATAAAGAACAAGACAAGGATGCCCACTTTCTCCAATCTTATGTATTATAGATTTGCAAGTCTTAGCCACAACAATTAGACATTAAGGAAAAAATAAAAGGGATCCAAACTGGAAAGGAAGAAGTGAAATTGTCATTATTTGCGGATGACATGATATTGTACATAGAAAACCCTGAAACAGTGGTTCTCAACCTTCCTAATACCGCAGCCCTTTAATACAGTTCCTCCTGTTGTGGTGACCCCCAACCATAAAATTATTTTTATTGCTACTTCATAACTGTAATTTTGCTACTGTTATGTCTTAGGTGATCCCTGTGAAAGGGTCATTTGACCCTCAAAGGGGTCGCGACCCACAGATTGAGAACCGTTGCCCTAAGACTCCATAAAAATCCACTAGATTTAATAAGTGAATTAGGGAAAGTGGCAGGGTACAATATTAACATGAAGAAATTGACGGCATTCTTATACACCAATAATGAACTCACAGGAAGAGAAACTAAAAAAAACCAAAAAACAAACAAAAAAGACAAAACGATTCCATTTGCCATTGCAGGAAAAAAAAAAAAAAAAAAAAAGGTACCTAGGAATAAACTTAACCAAAGAAGTAAAGGCCCTATTTGCACAAAACTACAGGACATTAAAAAAAGAAATAGAGGAAGATATAAAAAAGTGGAAGCATATCTTGTTCATGGGATGGAAGAATGAACATCATTAAAATGTCCATACTACCCAAAGCAATCTACAGATTCAATGCAATCCCCATTAAAATACTAACGACATGTTTCACAGAACTAAAACAAATACTGCAAAAGTTTATATGGAAGCAAAAAAGACCCTGAATACCCAAAGCAATCTTGAAAAAGTAAAACAAATAGGCAGGATTACAATACTGAATATCAGATTACACTACAAAGCCATAGTAATCAAAACAGCCTGTAGGCACAAGAACAGGCATATAGATGAATGGAACAGAACAGAGAACCCAGAAATTTACCAGATACATTATGCTCAATTATTATTTGACAAAGTTGGCAAGAGGATACAGTGGAGTAAAGACAGACTCTTTAATAAATGGTGTTGGAAAAATTAGACAGCTTCATGCAAAATAATGAGAGTAGACCCCCAAATTACACCATAGAAGAATGAACTCAAAATGGGTAAAATACTTAAATGTAACTCATGAATCCATAAAAATTCTAGAAGAAAATGTAGGCAACAAAACTTCAGATATCACATGAAGCAGACTTTTCACTAATAAAATGCCTAAGGCAAGAGAAACAAAGGAACAATTTAATACATGAGACTACATCAAGCTAAAAAACTTCTGCACAGCAAAGAAACAAGTATCAAAATAGAAAGGCAACCCACTATATGGGAGAGCATAGTTGTCAATAATATATTAGATAAGGGGCCAATTTCCAAAATATATATAGTACTCATACAACTCAATAAAAGGAAGACAAAGAACCCACCCAGTTAAAAAATGGACAGAGGACGTAAATAGACATCTCTCCAAACAAGACATACAAATGGCCAAGAGACATGAAAAAATGCTCAACACCTCTAACCATCGGAGAGATACAAAATAAAGTGACTATGAAGTATCACTTCACACCTGCCAGGATGGCTGCCATCAACTAATCATCAAACAACTTCTGACCAGAGTGTGGAGAAAAGGAGACTGCTAGTGGGAATGCAGACTGGTGCAGCCACTCTGGAAAACTATATGGTGTTTCCTCAAAAAATTAAAAATGGAAGTGCCATTTGATCCAGTAATCTCACTTCTAGGAATATATCCTAACAAGCCTAAAACACCAATCAGAAAAAATATATGTACCCCTATGTTCATAGAAGCACTATTTACAATTGCTAAGATCTGGAAACATCCCTAGTGTCCATCAATAGATGAATGGATAAAAAAAAGCTGTGGTACATATATACCATGGCATACTGTGAAGCTATAAGAAAGAATGACCTCTTATTCTTTGAGTCGCATAAGTGACCTGCAGTGTATTATGCTAAGCAAAACATGCCAATCAGAGAAAGATGAGTATTACATTATCTCACCTATGTTTGGAATATAATAAACAAAATATGCTAATGAACCAAATAGATCCAGAGAAATAGAGGTAGGGACCAGACTGACAAACTTCACAGGAGGTTGAGGGGGAGAAGGGAAGAGATATACCAAAGAACTTATATCATATGTGCATAACCATTGGACATAGAAAACAATACTGTGAGGGGTGGGGGTGAGATCAGGAGGAGGGTGTCAATGAGGTAAAAAGGAGAAACATCTGTAACAAAAATAAATTATTAAATAAAAAATAAATAAAATATAAAACAACAACAACAAATTAAAAAAAAATTGAAATGGGCAAAGGACCTTAATAGACACTTCTCCAAAGAGGACATACAGATGGCCAATAGACATGAAAAAATGCTCAATGACACTAATCATCAGAGAGATGCAAATTAAAACTATAATGAAGTATCACCTCGTACTTGCCAGAATAGCTACCATCAATAAATCATCAAAAAACAGAAACAGATGCTGGGTAAGATGTGGAAAAAAGTGAACCCTAGTGCACTGTTGGTGAGAATTCAGGCCAGTGTAGCCACTGTGGAAAACTGTATGGAGTTTCTGGACATTTTGAAAATGGAACTGCCTTTTGATCCACTGATCCCACTTCTGAGAATATATCCTAAGAATCCCAATACACGAATCAGAAAGAATATATGAACCTCTGTGCTCATAGCAGTTCTATTTATAATAGCTAAGATCTGGATATAGCCCAAGTGCCCATTAGTAGTTGAGTGGATAAAAATCTGTGGTACATTTACAGAATGGAATGCAACACAGTTGTGAAAAAGAAAGAATACTTACCCTTTGAGACAGCAGGGATGGATCTAGATGGCATTATGCTAAGTGAAATAAGATTGTCAGAGAAAGACATATACCATATGATCTCACTTATATGTGACATTTAATTAGCAAAATAAATGAATGAACAAACTGAGGAATTTCAGAGGAGAGGGTCTTGGGAGGGACTGGATAAAAGAAGGTGAAGAGATTAGCCAAAGAACATATGTGCATAGCCCATGGTCACAGACAACAGTGTGGTGAAGGCTAGGGGAGAGAGGAATGGGAGCTAGGAGGAGACGTGCAAAGAGGGAGGCAAATGGGGGATATCTGTAATAGTGTCAACAATAAAAATAATGAAAAAAATAAAATATTGATCAATATATTTTAAAAATGTAAACCATTTGAAATGTCTCATATACATTTATTTATTTTATTTCATCTCAAATAGTGTTATCAAACTTAACTGAATGCGTTTTGATTATTTGGCATTAATTACTGTTATACATTAATTAATGTAAGAGTTGATGATACATATTACATGAAAGTCCATTTCCATTCAACCTTTAACTCATTCTTTTTTGACAAATGAAGTTGTAGTAGTATTAAAAATTATTATATGCTATCTCCTCATTAAGCAAGACATATACTTACATGTCCCCTTTGCTGACTTTCTGCAAAACCATTGCAACTAAGATCATAGCAGCCTTCTGCAAAGTGGTTTTCTCACCTTCAAAAAATACTCCAAATTATATATTCCTGTTAACAGTATTCTATTAGTTTTCAGCAGAATTCAAAATATAATTTTATTACTATGAAAAATAAATTATGCTCAATTGATAGCAATCCTATCTACCTTGCATGTTTAGTTGTGAGTATGGACGTGGGGGTGGCATCTCTGGCATTTTAGAAATTTGTGCTGAAGAGCTGTACAGAGGACTTATTCAGAACTTCGTTTATACTTTGTGAGGGTAGCAAGACACCTAAACTGAACTGTATGTTGGCTCAACCAGCATTTATGAAGTATCAGGCACTGGGTTAAGACATCGTCCTCCCTCAAAAAAATTAGAATCCTGCCATCTATATGAGGAGACATGTGTGGCGGGAGAAAGAACAGGGGAGGATTTATGTGATGGGAAGTAGACAATGTCCAGTGCTTGGTTGGCTCTGTATTCCAAACCTTATTGTTAGATCTCCATTACCAGTCTGGAAATTACCTTCTCAATTCTGAGTAGTTTTTATTTGTATATTGAACCTTGGCATTTATTCTTTTATATCTGTTCTTAGTACTTCGAACCATATTTATCTCTATATCTTTACCTCTGTGTTCTTACAGAATTTCTGAAGATTTTCATTTACATTGTAGATTCAATATTCTGCTGAGTCAATTTTGCTACTTACTGTCTCCAATGTATAATTTAATTCCATTACTACCTTTTCATTATCTTGTAATATTCACATATAAAACATGTGGTTTTCTTATATCTGATCCCCCTTTTTTTTCTTATCACAGGTCTGTTCTAGATTAGCATTATCATCTAGAATTTTATGAATTCTATTGAAATTGTAGCAGACATTTTCTAAAAACTTTCTTTCAATTACTGCCGTGATTACATTCCACTGTTTTTTTCCCCCCTTTTTCTTTTTTTTGGGGGGTGGGGTGGGGAGGATTACTGTCTCATAAGTAGAACTGAATGTTTCTTTGGCCCTGTATTATCAATTGTTTCATTTCCAGTTATACCAAATAAGGAGCCAGTCCCACATTTGTAACAGGTAGAGGTTAGACAACCCTCTTTCATTCTGACCATCCACTTAGAAACTGAGCACTTCCCTTTTCAGCTATAAAGCCAGATGTTAGTTTGATTTTCATAGGCCTGAGCCCCAAATTCATTACTCTGTAAGCATGAATGTCTCATAGATCTGGTGAATCAAAGTGGAAACATTTCATCTTCAACTGTCTCATTCTTTAAATGTTTAGAATTCATGAGTGATGATGGAATTAAAGAGAAGGAAGAAGGGCAGGGAGGAGGAAGAGGAAGGGGAGGGAATAATCTTGGCTACTCTACTGTGTACTTCCCTGAAATCTTTACATTACTTGTCTCATTTGATCCTCTTAAGGGCTTTATGAGAGAGATACTTTTCTCATCACACATTACTTATAAGAAAATAAAGGTTTGGCTAAATTAAATAACTCAAAATCTTGCAACAAGTAGTAAGGAGAGGTAGATCCTCTCCCTAGGTCTGTCTGATTTCAAAATCTATGCTCTTGTCCATAGCGCAATGTCTTATTCTACAGAATCTCTTTATTGACCAGGTGGAATCAAGCCAATCTACCTTTGTTCTCTGTCGTCACATAGCATACTTTGCCCTAGAGGGCATTCCAAGGTACTCCGAGCCATTATTCAACTTCCCAATTGCTTTCAATTGCTCATTATCTTGTATGTGGAAACTATAAAAGGAGGCTGAAGAAAGAGTTGGGAGGATGAGGCCTCCTCACAAAGATAGTTCCTGTGTGATGAAAGATATAGGAATAGCTTTTGTCCTACTGTAGCTTTGTGCTTTGAGCTAGAGGCAAAGAGTGGTGGTGGCTCTAACCTCTTTCCACCCACTTTTAAACTGTGCCATTCTTTTCAAGCCTGCGTATGTGTTGGTTCATGTGTTCTTTAATCCACACATAACTGCAATGTAACAGGTGAAAACTTCTGCTTCTACACTTTGCTGGACTCTCCACCTTGATTTATTGTGTTCTCTTATAGTCACTATGAGTTTATTATTAGACTGCTACCACAGTCTTTCCCTTTTGGTCAAGTTATCTTAAAAACAGTTGAATCAAACACTTTAGATAGCTATTATTTTGATGCTGAACCTCTACTCTCTTCTCAATGTTTGTTTTTAAATAATATCCTAGGAAGAAAAAATATTAAGAATTGTTATCTTGGTGAAAAAAATGGAGGTGGAGTTAATGGAAGCTACACAGACCATCTCCCAGAACCAAACTGAAATTCAAATGAAAATAAAGACAAATCATCAGGAAAGAGCCACGGAAAAGCAGCTTGGAGACCACATGACCAGGAACACTGACTCAATCCTGGTAGGCTTGCAGAGATGTGAGAGGGGGGCTGGGAGCCCCCTGTCAGCAGTGACCTTAGCTGTGAGCCGCAGCCTTAGCTGTGAGCCGCAGCCTTAGCTGTGAGCAGCAACCTTAGCTGTGAGCATCACCCTCAGGTTAAACTCCAAACAGCTCCACAGCACAGAGCTGAGACAGAGGCTAAAATAGCCACAGCCACGTACCTTGGGCTCTGACAGAGGGAGGGCAGACTGGACTGGAACTGTGTGGAGACACTCGGAATTTGGGGGGCGCTCAGAGCTTTTGCTGAGTTGCAGCCACACAGGACCATGGTCATCTTACTCCTTCCCAGGGATCTGGGGAGAGACAGCTGCCCCTCTCAAGAAGATTCAACCCCAAGTGTTGGCCATTGAAATGCAAATTGTGACTCACTAACTACCAGCATCTCCCCCACTCTAAGGAAATCCCCTTACTCTGAGCACCTGAGAAAGTTTTTCATTCTACTCAGAAGCCAAGGCTCTTCAGGTAACTTCTACTGATAGACACCAGGCAAACAGCTAGAGTATAACTGTACCATTCCTGGGCAAGCAAATCTAACCAGTAAAGTAAGACTTGACAGTGGTGTTTACCGTGGGTCCTTCCTCCCTCATTCAAACCCAGGAGACTGAGCAACAAACAGCAGAACACTAACACGCACAGGGAAAATTTGGCAGGATCCAAAGTCCACTGAGATAGCCAAAATGGTGAAACACAGAAACAAAAGACAAATGAAAGCACAAGAGACTTCTACAGAAGATGAGATAAATGAGGTGCAGTTAAACAAGTTAACAGAACTAGAATTCATAGTCATGATCTTGAGGAAGCTCAATAGCAGGTGTAAAGACAAGAGCACCATGAATAAACACATAGAAATGTTGAAAATCAACCAGTTGGAAATTAAAAACTACCAACAAGAAATGAAGAATGACATATCAGAAATAAAGAACACATTAGAAGGTCTAAATAACAGAGTAGAGGAGGCTGAGAACTGGAGCAGTGAATTAGAAGAGAGGGTAGAAAAAAATCAACCAATCAGAAAACCAAAAGAAAAAAGCTATTTGAAAAAAAAGAAGACAGATTAAGAGAACTATGGGACAACTGGAAATGTAATAACATTCGCATCATAGTGAAGAAGAAGAAGGAGAAGGAAAAGGAGAAGGAGAAGGAGAAGAAAATGAGCAAGGGTTAGAGAATATATTTGAAGAAATAGTGACAGAAAACTTTGCTAATTTGGTGAAGGAAGAAGGCATTCAAGTTCAAGTAGCACAGAGCCTCAAGTATGAAGAACCCAAGAGGCCCACACCAAGACATATAGCAATTAAAATGCCAAAAATTAAAGACTAAGAGAGAATCCTAAAAGCAGCAACAGATAAGCAACAGGTTAACTACAAAGGACACCCCATAAGGCTCTCAGCTGACTTCTCAACAGAAACACTACAGGCCAGAAGGGAATGGCATGAGGCAGTCAAGGTCATGAAAAACAAGGATCTAAGTCCAAGACTACTCTATCCAGCAAGGCTATCATTCAAAATAAAAGGTCAAATAAAGAGCTTCCCAAACAACAACAACAATAAAAAAGGCTAAGGGAATGTATTAGCACCAAACCAGCACTGCAAGAAATCTTAAAAGGACTGCTGTAATTAGCAGGAGAAATTGGAAGAAAAATAGAACCACACTAAACAAAAATGGCAATAAATAAATACATAACATATCATTAATCACCTTAAATGTAAATGGAATGCTCCCATAAAAAGACACAGAGTAACAGATTGAATAAGAAAGCATGACTCATGTATATGTTGTTTACAAGAGACCCACCTCACAACAAAAGACTCACATAGGTTAAAAGTGAAGGGATGGAAAGACATCTTCCAAGCAAAGGAAAAAGAAAGAAAAAAAACTGGAGTAGCAATACTCATATCTGATAAAATAGATTTCAAAATTAAAGCCGTAAGAAGAGACAAAAAAGGCCACTACATATTATTGAAAGGATCTATCCAACAGGAAGATAAAACCTTGATAAACATATATGCACCCAACATAGGAGCACCGAAATATATTAAAATTCTTCTGGAAAACTTCAGAGGAGAAATCGACAGCAATACAATCATAGCAGGGGACTTCAACACCCTGCTGACATCACTGGATAGATCCTGTAGACAAAAAATTAGCAAGGAAACAGAGACTCTGAAGCATGAGACCAAATGGATTTAATAGATATCTACAGGGAATTACACCCCAAAACTATAGAATTCGCATTTTTCTCAAGTGCACATGAGATATTCTCAAAGATAGACCACATGCTAGGACACAAACTAAGTCTCTACAAGTTCAAGAAGATTGAAATCATATCAAGCATCTTCTCAGATCACAACGGCATGAAACTAGAAATCAATTGCAACAAAAACATGGAAAAACATTTGAAAACATGGAAGTTAAATAGCATGTTATTAAACAACAAATGGGTTACTGAGGAGATCAATAAAAACATTAAAAACTTCCTGGAAACCAATGAAAATGAACACACAACAACAAATAATCTATGAAATGCAGTGAAAGCAATTCTGAGAGGGATGTTCATCACACTAGAGGCCTACCTCAAGAAACAAGAAACAATTCTAATAGATTATCTAACCTCACAACTTAAAGAAATAGAGAGCAAACAAAAAGAAAACCCCAGAGCAAGTAAAAGGAAGGGCATAGTAAAGCTCAGAGCAGAAATAAATGACATAGAGTCTAAAAAAACAACTCAAAGGATCAATAAAACAAAGAGCTGGTTTTTCAAAAATATAAACAAGATTGCTGGGCCCTTAGTTAGACTCCCCAAGAAACAGAAAGAGAGAACTCGAATACACAAAATCAGAAATGAAAGAGGAGAAGTAACAACTGACACCACAGAAATACAAAAGATCATCAACAACTACTATGAACAATTATATGGCAAAAAATTCAACATCTAAGCAAAATGGACAACTTTCTAGAAACACATAGTCTCCCAAAACTGAACTGGGAAAAGGGAGAAAACTTGAACAGAACAATAACAACAGAAGAAATTGAAGATGCAATCAAGACTATCCCAGCAAACAAAAGCCCAGACCATGATGGCTTCACGGGAGAGTTTTACTGAACATTCAGAAAAGACCTAAGACCCATTCTCCACAAACTATTTCAAAAATTTCAAGAAGAAGAAAGACTTTGAAACTTGTTTTATGAAGCCAGCATCATTCTAATTCCAAAACCAGAAAAAGACATTAAAAAGAAAGAAAACTACAGGCCAATATCCCTGATGAACACAGACACCAAAATCCTAAACAAAATACTACCAAATCAAATGAAGCAATACTTCGAAAAAATTAATCACCATGACCAAGTGGGATTCATCCCAGGGATGCAAGGCTGATACAATATTCACAAATCAATAAATGTGACACACCACATAAATAAAATGAAGAATAAAAACCACATGATCATATCAATAGATGCTGAAAAAGCTTTCGACAAAATCCAGCATCTATTTCTGATAAAAACTGCTGAGTAATGTGGAAATAGAGGGATCATATCTAGGCATAATAAAGGCCATATATGAAAGACCTACAGCCAACATCATACTCACTGGGCAAAAAATAAAAGCATTTTCCTTAAGAACAGGAACAAGGCAGGGATGCCCACTTTCACCATTCTTATTTAAGATAGTACTGGAAGTCTTAGCCACAGCAATAATGAAAGGAAGAATAAATAAAAGGGATCTAAATTGGAAAGGAGAAAGTGAAACTGTCATTATTCGCAGATGATATGATACTATACGTAGAAAACCCCAAGACTCCATCCAAAATTTACTAGACTTAATAAATGAATTTGGCAAAGTAGCAGAATACAAAATTAAAGTCAGGAAATCAATGGCATTCTTATACACCAGTAATGAACTCACAGAAAGAGAAAATAAGAAAACAATCCCATTTACTATTGTGGCAAAAAAAGTAAGATACTTAGGAATAAACTTAACCAAAGAAATAAAGGACCTATTTGCAGAAAACTACTGGTCATTAATAAAAGAAATAGAGGAAGATATAAAGAAGGGGAAGCATATACCTTGTTCATGGATTGGAAGAATTAACATCATTAAAATGTCCATACTACTGAAGCCAATCTGTAGATTCAATGCAATCCCCATCAAAATACCATCAACATACTTCACAAAACTAGAACAAATACTTCAAAAGTTCTTATGGAACAAAAAAAGAACTGGAATAGTCACAACCACCTTCAAAAAGAAGAACAAAGTAGGAGAGATCACATTATCTGATTTCATGTTATGCTACAAAGCCACTGTAATCAAAACAGCCTGGTACTGGCACAAGAACAGGCATATAGACCAGTGGAACAGAACAGAGAACCCAGAAATGGACCGAAGGCAACATGCTCAATTAATATTTGACAAAGGTGGCAAGAGCATACAGTGGAGTAGAGACAGCCTCTCTAATAAATGTTTTTGGAAAAATTGGACACTACATGCAAAAAAATGAAACTAGACCATCAACTTACACCATACACAAAAATAAACTCAATATGAACAAAAAATTTAATGTGACTCATGAATCCATAAAAATCCTATAAGAAACTGTAGGCAACACAATTTCAGACATCATACGCAGCAGAATTTTCACTGATACATTCCCTAAGGCAAAAGAAACAAAGGAGAAAATGAACACATTGAACTATATCAAACTCAAAACTTCTGCACAGCAAAAGATATAATCATAAAATCAGAAAAGCAACCCACTGTATGGGAGAGCATAATTGCCAATGATACATCAGATAAGGGGTTAGTTTCCAATATATATAGAGTACTCATACAACTCAAGAAACGGAAGACAAAGAACCCAATTAAAAAATGGGCAGAGGAACTAAATCAACACCTCTCCAAACAGGACATACAAATGGCTAAGAGTCATATGAAGAAATGCTCAACATCACTAATCATCAGAGAGACACAAATTAAATCAACAATGAGGTATCACCTCACACCTGTCAGAATGGCCACCATCAACAAATCATCAAACTACAAGTGCTGGCGAGACTGTGGAGAAAAGGGGACTCTAGTACACTGCTGATGGGAATGCAGACTGGTGCAGCCACTATGGAAAACAACGTGGAGTTACCTCAAAAAATTAAAAATTAAACTGCCATTTGGTCCAGTGATCGCACTTCTAGGAATATACCCTAAGAAGCCTGAAACACCAATCAGAAAGAATATATGTACCCCCATGTTCGTAGCAGCATTATTTACAATAGCTAAGATCTGGAAACAGCCAAATGTCCATCAGTAGACAAATGGATAGAAAAAACTGTGGTACATATACACAATGGAGTAATGTGCTGCTGTAAGAAAGAAAGATCTCTTATCCTTTGAGGCAACATGGAGGGACCTGGAAAGTATTATCCTAAGTGAAACAAGCCAAACAGAAAAAGACAAGTATCATATGATCTCACTTATTTGTGGAATATGATTAACTTAACAGTCTGAGGAATGGGGTAGTCCCAGAGACGTGGATGTGGGGTACAGACTGACAATCCCCAGAAAAGGGTGTGGTGGGGGATAGATAAACCACAGAACTTATATACATGTATGCATGAACAATGGATATGGACAACAAAGCTGGCGATAGGGCGGGGAGGTAGGGGGAAAGGGGAGTCATTGGGGGGAAAAGGAGAAACATCTGTAACAAAAATAAATTCATTAAATTAAAAATAAATAAATAAGAAAATAAAAACTTAATAATAAAGAATTGTTATCTTTCATACTATAGGTGTATTGATATTAATTCCAACTAACAAACATTTATGAAGTACTAGGAATGTGCAAAGTGCAATGTTCAGAAATTTTAAGATAAAGATAAAGAGAAATCACAATTCTTATCTTTGAGTGCCAGGGGTAGCGGGACAGATCTATCTATAATTTACTGTTTTAAAAATTTTTTAAATGTTTCTATTGATTTTTTTAGAGAAAGAGGAATGGAGAGGGAGCGAGAAATATAAACATCGATGAAAGGAAGCATCAACATTGATGGGCTGCCATCTGCACAACGCCCACTGGGGGTCAAACCTACAATCTAGGCATGTGCCCTGACCAGAAAACAGACCAGCAATCTCTTGGTGCATAGTTTGGTGCTCAACTGCTGATCCACACTGGCCAGGCCACTGTGTGTGTGTTTTTTTAATATCCTATATAACGCTATCCTTAATGTAACAAAGTGTTAAAGGAGCCCAAAAAGAAGAAATTATTTTCTATGGGGTCACTGAAAAAGTATTTCCAAGAAATCTTAAGTTGAATTTTCCTAGAAACAGATATCAAGAGCAGTATTTGAGCACAGGGTTTATTTAGGAGCCAAACAGGGTGCCAAGTAGATCACTGTTATGGACAATTGAAATTCAGTCCCACTGGGGGCCTCAGAAAGATGATGAAGAACACATCTCAGTGTTATTTTACTTAAGGGAGAAGGAAGATGAAGTATTTATTTACCTAATCATGTTCATCATTTGTTTTTCTTTTTTTTTTCTTAATTAATTTTTGTTACAGATGTTTCTCCTTATTACCCCACTGATTACCCCATCCCCAACCCTCCCCACCCTGTCCCCAGCTTTGTTGCCTAAGTACATTGTTCATGCATCCATGCATATAAGTTCTGTGGTTTATCTCTCCCCCACCACCACCTCTTCTGGGGATTGGCAGTCTGTACCCGACTTCCACATCTCTGGGACTACCCCATTCCTCAGATTGTTATGTTCATTATATTCCACAAATAAGTGAAATCATATGATACTTGTGTTTCTCTGTTTCGCTTGTTTAGCTTAGGATAATACTTTCCAGGTCCCTCCATGCTTTCTCAAAGGATAAGAGCTCTTTCTTTCTTAAGCTGCGTAGTACTCCATTGTGCATATGTACCACTACTTTGTTGTCCATTCATCTACTGATGGACATTTGGGTTGATTCCAGACCTTAGCTATTGTAAATAGTGCTACTACAAACATGGGGGTACATATATTCTTTCTGATTGGTGTTTCAGGCTTCTTAGGTTATATTCCTAGAAGTGGGATCACTGGACCAAATGGCAGTTTAATTTTTAATTTTTTGAGGTAACTCCACGTTGTTTTCCATAGTGGCTGCACCGGTCTGCATTCCCACCAGCAGTGTACTAGAGTCCCCTTTTCTCCACACCCTCGCCAACACTTGTTATTTGATGATTTGTTAATGGCGGCCATTCTGACAGGTGTGAGGTGATACCTCATTGTTGTTTTAATGTGCATCTCTCTGATGATTAGTGATGTTGAGCATTTCTTCATATGACCCTTAGCCATTTGTATTTCCTGTTTGGAGAGGTGTTGATTAAGATCCTCTGCCCATTTTCTATTTATTTATTTGTAATCCTCACCAGAGGACATTTTTCCATTTTTTTTTTTTGTTGTTGTTGTTCAGGTAGAGTGGGAGGGAGAGAGAGGAACAGAGAGAGAGAGAGAAACATCGACGTGAAAGGGACACATCGAGTGGCTGCCACCCGCACAACCGACCAGGGCCGGGGACAAACTGCAACCGAGGTACGTGCCCTTAGCGGAAACCGAACCCGGGTCTCTCAGGACCGCAGGCCGACGCTCTGACCGCTGAGCCAAACCGGCCAGGGCCTCTGCCCATTTTTTAATTGGATTCTTTGTATTCCATTTGTTGAGTTGTATGAGCAAGATATATATTGGAAATTAACCCCTTATCTGATATATCATTGGCTATTATGCTCTCCCATACAGTGGGTAGTCTTTCCATTTTCATGATTGTATCTTTTGCTGTACACAAGCTTTTGAGTTTGATGAAGTCTAATGTGTTCATTTTCTCCTGCATATGATGTCTGATATTTTGTTGCCTACATTTTCTTCTAGGATATTTATGGATTCATGAGTCACATTTAAGTCTTTTATCCATATTGAGTTTATTCTTGTGTATGGTGTAAGTTGATGGTCTAGTTTCATTTTTTTGCTTGTAGCTGTCCAAATTTTTCAACACCATTTATTAAAGAGGCTGTCTTTACTTCACTGTATGCTCTTGACACCTTTGTCAAATATTCATTGAGCATATTGCCTTGTGTCCATTTCCGGGTTCTCTGTTCTGTTCCACTGGTCTATGTGCCTGTTCTTGTGCCAGTATCAGGCTGTTTTGATTACAGTGGCTTTGTAGCATCACCTGAAATCTGGAAATGTGATCCCTCCTACTTTGTTCTTTTTTTGAAGATGGCTGTAGCTATTTGAGGTCTTTTTTTGTTCCATAGGAACGTTTGAAGTATTTGTTCCAGTTTTGTGATGTATATTGTTGGTATTTTGATGGGGATTGCAATGAATCTATAGATAGCTTTGGGTAGTATGGACATTTTAATGATGTTAATTCTCCCAATCCATGAACAGGGTATGTGCTTCCACTTTTTTATATCTTCCTCTATTTCTTTTTACAATGACCTGTAATTATCTGTGAATAGGTCCTTTATTTCTTTGGTTAAGTTTATTCCTAGGTTTCTTAATTTTTTTGTCGCAATGGTAAATGGGATTGTTTACCTAGTTTCTCTGTCTGTGAGTTCATCATTGGTGTATAAGAATGGCATCGATTTCCTGACGTTAACTTTGTATCCTCCTACTTTGCCATATTCATTTATTAAGTCTAGTAAATTTTTGATTGTGTCTTTGTGGTTTTCTACGTATGGTATGTCATCTGCAAATAATGACGGTTTCACTTTCTCCTTTCCAGTTTGGATCCCTTTTATTTTTTCTTCTTTTCTGATTGCTGTGGCTAAGACTTCCAGTACTATGATAAATAAGGCTGGCGAAAATGGGCATCCTTGCCTTGTTCCTGTTCTTAAGGGAAATGCTTTTAGTTTCTGCCCATCGAGTATGATGTTGGCTGTAGGTCCTTCATATGTGACCTTCATTATGTCGAGATATGATCCATCTATTCCCACACTGCTTAGCGTTTTTATCGGAAATGGATGCTGGATTTTGTCGAAGGTTTTTTCAGCATCTATTGATATGATCATGTGGTTTTTATTCTTTATTTTGTTTATGTGGTGTATGACATTTATTGATTTGCGAATATTGTACCAGCCTTGCATCCCTGGGATGAATCCCACTTGGTCATGGTGAATAATTTTTTTGATGTGTTGCTGGATCTGATTTGCTAGTATTTTGTTCAGGATTTTGGCGTCTATGTTCATCAGGGATATTGGCCTGTAGTTTTCTTTCTTTTTAATGTCTTTTTCTGGTTTTGTAATTAGAATTATGCTGACCTCATAAAATGAGTTTGGACATGTTCCTTCGTCTTTAATGTTTTGAAATAGTTTTAGGACAATGGGTGCTAGTTTTTTGTTTGTTTGTTTGTTTTCATTTTTTGAATATTTTGTAAAACTCTCCAGTGAAGCCATCCGGGCCTGGGCTTTTGTTTCCTGGGAGAGTTTTGATTGCATCTTCAATTTCTTCTGTTGTTATTGGGCTGTTCAAGTTTTGTCTCTCTCCCGGTCCAGTTTTGAGAGACTATGTGTTTCTAGAAAGTTGTCCATTTTGCTTAGGTTGTCGAATTTTTTGCCATATAATTGTTCATAGTAGTTGTTGACGATCTTTTGTATTTCTGTGTTGTCAGTTGTTACTTTTCCTCATTCCTTTCTGATTTTGTGTATTTGGGTTCTCTCTCTTTCTTTCTTGGTGAGTCTAGCTAATGATATATCAATCTTGTTTATCTTTTCGAAAAACCAACTCTGTTTCATTGATTCTTTGATTTTTTATTTTTATTTTTTTTTTACTCTATGTCATTTATTTCTTCTCTGATCTTTCCTTCCTTCTACTTGCTCTAAGGTTTTCATTTTGTTGGCTCTCTAGTTTTTTAAGTTGTGAGGTTAGGTAGTCTATTAGAGGTTTTTCTTTCTTCTTGGGGTAGGCTTGCAGTGTGATGAATTTCCCTCTCAGAACTGCTTTCGCTGTATCCCATAGGTTTTGTCTTTTTGTGTGTTCATTTTTATTGTTTTTTAGGAATTTTTAAATTTCTTCCTTTATGTCCTCATTGACCCATTCGTTATTTAATAACGTCTAGCTTTTATGTTTTCATATGTCTTTGCATGTTCTTCTTGCAATTGATTTCTAGTTTCATGTCATTGTGATCTGGGAAGATGCTTGATATAATTTTGATCTTTTTGAGCTTGTAGAGACTTAGTTTGTGTCCTAACATATGGTCTATTTTTGAGAATGTCTCATGTGCACTTGAGAAGAATGTGAATTATGTAATTTTGGGGTGTAATTCTCTGTAGATATCTATTAAATTCTTTTGGTCTAGTGCTTCATTTAGAGTCTCTGTTTCCTTGCTATTTTTTTGTCTAGAGGATCTATCCAGTGATGTCAGCGGGGTGTTCAAGTCCTCTGCTATGATTGTATTGTTATCAATTTCTCCTCCAAAATCTTCCAGAAGATGTTTGATATATTTTGGTGCTCCTATATTGAGTGCATATATGTTAATGAAGGTTATATCTTCCTGTTGGATAGATCCTTGCAATATTATGTAGTGGCCTACTTTGTCTGTAGTTATGGTCTTCAGTTTTCAATCTAATTTATCAGATATGAGTATTGCTACCCCAGTTTTTTTTTTCCCTTTCCGTTTGCTTGGAAGATTTTTTTCCATCCTTTCAATTTCAACCTATGTGAGTCTTTTGTTGTGAGGTGGGTCTCTTGTAGACAACATATAGAGGAGTCATGCTTTCTTATCCAATCAGCTTCTCTGTGTCTTTTTATTGGAGCATTCAGTCCATTCACATTTAAGGCGATTATTGATATGTATTTATTGCCATTTTTGTTTAGTGTGGTTGTATTTTTCTTCCTATTTTTCCTGCTAATTACAGCAGTCCTTTTAACATTTCTTGCAGTGCTGCTATGGTGCTAATGTATTCCCTTAGCCTTTTTTTTTTTTTTTTTTTTTTTGTCTGGGAAGCTTTTTATTTGACCTTTCATTTTGAATGATGGCCTTGCTGGGTAGAGTAGTCTTGGATTATATCCTTGTTTTTCATGAACTTGATTACCTCATGCCATTCCCTTCTGGCCTTTAGTATTTCTTGTGAGAAGTCAGCTGAGAGTCTTATGGGGTGTCCTCGGTAGTTAACCTGTTGCTTATCTCTTGCTGCTTTTAGCATTCTCTCTTTGTTTTTAATTTTTGGCATTTTGATTACTATGTTTGTTGTTGTGGGCCTGTTTGAGTTCTTCTTACTTGGGACTCTCTGTGCTTCTTGAAATTGAATGCCTTCTTCCTTCACCAAATTAGGGAAGTTTTCTCTCACTATTTCTTCAAATACATTCTCTTACCCTTGCTCATTTTCTTCTTCTTCGGGGACTCCTATGATGCCAATGTTTCCAGTTGTCCCACAGTTCTCTTAAGCTTTCTTCCTGTTTTTTAATTGTTTTTTTTTTTTTTTTTTACCTTTTGGTTTTCCAATTGGTTGATATTTTTTACCCCATCTTCTAATTCACTGATCCGGTCCTCAGCCTCCTCTACTATGCTGTTTAGACCTTCCAATGTGTTCTTTATTTCTGATGTGTCTTAATTACTTCTTGGTGGTTTTTAATTTCCACCTGGTTGATTTTCAACATTTCTATGTCTTTACTCATGGTGTTCATGTCATTACACATGCTGTTGAGCTTCCTCAAGATCATGGCTCTGAATTCTAGTTCTGTTATCTTGCTTAACTGTTCCTCATTTATCTCATTTTTGGTAGAGGTCTCTTGTTCTTCTATTTGTCTTTTGTTCCTGTGATTCACCATTTTGGGTATCACAGTGGGCTTCGGAGCCTGCCAAATTTTCCCTGTGGGTGTTGGTGTTCTTCTGTTTGTGGCTCCCTCTCCTGGGTTGGATGAGGCAGGGAGGACCCCCGTTAAACACCACTGTCAAGTCTTACTTTTCTTTTTAGATTTACGAACCGAGGAAGAGTTCAGTTATCCCCTGCCTTTTTTCCTAGTGGCTTTTAGTCTCAGTTACTCAGTGCCTTAAAATGTTGTCCTGGTGTTCTGCATAAGAGGATTTCGAGAGAGTGGGATAGACATTGTTCTTTAATGAGCCTCAATTTTCCTTTCCTTGCCTCACCTGGGAAAGTCTGAATCTCAGAAGGGATGGGGGTGGGTTGCTGCTTTTTACTACAACTCTGGGAATGAGCACACTGGTCAGTGTCCTTTGTGGCCGCAACTTAGCTAAAACTCTTAGTGCCCTCCAAATCCCAGGTGTCCCCACAGAGTTCCTGCCCAGTTTGCCCTTTCTCTGCTATAGCCCCTAGGTGTGTGGCTGTGGCTATTTTAGTGCTATCCTGGCTCTCTGAACTGTGGAGTGGGCTTTGTCTTTATTCCCCAAGCGTACTGATCACAGCGAAGTCTTCTGCTGTGCCTGGGCTCCCCACCAGCCATTCTCTCGCACGTCTGCAGATCCTACCATTGTCCCTGGTTATATGGTCCTGTCCTCATGCTTTTCTGTTTCTTTCTTTCTTTCTTTCTTTCTTCCTTTCTTTCTTTCTTTCTTTCTTTCTTTCTTTCTTTCTTTCTTTCTTTCTTTCTTTCTTTCTTTTTTTTTTTTTTTTTTGAGGATATGTCTTTATTTTAGTTGTAATTCTCATTTGGTCCTGGGAGATAGACTGTGTAGCTTCTATTCACTCCGCCTTCATTTTCCACATCCTCTATGCCTATCTTGTGTGCAGCTGGGTTGCACAGGCCTTCTTTGTGCCCATGCACCCTGCAGGTCTTGCAAATAACTGGATTGCACAATCCCTTTGGGGACCTGGTTCTATGCCTATGTTATGGGCTGTTGGGTTGCACAGGCCTCTCTGGTGTTTCAGTATCCTGCAGGTCCCGTGAGTAACTGGATCACACAGTTCGTGCTGGGCCGCACAGGTTTCTCTGGTTCTGCAGCACCCCATAGGTACCAAGGGTAATTGGATGCCACAGTCTCTGCTTGATTGTGCAGGCCTTTCTGGTGTTTCAGCACCCAGCAGGTCCTGCAGGTAACTGGATTGCACAGTCCCTCTTGGGTCGGATCGCAGAGGCCTCTCTGATGCCCAGCACCCTGCAGGTCCCGTGGGCGGGCAACTGGATAGCACCAGTCTCTCTAGGGCTTTGGCTTCCCACTGCTCTTGTGGGCTGCTTGGTTGCACAGTCTTCTCTGGTGCCCCAGCACCCATCAGGACCCAAGGGCAGCTGGATAGCACCATTCCCTCTAGAGCTCTGGTTTCCCACTGCTGTTGTGAGCTGCTGGATGGCACAGGCCTCTGTGGAGCCCATGGTCCTGCAGCTGGTGGCAGGGGAGTGCTGCTGCCCCATGGGGCTCAACTCCTGCTCAACTTTTGTTGTAGTTTTTGGGGATGGGTCTCAGCTACTGCTCTGTGCTTCTGTTGCCTGGGAATGGATGTCTGCTCCCCAGCCTCTGTTTCTGGGGGTTTATCTGGATTCTATGGGGCTGATATTGTGGGGGATGATGCTGGGCTTTGGGCTGTCTGTGGTTTCTGCAACCAGCACCTTGGGAGCTCCACTACTGTGCACTGGTCTGTGTTGACACAGAGTGTCCACTGGTCCATCGGTGCCAGGTGCACTGGTGGGCTGAGGTTTCTGGGCCCTAGCAACTCCCACTGCCTCCTCCCAGGAAGACCCAGGATCTTCCAAAATGGTGGGACCTCCCTTTGGCGCAGGGAGAAGCAACCTGAAGGGCTGCTTAGCCAGGTAGGCGGCTGCTCCTGTCCACAACACAGGAACGTTCTGCTCCATGGCTCTGCACTGCTTGAGTTTGGTTGTCCACCTTCACGTTCACTCACACTCTCTCACTCACCCTCCCTCTGGTCCTGCCTGCCACTATCTCTCTTCCACAAAAAAATTTTTAGAAAGAAAAAAAAAGATGTATTAGTTTTGTTTAAACTATAATATCAAAAATGAGTGATAGTACTTGCTATCCCAGGACTTGTCTCTTCTACTTTCAAAGTTCAGATTCTTCCAGGCTGATAAGTTTCATATCATTTTTCGCTCTCGTAGTCCAGCCCACAGTGTGCCCACCTCATTTTGCTCCTCCATGGTGGCTCTACAGCTGTTGATTCAATATCTGGCTCCCAGAGTTCTATTCTCTCAGGGATGTTTCTTCTAAAAGAAAGTCAGTTGATAGTTTGCAATGGAGCCAGCAACACTTTTATGCCCTTTGCTTCTGTTATATCTACACACAAAGCAAGAGGGATGGCATAAATTTTACTGAAGGACAGGGAGGAGGGCAATTTAAATGGGGAAATCTTAAAATTCAGTGCTATTACCATAATGTTTTCCACAGTTTTTTTGAGACAACCTGGTAAACTCAAGCTCTAATAAGGAAGCTACCAATTCTATCCTTTTTTTTTTTCCTGACCTATTTACCCCCACTGATGCTCTCAAAAGCATAAAGGGGAAGTATTTTCTTGTTTTTATGAAATTTTTAAGTCCTATCTTTCTCGACTTATTATTTTCCATTAACATTCAAAGAATATTGAAATTCTCTCTTTTATTCTTCATCCTCAATTACTTGGCATTGGATTTGTTAATAATAATTACTATGCCCCTTGTTCAGCTTTTTGGCTTTTACCAGTTATTTTCTTAGCTACTAATAGAGAAACTTGAGATTACTACCTTATTAGTCAATGATCCTAATTTTTGCCATCAATCCTCCTGCTTTTGGGGAGGACAGAAAAGGAAGGCTAGATTATGTATTAAATCTTTTTTAAATTAAAAAAAAATTCTTCATTGATTTTAGAGAGAGGAAAAGGGAGAAGGAGAGAAAGATAGAAACATTTATGAGAGACAAAATCAATTGGCCCCCTCCTGGGGATCTGGCCCACAACCTGGGCATGTGCCCTGACCGGGAATTGATCTGGTGACCTCTTGGTGCATGTGTCAATGCTCAACCACTGAGCCACACTGGCTGGACTATATGTTAAATCTTTTTTTTTTTTTTATAAAGTATATTGTTGTAATTGTTTTATTTTATTGTTAGTTAGCCTAACGCATAAATTAAATTTTATCATTGGTTTGTATGTTTAGGACAAAATACAGCACATAGATGGTTTGGTACAATATGTGGTTTCAGACACCCACTGGGGGCCTTAGAACGTATCCCCTGCAGCTGGGCAGGGACCACTCTGTTATGTTCTCTGTGCTCTGTAAGCATTAGAGTAGTTTCCATTTCCAGGTTGGTTCCTGACCAAGATCACATTAACTGCCATCCCCTGTTTGAGGTTTGTATTGATTTCCTGCCGTTTCTTGATCTTATGTTCTTTTACAACTAAAACTGTTGCATTTTGTGAAGCATCTTCTTTTCCTTCTTCATTTGATGTGAGTCTGTAAGAATACACGAGGTTGCCCAGCTGTAGTTGTAAGTAGCCTCATGTCTCAGGGACTTAATCCTACCACAGCGTTTTGATTTGCTCTCACACTCTGTGGCCATCATGGGGTGGTGATAGCCCTCCCCACGTTGTTTGAATTCTGTGACCTGGAAGCAATGAAACAGTCCTTGTCTTGAGCTTTTCTGATCACCATGAGACGTGGTAAAAGAGAGCTTAGTGAGCCACGGGCTGACTTTTAAAGCTGCCTCTTGGAAGTGATAAATGTCACGTCCAGTCCTCTTTCATTGGCCAGAGCACGTCACATGGCCATGCCTGATTTATTTAGTAAGGGGATATATAGTTCTCAGACAGGAAGGGAGGGTGCCAAATATGGGTTTACACCATATAATTTACCACATTCCTTGGTTACTTCAAAGTCATTGCCCCCTGAGATATATACCTGACATTTTCTGCACTGTTTGGATGATCTTCTCTTCCACTTCTAGTTTTCTTCTTACTAATTGATCATTATTTTTCTGTTTCTTTAAATGGTCCTTATATCCTGACTTTCTCTTAATGGTGATTCCTCTGAAGATTCTAAAGTTGATTCCTCTCTTTTCACCTTATGTATAGTCTTCATTGGGAATCTCATGCTTTCCCATGGCTGACAATATAATCTCCATGTTAGTGTCTCTGAAATCTGTAGCTACAGTCTATGATCTCCACTGTGAGAAGCAGAGACTCAGTCACCTATGAGACACCTCCATCAGATGTCCTTTGTATGTTCAACTCAGCAGTCCTTCCCCTGCACTTGTTCTCTTTCTTCCATACATACTCCTGGGCTCTAATGTCCTGTCTCAGTGTGTACTATTGTATGTTAAATCTTTAATAGGAAAAACTTAAGGGTCTGTTGGAGTGATTTGTAGATATATCATTGCTTTTTTCTGAACTTTAAGTAATTGGTAGACTCCATTGTGGAAACTGATCATAGATGCCTGCACTCCTGCATCTGTTTTTCTTACCTCCTGGTACAGACTTTACGGTGGCCCCCTATCTCACTGACTTAGGCTTATCTATGCATTTGCCAGCGACCATATCCCATTGGTTTTACTTTCTCTGGATCCCACTATTGAGAAAGGCACATAAGAGGTAGTAAATAAATGATGCTTGAATGGATTTGTATCCAAAATGTCATCCCGCACTCAGAAACAGTCCTAATTTTCAAATTCTAGAATAGTTAGATTCCTATTTTGAAAGACTTTCAGAAACCTATTTCAGTAATCACTTCTGGGAAGAAGAGATGGAAAGAAGAGGATCAATATCTGTGAAGTATCAGCTCTGTATCAGGGACCAAGCATAATATACCTTGCCTTGATTATTCTTCAAAACAGTCTTATTAGGTAAGAACTGTTAAATATCCATTTTACCAACATGGAGGTAGTGGCACCTTAAGTTAAGAATTTGCAGGTCATGAGACAGAACTGAGACAGAAACGTGAGACTGTCTTCAAGGTTCAAGAACTTTCCACCTTACTTCCTCTTAATCATTCCCTATACAGAGGGAAACTAGTCTGTGCCATATCACATTGCAAAATAACTTTTAAAGATTTTCTTTTGTTTAAATCTTCTCAGTCATTCTGCTTAATGTAACATTTGAGTCCATACTACTTAGCCTGAATAGCAAGGCAGTATAACCCACAGGTAAACAACTTCTGTGGATTTCTGTATGTCAGTACCAAAAAAGACTCTATAATTTCTTACTTAACCTCTAAATTACTTAACCTGAAATTATTCTCTAAAATGGGCATAAGAATAGTGCCTTAGTCAGTTTGGGCCTCTATAAGAAAATAGCATAAACTGGGTAGCTGATCAAAAGAAATTTGTTGTTTTTCAGTCCCAGAGGCTGGAATTACATGATCAAGGTGCCAGCATGTGCATGTTTCTGGTCAAGGCCCTTTTATTGGTTAAAGACTTCTGGTACTGGCAAGGTGGAATAAGCACTAGCAGCTCTTTGACCTCTTCTTATAAAGGCACTAATTTCATTCATGAAGTCTTCATCTTTGTTTTAATTGCCTCTTAAAGATCTCAGCTTCAAATATTGCCACATTGGCAATAGGGTTTCAACACATAAATTTGAGGTGGTGAGCACAAACATTCAGTTCATTGCAAATGGTATCTACTTCACAGAAGGTTTTTTTTTTGTTAGGATAAATAATATAATGAATATAAAGTAATTAGCACAGTACACAGTAAGGCAGTACTACTATATTGTTACTGTTGTTATTTTTTAAGATTTTAAAAATTGAAGTATAATAGACATTATATATTATATATAATGTGATATATAACATAGTGATTCAATATGTATATACATTGTGAAATGATCATTTGAGTAAGTCTATTTAACATCCATGACTGCACATAGTTATAGATTTTTGTTCTTATTGTTGTTGTTAATAGAACTTTACAATACCCTTTCACTCTAACCTTTGTTTCTTCAAAAAGTTCTCCAAAGCACTAACTTGCCTTCAGCCAGTCTGGGCTCCCCATGCTTTGTCCAATTCTATAATTATCCATGCCTTTATTCTTTTGCTTAAATTAACATTTCTTCCTTTCCATCTGCTCATGCAAATCTGATTTTTTCTCACTTTCTCAAGCAAAGCTGGTCACTCCAAATAATTATCCTATGGATGTCAGTCAGCTTCTTTCCCAACCTACCTCGTGCCAGATTGCTCAATGTGCAAAGTGGCTATGGCAGCAAGAATAGGATTTAGTCATGACCTCAACAACATTGACTTTGCCTTACAGGCTGGTCTTTCTACCATCACTATTGATTGGCTTGTCTGCCAACACCAGAAGCAATAGTGAGCCCTGATATGACATCATTCCCTTCAGGCGGAAAGGGAAGGCAGGAGAGTATATGAGATTGATTACATTCAACCTTTTTCGTCATGGAGACAGCAGCAATTTGTCCTTACTGGAATATATATGTATACTAAATATAGATTGGAACTCACACCCATGATACAATAACGAGTATTACTCTTCATAGATTTAAACAATGAATTATCCACTCTCATATTATTTCATATAACATTGCTTCTCATCAAATATTTAATTTTTCAGAAAAACAAGTGTGGCTTGGACTCATGGCCATGAAATTCATTGCCTCTACAATGTGCTCTACTCCTGAAAAAGCAGTTGACCCCATAGAATGTTGAAATAGCTTATTGAAGATATAGCCATAGTGCCTGTTAGATTTTATACCCATGAGTTTGGGAACTGTCCTCAAGGTTATTATATGCTTTAAACAAATGACCAATATTGGTATCATTTAATCATAGCCAAAATGCACAAGTCTTGAGACTAAGGGGTGAAGTTGAGAGTGGCCTCTCTCACTATTCCTCCTAATAACCCATTCATTAAAATTTGCTAAATATCCCTTAAGATTTGGGCTCTGTTGGCTAAAAGGTATTGATTCCCAAAGGGGGAATGTTTCTGCCAGAGGACATAGCAATCTTTCTGTTGAATGGGAAGCTGAGACAGCTAATTGATCTTGTTAGGTTCCTCAGGACACTAACCTTACTACAAACAATGAAGGGGGTTACTCTAATAGATAGGGTTCTTAATTTTGATTAACAAAAGAAAACTGGGATAGTGTATATAATGTGGCAAAGAATACTAGGACTAGAATTTAGGGGATTCCTTGAGCTTTCATTTTTAGTCATAAGAGTTAATTGAAGACTACCCAATTAATTCTTCGATTCCTTAAGATGAAGGTTTGAATCGTCCAGCCAGCTAAAGAAATTTAACCAGCTGTGAAGTTAGAGGAACATGGACTAAGTAGTAGAAAAAGGAATATCAATGTTTGCTAAGGTTTAGAGACAAGTCACAAAAACAAGAACTATAGCATATTTTGTTCAGCGTATGTATTTTGTTTCTTGCGTGAAAAACACGAGTTTTTATCATTTTTCTCCACTTCCTCTACTATTTTAAATAAAAATGTTGGTGATAGTTCACTTTTTCAAGTTAGTCTTATCATATTAACTACCCCAGTGGGCTTTTTACTAACCTGGAAACATTAACATCACCAGAAAAGCATAGAGTGACTAATAGGTACTTGTGTTTCTCCCTTTTGGGGAGAGAAGGAATATGCCTTCTTTTGTGCAAGAAAGTTGCAGAGATGATGTCATAGAAATGGTGTATTAGGGAGCTCCAAAAATTGGTTCTTCCATTGAAGAAACCATTAAGCCGGTGAAAGGTGACAATCAGTGTTTTTGGAACTCTGGTATCTAATCGAAATCTTACAACAACCAGGGAGGTGTTTAATGTAGGTAGACATTACTAACTTTTGGAAAGAATATATTGTGGCATTATTTAAACCTGCCTACTATCTTTCATTCCCCACTGTAGTGATAGCTATGGGAACAGTGACCCCTATTTATTTTTATTACCAAATTCTTTTTTTTTTCAATTTATTTTTGTTACAGATGTTTCTCTTTTTTTCCACATTGACACCCTCCTCCCCATGCCCCCCACCCCATCACCAGCTTTGTTGTCCCTGTCCACTGGTATGCATACATGCACATAAGTTCTATGGTTTATCTCTTTCTTCCCTCAACCCACCCCGCTTCTAAGGATTGTCAGTCTGTGTGCTACTTCCACGTCTGGGTCTATCCTGTTCCTCAGACTGTTATGATCATTATATTCCACAAATAAGTGAGATCATGTGATATTTGTCTTTCTCTGCTTGGTTTGTTTTGCTTAGGATAAATCTCTCCAGGTCCCTCCATGTCTCTCAAAGGATAAGAGATCTTTCTCTTTTTTTTTTTTTTCTTTTTTAATTAATTAATTTTTGTTACAAATGTTTCTCCTTTTTTCCTCACTGATTCACCCCTTCCCCTCCCTCCTCACCCTGTCCCCAGCTTTGTTGTCCATGTCCATTGTTCATGCATACATGCATATAAGTTCTGCAGTTTATCTCTCCCCCATCACACCCTCTTCTGGGGATTGTCAGTCTGTACCCCACTTCCATGTCTCTGAGACTACCCCATTCCTCAGACTGTTATGTTCATTATATTCCACAAATAAGTGAGATCATATGATACTTGTCTTTCTCTGTTTGGCTTGTTTTGCTTAGGATAATACTTTCCAGGTCCCTCCATGAAGTCTCAAAGGATAAGAGATCTTTCTTTCTTATAGCTGCATAGTACTTCATTGTGTATATGTACCACAGCTTTTTTTTTCCATTTGTCTACTGATGGACATTTGGGTTGTTTCCAGATCTTAGCTATTGTAAATGGTGCTGCTATGAACATGGGGGTACATATATTCTGTCTGATTGGTGTTTCAGGCTTCTTAAGGTATATTCCTAGAAGTGGGAACACTGGGTCAAATGGCAGTTCAATTTTAATTTTTTGAAGTAACACCATATTGTTTTCCACAGTGGCTGCACCAGTCTGCATTCTCACCAGCAATGTACTAGAGTCCCCTTTTCTCCATGCCCTCGCCAGCACTTGTTGTTTGATAATTTGTTGATGGAGGTCATTCTGACAGGTGTGAGGTGATACCTCAATGCTGTTTTAATTTGCATCTCTCTGATGATTAGTGATGATGAGCATTTTTTCATATGTCTCTTGGTCATTTGTATGTCCTGTTTGAAGAGGTATCTATTTAGCTCCTCTGCCCATTTTTGAACTGGCTTCTTTGTTTTCTTTTTGTTGAGTTGTATAACCACTCTATACATTTTGAAAATTAACCTCTTATCTGATGTATAATTGGCAATTATGCTCTCCCATACAGTGGGTTCTCTTTCCATGCTGAAGAATGTTTCTTCTGATGTGAAGAAACATTTTAGTTTGATGTAGTCCCATGTGTTCATTTTTGCCTTTGTTTCTATTGCCTTAGGTGATGTATCAGTGAAAATTTTGCTATGTGTGATGTCTGAAATTTTGTTGCCTACATTTTCTTTTAGAATTTTTATATGAACTTTTGAAGTATTTGTTCTAGTTCTGTGAAATATGTCATTGGTATTTTGATGGGGATTGCATTAAATGTATAGATTGCTTTGAATAGTATGAACATTTTAATGATGTTAATTCTTGCAATCCATGAACAAGGCATGTGGTTCCACTTTTTTATATCTTACTCTATTTTTTTTTTTAATGTCCTATAGTTTACTGAAAATAGGTCATTTACTTCTTTGGTTAAGTTTATTCCTAGGTATCTTAATTTTTTTGCTGTGATGGTAAATGGGATTGTTTTTTTATTTTATCTTTCTATGAGTTCATCATTGGTGTTTAAGAATGCCATCAATTTCTTGATGTTATTTTTGATTCCTGCTACTTTGCCAAATTCATTTATTAAGTCTAGTAATTTTTTTATGGAGTGTATAGGGTTTTCTATGTATAATTTCATGTCATTTGCGAATAATGACAGTTTCACTTCCTCCTTTCTAATTTGGATCCCTTTATTTTTATTTCATGTCTGATTGTTGTGGTTAAGACTTCCAGTACTCTCTTAAATAAGAGTAGCGAAAGTGGGCATCCCTGTCTTGTTCCTATCCTTGAGGGGAATGCTTTTACGTTTTGCCTATTGAGTATGATGTTGGCTGTAGGTCTTTCATATATGGCTTTTATTATGTTGAGATATGATCCCTCTATTCTTATATTGCTGAACATTTTTATTAGAAATCAGCGCTGGATTTTCTCGAATGTTTTTTCAGCACCTATTGATATGATCATGTGGTTTTTATGTTTCACTTTGTTTATGTGATGTATCACATTTATTGATTTACGAATATTGTACCATCCTTGCATCCCTGGGATAAATCCTACTTGGTCGTGGTGAATGATTTTTTTGATGTATTGTTGGATCTGATATGCTAGCATTTTGTTCAGGATTTTGGCATCTATGTTCATCAGGGATATTGGCCAATAGTTTTATTTCTTTGTAGTGTCTTTTTCTGGTTTTGGAATTAGAATTATGCTGGCCTCATAAAACAAGTTTGGGAGTCTTCCTTCTTCTTGAATTTTTTGAAATAGTTTGAAGAGAATGCGTGTTAGTTCTTCTTTAAATGTTCGGTAAAACTCCCCCGTGAAGCCATCCGGTCCTGGGCTTTTGTTTGCTGGGAGAGTCTTGATTACCTCTTCAATTTCCTTAGTTGTTATTGGTCTGTTCAAGTTTTCTATTTCTTTCTGGTTCAAGTTTTGGCAGTCTATGTGTTTGTAGAAATTTCCCCATTTCTCTTAGATTGTCTAATTTTTTTTACCGTATAATTGTTCATAGCATTTGTTAAAGATCCTTTGTATTTCTGTGGTGTCAGTTATTATTTCTAGTCTTTCATTTCTGGTTTTGTGTATTTGGGTCCTCTCTCTTTGTTTCTTGGTGAGTTTAGCTAAGGGTCCATCAATATTGTTTATGTTTTCAAAAAACCAGCTCTTTGTTTCATTGATCTTTTGAACTGTTTTATTTTTTTTATTTTTTTATTTTTTTGTCTATGTCATTTATTTCTGCTCTGATCTTTACTATTTCCTTCCTTCTACTTGCTCTGGGGTTTCCTTTTTGTTTGCTTTCTAGTTCTTTAAGTTGTGAGGATAGATAGTGAATTAAAAATTTTTTTTGTTTGTTTCTTGAGGTAGGCTTGTAGTGCTATGAACTTCTTTCACAGAACTGCTTTCTCTACATGCCATAGATTTTGTATTGTGTGTTCATTTTTATTGGTTTCCAGGAAGTTTTTATTTTTTTTTATCTCTTTGGTCACACATTTATTGTTTAAAAACATGGTATTTAGCCTCTATGTGTTCAAATGTCTTCGCATGTTCTTATTGCAATTGATTTCTGGTTTTATGCCATTGTGATCTGAGAAGATGCTTTATATGATTTCAATCTTCTTGAACTTTTAGAGACCTGGTTTGTGCCCCAACATGTGGTCTATCTTTGAGAATGTCCCATGTGAACTTGAGAAGAATGTAAATTTTGCAGTTTTGAGTGTAATTCTCTGTAGATATCTGTTAAATCCATTAGATCTAGTGCTTCATTTAGGTTCTCTTTTTCCTTGTTAAGTTTTATGTCTATATGATGTATCCAGTGATGTCAGCGGGGTGTTGAAGTCCCCTGCTCTGATTGTATTCCTGTCGATTTCTCCTTTGAAATCCTCAAGAAGATTTTTAATATATTTTGGTGCTCCTATATTTGGTGCATATATGTTTACCAAGGTTATATCTTCCTGTTGGATAGATCCCTTCAAAATTATGTATTGGCCTTCTTTTTCTCTAGTTATAGCCTTCATTTTGAAATCTATTTTATCAGCTATGAGTACTGCTACCCCAGCTTTTTTTTTTCCTTTATATTTGCTTGGCAGATTTGTTTTCCATCCCTTCATTTTCATCCTATGTGAGTCTCTTGTTGTAAGGTGGGTCTCTTGTAAACAGCATATATGTGAGTTATACTTTCTTATCCAATCAGCTACTCTGTGTCTTCTTATTGGAGCATTCAATTCATTTACATTCAAGGTAATTATTGATATGTACTTATTTATTGCCATTTTTGTTTAGTGTGGTTGTAATTTTCTCCCTTTTTCTTCTACTAATTACAGTAGTCCTTTTAACATTTCTTGTAGTGCTGGTTTGGTGCTAATGTATTCCCTTAGCCTTTTTTTTTTTTTTGTCTGAGAATCTCTGTTTGACCTTCTATTTTGAATGATAGCCTTGCTGGAGAGAGTAGTCTTGGATTCAGATCCTTGTTTCTCATGACATTGATTATGCCATTCCATTCCCTCTTTGCCTGTAATGTTTTTGTTGACAAGTCATCTGAGAGCCTTATGGAGTTTCTTTTGTAGGTAACCTGTTGCTTATCTCTTGCTGCCTTTACAATTCTGTCTTTGTCTTTAATTTTTGGCATTTTAATTACTATGTTTGTTGGTGTGGGCCTGTTTGGGTTCTTTTTACTTGAGGCTCTCTGTGCTTCTTGAACTTGAATGCCTTCTTCCTTCATCAAATTACGGAAGTTTTCTATCACTATTTCAAATATATTCTCTTACCCTTGCTCATTTTCTTCTTTTTCAGGGTCCTCTATGATGCAAATATTATTACATTTCCAGTTGTCCCACAGTTCTCTTAAGCTATCTTCCTGCTTTTTAATTGTTTTTTCTTTGGGTTATCTGATTGGTTGATTTTTTTCTACCTGTGGAGACTATTTGCATGGCATCCATTTTGCTAAAATCTGCTCTGCCATCTCCTGCCCCAAGGCAGGATACCTCTGTATACAATGTTTCTGCATTCCTTTAAGTAACCATTTTCTCAGCCAGTTATGCTGTGTTTATTTTTTGTTCCACCCGGAATATTTACTTGAAATTGCTTTGGGGTGGTTACCACAAACTTATCCCTTGGCAACAAATGTTCTTGTTTTTCTGCTTCTTGCCCTATATGTAGTGTGGATCTCCCCAGAATAAATGAGACTTGTCTCCATTTCTCGTGTCTCTTGTCCTTCCTCATCCTCACTCCCCCTCTAGAGTCCTCGTTGCTCGACCTGCGGGATGGGTCATCTACCCTTTCTTCTAATTCACTGATCAGGTCCTCAGCTTCCTCTACTCTGCTTGTTATTACTTCCAATGTGTTCTTAATTTCTGCTATGTCATTCTTCATTTCCACTTGGTTGGTCTTCAATGTTTTCATATTTTTATTCATAGTGTTGATGTCCTTATTCATGCTGTTGAGCTCCCTCAAGATCATGGCTCTGAAATCTACCTCTGATAACTTGCTTACCTGCCTTTCTTTTATCTCATCTTTGGTAGAGTTATCTTGTTCTTTCATTTGGGATTTGTTTCCCTATTTTGGCTATCTCAGTGGGTTTTGGTGTTGGCCAAATTTTCCCTGTGGGTATTGGTGTTCTGCTGTTTGTGGCTCCCTCTACTGGGTTTGGATGAGCGTGGGAGGACCCACATTAAACACCCCTGTCAAGTCTTACTTTCCCGGGTAGATTTGCAAGCCCAGAAATGGTTCAGTTATGTTCTATTTTTTTTTTTTTGCCTGGAGGCTATTAGTCTCAGTTACTTGAAATGCCTTGGGTACTCAGTTGTATGAAAAACTCCCTCAGGTGTTCAGCATAAGAGAATTTACCTTGGGTGTGGCAGATGCTGGTTGTTATTGAGGCTCAATTTCATTTCTTTTGCCCAGCTGAGTGGAGTTGAATCTCTAAGGGAGGTGCTGCTGCTTCTCCCCAAAGCTCTGGGAAGGAGCAAGATGGCCACCATCCTGGGTGGCCATAACCCAGCAAAAACTCTGAGTGCCCTCCAAATCCAGAGTGTCCCCACACAGTTCTAGTCCTGTATGCCCTCTTTCTGCAGGTGCCCAAGGTGGCTGTAGCTAATTTATTGCTCTGTCCAAGCCCTGTGTGCTGTGGAGGTGGCTTGAGATTTTAACCCTGAGGCCACTGCTCACAGCTAAGACCACTGCTGTCTGTGGGCTCCCAGCCCACCTCTTGTGCCTCTGCAGACATACCAGGCTCCATTTAATGTCCCTGGTTATATGGTCCTCTCAAGCTGCTTTTCTGTTGCTTTTTCCCAACAACTTGTCTTTACTTTAGTTGTAATTCCAGTTTTGTCCTGAGAGATTGTCTGTGTAGCTTCCATTCTCTCCACCGGTATTTTGGAATTTGTGACCCATTTTCTTGGTGTGCTTTGCTGGTACTGGTGTGCAGGGAGGGTAATTAGATCTTGTTCTAAAAACAATGTTGTGTATTTTAATGGGTCCTGTGATTCTCTGAAGAACTGGCACAAAGATGGACCTTTGTTTGCCCTTAATCCTTGAGCTAGAGAATCTTTCTAGGTAACATCTGTTGAAAACTCTTAAAGGCACAGCATATAGTTCCCAGTACAGGGGACAGAAGATGGGGCAAGCATAGGATAAACTCAAAAGTTTGGGAAGGAACAGACTGTGAAAGAAAATTCTTGGGGAATTATAGACTTTGAAAGGCTACTACAAATATCAGGGAATTCAAAGTGCAACAAACATGTCCAAGATAAGATGTATGCTCACAAAAATCCTGAGATCATCTTAGGCTTGTACCTTTGGCTGATCTTTGGCCTCTTCAAAAGCAGAATATGAAGGCTACAGCAGAGTAATAAGTGACCTGGCTTAATGTTAAAGTTGTATCCCAGCTCAGAACCAATCTGCAAAATAGTTTTTCTTTTTTTTTTTTTTTCCTATCTGGCTCCAAGAGTTTCAGGAAATCTCTGGAAGATAATTAGCTGATCATTGAGATCACAGTACAGAGATTTCAGTGACCTCATGCAATAAAGAATAGTCTTTACAAAAATAGTTTGGAAAGATTATTAAACAAATAGATGACTGAAGCCTTCAGCAATAAGCAACAGCAAACCCTGGGGAGAGGGAGAAACTGATTTTTAGAATTGCACTTTATAATATTCAAAATTACTAGTTTTCAATAAAAAATTACAAGGCATATATAGAAACAGGATGTATGGCCCATTAATAGGAAAAGATGAAATTTACAGACGCTGTCTCTGAGGAAGCACATACTTTGGAGTTAATTGAAAAATACTTTAAATTAAATCAATTGTTTTAAATATGCTCAGAGAACTAAAGGAAAAGTAGACAGGAATCAAAGGAAAGAGTGAAAATGATAAATGTACAAATAGAGAATATCAATAAAGAGATAAATTATAAAAATGAACCAAATAGTAATATTGGAGGTAAGAAGTACAATACCTTAAATGAAAAATTCATTAGGTGAATTCACAAACTAAATAAAATGACATCCTCAGAGCCTGCAGAAGGAATAAGTCCTGCGGACATCTTGACCTTAGCCTATTGGAACTGGTGACAAACTTTTCACCTTCAGCACATTAATAGAATGAATTTGTTTTATTTTATGCTACTAAGTTTGTGGTAAATTCTTACAGCTATATCAGGAAGGTAATACAATGTCTTTAAACCAGTTCCAAGCATTAAATTTCTCTCTGTTTGAAATATCTATAGTGATGAATGTGTAAAAGCTATAAGGTCTGAAGCAAGTCTGTTGTCCTTCACTGTCTTAGTTTGGATTCCTCCAAAAGATGACTATAAGATAAAGATTTGGTTGCACTATTTCCTAAGAGACCTTAGTGAGGGTGTAGAGAACTAAGACAAGAAAGGTAGATAGTCAAGGCCAATGCATGATATCTAGTGAGTTATCACTGTGGAAAAGTGAAACCTAATCTTATTGGGAATCTCTGGGAGCCAATGTGGAAAACACACACCTCAGAGTTATTCTACCTAAGGGGTAAGGGAACTGGAGATTTTATACTTCAACTGCCACCAGTCCTTTAAAGCTATATTGAAAGCTATAGTAACTCACTGGCACTTCTGGCCTGCCATGAGGTAGGGGGTGGGGAGCAAGCTACAGTGGTTCCAGAAAGCTCTCAGACAAAGGGATGTAGATCCTGGCAGTTGAATGTTGAGCAGGTATGCACTAAAATGGTAAGGGCTAGAGGATGAGGGTGAGGCATTGACAGCTTCAGCTATACCTACAAAATTTTTTGTAGCAAATCCAGACTCAATTCATTACCTTTACTATTAACCTATACACCCGTATGTTATGCACCACTCCTGAGCAAAGTACTGCCTTTGCACTAATAATAATGTATACATTTTGTCCCTTAATAGTTCTGGAATGTTCCTGAGAACAAGAACTATGGCTTACTTTTCTTCTATATTTGTCACCAAACTGAACAACATGTTAAACACATTATAGGCACTCAATATATATTGTTGAATTGAATTGATTACCATAATTATGTAATATTAATTTCTTACCCTTGAAGTAGCACTCTATTGAGTTTCCTCCCTGCTTTCTCTTTTCAATAATATTTTCCACATTTACCTTAATTAAAATATTTTAATTATACAAGTGATCATCATAACTAGGAAAATAGTCTAAACATTTCATTTTTAACATATCTCCTTATTATCTTCATGTTTGCCTTTTGAGGTAACTAGTGTTAATACCATATCATTAGCTTTCTACAGTTTTATATATATATATATATATATATATATATATATATATAGTATGTATATATAATACATACACATGTACATATGCTATGTTTTTGTCTTTATGAAACATGATTATATTATGTACAATACATCAATACATTGCCACTTGCCTGTTTATTTGATAATTTGTTAGACACCTCCAGGTCAAATAGATTTAGTTTATTTTAAGAGTTTCAGAATATTGTCCTTTGGATGTACTGTAATTTATTGAATCATTACTTTATTCATGGACATTCCATTTGTTTCCAATTTTTACCTCCTCTAACAACATTGCAGTAAGCATCCTAATACAAATATTCATATATATTCCTTAAAGTTGTATTACCAAGTCAAAGGGTATGCACGTATGAAATATTCATAATATTATCAGATTATATTTCACTTCTTTTTAAAATATGTTTTTATTGATTTTTTAGAGAGAGAGAGATAGAAACATCAATGTGGGAGAGAGGAACATCAATCCACAGCCTCCTGCACGCTGCCTACTGTGAGCTGAGCCTACAACTAGGGTATGTGCCCCAACCAGGAATCGAACTGGGACATCTCAATCCACTGAGCTACACCGGCCAGGCTCTAAGCCACTTTTTATCCATATTGAAAGTTCTAATTTCCCTTAACCAGTCCTTTTTTTATTTATATGTAATGAGATTTGCACAAACAGCATTAATATATACTTAATTATGACTAATAAACGGGCATGGTGTTCCTAGGAGTCATTTGCATTTATCAAACATCATAAGGATTTTCTTCTGTACAGGGTATTAAGAGTATTTCTGCCTGTACGGGGGGAGAGAAACATGGCAGAAACTGAAACACAAGGAGTACTGCTTTTGCCCACGTGAGGAAGTATGATGCATTTTTTGGATATAGGATGTTTCCCCGCTTCTAAGTGAAATACCCTGTGATTTTTGTTGTGGGAAGTGGACATGAACCAGAAGAATTGGCCAAAGAAATTTAAGAAAAGACCTAGTTCACTTGAAACATCCTAGAGGATTAGCAGAAATAGCAGGCTTGTAATTTGAGATGTCATTAGTGGGTAGCAAGAGTCAGTGGAACAAGTGTTGTTGCAATTAAAGTAACATCTCTCCTCCCTTTACATTTGTACCCATTGGATAGCAAGTTGAGGAAACCTACATTATATATATTAGACTTGCACTCTCAAATTGCTCCAAAAATTTAGATCACTTTGAATAGACCCACTTCCTAAAATAGCAAATTATTTTTCTCTGTTGATCTTTTTTACTGTGAAAATATTTTGAAGTTGAGAAATATAGTGACAAGATTATTAAATTTCTTATTAATATAGTTGCAAACTTTTAAATTGAAGGTTATGCTTTATATTGTTTGCAAATAAGCTTCTAAAATAAAGCAATACTTCCTCCTTTTCAGGAAATTTCAACTTCAAAGCTCAAAAAAATGAACCTATTTTATTTTTACTTTTTAAAAAGTCCTCACCTGAAGATATGTTTTTATCGATTATTATAGAGAGGAGGAAGGGAGAAAGAGAGAAATATTGATGTGAAAGAGAAACATCAATCGGTTGCCTCCCATATGTCCCTGACTGGGTATCAAACTGGCAACCTAGGTATGTGCCCTTACTGAGAATTGAACCCACAGCCTTTGGGTGTATGGGACGACACTCAAACCAGCTGAGTCACCAGCCCAAGGCTAAATCCTTTATTAAAAAAATTTTTTCAACAAAGAAACAGTGTTAATGAATATACCTAAGGACAATTTAATGGTGAAAGAGGCTTATGTATTTTATGTACTACCCCAGCTTTGCCAATTTTCCTGCTTTGTTGAAAATTTCATTTTCAAAACATCAGTGTTATATCATTTGGCAGCTTGCTGCTTCAAAAATTCTAAATTTCTGGTGTGCAGCTAATGTATGTACATTTAGAAAGCACAAGATCTGAATTCGTCTGTATGCAACTCTTAAATTACATGGTGCTGTCAAGCATTGACTTTTATGGTTGATAGCTTTAATATTACTATTTGTGTCTCTATAAATTATTTTTGAAGAAGCCAAAAAATAAAAATAAAAATTCAAGTTTTATTAATAGATATACTAAGCATAACAGTCAGGACAATTTATTTGAATATCAATAGCATGATTTTATTATCATCAAACATTTTTGTATCATAAGGAAACATCTAAATGCAGAATGTGAGTGGTGTAGTGAATCAGGGGCAGGTCCTCATGAGAAAATACCTGACTTGAATTTATGAACAGAATAGTCTGAAAATCATTAAAAATAGCAATACAAATAGTTCCAAAGCTTCACATTTAACATACCCTTGAATTTCACAACCCTAAACAATTAATAAATTAGCCACAAGAAGTCACCAAGATTTCTAGAACTAGGTAAGCAATACAAATTCATTATTGTCTTTAAAGGTTGTATAGAAAATGGTGTGTGTGTGTGTGTGTGTGTGTGTGTGTGTGTGTGTGTGTGTGTGTAGGAATGCAAGAGGGGGTATTTGATTGAAAAGAGAAACCCCTTCAGAGAATTTCCTGCTGAGAGCAATTACAAATTTTAGAAATGTTTGGCTTCACTCCAGGCTTGAGTCCTGGTTTTTCAGCATGGCAGGTACATGAAGAGAGGCAGTCTTTGACAACATTTGTTGTGGGGTGTAGCCAAAGTAATGCAGATGTGACAGAGGGAAAAGATCCCTTTTTGGAATTTCTAGCTGATCAAATTTGCTTGAGAGAAGAACCTGCAGAATAAGGTCTGAAGCTAGAGCCCCACACAATGTTCAATCTCTGTCATTTGACTCATGGAAAAAGGACCATTGAATAAACCAAAGCCAAATGTGAGGTAGGGAAGATTGGTATTTACCACCTCCCATTCAATTTTTTCTCTCCCTTTAAGCTGTCTGGCCTCAGCCTACCCTCCAATTACTCAGGACTCCTGGGCAGTACCAAGTTGAGTTGGATGATTTTACCCCCATCCTTCATTTTCTTTTACCTAATAAAACCTTAGCCTTCCTGAAGTTCATTCCCTCAGAGCTCTTTACTCTTTATAAATAAAGCAATCTGGGCCATTGGCTCAATATGATGTCCCTTATCTAATGTACTTGCATTCTAACAGAATCTCCCCGAGCCTCAAGCAAAAATAGGTTCAAACTGTGGTCTCTTTAGTTGAGTGGGTTGATTGGGGAGCTATTTTAGGGGTGGGAGATTTCTTGCTTTTTCTCAAACCACACTATGTAGATAGCTGTTTGTTATTTTAAAAATATTTTTCTTTATTTATTTTAGAGAGAGAGGAAAAAAGAGGGAGAGAGAGATAGAAATATCGATGAAAGAGAACATTGATTGGCTGCCTCCTGCATGCCCCCAACTGAGGATCAGGCCCACAACCTGGGCATGTGCCCTGACTGGGAATCAAACTGGCGACCTCTTGGTGTATGGGTCAATGTTCAGTCAGTGAGCCACTCTGGCCAGGCAATAGCTGCTTGTTATGCTTACCCATAAGGCCATTCCTGGTCTCTTGCCCAAATGGGTTTCTCTTTCTCTGTTTAGCTCATTGTCACATATTCAATGTGATGCCTAATATACCATACCCAGTTTATGATACCTTTCATCCTACTAGGCCCTTCTGTCCTCCTGGGCCTGGGTACCTTACTTGCTTGCCAACAGGAGTGGCCCTAAGGAAGTCCCATGCTTTTCCTATGGCTTTTAACAGCCTGGCTGCCCTTCCTGTTATAGTCATAGAAGTCCCCACGTGCAGTGCTGACTGATAAGAAGACACCACCATGCTTGCATACCTGTTGGACTGGACCCATAGAGAACCTGTTTTCCAACAAGGTGCTAGTAACTTAACCCAGAAGTACAGGTAAGCTAAGATCTTGCAGACCAGATTTTCAACTGGTATGCAACAAAAGTTTTTAAAAATGCAATCCTTGATTTCTTTTCCCTTAGATTGTCGAATAAATAAATGACAATAACCAAGACAACAATAGCCATCTGATGTGAATCAATCAAAATTACATTGATTTTTTTTGTCAGATCAGAAAATAATATATTTTTTGGTTTGCCTCAGAATTGTAGTAATTAGTTTATGTGTGCCACAAGATGAAAAAGGTTGAAAATCTCTGTTGTAGACCAGTAAGGGTCTGGAGATGCAAATAAGCCATTGTTCTCCCTTTGTTTTCCAACAGACTGTTCCATGACACAGTGGTCCCATGCAGTCTTTCTGAACACATTCTATGTGAATGTGAGTTATATTTTTCTTTGAAGCTGTGGTCAACCCAGTAATGAACCACTTTGCATTTGATCATCTTTCTTTTATTTATTTTTTTTTTATCCTCACCTGAGGACATTTTTCCATATTTTGTTCAGATAGAGTGGGAGGGAAAGAAAGGAAGAGAGAGGGAGAGAGAGAGAGATAGAGAGAGAGACATTGATGTGAAAGGGACACAAGTGGCTGCCACCCGCACAACCCAACCGGCTGGGGACAAACTGCAACTGAGGTATGCACCCTTAGTGGGAACCAAACCCGGGTCTCTCTGGACCGCCGGTGACGCTCTAACAGCTGAGCTAAACTGGCCAAGGCTCATCATCCTTTTATGTGTCACTTCCATTTCTCTCCCTTTCTTGCTTCCCTGGGATTACATTTCCCAATAAAGGTTAAAATGTAAGCTTCTACCATTGGTTCTGATTTCTAGGGAATCAGGGCTAGAATGCACAGTAAAAACTGATTACTGACAATGATCAATGAAACACCAAGTAGCCCAGACAGTGTTGCTCAGTGGTTGAGTGTCGACACATGGACCAAGAGGTCTTTGGTTCGATTCACAGTCAAGGCACATGCTCAGGTTTTTGGCATGGTCCCCAGTGGGGGGCATGAAGGAGGCAGCCAATTGATGTTCTCTCTCATCGATGTTTCTCTCTCTCTCTCCTTTTCCCTTCCTTCCTCTCTAAAAATCAATAAAAACATATTTTAAAAAAAGAAATACAAAGTATATATGTATTCTCCTAACTGTAAGCCAGATTTTGTCTTGCTAAAGTTACCTAAGAGTGTCTAATAAGAATAGTTGTTGAATGCAAAATGATGTGGAAAGGAATGAAAGTGATGAAGATAGAAGGAATATCTGAAACATGGACTCCAGAGGGCAGTGGGCCAAAAGTATAAGAAAATTCATATGACTGTAATGTGTTCAAAGTGTTCTGCTACAGTGATAAGTGTCACCTATGTCTCACATACAGTGTGAAAAAAGAATAGAAGCAAGGAGCTGATGAGCAGATATTGATGGTAGTTTTACATTCCAGATATGGGCTCTGTAGACACCCTGACTTCTTGTCAGCTTGGCCAAGGCTTTCAGAGTTAGGTCTACATGGGGCTTTCTAGGAAATTCTGGGGGATAGCATACTGCTAAATTTCTCCTCTGGGTCTGCATTTTTCAGGCCAAGTAAAGTTTTTATGTGTATATCATTAATCATTAATTTATAAAACAAAGAATCTACCTTTACATGTGGTCCTTAAAACACTTTCCACTTTAAAACTGATTTCTCCTTACATTTCTCAACAATAAAAAGATTTGGAATGACCACATATATAACAGGATAAGTGTCTACACAGATCCATGTGTGAAACTAGAGGCTGAGAGTGGACAATTGTCCTCTAAATGAAATTAAGGGAAAATGTAATAATGGCTTTTAATAAGGTCAAATTGAAAGACAATGACGGGTTAAATTGTACTATTTTAGAAATTTGTCAAGTGTAAGAATTAAGGTTTCATTACTAAAAAATTTGTCGAGATAATCTCAGACTCTGAAAAAATAATAATGGGAAGTGGACCTAATTATTTGAACTGAGATGCAGAAAATGTAGTTGATGACATATTTAAAGATACATCATGTTTTGCCCAAGATATCTTAATAAAAGCATTTACAAAGATTAATTTAATATTAAATGACATTATTTCAGGAGACCTAGAATAGTTTCTAAAAAAGATTGTTTTTATTTAGGGGAAAAATCTGCTTAAATAAACAAATCACAAAATAATATTTAATTTAAATTTGGGTCTGTAGAAAAGATAAGTTTGATTTTCAAATGTAAATAAAATCAGAGGACTAAAAAATGCTTGACAAAAATAGACCAAGTGTTCTTTCATGTAAAATCAAAGAAGAAGAATGAAAAGCAATATGGAAACAGGAGTAACAACATGTTTGGGTTACTCTCTTTTAGAAAATGCAGCACATTTTAGGAACTTAAAGTTTTCAGATGGTTTGTATAGACTTGCTTTATATTATTTGGACAGTCTTAAAATATTTAAAGATAGTTAAATTAAAAAATAATCATAAAAATTTAGTCATTAAATTTTCAGGAATTAAGAAAAATTTTGCCAAACACTTGGTTAAAGTTTTTCCATGTAGTGTTACTTAGTTGACTGCTCAGAAGAACTCTATAAGAAACCAATTTTTTAAATAAACTTATATAGGTAAAACAGCTTTAGGAAAGTTGGTTAACTTGCCCAAATCTTTGCATTTTGTAAATCAGAACTTGAACCGAAATCTCTGAGGTTGAAAAGCTTCATTAAACAGTGGCACTTAGGCCCAGTGCTGCCCCCAAACTGCTTGGTATGTAGAGCATCCCATAGGCTGGGCCATACACATGGACTGGGTCTTTGATCATTTTTTGTGCAAACATCTGCCAAAGTTTGACAGCCCTTTACTTGCCAATATCCTCCTTTTTTTTCGCAAAAATTTTTATTTTTATTTTTTATTTTTTTATCCTCACCTGAGGACATTTTCCCATTTTCTGTTCAGATAGATTAGAAGGGAGAGGGGGAAAGAGAGAGAGAGAGAGACATCGACGTGAAAGGGACACATCGAGTGGCTACCACCCACACAACCCAACCAGGGCCAGGGACAAACTGCAACTGAGGTATCTGCCCTTAGTGGGAACCGAACCGGGTTCTCTCTGGAACACAGGTTGACACTCTAACTGCTGAACCAAACTGGCCAGGGTTGTAAAATTTTTAATGTTTATTGAAAGAACTCTTCTGGATTTCATAGATATGGATTTTTTATTACATGTCACTCTTTTTTTGTCATCTCCCTCTTTTTCCCAACACAATTCTAGTCTCTAGTACTGGAAGTTTGGCCAATTTAGATTTTACATATAAGTGATCTACAGTATTTGTCTTTCTCTGTGTAATTTATTGCATTTAGCATAGTACTCTCCAGTTTCATTCATTGGTCACAAATGGCAGGATGATCTTTTTCCTGAAGCCAGAATAACATAAATAAGATGTGATACACATACACACACACACACACACACACACACACACACATATATCTCAAGTGAAGCAGGGCACTTAGGTTGTTTCTATGTCTTTTCTATTGTGAATAAGTTACAATGAACAAGAGAGTGCAGATATCTCTTTGATATTTGTTTTTATTTTTGGTATATGCCCCTAGTGGGAACCAAACCTGGGACTCTCTGGTCTGCAGGCTGACGCTCCAACTGCTGAGCCAAACTGGCCAGGGCTCTCTTTGATATTCTGTTTTCATTTCCATTGGATGTACACTCAGAAATAAAAATGCTGAATCACATGGTAGTTCTATTTTTAATTTTTTGAGAAACCTCCATAATGGATAATGGTTGAAGTTACATTCTCACCAACAGTGCATGAAGCTTCTCTTTTCTCCATATCCTCACTAACACTTGTTATTTCATGTCTTTTTAATGATAATCATTCTAACAGGTGTGAGGTAATATTTCATTGTAGTTTTAACTTGCATTTTCTTTAGGTAATGTTGAGCACCTTTTCATGAACTTGTTGGCTATATGTATGTCTTCTTTGGGAAAATGTCTGTTCAGTTCCTTTGCCCACTTTAAAGTCAGATTTTTTTCTACAGAGTTGATTATATATTTCACATTATTAACCCCTTATCTGATAATTTATGAATATTTCCTCCCATTTTAAAGGTTGCCTTTCCATTGTGTTGATGGTTTCCTTTGCTGTATAGAAGCTTTTTAGTTGTATATTAACATGATTTGCTTATTTCTTCTTTTTGTTTTGGTGTCAAATTAAAATAATTGCCAAGACAAATGTCAAGAACCTTATCATTTATGTTTTCTTCTAGGAGTTGTATGGTTTTAGGTCTTATGTTCAAGTCTTTAATTCATTTTTAGTTGATTTTTGAGTATATATTAAGAGAGGGTCCAGTTTCATTCCTTTGCATGTTGTTATCCAGTTTACCTAACACCATTTAGTGAAAAGACTATTCTTTTTCTATTGTATGTTCTTGGCTCCTTTGTCATACATTAATTGACAATACATGCATGGATTTATATCTAGACTCTTTATCATTTCTATTGACCTATGTGTTAGTTATTACATCAATATCATACTGTTTTAAACACTATAGCTTTGTAATATAGTTTGAAATCAAGAAGTGTAATGCCTACAGCTTAGTTCTTCTTTCTTTAGATTGCTTTGGCTATTTAAAGTCTTATGTAGTTTCATATAAATTGTTGGATCCTTTATTTGTATTTCTGTGGAAAACATCATTGCAATTTTAATACAAATTGCATTGAATCTGTACATTGCTTTGGGTAGTATGACCATTTTAACAATATTAATTCTTCTATTCCATAAGTATAAAAGATTTATTTCTTGTATGTCTTCTTCAATGTTGTTCACACATTACTTGTATTTTTTAGTGTACAAATCTTTTGTCCTTGGTTAAACTTAATTCTAAGAAGTTTACTCTTTTTGATGCTACTATAAATGGGATTGTTTTCTTAACTTCTCTTTCATATAATTTGTTATTAGTGTAAAGAAGTGTACTTTGCTCTGGCCAGTTTGGCTCAGAGGTTAGAGAGTCAGCCTGCAGTCCAGAGAGATCTGGCTTCAATTCCCGCTAAGGGCATGTAACTTGGTTGCAGTTGGTCCCCGTCCCTGGTTGAATCATGTGGGAGGCAGCCACTCTATGTGTCACTTTTACATTGATATTTCCCACTTGCTCTCTCCATCCCACTCTATCTAAACAAAAATTGAAAAAGAGTCCAGTGGAGTAAAGGAGTGAGGATTTAAAAAAAAAAGTGTACCTTATTTTTTATATTAATATTTTATCCTGAACTTTATTGAATTAATTTATTAGTTATAACAATTTATAATGAAGGTAGGTTTTATATATACAGTATCATGTCATCTGCAAATAGAGATAATTTTACTTATTTTCTTCTAATTTCTTTAGCCTTTATTTATTTATTTTTAATTAAATTATTTATTTTTGTTACATATGCTTCTTCTTTTTCACTCACTGATTCCCCTCTCCCCATCCTTCCCCGCCTTGTTCCCAGCTTTGTTGTCCATGTCCATTGTTCATGCATACATGCATATAAGCTCTGTGGTTTATGCCTCCCCCACAACCTCTTCTGGGGATTGTCAGTCTGTACCCCAATTCCACATCTCTGGAACTACCTCATTCCTCAGACAGTTATGTTCATTATATTCTACAAATAAGTAAGGTCATATGATACTTGTCCTTCTCTGTTTGGCTTGTTTTGCTTAGGATAATACTCTCCAGGTCCCTCCATGTCATCTCAAATGATAAGTGATCTTTCTTTTTTACAGCTGCATAGTACTCCATTATGTATATGTACCACTGCTTTTTTATCCATTCGTCTACTGATGGACATTTGGGTTGTTTCCAGACCTTAGCTATTGTAAATAGTGTTGCTACAAATATGGGGGTACATATATTCTTTCTGATTGATGTTTCATGTTTCTTAGGGTATATTCCTAGAAGTGGGAACACTGGGTCAAATGGCAGTTCAATTTTTAATTTTTTGAGAAAACACCATATTGTTTTCCACAGTGGCTGCACCAGTCTGCATTCCCACCAGCAGTGTACTAGAGTCCTCTTTTCTCCACACCCTCGTCAACACTTGTTCTTTGATGATTTGTTGATGGCGGCCACTCTGACAGGTGTGAGGTGATACCTCATTGTTATTTTAATGTGCATCTCTCTGATGATTAGTGATGTTGAGCATTTCTTCATGGATCTCTTCACCATTTGTATGTCCTGTTTGGAGAGGTGTCAATTTAGTTCCTCTGTCCATTTTTTAATTGGGTTCTTTGTCTTCATTTTGTTCAGCTGTATGAGCACGCTATATATATATATATATATATATATATATATATATGAAATTAACCCCTCATCTAATATATCATTGGCAATTATGCTCTCCCATACAGTGGGTTGCCTTTCCATTTTGATGATTGTATCTTTTGCTGTGCAGAAGGTTTTGAGTTTAATGTAGTCCCACGTGTACATTTTCTCCATTGTTTCTGTTGCCTTAGGTGATGTATCACTGAAAATTCTGCTGCATATGAAGACTGAAATTTTGTTGAGTACATTTTCTTTTAGGATTTTTATGGATTCATGAGTCACATTTAAGTCTTTAATTCATTTTGAGTTCCTTCTTGTGTATGGTTTAAGTTGATGGTCTAGTTTCATTTTTTTGCATGTAGCTGTCCAATTTTTCCAACATCACTTATTAAAGAGGCTGTCTTTACTCCAGTCTATGCTCTTGCCACCTTTATCAAATATTAATTGAGCATATTGCCTTGGGTCCATTTCTGGGTTCTCTGTTCTGTTCCACTGGTCTATATTCCTGTTCTTGTGCCAGTACCAGGTTGATTTGATTACAGTGGTTTGGTGGTATAACCTGAAATATGGTAATGTGATCCCTTCAACTTTGTTCTTCTTTTTCAAGATTGCTGTGGCTATTCGTGGTCTTTTTTTGGTTCCATATGACCATTGAAGTATTTGTTCTAGTTCTGTGAAGTATATCATTGGTATTTTGATAGGGATTGCATTGCATCTATAGATTGCTTTGGGTAGTATGGATATTTTAATGATGTTAATTCTTCCAATCCATGAACAAGGTATGTGCTTCCACTTTTTTCTATCTCTTTTTCTTTTTTCAATGACCTGTAGTATTCTGTGAATAGGTCCTATATTTGTTTGATTAAGTTTATTCCTAGATACCTTAATTTTTTTGCTGCGATGGTGAATGGGATTGTTTTTTTAGTTTCTCTTTCTGTGAGTTCATCATTGGTGCATAAAATGCCTTGGATTTTTTTACATTAATTTTGTATTCTGCTACTTTGCCAAATTCATTTATTAAGTCTAGTAAATTTTTGGTGGAGTCTTTGGAGTTTTCTCCATATAGTATTATGTCATCTGCAAATAACGACATTTTCACTAGCTCCTTTCCAATTTGGATCCTTTTTATTTTTTCTTCCTGTCGGATTGCTGTGGCTAAGACTGCTAGTCCTATGTTAAATCGGAGTGACGAAAGTGGGCATCCTTGTCTTGTTCCTGTTCTTAAGGAAAATGCTTTTAATTTTTGCCCATTGAGTATGATGTTGTCTGTAGGTCTTTCATATATGGCATTTATTATGTTGAGATATGATCCCTCTATTCCCAGGTTGCTGAGGGTTTTTATCAGAAATGGGTGCTGGATTTTGTCGAATGCTTTTTCAGCATCTATTGATATGATCCTATGATCTTTATCTTTCATTTTGTTTATGTGGTGTATCACAAATTTGATTTGTGAATATTGTAACAGCCTTGCATCCCTGGAATGAATCCCACTTGGTCATGGTGAATATTTTTTTTTTGATATATTCCTGGATTCGATTTGCTAGTATTTTGTTCAGGATTTTGGCATCTGAGTTCATCAGGGATATTGGTCTGTAGTTTTCTTTCTTTGTAGTGTCTTTTTCTTGTTCTGAAATTAGAATTATGCTGGCCTCACAAAACAAGTTTGCAAACCTTTCTTCTTCTTGAATTTTTTGAAATAGTTTGAGGAGAATGAATATTAGTTCTTCGTTGAATGTTTGGTAAAATTCCCCCGTGAAGCCGACCGGGCCTGGGCTTTTGTTTCTTGGTAGAGTCTTGTTTACGTCTTCAATTTCTTTTGTTGTTATTGCTCTGTTAAAGTTTTGTATCTCTTCCCAGTCCAGTTTTGGGAGACTATGTGTTTCTAGAAATAGGTCCACTTCACTTAGATTGTAGAATTTGGGGCTGTATAATTGTTCATAATATTTATTCACAATACTTTTTATTTCTGTAGTGTCAGTTATTATTTTTCTTCTTTCATTTCTGATTTTGTGTATTTGTGTTCTCTTTCTTTGTTTCCAGGTGACTCTAGATAAGGGTCCATCAATATTTCTTATCTTTTCAATATTTTTGAGTGTTTTTATTGTAATTAATTTCTATTTTCATGCCATTGTAAACTGAGAAGATGCTTGATATGATTTCAATCTTCTTAAACTTGCAGCAACTTAGTTTGTGCCCTAACATGTGGTCTATCTTTAAGAATGTTCCATGTGCGCTTGAGAAGAATGTGAATTCTGCAGTTGTGAGGTGCAATTCTCTGTAGATATTTATTAAATCCATTTGATCTAGCACTTCATTTCGAGTCTGTGTTTCTTTATTAATTTTTTGTCTAGAAGATCTATGCAGTGACGTCAGTGGGGTGTTGAAATTTCCTGCTATGATTGTATTGCTGATGATTTCTCCCTTGAAGTCCTCCAGAAGAGTTTTAATATATGTTGGTGCTCCTATATTGGTTGCATATATGTTTACAAAGGTTATATCTTCCTGTTGGATAGATCCTTTCATTATTATGTAGTGGCCTTCATTGTCTCTAGTTATGGTCTTTATTTTGAAGTCTACTTTATCACATATGAGTATTGCTACCCTACATTTTTATTCCTTTCCATTTGCTTGAAAGATTTTTTTCCATCCCCTCCCTCTCAACCTATGTGAATCTTTTTTTGTGACGTGGGTCTCTTGTAAACAACATACATGTGAGTGATGCTTTCTTATCCAGTCAGCTACTCTGCGTCTTTTTATTGGAGCACTCAAACCATTCACATTTAAGATTATAGTTGATATGTACTTATTTATTACTGTTTTTGTTTAGTGTGGTTATATTTTTCTTCCTATTTCTTCTACTAAATACAGAAGTCCTTTAGCACATCTTGCAGTGCTGGTTTGGTGTTTATATATTCCCTTAACCTTTTTTGTTTTTTGTCTGGAAAGCTTTTTACTTGACCTTCTATTTTGAATGATAGCCTTGCTGGATAGAGTAATCTTTGATTCTGATTCTTGTTTTTCATGACCTTGATTACTTCATCCCACTCCCTTCTGGCCTGTAGTGTTTCTGTTGAGAAGTTAGCTGAGAGCCTTATAGGGTTTCCTCTGTAGGTCACCTGTTGCGTATCTTTTTTTCTGCCTGTAGGATTCCCTCTTTGTCTTTAATTTCTGACATTTTAATTACTATGTGTCTTGGTGTGGGCCTGTTTGTTTTCTTCTTACTTGGGGTTCTCTGTGCTTCTTGAGCTTGAATGCCTTCTTCCTTCACCAAGTTAGGAAAGTTTTCTGTCACTATTTGTTCAAATATATTCTCTAACCCTTGCCCATTTTCTTCCTCTTCGGGGACTCCTTTGATGCAAATATTATTGCATTTCTAGTTTTCCCACAGTTCTCTTTACCTGTCTTCCTGTTTTTTAATTGTTTTTTCCTTTAGGATTTCTGATTGGTCGATTTTTTTTTTCTATCCTGTCTTCTAATTCACTGATTCGGTCCTCAGCTTCCTCTACTCTGCTGGTTAGTCCTTCCAATATGTTCTTAGTTTCTGCTATGTCATTCTTCATTTCCACTTGGTTGGTTTTTGATGTTTCTGTATCTTTACTCATGGTGCTGATGTCTTTACTTATGCTATTGAGCTTCCTCAAGATCACGGTTCTGGCCCTGGCCGGTTTGGCTCAGCGGTTAGAGCGTCGGCCTGCGGTCCGGAGAGACCCGGGTTCGGTTCCCGCTAGGGCGCGTACCTCGGTTGCAGTTTGTCCCCGGCCCTGGTTGGTCGTGCGGGTGACAACCACTCGATGTGTCCCTTCACATCGATGTTTCTCTCTCTCTCTCTTCCTCTCTCTCCCTCCCGCTCTGTCTGAACAAAAAATGCAAAAATGTCCTCGGGTGAGGATTAAAAAAAAAAAATGAGATCACGGTTCTGAACTCTACCTCTGATAATTTGCTTAGCTTCATTTCATTGAGCTCATGTTTGTTAGAGTTCTCTTGTTCTTTCATTTGGGATTTGTTTCTTTGTTTCACCATTTTGGCTGTCTCAGTGGGTTTTGTAGCTTGCCAAATTTTTCTGGTGGGTGTTGGTGTTCTGCTTTTTGTGGCTCCCTCTACTGGGTTTAGATTAGCCTGGGTGGGCCCACGTTAAACACCATTGTCAATTCTTACTTTCCTGGGTATATTTGGAAGCTCAGGAAAGGTTTAGTTATCTTCTAACCTTTTCCTGGCGGCTTGTAGTCTCATTTACTCAGTGCCTTGGAATGTATTCCTTGCGTTCTCCATAAAAGGATTTCCAGAGGGTGGGATAGATGCTGTTATTAATGAGCCTCAATTTGCATTTCTTTGCCTCATCTGGGAAAGGCAGAATCTCAGAAAGGGGGTGGAGTTTCTGCTTTTCCCCACAGCTCTGGAACAGCTTTGGAAGGAGCACACTGGCCAACATCTTTTGTGGCCCCCAGTCAGCAAAAACTCTGAGTGCCCTCTAAGACCCGGGTGTTTCCATAGAGTTTTAGCCCAGTCTGCCCTCCCTCTGCCATACTCCCCAGGTGAGTGGCTGTGGCTATTTTATTGCTCTGTCCAGGCTCTCTGTGTCATGGAGCTGGCTTGGTCTTTATTCCCCAAGGTTTCGGCTGATAGCTAAGACTGCTGCTGTCCTTGGGCTCCCAGTCCACCATTGTCTTGCGCTTCCACCGATCCTGCCAGTGTCCCTGGTTATATGGTCCTGTCCTGCTGCTTTTCTGTTGTTGTTTTTTTCTGAGGATTTGTCTTTATTTTAGTTGTAATTCTCGTTTGGTTCTGGGAGATTGTCTGCGTAGCTTCTATTCACTTCGTCTCCATTTTCACCTCCTCTATGCCTGTCTTGTGCACAGCTGGGTCACACAGGCCTTTCTGGTGCCCCCGCATCCTGCAGTTCTAGCTGGTAAAATGGATTGCACAGTCCTTTGGGGCCTGGCTCTATGCCTATGTTATGGGCTGCTGGGTCGCACAGGTCTCCCTCTCTGGAGCTTCAGCGCCCCACAGGTCCTGTGGGTATAGCCTTTATTTCTTCTTCTAAGTCTGACTTATTCTTCCAGTTCTTTGTTGATTAAAAGTAGTTGTATTGGGCATCTCTGGGTTTTGGTCAAGATGGCTGCAAAGTAAATGCTGTACTTTCATCTTTCCACAGACACATCAAAATTACAACTATACTACTGAACAACCATATTCACAATCACCTGAAATGTAGCTGAACAGAAGTCCTATAACTAAGAATATAAAGGAGAAGCCGCATAGAGATTGGTAGAGTGGGATTTTGGAGTTTCCTCTTGAGGAGTAAGGGGTCCTGTCTGAACACCAGACTTCTGCAGCCCAGGGTTCCAGTGACAGGAAGAGAATCCCCATACCTTCTGGCTATAAAAAGCAGCAGGGATTGTGGTTGTGTGAGATGGAGGGCCTCTGGAGTCCTAGGCAATTCCTCTTAAAGTGTTTACACACAGACTTACTTGGATTCACTTGCTCTCAGCTCCAGTGCTATCTACAGGAAACTCACTTAAGACTTAGGGACACACAGAATGAAAGTGAAGGAATAGAAAAAGATACATGTATAATTCAATATACATTCAGGAAGGACATTACACTTAAAATTTTCCTCTTTGGTAAAACTAATACCAAGAATTCATATAGTTTGTCAGGATCTAAGGCTTCCCTGGGAGCCAGTAGAGAAATGTGCAGCAAGAGGAGGCATCAAATGGAGCATCCTGCGATTCTCAGCAGTGAATCTCAATGGGATCACATTTTCGTGATTCCAGCAGGAACCACTGTCCAGCTGGTTGGTTGTCAGAAATATATACAGAGGCTGCCATCCATTCTGACACTCTTATTTGGTCTCACAGTTACAGAGATTCCTGATGGGGGTAAATTTTTTAAGCCACTTGTACTAAATATGAGAATTACTCCAGTTAGCCACTGTACTTCCTTCTTTTCCCATTTTTAGTAGTCTGGGGGATGAAATGTTGTCAGAGACCAATTTGGTTTGATACTTTGGGACCTATTAAAATAGTACAGGCTTGAATGGTAAAAAATAATAAATTAGAAAACTATAAATAACTAAAGTATTAATAAGCATCTTTCTAATCCTTTAGGCAGAAAACTATTTTAATCTTTTGCTTTCAGGGAGATGGCATATACATTATTTACTCACAAGATACACAATGTTTATCTCTATAATCAATGCAGGGATAATATAATAACCAAGTATCCTATTGTGATTTAAAAGCCATTATCCAAATTGGTTGTTAAAAAAAATAAACTAAATATAATAAGACCTTTGTAACCTTTAATAATATTTTGGTCTCACTAAAAGTTAGCTCCAAGAATTCTCCTCTAAAATTACAGACATAATTAAAAAATAACAGAGGACTCAAAACAAAACACAAAATGACAGTCATGAAATCCATCAACTGCTCTAATAAAAACTTACATTTACATGGTATCTTACACTTTGAAATAAAATTTCACGGATGTTTTCTTAATATGATAATCTTTTATAATAGAGAAATATGAACCATTATTCTTATTTTTCATATTAAGGCATTGAGAGTCAGAGCGATTATGTAACATGGCTATGTTAGACTTTTAATTCAGTTTTCTTGTCTTCAGAGCAAGTGTTTTTTTTGTTGTTGTTGTTGTTTTTCTTCTAGCTCTCTGCAGGTCAGAGATGTTAATATCAATTGTGCAGTGGCCACTGGAAATAATCTCAAGTTTCCTGAAGAGCTCAAATATTCACCTATACATTGTGTGTGTGTGTGTGTGTGTGTGTGTGTGTGTGTGTGTGTGTGAGAGAGAGAGAGAGAGAGAGAGAGAGAGAGAGACCCTGGTGCTAATGTTGTGCTAGTCTGTGGCATTGATGGACTGAAATGAACCACTTGGTAATCATGTCTTTGTGTGTTCTTTCACCTTGCATCTGGGCTAGAATTGTGTTTGCATTAGCCAAAATAATACAGTGGAATGCTGCTGTGCCAGTTTTGGGCCTAACCTTTAAGGCCTAGCATCTCCTTTGTGCTCTCAGGAGCCTGGGATATCATAAAGAAAGAGGCTACTTGCATAAAGAGATCATGTGGACAGGCCACGTGGGAAAGCAAAGACTCTGAGGCCACATAGAGAGGGGAGAGAGAGAGGGGAGCGGAAAGGGGGGGGGAGAGAGAGAGAGAGAGAGAGAGAGAGAGAGAGAGAGAGAGAGAGACCCAGCCATCCCAGTATCCTGGCTGAGCCCAGCTCCCAGCTAATTTGCCAGGTGGATTCAGCCACACTAGTGATCACTGCGGGCACTAACAGAAGAACCCCGGGCTGAGCACAGCTCAGGTCACAGACTTGTGAAGAAATAAAATAAATGTTGTTTTAAACTACTTAGTTTTGCAGTGGCTTGTTACACAGCAAGAAATAACTGAAATAAATGTCAAAGCTATGGGCTTCAGACTTTATTACTCTTTCCAAGTACACAGTTATTGTATGAGCAAATATTCCTCAGTATTTTATTTCAAAGTCCTGATGACAGTTCTATGATTTATGCATTGAATTTTTTTCATAGTACTATATATATATAAAAAAAAGCCTTCCATGGAAGACCAAAAAAATAATGAAATTGACTTTTTAAGGAGCAAAAATGCTTCTAATTGTTTGACCCAAAGACCCAGGCACAATGTGGCTGCCTAGATATGAAATGACACTCCATAAATTTGCAATTTAACTTCACATCTATGAATGCATTTGTATCCTATGAGCACTGCTGTTTATTTGTGCACTTTCAATTCTGGGAATGTCATCTGGGAAAAGATAGCAGCAGCTAGGCCATGAAACCACAGGTTTTCAAATTAGAAAATTTTGGACACTGTTCATTAGAGAAATCAATGAGACTGTTAAAGGACTAAGAAAAATTGTCAAGCTATGAGAAAATGAGAATAATGACATAAATGGGGCCTTAGGAACTCAGGGGTAAATATAGGGGAGGCCCAGCACACTGAGCATCTTTTTATATACCCGTAGACTAATGTCAGTCATATCAGCCACATCAACTGTTTTGTCTCTAAGTCATTTGTGACTTTCTAGCACTTGTAACATGCTCTTTTTGGTTACTTCTTGGTTTAATTTCCTTTCTCTTCAGATTAAATCCACATATTGATATATTCCTTTCAACTGTGATTTTAAAGAAAGTCACTTTAAGAGGTTTAACACTCTGTTATTTTAAGCCTTAATGCAGAAAACAATCATAGTTTACTCAATAAAAGTACATGATTAAAGGGGAGGAGGCAAGGCCTGAATTTACATATCATAGGATCTATTTCTTTTATGTTTTTCATCTCACTCGCCAATGATTTGTGCTAATTTTTCTCAAGGAAATTGACTGTTTGTAAAGAAACTACTAGGGTCAAAGAGAAGCATAACATACAGCCCCTGTTCTCAACAAGCTAGAGTTTAGTTTGTGAAACAGTGATATAGGAGGGTTTTACCCATTCTCAGTCAGAGAGCCTCAGTGGAGCTAATCATGCAATCAGTCTCTCCTTAATTAGAAAAAATGGTCTCAAATAAAATACACAAATTGATTTCCTCTCATATTTTATGCCAATAGATATCAAGATTCCCTAGTCCCAACCTGTTTTTAGTCATGAGAAATGCTTACAGTCTTGAAATATATCAACTACCCTTTAGTCACTTACAGTTGAAAATAGAAATAAAAATTTACAAGTATTTTTCTTATCAAAATAATTTTAAATTTTAAGTAAAACCCCAAATTGCTGCAGCAATCTTGAGATAAAGAGAAAAGTTGCAGGTATCAAAATACCAGATGTCAAACTATACTACAAGGCCATTATAATAAAAACAGCCTGATACTGGCATAAGAACAGGCATATAGGCCAATGGAACAGAACAGAAAGGCCACTAATCAACAAGTGCCTTTGTGGTCAATTAATATTTGACAATGGAAGCATACATACAACGGAGTAAAGATAATCTCTTCAATAAATGAAGTTAGGAAAATTGAACAGGTACATGCAAAAAAAAATGTAACCAGACCCCCAATTTAAACCATACATAAGATTAAACTAAAAATGTATAAAAGAACTAAATGTAAGTGGCAAAACCATACAAATTCTAGAAGAAGACATATGCATTAAATCTCAGACATCTCTTGCAGCAACAGTTTTGCTGATATGTCTCTGAGGACAAGAGAAACTCAGGAAAAGTTAAACAAATGGGACTACATGAAGTTTCAAAGTTTCTGCACATGCCCGGCCAGTGTGGCTCAGTGCTTGAGAATTAACCCACGCACTAAGAGGTCGCAGGTTAGATTCCCAGTCAGGGTACATGCCCAGGTTGCAATCTGATCCCCAGTGAGGGGCATGTGGGAGGCGGCCAAAGTTCTCTCTCATTGATATTTCTCTCTCTCTCTCTCCCTCTAGTCGTCTCTCTCTAAAATCAATAATCAAAAATTAAATAAAGAAAGAAAAGCTTCTGAAAAGCAAAAAAAAAAAAAAAAAAAATCAACAAAATGAAAAGAGAACCCACTGTGTGAGAGAACATATTCGCTAATGATACATCTGAAAAGGTGTTAATTTCCAAAATATACAAAAAAAAAACTCAACAAAAGGAAGACAGACAATCAAATTTTTAGAAAAAAAATGGGCAAAGGACCTGATTATACGCTTCTCATAAAAGGACATACAGATGGCCAACAGACATATGAAAATTAAAACAACAATGAGATATAACCTCACACCTGTCAGAATGGCTACCATCAACATATCATCAAACAACAAGTGCTGGTGAGGATATGGAGAAAAGGGGACTGTAGTGCAATGTTGATGAGAATGTAGACTGGTGCAGGCACTATGGAAAACAGTAAGGAATTTCCTCAAAAAATTAATAATGGGACTGCCTTTTGATCTAGTGGTCCTACTGGGAATATATCATAAGAATCCAAAAAAAATCAATCAGAAAGAATATATGCACCCCTATGTTTATAGCAGCACTAATTACAATAGCTCTCTGGAAATAGCCCAATTGTCCATTAGTAGGTGAGTGGATAAAAAAACGGTGGTATATTTATACAATGAAATACTATGCTACTATAAAAAAGAAGAAACTCTGACCTTTGCAATAGCATGAATGGACCTAGAGAGTATTATGCTAAGCAAAATATGCCAATCAGAGAGAGACAAATATCATATACTATTACTAATATGCGGAATCTAATGAACAAAATAAACTGATGAACAAAATGGAACCAGAAGCATGAACACATGGAACAGACTGGTGAGTGCTATAGGGGAGCAGGGGTGGGGTGACTGGATAAAGAAGGTGAAGGGATTAGCTAGAGAACATATATGCATAACCCATGGACTCAGAGAATAGTGTGGTGAAGGCCAAGGGAGGAGGGGCAGGGAGTGGCTGGAGGTGAGCAAAGTTGGGGGAAAAGGAGGCTACATGCAATAATGTCAACATTAAAAATTGTTAATAAAATATTTCATTTAGCTGGGCCAGTGTGGCTCAGTGGTTGAGCATCGGTCCATGCACTAAGAGGTCTCCAGTTCGATTCCCAGTCAGGGCACATGCCCAGGTTGTGGGCCCAATCTCCACTGGGGGCATGCAGGAGACCGCCAATCGATGTTCTTTCTTATCGATATTTCTATCTCTCTCCCTCTCCCTTCCTCTCTCTAAAATCAACAAAGAATTTTTTTTAAATATTTCATTTAAAAAGAAAATTTAAGTAGAACATGAACTGTTATTCCTATCTTTTAATGAATTAATGGATTGAGGGAGGCTCACATAATGTATCTAAAGTCAGGAGATTATATATACTCATAGATAATGGGTTGTTGAGTTTGAGCAAAATCTCCCCAGAAATAAGTCTTATTTTGTCCAGTTACCCCAATTAGGAATAAGATGGCGCAGTTATAAAAAGCAGAACATTTATATGAAAAAAAAACAAAAACAAAAACATGGATATCCTGGAGTATATTGAGGGTAACTCTTCTTGTGGAAAAAGGGGAGCCCTAAGCTCAGAGGTCATGTGGTTGCTTGTATGATATTAGGAAGGAGTCAAACCCTCACTCTACATCCAATTTTTAAGTCTGTGCCAAAAAGTACACAGAAATTGTCAATTCAAAGTAGAAAAGAAATTATAGGACTAACATTGTAGAAGGCTTCTTCTTTTTTTCTCCAGTGTTGAAATAATTGATGTTTCCTGGTGTGTAAGATAGTGTTAGATAGTGTTATATTCACTATGGTGTATGCACACGCACATATACAAATTTACACACACTATATCATCTTAATCTACACCATTTAGTGGACATATAGCCTGAAAAGAGCACCCGGTCCATTTTATTTTTATCTGTACCATACTGTCTTGCTGAGAAGCTTTCAGTACCATGTTGAATAGAAATAGAAAAAAACTATGTTGTGGGATCACAATTGTCCTCATGCTTGAGCTATAGAGCAGAGAACCATTCCCATTGTCCCAAACCCCCAGCATCCTTCAGAAATGATTGAAGAATATAAATTTTTACGAAAAATATAAGGCATGAACTGGAATAACAAAACATTTAGTTTGAATGTCTTGTTTTTAATAAATTATTAAAAATTTTTGTGCCTCAGTGTTTTTGTTTGTCTGTTTTTAGTAAACTGGAGATGATTATAATAGAGTGTAACTGTTCCTTTTTCCCCATTTTTGAAAGTATTTATTTTTGTTACAGTTGTTTCTCCTTTTCCCCCCAATGATAACCCCCTCTCCCTTCCTCCTGGCCCTGTCCCCAGCTTTGTTGTCCATGTCCATGCATACATGAATATAAGTTCTGGGGTTTATCTCTCCCCCACCGCACCCTCTCCTGGGGATTGTCAGTCTGTACCCCACTTCCATGTCTCTGGGACAACCCCATTCCTCAGACTGTTATGTTCATTATATTCCACAAATAAGAGAGCTCATATAATACTTGTCTATTTCTGTATGACTTGTTTCACTTAAGATAATGCTTTCCAGGTCACTCCATGTTGTCTCAAAGGATAAGAGATCTTTCTTTCTTGCAGCTGCACAGTACTCCATTGGGTATATGTACCACAGCTTTTGTATCCATTCGTCTGCTGATGAACACTTGGTCTGTTTCCAGATATAAGCTATTGTGAATAGTGCTGCTACAAACATGGGGGTACATATATTCTTTTTGATTGGTGTTTCAGGCTTCTTAGGGTATATTCCTAGAAGTGGGATCACTGGGTCAAATGGCAGTTCTAGTTTTAATTTTTTGAGGTAACACCATATTGTTTTCCATAGTGGCTGCACCAGTCTGCATTCCCACCAGCAGTGTACTAGAGTCCCCTTTTCTCCACACCCTCACCAACACATGTTGTTTGATGATTTGTTGATGGCGGCCATTCTGACAGGTGTGAGGTGATATCTCATTGTTGTTTTAATTTGCATCTCTCTGATGATTAGTGATGTTGAGCATTTCTTCATATGTCTCTTAGCCATTTGTATATCCTGTTTGGAGAGGTATCTATTTGTTCCTCTGCCCATTTTTAAATTGGGTTCTTTGTCTTCCTTTTGTTGAGTTGTATGAGCACTCTTTATATATTGGAAATTAACCCCTTATCTGATATACCATTGGCAATTATGCTCTCCCATAGAGTGGATTGCCTTTTTGATGATTGTATCTTTTGTTGTTTAGAAACTTTTTAGTTTGTTGTAGTCCCGTGTGTACATTTTCTCCTCTGTTTCTGATGCCTTAGGTGATGTATCAGTGAAAATTCTGCTGCATATGATGTCTGAAAGTTTGTTGCCTACATTTTCTTCTAGGTTTTTTTTTGGATTCATGAGCCACATTTAAGTCTTTTATCCATTTTGAGTTTATTCTTGTGTGTGGTATAAGTTGCTGGTCTAGTTTCATTTTTTTGCATGTAGCTGTCCAATTTTCACAACATCATTTATTAATGCTTTTCTCCACTGTATGCTCTTGCTGCCTTTGTCATATATTGATTGAGCATATCGCCTTGGGTCCAATGCTGGGTTCTCTGTTCTGTTCCACTGGTCTATATGCCTGTTCATGTGCCAGTACCAGGCTGTTTTGGTTACAGTGGCTTTGTAGTATAACCTGAAACCTGTAATGTGATCCCTCCTACTTTGTTCTCCTTTTTCAAGATTGCTGTTGCTGTTCAAAATCTTTTTTGGTTCTATATGAACTTTTGAAGTATTTTTTCTAGTTCTATAAAGTATGTCTTTGGTATTTTGATGGGGATTGCATGGAATCTATAGATTGCTTTGAGTAGTATGGACATTTTAATTATGTTAATTCTTCTAATCCATGAACATGGTATGTGTTTCCACTTTTAATATCTTTCTCTATTTCTTTTTTCAATGACCTGTAGTTTTCTGTGAATAAGTCCTTGATTGAGTTTATTCCTAGATATCTTAATTTTTTTGACACGATGGTAAATTGGATTTTTTTTCAGTTTCTCTTTCTGGAGGGCATCATTGGTGTATAAAAATGCCATCAATTTCTTGATGTTAATTTTGTATTCTGCTACTTCGCCAAATTAATTTATTAAGTCTAGTATATTTTTGATGGAGTCTGTGGGTTTTTCTACATATAGTATCATGTCATCTGCGGATAATGACGGTTTCACATTCTCCTTTCCAATTTGGATCCCTTTTATTTTTTTCTTTCTGTCTGATTGCTGTGGCTAAGACTTTCAGTACTATGTTCAATAAGTGTGGCGAAAATGGGCGTCCTTGTTTTGTTCCTGTTCTTAAGGGAAATGCTTTTAATTTTTGCCCATTGAGTATGATGTTGGCTGTAGGTCTTCCATATATGGCCCTTATTTTGTTGAGATATGATCCCTCTATTCCCATATTACTGACGTTTTTATCAGAAATGAGTGCTGGATTTTGTCTAACATTTTTCAGCATCTATTTATATAATCATTTGATTTTTACCTTTTATTTTGTTTATGTGGTGTATCACATATATTGATTTGTAAATATTGTACCAGGATTGCATCCCTGGGATGAATCCCACTTGGTGCTGATGATTAATTTTTTGATGTTTTGCTGGATTCTATTTGCTAGTATTGTGTTTAGGATTTTGGCATCTATGTTCATCAGGGATATTGGTCTGTAGTTTTCTAACTTTTTAGTGTCTTTTGCTGGTTTTGGAATCAGAGTTATGCTGGCCTCATAAAACAGGTTTGGGAGTCTTCCTTTTTCTTGAATTTTTTGAAATAGTTTGAGGAGAATGGGTATTACTTGTTTGAATGTTTGGTAAAATTCCCCATGAAGCTGTCCAGGCCTGCAATTTTGTTTGCTGGGAGAGTTTTGATTATATCTTCATTTTTTTGTTGTTGTTATTGATCTGTTCAAGTTTTCTGTCTCTTCCCGGTTCAGTTTTGGGAGACTATGTGTTTCTACAAATTTCTCCATTTCACATAGTTTGTCAAATTTATTGCATATAATTGTTCATAGTAGTTGTTAACGATTTTTGTATTTCTGTAGAGTCAGTTATTGTTTCTTCTCTTTCATTTCTGATTTTATGTGTTTGGTTTCTCTCTCTTTGTTTCTTGGTGAGTCTAGCTAAGGGTCCATCAATCTTGTTTATCTTTTCAAAGAACCAGCTCTTTGTTTCATTGATCCTTTGAATTGTTTTTTGGTCTCCATGTCATTAATTTCTGCTCTGATCTTTATTATTTACTTCCTTCTACTGGCTCGGAGGTTTTCTTTTTGTTTGCTTTCTAGTTCTTTAAGTTGTGAGGTTAGATAGTCTATTAGAAATTTTTCTTCCTTCTTGAGGTCAGCCTGTTGTGCTATGAACTGCACTATCAAAATTGCTTTTCCTGCATTCCATAGATTTTGTGTTTTTGTGTGTTCATTTTCATTAGTTTCCAGGAAGTTTTATTTTCTTCCTGGATCTCCATGGTGACACATTCATTGTTCAATAATATGCTATTTAGCCTCCATGTTTTCAAATGTTATTGCATGTTCTTGTTGCAATTGATTTCTAGTTTTATGCCATTGTGATCTGAGAAAATGCTTGATATGATTTCAATCTTCTTGAACTTGTAGAGAATTAGTTTGTGTCCTAACATGTGTCTATCTTTGAGAATGTCCTATGTGCACTTGAGAAGAATGTGAATGCTGCAGTTTTGGGGTGCAATTCTCTGTAGATATCTATTAAATGCATTTGATCTAGCATTTCATTTAGAGTTTGTGTTATCTTCCCCTTTTTTTTTATGTCCAGAAGATCTATCCAGTGATGTCAGCGGGATATTGAAGTCCCCTGCTATGATTGTATTGCTGTTGATTTCTCCTTTGAAGTCCTATAAAAGATTTTTAATAGATGTGGTGCTCCTCTATTGGGTGCATATATGTTTACAAAGGTTATATCTTTCTGTTATATTGATCCTTTCAATGTTATGTAATGGCCTTCTTTGTCTTTACTTATGGCCTTCATTTTGAAATCTACTTTATCAGATATGAGTATTGTTATCCCAGCTTTTTTTTGCTTTTCGTTTGCTTGAAAGATTTTTTTTCCATCCCTTCACTTTCAACCTATGTGAATCTTTTTTTGTGACGTGGGTCTCTTGTAAACAACATACATGTGAGTGATGCTTTCTTATCCAGTCAGCTACTCTTCATCTTTTTATTGAAGCATTCAAACCATTCACATTTAAGGTGATAATTGCTATGTACTTATTTATTAACGTTTTTGTTTAGTGTGGTTATATTTTTCTTCCTATTTCTTATATTAAATACAGAAGTCCTTTTAGCACACCTTGTAGTGCTGGTTTGGTGTTTATATATTCCTTTAACCTTTTTTTGTGTGTGTGTGTGTGTGGAAAGCTTTTTACTTGACCTTCTATTTTGAATGATAGCCTTGCTGGATAGAGTAATCTTGGATTCAGATCCTTGTTTTTCATGACCTTGATTACTTCATGCTACTCCTTTCTGGCCTGTAGTGTTTCTGTTGAGAAGTCAGCTGAAAACCTTATGGGATTTCCTCTGTAGGTAACCTGTTGGTTATCTCTTGGTACCTTTGGATACTCTCTTTGTCTTTCATTTTTGGCATTTTAATTACTATCTTTGTTGGTGTGGGCCTGTTTGGATTCTTCTTACATGGGGCTCTCTGTGCTTCTTGAGCTTGAATGCCTTCTTCTTTCACCATGTCAGGAAGGTTCTGACACTATTTCTTCAAATACATTCTCTAATCCTTGCCCATTTTCTTCCTCTTCCGGAACTCTTACGATGTGAATATTATTACGTTTCCAGTTGTCCCACAGTTCTCGTAAGCTGTTTTCCTGTTTTTTAATTGTTTTTTTCCGTTTGGTTTTCTGATTAGTTGTTTTTTTCTACCCTGTCTTCTAATTCACTGATTCGGTCCTCAGTTTCCTCTTCTCTGCTGGTTAGTCCATCCAATGTGTACTTAACTTTTGCTATGTCATTCTTCATTTTCACTTGGTTAGTTTTCAATATTTCTATATCTTTCCTCATACTGCTGATGTCTTTACTCATGCTGTTGAGTTTCCTAAAGATCATGGCTCTGAACTCTACCTCTGATAATTAGCTTAGCTGCATTTTATTGATTCTATCTTTGATATAGTTTTCCTGTTCTTTCATTTGGGATTTGTTCCTTTGTTTCACCATTTTGGCTATTTCCGTGGGTTTTGGAGCCTGCCAAATTTTTCTTCTGGGTGTTTGTGTTCTGCTGTTTGTGGCTCCCTCTACTGGATTTTGATGATCCTGGGTGGGACCACGTTAAACACCACTGTCAAGTTTTACTTTCCTGGGTAGATTTGCATGCCCAGAAAAGTTTCAGTTTTTCTCTAGCTTTTTCCTGGTGCCTAGTAGTCTCATTTACTCAGTGCCTTGGAATGTAGTCCTGATGTTCTGCATAAGAGGATTTCCAGAGGGTGGAATAGATGCTGGTTATCAATAAGCCGCAATTTGCATTTCTTTGCCTCACCTGGGAAAGGCTAAATCTCCAAGGGCATGGGGAGCTGCTGCTTTTCCCCACAACTCTGGGAAGGAACACACTGTCCACTGTCCTTTGTAGCCACAACTCAGCAAAAACTCTGAGTGCCCTCCAAATCCCGGGTGTCACCACAGAGTTCCAGCCCAGTCTCTCCTCCCTCTGTTTTAGCTCCCAGGTGAGTGGTTGTGGCTATTTTAGTGCTCTTTTTGGATCTCTGTGCTGTGGAGCAGGCTTGGTCTTTATTCCCCAATGGCTCTGCTCATAGCTAAAGCTGCAGCTGTCCTTCGGCTCCCACCCTGCCACCCTCACATGCCTCCACAGATTCTACCAGTGTTTGTGGTTATTTCGTCCTGTCCTTCTGCTTTTCTGTTGCTTTTTTTCTGAGGATTTGTCTTTATTTTAGTTATAATTCCCATTTGGTCCTGGGACATAGTCTGCATAGCTTCTATTCACTGTGCCTCCATTTTCAGATCCTCTAAGCCTATCTTGTGTGCAGCTGGGTTGCACAGGCCTTTCTGGTGCCCCAGCACCTTGCAGGTCTGGGGGAGGGGTATCTGGATTCCACTGTTCCTTTGGGGACCTGGATCTATGCCAATGCTATGGGCTGCTGGGTGTTCAGGCCTCTCTGTTGCTTCGGCACCCCACAGGCCCCATGGGTAACTAGATTGCACAGTCCCTGCTGGGTCGCACATGCCTCTCTGGTCCTTCAGCACCTAGCACGTCCTGTGGGTAATTGGATGGCACAGTCCCTGTTGGGTCTCACAGGCTTCTTTGGTGCTTCAGCATTCCACAGGCCCAGTGGGTAGCTAGATAGGGCAGTTTCTACTGGTTCTCACAGTTCTCTTTGGTGCTTCAGCACCCTGCAGTTCCCGTGGGTAATTAGATGGCACAGTAGCTGCTCGGTTGCACAGGCCTCTCTGGTGCTTCAGCACCCTGCAGGCCCTTTGGGTCACTAGATTGTACAGTCCCTGCTGGGTCACACTGGCCTCTCTGGTTACCCTGCACTCTTTAGGTCCTGAGGGCAGGCAGCTGGATAGTACCAGTCTCTCTTGGGTTCAGGCTTCCTACTGCTCTTGTGAACTACTGGACCACACAGGCCTCTGTGGAACCCCAGGTCCTGCCACTGGGGGCTGGGGAGTGCTGCTGCCCCGTGGGGCTCAACTCCTGTTCAGTTTATGCTGTAGTTTTGGGGGATGGGTCTCAGCTGCTGGTCTGTGCTTCTGTTGCCTGGGGATGAATGTCTCCTCCCAAGCCTCTGTTTCTGAGGGTATATCTGGACTCTGATGGGGCTGCTACTCTGCGGGATGGTGCTGGGCTCCTGGCTGTCTGTGGCTTCTGCAACCAGCACCTTGGAAGCTCCACTACTGTGCACTGGTCTGTGTTGATACAGAGTGTCCACTGGTCCAATGGTGCCAGGTGCGCTGGTTGACTCAGGTTGCTAGGCCCTAGCAGCTCCCACTGCTTCCTCCCAGGGAAGACCCAGGATCTTTCAAAATGGTGGGACCTCCCTGTGGAGCATGGAGAAGTGCCATGAAGGGCTGCTTACTGAGGTAGCAGGCTGCTCTGTCCACAGCACAGGAACTTTCTGCCCCACGTCTCTGCACTGCTTAGGTTTGGTCGTCCATCTTCACGTCCACTCACATTTTCTCACCCACTCACTCACTCTCTCACACACTCACCCTTCCTTCGGTCCTGCCTGCAGCTATCTTCTCCATGGAGTTTAACTGTTCCTAATGGGAGCTTAACCATGTTAGAAAAGCATTGATATTACATCAACATACAAGAAACAAGTTTACTATAAATATGGAATTATTTTTTTCTAGTCATCCTGTGGACACCAAAAAGAGATAATACAATGTACAACTTGTGTGTACTGACCTTGCTCCTCCCCTTTCTTCAGAAGAGCTAAAGGAAAGGTATAGTTAATCCAATCATAGCAAATGAATAAGACTCCTCCATAGCTCAGGCTAGACTAGCTTTGTCTCCAGTTGTCTATAATTTTCTGTTTGTTTTTCTACAACTCTAAAGTATGTTAGAAGCTTGCTTTGGCAAAATTGAAATGTGCAAAAATATTTTACCATGTTCTGGAATATTCTTGGATGTTATTCCTCCAGAAGCACTCATTATTAAAAATACTTATTGAACATCAACAATATATCAAATTCTGTTCAAAATATGTCTGCCTCACAGTTACTATTAAAACAAGAATGAAAAAAAACCCACAATATTTATTTCATTTAATGATGGGCAAGAGTTAGCCTTATCTCTGATTCTGTTACTCTTGACAGTAATTTTTCCTCAAGGCAAGAACTATGTTTCTCGGATTTAGAATATGCACAGCTAAAAATGTTGATTAATCCAAAAAATTGTGTAGGTCTGTTTCATCATCTAAATTTTGAGTTTACTAAGGGGCAGTGACAGGATTTACTATCTCATAGGTATGTAAACCCCTGTTAGTTTTTCTTTGCAATGACCACCCTCTAATGCCCTAGTCTAGATTTGAAAAATTGCCTACTATAAAGCACAAACAACAGATGCTTATTTCCCCATCTTCCCTTGTAGCTTGAGTACTTTCAGGTGACTTAATTAAAGCAGTTCAAATTTAATAATAGTGAGAATCAAGTACTGTAGGTAACTCATTTTCAGTAGCAATATTTGCCATTCCAGAAGTTGCAGTGGTAGCAGAGTTAGTAGTGCAGGCTGTGGTGGTCAATATTCATAGAGGTGGCAGAAATCCTTTCTTTTTTTAAATTTTTTTTTCATTATTGATTTTTCTTTTTTTTTTTGTTTTTTTTTGTAAGAGATGAAGGGAGAGGGAGAGAGAGGACAGAAACATCGATGAGAGAGAACATCAATTGGCCGGCTCCTGCATGCCCCCCCACTGGGGATTGGGCCCACAACCTGGGCATGTGCCCTGACCAAGAATCAAACCGGCAACCTCCTGGTGCGTAGGTCAATGCTCAACCATGGAGCCATACCATCTGGGCAGAAATCCCCTTTCGAAACCCTCACAGTTCTCATTCCTGTGACAAGATCTTTCTCGCCTGTTTTCCAAGCCTGATTCTGTGGCTTTCTAGGTAATTCTATAGCTCTATTATACTTTTGTTTTTTGCCTTATTGATTTTATTTTATTTTTTATTTTATTTTATTGTTGAGAGCATTACAGATGTCCTCCATTTTCCCCAATTTTTCCCCCTCCACCCATCTACCATCCCCCCAGCCTTCATCTTTCAGTTGTCTGTGCCCATAGACTATGCTTATATGCATATAAGTTATTTGATTGATATATTCCCACCTTCCTTCCCACTCCCTCTGATATCTGCCAGTCTGTTCCATGCTTCCATGTCTGTGGATTTGTATTCTTCATCAGTTTATTTTGTTCCTTAGATTCCACATAGAAGTGAGATCATATGGTATTTGTCTTTCTCTGAATGGTTTATTTCGCTTAGCATAATACATTCCATGACCCTCCATGATGTCTCAAAGAATAAGAGATCTTTATATCTTATAGCTGCATAGTGTTCCATTGTGTAAATGTACTACAGATTTTTTTATCCACTCATCTACTGATGGGCACTTGGGCTATTTCCAGATCTCAGTTATTGTAAATAATGCTGCTATGAACATAGGGGTGCATATATTTTTTCTGACTGGCATTTTGGGATTCTTAGGATATATTCCAAAAGTGGGATTACTGGGTCAAATGGCAGTTCCATTTTCAATTTCTTGAGGAACCTCCATACTGGCTTGCGCAATAGCTCTATCAGTCTGCATTCCCACCAGCAGTGACTAGGGTTTCCTTTTCTCCACACCCTCACCAGCACTGGTCATTTGTTGATTTGTTGATGGTAGTCATTTTAACAGGTATAAGGTGATACCTCATTGTGGTTTTAATTTGCATCTCTCTGATGATTAGTGATCTTGAGCATTTTTTTAATATATCTGTTGACCAATCTGTATGTCCTCTTTGGAGAAATATCTAATCAGTTCCTTTGTCCATTTTTTTTTTAATAGATTGTTTGTCTTCCTTTTGTTGAGTTGTATGAATTTTTGTATATTTTGGAAATTAACCCCTTTTCAGATGTATCTTTGGCAAATATGTTCTCTCATACCATTGGTTCCCTTTCCATTTTGAGTATGGTTTCTTATGCTGTGTAGAAGCTTTTTAGTTTGATATAGTCCCATAGCAACAAACACAGAGCGACAGCTCCAATATACTTCACAGATTTTCCTTCTGCTTAAAACCAGCAGGTTAATTCCTGTTGCTTCCAGGTTTAGAAACCTAGTTGATTGATACATTAGGCCTCCAGCCTGTCCATAATAGATACTATGTAAATACCTTGTAGTTCATTTACCATACACCATTCTCTGTCCCACCCATAAGCAATTCTAATTCCATATTCTTTTGTATTTTAACTGTTTATATGTGTTAACCTTGTCTCTTTATGGTATCACGAGGTCCTTTAAAGCAGAAACCACATTTCCATTTTACCCAACAGACATAATAAAAAGAGTACATGCTGAATAGATGTTTTACAGATTGATATCATCTAAATAATATCAGAACAACAGTCCTTAACACATGACAATAAAAATATAGATGCCATTCTTTCTGGACTAAAGTAGAAAATACATCAGTTACTTAAAATTCAGTGCCATATAAGAGGAACAAGATATTTTACTGAGTTCAAACTGCTTTGAATTTAATTTAGTCACATCAATTTTTTGTAACTAGATAGTTTTAAAATGGAGACTGGTTGAAGGTGTATCCTTCAGGCTAAAATTAGGTAAAATAAGAATAAAATGATGGATTTTCAATGTCATTGGTTTAATGTCATTATTAGACTAATAGGGCATGCTCTCCCCTTTCCTTTTCTTCTACTCTCATGTCCCTAGCACATTCATATAACAAGGTCAGAGGAAGTCAGTTTGGAATTGAGTGGCAAAGAGATTAAAGAAGGATAGGGGAAGGGATGTTGTGAGAGAGAAAGCTCTGAAACTGCTTTGGCTCTGAAAATGGACCTAAGGACTGAGCTGTATGTTTCAGCTTGGGTGTGAGTATGGAAAAGTATCTGTGTCAGAGCAGAGAAGACAGTATCTGTGTTTCAATAATCAGAAGCTGATCTTATAGATGAATCAAGGTTATGCAGCTCATTCTTTTTTGTGTTCATTTAACAATCATTGAACACTCATTTCGTGTCATGTATTGCTATAGGCTCTGGAGATAGGACAATGAATGAGACAGATATAATGCTGAACTCCAAGAGCTTATAATTTGTAAGGGAGTAGTAAGCCATTAAAGAAACAGAAATATATTCTAGGTATTAGATAGTGATAAGTGTTATGAAGAAAAATAAAGTAGGATAGGCAGATAGAGGATAATGGGGGCTGCTATTTTGGATAGAGTTATTAGAAAAATTCTCTCTCTGAGATGGCTATATTTTAGAAGAAAAAGTGAAGAAGTATAGGAAGGACACTCCGGAGAAAGGAAAGAGCAATGGCAGAGTTCCTGAAGCATGATTTTTTGCTTGCGGAACAGCAAGGAAACTCTTTTTCCTGGAAATGACTGAACCACTATAAGAATGATAGAAGATGAAGTAGGAGAATATGTTGGTCAGTGTGATGCGCTGACCAAATTCCCTTTAATGGATTTGTTGCCTAAGGTTTGAGATGCTGTGGATAGACCTTTAGTGGACTGCTCCAGCTGCTGAGAGCAATCTCAGCTATGTTTATGGCCCTACCCAGGACTGCCACATCCAATGACTGATCAACAAGGAAGTATAAAGGCCCTGCATTTTGGCCTAACTTAAAACTCTAAAGGGCCATTCTACCTCCAGAACTCTCCATTTGGTTGGCCAAAACTATTGTTGAGCTTACATTGCTGTTTGATTGATGTATTATTTTTCTGCCCAGTCTTGCCTTGTGCCCCTCCTTTCCACAGATGTTGATTCCAAGGGCATTCCCTAATCTATACCCTGACCTTTAAACTCCATCTCAGATGGGGAATCCAATCTGCAACAGAAAGTTAGATATGTACTTGTGTAGGTGATTACAAGTGTTATGGAAAGACTGTAGGGTTCTGAGCAGAAGAGTGACATGATCAGATATATTTTAAAGGGGTCACTTGGCTACTGTATGCAGCAGAGACTGTAGGAGGAAAAGAGGAAACTTTGGGAAGGTATTGCAGACAAGAAATGATAGTCACTTAGATTGGAGAAGCATTGATGGAGGTGATGACAAATGAATGGGTTCAGGCCACATTCTGAAGACAGAGTTAAAAGGATTAAGCAATGCTCTTTAGCCATCAAATGGGCCATAAGCCTCAACAGTTAGCATGAGAATCAAGAGTTGATTAAAAACATGGCTATTTTACAAGCACAAGTAATGTATAAAACACATAACAACACTTATAAGAATCATGTCACCTTTTATATTCATAATGCAAATGGTTTGTTTATGTCACAGGAACAAATATCACTGAATGCCCAGTTCGTGCTGTAGAGCTATGCACTCTTTATATCAGAGGTAGGTCAGAAAACTACAGCCCATAAGACAAATATGGCCTGCTGCATGTTTTCTTGTGGCCCACAAGCTAAGAATGTTTTTTACATTTTTAAATGATTGAAAAAATTAAAAGAATACTTTATGGCACATAAGATTCAACTTTCAGTGTTCACAGAAGTTTTATTGGCACATAGCCACACATTTGTTTACATGTAGTCAATGGCTGCTTTTGCTGTATAAGAACAGTGTTGAATATTGTGACAGAGACTATGTGTCCCAAAAAGCCTAAAATGGTTGCTAGATGACCCTTATAATAGAAGTTTGCTGACTTCTCATTTATCTCAAAGAAATACACCCTAGGGTCACTTGGTGGAATGCTCAGTTAGTGTTGGTGCAGCTGGTGGCCTATTCACTTACTGTAACATTGTTCCTTATAGATACCAGGGTGATGAGCAATTGTTTAGGGTCAATTTGTTCAAAAGACCTATTAATTTCTGGCTTTCTCTGTGATTCTTTTTGTTCATTTCCAGGTCTATTTTGGTACCTTTAGTGTTACCTGTTTCAGTTATTATAAAACATAGGCTTGGGACCACTCTTGCTGATCTTATAACTTTCAAGTAGTCATACCCACTGTGAGGCATGCAGTAACAAGCAAAAGTTAACAGTAAATATTTCAATGCCCCTCTCAACAGTTTCCTATGGCATGTACTCCGTTTTCCCCTGTTGTTGACCCTTGTCCCTGTCTCTCTTATGTTTTTCTCTTGCCTCAGCAATTTGGACTTGGCATTTAAACTTGATCTTCCAAGTATTGATTCTTAGCACTCTCTAGGAATTTTGACTCATGCTTCCCTTTTGGTCTTTCTATTCATGGCTGTTCTATCAGAAGCCCTAGATTAACTCTGGTTCTCAGAACTCCGCACCAGTGCTGCCCTCCCTGGATGACTCCTCCTTGCCACTAGAGGGTGCCTCACCCACTGGCTGTCTTTCAACTGAGCTTCTTTTTTTTTTATTATTTATTTTTATTGATTAATTTTTGTTACAGATGTTTCTCCTTTTTCCCCCCACTGATTCCCCCCTCCCCCTCCCTCCCTGCCCCTCCCCAGATTGTTGTCCATGTCCACTGTTCATGCATACATGTGTATAAGTTCTGTGGAATATACCCTAAGAAGCATAAAACACCAATCAGAAAGAATATATGTACCCCCTTGTTTGTAACAGCACTGTTTACAATCACTAAGATCTGGAAACAGCCCAAGTGTCCATCAGTAGACGAATGGATCAAAAAGCTGTGGTACATATACACAATGGAGTACTACGCAGCGGTAAGAAAGAAAGATTACGTATCCTTTGAGACTACATGGAGGGACCTTGAAAGTATCATCCTAAGTGAAACAAGCCAAACAGAGAAAGACAAATTTCATATGATCTCACTTATTTGTGGAATATAATGAACATAACAGTTTGAGGAATGGGGTAGTCCCAGAACGCGGAAGCGGGGTACAGACTCAACTGAGCTTCTAATACTGCTCTATATTCATCTACTCTTTGCATGGATACATGTCAGGAAACCCAGCACCCAGCTTCACTTTTTTTATTCTCCCTCCTGGATATCCACTCTTATACTCTTTTCTTTTAACTGTGGTCCATACCTACCAACAGAGGCCCGTGAGACCTCTAAGAATGTAATAATTACATCTTTTGCCACAGGGCCTGTAAATTTACTTATATTATTTATAACAATAAAAATCATTATTACAGATCATACTTATTGATCACAATTCTGGATCTGACGGTGTGTGCATTAGTTCACACATACCACAGTCTAAGTGGCTTAAAAAACATAAATTTATTTCTCACAGTTTTAGAGGCTAGAAGTCCAAGATCAAGGTATGGGCAATTTGGTTTCTCCTGAGGTCTCTCTTCTTGGCTTGCAGATAGCTGCCTACTAACTGTGTCCTCACATGGTTTTCATTCTGTGAAGGTACATCCCTGGTGTCTCTTCTTATAATACCAGTTTTATTGGATTAGGGCCCTACCTTATAACTTCATTTAACCTTAATTACATCCTTAAAGGGCCTATCTCAAAATATAGTCACATTGGGTAAGGGCTTCAACATGATTCTTTTGACTTTTCACTATTATTTATAATTTACTTAAATATGTTCAACAAAAAATGTGAGGGGACACAACTCAGTCTATACCATTTTATATACAATATCTCGTTTAATTCTCTAAATAATTCTATGAGGTAAATAGATGCTCTTATCATCTCCATTTTACATATGTGGAAACAGATTTACATTGCACAAGGCTAACTTGTGGTAATTTCAGGCAGATATAGTACTGAATCCCAGGTCTAAGTGAATCCACAGCTTACTTTTTTAATGTCGCTTGTATATATCCTCTCAGATTATTCACCGCTTTCATAGGGTTTACATCAGGTTACTGTAGTCAACTGTATATGGGTCTTTTTCTTCAGTTGGCTGTGAGCTACTTGGTGACCTCTAGGGCTATTTGGGCAAGGCCCCTTGTGGCCCACATTGATCTGTTCAATTGCAAGGCCTGTGCTGTCCCAGGCTGTTTGTGGAAGAGTTCTTGGAGGCAGTGGAAGTCAATCCAGTGCAAGAATGTAAATCTTGAAACTATAGTTTGTACGAGACTCTGTGGTCAGGTTTCATCGCACACCAGTGAAAAATATTTTGACAAGCTTCCATGATTTTGAATAGAATAAAGCAATGTGTGTCTGTGTGAGTGTGTGCACTTACTTCTGTTCAATTTTTATTATATGTATAGGATCGTGTATCCACCACCACAATCTAGACTCAGAACAAACTATTCTATTAACACAAGTATATACCTCATGTTCCCCTTTTATAACATGCCCAGATACTCCATATCCTGAATCTCTGGCAACTACTAATCTGAGCTCCATTTCTAAAATGTTGTCATTTTATATTCTTTCTGATTGGTGTTTCAGGCTTCTTAGGGTATATTCCTAGAAGTGGGATCACTGGGTCAAATGGCAGTTCAATTTTTAATTTCTTGAGGTAATACCATATTGTTTTCCATAGTGGCTGTACCAGTCTGCATTCCCACCAGCAGTGTACTAGAGTCCCCTTTTCTCTACATCCTCACCAACACTTGTTTGATGATTTGTTCATGGCAGCACTATTTATAATTGCTAAGATCTGGAAACAGCCCAAATGTCCATCAGTAGACAAATGGATAAAAATGCTGTGGTACATATACACAACGGAGTACTATGCAGCTATAAGAAATAAAGATCTTTTATCCTTTGAGACAACATGGAGGGACCTGGAAAGTGTTATCGTAAGCGAAACAAGCCAAACAGAGAAAGAAAAGTATCATATGATTTTACTCATTTGTGGAATATAATGAACATAACAATGTGAGCAATGGGGTAGTCCAGAGACGTAGAAGTGGGGTACAGACTGAAAATCTACAGAAGAGGGGGTGGTGGGGGAGAGATTAACCACAGAACTTATATGCATATATGCATGAACAATTGACATGGACAACAAAGCTGGGGACAGGGCAGGGAGGGAGGGGGAGGAAGGAATTAGTAGGGGAAAAAGGAGAAATATCTGTAACAAAAATAAATTAATTAATTTTAAAAATGTCATTTTTAAAAAAATATTGTATTAAAGGAATCCGTATATAAACATTTGGGATTTTTTTTTAAATTCAGCATATTTCCAGAGATTTATTCACATTTTTATATGTATTAATAGTTCATTTATTCTCATTGATGAGTAGTATTCTATGTACATATGTATCAGTTTGTTTAGCCATTCACCCGTAGTAAGTTATCTAGGCAGATTCCCGTCTTTGTCTTTGCCTATCGTGAATAAAGCTACTATTGACATTTAAATACAGGTTATTGTATGGATGTAAGTTTCCACTTATTTAGAATAAATGCCTGAGAGTGCAATTGCAGGATTGTTCTGGGTGAGAGAAGAGAGCTTCTAACCCAGGGGACAAAGAAGCTTACTGGTTAGGGTCACCTATTGTAGTGGAGTTGTATTTTGCACATTCTACTCACCCACCTCAGTATCTCTCAATGGTGTAGAGGAGTGTAAAGCAGGACAAAGATGGAGAGAACTTCTGGCTGCTTATTGTTGATGAGGCACCCTATTAGTTCCTCTTGTGAGTGATGTCTCACTTGATGTTATCAGATAGACTCTTGTTCAGTTTAATGGAGCAAAGGGCTTACCTGGGATGCCTTTTGTTACTATAAAGAGGTAGGGAAAGGTTAGGTCAAGGTTGTCTTCTTCCATTGGGTGGGGCACATAACATACTGTGCTGCTGGGATATTTATTCAATCCTGGGGTTTCAAAAAGAGTTAATCTTCTTAGCATCTTTCAATCTTCTTTTGTTGTTTCTTTCATAATTTCTAGGGTTTATAGTTGTACTTAGTGGGGAGAAGCAGGGTGAAAAGGGTCTATAGAATCTTATCTGGATTATAAGTCTAGACTCATTTTTTAAGATAAGGAAATACGTGGTTATTTTAGGATAAAAAATCTAAGTAATAGGTAATGGCTGTTTTATTGCTTTTTATTATCTATTCACAACATGGTGTCAGACATCTGCATGTGATATTTGTGTTAATTTTTACATCTCTAAGCAAATCACCATACTCCCTCCTTTAGTTACGGGGTAGAAATGAGGTGGATGGGAAGACATAGGATGTTTAACCCTTATACTGATAATCTATTTCAGAACTAGGATTCATGCCATTTTATAATTTCTTCTAGGGAAGAAAAATTATTGTCTATAGTGAGATCCTACCAAAACTCCCTGGCTTTATTGAGGTAAGTCAATATGCAACTTCTTCCCTGCTCTTTAGAACCAACATTGAACATCAAGTTGGCAAAAGGTTTGGACATAGAAACATGTCAGAGACTATGAAAGCATTACATGTTCCATTTATTACAACAGCAAGGGATATATCTTTCTGAGAAGAGAGCATTCAGAATTTTCTTGAAGCAAATTAAGAAGAGTTAATGGACACAATTTAAACAAATTTCTATCCATTCTAAGAGACGAGTCAGGGGCTTTAAGCTTCTAAAGCAGAGTTTGCTTTTGTTGAGTTGTATGAGCACTCTATATATTTTGAAAATTAACCTCTTATCTGATGTATCATTGGCAATTATGCTCTCCCATACAGTGGGTTCCTTTCCATTTTGATGGTTGTTTCTTTTGCTGTACAAGAGCTTTTAGTTTGATGTAGTCCCATGTGTTCATTTTTTCCATTGTTTCTGTTGCTTTAGGTGATGTATCAGTGAAAATTCTGCAGCATCTGATGTCTGAAATTTTGTTGCCTACATTTTCTTTTAGGATTTTTATGGATTCACGAGTCACATATAAGTCTTTTATCCATTTTGAGTTTATTCTTGTGTATGGTGTAAGTTGATGGTCTAGTTTCATTGTTTTGCATGTAGCTGTCCAATTTCTCCAACACCGTTTATTATTATTATTATTATTTATTTATTTTTTTTATCCTCACCTGAGGACATTTTTCCATTTTTTGTTCAGGTAGAGTGGGAGGGAGAGAGAGGAACAGAGAGAGATAGAGCAACATCGATGTGAAAGGAACACATCGAGTGGCTGCCACCCACACAACCGACCAGGGCCAGGGACAAACTGCAACCGAGGCACGAGCCCCCAGCGGGAACCAAACCCGGGTCTCACAGGACCGCAGGCCGACGCTCTAACCGCTGAACCAAACAGGCCAGGGCCCAACACCATTTATTAAAGAGGCTGTTTTTACTCTATTTACTCACCTTTGTCAAATATTAATTGAGCATAATGTTTTGTGTAAATTTCTGGATTCTCTGTTCTATTCCACTGATCTATATGCCTGTTCTTGTGCCAGTACCAGGCTGTTTTGATTACAGTAGCTTTATATTATATCCTGATATCCAGTATTGTGATCCCACCTACTTTGTCCTTCTTTTCCAAGATTGCTGTGGCTATTCAGGATCTTTTTTGGTTCCATACGTACTTTTGAAGTATTTGTTCTGGTTCTGTGAAAAATGTCATTGGTATTTTGATGGGAATTGCATTGAATCTACAAATTGCTTTGGGTAGGATGGACATTTTAATGATGTTAATTCTTCCAGCCCATGAACAAGATATGTAATTCCACTTTTTTATATATTACTCTGTTTATTTTTTAAATGTCCTGTAGTTACTGCAAATAGGTCCTTTACTTCTTTGATTAAGTTTATTCCTAAGTATCTTAATTTTTCTTTTCCAGAATGGTAAATGGGATTGCTTTTTCTATTTCTCTTTCTGTGAGTGCATTATTGGGGTATAAGAATGCCATCAATTTCTTTTTTTTAATTTTTTATTAATTTTTAGTTACAGATATTTCTCCTTTTTTACCACAATGGCACCCTCCTCCCCACCCCACCCCTGCCCCGTCCCCAGCTTAGTTGTCCGTGTCCATTGGTCATGCATACATGCATATAAGTTCTGTGGTTTATCTCTTCCCACCCCCCCAACCCCTTTTCTGAGGGATGTCAGTCTGTGCCCTACTTCCATGTTTCTAGGTATACTGTACTCCTCAGACGGTTATGTTCATTATATTTCATATATAAGTGAGATCATGTGGTATTTGTCTTTTTCTGATTGGCTTATTTCACTTAGGATAATACTTTCCAGGTCCCTCCATGTCCTCTCAAAGGATAAGAGATCTTTCTTTCTTACCGCTGCATAGTACTCCATTGTGTATATGTACCACACTTTTTTATACATTCGTCAACTGATGGACACTTGGGCTGTTTCCAGATCTTAGCTATTGTAAATAGTGCTGCTATGAACATGGGGGTACATATATTCTTCCTGATTGGTGTTTCAGGCTTCTTAGGTTGTATTCCTAGCAGTGGGATCATGGGGTCAAATGGAAGTTCAATTTTTAATTTATTGAGGTAACGCCATATTGTTTTCCATAATGGCTGCACCAGTCTGCATTCTGACCAGCAGTGTATTAGAGTCCCCTTTTCTCCACACCCTCGCCAACACTTGTTGTTTGATGATTTGTTGATGGCGGCCCTTCTAACAGGTGTGAGGTGATACCTCATTGTTGTTTTAATTTGCATCTCTCTGATGATTAGTGATGTTGAGCATTTCTGCATATGAATCTTGGCCATTTGTATGTCCTGTTTGGAGAGGTGTCTATTTAGTTCCTCTGCCCCTTTTTAATTGGGTTCTGTGTCTTCCTTTTGTTGAGTTGTATGAGAACTCTATATATATTGGAAATTAACCCCTTATCTTATTAACCCCTTATCTTATTAACCCCTTCATTGGCAATGAAGTTCTCCCACACAGTGGGTTGCCTTTCCATTTTGATGATGGAATCTTTTGCTGTGCAGAAGCTTTTTAGTTTGATGTTGTCTCATGTGTTCATTTTTTCCTTTGTTTCTGTTGCCTTAGGTGATGTATCAGTGAAAATTCTGCTCCGCATGATGTCCGAAATTTTGTTGCCTACATTTTCTTCTAGAATTTTTATGGATTCACGAGTCACATTTAAGTCTTTTATCCATTTTGAGTTTATTTTTGTGTATGGTGTAAGTTGATGGTCTACTTTCATTTTATTTTGCATGTAGCTGTCCAATTTTCCCAACACCATTTATTAAAGAGGCTGTCTTTACTCCACTGTATGCTCTTGCCACTTCGTCAAATATTAATTGAGCATATTGCCTTGGGTCTATTTCTGGGTTTTCAGTTTTGTTCCACTGCTCTATCAGCCTGTTCTTGTGCCAGTACCAGGCTGATTTGATTACAGTCGCTTTGTAGTATAACCTGATATCTGGTATTGTGATCCCACCTACTTTGTCCTTCTTTTTCAAGATTGCTATGGCTATTCGGGGTCTTTTTTGGTTCCATATGAACTTTTGAAGTATTTGTTCTAGTTCTGTGAAATACGTCATTGGTATTTTGATGGGGATTGCATTGAATCTATAGATTGCTTTAGGTAGTGTGGACATTTTAATGATAATTCTTCCAATCCAAGAACAGGGTATGTGCTTCCACTTTTTTATATCTTCCTCTATTTCTTTTTTCAATGTCCTGTAGTTTTCTGAAAATAGATCCTTTACTTCTTTGGTTAAGTTTATTCCTAGGTATCTTAATTTTTTTGGCGCAATGGTAAATGGGATTGTTTTTTCAGTTTCTCTTTCTGTGAGTTCATCATTGGTGTACGAGAATGCCATCGATTTCTTGACATTAATTTTGTATCCTGCTACTTTGCCAAATTCATTTCTTCAGTTTAGTGGATTTTTGATGGAGTCTTTAAGGTTTTCTGTTATAATATCATGTCATCTGCAAATAATGACAGTTTCACTTCCTCCTTTCCAATTTGGATCCCTTTTATTTTTTCCTCATGTCTGATTGTTGTGGTTAAGACTTCCAGTACTATGTTATATAAGAGTGGTGAAAGTGGACATCCCTGTCTTTTTCCTGTTCTTAAGGAAAATGTTTTTAATTTCTGTCCATTGATTATGATGTTGGCTGTAAGTCTTTCATATATGGTCTTTATTATGTCAAGATATGATCCCTCTATTCCCACATTGCTGAGTATTTTTATCAAAAATGGATGCTGGATTTTGTCGAATGCTTTTTCAGCATCTATTGAAATGATCATGTGGTTTTTATTCTTCATTTTGTTTATGTGGTGTATCACATTTATTGATTTGTGAATATTGTACCATCCTGGCATCCCTGGAATGAATCCCACTTGGTCATGGTGAATAATTTTTTTGATGTATTTCTGGATCCGATTTGCTAATATTTTGTTCAGGATTTTGGTGTCTATGTTCATCAGGGATATTGGTGTGTAGTTTTCTTTCTTTGTAGTGTCTTTGTCTGTTTTTGGAATTAGAATTATGCTGGCCTCGTAGAACGTGTTTGGAAGTCTTCCTTCTTCTTGAATTTTTTGAAATAGTTTGAGGAGAATGGGTGTTACTTCATTTTTGAATGTTCGGTAAAACTCCCTCGTGAAGCCATCTGGGCCTTGTGTTTTGTTTGCTGGGAGAGTCTTGATTCCCTCTTCAATTTCCTTAGTTGTTATTGGTCTGTTCAAGTTTTCTATCTCTTCCGGGAATAGTTTTGGGAGACTGTGTGTTTCTAGAAATTTGTCCATTTCGCTTACATTGTCGAATTTGTTGCCATATAGTTGTTCATAGTAGCTGTTAACAATCTTTTGTATTTCTGTGGTGTTGGTTGTTACTTCTCCTTTTTCCTTTCTGATTTTGTGTATTTGGGTTCTCTCTCTTTGGTTCTTGGTGAGTCTAACTAAGGGTCCATCAATCTTGTTTATCTTTTCGAAAAACTAGCTTTTTGTTTCATTGATCCTTTGAATTGTTTTTTGGTCTCTATGTCATTTATTTTTGCTCTGATCTTTACTATTTCCTTCCTTCTACTTGCTCTGGGGTTTTCTTTTTGTTTGCTTTCTAGTTCTTTAAGTTGTGAGGTTAGACAGTCAATTAAAAATTTTTTGGTTTCTTGAGGTAGGCCTGTAGTGCTATGAACTTCCCTCTCAGAACTGCTTTTGCTGCATCCCATAGAATTTGAGCTGTTGTGTGTGTTCATTTTCATTGGTTTCCAGGAAGTTTTTAATTTCTTCCTTGATCTCTTCGGTGACCCATTCATTGTTTAATAAAATGGTATTTAGCCTCCATGTGTTGAAATGTCTTTGCATGTTCTTGTTGCAATTGATTTCTAGTTTCATGCCATTGTGATCTGAGAAGATGCTTGATATGATTTCAATCTTCTTGAACTTGTAGAGATTTAGATTGTGTCCTATCATGTGGTCTATCTTTGAGAATGTCCCATGTGCACATGAGAAGAATGTGTATTCTGTAGTTTTGGGGTGTAATTCTCTTTAGATATCTATTAAATCCATTTGGTCTAGTGCTTCATTTAGAGAGTCTGTTTCCTTGATAATTTTTTGTCTAGAGGATCTATCTAGTGCTGTCAACAAGGTGTTGAAGTCCCTTGCTATGATTGTATTGTTGTCTATTTCTCCTTGGAAGTCCTCCAGAAGATTTTTAATATATTTTGGTGCTCCTATATTGGGTGCATATATGTTTATCAAGGTTATATATTTCTGTTTGATAGATCCTTTCAATATTATGTAATGGCCTTCTTTGTCTCTAATTATGGCCTTCATTTTGAAATCTATTTTATCAGATATGAGTATTGCTACCCCAGCTTTTTTTTTGCTTTCCATTTGCTTGGAAAATTTTTTTCCATCCCTTCACTTTCAACCTATGTGAGTCTTCTGTTGTAAGCTGAGTCTCTTGTAAACAACATATAGATGAGTCATGCTTTCTTTTCCAATAAGCTACTCTGTGTGTTTTTATGGGAGCATTCAATCCATTTACATTTAAGGTGATTATTGATATGTACTTTCTTATTGCCATTTTTGTTTAGTGTGGTTCTATTTTTCTTGCCATTTCTCCTGCTCATTACAGCAGTCCTTTTAACATTTCTTGCAGTGATGGTTTGGTGCTATTGTATTCCCTTAGCCTTTTTTTTTTTTTTTTTTTTTTTGTCTGGGAAACTCTTTATTTGACCTTCTATTTTGAATGATAGTCTTGCTGGGTAGAGTAGTCTTGGATTCAGATTCTTGTTTTTCATGACCTTGCTTACTTCATGCCATTCCCTTCTGGCCTGTATTTTTTCTTGTGAGAAGTCAGCTGAGAGCCTTATGTGGTTTCCCTTGTAGGTAACCTATTGCTTATCTCTTGGTGCTTTTAGGATTCTCTCTTTGTCTTTAATTTGGGGCATTTTAATTACTATGTGTCTTGGTGTGGGCCTGTTTGGGTTCTTCGTACGTGAGGCTCTCTGTGCTTTTTAACTTGAATGCCTTCTTCCTTCACCAAATTAGGGAAGTTTTCTGTCACTATTTTTTTTTTTTAATATATTCTCTATTCCTTGCTCATTTTCTTCTTCTTCGGGGACTCCTATTAATCGAATATTATTACGTTTCCAGTTGCCCCACAGTTCTCTTAAGCTGTCTCCCTGTTTTTTAATCGTTTTTTCCTTTTGTTTTTCTGATTGGTTGATTTCTTCTAGCCTGTCTTCTAATTCACTGATCCGTTCCTCAGCTTCCTCTACTCATCTTTTTAAATCTTCCTATGTGTTTTTCGTTTCTGATATGTCATTTTTTATCTCTTCTTGATGGTTTTTAATTTCCAATTGCTTATTTTCAGTGTCTCTATGTCCTTACTCATGCTCTTTAGCTTCCTCAAGATCATGGCTCTGAATTCTGTCTCTGTTAACAATTGCTCCAATTCTGCCTAATTGCTCCACATTGATCTCATCTTCAGTGGAGGTCTCTTGCTCTTTCATTTGGCTTCTGTTTCTGTGTTTCACCATTGTGGCTATCACTGTGGGCTTTGGAGCCTGTCAAGTTTCCCTGTGGGTGTTGGTGTTCTGCTGTTTGTGGCTCCCTCTCCTAGGTTTAGATGAGCAAGGGAGGACCCACGTTAAACATCACTGTGAAGCCTTACTTTCCTGGTTAAAGTTGCTAACCCAGGAAAGGTACTGTTATCCTCTAGCTTTTTGCCTGGAGGTTAGCAGTCGAGGTTACTTGATGAGTTTTGTGTTGTCAGTTGATTGAAAAACTCTCTCAGGTGTTCAGCATAAGGGGATTTCACGAGGGTGGGGCAGATGCTGGTTGTTAATGAGCCTCAATTAGCACTTCAATGGCCCAAAGGGTGGGGTTGGATCTCTGAGGGAGGGGCTGCTGCCTCTCCCCAGAGCCCTGGAAAAGAGCAATATGGCCACTGTCCTGCGTGGCTGCCACTCAGCAAAAGCTCTGAGTGCCCACAAATCCCGAGTGTCCCGACACAGTTCCAGTCCAGTCTGTCCTCCCTCTGCCAGAGCCAAGGTGAGTGGCTGTGGCTTGTTTAGCCTCTGTCCCGGCTCTGCGCTGTGGAGCCGCTTGGGAGTGTAACCGGAGGGTGCTGCTCCCAGCTGAAGCCACTGCTGAGCTGCTGACTGTGGCCTCCCAGCCCCCGTCTGGCGCCTTCACAAGCCTACCAGGATCGAGTCAGTGTCCCTGGTTATATGGTCCTCGCAAGTTGCTTTTCTGTTGGTTTTTTCCCGTCTATTTGTCTGTGTTATAGTTGTAATTCCAGTTTGGTTCTGGGAGACGGTCTGTGTAGCTTATGTTCACTCCACCGCCATTTTGAAATCTCTCGCCAATAATTTCTTGATGTTAATTTTGTATCTTGCTACCTTATCAAATTTGTTTATTAAATCTAGCATATTTTTGATGGAGTCTTTGGGATTTTCTATATATAATGTCATGTCATCTGTGAACCCAATAAAAAAATGGGCAGAGGAGCTAAATAGACACCTCTCCAAATAGGACATACAAATGGCCAAGAGACATATGAAGAAATGCTCAATGTCACTAATCATCAGAGAGATGCAAATTAAAACAATGATGAGGTATCAACTCACACCTGCCAGAATGTTTGATGTCAACAAATCATCAAACAACAAGTGCTGGTGAGGGTGTGGAGAAAAAGGGGACTCTAGCACATTGCTGGTGGGAATGCAGACTGGTGCAGCCACTATGGAAAACATTATGGTGTTTCCTCGAAAAATTAAAAATGGAGTTGACATTTGACCCAGTGTTCTCACTTCTAGGAATATATCCAAAGAAGCCCAAAGCCCAAATCTGAAAGAATGTATGTACCCCTATATTCATAGCAACACTATTTACAACTGCTAATATCTTGGAACAGCCCAAGTGTCCATCAATAGATGAGTGGATAAAAAAGCTGTGGTACATATATACAGTGAAATACTATTCAGCTGTAAGAAAGAAAGATCTCTTATCCTTTGAGACAACATGGAAAAACCTAGAGAGTATTATTCTAAATGAATTAAGCCAATCAAAGAAAGACAAATACCACATGATCTCACTTATTTGTGGAATATAATGAACATGGTGGACTGATGAATGAAATAGACCCAGAGACATAGAAAGGAATATGGTTCAGACTGGAAAACTCAGAGTAAAGGGCTGGGGGGTGGAAGAGATGAACCAAAGAACTTATATGCATGCATGCATAACCAATGGACATAGACAGCAATGCTAGGGGGTGGGGGCCATGATGGGGAGGAGGGAGTCTAGAGGGAGGAAAAAGAGAAACCTCTGTAGCAAAAATAAATTAATAAATTGGAGCAAAAATAAAATAGAGTTTGCTCAAGAATCTCTTGAAAAATAATCATAAGAATCTTTTAAGGTAGATATTATTTTCTCCATTTTATGGATGATGAGTTGCGATTTCAACAAGGGTAAATGACTTAGTCTCTATTTAAGGAGAGATAAGAGAATTCACTAACCTTGAATCCTTGTGATGATTCAAAATTCCCTGCTGTTTTTTTAATTTAGTTAAACTTTTATTAAGTATCATGCTTTGTGCTAAGGTCTAAGAAGACAATAGAATTAAACATGGTCACCACTCTCCAGGAATTCATAATCTTATGGGTATAATGGACTCTACTATAACTTTGTTCACCACCCTTCTAGCTCAGCCTCTTTGGCTTTGGCCATCATAGAGATCAAATTATATATCTATACTCATCAAACACTGGTCTTAGCCAAGAAATATTCTATTATAAAATTTAAAATTCTGCAAAATTTTTCTCTATAATTTTCTTTTAGGAGAAAGCTACATATACACAGGCACAAGTTACAAATTTTAAAGCCAAGAAAAGACATGATCTATTTCCCAGACTACAATGGTAAGGAACATTTACCTTTCCTTTATGCATGGTGTTTTAAGGATGATTATGATTGTATTTCCATCCCAAAGGCCAGCTGTACAAGATTCCCTAAGCAAAGGATATAAATATGACTATTTTAATTGTTAGTTTAATTAGGAAACTTTTATAACAGGTAAATGTTTCAATGTTGAAAAACAAATTTAGTTATATTAAGAAAAAATCATTTAAATCTATATCATCTTGCTCATACTTTACTATGGTAAAAATTTTCTCTTTTAACTTCATTTTGATATGGCAGCAGTTAGAGAAGGAAAACTCTAACTGTGAACCCTTTGCAGTTGGGGACATCTGCTTAGAATTTCAGCTTTGCCACTTACTGTGACCATAGGCAAGTGACTTAGGTTCGCTGAACCTTAGTGTCTTCATTGAGAAAATGATAGCACTTCCCTGATATGGCTACTTAAGAGTAAAATGTGGCAAAGTGCCTGGCACAAAGTAGAATCCCAAAATGCTAGCTCCTCTTTTTGTTTCTCTACTCTCAGAATTACCTTTGATTAAAAATATTTATATTAAGTTCTTACAGAGGAACAAGTTCATTTCCCCAATATGAGTATGAATCCCTGAGTTGCATCCCGTGTTTTGTCGATGAAATATGTATCAGAATGATCTATTGAGATATTAGCTTATGTTTTGCTTTCTTCCTCTCACTGTAAAAGATATTCCCACTGCTACCTTAAATCCAAAAGGGTAGTTTAAGTTTTAGTTTCTGAGTTCAGAGGTTTTTACTGATGGTATTGTTATTGGCTTGTGTACTGTAGAGCTAATGATACAATTTTTGAGGCACCCAAAGAGCCTCTGTATCCAGGCTTTTGTTTCAGAAATTTCAAGCTCTGAAAGGCAGAGATGGGCAAATGAGGAGATGGTTGTGTGTGAGGAAACATTTCCTCAAGACCAGATGGGGTTTATTTTATATAGAAAATATCCTGTAAGGTGTCCCATATAGTATGATGAATATCCATTGCTTTTTCCACATGAATCTCTAAGAGGTGGCCAGATAAATAAAAGTTAAGAGATGTGAACTTGAGTTCAGATACAGATCATTGGTGCACTTTCAGGCTTGGACAATAATCATCAGCCAAGACTGCAAGGCCCTGCTAAAATGTTGTGGACTATGTAAGATCTTATATCAATCAGGATAGGTAAGGTTATACTGTGGAAACAAGTATATTTGAAGTCACTTGAATCTCAGCAACTTCAAGTAAAATAGGTTTATTTATTGCTCACAGCCTTCTTGGTTGACTGAGGATCCTCCATACTATTGCTGTCCATACTCTGGGACCCAGAGGAGGAGGTACACACTTTCTGAAAACATTGCAACACATGCATTATTTCTCAGAGATTCTGGTTAAAGTGACATACATCACTTCAGTTCACTTTTCACTGGCCAAAGTAAGTCACATGGCTGAACCTAACTTCACATGATTAGAAATACAGTCCTACCATGTGCCTGAAAAGAGAGAGAATATAACAGTGTGAACAATCTTAATGCCTTTAATAAGCTGTCTTTCTGATCACTAAATGTCCAGTTTGCTCTCCTTCTCTTTTGTAGAAAACACTCATCTCAAAGAAGCAATCCAAAAGTCTAATTCAGTCTGTCTTGGTATCAAGTTCAAAGTCCAACATCCCTGGGTAATTTACAGTAGTCTCTACATCTAGGAGTGATATGCAATGATGACTGCATCAGGTCCAGAGGGAACATCTTTTTTTTTTTTTTTTTTTTTTAATGTTACACATTTATTTTATTTTATTTTTTAAATTATTTTTATTAATTTGTTTTTGTTACAGATGTTTATTCTTTTTCCCCCATTGACACCCTCCTCCCTATCCCCTCCGCCCCATCCCCAGCTTTGTTCTCTATGTCCATTGGTTATGTACACATGCAAAGAAGTTCTGTGGTTTATCTACCCCCCAACACCCCCTCTTCTGAGGTTTGTCAGTCTGTACCTTACCTCTATGTCTCTGGGTCAATTTTGTTCATCAGTTTATTTAGTTCATTATATTCCACAAATAAGTGAGATCATGTGATATTTGTCATTCTCTGCTAGGCTTGTTTCACTTAACACAATACTCTCCAGGTCCCTCCATGTCATCTTGAAGGATAAGAGATCTTTCTTTCTTACAGCTTCATAGTATTCCATTGTGTACATGTACCACAGTGGAACATCTCTTGATCAAGATTTGTCTAGACTAAAACTTAAAAGTATCCTCGCATATACAACATATATGGTAGAATAGAGGTAGGCTAGTGACCAATAAACTATTTTAAAATAGGAAAAATGGAAAACATTGTTCTGTAGAGATTCTTCTGGGCAGACATTAGAAGGACCCTTTGTCAGAGGAGTGGAGAATATTTAATTATTCAGCCCAAATTCTGCTTCTTAACCCTTAGTGATCTTCCGGGGCCTTGTATACAAAAGTATGGGAGAATATGCTCTATTTGGGATCTAAGCAGTTTTCTCTATCTGCTCTTGCTCAAACAATTGCAGCCCCATGGTTTATTTGGCAGTACAGCTCTCTCAAAAAATTAACTTTTTATCTATATAATTCTAGTTATTTACATGTGCCAGTAGTCACACACACACACTTCTTTTCTAGATATCTCATTTTTAACATAAATGAGAGAAATTTGAGGCTATTACTTTTTGGTAGAACTGTGTTATAAGATGTTTGTAACAATGCAGACAGGGTAGTTTATACTGCATTAACAAACAAATGCAAAATTACAGTGGCTTAACAAATAAAGGTCTAATCTCTCACTAGTGCTACACATCCATTGAGGGCCAGCTGAGAGCTCCAATCCATGTTTCCTTACTCTAGTACTTAAGTTGAAGAAAAAGAGAGCATAGTATCACACTGTGGCTCTTAGAACTAATTAATTGAGGATACATATTATATCTACTCACATTTTACTGGCCAATGCAAGCCAAATGGACACAACTAATTTCAACTGGGAAGAAAGTAAATTCTGCTGAGTTCACTGGCAGGAGAAAGATCTGGAATATTTTTGAAGAGCATTAATAACTATCACAAACCACCTGGACTTCTGCATCCTCTATTGAAGGTCTTCCAAAATATGACTAAGATGGCATTTCCTACTAGCCAGACCTATAAGGTGGTAGGACAGATGATATGATATAGAAACAAAATTGTAGTGGGATAATATTTTAATATTAACTGACATGTTTTTCATTTTTTGTGTCACTGGGTATGCCACCACTTCATTAGTTCATCTTTAAACTTCTGAGTCTCCTGCATTTTCTCTAATATAAACCCTGACAAAAATCAGGCTGAACTTATTAAGAAACCTAAGGACCACCTCCAAGAAACCAATTTGCACTTGAAAAATCCAAGATGGTACCTGAGACTCCTTCCCAAGTGAATTTTTGATAAAACTTTTTTTGTAGCATACTGAAAATCACACCCAGGGGTGGAGACTTAACATTAAAATGAGACATGAGATGTATGCCTAGGCATGTTCCAAGCATGTTTGGGAACTGTGAATGCTCCCTTGGAAATCCAAGAACTATCTACCCATCTGTGGGAATCTCTACCCCTGAACCTGCCTGCCTCCCTCCCCATCAGCCACCTTCTAATATTTTCCTAATTCTGCAGAATCAGGGAGAAGAAATCATTAGGCATGTGATTATCCTTCTCCATTTCTTGGCCATGGAATAAAGTTTCTGGCTTGCTTTGCTGAATGCTGCCTCATCCTATTGATGTGAGCAACACCCAGCAGAACATCCAGAATTTGGGGTCTCTGACCCACAGGGGTCATTGACATAAGGGTCCCATAACTCTTCTCTCACTTTATCTCCTTGGGAACCTAGCACTTACTAATCAATAAAGGAAGGATAGTACAGAGCAACAGAATGCATTCTCAGCTGGTGTGGGGATTGGTGGGAGATTTCAAAATAGATTTTTGAAATTCCTAAGCAGAAACAGTAGGTTAAAAAAATGGGTTTTAAGCCTGGCTGGTGTGGCTCAGTGGATTGAGTGTCCTCCCATGGACTGAGAGGTCCCGATTCAATTCCCAGTCAGGGCACATGTTTGCTGATTCGATCCCCACCGATATTTCTCTCTCTCTCTCTCTCTCTCTCTCTCTCTCTCTCTCTCTTTCTTTCTTTCTCTCGTCTCCCTCTTCCCCTCCCTCCTTTCCACTGTGTCTAAAAATTTATGAAAAAATATCCTCGGGTGAAGATTAACCAAAAAAAGATCAAGGAGCCCTGGACGGTTTGGTTCAGTGGTTGGAGCGTCGGCTTGTGAACCAGAGAGTCCTGGGTTTGGTTCCTGCTAGGGGCACGTACCAAAAAAAAAAAAAAAAAAAAAAGATCAAGGAATTTATAGCAAAAATAAAATATAGTGACATTGTATTATAGAGGTGTATAAGATGGTTAATTCATAAAACATATTTAATTTTGAGAGATTTTTGTGATATCGTCAGTTTTTTTTTTAATTGGTTAACTTGTGTTTTCTCATTCTAAATAAATGAACTTTTGTAGTTGATTTTATATTCATCTCCTATAATGAGTCTCAGAATTGTGTAAGTTTTGGGTCTAGTAAAACCCAGATGATCTGCTAATTGGGTGGGCAACCCTCTTTAAGACTGCTCTATGGTTCAGGTTTGTTCTGAAGTGAATGAAGGGACATTGCCCCAGAAATTGAAGCTTCTGAACATTCATAGAAAGTTATTCTTATTTCCATCTTGGCAAAGCTGGCCACAAGGAGCAGTTGCTTTCCAGCTTCTTGTTTGAGATATTAGCCTGAGCTCAGTGCTTCTCTCAACCTTAGATGAAAAAACAAATGTTTATGCGTTATTGGTTGAATATTCAGTGTGTAGCGCATCCATCCATTCTTTACGCACACTTATATTCTTCCCTGGAGCAAGCCAGACATCAGAGATGTGTATGAATTCCCCTGATGAATTTCTCTCTTCCTTGATAATGTTTATATGGTAGCACCAAGGGAAGCATAAAAAACTGTCCTATGAAGCCTATTTCTGTATTTACTATAGGGATGCTGTTGAGAAAGTCATCCATTATGTTACTGTTAATAAGAACCCAAGAGAGACATTTTTCTCCGGCTCTCCTGAGCATTAGGTTTAAGTTTTTTCTCATGGACATTACAAATCATGTGTTTAGTTTTATGTCCAACACCTCATGTCTTTTGTAGAACTAGGAGGACTTCAAACATACATTTCAGATATCAATGTCAGCCTTGGTCCCATCTTATCACAACTATTTAAATTTTTCTTTTTATCTTGATTTTCTTATTTGCATCTTATGAATAGCTTTTTATCTCATATTATTTAATGTATTTATGTAAACCACCCTAAAATCAGTCTACAACAATGCGTGCATAAATAATTAAAAACCACATTAAGTGATTACAAAATAATAAATACCTAAAGCACATTTTCATTCAAAGTGTTATTAATTATATGATATTTCTATATAGGCCTTTTGCCAGCAAGTCAGAACCTCATTTAGTGAGGAAGGATCCAAGCTTCATTAATGAAACTTTAGAGGTTCTCAACTGAGAAAAGCAGTCTTATTTTGTTTCCTCTTACTTTTATCCTTTTGTACTATGATTATTGTTCATTTAAGAGTACAAAGGGTTCTCTGAGATCTCCCGTTCTTTCTTATTCAAGTAGGTTTAGTCAAATTACACATGACAAAGATGACAAAGGCCTTCCTAATCTGCAGTGCTTTCTGCTCCTGGGACAACTGGTCTTGTGTTCTTCATTCCCTTTCCTGAGGCAGCACTTGGCTCATTGGAAGCTATGGGGCCCATTTCAAACTGCTAAAAATAATCAGCAGGGGGAGAGACAATAACAGCCCATATTTTAAATTTGGGGAGAAGCCTTGTTCTTTAGATGGCAGAACAGTTGTGTTACAAATGCAGTTTAGAAAAGAGAGACTAGGGGATTCAAGGAAATGAAAAAAAAAAAAAAATCAGTGTCCCTACAGCCCTACTTAATTGTGACACTAAACTCTAGAGTGAGATAATACCTCGCAGACTAAAGAGATGCCCAAAAGATTCAGGTTAGGTTATTTTATGTATCCATGGCAGCAACGCTTTCTCTTCTTATTCTAAGTCTATATTAATTCTGATAGTCTTCTTTTTTTTCCAGCCCTGGTTAACAACAGTCTCTAGTTAATTGTTTATATGATTTTTAGATTATTCCCAACTAGGATGTAAATCTGTGTTGTGTGTGTGTGTGTGTGTGTGTGTGTTTTCTTTACTGTTATTGCAAAAACTCTTGCCCCCACAACATGGCCAAGTTTTAACTGTACATGTAAATTAGAGTCCTTTTTATTTATTTTTGACCTGGTGCCCACCTGATTTCATGTCTAAGTAGTTATGTTTTATTTCAGAATTTATGAATCAATTTTCTATTTTACATTTCCTTGTCTGTCAAGTTTCTCATGGCTCTAACATGGCATTGCTTTATTTACTTCCTCCAGGCTCATTTCATCTCACATTTCACCATCCACCACCTCATGATTTACTATGTTTCTATGTCCTGTCCACTGGCCATTCAACGGAACATTTCAAATCAATATTTGCCTTGTGACCTTATGCAAATTATAGTGTCATTTTGATGACAATCTCTGCCCACCCTGTCTGTTCATGATAGTTCCTTGTCTGCCTTTGCCTGAGCTGCCTTAGAGTTCCTCTGAAATCACATTCTATTGTGAATGATAGGGATATGACATTGAAGCCCAGGTACAAATCATCTAAAGTAAACAAACAACTCTAAACTAAAACATCCATCAGAGAAGAATGACATCTGTAGAGAATAAAAATGATTAACATTGATTTTGAATGGTTCTCTACACATGGCGGGGTGTATGTTCGTGTGTGTAGGTAGGTAGATTAATTGCTGGCTGAAAAGGAATAGAGGCAGGACTTCACAGTGTAGGAGCTGATCTGAATACCCAAGGGGAAGACATATGAGTGATGTTATTAAGGCCCTATGTATTTCAGCTGCCTGGGAGTTGGGAGCACAATTCCTGTGCCACAGCATACACCCACTTGGCACCAATGTTGGCTTTCTCTGATAATGAGAGAATGCTGGAGAGTCTTTTTACCTGATGATCCTTACTTGTTAGTAGGTAACAAAAAAGTCCTGCATATCTTGCCATGTCCCAGAGAGGCCCACCTGCCAACCTCTTGCTGTCTTATATCAACCTTTCTGAACACAAGTGAGTTAAATGCTCCATGAACATGTAATTTCAATGAACTGGCAAGACTATTTGTTTCATTTATAATACCTTTTATATTCCATGTTTGATTCATTAAATGTGTTTGTATGAGAATCACTAAATTAGAATCCTTTCCATATGGTGGCTCTGTCATAAGGCTTCTGAAGCTATGTGCACTATATGTAAATCATATTGTACCTGCATTTTCTCTCTTTACTCCAACACCCCAAATCTGAATGTACCATGTTAACAAAAGCATCCCAAAAATGAGTCTAAGAAAAATATTACACATCAATTAGTCAACAAAGACCATATTATACAGTGAAAGTTGCATTAAACAAAGCAATAGCAACGCTTAACATGTTGAGAACTTACAAGGTGCCAGACACATACAAAGGTAAAAAGCCATTTGCATGTAGTTTGTCTCATACAAATAGCAATCCTGAAACATGGATGTGGTGGAAATACAGAAAAGTACAGTTCTTGTTCTCCACTCCAGAGGGGAAAGGGCCAGCTGGCTGGCTCCTAGAGGAATTTGCTACCTTTGTGAATTTCAGCCCGAATCTCAGACTTATGGGCCTAAAAACTCAATTATATTGGCTCAGTGAATGTGGAGCCATCTCTCAGGGGTAAATCATTAGCCAAAGAGAAATTACTATTAGACAAATGAAATACTGAAACCCACATGCTTAGCATATATATCAATTAGGGGCTAAAAAAGACACAGATGATAAGCTGAAATTAGGACAATTGGGGGAGGGTTTAATAAAGGAGTTATTAACAAAAGTGTGGGAAGGAATAGAGGACCCATAGAGAAGAGTGCAGATCTGGAGGCTAGTAAAAACTGCTTTATTTCCACCTCTAGACATGAAAGGATGAGAGACTTTCGGAGAAAGGATCCCCTTGACAGGAGCTGCAATCTTCATTCAAGGGACTTGGACTGCCCAAACAAATTCTATAAGGAGGGAGCTATAAAAATAAACACTCTGAAATTATTATACTTCTCTCTAAATTCCAGATAAGCTCCCCATTGATGAAGTCTAATAAGACACACAGCAAGATTATTCCTTGAGGCAATCTATACAGGTCAAATTCCTGGAGCAAAGAGCTTGGTAGATAAGGGTGGAGAGTAAATGTTTAGAGGCATAGAATATTGTCTTCTAAGCCAGACTGTGGTCAGAAACCACTTTATTAATTTATTATAAATAATTGCCACACCTGGGGCTAGGAATCCTTGGAGTTCATGTGGTCAGCCCATTGCCCACTTTAGTCAGACTATGTGAGAAGTCAGATCATTATTAGAAATTTGTTGGTAAATATGGACTCAAGGAAAGCCAGAAGAATAAAGTAATTGATAATATCAACATAAGATTTCCTGATATATCCATATTATAGCCCTCTGATATCTACTGCTGCATAGCAAACCACCACCATACTTAGTGACTTAAAACAACAAAATTATTTTTCATTTATCTGTGGTTTAGCTGAGTAGTTCTCCTGAGCTGGCAACTTGTTTGGGACCTGATGATTTAGGATGGCCTCATTCACATGCAAAGAACCTTGGCCAAAATGACTGAAATGGTGAAACAACTGAATTCTCTATACAAGTAGGCTTTCATCTTCTACATGGTTAGCTCAGGCTTTTTAATATAATGGAGAAGAGTTTATAGCAGCAGGGAAGACTAGCCCCACTATGTAAGCACTGTTCAAACATCGTCTTGTGTCAAATTTGCCATTGTCCAATTGGCCAAAGCAAGTTACATGAACAAACCCAGATTCAAAGATAGAAGAACAGTCAACCTCTTGATGAAAAGGAACTTTCAACCTATATTTCCATGTTAGGAATATTCTATTATGTTGGACAGAAATCACTAAAAGTTTATTGGCTTACACTTAGTCTCCCTTTTCTAATGTTTGGACAATTGTGTTTGTGATGTTCTGTTATATTTCTATGGCTAATATCAACCCCAATTCTGATTGTAGTTGCTATAAGGTCTTATAGCAATCCAGACTTTTTAGAGTTATTGGACAATGAATCATTGTGTTGATGTTTAAACTTAATTCTTACAAATGATTTTATTTTTTTTTGTTTTCAATTTATTAGGAAGCTATTAAATTTAGTCCCTAAGCATTGGCAATATGTATTATTATTCCCATTTTCAAGTGATGGAATTGAGAACACAGGCAATAGAGGTTATATTTGAATCTATGTCTAACAGAATCCACAGACTGCTATCTATCCTTTATATCTAATTAATTCTATAAATTTATGTGAAAACACTTTTTAAACTATAAAGTGCTACTGAAATATAAAGAAGCATAATCATCATTATTATTAGAATTGTCAGCATTATTCAAAATAAGAGTCATAGTTCAGAGTGAGGTAATAATGCTACAATAATTTCCATTCTTCCATTTCCTCTAAGAACCAGCAATGAGCACTTCATAAAACTTAAATAAGAATCTTTATAATGGTTCTGAGTTTAATGGTTTCACATTCTATTAAATAGCCATGTATTCTTTTTAAATTAGCTATCATTCCAATAAGGAAGCCAACTGGTTTAGCAACTGGACTACAAGGTGTACAAATTAAACCATCGGTGGAGCAAGAATATCTTGTGCTCCCATTATACTCTACATTGGTGGCACAGATAAGATAAAACCACAGGTTGATGAATAGCCAGTCCCTGCTCTCAGGAAAATTGCTGTCCAATTTAGTGCCATCAACAAATATTTAATTTTGACTTACCTATGTCAATGTTCTCCCATATATAAATAGATTATAGGTCTTTTAGTGGCAAGAATTAGAATTTATATTTCTTTTTTTGGTAGCAACTAACACACTACACACATAATAAATGTGTGAGAATATTTTTTTTTATATTTGTGTTGATTTTTAGAGACAGAAAGAGGGGGAGAGAGAGAGAGAGAGAGAGAGAGAGAGAGAGAGAGAGAGAGAAACATGAATTGGTTGCCTCCCACACACACCCCAACCAGGGATTGACCCAGAACCTGGGTATATGCCCTGACAGAGAATCAAACCTGCCATTTTTTGGTGTATAGCACAATATTTCAACCAACTGAGCCATACTAGCTAATGCTGAGAATATTTTTAATTGATGAATTGATTGAACATTTAAAGAAGTTAATGAACAAGGGTGGAGGGGGAATAATGTCTCCATATATAAGATAGTATTGGGTAAACATTAATAGCTTAGATCAATAAATAATTTGGTTTGGCTGCAATAATGGACAACCAAGTAATAATAGCTTATCAAAGATAAGGGTTTTATTTAAGATAACATTAAATTTAGAACCAGACAAAAAGAGGTATGGAAGTTTTATGCCATTAATGACACCATATTCTTGGATAAGGTTTGCTGTGTCATGGCAAGCACAAGCATTTAAAATATGCATTATCAATTTATCAGCATCTTACAATGCACACTTTGAACATGCTAATTCAAATAAAACTTTATTTTACAGATCCAATAGAATTTTTTCAACAAATATTTATTGGGCAGATGCTGTATGCCAAAGACTGGTTTTGAAGCTCTAGAAAAGGAAATCAAGATCCAAAGGGGTGAAGCAAATTGGAAGTTGACACATTAAGTAAATGAACTGAGCCAAAGCTCGAGTCTGTGCTCTCTAACTGCCACATTCTCTTCCTTTGACAAACATGACTAAAACTCACAAAAATTACATAGCACAAGCGTTATTGTAATAATTCTTTCCTTTTTTCAGATCAGTAAATGTGGCTCAGAGAAAATTACTAACTTGGCCAAGGTCATCCAAATAGCAATATATTGAACAATAAGACTGCCATGACCTGTTTGACCCAAGATTCTTTACTATTCTACTACAGGATATTTATTGTGTTCCTATTATGTTTTTATTGTGGTTTCAGGTAAAGGAGCTGTCAAATTCAAAGAGTTCAGGGCTGGGGTTTAAGGTCAGTTACTTGTCCTAGAGGGATCCGCTGCAGGAACATGAAAACACAAGCTTGAGCCTCCACAATGCCAGTGAGTTTGCTATCTTTGATTGGGGTTAGTTAACATATGAGACTGTATTCTGCCTGCTTGAGGTCTATGCAGACACCAGATGAGTTACTGCCAGACTACTTCGATACACCTATTTCCAATAGAAAGTCTTCAATACATGATCCAGACATTGTTCATTGTTGTCTCAAGTCCTGGGCAGGGTTAACTTGCCACCAGTCTTTTCTAAGCTTTATTTCTTAGATAAATATTTTGAAGTGGTTTTTTTTTTTTGTTTGTTTTGTTTATCTTTTCCATTGCCAGTCTTCAGCTCATTCATGGATTATTGTCATGGGGAAAGCAAATAGGAGGCTGTCATCAGTTTCTCCCATTCCACAGCTCTTTGCCCTATGATTCCAGAAAAATCTTCTTTAGACCATATATCATTTCAATGTTCAAAATACATATACAACACCTAGCCTGTCATTAATGTCCTTTGCCAAATGTGGCAGACAGACATGCTTAATGGTTTATCTACATCTTTTTTTCCCTTATTATTTAATAGCAGATCTATAATTTTATTCAGGACATCAAGGTGCTTAATGAAAAGACTACATTTGTAAAAATTTCTTCAAGATATGGGTGACCTATTCATTGCAGTAAGAAGAAAGCACTAGATAGGCCCCTAGAAAAATCTAGTAAGAGGACTAACTTAATTTGGAGAAGCTGGAATATAGACTTGATAATTAATGCTCAAATAGCTATCTCATAATTCTGAGGGAGATGGAATTCATGCACTAAGGAGCAAAAAGACAGAAGGCACTTGTCTCTGAAAACTTTAATGAGGTTCCATGACAGCTCTAGACAGACTATTTCTAGAATTATTTTCATGTGATAGATATAATTTTAAGCCAAATATAGGCATTTCCCAAATTTCCAAATTACCATCAACAATTCATTACAGAAAAAAGACATACTACATGAAAATGCTAACTGGAAACCTAGTTCCCATTGTGTTTTTTAAATGGGTTAAATATCAACTTAAACCAGCTTACCAATTTTTTAAAATAACTAAAACACAGTCAAATGCCAACAAGTAAGTAACAATAAATTGTGTTGAGATGTAAAATGCTCAAACTATTACTTCCCAACTTATAATCAATGTGATTGTTAACAAACAGTTGGACTTCTACTCCTAGCCAAAACGGAGTACCAGGCATCAAATTTATCTACCTAATACAAACAACCAAAAATAGGATGAAACATATGAATCAACAGTTTTTAAGATGCTGGACATTGTATGACAAAACATAATGATTCCCAAGAAATAAAAAACAAATCAGGTAAGCCCAGTTTACTGATTTGACAATATTTCCAGGCTGAAGTGCAGAGAAGAATTAAAGCAGAGACAGAAGAGTCCTTGATTTGAGATGTGCATGAAGGTCTGAAAAGCAGAATGTGGTTACAGTTTGCAAAACAAAATATCAGAGAGAAGATAGCTGCGAGAGAAAGAACTTTGGTGATTTGCAGAGGATCACTCTCAAGTACTCAGCTGAGTATTGATCAGTGGATGCAAATATAGAAAATCCTAGACTGAAGAAAGAACCACACAAAATAATTATAAGTAATAGTGCATGGTGCTCACACTCAGTGGAAATAATCCCACTAGCTAGACTGGAAAGTCTCATGATTCATGAAGCATCAGGCAGAGCAAACAGAAAGATCTTATCTCATACTGGGGAATAATTAATACTACAGAGCACTGTTGCATTCTCACCTAATGATTTTTAAAAGCAAAACTCAGAATATCTGACATTTAATAAAATTATTAGACATGCAAAAAAGCAGAAAAACATAACCTATAATGACATAAATAATCACACAATTAAAACTGACCCAGAACTGGTTATTGTAAGTAAACACTAACATCAAAGACATTATAATAACTGCATTTTATATGTTCCAAAGTTAGAGATATGAAAGTTATAATATAAAACCCAAATCAAAATTCTAGAAATGAAAACTCTAATGTCAGAGATGCAAAATACATTATATAGGATTAATGACAGATTAGTCATTGCAGAAGAAACAATGAGCAAATTTGAAAACACAGCAAAAGAAACTATACAAAATAACACAGGAAAAGAATAATTTAAGATAATGAAAAGGGTACCCACGAGTGTGGAGCAACAGGAAACATACTAATACACATGTAACTGGAGTTCCTGAAAGAGAGGTGAAGGAATATAAACATTGTAGAAATAATGGCTCCCAAATTTTATAAAAAAATATAGACCCCGAGATTCAAAAAATTTAACATACCCCAAGTATAAGAGAGATGAAAGCAACTACTCCAAAGCACATTATAATAAATTCACACAAAATCAGTGCTAAAGAGAAAATCCTAAAAATAGTGAGAATAAAAATATGTTACATAGAGAAAAACAAAGATAGGCATAACAGTAGATATCTTGTGATAAACAATTAAGTGAGAAGACAATGAATATTTAAAAACTAGAAGATGAAAATGTCAATCTAGAATTCTGTACCCCATAAAAATATCTTTCAGAAATGAAGAGAAAATAAAAATGTTTTATAGATACTAAAGTTGAGAGAATTTATCACCAATATACATGTACTATAATGAATGCAAAAGAAAGTTATTAATGAAGAAGGAAAATGATACCAGAAGGGAATAGGAATCTATAAAAAGAATATACTAACTACATGGGTACATTTATAAGGCAATTTTCTTATCACTTTAAAATAAAAACTGAATGAATAAAATATAACAATGTAGTTTGGTGTTTATAACATATGAACACCGAAAGTAAAAATAAAATGTATGACAATAATAAAACAGAAGTTGAAAAATGGAGGTATACTATTTTAACTTCTTATACAGTATGCGAATTGGTATAATATCGTTTGAAGTTAAACTGTGATAAGTTAAAGATGTATACTATAAAACCTAAAGCAACCACTAAAATAAGAAAACAAAGAGTTAAACCAACTGAGCAGAAAAAATGTAATCATAAAAAAATTAAATCAAAAGAAGGCAAAAAAGAAAAAAAAGAGAATATATACAGTTGAAACAAAAAACAAATAGCAAAAAGACAAATTTGAATCTAACTATATCAATAATCATATTATAAGTATGCCCAGCTGGTGTGGCTCAGTGGTTGAGCATCGACCTATGCACCAAGAAATCACCACTTTGATTCCTGGTCAGGGAATATGCCCAGGTTGTAGGCCCAATCCACAGAGGGTGGATGTAGGAGGAGGCCAATCAATGTCCTCTCTCACTGATGTTTCTATCTCTCTCTACTTCTCCCTTCCTCTCTCTCTCAAATCATTAGAAAAAAAAAATCATATTAAGTGTAAATGGTATCAATATCCCAATTAAAAGGCAAGTATGTCAGATTTGATTAAGAAAATAAGATTTAATTATAAGACAGCATTTTACTTTTTTATTTTTATTTTTTATGCTTATCAATAGAGTCTATAATGAGAAAGTTTTCATATTTTTCACAATCATCCATTATCTCCATTAGCAATCTGGGACATAATGTCCTGAGAAAGAGTCCCATTCCCTTCACAATTTCTTTTTTTTATTTATTTACTTTATTTATTTTTGTTACAGATGTTTCTCATTTTCCCCCACTGATTCCCACCTCCCTGTCCCTCTCCGCCCTGTCCCCAGCTTTGTTGTCCATGTCCATTGTTCATGCATACATGCATATAAATTCCGTGGTTTATCTCTCACCCACCAACCCCTCTCCTGGGGATTGTCAATCTGTACCCCACATTGATATCTCTGGGACTACCCCATTCCTCACACTGTTATGTTCATTATATTCCACAAATAAGTGAGATCATATGATACTTGTCTTTTTCTGTTTGGCTTGTTACACTTAGGATAACACTTTACTGGTCACTCCATGTCATCTGAAAGGTTACGAATCTTTCTTTCTTACGGCTGCATAGTACTCCATTATGTATATGTACCACAGCTCTTTTATCCATTTGTCTACTGATGGACATTTGGGTTGTTTCCAGACCTTAGCTATTATAAATAGTGCTGCTACAAAAATGGGGTACATATATTTTTTCTGATTGGTGTTTCAGGTTTCTTAGGGTTTATTCGTAGATGTGGAATCACTGGGTCAAATGGAAGTTCCATTTTTAATTTTTTGAGGTAACAACATATTGTTTTCCATAGTGGCTGAACCAGTCTGCATTCCTACCAGCAGTGTACTAGAGTCCCCTTTTATCCACACCCTTGCCAACACTTGTTGTTTGATGATTTGTTGATGGCGGCCATTCTGACAGGTGTGAGGTGATACCTCATTGTTGTTTTAATTTGCATCTCTCTGATAATTAGTGATGATGAGCATTTCTGCATATGTCTCTTGGCCATTTGTATGTCCTGTTTGGAGAGGTATCTATGCAGCACCTCTGCCCTTTTTTAAATTGGGTTCTGTGTCTTCCTTTTGTTGAGTTGTATGAGTACTCTATATATATGGGAAATTAACCCCTTATCTGATATATCATTGGAAATTATGCTCTCCCATACAGTGGGTTGCCTTTCCATTTTGATAATTGTATCTTTTGCTGTGCAGAAGCTTTTGAGTTCGATGTAGTCCCATGTGTTCATTTTCTCCTTTGTTTCTGTTGCCTTAGTTGATGTATCAGTGAAAATTCTGCTACGTATGATGTCTGAAATTTTTTTGCCTACAGTTTCTTCTAGGATTTTTATGGATTAATGAGTCACATTTAAGTATTTTATCCATTTTGAGTTTATTCTTGTTTGGGGTGTAAGTTAATGGTCTAGTTTCAAATTATTTTTTTTTTTTTTGCATGTAGCTGTCCAGTTATTCCAATATCATTTATTAAAGAGGCTGTCTTTACTCCAGAGTATGCTCTTGCCACCTTTGTCAAATATTAATTGAGTATATTGTCTTGGGTCCATTTCTGGGTTCTCTGTTCTGATCCACTGGTCTATATGCCTGTTCTTGTGCCAGTACCAGGTGTTTTGATCACAGTGGTTTTGTAGTATAACCTGAAATCTGGTAATGTGATCCTTCCTACTTTGTTCTTCTTTTTCAAGATTGCTGTGGCTATTTGAGGTCTTTTTGGGTTCCATATGAACTTTTGAAGTATTTGTTCTAGTTCTGTGAAGTATGCCATTGGTATTTTAATGGGGATTGCATTGAATCTATAGATTGCTTTGGGTGGTATGGACATTTTAATGATGTTAATTCTTCCAATCCATGAACAAGGTATGTGCTTTTACGTTTTTATATATTTCTCTATTTATTTTTTCAATGACCTGTAGTTTTCTGCAGATAGGTCCTTTATTTGTTTGGTTAAGTTTATTTCTAAGTATCTTAATTTTTTTTTCTGCAATGGTAAATGGAATTGTTGCCCTGGCTGGTTTGGCTCAGCGGTTAGAGCGTCGGCCTGTGGTCCGGAGAGACCCGGGTTCGGTTCCCGCTAAGGGCACATACTTCGGTTGCAGTTTGTCCCCGACCCTGGTTGGTTGTGCGGGTGGCAGCCACTCGATGTGTCCCTTCACGTCGATGTTTCTCTCTCTCTCTCCCTTCCTCTCTCTCCCTCCCACTCTATCTGTACAAAAAATGGAAAAATATCCTCAGGTGAGGTAAGTGGAATTGTTTTACTGGTTTCTCTTTCTGTGAGTTCATCATTGGTGTATATGAATGCCATCAATTTTTGTATCCTGCTACTTTGCCAAATTTATTTATTAAGTCTAGTAAATTTTTGATGGAGTCTTTGGGGTTTTTATGGACAGTATCATGTCATCTGCGAATAATGACAGTTTTACTTCCTCCTTTCCAATTTGGATTCCTTTTATTTTTTCTTCCTGTCTGATTGCTGTGGCTAAGACTTCCAGTACTATGTTAAATAAGAGTGGCAAAGTGGGCATCCATGTCTTTTTTCAGTTCTTAAGGGAAATGCTTGTAGTTTTTGTCCATTTAGTATGAATATAGCTGTAGGTCTTACATATGGCCTTTATTATGGTGAGATATGATCCCTCTATTCCCATATTGCTGAACGATTTTATTAGAAATGGATGCTGGATTTTGTCAATCCTTTTTTGGCATCTATTGAAATGATCATGTGGTTTTTATTCTTCATTTTATTTATGTGGTGTATTACATTTATTGATTTACGGATATTGTACCAGCCTTGCATCTCTGGGATGAATCCCACTTGATCATGGTAAATAATTTTTTGGATGTATTGCTGGATCCAATTTGGTAGTATTTTGGCTCGTATGTTTATCATGGATATTGGCCTGTAGTTTTCTTTCTTTGTAGCATGTTTTTCTGGTTTTGCTATTAAATGATGCTGGCTTCATAAAATGAGTTTGGAAGTCTTCCTTCTTCTTGAATTTTTTGAAATAGTTTGAGGAGAATGGGTGTTAGTTCTTTTTTGAATGTTTGGTAAAACTCCCCCGTGAAGCCATTCGGGCCTGAGTTTTTCTTTGCTAGGAGTCTTGATTACATCTTCAATTTCCTCAATTGTTATTGGTCTGTTCAGGTTTTTGTATCTTTTCCCGGTCCAGTTGTGCTTTTAGAAATTTGTCCATTTCACTTAGATTGTCAAATTTGTTGCCATATAATTTTTCATAGTAGTTGTTAAGCATCTTTTGTATTTCTGTGGTGTCAGGTGTTACTTTTCCTTTTTCCTTTCTGATTTTGTGTATTTGGGTTCTCTCTCTTTGTTTCTTTGTGAATCTAGCTAAGGGTCCATCAATCTTGTTTATCTTTTCGAAAAAGCAGTTCTTTGCTTCATTGATTTTTGAACTGTTTTTTTGGATCGATGTCATTTATTTCTACTCTGATCTTTACTATTTCCTTCCTTCTACTTGCTCTGAGGTTTTCTTTTTGTATGCTGTCTAGTTCTTTAAGTTGCGAGGTTAAATTGTTAAGATTTTTCTTGTTTTTTTGAGGTAGGCCTGTAGTATTATGAACTTCGCTCTAAGAACTGCTTTCGCTGCATCCCATAGATTTTGTGTTGTTGTTTGTTCATTTTCATTGGTTTCCAGGAAGTTTTTAATTTCTCCCTTGATCTCCTCAGTAACCCATTCGTTGTTTAATAACATGCTACTTAGCTCCATGTGTTCAAATGTCTTTGCATGTTCTTGCTGCAATTGATTTGTATTTTCATGCCACTGTGATTGAGAAGATGCTTGATATGATTTCAGTCTTCCCGAAATTGTGGAAACTTAGTGTGTGTCCTAACATGTGGTCCATCTTTGAGAATGTCCCATGTGCACTTGAGAAGAATGTGAATTTTGAGGTTTGGGGTGTAATTCTCTGTAGATATCTATGAAATCCATTTGGTGTAGTGCTTCATTTAGAGTCTCTGTTTTTTTGCTTTTTTTGTTTGTTTGTTTGTTTATAGGATCTATCCAGTGATGTCAGCAGGCTGTTGAAGTCCACTGCTATCATTATATTGCTATCAATTTCTCCTTTGAAGTCTTCCAGAAGATTTTTAATATATTTTTTACTCTTATATTGGGTGCATATAAGTTTATCAAAGTTATATCTTGATGTTGTATAGCTTCTTTCAATATTATGTAGTGGCCTTCTTTGTCTCTAGTTATGGCCTTCATTTTCAAATCTATTTTTTTAAGATATGAGTATTTCTACTCCAGCTTTTTTTGCTTTCCGTTTGCTTGGAAGATTTTTTTCCACCCCTCCACTTTCAACCTATGTGAGTCTTTTGTTGTGAGGTGGGTCTCTTGTAAATAACATATAGATGAGTCATGCTTTCTCATCCAATCAGCCACTCTGTGTCTTTTTATGAGAGAATTAAATCTATTTACCTTTTAGGTGATTATTGATACAGTATGTACTTATTTATTGCCCATTTTGTTTAGTGTGGTTCTATTTTTCCTCCCATTTCTCCTGCTAATTACAGCAGTCCTTTTAACATTTCTTGCAGTGCTGGTTTGGTGCTAATGTATTCCCTTTGCCTTTTTTTTTTTTTTTTTTTTTCTGGGAAGCTCTTTATTTGACCTTCTATTTTGAAAGATAACCTTGCTGGGTAGAGTAGTCTTGGATTCAGATCCTTGTTTTTCATGACCTTGATTACCTCATGCCATTCCCTTCTGGCCTGTAGTGTTTCTGCTGAGAAGTCAGCTGAGAGCCTTATGGGGTTTCCTTTGTAGGTAACCTGCTGCTTATTTCTTGCTGCTTTTAGGATTCTCTCTTCATCTTTAATTTCTGGCATTTCGATTACTATGTGTCTTTGTGTTAGCCTGTTTGGGTTCTTCTTACTTGGGGCTCTCTGTGCTTCTTGAATTTGAATGCCTTCTTCCTTCACCAAATTAGGGAATTTTTCTGTCACTATTGTTTCAAATGTATTCTCTAACCCTTGCTTATATTCTTCTTCTTTGGGGACTCCTATGTTTCAAATGTTATTACGTTTCCTGTTGTCCCACAGTTCTCTTAAGGTGTCTTCCAGGTTTTTTAATTGTTTTTTTTTTTTCTTTTGGTTTTCTGATTGGTTTATTATTTCTGCCCTGTCTTCTAATTCACTGATCCAGTCCTCAGCTTCCCCTACTCTGCTATTTAGACTTTCCAATGTGTTTTTTTTTGTTTGTTTTTTTTTTTTTTCTGATATGTCATTCTTCATTTCTTCTTGGTGGTTTTTAATTTCCAACTGGTTGATTTATAAAATTTCTACGTCTTTACTCATGGTGTTCATGTCCTTACACATGCTGTTGAGCTTCCTCAAGATCATGTTTCTGAATTCTAGTTCTGTTTACTTGCTTAACAACACCTAATTTCCTCATCTTCGGTAGAGGTGTCTTGTTCTTTCTTTTGGCCTTTGTTTCTGTTTTTCACCATCTTGGCTATCACAGTGGGCTTTGGAGCCTGCCAAATTTTCTCTGTGGGTGTTGGTGTTCTGCTGTTTGTGGCTCCCTCTCCTGGGTTGGATGAGGCAGGGAGGACCCACGTTAAACACTACTATCAAGTCTTACTTTTCTGGTTAGAGTTGTTAGCCCAGGGATGGTACAGTTATCCTCTAGCTTTTTGCCTGGAGGCTATCAGTAGAGGTTACCTGTTGAATGAAAATCTCCCTCAGGTGTTCAGCATAAGGGCATTTCCTGAGGGTGGGGCAGATGCTAGTTGCATTTTAATGGCCACCAGGTAGGGTGAGTCTCAGAGGGAGGGGCCGCAACCTCTCCCCAGAACCCTGGTAAGGAATAAGATAACCACCATCCTACGTGGTGCAACTCAGCAAAAGCTCTGAGCGCCGTCCAAATCCCAAGTGTCACCACACAGTTCCAGTCCAGTATGCCCTCTCTCTGCTGGAGCCCAAGGTAAGTGGCTGTGGCTATTTTAGCCTCTTTCCCAGCTCTGTGCTGTGGGGCCACTTGGGAATTTAACCCAAGGGCATTGCTCACAGCTATGGCCGCTGCAGACCATGGGCTCCCAGCACCCCTTTCGCGTCTCCGCAAGCCTACCAGGTATGAGTCAGTGTCCCTGGTTATGTGGTCCTTCAAGCTGCTTTTCTGTTGCTTTTTCCTTACTATTTGACTTTATTTTCATTGTAATTTCAGTTTGGTTCTGGGAGGTGGTCTGTGTAGCTTCCATTCACTCTGCCACCATTTTGGAATCTCTCAGTTTTCTTCTTACCAATATTCTTCACATTTGGAGATTGGGAGTTGAAGCCAAATTTTCTGACCCTGAGAGTGGTGGTCCTCAAATTTTACTGTGCATTGCAATCACCTGAAGGGTATGTAAAAACACAAAATTCCTGATTCAATAGGTCTTGTGTGGGGCTCAAGAATCTACATGTGTAATAAGTTCCCAGGGATGTTGATGCTGCTGGTTCAGTGCCAATTTTTGAGAACAACTTTTATGTACTACCTTTACTATAGTTCTTTTTTCTGTGGCCTTTATGATATACAGTTCTTGCAATTTGCTCTGACACCTTTTCTCACAATGACTGATATTATAAATTGTTGGAATTTCCAGTTTCTGGCTGGCTGTTGCTATGGCAACATGCATAAGGTTGCTCTGTGCTTGAGGCCTGGAGTGAGGATGTTATCAGATGAATCACTGGCATTAATGACTTGTAAGTTGCATGGACATTTCTCTCAAGTTGTCTATTTCCCTCTGTGATCTTATTCCTAGTCCCTGGTCCTTTCTTTTTTCAGGGATGTGTTTTTATTGTTTGTTTTTGTTTTTTAGTCTCAACCAAGATTCTTCTCCATAATATCATAACAACAAAACTTTAGATATATGTTGTTCTTTATATTTATAAAACAATAACATATTTTTAGCACAAAACTAAATTTTATTAACACAACTTTCTTATGAGGAATTTTGCCTAGGCCTTATTATTTTTGTTAACAAATAATAAATATAAGCCTCAAAGGCACACAGAGATAAGTCACACAAGGTATAAAGTGGTAGAGGTAAGTTTGGAACTCAGAACTCCTGAATTCTACATTAGTGCTGGTATTACCTAGGGTTATGGCAGGAAACAGATGGCATCGTCAAAAGGATAACTGAAGAGAGCTTAAAAAAGAAAACTAACAAATGATAATGAAGTATCACAGGGTGAGTAATTAGCCTGGAGGGTCAAGAAGAGAGAAGGTGGTTAACTTACATGGACATAGAGATGGAGGTACAGGTACAGCTATAGGAGTAAGATATCTAATAGGATCTGTGGCCTTTAGTGTAGGAATGCAGCCACTGCTAACCCCTCAACCAGCAGGAAGGTGGCTGAGACAATAAACAACCCAACTTCTCTCCCCAGATTATGAAGGAAGTTTAAGATGAGGCTGAGACATTTTGCCCCACTGTTGTCTGATTGCAGATTTCTGAACAGGGAGAGATACATGAAAATGGGGTTTTAGGAGAATCAGCCTGGCAGCATGATGCAGGGCATATTGAAGGGAGGAGAAGTTGGAGACACAGAGATTAATTAAAAGAATGCTGTAGAACTTATAACATCTTCTATTTTTCTCCACGTTGCACTGATTCTGAACAGAGTGGGAAAAGAATGATACATGAGAGTTGTAGAGGTATGTTACTTCTCCATCCCTAGAAGATGTTTGTTTAATATGATTTATTCTACTATACCTGGATAATTGATATTAAGCTTGAGGTCCTGTTCAGATTTTAGGTGGGATACAACTAGCCATTTGGTTTTGGTTTGGATTTCTGAAATCAGACTCAAAGAGATAAGGGTTTAAGTGTAACTAGTTTATTAGAAAGGTCCAGAGAATACCAGCAGGGAAATAGTGAAGTGAGGGAGGAAAACCAAGAAAGGACGTATTATCAATCCAACTATCACAGTGAGTGAGTGGCACTTAATTCCATGGGTAAATTTTGGGAATCAGTATGATACACACATCTCAGAAGCACCCATTTAAGAGGCCTAGAACTTAGAATGAACAAAACAAGTTGATGAAAAAATAGACCCAGAGACATAGAAGTAGAGTACAGACTGAGAAACCTCAGAAGAGAGGATGGGGGCAGGAGGAAAGTGATAAACCACAGAACTTATATGCATGTGTGCCTAATCATAGGCATAGACAATAATGCTGGGAGTGGAGGGGGGGTTGGGAGGATGGTGTCAATGGGGGGAAAAGGAGAAACATCTGCAACAAAAATAAATTAATAATAAAAAAACTTAGAATGTTTATTTATTTATTTTTATCCTCACCCGAGGACATTTTTCCATTCTTTGCTCAGATAGAGTGGGAGGGGGAGAGAGAGAAACATTGACGTGAAAGGGACGCATCGAGTGGCTGCCACCTGCATGACCCAACCATGGTCGGGGACAAACTGGAACCAAGATATGGGCCCTTTGTGGGAACCGAACCCGGGTCTCTCTGGACCGCAGGCCGATGCTCTCACCGCTGAGCCAAACCGGCCAGGGTGAGCTTTTAATGTTTATATACCAACTCTTGAGGATCATTGGTTGAGAGTTGCTCTTGGGGAATATTAACTCCTGATGCTTCTAGCCTTCCAGATGCACAGGCAAAGTGACCATCCATGTTATGGAAATAGTACTCTCAACCAGAGAGATGGATGCTGGCAGTCAGCATGTCTTATTTTTTTTAAGGTTATACCCCATTGAGCAGTCGAATTTGTAGTTAAAAATGGAAGGTAAACTTTGATAATTTTTAAAATATATTTTTTCTTTACTAATTTTAGAGAGAAAGGAAGGGAGAGAGAGATAGAAACCTTGATGAGAGAAGACATCGATTGGCTGCCTCCTGCATATCCTCTACTGGGGATTGGGTCCACAACCTGGGCCTGTTCCCTGACTGGGAATTGAACTGGCGACCTCTTAGTACATGTGTCTATGCTCAACCACTGAGCCATACTGGCTAGGAAAACTTGGATAATTTTTAAGGTCCTGGGGTAATAGGGATACATATTACCAAATGGGTAGGGAATCAATGTAGCCAACATTTCAATTGGTGGTTAATAAGTGATTGATACCCAGGACTCTGAACTCTCAATCCAAAAGCAAGAGGAACACAATAGGCAATAAAGTAGCCAGCACGAGCTCATCCTGCTTTGGGTAATGTGTCTGATTTTTGCTCTGACCTGGCTGCAAAGATACCTAATAGCTCTGCCTCCAATGAAAAACAAAAGCTTTAAAGTGCTGTCATTTTCCATCAAGTTTCAGAACAGCCAATGGCCTCATGATTTACACCTCACTGAATTTGTATCTCTCAATTCAGCTAGAACATCTGCCCTGCTCTATATTAGAGCACTCAGCATGATATTGAATCCACACATATACAAGTTTTTAAAAAATGGGATGGAAGGAAGCATTTTCTGTGCCACATTGTGCTAAATTATTTACTCCCAGCCTGGGATTCTGAGAGCTAGCTCCTTCTCAGCCTTGAATTTTACTGCAATACAAAGAAATAAAATAAATAAATAAGGAGAGAGAGGAAATGAATTCCTTGGAGACGTACTGGCATATGAAGCATCTTTTGAGATGGAACCCAATGCTGAAATAATTGTCATTTCACAATGCAATACTAATATGCTCACAACTATGGTTAAATGCTGGGGCAAAGCACAATTTCTGCAGCAATAACTTATGGCCATTTGTTTAAACCAAAAAATAAAATGAACCTACATTTGCATAAACTCATTTAATTAAGTATTCCAAAATTTAGAAATTGATTCAGAAATAATGTCTTCAAGCATTATGTGCCAAATAATAATGACTGCATGTAATAGAAATGACAGTGTCTATTTTTTTTCTGACATCAGGGTGAGGAAAATGGATATAATATAGGTTGGAAGGTATTCATGTGGCCATAAGAAAAAAAAAGAAGAAGCAATCTGCCTCTTTTCATGATATGTGTCACAGAGGGGTACCATGAGCATTCCCAATGTATTCTAAAGGGGCTGTAATAATGTAATCATATAAATGTGAGGTGACTACTTTTTGTCTCCTCCTACTCCTTTACATTTATTCAGAAGAATAAGTCCTTCCTAGCCTCTAGACAAAAGCCCCATTTCTTTTCTGGAGTGCTTGGATAATAAAAGTCCCTATGGTCATTTAAAACACAAAACACATTCTCTTTTCAGTAATTATCAGTAACTATAATTTCTAGGTCCATGTAATGATCTAAACTCTGAACATGATTAGATGCTGATAGGAAGCCTGGAGCACAATAGGGTGGGTAGGGAGAGAGTCAGCTTTTTTCTCTGAAGGAGACAAATATAGTATTTATTTGTTTACTTCCCCCAGCTGCTTACCTAGTCCATCACCCTTTCTGCAGTGGTGTGTAGGAGAGGATAAGTGGTACACAGAGAAAGATAGCTCTTTTGTAACTGGAACACTTATGCTCCCTTTCTACTATGGACCTTATCACATGAAATGCTGACTCTTATCCTCTTGGATGGTGTTGTGGGGTTTTTGGAGATCCTGTCCTCCAGCAAATGTTGGGAATCTCTCACCTGCAGTTCTCTTGCCCCAAGCTATGGACTCTCCTGTCTCATCTCTTTGCTGTTTTCTCAGTTGTTGTCTGTCCCCTTCGGTTTATTGTTAGCTTTATCATTCAGAGATCTGTAAACTCCAAGTGGGCCCTCCTGGATTGTTCCTAAATTAATCCTATGCTTCTTGTTCATTCTCTGTCTCTGTCTCTCTCATTCATATTCTCTGTCTCTTTTTCTCTCTCTTGCACATTCGCTCACTCTCACCCACATACATACACAGGTCCAAATATGTTATACAGGAAACACTTACGCATCTTTTGTTCCAGGAGTGTTGGTAAACACCATAAATTTATTTCAGGTGTAGGGTAGATATTAATCCACTGTGTTTCACCCTAAAACACTAGGCAACATATATTGACCCACTGAAAAGTCTTCTTAAAACCTCTCTCTCTTGACTTGAAATAAAGAGGAAAGCACTTCCCAGCCTTTTCGTTGGAGCTTTCTTAAATAATGTCTAACAAATTGTCCTCTAAACTCTAACCCTCAAAGTTTTTCCCCTATGCTGTGAGTGAGAGTGACAACACTCAAATAATTTGTTTTGGGCCATTTCTTTCTGCAAATCCTATAAGAAAGTCTATCTCACAAGTCATTTTGTTATCTGTTATCTATTAGTGTCTCAGCAGAAATTTCTACTTTAACATCCAATTACAAAATAAAAAGTGTGAGTAGACTATTTTCTCCCTCAGCCAACACTTGAAAGTACCCACTGACTCAGCAAAAAGGAACACTTGGCTGGTAGTTTTGGATTTTTAGAGGGCTTCAGAATTACTTATTACTGAAAGCTAGTCTGTCAACAGCATTTACTGGGAAACTACATGTGCCCTAAAAATAGCTGTGACTTGTAAAATGCCATTTCACTTTTTCCCCCAGAAAATAAACTAGAGAGTCCTGGCCGGTTTGGCTCAGTGGTTAGAACATCGGCCCATGGACTGGAGAGTCCCGGGTTCAGTTCCCACTAAGGGTATGTACCTCCGTTGCAGTTTGTCCCTGGCCCTGGTTGGGGTCGTGTTGGTAGAAACCACTCAATGTGTCTCTCTCACATTGATGTTTCTCTCTCTCACTTTCTCCTTCTCTCCCTCCCACTGTATCTGAAGATAAATGCAAAACAGAAAAGTGTCCTTGGGTGGGGATTAAATAAATAAATAAATAAATAAATAAATAAATAAACAAACTAGAGAGATACAAAAATGAAGTTGCTTTGATGAGTTGTTAGAAGTTAAGAAAGAACTTTATAATTGTGCAGCCAGCCAACTGACTAAGCCTGTTTACAAATGTGAAAGAATTCAATCTAATAATTTATTTCTGTCCCACAGGCCCATAAGCTGAGGTTGAGGATCAGAACACTGAAGAAAAGTCTGAAAATTTCATTTGTAAAGCAGAAAGTAAAAGCCTTCAAGAGCCAGAAGTAGTACCAAAACTGGAGGGCAAGAGATGGTTGGATTAAATTATACTGGCAGACAGGATTTCAGAAGAATGAATGTACCAGGGACAAGAAGAACTTATAGAAAAGATCCCTCATCTTGAAGGATTCTTTTATACTCCTTGCTCAAACATGAACCATCCTCATGAAGAGGAGATCCACCTTGGAAATGAGCATAACTCACCCCTCTCAGCAGACTTCAGAGCCCAAAGGAGAGTCCACCTACCTAGGTTTCTGCTTCCTCACTTATATGCATCTTATTCCAGATGAATCCTCCCATCCCCAAATGTATACACACACACGCACATACATGCATACACATACATAATATGGTAGACAATAATAGCTACTCATTAAACCTTTTTCCTTATCTTTCAGAGCCCACAGCTGGACCACAATATTTACAAGAATCTCTTAAGGTGAGGTTTGACCTTGTGACTAACTCTTAGCCAGCAGAATGTAATTGGGCACTACTGTGAGCTACTTTAATATCTAGCCATAAAAACCTCCCACATGCTATCCCTGTTTTGTTTTCCTTTTTACCAACTTGATGCAAATAAGCCCAGCAAGCTTGGAAGCTACATGCTGAAGATGTGTCTAACATCATGGAAGAAACCTGAATCCCTGAATCACTACTTGGATGATTGCTGCACACCAATTGGAACACTCATTTTGGACTTAACATCAGTAAGAAATACATTTATATTGTGTTTGAAACATTATTTATATTTGGATTTGTATGTTGTAGCATCTAAGATTACCTTAACCAACACAGAAAAACCCTGAGGAAAGTTGGACTGATACATATTTCAGCTTGGGTTTCAATTGAAAAGTTTATAATAAATATTATAAATATGACTTTGAGCTCCTTTAGAGCAGAGTTTATATTCTAGTTATCTTTGTATTCTTCTAATAATAGTTCTTGAAAGAGTATCACATTGCATATATTAAGAATTCAATAGCCATTTGTTTAAAATTGCTCCAGTGTTCACCCGCCGGTGTGGTTGAGCATCGACCCATGCACCAAGAAGACACCAGTTTGATTCCCAGTCAGGGTACATGCCCAGGTTGTGGGCCAAATCCCCAGTAGGAGACATACAGGAGGTGGCCAACTGATACTCTCTCTTACTGAGTTTTCATCTCCCTCTCTCTCTACCTTCTGCTCTCTCTAAAATAAATAAAGAAAAAAATTAAAATTGCTCAAATGTTCAAGTATTAAACAAAAGTATTGGCTGTGAAAAGATTAAAGAGCTCTTATTTGGATAAATGAAAGTATACCGAATAAATGAATGAATGAGTGAATGAATAAATAATAGTGTTTGGTAGAAGTAAATCATACCTGAGGAGATATGGGAAACATGTTCATCTGTAAAATAAAGATTACAGGGTCTTACTCCTATTATTAAATCAGAAAACCAGGCCTTTAACTTTGAATTATTAAGTGCTAGATATGTGTAAGCTCTCTAATATAATTTGGATAGGTTACTTTACGTTTTGGTATTTTATTGGCAGTATGTTGATAATAGGTTTGAAGCTCAAGGAAGCAGAATAAACTGTGAAGCATTTTTGAACATCTTGGGGAAAATAAAAAAAGTTTTATGAGTATCCTCAAGAATTTAGACTACTTCAAATTCTGAATTTTTACTCATTTCCAGGCAAAACAATGCCCACCATTTGGTTTTAGACTCAAGAGAACATATTTGGAATAACAGTGTTATGCCATCATTAGCAGGCATGTGCCTGCTGTATCTCCCTAGGGAATACCTACCACTTCTTAGGTTCCTGCTTGGTGATCAGAATCAGAAAAGAATTAAGCAACACAGCTGTGGTAAATACTAGGGGAGTTCATTCAGTCTATTACATGATGGAAATGTCAGAGTGTTTAAACACTTTCAGCAACATGAAAATACATTTGGATGTGTCTGTAACAAAGCTGGCAGAGAACAATCATAGATAATGTTTTTAGAAAAGGAATAAGATCTGGTGATCAAGGTAATGGCTCTGTTTTCACTTTTGGTCAGAAGCCTCAGAATGGTGACTGGACAAAACTGTCTGCCCAGTGTGCCAATAGAACTGACAACACCTCACTAGCTGAGGTTGGGGGGATATATAAAGCAGACTTCAATGGCAACATTCACTGCTGAAAGAATATTGCTTGTACTGACTGGGCAAGTAACCATCACCAGAGGTCAAGATACTTCATGTGACTTCAATGTAAGATCACTTCTCCTTTAGTCCTCAGCCCTTTATTAGAAAGAAGAAACCTACATGCCAGATGCAGGGTTTCCTTTATACAGATTCCATCCTCCACTAGTAGGAGTCAAGCAGTAGCTCCCAGATGCTATGTGTTCCCATCACCCCATCTCAAAGAGCCTGACACTTACTAGCACTATCTGCTTTGGAACAGCATGTTGTATATTCTTGTTCATGTCAATCACAAGAAGAAATCTATGGCTTCAGGTCTCCCCTATCCTCTAGCCTCTAATCTCCTTATGACAAAAATATTGTCTGTTCTGTCACCATCTCCCCTCTTTCTGCCCCATCTCCTAAAAGAACTGGAATTTTCTGTCAAGTATCTATTAATTATCAGCCAAATTCCCCATATCCTTCCACACTTCTTTGATTAGTCCATTTATTTATTTTTCTCTAACTGAAACTTACCTCTTTTCAAGGCTCCTAGTTCCCTTGCAGTCTCTTCAAGTGGTAGCTGTTTTCTCTTGCAGACTCCTCATGTCACCAGGTCTTGATGTGAGGTAGTGTCTTCCTTCCTCCTCACTATCTCTTTCATATAATTTCCCCCCACTACTCCCTAAAACTGCACTTTTGGGATGGCCTTCACATTGTTAGATCTAGTGGTCCATTCTTAGTCTTTATTTTTCTTGATAAATTAGCAGCATACTATCCAGTTGATTATTGTCTTCCTGTTGAGATATTTTTTCCACTGGGATTCCAGGACACCATACTCCCCTGCTTGTTTACTACCTTATTAATTTTTTTTCTTCATCCCTTTGTTGTTTCCTCCTCATACCACTGACCTCTAAATGAAGCCCCATGTCTTAATCTTTGGACTGCTCATCTTTTCTGAGATACTCAATGCTTTATTGGTCTCATTTAATATTAGTTGGTCAGAAGCCTTTGTATAGTCTGATAATTTCCTAAGGTATGGTTCAGCTCAGATCATCTCCTGAATGTCAGATGTATAAATCCAAGGGCCTGTCTGACATCTCCATCTGAATGTTGATAGGCATGTCACATGAAAATTAGCTGAGCTTTTGATCTTTCCCCCAAACCTTTTCTTCTTGAAGTCTTCCTCCCACCACCAAACTCAGTTAATGACAATTCTGGTCTTTCAGTTCAGGTCAGAAACTTTGAAGGCATTCTTGACCCCTCTCTTTTTCTCACTGCATATAAAATTCGTCAGAAAATCCTCATGGGTCCTGATGGAGCTGGAATCTGAACAGTTCTTACCAGCTTTACTATACAACTCTGACCCAATAACTGTTATCTCTCACTTAGATTGATGCAATGGCCTCCTATCTGGTCTTTCTACTTCTGTCCTGTCTTATCAAAGTAAGCAAAACATAGTCCTTTGCTTGTAACCCTAAATGACTTCTAGCACACATAGTGTAGAAGTCAAAGTCCTGATAATAATCTGCAAGACTCTACATGATGTAGTCAGTCACTACAACTTTATTTTCATCTTCTGTCACTCAAGACCCCAATGCTTTCTTGCAATTTTGTGACTATTACAGGCATACTTCTTGTTTAGGGCCTTTGTGTCTGCTCTTTTCTCTGCATGTAATATTCCTTCTGTAAATAGTCACCATGGCATACTCCTTCATCTCCTTCAGGTCTATTTAAAGGTCAAGTCATCACTCCATCTTTGACACGCCCTATCTTCTCTCCCCGATTTATTTTTTCAACTCAGCACGTATTGCTAACTATCATACCAGATATTTTAGTTGTTTATCTCATTGACAGTCTATCTGTTTCAGTAAAGTATAACTTGCATTTAGCTAGAGATTTTGGCCTATTTTAATCACTGTTTATACCTAGAACCTAGACATATCCTGGAATTAGTAGGTTCTCAATAAATATTTGTGGACATAATTATCTTACAACATATCCAGTGCATAGTAGGTGCTTAGAAAGTGTTTATTGAATATTGTATGACTTCTCTTCACTGACCAGAAATCCATTGCAAGATGCCTCCTGCCCCCAGAATTTTAACACTATGGCCGGTAATCCACACTCAACATCTATATCCTTCCTCAAATGCAACTTCCTTTAGCATTCACTGGGTTATGTCACCCTCCTGCTCAACCATCAGCTAGCATTTTACCTATACTTACCATGTGGCTGGAGTTACAATAAAGTTTTACGTTATAGCATTTCTTTCTTTAGTGTCCATATTTAAGGGATAAAACAGTATCAGGAAACTCTATAGTGGTCCTGGTGGAACAGAGTTGAGACAACACCAACACTCATAATGGATTGGACCACTCCCAAATGACCTATAAAAGGCCAATCTAATTGTGAAGCAGCCCCCATGATTTAGAAAGCTGCTGGGAGATAAAATCATGGCCAGAGATTTAGTGCCTTATGATTCCTTTGTGTCCCTAGAACCTCTTAGGAACATATTATTATAGCTTTAGTATGAACATTTACTGAGTTCTTACAATGTACCAGTATGGTTCTACACACTTTATAACTTACTGAATCCTCTCATCAACCAAATGAGGTCAGAACTATAATTATCCTCATTTTAGACATGAGAAAACTAAAACCTAGAGGTTGAGTGGCACCCAAAAAGTGACAGAGACTGAATTTAAACTCAAATAGTAACTTCTGCCAGTGTATGGGAAGTTGTAGTCCAGACACTATCAAGCTGTGACTAAGGAGTTCTATGACTTTCTTCTCCAGTGGATGAGATAGGAGGAGCAGGAACTAAGTTTCCTGCCCTAACTGTGTGGGGAGTTGCCTTTTCTGCTTTATATTACTACTCTTTGCTCTCCTTTTTATACACTGAAATGGTGGGTGGGTGGGGGCATTCCCAGCTTCTGGTGTTGGATAAGCAAAGATGAGATGCACTTTTCTACCTTTTGCACCAGCTTATACTTTAATGGTTCAAAGTTTCAAATCACATTCCAAGCTTCTTGGAACTCAAATTGAATTATCTGACTCTATAAAATGTAGCTTTCTCACTTAAAAGGATTTGCCCAAGGGGCCTCTGGGATTTCAAATATACTCAAAAGCAACAACTGTCTTGAATCACAGAAACATAAGAGATTGCATTTCCACTGAAGAACACACAGGATGTATTAAACAGAGGGGGAAATGTTTGAAGTCCAACAAGCTTTGTGTTTCATCCCACTCACCACATCTGAAAACTACTAGTCATTTGATTGAGGCAAACTATAGCTAGGCTCCCTGATTGTTAGTGTTATTGTGGCATACTGCCTTGGCATTGAGATGCTATCTTTACAGGGACATTTTCACCTATATCTGCTAACCTTTTTTTTACTGGAATCAGAAACAGTACATGTTCCAAAGCCTATCTGGAGGAGAATGGGTTGGGGGTGGCTGGAAACAACTACCTCATCAACAGAAATATAATATTTTCATAGGAGCAAACACAGTTCTGAACAAAACAGTAAAAGAAAATAGGTTTATTAATGGTCCTGAGCTGCTACCAAAGAGGTTCCTATAATATATTAAGAATTATATAATTAATGACAATATTATTTGACTTTGGGAAAATTACTTAACCTCTCTAATTTGGTGTTGCTTTTCTTACTACTGAATGGGAATAACACTAGTTACCTAATAGGATTGTTGTGAGGGTTAATTAAAATATTTGTAAAGTGCTTGGGACAACGTTGGATACATAAAAAGTATTCAGTAAATGTAAGTTACTATTGTTGTTGTTATTATTGCCTGTCCCTCAAATGTCCATTGCTCCTACTCTTTATTAAAACCAACTTGCATGTGTTTTGGTCACCTACAGAATAAATGAAAATAATTCAAGGACTTACTTTTCTTCCCAAATTCTTGATCACAAATCTACACCAAACATGAAGCTCAGAGGGCAAGAGGAAATATAATATAAATTCCTTCCAGAAAGCACACATGTTCCAGAACTGTCCAGGTCTCCACAATGAGGTAGTACAGTAGAAAGAACATTGATGTTGGGTCTAGATTTGCAGATCAGATCTAAGGAAATCCATATAAATGTGGAACCATGGACAAATCACTTCAATATCCCGAGCCCCTTTGTAATAGAAGAAAAGGCAGGGGGTCTTAGTTCAGTGTTTTTAAAACCTATTTTTGACATGAAAATATTTATTACAATAAATTCTCACAGGGAAATGCCAGGTGCAGATAAAATTAAATGGATTTGGGAGGTAAATAGTTTCAGGATCTCCACTCCCCAGGCCAAGGGAGGGTTCTGTGTACACTAGGCAACACAGAGACACACTGCATGCTAATCAAGTACATAATCACCAAAATCTCTTATGATTGTCTAACCACTATGCTGTACACCTGAAACTAATACAAATAATATTGAGAAGAATGTGTTAGTTTATCTAATATTGTCCCAAATTTCTTGGAACTTCTATTTTTTTCAATATTTTTTATTTATTTCAGTTGGGATGACTTTTATTGACTTAGCAATATCACTGATTATATTCTTGGCTATGCTTAGTTTACTGATGAACCTTTTGAAGACTTTTTTTTATCTCTGTTACTGTCTTTTTAATTTCTAGCATTTCCATTTTGTTTTTATTATTATCTCCATCTCTCTCCTGAAATTAACTATATTTTCTTGCATATTATCTACTTTTTCTATTATAATATATAAAACATAGGAAATTCCTTATTAGTTCCAATATCTGTGTCATAATTGGGCATGTTTCTGATCATTGTTTTGCTCTTCAGACTATGTTTTTTTCTTGACTTTGATATGCTTCTGAATTTTTTCCTTGAAAGCTGGACATGTTATATAGGACAGTTGAAACTAAGGTACACATTTTTTAAAAATGTTTGGAGATAAGCCTGCCATTACTTCTTCTTTGCCTTTAGTGTGAAAGTTTGTAGTGACCTAATCAGGACATGGGCTGGGTTTGAAGTTTGCTTCCACTTGGTTTTGAACCTTCTCCTTGTTCTGTTCCTCAAAAAGAATCTTTCCTCTGCAGATCTTCCAGACTTTTCTACTGTCATTTTTCACTTGACACTTGCTAGCATGGTGGTGGTGGTATGGGGTGGGGTGGAGACATTCAGTAACATTATTATTAAGTCTCTGGGTTAGGCAGATGCTATGAACCTGGAACCGAGTTGTGACCTCCACAAGTATTCCTGCCTCTCCTCCAAAATTTTGGACCAAACATGCAGTCTTGTCTCATACCAGAGGCAGAAGTTTCTTTTTTTCCTGTGTCCTTGTCCTAGTTGAACTCTGGTTCCACTAGTACCATCAGACTACAGTGTTTGTTGCCCCTGAACCTGCAGATTGTTTTTCTTTCTTATGGGAGATAGCCCTGGATTCTATGTGGAAGTTCAGTGTGCTGTTGCTCTTCCCCTCCACCAATCAGCACCAAAGGGGAGGGGAGAAATTTCTTAGGATTCTCCTCATGTCCTTTATTGGAATACCCCATGAAAAGGTGAGAACTTTTCTATGTCTACAGCCACCAGTGGTATTATACTCTCACACTAGCCCACAATCAGCCTTTAGAATTTAATTTTAAAAAGTTTCAAGCTTGCCCTGGTTGGTTTGGTTCAGTGGTTGGACCAAAGGGTCTCAGGTTTGATTTATAGTCAAGGGTACATACCTGGGTTGCAGGTTTGATCCTCGCACCTATAGGGGTCTTGCGGGAGGCAACCAATCGATGTGTCTCTCTCACATCGATGTTTCTCTCATTCATTCTCTCTCTCTCTCTCTCTCTCTCTCTCTCTTTTTCTTTCTCTCTCCCTCTCCCCCCCCCCCCTTGTCTCATTCCCTCTCTCCCTTACACTCTATCTGAAAAAGCAATGGAAAAATATCCTTGGGTGAAGATTAAAAAATAAATGAATAATAAAAAGTTTCAAGCTAAATTCTCTTCTTGGCTTACATTGCTTTTGGCAACCTCTGCACCATGCCAGTAAATGCTAACATCCTGTTTTTCCCTGCAACCACCCATTTCTCTCTAGATTTCAGGTTAATCGTTTGCCCTGTGACCTCAGTTCTCTCACACATTTAATAAAAAGCTATTACTTTGAAATTTGTTCACTTTTGTTGTTGTTGTTGTCGTTGTTGAAAGTATGAGAGAAATACTTTCTCCAGCTATCTATATATCCAAGGTGAAACTGGTGGATGCAGTTTTTCATTTACTGATTCTAGAGTTTCTTTCTCTTGTGGTTTTATCATACACTGGGACTCATATTTAATTATTTATGTTCAAAGCTGGCTTTTGCTTAGGATATTTGTTTAGATGTTAAATTTCTGGCTGTATCAATATGTGTTCTCTAGGAAACAGAGTCTGAGATGGACGTTAACTTGCAGAAATTTGTTTGAAAATTTTTGGAATATTCAGGATATTTTTGGAAGGGAAAGTAAATAAGCAGGATTGGACAGAGAGAGAAGTTCAGTTGTGATAGTGTTACAGTAAGCATCTAGTTAGATATTAATGAAAGAGAAGGGAATAATATATGTAATTAAGCTGGATTAATTAGGAAGTGGCAGCTTCATGGTCACTGCAGGCACCGAATAATCAGGAAAGACAGACTTTGTAATTTCTCCAGAAAACAACTGGCCCATTGAGGGAGGAATGAAATAGTGAGGGGGAAAGTTCTCTGCTGAGGCCTGTGCAATAGAAGCCAGATGATGAAGCAAAACTATGAGACATGCACAATAGAAACAAAAGTGTGACCATAAGTGGGAGGAGTCTAGTTTGGGAAAATTTGGAAAAATGATTGGATAGGATAGGGGCATTGGAACCCCAGAAGATCTAGGAAAGGGATTGGATAGGAAAACGGCCCAGCACAAGTCTGTGAAGAATTAAGAAGATTGATTAGTATGAAAGAAAGCCTGCTCTATCCAAAGAAAATATAATCAAAGCTTAACAAAGGCCCAAGGTTCATTCATACACTCTCTCTCCATAACAGTCATGTGAGCTTCATAGCCACGTGGGCTGAAGCACAGTGCCAAAAGCAGACTGACAGGAACAGAGAATGTTCTGGACTATTAGAGTATCAGATGCCAGGCTAACAGCACTGGCATCTCTGGGTCCTGGCCCTTTTTCTGAGTTTGGTGAAGACAATTGCAGGCTTGTCACCCCAGAGGCTGGACATTTTCCCCAGTGACACAGAGCTGACCCACCTGGTTATGGATGAGTCAGTGTGGCAGCCTCTTCAAGGGTATCTGTGCCCTGCATGTTCTTCCATTAAAACTTACCACTACTGTTCAAATCCTCTGTTGCATGAGTCCCTGGAAATTCATTTCCTGTTACTCTGTGGAAGAATCCTATTTCTACCACCAACAATAGAACTTCATCAAAGGTTCAGTTGAACCCATGGGAAGCTCTGGAGCAGAGATGACCCTAACATTTTTCCTATATGCATTGAGAGAGCTAAGCCTTTATAATATTCCAGTCATTAAACGTGGGCTGGTCCAAAGTCATACCTTAATGAGGTAGATGTCTCCAGCTGAGAGCAATATCTAGAGAGGGCTGAGAGCTGAGGACCACTAGACAGTAGCAGCTGGAAGATTAAGTCTTGAAGGGGATCTGAGCAATGCATCACAGCTTCTACCACATTTAGTAAAAATGTATGAACAGCTGAAGGCTCTTGACAGATGCTGTCAAAAATTTCACAATTTTACAAAAATTGTTCCAGAAAAGATATACTTAATCTCTTATACTGAGTTATTTTATCTGTAAAGTAGAAATAATAAAAATAGCTACCTCACAGCATTTTTATGTGATAATTAAATCAGTATATATTTATGATATGCTGGGAAGTGTATCTAGTATATAATATTTTTTTCCATTTTTCTTTTAATCCTCACTTGAGGATATTTTTCCATTGATTTTTAGAGAGAGTGGAAGGGAGGGAGGGAAGGAGAGAGGAACATTGATGTGAGAGATACACATAAATTGGTTGCGTCCCTCACAACCAAACTGGGGCCAGGGATCAAACCTGCAACCCAGGCATGTGCCCATGACTGGGAATCAAACCCACGACCCTTTTGTCCGAAGGTTGACACTCTAATAGCTGAGCCAAACTGGTCAGGGTTATACTAAATTATTATTTTTTAATTATTTATTGAATTGAGAGAGAGGCAGGGGGGAGAAACATAGATTTGTTGTTCCACTTATTTATGCATTTGTTCGTTAATTCTTGTATGTTCCCTGACCTGATATCAAACCTGCAACCTTGGTGTATCAGAACAATGCTCTAACCAACTGAGCTACCTGGCCAGGGCTATACTAAATTTTTAGCTATTATTATTATTGACATTTTGCACTGGCACCAACAGTATATATAAGTGCCTGTTTCCCAGCATGATAGACATCCGTGGGATTTCCATTAAAAATAAAAATGAACAATTTAAGATCACTTATATTTCTTCTTTTGTCAATTATATGCTCAGATACTTTGCTTATTTTTTATTAGGATATTATACTTGTTGATTTTTAAGAATAATTTTATATACTTAGAACAGTTATAATTTATGTCATATAAGTCATATAAATTAAAAATATATTTCTAGTTTCTTATATATCTTTCAGCTTATTTTGGTTAGACTATTATATTCTTATATATTTGTAGTAGGGAGCCTAATTAGGAGATTGGTGTCAAAATAACACTAATGATATGATGAAAAAAATTTATTTAATGTTGGCTAACATCTATTGAGTATTTACTGTCTAACACTGTAAGAGGTACTTATTCATTCATGCATTATCTTATTTAATTCTCACCACAAACTTTCTTTTATGCCCATTCAATAGATAAGAAAATTGAGGATTAGAGAAACTAAATGACTTCCCCTAAACTGTTATGTGGTAGAGCTGGGGCTGAAACTTGAGTCTGTTAGATACCATAGCAAACATTTCCAAATTTGTGTTCATTCTGTGGAACAGTGTCCCACAAAATATTACATATACACACAAGTATAAATATGCACGCACACTCAAACATGCATGTATATTCTATAGTCAAATCAATCTGATAGAGTCTTGAATATCTGATTCCAGAGATAGTCCATAGATATCACCATAGTAAAAACTCTAAGGGGCATTTTAGGAAAGAAACTTGTTTAAATTGTGTAACACAGGTTTTTCCAAAAATTTTTTCATCATGGATCTTTTATTTCCTATTATACTACTAACTGATTACAGAAATAGTGTTCTATTTTACATACTTAGTAAAATGCCATACTATACTCTCAGTCTCTCAACCAGAGGAGGTCTTTAGTGCTCATCTGTCTGAGATTCTTTTCACTTATCATTGATACAGATGAAAACAATGAGAATGACCTAATCAAATTAGTAGTGAGTAAAAGTGGAAAATAAAAGCTGCTACACTAGATAACAAAGTAAGGATTTAATAATCTTGAACAATGGACAGAAATAAATAAGATAAAATCTGTCAGGGATAAATGTGAAATCTTGCAGTTAGGTTAAAACAAAATCAATTACATGAGTATAATTTAGGAGGATGTTTGATTTCATAGTAGTTGTATGAAGAAGCCTAAGGGTTTTAATTGATTGTAAACACAGTAAAAATCAATTGAAATGTATTCAATAAGCAAGGAACTACAATTTTATAAGTGCATTAACACAAGAGTAGTATTCAGGGTGACAGAAAATGGTATCCATTCCCTTGGTCATTGTGCTAGTCAGAGGGTTTCTGGAGGATTGCAATATTTCTGGCAGCATGCTTCATGATAGACAATAAATAGCAATCCAGAACGTATCCAGATGGCATTGGCTTAGATAATAAGTATTTCAGCAGACACCATTTTTTGAGCAATAGTAAAAAGAACACAAGCTGTTTAGTCTGGCAGGAGTAGATTCAAGGTGGCTGTTGAGAGTGGATGATTGCACTAGTCATTTCTTCACTTGTCCCTTCTTATTCATTCCTTCTCTATTTTTCTCCATTGTGTTTTTTATCCTAGGAGTCTCTCTGCTCTTTATTTGCCAGTGAGAGGCAAAGAGGATATATTTAATGTTAGGGGAAAGAGTAAGGTCAATATTATTCCCTAAGTTGCCTTCCTGCTGGCTTTCTGGGTGGCCTTTCCCTCTAGCTTTAGTCACCTTCTCTGGCCTCAGGCAATATTTCCTCCCCCTTGACAATTCAGGCTTAAGAAACTGCTGTTGCTAGCTCTTAGCAGTTTAACCCTGCTCACCTTTCTGTAAATACACTTTACCATGCTCTCCTCAACTGCCCTACCTGAGTGTTGAATTGTTTCCTGTTGAGACCAGACTCATACTAATGCTGGAATGATTCAGATGATTGTCTTTGAATATTTCAAGAGCTGTCATGTGGAAGAGGGTGAAATTAAGTCAAGAAAAGTTAATTTATGTACTCATTTATTCATTCAACTAATCTTATTAAGCCTCTACTAGGTGCTAAGTGTTGTGCCAAGCATGAAGCAGTACTAGAAAAACTCATAGCCTGGCCAGTGTGGCTTAGTAGATTGAGCATTGTCCCATGGACTGAGAGGTCCTGGTTCAATTCCTGATCAGGGCACATGCCCACGTTGTGGGCTGGATCCCAAGTAGGGGGTGTCAGGAGTCAGCTCATAGATGTCTTTCGCACATCGATGTTTCTATCTCTTTCTACCTTCCTCTCTCTCTTAAAAAATCAATAAAAACACATTTAAAAAAAAGAAAAAAGATAAGCTCATAGCAAATGTACTTAATGTAGGTTAGAAGTTGGACAGGACTCCCAGAAAAAGACTTGAAAGGTGAGTAGGGTATGCAGGGAAAAGAAATGGTACAGAATTGTTGCAGGAAGAGAAACTTATAGGTGAGAAGGCTAGAGTTAAGAATGAAATAGGCTTATTCTAGGATGTGAAAGAAGGCTCTAGTGTCCAGACTTTCTCTCTCTTCCAGTTGGGTATGATAAGATGAGGGATGGAAAGAGGTCCAAGTACAAAGAGTTGCTGTGAACATGATCTTGATCCCAAGGGCCATGGGAGCCCCTTGAAGCAAGAGAGATACCCAATATGATTTCTTCTTTCCATCATAGAAGGGAGCAAGAACGTCTAAAAATCAGAGCCATTCATATATAAATCAATCTTTCTTACAAAGAAATAAGCAGCTAGATTCTGGACACAGCCAAGCAGAGACAGCTCTGGAATCACCCAGGGAGAGACTGGATGACAGGTTATTTCCAAGGGGGAAACCACACTGAGTGGGAAGTTTAAGTGATGAAAATCTATGGCCCTTTCTAATTCTAAAAATTCTGAGACTCCTCTGGTCTGCCCCCATGCTTCACAGTGGAATAAAAACATAAAGGTTTTAGAATCCATAAACTGTCATTCAAAATTGACAGTGAAAAGCCATTCTCTTTTTTCCCAGCCTCTCCCTTTGGACCTAAAAAGCAAGATTCAAGTCCAGACACAAGCCTCTGGGAATACATAGGGCTTTTGTGTTTGTGTTCTTCTCTCATCCTAGCTGATACAAGAAGGGCACCAGCCATACCTAGTTCCAGAGGATGGTTCTGCCAGCATCTGACCTTCAGGCTGGCTCCATAGTCTAGGATATTAGACAAGTTCACTGTTATTTTTGTATGTTTTTTTGTTTGTTTTAAAATTAAATCTTACAAAAAGCAAGAAAGCAAAAACTGTAAGCTCTGGGTCAGTGTTACACTTTGGTCACAGCTAGGTCTTAAGACTCTGAAGGCAGAGGCATCAGTAAGCACAGCAGCCTTCTTGTTTTAAAACTTACTCTCAGGGACTAGGCAGATATGTGTGTGATAATGCTGCTGTGTGCAAATGCCAATGTTGGGACAATAATTTTAGAAACTTCATTATGCTTGAATGAGGGTCAACACATAGCTTTGCCAGCGAGGAGGGTGTGAGGCTGCAAAACTGGGTTTGTTTGGAGCAAGTTAGCTTTTGCAGCCAGCATGGGATCTGAGGTGTGTTAAAGAGCCAGCTTCCTGTTGGAGAGTGCCCTTAGTGTCCAGTTCCAGTCCCATACCTCAGTCAATCTCTTTGTTCCTTAAATATACTGAATCAAACACTACAGCTTTGTCAGTCAGGCTTAATTTTCTAGTTACTATTCCACTAAACTCCTGTTCTCATGATACATTTCCTAACTCATCTTCCTAGTTCTCTCTTTTTTGTAGCCCCTGAAAGGGGTTCATGTTTCTTAACATATCAGGTACAGCATATGTTTGATCAGAGCTGGGCAGTCCTCGCTTTCTGACTATGGTGACATGAGAAGCAACCTACCTTTCCAGGCACTTCTTATAGCCTTAGATGAAGATAGATTTATTTTGCCTGAAATATTCATTAGTGAAAGATAATTAGAAAATTATCAGTCTATATTGGGTCATAACAACTTTAACAAGAACACAAGGTAAGTCCTCCTAATTCTGCCAAGATTACCATACCATCAGGGAATAATAGGGACTTTTGGGGAAAAGGGAAGGAAAGGAGCTGGCACTGGAGTGACAGCCATGAAGGAGGGAGCACTGCACAGAGAAGTGAATGTGTGAGAATTTAATTTTCTCCATAAAAAATGCTATTATGAAAAGCAACTTCTTCCCTTGGCATTTTTGTTTTTCTCAATAGAGTAAAAGAAGTACAGTTTTATGTAAAACATATAACAGGGAAAGTAGAATGGTGACCCTGGGAAAATTACAACATTAAAAGTAATAAGCCTGCCATTGCCAATAAACCACACAGACACAATATCTTGCTATCTTGAGTATAAAGTGACATTTTTACAGTTATTGCGACAGTAACTTCTCCAACTGCAACTCTCACACATTATGCTTTCACACAGAGACTCTTTCCAGAGAATGAAGATTTCTGAGGCTTTGTCTTTCAAGGCCCAGGTCAGGCATCTTGTTCTTAAGAATGCTCCATAGCCTGGGTTATCTGTTCCTAAACTATCTTCCTTTCATGAAAATGATTTCCATATTTGGTAATTGTTTGTTTATCTTTCCATCCACTAGATTATGAGCTTCACAAGAACCCTATATTATTCACTGCTGAATTCCTGGCATCTCCAGTGCCTAGCTTTGTAAATGTTAGTAATGTTGAATAAGTCATGAACCTTATTTCTTGTCCCATCCTTTAAACCAGTGATTCTCAACCTCCCTAATGCCACCACCCTTTAATACAGTTCCTCATGTTGTGGTGACCCACAACTATAAAATTATTTTCGTTGCTACTTCATAACTGTAATTTTGCTACTGTTATGAATCGATATAGGAAATATGTGTTTTCTGATGATCTTAGGTGACCCCTATGAAAGGGTATTTCGACCCCCAAAGGGGTCACAACCCACAGGTTGAGAACCGCTGAAAGCCAAAGCAACTACAAGTGTGGAGCAGCTAAGTTGAATTAGAGACATTGACTAATAACCTCTAACCCAAAGATGCTATAATTTTATAAGATGTTGTGTTTTTGTTTGTTTGTTTTTGTCTAACTCAGGAAGTGAATGAGGCTCTAAAGCAAAAAAAAAAAATTTTTTTTTGACTGATGAGAATGTAAGAGGAGAGAAAATACTTTCTCCTAAGCAGAATCCTTCATTTCAAAGGGTGAAGTAAAGTGTTACAATAGTAGGATGAAAATTAGAGCAGACATATACAAAGCTGTATCATAAAATTATAGAAGGACAGAAACATTAATTCTCATTTTTAACAAAGAAAGTCAAGAGGTGAAGTCTAGAGATAGTGATAACCAAAATTCTGACTGTAAGATCAAATTGGAAACCCCCCTTTTTTTTTCTGAAAATGAATTCTTACTTCATATAAATAAGTTAAGAATGAAAGTGAGGCTTGTTTACTTTTAGGATCAGGGGCTCAAATGAGGCAGAAATAAATGATGATCGATGCAAAAAAGAAAATTTGAGATTTTATTTTAAAATAAAAATGTAAATCATTAGATTATTCTAAATTATATAAAAGGACTGGAGTACATAAACTTTTAATAAATAGAACAAATAAAATATATATGCAGTTTCATTCACTATTGTTCATAGTTATAGAGATAAGAAATAATATTAAAAATAGAGTGAGTGAGTGAGGGATGAGAGAGAGAGAAATGGATTGGGGCTGGCTTTGAATATAGTAACAGAAGATAAAGGACCATTGTTAAACCCACATAGACATAAAAACATAACTAAAATAAGACACACCCAAATAAAAAACATAAAGACCTGGATGTAGGTTTCCATGGCTTAGAATCTCGATGTTGTATTATTTTAGATTAAACTAGTAAAGTTATTTAAAATCATGTTTTATTTTTTATCTTTGAGTTCTCCATTTCTGCTTTAAGAGCTTATGACACTTTGATGTTTGCTATATGTGTGAATGTGTAGGCGAGTCTGAGACACAAAGAGAGAGAGAGAGGGAGAGAGAAGGGAGAGAGAGACAAACAGAAAATGAAAGACAAAAGGAACTGACATGAGATATGCTGACATAAGTGGTATGATAAGAATCTTTGTTCAGAGTAAAGACTATTTTAGAAAGGAAATATTTAGAGAGTTAGAATGCATCCTTTTGAAATTTACTTTGGTTGCTGAAATAAACAACATGGTGTGTGTGTGTGGGGAAGGGATACAAAAAGTAGTTTTTATTGGCTGCCATTTCTCTCATTGAATATCTTCGGAGCATCAGTTTGTCCTTATCTCATACTAGTCAGAATTCCTCGAGTGAGGTGTGATTTGGGGTTTTGTGTATTGCTATTAACACACTTCTTCCTTCAAGACTCAGTGGAAATGGGTACATGAATTTAGCATATTAAATTTTACATTTTATAAAATAGATGATTAAGCAGAGAACTATTGCTTGACACTATAATTAACTGTGGCTAACCAATGTGTTCAGTAGTAAGTTTGTTATATAACGTACTTCTGGAACTTTTCCATGTTAAACATTTTAATTATTATTCTTAAATAACTACATACCAGAGATATTCTATAGTTAAAGAGATTTACACAATTTTTTCACCTTTAAAATATTTCACTTTCAAATTCCAAAATGGTGGCAGAGTGAATGGAAGCTACACAGACCATCTCCCAGGACCAAACTGGATTTGCAACTAAAATAAAGACAAATCTTCAGGAAAAAGCAACAGAAAAGCAGTTTGCGAGGGCCATATAACCAGGGACACTGACTCAATCCTGGTAGGATTGCGGAGGTGCGAGAGGGGGGCTGGGAGCCCACAGAGAGCAGCGGTTTTAGGTGTGAGCATCGCCCTCGGGGTTAAACTCCCAAGTGGCTCCATAGCACAGAGAGCTAGGACAGAGCAATAAAATAGCCACAGCCACTAACCTTGGACTCCAGCAGAGGGAGGGAAGACTGGACTGGAACTGTATGGGGACACTTGGGATTTGGAGGGTTCTCAGAGCTTTTGTTGAGTTGTGGCCATGCAGGACAGTGGCCATCTTACTCCTTCCCAGAGCTCTGGGGAGAGGTGGTGGCCCCTCACTGGAAGATTCAACCACAACCCCTGGTTCATTAAAATGCAAATTGAGGCCCATTGACAACCAGCATCTGCCCTATCCTTGGGAAATCCCCTTACACTGAACACCTGAGGGAGTTTTCCATTCAATTGTGAACCCAAGGCTCTTCAAGTAAACAAGACTAACAGCCTCCAGGCAAAATACTGGAAGATAACTGAACCATTTCTGGACTTGCAACTCTACCCAAGAAAGTAAGACTTGACAGTGGTGTTTAACATGGGTCCTCACTCACTCATATAAACCCAGTAGAGGGAGCAACAAAGAACAAAACACCAACACACACAGAAAAAATTTGGCAGGCTCCAAAACCCACTGAGATAGCCAAAATGGTTAAACAAAGAAAGAAATCCCAAGTGAAAGAACAAGAGACTTCTAACAAAGATAAGAAAAATGAAATGCATTCAAGCAAGTTAATGGAGCTAGAAGTCAGAGCCATGATCTTAAGGAAGCTCAACAACATGTGTAAGGACATCAGCACCATGAGTAAAAACATATAAACATTGAAAATCAACCTATTAAAAATTAAAAACCACCAACAAAAAAAGAAGAATGATATTTCAGAAATAAAGACCACATTGAAAGGTCTAAATAGCAGAGTAGAGGAAGCTGAGAATCGAATCAGTGAATTAAAAGACAGGGTAGAAAAAATCAACCAATCAGAAAACCAAAAGGAAAAAAAAAAAAACAATTAATAAACAGGAAGACAGCTTAAGAGAAATGTAGGAAAAGAGGATACATAATAATATTCGCATCATAACAATCCCCAAAGGGGAATAAAATGGGCAAGGGTTAGAGAATATATATGAAGAAAAAGAAACTTTCCTAACTTGGTGAAGGAAGAAGGCATTCAAGTTCAAGAAGCACAAAGATCCCCAAGTAAGAAGAACTCAAACAACCCCACACCAAGACACAAATCTATATTTGGCTCACTCCAATTAAAATGCCAAAAATTAAAGACAAAGAGAGAATTCTAAATGCAGCAAGAGATAAGCAACAGGTTACCTACAAAGGAACCCTCATAGGGCCCTCAGCTGACATCTCAACAGAAACACTGCAGGACAGAAGGGAATGGCATGAGGTAATCAAGGTCATGAAAAACAAGCATCTGAATCCAAGGCTACTCTACCCAGCAAGGCTATCATTCAAAATAGAAGGTCAAATAAAGAGCTTCCCAGACAAGAAAAGGCTAAGGGAATACATTAGCACAAAACCAGCACTACAAGAAATATGAAAAGGACTGCTGTAATTTGTAGAAGAAATAGGAAGAAAAATATAACCACACTAAACAAAAAATGACAATATGTAAGTACAAAACAATAATCACCTAAAGGTAAATGAATTGAATGCTCCCATAAAAAGATACAGAGTAGCTGATGGAACAAGAAAGCATGACTTCTATATATGTTGTTTACAAGAGACCCAAGTCACAACAAAAGATTCACATGGGTTGAATGTGAAGGGATAGAAAAAAATCTTCCAAGCAAATGGAAAGGAAAAAACAGCTCGGGTAGCAATACTCATATCAGATAAAATAGATTTCAAAATGAAGGCCATAATTAGAGACAAAGAAGGCCACTACATAATATTGATAGGTTCAATCCAAGAGGAAGATATAACCTTATAAACATATATGCACCCAATGTAGGAGCAACAACATATATTAAAAATCTTCTGGAGGACTTCAAATAAGAAATTGAGAGCAATACAGTCATAGCAGAGGACTTCAACACTCTGCTGACATCACTAGACAGATAATCTAGACAAAAAATTAGCAAAGAAACAGAGACTCTAAATTAAGCACTAGACCAAATGGATTTAATAGATATCTACAGAGAATTACACCACAAAACTAGACGATTCACATTCTTCTCAAGTGCACATGGGACATTCTCAAAGATAGACACATGTTAGGACACAAACTAAGTCTCTACAAGTTCAAGAAGATTGAAATGTTATCAAGCATTTTCTCAGATCACAATGGCATAAAACTAGAAATTAATTGCACAAGAACATGCAAAGACATGGTAACACATGGAGTCTATATAGCTTGTTACTAAAAAATGAATGGGTTAACAAGGAGATAAAGAAAGAAATTAAAAACTGCCTGGAAAACATTGAAAATGAAGACACAACAACACAAAATCTATCGTATGCAGCAAAAGCAGTACTGAGAGGGAATTGCATAGCACTACAGGTCTACCTCAAGTAACAAGAAAAATTTCTAATAAACTATCTAACCTCACAACGTAAAGAACTAGAGAGCAAGCTAAAAGAAAACCCCAGAGCAAGTAGAAGGAAGGAAATAGTAAATATCAGAGCAGAAAAAAATGACATAGACACCCAAAAAACAATTCAAAAGATCAATGAAACAAAGAGCTGGTTTTTCAAATAGATAAACAAGATTGATGAACCCTTAGCTAGATTCACCAAGTAACAAAGAGAGAGAACCCAAATACACAAAATCAGAAATGAAAGAGCAGAACAGCTGACACGAAGAAAATACAAAGGATTGTTAACAAATACTATGAACAATTATATTACAACAAATTCGACAATCTAAATGAAATGGACAAATTTCTAGAAACACATACAGTGATACCTCGGTTCTCGAATGCCTCGGATTTCGACCAAATCGGTATTCGACCAGGAGATTCGAGAAACTTTTGTCTTGGAATCCGAACAAATATTTGGAACTCGAACTTCCGAGATGAGCCGAGTTGAGCCGAATGGCGTTCATTCGGCCCAGCGCGTCTTGCTTGCGTCATCAGTGTGAGTGCAGAGAGAGAGTCACGCTTTGTGGAGAGAGTCACGCTTTACACTGAATTTAACCCTTAGACATACTGTACACACTTATTTCTTGTTGAGACTTATGTTTTTCTACATATTATATACAAATTAGGCCAGTAAATAGGCATTTTCTGGGGCTTGGAACAAATTAATCCAGTTTCCATTATTTCCTATTGGGTTTCATTGCTTCGGTTCTCGAACAATTTGGTTCTCGACCGTCCTCCTGGAACGAATTATGTTCGAGAACCGAGGTATCACTGTAGTCTCCTAAAACAGGATCGGGAAGAGATAGAAAACTTGAACAGACCAATAACAACAAAAGAAATTAAAGATGTAATCAAGACTCTCCCAGCAAACAAAAGCCCAGGCCCGGATGGCTTCCCAGGGGAGTGTTGCTGAACATTTAAAGAAGAACTAACACCCATTCTCCTCAAACTATTTCAAAAGAATTCAAAAAGGAAGGCTTCAAAAATTGTTTTATGAGGAGAGCATAATTCTAATTCCAAAATCACAAAAATACACAAAAGACACTAAATATAAAAACAAATAAACAAACAAACAAACAAAAAACCACAGGCCAATATCCCTGATGAACATAGATGCCAAAATCCTGAACGAAATACTAGCAAATCAGATCCAGCAATACATCAAAAAAATCATTCACCATGACCAAGTGGGATTCATTCCAGGGATGCAAGGCCAGTACAATATTTGCAAATCAATAAATGTGATACACCACATAAACAAACTGAAGAATAAAAACCACCTGATCATATCAATAGATGCTGAAAGAGCATTTGACCAAATCCAGCACCCATTTCTGATAAAAACGCTCAGCAATGTGAGAATAGAGGGATCATATCTCCACATAGTAAAGGTTATATATGAAAGACCTACACCCAACATTATATTCAAGTGGAAAAAACTAAAAGCATTTCTCTTAAGAACAGGAACAAGACAGGGATGCCCACATTCGACACTCTTACTTAACATAATTCTGGAAGACTTAGCCACAGCAATTAGACATGAAGAAAAAATAAAAGGGATCCAAATTGGACAGCAGAAAGTGAAACTATTATTATTTACAGATGACATGATATTATACATAGAAAACCCAAAAAACTGCATCAAAAATCTCCTAGAGTGAATCAATGAATTTGGCAAAGTAGCAGGACACAAAATTAATCTCAAAAAGTTGACAGCATTTTTAAAAAAAAATTAATTTATTGATTTTTGTTACAGATGTTTTTCCTTCCCCCCCCACTGATTCCCCCCTTCACCCCTCCCCATACTGTGCCCAGCTTTGTTCTCCATGTCCATTGTTCATGCATACATGCATATAAGTTCTTTGGTATATCTTTTCTCCACCACCCACTTTTCTGGGGATTTTCAGTCTGTGCCGCACTTCCATGTCTCTGGGACTATCCCCTTCCTCAGACTGTTATGGTCATTATATCCTACAAATAAGTTAAATCATATGATACTTGTCTTTTTCTGTTGGGCTTCTTTCACTTACGATAATACTTTCCAGGTCCTTCCAGGTCGTCTCAAAGGATAAGAGGTTTTTCTTTCTTACACCTGCATAGTACTTCATTGTGTATATGTACCACAGCATTTTTATCCATTCATCTACTGATGGACACTTGGGCTGTTTCCAGATCTTAGCTATTGTAAATAGTGCTGCTATAAACATGGTGGTAGATATATTCCTTCTGAATGATGTTTCAGGCTGCTTAGGGTATATTACTAGAAGTGGAATAACTGTGTCACATGGAAGTTCAATTTTTAATTTTTTGAGGCAACACCATATTGTTTTCCATAGTGGCTGCACCAGTCTGCATTCGCACCAGCAGTGCACTAGAGTCCCCTTTTCTCCATACCCTCACCAACACATGTTGTTTCATGATTTGTTGATGGAGGCCATTCTGACAGGTGTGAGGTGATACCTCATTGTTGTTTTAATTTGCAACTCTCTGATGATTAGTGATGATGAGCATTTCTTCATATTTTTCTTACCCATTTGTATGTCCTGTTTGGAGAGGTGTCTATTTAGTTCCTCTGCCCATTTTTTAATTGGGTTCTTTGTCTTCCTTTTGTGGAGCTGTATGAGCACTCTATATGTATTGGAAATTAACCCCTTATCTGATATATCATTGGCAATTATGATCTCCCATATAGTGGGTAGCCTTTCCGTTTTGATGATTGTATCTTTCGCTGTGCAGAAGATTTTGAGTTTGATGTAGTCCCATATGTTCATTTTCTCCTTTGTTTTTATTACCTTAGGTGATGTGTCAGTGAAAATTCTGCTGCGAATGATGTCTGAAATTTTGTTGCCTACAGTTTCTTCTAGGATTTTTATGGATTCATGAGTCACATTTAAGTCTTTTATCCATTTTGAGTTTATTCTTGTGTAGGGTGTAAGTTGATGGTCTAGTTTCATTTTTCTGCAAGTAGCTGGCCAATTTTCCCAGCACCATTTATTAAAGAGGCTGTCCTTACTCCACTGTATGCTCTTGCCACCTTGGTCAAATATTAATTGAGCATATTGCCTTGGGTCGATTTCTGGGTTCTCTGTTCTGTTTCACTAGTCTATATGCCCGTTCCTGTGCCAGTTCCAGGGTGTTTTGATTACAGTGGCTTTGTAGTATAACCTGAAATCTGGTAATGTGATCCCTCCAACTTTGTTCTTCCTTTTCAAGATTGCTGTGGCTATTCAAGGCCTTTTTTTGGTTCCATATGAATTTTTGAAGTAATTATTCTAATTCTGTGAAGTATGCTGTTGGTATTCTGATGGGGATTGCATTGAATCAATAGATTACTTTGGGTAATATGGACATTTTAATGATGTTAATTCTCCCAATCCATGAACAGGGTATGTGCTTCAACTTTTTTATATCTCCCCCTATTTCTTTTTTCAATGACCTGTTGTTTTCTGCAAATAGGTCCTTTATTTTTTGGTTAAGTTTATTCCTAGGTATCTTAATTTTTTTGCCAAGATGGTAAGTGGGATTGTTTTCTTAGTTTCTCTTTCTGTGAGTTCTTCATTGGTGTATAAAAATGCCATTAATTTCGTGACGTTAATTTTTGTACCCTGCTACTTTGCCAAATTCATTTATTAAGTCTAGTAAATTTTGATTGAGTCTTTTGGGTTTTATATGTTTGGTATCATGTCATCTGCAAATAATGACAATTTCACATCCTCCTTTACAATTTGAATCTCTTTTATTTTTTCTTCCTGTCTGTTTGCTGTGGCTAAGACTTCCAGTACTATGTTAAATAAGAGTGGCGAAAGTGGGCATGCTTGCCATGTTCCTGTTCTTAAGGGAAATACTTTTAGTTTTTGCCTATTGAGTATGATGTTGGCTGTAGGTTTTTCATATATGGCCTTTATTATGTCTAGATATGATCCCTCTATTCCCACACTGCTGAGCATTTTTATCAGAAATGGATGCTGGATTTGTCAAAGGCTTTTTCAGCATCTATTGATATGATCATGTGGTTTTTATTCTTTATTTTATTTATGTGGTGTATCACATTTATTGATTTGCAAATATTGTACCAACCTTCCATCCCTGGAATGAATCCCACTTGGTCATGGTGGATAATTTTTTTTTTGGTGTATTATTGAATCCTATTTGATAGTATTTTGTTCAGGATTTTGGCATCTATGTTCATCAGGGATATTGGTCTGTAGTATTCTTTCTTTATAGTGTCTTTTTCTGGTTTTGGAATTAGAATTATGCTGGCCTCATAAAGTGATTTTGGAAGTCTTCCTTCTTCTTGAATTTTTGGAAATAGTTTGAGGAGAATAGGTGTTAGTTCTCCTTTGAATATACGGTAAAACTCCCCCGTGAAGCCATCCGGGCCTGGGCTTTTGTTTTCTGGGAGTCTTGATTACATCTTCAATTTCTTCTGTTGTTTTTGGTCTGTTCAAGTTTTCTATCTCTTCCTGGTCCAGTTTTGGGAGACTATGTGATTCTAGGAATTTGTCCATTTCACTTAGATTGTCGAATTTGTTGCCATATAATTGTTCATAGTAGTTGTTAACAATCTTTTGTATTTCTGTTGTGTCTGGTGTTACCTCTCCTCTTTCATTCCTGATTTTGTGTATTTGGGTTCTCTCTGTGTTTCTTGGTGAGTCTTACTAAGGGCCCATTAATCTTATTTATCTTTTTGAAAAACCAAAAACCAGCTCTTTGTTTCATTGATCCTTTGAATTATTTTTTTGGTCTCAATGTCATTTATTTCTCCTCTGATCTTTTTTATTTCCTTCCTTCTTCTTGCTCTGGGGTTTTCTTTTTGTTTGCTCTCTAGTTCTTTAAGTTGTGAGGTTAGTTAATCTATCAGAGATTTTTCTTGTTTGTTGAGGTAGGCATGTAGTGCTAGAACTGCTTTCACAGCATCCCATAGAATTTGTGTTGTTGTGTCTTCATTTTCATTGGTTTTCAGGAAATTTTTGATTTCTTCCTTGATCTCCTCGGTGACCCATTCATTGTTTAAATACATGCTATTTAGCTTCCATGTGTTCAATTGTCTTTGTATGTTCTTGTTGCAGTTGATTTCTAGTTTCATGCCACTGTGATCTGATAAGATGCTTGATATGATTTCAATCTTCTTGAACTTGTGGAGACTTAGTTTGTTCCCTAACGTGTGGTCTATCTTTGAGAATGCCCCATGTGCACTTGAGAAGAATGTGAATTCTATAGTTTTGGGGTGTAATTCTCTGTAGATATCTATTAAATCCATTTGGTCTAGTGCTTCATTTAGAGTGTCTGTTTCCTTGCTAATTTTTTGTCTAGAGGATCTATCCAGTGATGTCAGCAGGGTCTTGAAGTCCCCTGCTATGATTGCATTGATATCGATTTCTCCTTGGAAGTCCTCCAGAATTTTTTAAATATATTTTGTTGGTCCTATATTGGACGCATATATGTTTATCATGGTTATATCTTCCTGTTGGATAGATCCTTTCAATATTATGTAGTGTCCTTCTTTGTCTCTAGTTATGGCCTTCATTTTGAAATCTATTTTATCAGATATGAGTATTGCTACACCAGCTTTTTTTTTTCCTTTCTGTTTGCTTGGAACATTTTTTTCCATCCCTTCACTTTCAATCTATGTGCGTCTTTTGTTGTGATTTGGGTCTCTTATAAACAACATATAGATGAGTCATGCTTTCTTATCCAATCAGCTAATCTGTGTGTTTTTATGGGAGCATTCAATCCATTTACATTTAAGGTGATTATTGACATGTACTTATTTATTGCATTTTTTTTTTTTCCTTAGTGTGGTTTCTATTTTTCTTCCCATTTCTCCTGCTAATTACAGCAGTCCTTTTAACATTTCTTGGAGTGCTGGTTTGGTGCTAATGTATTCCCTTAGTCTTTTTTGTCTGAAAAGCTCTTTATTTGACCTTCTATTTTGAATGATAGCCTTGCTGGGTAGAGAAGTCTTGGATTCAGATCTTTGTTTTTCATGACCGTGATTACTTCATGACATTCCCTTCTGGCCTGTAGTGTTTCTTGTGAGAAGTCAGCTGAGAGCCTTATGGGGTTTCCTTTGTAGGTAACCTCTTGCTTATCTCTTGCTGCTTTTAGGATTCTCTCTTTGTCTTTAATTTTTGGCAGTTTGATTACTTTGTGTCTTGGTGTGGGACTGTTTGTGTTCTTCTTACTTGGGGCTCTCTGTGCTTCTTGAACTTGAATGCTTTCTTCCTTCACCAAATTAGGGAATTTTTCTGTCACTATTTCTTTGAATATATTCTCTAACCCTTGCTCATTTTCTTCTTCTTCAGGGACTCCCATGATGCGAATATTATTCCGTTCCCAGTTGCCCCACAGTTCTCTTAAGCTGTCTTCCTGTTTTTTAATCGTTTTTTTTTTTCCTTTTGGTTTTCTGATTGGTTGATTTTTTCTACCGTGTCTTCTAATTCACTGATCTGATCCTCAGCTTCTCCTACTCTGCATTTTAGACCTTCTAATGTGTTTTTTTTTTTTATTATTTCTGATATGTCATTCTTCATTTCTTCTTGGTGGTTTTCAATTTCCTACTGGTTGATTTTCAACATTTCTATGTCTTTACTCATGGTGCTCATGTCCTTACATATGCTGTTGGGCTTCCTCAACATCATGGCTCTAAATTTTAGTTCTGTTAACTTGCTTAACTGCACCTCATTTATCTCATCTTTGGTAGTGGTCTCTTGTTCTTTCCTTTGGCTTTTGTGTCTGTTTTTCACCATTTTGGCTATCACAGTGGGATTCGGAGTCTGCCAAATTTTCCCTGTGGGTGTTGGTGTTCTGCTGTTTGTGGCTCCCTCTCCTGGGTTTGGATGAGCCAGGGAGGACCCACTTTAAACACCACTGTCCAGTCTTAGCTTTTCTGGTTAGTGTTGCTAGCCCAGGGAATGGTAGTCATCCTCTAGGTTTTTTTTTGCCTGAGACTATTAGTAGAGGTCACCTCAAGAACCTTAGTTTCTGAGTTGCCTGAAAAACTCCCTCAGGTGCTCATTTTATGAGGATTTCCTGAGGGTGGGGCAGCTGCTGGTTGTTAATGGGCCTCAATTAGCATTTCAATGGCTACCAAGTGGGGTTGAATCTCTGAGGGAAGGGCCGCCCCCTCTCCGCAGGGCCCTGGGAAGTAGGAAAAGTACCACAGTCCTGCGTGGCTGCTCTCAGCAAAATCTCTGAGCACCCTCCAAAACCCGAGTGTCCCCACAGTTCTAGTCCTGTCTCCCTTCCCTCTGTTGGAGCCCAAGTTGAGTGGCTGCTGCCAATTTAGCCTCTGTGTAGACTCTGCGTCATGGAGCCGCCTGGGACTTTTAACATGTGGGTGCTGCTTCCAGCCAAGATGGCTGTGGCAGTGGTACCAGCTGAGGGCGTCCCACTCAGCAGAAGCCACAGGACTAAGCCACCGTAGCGGGAAACTGCCGAGGTGGCAGCAGCTTCAGCAGAGTCCCCGGGTCCCAGTGAGTCCAAGCAGCACCAGCCGAGGGCTTAGCACGCAGCAGAGTTCGCAGGACTCAGCTGGGGTCGCAGCCGAGGTGGCAGCAGCAGCTTCCAGACGAATTCGCTGATCCCAGTCGTGGCTGCTGTGGACCGTGGGCTCCCGGCCCCCGCTCGCGTCCTCGCAAACCTAATAGAATTGAGTCGGTGTCCCTGGTTATGTGGTCCTCCAAGGTGTCTTTTGGTTGCCCCTTCCTGATGATTTGTCTTTATTTTCGTTGTAAATCCAGTTTGGTCCTGAGAGATGGTCTGTGTAGCTTCCATTCACTCAGCCGCCATTTTTTTTCTCCTCCATGTATTCTTTCTGATTGGTGTTTCAGACTTCTTGTGGTATATTCCTAGAAGTGGGATCACTGGGTCAAATGGCAGTTGAATTTTTAATTTTTTGAGGTAACACCATATTGTTTTCCATAGTGGCTGCACCAGTCTGCATTTCCACAAGCAGTGTACTAGAGTTTCCTTTTGTCCACATTCTCGCCAGCACTTGTTTGATGATTTGTTGATGGCAGCCATTCTGACAGTTGTGAGGTGATACCTCACTGTTGTTTTAATTTGCATCTCTCTGATGATTAGTGATGTTGAGCATTTCTTCATATGTCTCTTAGTCATTTGTATAATCTGTTTGGAGAGGTGTCTATTTAGTTTTTCTGCCCATTTTTTAATTGGGTTCTTTGTCTTCCTGTTGTTGAGTTGTATGAGCACTCTATATATATTGGAAATGAACCCCTTATCTGATATATCATTGAAAATTTGGCAATTATGCTCTTCCATACAGTGAGTTGCCTTTTCATTTTGATGTTTGTATCTTTTGCTGTGCAGAAACTTTTGAGTTTGATGTAGTCCCATGTGTTCATTTTCTCCTTTGTTTCTGTTGCCTTAGGTGATGCATCAGTGGAAATTCTGCTGCGTATGATGTCTGAAATTTTGTTGCCTACAGTTTCTTCTACGGGTTTAATGGATTCATGAGTCACATTTAAGTCTTTTATCCCTTTTGAGTTTATTCTTGTGTAAATTGACAGCATTCTTATACAGCAATGATGAAGTCACAGAAAGAGAAACTAAATAAAACAGTTCCATTTATCATCATGATGAAAAAAATTAAGATACCTAGGAATAAACTTAACCAAAGAAGTAATGGACCTATTTGCAGAAAAGTACAGGACATTGAATATAAAAATAGAGTAAGATATAAAAAAGTGGAAGAACATAGTACCTTGTTCATGGATTGGAAGAATTAACATCATTAAAGTGTCCATACTACCCAAAGCAATCCACGGATTGAATACAATCCTCATCAAAATAGCAACAACATATTTCTCAGAACTAGAACAAATACTTCAAAAGTTCATATGGAAATTAAAAGTCCCTAAATAGCCATAGCGATCTTGAAAAAGAAGGACAAAGTAGAAGGGATCACAGTACAAGGTATCAGATTATACTACAAAGCTACTGTAATCAAAACAGCCTGCTACTGGCACAAGTACAGGCATATAGACCAGTGGAACAGAACATGGAAGCCATAAATGGACCCAAGACATTATGCTCAATTAATATTTGACAAAGGAGGCAAGACCATACAATGTTGTAAAGACAGCCTCTTTAATAAATGGTGTTGGGAAAATTGGACAGCTACATGCAAAACAATGAAACCAGGTCATCAACTTACACCATACACAAGAATAAACTCATAATGTATAAAAGACTTAAATGTCACCCATGTATCCATAAAAATCCTAGAAGAAAATATAGGCAACAAAATTTCAGATATCATAAGCAGCAGAATTTTCACTGATACATCACCTAAGGGAACAGAAATAAAGGAAAAATGAACACATGGGACTACATCAAACTGAAAAGCTTCTGCACAGCGAAAGATACAACCAGCAAAATGGAAAGGCAACCCACTGTATTGTAGAGTATAATTGCCAATGATATATTAGATAAGGGGATAATTTCCAAAATATGTAGAGTAACCATACAACTCAACAAAAGGAAGACAAAAATCCTAAATAAAAAGTGGGCAGAGGAGCTAAATAGACACTTCTCCTAACAGGGCATACGATTGGCCAAGAGACATATGAAGAAATGCTCAACATCACTAACCATCAGAGAGATTCAAATTAAAACAACAACGTTGTATCACCTCACACCTGTCAGAATGTCCGCCATCAACAAATCATCAAACAACAAGTGTTGGTGAGGGTGTGGAGAAAAGGGCACTCTAGTACAGTGCTGGTGGTAATACAGATTGATGCAGCCACTATGGAAAACACTATGGTGTTACCTCAAAAAATTAAAAATTGAACTGCCAATTTATCCAGTGATCCCACTTCTAGGAATATACCCTAATAAGCCTGAAATACCAAACAGAAAGAATATATGCACTCCCATTTTTATAACAGCACTGTTTACAATAGCTAAGATCTGGAAACAGCCCAAGTGTCCATCTGTAGAAGAATGGATAAAAAAGCTGTGGTACATATACACAATGGAGTACTATGCAGGTGTAGGAAAGAAATATCTCTTGTCCTTTGAGAGGACATGGAGGGATCTGGTAAATATTATGTTCAGTGTAACAAGCCAAGCAGAGAAAGACTATATGATCTAACTTATTTGTTGAATATAATGAACATAACACTCTGAGGAATTGGGTAGATCCAGAGTTGTGGAAGTAGAGTACAGACTAACAACCCTCAGAAGAGGGGGAGGTGGCTGGAGAGAAGAGCTAAGCCACAGAACTTATGTGCATGTACGCATAACCGGTGGACATGGACAACAAAGCTGTGTATGGGATGGGTGGTGTGAGGAGGAGTGTGTCAATGGGGAAAAAATAGAAACATCTGTAACAAAATTAAATTTTTTAAAAAAATTCACTTTCACTTATTTATTTCTATAGCTACTGATTCAGAAAAAGGTAATATGTACCATTGAGGGCTTGTTATTTTCATAAACTTAATGTTCTCTTCAGTCATTTAATGTCTTCTGTCATTGACTGCTTCTTGTGCCCATGCTGTTATGTGTTATTGATTCACAATGCCTTTATGATAGAACCAGGTTCTTTTCTTCCATTTCTTTATTTATGTTCTATTTAATGTCATTTAAAAGTCTGTTAACTCAATTGTATAATTTTTGTTTTGCAGAGTTTATAATATGAGTGATAGATACCATTTAGCAACTGGATTTGCATGTCTTGTGGCTGTGACACCATGCTGCAAATTGGCTTCTAGCCTCACTTGTTGATTTATAAACCCATGTCAATTCTCCTTATCACAGCAACATGTTTAAATTAAGTGAAGCATTATTACAAAAAATTATTTAACAAAAGAAGAGAGACTTATTTAGCTGTGTATTTATTTATTTATTTATTTATTTATTCATTCATTCATTCATTCATTCATTCATTTATTTTTTGTGGTACGTGCCCCTAGTGGGAACTGAACCCGGGACTCTCTGGTCCATAGGCCGACACTCAACCACTGAGCCAAACTTTCCAGGGCTAAGTGTGTATTTTAAACACACTAACATCAAATATTCATTCCCTAACTCTTCCCCATATTGTAAAATATGACTAGTAAAAATATTTATAGACTGTGTCCTTTTTCTCTCAGAATAAAAATTGTATCTTGAAAAGGAAATATTCAAGTCTGTATGTGAGATCAAGGCTTAGATGTGCTGGCCCTGTATATAGGGAAGTCCAGAGGCTTGCAGTTAGGTCCCTTAACAAGATGGATGAAATCCCAACTGTAACATTCAAAATACTGATTAGATTCTTCAGTAATCACTCCTCCTCACCTGAATTGGGCCGGGTCTTTCCTATTTCTCTCTTTCTGTGCTAGTACTCTGGAAATAGAGGCCTACTCCATTTTTCTTAAGGAGATAGATTTTAATAGTAGAAATAGGGACAATTATTTGGCTATCATGTAACCAGTACAAAGTTAATTCTTTTTTTTTTTTTATCATCCTCACCTGAGGACATTTTTCCACTTTTGTTCAGGTAGAGTGGGAGGGAGAGAGAGGAAGAGAGAAAGAGATACATCGATGTGAAAGAGACACATCGAGTGGTCGCCACCCGCACAACCAACCAGGGCCAGGGACAAACTGCAACCGAGGTACGTGCCCTTAGCAGGAACCGAACCCAGGTCTCTCTGGACCACAGGCCAATGCTCTAACCGCTGAGCCAAACCGGCCAGGGCCAATGTTAATTATTATCTCATGGTATATTTTAAGCCAAAATACACTTGCTCTCTGAACTCTAAACATAGCTAAAATGATCTTTACTTCTTTTTCCCCAAAGGGAGGATATTATAACAATATTCTGTAAGAAAATGCCTAAAACAGTGTCTGTAATTTGCCTTACTTTTTGTAGTCTTCCAGATTAGATTATACTGGAAGAATTTAAGATTGTTGACTTCAGGTCAAACTGAAAAAGTATTACAAAATAGGCATTACAATAAACAGAGAAGAAATTTATACTGGAAGTGGGAGACCTGTAATTAAGAACATTTCACAAAACAACAACAACAACAACAACAACAAAAACTCCAGCCGGTGTGGTTCAGTGGATTGAGCATGCCCCATGCAGTGAGCAGTCCTGGTTCAATTCCCAGTCAGGGCACGTGCCCGGGTTGCAAGCTCGATCCCCAGTAGGTGGTGTCCAGGAGGCAGCCAATCATTATATCTGTTTCTCATTGATGTTTCTATCTCTCCCTTCTTCTCTCTCTAAAAAATCAATAAAAAACATATTTTAAAAAAAGAATGTTTCACAGAGGAAAAGAACTTTAAGGATGGAAATTGGTTGTTAGAATACCCAAAATATTTTGATAAAGAGAGGAGAGAAAGATTATCAGGTTTAAATAAATTTATGTCTCTTATTGTGTTTGAGGTGTCTGGAGAACAAGGAACCACTTAATGTAGTCATAACACATGATTGGGAGTGACTGGACATCAAGCCAATGAATAATTTTAAGATAATTCCTGAGTGTTACTAGTGGGAATCAAAAAGAATGTCAGGAAGTAAATGATAAGTGCATATAAATACAGCCATAACCTTTATTCATTCACATCCACAAAACCTGCCAAATCAGAAACAGTTTTATTTCATTCTGAATCCCAAACAAGGAATGGTCCATAATCATTATTGCTTTAGACCCAAAGTATCAGATATCTATTGCCATAAACAATGCTGCATAACATTCCCCACTTCTCTTACCCTCCCAAATAAAACCATAGCTCATGAGCTTGCAAATCAACTCTGTGGTTCTTTTGGTCTGGGCCAGGCTATGATTATCTTGTCTGTAAACACTCATACGTTCATAGTTAGTTGGCTGATTGTTTAGGCACTGGCTGGTCTGTCATGGCCTTGCTTGAGATGGCTCTCCTCCATGTGATCTCTCATCCTCCTTATGACTGGTTCACATAGATCACCAGGGGCCAAGAGAGCAAGCAGAAGTATGCAGGCATTTAAGGCTTAGGCTTGGAATTGCAATACCATCAGTTTCACTGCACTCTACTGGCAAACTAAATCATAGGGATTGTCCAGCCTCATGGGAAGGAGGTATAAATTCCATTTTTAATTGGAGAAGTTTCAAAGTCAGGCAGCAAAAGGCATGGATTCACAGAGACATGGACAACTTTGTCATTTTTGCAATAAATCTACCTTGAAATAGGAAATGTCTCCAGGTTAGAAAGGACTAAGGTATCAGTTGGTAGTTAGGAATTGCATCAGTGTGTGTGTGTGTGGGGGGGGGGGGGGGTATTCTGGGAAATAAAATATTATAAAAGTAACTAGATCAAGAAAAACAAATTTTATTGGAGTTAAAATCTTTTTTTTCTAATCAACTTCTTCAAATCTAAGCATTCCATTTTTAGAGATTTATTTTAAGGAAATAATCAGAGATGTACATACAGTTTTAGCTGCAAGGACTCTTATTCCTCTAATTTCATGACAGCAAAAATACTGACCATAACCATAATGACCCAAATTAAGGGGTTGGATAAATAAATTATAGTGGATACATATATTGAAATGCTAGGCAAGAGTGAGAAATGATGATCTGGATAAATTTTATGAATATATACTGAATAGCTTCCATGTCACTAAATGAAAAAGCATGTAACAAAATATGTTCAGTATAGTTAGATTTATTTTTTTCTTTTTCTTTATTAATTTTAGAGAGAGAGGAAGGGAGGGCAGGAGGGAGGGAGAGAGAGAGAGAGAGAGAGAGAGAGAGAGAGAGAAAGAGAGAGAGAAACATCAATGAGAGAGGCCGCCAGCCTCCTGCACATCTCCCAATGGGGATTGGGCCCACAACCTGGGCATATGCCCCGACTGGGAATCAAACCTGTACCTCTTGATGCATGGGTCGACACTCAACCACTGAGTCACACCGGCTGGGCCAATTACATTTTTAAATAAAATATGTATTTAAAAAGGCAGAGAATATGCACGAAAATGTTACCAGTGGTTATCTATGTTTAAGATAGGAATGCAGTTTTCATTTATATTTTTTTTGCTTAATATTTTTTTCTACGTGTATTACTTTTATACAATAACCTATTGTTTCTTCTTATTGAAAGGGTATATAGAACACATTTTATAGGTATAATGCATCTTTATGTTTACCTCTTGGATCAGGACTATAATAAAGATAACTCAAATTCAAACTGATATTTGTCCTTGTCACAGACAAAACACTTTTCTATTTATGTTTACAATATTGAAAAATGCATAGTATCCTACAGTACAAAGAGGGACATTTATAATAAAACTCTTTATCTCAGTGCATGAATATACCTGTAAATCATTCAACAGACTCACAGTAAATATAAGCCTTAAAGCAGCAGATATACCAAACAAACAATAAAATTTGAGTGTGAATGCACTATCTACATCTTTGTTTCTCTGTGTAAGCATGAATGTCTTGCTAAACTCTCTATTCTAGAGCAAACTTTTGTTCACTCATCTGTATACAGGTTAGAACAAAAGTAAGCTTATATTTGTATGTGAAACACAGAGTTTATTATTGCGTTATTATTCCTTAATTGTTGTATTATTTTTATACAAACAACTGTACACCTATATTTCCCCTATCCTGTATTATCAGCTGAACCTGGTTCTGTAATTCTGGAAAATAAGATTGCCAGTAATTTTCTGGAATCAGAGTCCTCACAGTCACTCAACAATACCTTCAGGGTAGTATAGGTCCTGTATATGATATCAGCTACACAAAATATATTAACTCTGCCTTTGGGAAACTTATTTTATGGTTAAAGAGAAGAGGCACAAATTAAATGATAAAAAAGCCATCCATCTATTCTTTCAACAAGATTTATTTAGAAAATATTGATGAAGGGCAGCTAGCTTGTCAGACAGAGTAAAGAGGATATATGATACAATTTCAGAACAACATTTATGGTTGATTAATTCCAAATGGTGTAAGTTAGAGAGGGACTAGAGTAGTCTTGGTCCCCAGAAATCTTACTTCAGAGCTGGTAGAGATGTCAAGAACATCTTGTACAAATGAACCTAGCATGATGTCATAAAGGTGAAAGTAAGTGGGAAGACTTCCTAGTAGAAGTAGAGCTTGAGATGGGATTGAAGTAATGGTTAGAATTTGGAGGAGAAAAAAAATGACAGAAGTGTACTCTACCAGAGGAATAAATCAGAAAAGGTTCTGAACCAGGGAAGGGCATGACCTAGAAGTGGGCCTAAGAAATAAGAGCAGAATCTTAAAATTGACCCAAGGTCCAAACACAGAGAAAAAGGTTCTCTATTGACCCACAACAAAGCCAAGGTATTAGAAAATACCTTGGAGTTCTCAAAACCATTTTCTCCTTGAAAAGAGAGATGTAAAGTAGGTAAATAGTCCCAATTATTCTCTCACTTTTACTCCTAAAAACAAAAAACTAAGAATTAATCATAAAATGAGCAATTATTTTAAAATGTAGCCTTGGGGGAAAAGACTGCAGTTTTTCCAGCCACACAGATAGTTCTAAGATGATGTTTTTTGAAGCAAGAGTCATATGAATTGGGCATGAATTTTACCTTTATCACTTACCACAGCACTAAGTCCTTTTAGCATTCTCAGTCTTAAGATCATTTTTTTAATTTTAAAATGAAATAATCATATTTTCTCTTTTAGCCAAGGTAGAGCAAGAGGACCAGATTTATATTCCTGCCTGAAACAACCAAAGAAACCAGAGCAACTATATGAAACAATAGTGTTCAGTCATTTGTAATCAGTGGACAATAATCTGAGAGAGAGAGAGAGAGAGAGAGAGAGAGAGAGAGAGAGAGAGAGATAAATGAGCCAAAACACACGATTAATCCAATTTCCCTTTTGAGAGCATTTTAAAGCCTGGTTTTCTCTCTGAGTTGAGGAGGCAGAGCTGAGAGTCTAGAGAGACCAAAGCAACTAGAGATAGTTGGGCAGAGTATCAAAAAGGAGAGATTAGCCCAGAGAGAAAGCCATGAAGTTCTGCAGAAGGTTCCACTCAATTACTTAGTAAAGTATTGATCAAAGCATATGTGTGAATAAACTGTCTGAGGCTGGGGAAATAAAAATACCTCATACAATCAGAAAATCAATGCCTGATACTCACACTGGGACAAGATAATGTGTTATCACTAACCAGGTTAGGGAAAAGACATAACTATGGGGTGTTGGGTAGAATACTCTGGAAGTTCTTGTCTCAGCAGTAGGGAATGATTAGCTCTAGAATTAACACTGTTCCAGACATGCCTAGCAAATCATAAAAGCCCAAGCTAAAGAAACTAAACTATTTCCAAATAATAAAACTTCATCCATGAACAAGAATATTTATAAGAATAGAAAAGTATCTAGAACCCAACAAGGTAAAATTCACATGGCTGGAATTAAATAACAGATAGCAAAGTGTGTAAAGAATCAGGAAACTAAGGTCCAAAATCAGGAGAATAATTAATCAATCAATCAAATCCAAAACAGTAGTAGCACAGTTATTGGAATTAGAAGATAATAACTGTAAAGTAGTCATTATTACTATATTATGTGTGTTCAAAATTTTAAGTAAAAACATGGAAGATATAAATAATTAAAATCCCATGCCAGAGAAAACAGAAAATTTACCGTGAAAACTTCCATCTCTGAGATTTAAAAAACATACACTAGATGAGATAAATATAAAATTAGAAATGGCAGAAATAAAGACTAGTGAACTTTAGGACATAACAATAGAAAGTATCCAGTAAATAAATAAGAATCACAGAAAAAAAGGAAAGAATGAAAGAAAAAAGAAAAAGAACTAAAGAAAGAGAGACAGAGACAGAGAGAGGAAGGATGGAAGGAAGGAAGGAAGGAAGGAAGGAAGGAAGGAAGGAAGGAAAGAAAGGAAAGAACTAAATAAAGAAAGAGAAACAGAGACAGAGAGAGAAACAAAGGAAGAAAGGAAAGAAGGAAAGAAAAGAAAGAAAGAAAGAAAGAAAGAAAGAAAGAACTAAATAAAGAGAGACAGAGACAGAGAGAGAAATAAAGGAAGAAAGGAAGGAAGGAAGGAAGGAAGGAAGAAAGAAAGAAAGAAAGAAAGAAAGAAAGAAAGAAAGAAAGAAAGAAAGGAAGGAAGAAAGAAAAAAGGAAGGGAGGGAGGAGGGAAAGAGAGAGGAAGGAAAGAAGAAGAGGAAAGGAAGAAAGAAAAAGAAAGAAAGAAAGAAAGAAAGAAAGAAAGAAAGAAAGAAAGAAAGAAAGAGAAAGAAGGAAGGAAGGAAGGAAGGAAGGAAGGAAGGAAGGAAGGAAGGAAGGAAGGAAAGAAAGAAAGAAAGAAAGAAAGAAAGAAAGAAAGAAAGAAAGAAAGAAAGAAAAGAAAGAAAGAAAGAAAGAAGAAAGGAAGAAGAAAGGAAGGAGGGAAAGAGAGAGAGAGGAAGGAAGGAAGAAGAGGAAAGAAGGAAGGAAGGAAGGAAGGAAGGAAGGAAGGAAGGAAGGAAGGAAGGAAGGAAGGAAGGAAGAAAGGAAGGAAGGAAGGAAGGAGATACAAAGAAATAAACAAAGAAAAGAAACAAAGAAACAAAGAAAAGAAAAAAAGTAAGAAGAAAGGAAGGAAGGAGAAAAAAAGAACATCACTGAACTGTGGAACAAAGTAACACAAAGGATGTGTAATTGCGATCCTTGAAAGGGAAAAAAGAATGGAAACAGAAAAAAAATTATTTTATTCTTTCTTATTTGTTTTTGCATTACATTTTATCACCCCTATATCTTCTTCCTCCTCCACTGTTTCCCCTCCCCCAGCAATCAGCACACTGTTGTTCACATCCATGAGTTCTTTCTTTTTTTTTTTTCTCAATCTCTCCATCCCCCAACACCCTCACCTGAGCTGCCTGCCTGCTCTCTATCTATGAGTCTGTCTCTGTTTTGCTTGTTAGTTCAGTTTGTTTATTAAATTCCATATATGAGTGAAATCATATAGTATCTGGTTTTCTCTGACTGGCTTATTTCACTTAGCATAATGCTCTCCAGGTACATCCATGTGTCAAAAAGGGTAATTTTTCCTTCCTTTTGATGGCCAAGTAGTATTTCATTGTTTAAAACTACCATAGCTATTTTGTCCATTCATCTAATGATTGAAGAAATAATTGGTGCAAGTTTTCTAAATGTGATGAAAACTATAAAGCCAGAGATCCAAAAAACTCAATGAACTCCAAACATAAAAATTATATATAAGGAAACTGTTTCAAAGTGCATAACAATCAAATTGATCAAAACTAGTGGTAAGTAAAAAATCATGACAGCAGCCAGAGAAAATAAGACATATTGTGTACACAAGATTGAAAACACAGATAAAAACATATTTCTTATCAGAAAAATAAGCAAGCTTAAAGATATCTTTAAAGTACTGGAAAAAACTGTCAACTTCCAATTCTATATTCAGCCAAATAAATGAAAGTAACTTTTTAGACATAACATTAAAAGAATTAATCACCAAAAAACCATCAGTAAAATAAATATTAAAGAAACCCTCAGGCAGAAGGAATATGATACTAGAAGAAAATATGGATCTGTACAAGGGAATAAAAAGCACTAGAAATGGTAAATACCTGGGAAAAGTTATATGAATTTTATTAATGATTTAAATCTTTTGAAAAAATAATTGCTTAAAGAACAACACAAACACATTTAAAAATCTAATGTATAATGTGTTTTAAACAGATACATAAATAAAATATATGATAACCATAATATAAAAACTGGGCAGGGAGAAATAAACCTCTGTTATTGTAAGATTCACATAGTACACATGCAGCGCTACAGTATCACTTGAAGGTAAATTGTTATAAGGGAAATATAAATATATAAAGCCTAAAGCAACCACTAATATAACAAAACAAAGTTATAATTAGCAAGTCACAGAGGATATAAAATAAAATTTTAGAAACACTCAATAAAAAGAAGGCAGTAAATGAGGGAAAAATGGGAACAAAGAACAAATAGGACAAAAAATATAAAACAAATAACAAGGGACAAAGATGGCAGCAGGCAGTAGTGGAGTGAGAGTAAGTGTGTGAGAGTGTGAGTGAGTGCAAGAGAGAGTGAGTGGACATCAGTGTAGATGGGAAACCTCAAGCAATGCAGAAACGTGGGTCAGAGGGTTCCTGTTCTGTGGACAAAAAGCAGCTGGCTACCATTGTAAGTGGCTTGTCAGGGTGTTTCTACCTGAGTGGTCCAGAGGTACCGCCATTTTGGAAGATCCCTTGTCTTCTCTGGGAAGAGGCAGCAGGGGCAGCTAGGGCTAAGTGACCTGAGTCCACCAGGGCACCTTGCACTGTTGGAGGAGTGGACCCCTCTGTGTCAATGTGAACAAGCACATAGTAGTGGCACTGTTAAAAAGCCTGCTGCAGAAGTCACAACCATCCAGGAGCTGAGCACCACCCCACACAAACAGCAGCCAGATCAGAACCAAGCACCACCCCCAGCAGCAGTAGCATCAGTTTAGGAGCCCATCACCTTTTCCAGCAGCAGCAGTGACTCAGGGGGAGTGGAGTCCTACCCCAATAGCAGCTGAGGCTTGGGAACTGAGAATCCTCAGCCCCCAACAGCACCAGATGATTGGGTGCTGAGAGCATCCCTTGGCAACAGCAGCAGCAGTAACAGCACAGACCAGGAGCTGACACTTGCCCCCAGCAGCACTAACAGCAGCTAATCAGGAGCTGAGCCAGGCAGCATCAGCATGCCCTAGCAGTCCACTGGTGGGACCCACATGCCTCAGCAGAACCCTGGTGGCAGGGAACCATGCACCCCAGCAGACCCCCAGCATCAGGAACCCATGTGCTCACACCTGTGGGATCCAAGCATTCACACCAGTGGGACCTAAGTGCCCTAGCAGTGCCTAACATACATGTCAGACTGATACCAGCTGCCAGTTGTCAATCCTCTGGGACCAAGAGGAGGCATGAGACGGCACAGACCAAAACAGTCTGGGAGGCACAGTAACCTTATTTGATACACACTGACCTGCTTACACATCCCAATGTCCCTCACAAGGCCGAGAACTACCAGACTGCTAAAATGGGGAGATAAAGAAACAACACTAACTGAAAGAAAAGGAAGAATCACCAGAAAAGAAATTACATGAAATGGAAGAAAGCAATTTGTCAAATAAAAAATTCAAAGCAATGATTTTAAGGGTGCTCATACAATTTAGTGAAAACTATAAGAAACATAATGAGAATTATAAAGAGCTCAGTGGGGACTACATCAACTTTAAAAAAGAAGTAGAATCTATGGATAAAAATCAAGAGAAAATAAAGAATGACATAGTTGATATGGAAAATGCCTTTGAAGAATTAAATAGATTAGAAGAAGCTGAAGACCAAATCAGCAAGTTAGAAGACAAGGTAGAAATAAACATTCAAATAGATTCGCAAGTGGGGGGTAGACTTAAAAAGCAGGAGGAGAGTTTAAGGGAGCTTTGGAAAAATAAAAAACATGTATCAACATTTGCACCATAGTGGTACCAGAAGGAGAAGAATCAGAGAAAGGGATAGAGAACCTGTTTGAAGAAATAATGACAGAAAACTTTCCTAAACTGGTGAAGGAAAAAGTCACATAAGTCCAGAAATACAGAAAGTCCCAAGCAAGAGGAACCCCAAAAGACCCACAGCTAGACACATCATAATAAAAATGGCAAACATTAAAGACAAACAAAGGATCTTAAAGAAAGCAAAGGAGAGACAGAAAGTTACTTACAAGGGAGCTCCCTTAAGAATGTCAGCTGAGAGACATCCATCCGCAGGCAACAGAAGCACACCAGCAGCTGAGACCCATCCCCAAAAGCCAGCAAAAGCTGAGCAGGAGTTGAGCTCCACAGGGCAGCAGCACTAACCAGATACCAGGGGTGGGTCCTGGGAATCCACAGAGGCCTGTGCTGTCCAGTAGCTCACAAAAGCAGTGGGAAACCAGAGCACAAGAGAGACTGGTGCAATCCAACTGCCACACGCGGGAACTGCAGGGTGTGAGGGCACTAGAGAGGCCTGTGTGACCCAGCAGGAACTGTACCATTCAATTACCCATGGGACCTGTGCGGTGCTGAAGCACCAGAGAGGCCTTTGTGACCCAGCAGGGACTGTGCCACCCTCTTACCCAAGGACCTGCGGGGTGCTGAAGCATCAGAGAGGCCTGTGTGACCCAGCAGCTCATAACATAGTCATAGAGCCAGGTCCACAAAGGGACTGTGCCATCCAATTACCCACAGGACCTACAGGGTGCTGAAGCACCAAAGAGGCCTGTGCGACACGACAGGGACTGTGACATCCAATTACCCGTGGAACCTGCAGTGTGCTAAATCACCAGTGAGGCCTATGTGCCCCAGCAAGGGCTGTGCCATCCACTTACCTCTGGGACCTGTGGGAAGCTGAAGCCCCTGAGAGGCCTGAACGACCCAGCAGGGACTGTGCCATCCAGTTACCCACAGGACATGCAGGGTGCTGAAGCACCAGAGAGGCCTGTGCTACCCAGCAGCCCATAATATAAGCATAGAGCCAGGTCTCCAAAAGGACTGTGTGATTCACTCACCCTTGGGACCTGCAGTGTGTGGGGGCACCAGAGAGGCCTGTGCAACCCAGCTGCACACAAGATAGGCATAGAGGATGTGAAAATGGAGACAAAGTGAATGAAAGCTACACAGATGATCTCCCAAAACCAAAAAGGAATTACAACTAAAATAAAGACCAATCCTCAGAAAAAAGCAACAGAAAAGCAGCAGGACAGAACCATAAAACCAGGGACACCAGTAGGATCTGTGGAGTAGCAAGAGGGTGGCAGGCAGGAGCATGTAAACAGCAGCAATCTAAGCTGTGAGCAATACCCTTAGGAAATAAAGACCAAGCCCACTTCACAGTGTAGAGAGTCAGGACAGAGTGATAAAATAGAAACAGCCACTCACCTTGGTGCTACCACAGAGGGAGGACAGACTTGGCTGGAACTCTGTTGAACAACAGGGATTAGGAGGGCACTCAGAGTTTCTGCTGAGTTGCGGCCACAAAGGAGGGTGGCCAGTGTGTTCCTTCCCAGAGCTGTAAGGAAAAGGAACACCCCCCACCCCCCGCCGCCCCGGAAATCCTCTTATGCAGAACACCAGAGCTACATTACAAGGCACTGAGTAACTGAGGCTACTAGCATCCAGGAAAAAGTAAGAGGATAACTAAACCTTTCCTGTGCTTCCAAATCTATCCAGGAAAGTAATATTTGACAAAGGTGTTTAAAGTGGACCTGCCCAGGCCGATCCAAACACAGTAGACAAAGCCACAAGCACAACACCAACACCCACAAGGAATATTTGGCAGGCTACAAAACCCACGGAGATATAAAAAATGGTGAAACAAACAAACCAATCACAAATGAAAGAACAAGAGCACTCTATTGAAGACAAGATCAATGAAATGCAGTTAAGCAAATTATCACAGGTAGAGTTTAGAGCCATGATCTTGAGAAAGCTCAACAGCATGGGTAAGGCCATCAGCACCTTGAATAAAGATATACAAACATTGAAAACCAACCAAGTGGAAATTAAGAATGACATAGCAAAAGTTAAGAACACATTGGAAGGGCTAACCAGCAGAGTAGAGGAATCTGAGGACCAGATCAGTGAATTAGAAAACAGGGTAGAAAAAATCAACCAAACAGAAAACCAAAAAAATAAATAAATAAAAAACAAGAAGATAGTGATCCCACTTCTAGGAATATACCCTAAGAAGCATAAAACACCAATCAGAAAGAATATATGTACCCCCATCTTTGTAGCAGCACTATTTACAATCGCTAAGATCTGGAAACAGCCCAAGTGCCCATCAGTAGATGAATGGATCAAAAAGCTGTGGTACATATGCACAATGGAGTACTGTGCAGCGGTAAGAAAGAAAGATCTCTTATCCTTTGAGACTACGTGGAGGGACCTTGAAAGTATCATCCTAAGTGAAACAAGCCAAACAGAGAAAGACAAATTTCATATGATCTCACTTATTTGTGGAATATAATGAACATAACAGTTTGAGGAACAGGGTAGTCCCAGAGACACGGAAGCGAGGTACAGACTGACAATCCCCTAAGGAGTGGGGAGGTGAGGGAGGGATGAACCACAGAACTTATACGCATGTATGCATGAACAGTGGACATGGACAACAATCTGGGGAAGGGGCAGGGAGGGGAGGGAGAGGGGGAATCAGTGGGGGAGAAAAGGAGAATCATCTGTAACAAAAAGTAATCAATAAAAAATAAATTAAAAAACAAACAAACAAACAAACAAACAAAAACAACAACAACAAGAAGATAGTTAAGAGAACAGTGGGACAACTGAAAATGTAATAATACTTACATCATAGAAGTCCCTGAAAAGGGAGAAAATGGGCAAGGATTAGAGAATATATTTGAAGAAATAGTGACAGAAAACTTTCCTAAATGCTGAAGGAAGAAGACATTCAAATTCAAGAACCACAGAGAACCCCAAGTAAGAAGAACCCAAACAAGACCATATCAACACACATAGTAATTAAAATGCTAAAAAATTAAAGACAAAGAGAGAATCCTAAAGGCAGTAAGAGATACACAACCGCTGACTTCTCCACAGAAACACTAGAAGCCAGAAGAGAGTGGCATGAAATAATCAAGGTCATGAAAAACAAGGATCTGAATCCAAGAGTACTCTATCCAGGAAGGCTAACATTCAAAACAGAAGGCAAAATAAAAAGTTTCCCAGACCCCCCAAAAAAAAAAATCTATGGACTATATTAACACTGAAACAGCACTGCAAGATATGCTAAAATGACTGCTGTAATTAGTAGAAGAAATAGGAAGAAAAATAAAACCACAATAAACAAAAATGGCAATAAATAAGTACATATGAGTTATCACCTTAAATGTGAATGGTTTGAATGCTTTGATAAATAGACACAAAGTAACTGACTGGATAAGAAAGCATGACTCACATATATGTTGTTTACAAGAGACCCACCTCACAACAAGACTCACATAGGTTGAAAGTGAAGAAATGGGAAAAAATATTTCAAGCATGCAGAAAGGAAAAGAAAGCTGAGGTAGAAATACTCATATCTGATGAACTACATTTCAAAATGAAGACCATAAGTAAAGACAAAGAGGGCCACTACATAAATTGAAAGGATCTATCCAAAAGGAAGATATAACCTTGGTAAACATATATGCACCCAATATAGAAGCACCAACATATATTAAAAATTTTCTGGGGGACTTCAAAGGAGAAATCAACAGCAATACAATCATAGCAGGGCCTGCAAAACCCCGCTGTCATCACTGGATAGATCATCTAGAGAAAAAAATTAATGAGGAAACACAGAATCTAAATGAAGCACTAGATCAAATTGATTTAATAAATATTTACAGATAATAACACCCCAAAACTAGGAAATTCACATTCTTCTCAAGGGCACATGGGACATTCTCAAAGATAGACCACATGTTAGACACAAACTAAGTCTCTACAAGTTTAAGAAGATGTAAATTATATCAGGCATCTTCTCAGATCACAATGGCATGCAAGTAGAAATTAATTGCAGCAAGAACATGCAAAGACAGTTGAAAACATGGACGCTAAATAGTGTGTTATTAGAAAATAAATGGGTTACCATGGGGATCGAGGAAGAAATTTAAAATTTCCTGGAAACCAATGACAATGAACACACAACAACACAAAATCTATGGGATGCAGCGAAAGCAGTTCTGAAAAGGAAGTTCATGTCACTACAGGCCTACCTCAAGAAACAAGAAAAATTTCTAATAGACTATCTAACCTCACAACTTAAAGACCTAGAAAGCAAAAAATAAATAAATAAATAAATAAAAAGAAAACCCCAGAGCAAGTAGAAGGAAGGAAATAGTAAAGATCAGAGCAGAAATAAATAACATGGAGACTAAAAAATATAATTCATACGATTAATGAAACAAAGAGCTGGTTGTTTGAAAAAATAAACAAGATTGATGGACCATTAGCTAGACTCACCCAGAAAAAAAGAGAGAGAACCCAAATACACAAAATCAGAAATGAAAGAGGAGAAATAGAAACTGATACCACAGAAATACGAAGGATCATTAACAAATATTATGAAAAATTATATGGCAACAAATTCGACAATCTAAGTGAAATAAACAAATTTCTAGAAACAAAGAGTCCCCCAAAACTGAACCAGGAAGAAACAGAAAACTTGAACACAGCAATAACAATTAAGGAAGTTGACGATGTAATCAAGAATCCCAGCAAACAAAAGCCCAGGTCCGGACTGCTTCATGAGAGAATTTTTCTGAACATTCAAAGAAGAAATAATACCAATTCTCCTCAAACTATTTCAAAAATTCAAAAAGGAGAAAGACTTTCAAACTTGTTTTATGAACACAACATAATTCTAATTCCAAAATCAGAAAAAGAAACTACGAATAAGGAAAACTACAGACCAATATTCCTGATGAACATAGATGCCAAAATCCTGAACAAAATACTAGCAAATCGAATCCAGCAATACATCAGAAAAATTATTTACCATGACCAAGTGGGATTTATCCCAGGGATGCAAGGCTGGTACAATATTTACAAATCAATAAATGTGATACACCACATAAAAAAGATGAAAGATAAAAATCATATGATTATATCAATAGATTCTGAAAAAGCATTTGACAAAATTCAGCACACATTAATAATAAAAATGCTTAGCAATCTGGCAATACATGGATGATATCTTGATATAAGAAAGGCCATATATGAAAGACCTACAACAAATATCATACTCAATGGGCAAAAACTAAAAGCATTTTCCTTAAGAACAGGAACAAGTTAAGAATGAGCACTTTCACCACTCTTATTTAACATAGTACTGGAAGTCTTAGTCACCGCAATTAGTCAGGAAGAAAAAAATAAATCGGATCCAAATTGGAAAGGAGGATGAGAAACTGTCATTATTCGCAGATGACATGATACTATATGTTGAAAAACCCAAAGATTCTATCAAAAATTTACTAGACTTTATAAATGAATTTGGCAAAGTAGCAGAAAACAAAATTAATGTGAAGAAATTGATGGCATTTTTATATGCCAATGATGAACTCACAGAAAGAGAAACTAAAAAAAAATCTCATTTACCATCTCAGCAACAAAATTAAGATACGTAGAAATTAACTTAACCAAGAAAATAAAGGACCTATTCACTGAAAACTACAGGTCATTGAAAAAAAAAATAGAGAAAGAAAAAAAAAAAGTGCAAGCACATAACTTGTTCACTGATTGCAAGGATTAACATCATTAAAATGTCCATACTACCCAGAGTAATCTATAGCTTCAATGCATTCCCCATCAAAATACCAACATACTTCACAGAACTAGAACAAATACTTCAAAAGTTCAGCCCTGGTGGGTTTGGCTCAGTGGTTAGAGCATCGGCCTGCGGTCCTGAGAGACCCAGGTTCGGTTCCCACTAAGGGTACGTACCTTGGTTGCAGTTTGTCCCCAGCCCTGGTTGGGTTGTGTGGTTGGGTTGTTTCCCTTTCACATCGATGTCTCTCTCTCTCTCTCTCCCTCCCACTCTATCTGAACAAAATATTGAAAAATGTCCTCGGATGAGGATTGAAAAAAAATTAAAAGTTCATATGGTACCAAAAAAGACCTTGAATAGCCACAGCAATCTTGAAAAAGAAGAGCAAAGTTGGAAAGATCATATTACCAGATTTCAGGTATAGTACAAAGCCACTGTAATCAAAACAGCCTGGTCCTGGCACAAGAACAGGCAGATACATCAATGGAACAGAATAGAGAACCCAGAAATGAACCCACAACAATATGCTCAATTAATATTTGACAAAGGTGGCAAGAGCATACAGTGGAGTAAAGACAGCCTCTTCAATAAATGGTGTTGGAAAAATTGGACAGCTACATGCAAAAAAATGAAACTAGCCATCAACTTACACCCTACACAAGAATAAACTCAAAATGGATAAAAAAACTTAAATGTGACTCATGAATCGATAACAATCCTAGAAGAAAATGTAGGCAACAAAATTTCAGGCATCATACACAGTAGAATTTTCACCGATACATCACCTAAGGCAACAGAGACAAAGAAGAAAATGAACACATGGGACTCCATCAAACTCAAAAGCTTCTGCACAGCAAAAGATACAATCATCAAAACGAAAACGCAACCCACTGTAGGGGAGAGAATAATTGCCAATGATATATCAGATAAGGGGTTAATTTCCAATATATAGAGCGTGCTCATACAACTCAACAAAAGGAAGACAAAGAACCCAATTAAAAAATCAGCAGAGCCCTGGCCGGTTTGGCTCAGCGGTTAGAGCGTCGGCCTGCGGTCCGGAGAGACCTGGATTCGGTTCCCGCTAAGGGCACATACTTCGGTTGCAGTTTGTCCCCGGCCCTGGTTGGTCATGCGGGTGGCAGCCACTCGATGTGTCCCTTCATGTCGATGTTTCTCTCTCTCTCTCTTCCTCTCTCTCCCTCCCACTCTACCTGTACAAAAAATGGAAAAATATCCTCGGGTGAGGATAAAAAAAAAAAAAATCAGCAGAGGAACTAATTAGACACTTCTCCAAAGAGGACATGCAAATGGCTAAGAGACATATGAAGAAATACTCAGCACCACTGGTCATCAGAGAGATGCAAATTAAAACAACAATGAGGTATCACCTCACACCTGTCAGAATGGCCGCCATCAACAAATCATCAAGGAACAAGTGTTGGCGAGGGTGTGGAGAAAAGGGGACTCTAATACATTGCTGGTGGGAATGCAGACTGTTTCAGCCACTATGGAAAAGAATATGGTGTTACCTCAAAAAATTAAAAATTAAACTGCTATTTAACCCAGTGATTCCACTTCTTCTGGAAACAGTCCAAATATCCATTAGTAAACAAATGCATAAAAATACTGTGATACATATACATAATGGAGTACTATGCAGCTGTATGAAAGAAGGATCTTCTATCCTTTGAGATGACATGGAGGCATTTGGAGAGCGTTATCCTAAGTGCAACAAGCCAAGCAGAGAAAGCCAAATATCACATGATCTCACTTATTTGTGGAATATAATGAACATAACAATCTGAGGAACAGGGTTGTCTCAGAGACGTGGAAGTAGGGTACAAATTGAAAATCCCCAGAAGAGCGGTTGGGGAAGAGAGATAAACCACATAACTTATATGCATGTATGCATGAATAATGGACATGTACAACATATATGGGGACAGGATGGTGAGAGTGGGAGAGGGGGTATCAGTGGGGGAAAAAGGAGAAACATCTGTAAGAAAAATAAATAAATAAATTAAATAAATAAAAAGGAAAAAAAAAGAATTTCAATTGATTTCTCAATAGAAACACTGCAGGCCAGAAGACAGTGACATAACATATACAGAATAATAAAAGGCAGGAGTCTGAATCCAAGACTACTCTGTCCAGCATGGCTATCATTCAAAACTGAAGGTGAAATAAAGAGATTCACAGACAAAAAGAACAAACCAAAACAAAAAAAAACTAAAGAAATTTACCACCACCAAACCAGCACTGCAAGAAATGCTAAAGTACTGCTGTAAGAAGGAGAAGAAATGGAGAAAGAGAGAGGAACACATGCATAAAATAATTGCTACATATAAGTATCTCAATAATAATCTTAAATGTAAATGGCTTAAATATTCCCATCAATAAACATAGTGTAGCTGACTGAATAAAAAACATGACATATATGTATGTGTATATATATATATATATATATATATATATATACATATATACATATATGTATATATATATATATATATATATATATATATATATGCTGTCTACAAGAGACAACCTCACAACAAAAGACTCACACAGCATGAAAGTAAAGGGGTGGAAAAAAATTGTTTTAGGCAAATATAAATGAAAAAAGAATCTGGTGTAGCGATATTTATATTTGATAAGATAGACTTCAAAATGAGGGCCAGCATAAGAGACAAAGTAGGTCACTACTTAATATTAAAGAATTCAATCAAACAAAAGGATATAACCCAGGTAAACATATATACAGCAAATACTGGAGCACCAAAATATATCAAAAACTTATGGAGGACTTCAAGGGAGAGATCAATAGCAGTACAATCATAGTGGGTAACATTAACACCCCCATGACACCACTGGCTTGATCGTCTAGACAAAAAATTGACAAGGAAACAGAGTTCTTAAATTATGAACTAGATCACTTGGACTTAATTGATATTTCCAGAACATTTCATGCTAAAGCTTCAGAATACACATTCTTCTCAAGTGCCCATGGAACATTGTTGAACATAGACCACATATTAGGACACAAACAAAGTCTCTACAAATTCAAGAAGATTGAAATCATTTCAAGCATATTCTCACATCACAATGGCATGAAACTAGAAAATAATTAGAACAAAAACACAGAATATTCAAACACATGGAAGATAAATAGCATGTTATTAAACAATGAATGGGTTACCAAGGAGATCAATAAAGAGATTGAAAACTTCCTGGAAACCAATGAAAATGAACAAACAACAACACAAAATCTATGGGACACAACAAAAGCAGTCCTGGGAGGGAAGTTTTAGCACTACCATCCTAGCTCAAGAAACAAGAAAAATACCTAATTGACTCTATAATTCAACTAAAAGAGCTAGAAAGTAAACAAAAAGAAAAAGCTAGAGCAAATAGAAGGAAAGAAATACTAAAGGACAGAGAAGAAATAAACGACATAAAAGCAAACAAACAAAAAATTCAAACATCAATGAAACAAAGACCTGGTTCCTTGAAAAGATAAACAAGATTGATGGACCCTTAGCCAGACTCACCAAGAAACAAAAATAGGACACCCAAATAAATAAAATCAGAAATGAATGAGAAATAACAACTGACATAACAGATATACAAAGGATCATTAAAACATGCTAAGAACAATTATACACCAACAAATGGGACAATATGGGTGAAATGGACAAATTTCTAGAAACGCATAGTCTACCAAAACTCAACTAGGAAGAGACAGAACACTTCAACAGTTCAATAACTAGTAAGGAAATTGAAGATGTAATCAAGAAACTCCCAGCAAACGAAAGCCCAGGCCCGGACGACTTCACAGGGAAGTTTTATCAAACATTCAAAGAAGATGTAACACCCATTCTCCTCAAACTATTCCAAAAATTATAAGCAGATGGAAGACTTCCAAATTCACTTTATGAGGCCAACTTAAATCTAATTCCAAACCCAGATAAAGACACTACAAAGAAAGAAAACTACAAGCCAATATCCCTGGTGAACACAGATGCCAAAACCTTAACAAAATATCAGCAAATCGGATGCAGCAATGCATCAAAATATATATATATATATATTATTCATCGTGACCAAGTGGGATTTATTCCGGGGATGCAAGGCTGGTACAATATTCACAAATCACTAAATGTGATACACCATGTAAAGAAAATGAAAGATAAAAACCATATGATCATATCAATAGATGCTAAAAAAAGCATTTGACAAAATCCAGCACCCATTTCTGATAAAAACGCTCAGCAATGTGGAAATAATGGTATCATGTCTTGACATAATAAAGGCCATAAATGAAAAATATACAGCCAAAATCATACTCAATGTGCAAAAACTAAAAGCATTTCTCTTAAGAACAAGACAGGGATGCCCACTCTTGCAACTCTTACTTAACATAGTATTGGAAGACTTTGCCACAGCAATTAGATAATAAGAAAACATAAAAGGAACACAAATTGGAAAGGAGGAAGTGAAACTGTCATTATTTACAGATGATATGATACTGTATATAAAAAACCTTAGACTTCATCAAAAATCTACTAAATTAAATAAATGAATTTAGCAATGTAGCAGGATACAAAAGTAATGTCAAAATAGCAACAACATTCTTATACACAAACAATGAAGTCACAGAAAGAGAAAATAAAAAAGGAATCTCATTTACCATTGCAGCAAAGAAATTAAGATACCTAGGAATAAACTTAGCCAGGGAGGTAAAGAATCTATTCACAGAAAACTACAAGTCATTGAAAAAACAAATAAAAGAAGATATAAAAAAGTGAAGGAATATACCTTGTTCATGGATTAGAAGAATTAATATCATTAAAATGTCCATACTACCCAATGCATTTCTCACCACAATACCAATAACATATTTCACAGAACTAGAACAAAAACTCCAAAAGTTTGTATAGAACCAAAAAAAAAAAAAAAAAACCACCCTGAATAGCCACAGCAGTCTTGAAAAAAAGAACAAAGTAGGAGGAATTACAATACTGGATATCAGGTTATACTACAAAGCCACTATAATCAAAACAGCCTGGTACTGATACAAGAGCAGGCATTTACATAAATGGAACAGAAGAGAAAACCCGGAAAATGACCCAAGTTATTATGCTCAATTAATATTTGACAAAAGTGGCAAGAGCATACAATGGAGTAAAGACAGCATCTTCAATAAATGGTGTTGGGAAAATTGGACAGCCACATGCGATAGAATGAAGCTAAACCACCAACTTACACTATACACAAGAATAAACTCAAAATGGATAAAAGACTTAAATGTGACTTGTGAATCCATAAACATTTTAGAAGAAAATGCAGGCAATACATTTTCAGACATCACACACAGCAGATATTTACTGATACAATGCCTAAGAAAACAGAAACATAGTTAAAAATGAACACATGGGACTACATGAAACTAAAAAGCTTCTTCACAGCCAAAGAAACCATCATAAAAATGAAAAGGGAACCCACTATATGGGAGAGCATAATTGCCAACAATACATCAGATAAGGGGCTAATTTCCAAAATACATAGAGTACTCAAACGACTCAACAAAAAGAAGACAAAGATCCCAATTAAAGAATGGGCAGAGAACTTAAATAGACACCTCTCCAAACAGGATGTAGAAATGGCAAAGAGACATATGAAAAAGTGCTCAACACCACTAATCATCAGAGAGATGCAAGTTAAAAAAATATGAGGTATTATTTTACTCCTGCCAGAATGGCTGCCATCAACAAATCATCAAACAAAAGTGCTGGCGAGGGTGGGAAAAAAATGGGACTCTAGTACACTGCTGGTGGGAATGCAGACTGGTGCAGCCAGTATGGAAAACAATGTGATATTTTCTAAAAAAATTAAGAATTGAACTGACATTTGACCCATTGATCCCACTTCTAGGAATATACTCTAAGAAATCTGAAACAACAATCAGAAAGAATATATATACCCCCATGTTCATAGCAGCACTATTTACAATTGCTAAGATCTGGAAACAGCCCATATGTCCATCAACAGATGAGTGGATAAAAAAGCTGTGGTACATATACACAATGGAATACTATGCAGCTGTAAGGAAGAAAGATCACTTATCCTTTGAGAGTACATGGAGAGACCTAGAGAGTATTTTCCTAAGTGAAACAAGCCAATCAGAAAGAGACAAATATCACATGATCTCACTTATTTGTGGAATATAATGAACAAAACAAGCTGAGAAACAGAATAGACCCAGAGAGATGGAATTGGGTTACAGACTGACAAACCTCAGAAGAGGTGGAAGAGGGGAGAATAAACCACAGATCTTATATGCATGTATTCATAAACAAGGACATAGACAATAATGCTAGCAGGGGCAGGATTGGGAGGAGGGTGTCAATGAGGTAAAAGGAGAAACATATGTAATAAAATAAATGAATAAACATTTTAAAAAGAATGTAAGATATTTCATTAATGATGTATACTAATCACAATAAACTGATATTTTGAATACATTGGATTAAATAAAGCATATTATTAAACTTAAAAATAGCACAAATAGCAAGATGATAGATGTAAAACAAAGAATGTCAATAAACACATGAAATATAGTCTAAAGATCCAATTAAAAGTCAGCTTTACAGATTAAAAAGAAAAAAGAGCCACTTATATGATGGCAATAAAAATACTATTTAAATATTATAACACAAATAGGTTAAATGTAAAAGGATGGTGAAAGATAATCATACTAACACTTACCAGAATAAATCTTTAGTGGTTATGTTAATAAGAAACAAAATAGATTTTAGAGCAAAATATTACCAGGGATAAAGAGGGCTATTTCATAATGAAAGCAGGGTTAACTCATCAGAAGGACATAACAAGTTTATGTATTAACCTAATTAAACAGCTTTAAAATACATGAAGCAAAAACTGGAGAGCTGTAAGAAGAAATAGACAAACAGTTATATTTGGAGATTAATAGTTCAAAAATTAATAGAACAAGTAGACGGAAAATTAGCAAGGACATAGAAGACTCAACACTATGAAACAACTTGTACATTTATAAAACAATTCACTCAATAAGAGCATCAAAGCATCTCTCTTTCAAGTACACAAGAAATATTTGCCAAGATGGACCATATTATGTATGAATAAATTTAAAAGTATGTAGGTTATAAAAATTAGGTTCACTAATCACAACAGAATTAATTAAAATCAATTATAGAAATATTTATAAAACCTTTAAATATTTTGAAATTAAATAATATAACACACTTTAAAATAACCCATGGATTAAAGAAGAAGTCAAAACATAAATTATGGAGTACAGTCTTGTGACACTTAATGATAGAGATATGTTCTGAGACATGCACTGTTAGGCAATTTTGTCATTTTGCAAACATCATAAAGTGTACTTACACAAACCTAGATGGTATAGACTACTACACAACTAGGCTATATGGTATAGTTTATTGCTTCTAGATTACAAACCCATACAGCATGTTACTGTACAGAACAATATGAGAATTAATTAAGCACAAGAGAAAATGATGCAATCAAGAAATGCACACAAGATGAATGAGGCTATTGCCAGCCTAACATGGCATACTGTTTTACAGAAAACTTTCATTTTTTATAAGTAGTAGGAGTACACTACAAAATAATTTTTAAAAGTATAGTATAAATAAAGATGGCAGGAGGGAGGGTGAGTGCATGAGAGAGTGAGCTAGTGTGTGAGAGAGTGTGAGTGGACGTGAAGGTAGACAACCGAACTCCTGCAGTGAAGAGACGCAGAGCAGGAGGTTCCTGTGTTGTGGGTGGGGAGCAGCTGGTTACCACAATAAGCACATCTTCAGGGCAATTCTCCCAGTGCATCATGGAGGTCCCACCATTTTGGAAGATCCCAGGTCTTCTCTGGGAGGAGGCAGTGGGAGCAGCTAGGGCCCAGCAATCTGAGCTCACTAATGCACCTGGCATAATCAGACCAGTGGACACTATGTGTCAACACAGACCAGTGCACAGTAGTGGAGCTGTCAAGGTGCTGGTTGCCGAAACCACAACTGGCCAATCAGCTGGAAGCCCAGCACCATCCCCCACAGTAGCAGCCTGATCAGAGTCAAGATATACCCCCAGCAACAGAGGCAGGGGAGCAGATATCAATCCCCAGGCAACAGAAGCATAGATCAGCAGCAGAGACCATCCCCTAAAACTACAGCAAAGGCTGAGCAGAAGCTAACCCCACTAGGCAGCAGCACTCCTCAGCCACCAGCAGCCAGACCTGGGGTTCCATCGGTACCTGTGCAATACTGCTGCTCACAAGAGTGGTGGGAAGCTAAGGATCTAGAAGGACCTGTGCGACCCAGCAGCCCACAAGTACAGTGGAAAGCCAGGGATCTACAGGGACCTGTACTATCCAGCTGCCCACAAGAGTGATGTGGAACCAGGGTGCCAGAGGAACCTGTGTGACCCAGCCCCCCAACTTGTGGGCAGGGAGTGCAGCTCCAGTAGGACTTGAGCAATATAGCTACAGGTGGCACGAGCAACCAGCTGGGAACATAGCTTCAGAGGGCCCATGCAGTTCAGCAGCAACACCTACCAGGGCACATCAATACCAGCCCCCAGTAGTCAAACTTCCAGGATCCACAGCAGGCAAGAGGCAACATGAAACAGAACAGTTTGGGAAGCACAGTAGCCTTATTTGATATACAGTGAGCTGCCTACATATCCAAACATCCCTCACTGAGTATAAAGCTACCAGACAGCTAAAATGGGGAGACAAAGAAACAACAGCCAAAGGAAAGAAAAAGAGAAATCACTGGAAAAGGAACTACAGAAAATGGAAGAAAGCAACTTGTCAGACAAAGAATTCAAAGTAATCAAAGTAATGATTTTAAGGGTGCTCAAACAGTTTGGTTAGATCTACAAGCAACTTAATAAGAATTATGAAGAGCTCACTGGGAACTACTTCACCTTATAAAAAGGTAGAAGCTATTCATAAAGAGGTAGAAGCTAGGCATAAAAATCAAGAGAAAATAAAGAATAACATAGCTGTTATGAAAAATACCTTAGAAGGGTTCAATAATATATTAGAAGAAAGTGAAGACCCAATCAGCAACTTAGAAGACAAAGTAGAGAAAAATACCCAAATAGAGCAGCAAATAGAAAAAAAGTTTAAAACACAGGAGGAGAGTTTAAGAGAGCTGTGGGACAATGCAAAACATAACAACATTTGAATTATAGGAATACTGGAAGGAGAAGAATCAGAGAACCTGTTTGAAAAAATAATGACAGAAAACTTCCCTAAACAGGCAAAGAAAAATGTCACACAAGTCCAGAAAACACAGAGAGTCCCAAGCAAGATGAACCCCAGAAGACCCATAGCTAGATATATCATAATAAAAATGGCAAACATTAAAGACAAAGAAAGAATGTTAAAGAAAGCAAGAGACAGAAAGTTACCTACAAAGGAGCTCCAATTAGACTGTCAGCTGATTTCTCAATAACAACGCTGTAGGCCAGAAGGGAGTGGCATGGTATATACAATGTAATGCAAGGCAAAAGTTTGAATCCAAGACTACCCAGCAAGGCTATCATTCAAATTTGAAGAAAAAATAAACAGCTTCACGAATAAAAAAAAAAAGTTAAAAGAATTTACCACCCCCAAACTAGCACTGCAAGAAATGCTTAAGGGACTGTTGTAAGAAGGAGAGAGAGAAAGAGAGAGAGAGAGAGAGAGAGAGAGAGAGAGAGAGAGAGAGAGAGAGAGGCATAAAATTAAAATGGCAAATAACTGTCTATCAATAATTACCTAAAATGTAAATGGCTTAAATGCTTCAATCAAAAAACACAGGGCACCTGATTGGATAAGAAAACATGACCCATGCTGTCTACAAGAGACCCACCTCATAACAAAAGACTCACTTAGGATGAAAATGAAATAATGAAAACAATTTTCCAAGCAAATAGAAATGGAAAAAAAAAAAGCTGGGGTTGCAATACTTGTATCTGACAAGATAGACTTCAAAACAAGGGCCATAATAAGAGACAGAGAAGTTGACTACATAATATTAAAAGGATCAATTAAAAAAAGAGGATATAACCCTGGTAAACATATACGCACCAAATATGAGAGCACCAAAATATATTAAAAATCTTCTGGAGGACTTCAAGGGAGAGATCAATAGCAATACAATCATAGTGGGTGACTTTAACACACCACTGACACAACTGGGTAGATCTTTTAGACAAAAATTAACAAGAACATAAAGATCTTACAAGACAAACTAGATCAGTTGGACTTCATTGATAATTACAGAACATTTCACCACAAAGCTGCAGAATATACATTCTTCTCAAGTGCACATGAAACATTCTCAAAGATAGACCACATGTTAGGACACAAAACAATTCTCTATAAATTCAAAAAGATTGAAATCAAATCAAGCATCTTCTCAGATCACAGAAGCATGAAACTAGAACTCAATTACAATAAAAACACCCCAAAACATTCAAACAACTGAAAGCAAAATAGCATGTTATTAAACAATAAATGGGTTACTAACGAAATCAAGAAAGAAATTAAAAAATTCCTGGAAACCAATGAAAATGAACAAACAATACAAAATCTATGGGACACAGCAAAAGAATTCCTGAGAGGAAAGTTCATAGCACTACAGGCCTACCTCAAGAAACAAGAAAAATTCCTAACTGACTTTCTCAATGGGCAAAAATTAAAAGCATTCCCCTTACAAATTGGAAGAAGACAGGAATGCCCACATTTGCCACTCTTATTAAACATCGTACTAGAAGTCTTAGCCACAGCAATTAGACATGAAGAAAAAAATGAAAGAGATCCAAATTGTAAAGGAGAAAATGAAACTGTCAATATATGCAGGTGACATGTTACTGTACATAGAAAACCCTAAAGAGTCCATCAAAAATCTATTAGACTTAATAAATGAATTTGGCAAAGCAGCAGGATAGAAAATTAACATCAATAAATCGACAGCATTCTTATGCATCAATGATGAACTCACAAAAAGAAAAACTAAAAAAATTCCCATTTACCATCACAGCAAAAAAATTAACATACCTAGGAAGAAACTCAATCAACGAAGTCTCTTCACAGAAAACTACAGGTCATTTAAAAAAGAAACAGAGGATGATATAAAAAAGTGGAAGCACATACTTGTTCATGGATTGGAAGAATTAACATCATTAAAATGTCCATACTACCCAAAGCAATTTATAGATTCAATACATCCCAATCAAAATATCAATGACATATTTCACAGAACTAGAACAACCACTCCAAGAGTTTATATGGAACCAAAAAAGACCTCAAATAGCCACAGCAATCTTGAAAAAGAAGAACAAAGTAGGAGAGATCACATTACCAGATTTCAAGTTATACTGCAAAGCCATTGTAATCAAAACAGCCCGTTACTGGCACAAGAACAGACAGATCAAAGGAACAGAACAGAGACCCCAGAAATTGACCCAAGATGATATGGTCAATTAGTAGTTGAGAAAGGTGGCAAGAGCATACAGTGGAATCTAGACAGTCTATTCAATAAACGGTGTTGGAAAAATTAGAGGCTACTTGCTAGACCACTAACTTATACAATACACAAGAATAAACTCAAAATAGAACAAAAGACTTAAATATAACTCGTGAATCCATAAAAATTTTAAAATAAAATGTAGGCAACAAAATTTCAGACATCATATGCAGCAGAATTTTCACTGATACATCACCTAAGGCAAGAGAAACAAAGGAGAAAATGAACACATGGAACTACACCAAACTAAAAATTTCTGTACAGCCAAAGAAACAACCATCAAAATGGCAAGGGAACCCACTATATGGGGGACCATAATTGCCATTGATACATCAGATAAGGGGTTAAGTTCCAAAATATATAGAGTACTCATACAACTAAACCAAAGGAAGACAAAGAACCCAATTAAAAAATGGGCAGAGGACCTAAATAGACACCTCTCCGAACAGGACATACAAATGGCCAAGAGACATATAAAAAAATGCTCAACATCACTAATCATCAGAGCAATGCAAAGTAAAACAACAATGAGGTATCACTTCACAGCTGTCAGAATGGACACCATCAACAAATTATCAAACAAGAATTGGCGAGGGTGTGCAGAAAAGGGGACTCTAGTACACTGCTGGTGGGAAGGCAGACTGGTGCAGCTACTATTGAAAAGTTAAAATTTGAACTGCCACTTGATCCAGTGATCCCACTTCTAGGAATATACCCTAAGAAACCTAAAACACCAATCAGAAAGTATATATGTACCCCTATGTTTATAGCAGCACTATTTATAATCACTAATATCTGGAAAAGACGCATGTGCCCAACAGTAAATGAGTGGATAAAAAAGCTATGGTACATGTACATAATAAAATACTATGCAACTGTAAGAAAAATTGATCTCTTATCATTTGAGACTACATGGAGGGACCTGGAGAGTATTATGCTAAGAGAAACAAGGAAGCAGAGAGAGACAAATATCACATAATCTCACTTATTTTTAGAATATGATGAAATAGCCCTGGCCGGTTTGGCTCAGCGGTTAGAGCGTCGGCCTGCGGTCCTGAGAGACCCGGGTTTGGTTCCCGCTAAGGGCGCGTACCTCGGTTGCAGTTTGTCCCTGGCCCTGGTCGGTTGTGCCAGTGGCAGCCACTCGATCTGTCCCTTTCACATCGATGTTTCTCTCTCTCTCTCTGTTCCTCTCTCTCCCTCCCACTCTACCTGAGCAAAAAATGGAAAAATGTCCTCGTGTGAGGATAAAAAAAGAAAAAAAAGAATATGATGAAATAAACAAACTGATGAACAAAACTGACCCAGAGACTTAGAGGTAGGTTACAGACTGACAAACCATAGAAGAGAGGATTTGGCGGGAAGTGATAAACTTATATGCATGTATGTATAACCAATGAACATAAACAACAAAGCTGGGGAAAGGGTGGGGAATGGAGAGGAAGGTGTCAATGGGGAGAAAAGGAGAAATATCTGTAACAAAAACAAATTAATATAAATTATTTAATAAAATTTATAGTAAAAATGGCGGCAGAGTGAATGGAGGCTACACAGACCATCTCCCAGGACCAAACTAAAATTACAACAAAAATAAAGACAAATCGTCAGGAAAAAGCAACAGAAAAGTAGTTTGGAGGACCACATAACCAGGGACACTGACTCAATCCTGGTAGACCTGCAGAGAAATGACAGGGGGGCTGGGAGTCCACAGTAGGCAGGGGCCTAAGCTGTCACCAGCAGTCTTAGCTGTGAGCAGTGGCCTTAGCTGTGAGAAGCTGCCTTAGCTGTGAGCAGTGACCTTAGCTGTGAGCAGTGGCCTTAACTGTGAGCAGTGGCCTTAACTGTGAGCAGTGGCCTTAACTGTGAGCAGTGGCCTTAGCTGAAAGCAGTGACCTCAGGTTAAACTTTCAAGTGGCTCCACAGCGCAGAGCCAGGACAGAAGCTAAAATAGCCGCAGCCACTTACCATTGGCTCTGGCAGAGTGTGGGCAGAATGGACTGGAATTGTGCGGGGACACTCGGAATTTGGAGGGCACTCAAAGCTTTGCTGAGTTGCAGCCACGAAGGATGGTGGTCATCTTACACCTTTCCAGGGCTCTGGGGAGACCTGGCAGACCCTCCCTCTGAGATTCAACCCCACCCTGTGGCCATTGAAATGCAAATTGACACCCATTAACAAACAGCATCTGCCCCACCCTGGGGAAATCCCCTTATGCTGAGGACCTGAGGGAGTTTTTCATTCAACTGAGAAGCCAAAGCTCTTCAGGTAATTGCTACTGACAGCCTCCAGGTAGAAAGCTAGAGGATAACTGTACCATCCCTGAGTTAGCAACTCTAACAAGGAAAGTAACACTTGACAGTGGTGCTTAATGTAGGTCCTCCCTGGTGTATCCAAACCTAGGAGAGAGAGCCACAAACAGCAGAACACCAACACCCACAGGAAAAATATGGCAGGCACCAAAGCCCACTGTGATAGCCAAAATGGTGAAACAGAGAAACAAAAGCCAAATGAAAGAACAAGAGACCTCTACCGAAGATGAGATAAATGAGGTGCAGTTAAGCAAGTTAACAGAACTAGAATTCAGAGCCATGATGTTGAGGAAGCTCAAGAGCATGTGAAAGGACAAGAACACCATGAGCAAAAACATAGAAATGTTGAAAATCAACCAGTTGGATATTAAAACCACCAAGAAAAAAAATGAAGAATGACATATCAGAAATAAAAAACACACTGGAAAGTCTAAATAGCAGAGTAGAGGAAGCTGAGGACCAGATCAGTGAAATAGAAGATAGGGTAAAAAAAAATCAAGCAATCAGAAAACCAAATGAACAAACAATTTAAAAACCTAGAAGAGAGCTTAAGAGAACTGTGGCACAACTGGAAACATAATAAATTTGCATCATAAAAGTCCCCGAAGAAGAAGAAAATGAGCTAAGGTTAGATAATATATTTCAAGAAATAGTGACTCAAAACTTCCCTAATTTGGTGAAGGAAGAAGGCATTCAAGTTCCAGAAGCACAGAGAGCCCCAACTATAAAGAACCCAAACAGGCACACACCAATACTCATAGTAATCAAAATGCCAAAAATTAAAGACAAAGAGAGAATTCTAAAAGCAGCAAGAAATAAGCAACAGGTCCTCATAAGACTCTGAGCTGACTTCTCAACAGAAACACTACAGGCCAGAAGGGAATGGCATGAGGTAATCAAGGTCATGAAAAACAAGGATCTAAATCCAAGACTACTCTACCCAGCAAGGCTACCATTCAAAATAAAAGGTCAAATGAAGAGATTCATAGAAGAAAAAAAAAAAAAAAGGCTAAGGGAATGCATTAGCACAAACCAGCACTGCAAGAAATGTTAAAAAAAAAAAAAGAAGAAGAAGAACTGCCGGAATTAGCAGGAGAAATAGGAAAAAAAATATAACCACACTAAACAAAAATGGCAATAAGTAAGTACATATCAATAATCACCTTAAATGAAAAAGGATTGAATGCAGCGATAAAAATACAAAGAGTAGGTGACTGGATAAGAAAGCATGTCTAACATATATGTGTTTTATAAGAAAACCACCTCACAATAAACGACTCACATAGGTTGAAAGTGAAGGGATTAAAAAAAATTTTTCCAAGCAAACGGAAAGCAAAAAAAGCTGGGGTAGCAATACTCATATCTGATTAAATAGATTTTAAATTGAAGTTCATAACTAGAGACAAAGAAGGCCACTACATAATATTGAAATGATGTATCGAACAGAAAGATATAACCTTGATAAAAATATTTACATCAAATATAGAAGCACCAAAATACATTAAAAATCTTCTGAAAACTTCAAAAGAGAAATTGATAGCAACACAATCATAGCAGGAATCTTCAACACCTCGCTGACATCACTGGATAGATCCTCAAGACAAAAAATTAGCAAGAAAACAGAGACTCTAAATTAAGCACTAGAACAATCTGATTTAAAAATATCTACACAGGATTACACCCCAAAACTGCAGAATTCAAATTCTTCTCAAGTGCACATGGTACATTCTCAAATATAGACCACATGTTAGGACATAAACTAAGTCTCTACAAGTTCAAGAAGATTGAAATCATATCAAGCATCTTCTCAGATCACAATGGCATAAAACTAGAAAATAACTGCAACAAGAATATGTAAAGACATTTGAACACATGAAAGCTAAATAGCATGTTATTTAACAACGATTGTGTCACCGAAGAGATCAAGGAAGAAATTAAAAACTTCCTGAAAACCAATGAAAATGAACACACAACAACACTAAATCTATGGGATGCAGCGAAAGTTGTTCAGAGAGGGAAGTTCATAGCACTACAGGCCTACATCAAGAAACAAGAAAAATCTCTAATGGAATATTTAACCTCACAACATAAAAAAATAAAGAGCAAACAAAAATAAAACCCCAGAGCAAGTAGAGGGAAAAAATAATAAAGATCAGAGCAGAAATTAATGACATAGAGTTCAAAAAACAATTAAAAGTATCAATGAAACAAAGAGCTGGTTTTTCAAACAGATAAAGAAGATTGATGGACCCTTAGCTTGACACACCAAGAAACAAAGAGAGAAAACCCAAATACACAAAATCAGAAATGAAGGAGGAGAAGTAACAACTGACACTACAAAAATACAAATGATCATTAACAACTACTATGAACAATTATACGGCAACAAATTTGACAATCTAAGCAAAATGGACAAATTTCTAGAAATACATAGTCTCCTAAAACTGGATCGAGAAGAGATAGAAAACTTGAACAGACCAATAACAACAGAAGAAATTGAAGATGAAATCAAGACTCTCCCAGCAAACAAAAGCCCATGCTGGGATGGCTTCATAGGGGAGTATTAACGAACATTCAAAGAAGAATTAACATCCATTCTCCTCAAACTACTTCAAAAAATTCAAAAAGAAGGAAGACTTCAAAAATCATTTTATGAAGCCAAAATTATTCTAATTTTAAAACCAGAAAAATACATTACACAGAAAGAAAATTACAGGGCAATATCCCTGATGAACATAGATGCCAAAATCCTGAAGAAAATTCTAGCAAATCAAATCCAGCAACACATCAAAAAAATATATTCACCGTGATCAAGTGGGATTCATTCCAAGGATGCAAGGTTGGTACAATATTTGCAAATCAATAAATGTAATACACCACATAAATAAAATGAAGAATAAAAACAACATGATCATATCAATACAGGCCAAAAAAGCCTTCGACAAAATCCAGCATCCATTTTAGATAAAAACTCTAAACAATGTGGGAATAGAGGGATCTTATCTCGACCTAATAAAGGCCATATAAGAAAGACCTACAGCCCTGGCCAGTTTGGCTCAGCGGTTAGAGCGTCAGCCTGCGGTCCGGAGAGAACCGGGTTCGGTTCCCGCTAAGGGCACGTGCCTCGGTTGCAGTTTGTCCCCGGCCCTGGTTGGTCGTGCGGGTGGCAGCCACTCGATGTGTTCCTTCACGTCGATGTTTCTCTCTATCTCTCCCTTCCTCTCTCTCTCTCCCACTCTATCTGTACAAAAAATGGAAAAATATCCTCGGGTGAGGATTAAAAAAAAAAAAAAAAAGAAAGACCTACAGCCAACATCATACTTAATGGGCAAAAACTACAAGCATTTCCCTTAAGAACAGGTACAAGACAAAAATATCCACTTTTGCCACTCTTATTTAACATAGTACTGGAAGTCTTAGCCACAGCAATCAGACAGGAAGAAAAAAGTAAAAGAGATCGAAATTGGAAAGGAGGAAGTGAAACTGTCATTATTCTCAAATGACATGATGCTATACATAAAAGTCCCCAAAGACTACATCAAAAATTTACTAGATTTTATAAATGAATTTTGCAAAGTAGCAGGATGCAAAATTAACATAAAAAAATCGATGGCATTCTTATATACCAATGAAGAACTCACAGAAAGAGAAACTAAGAAAACAATCCCATTTACCACTGGGGCAAAAAAAAATTAAAATGCTTAGGAATAAACTTAACCAAATAAATAAAAGATCTATTTGCAGAAAACTATAGGTCATTAAAAAAAGAAACAGAGGAAGATTTTAAAAAGTAGAAGCATATACCTTGTTCATGAATGGGAAAAATTTAACATCATTAAAATGTCCATACTACCCAAATCAATCTATAGATTCAATGCAATCCCCATTAAAATACCAGCATACTTCACAGAACTAGAACAAATATTTCAGAAGTTCATATGGAACCAAAAAAGACCTTGAATAACCACAGCAATCTTAAAAAAGAAAAAAGTAGGTGGATCACATTACCAGATTTCAGGTTATACTACAAAGCCACTGTAATCAAAACAGCCTGGTACTGGCAAATGAACAGGCATATACACCAGTGGAACAGAACAAAGAACCCAGAAATGGACCCAAGGCAATATGCAAAATTAATATTTGACAAAGATGGCAAGAGCATACAGTGGAGTAAAGAAAGCCTCTTTAATAAATGGTGTTGGGAAAATTGGACGGCTACATGCAAAAAAATAAAACTAGACCATCAACTTACACCAAACACAAGAATAAACTCAAAATAGATAAAAGACTTAAATGTGACTCATAAACCCATAAAAATCCTAGAAGAAAATGTAGGCAAGAAAATTTTAGACATCATATGCAGCAGAATTTTCACTGATACATCACCTAAGGCAATAGAATCAAAGGAGAAAATGAACACATGGAACTACATCAAACTCAAAGCTTCTGCACAGCAAAAGATACAATCATTAAAATTGAAAGGCAGCCCACTGTATGGGAGAGCATAATTGCCAATGATATATCAGATAAGGGATTCATTTCGAATATATTTAGAGTGCTCATACAGCTCAGCAATAAGAAGACAAAGAACCCAATTAAAAAATAGGTAGAGGAACTAAATAAACACCTCTCCAAACAGGACATACAAATGGCTAAGAGACATATGAAGAAATGCTCAACATCACTAATCATCAGAGAGATGCAAATTAAAACAACAATGAGGTATCACCTCACACCTGTCAGAATGGCTGCCATCAACAAATTATCAAGCAACAAGTGTAGGTGAGGGTGTGGAGAAAAGGGGACTCTAGTACACTGCTGGTGGGAATGCAGACTGGTGCAACCACTATGGAAAACAGTATGGTGTTACCTCAAAAAATTAAAAATTGAAATTTCATTTGACCCAGTGATCCCACTTCTAGGAATATACCCTAAGAAGCCTGAAACACCAGTCAGAAAGAATATATGGACCCCCATGTTCATAGCAGCACTATTTAAAATATCTAAGATCTGGAAACAGCCCAAATGTCCATCAATTGACAAATGGATAAAAAAGCTGTGGTACATATACACAATGGTGTACTATGCAGCTGTAAGAAAGAAAGATCTCTTATCCTTTAAGATGACATGGAGCGACCTGGAAAGTGTCATCCTAAGTGAAACAAGCCAAACAGAGAAAGACAAGTATCATATGATTTCACTTCTTTGTGGAATATAATGAACATAACAGTCTGAGGAATGGGGTAGTTCCAGAGATGTGGAAGTGGGGTACAGACTTTCAATCACCTGAAAAGTGGGTTGTGGGGGAGAGATCAACCACAGATATTATATGCCTGTATGCATGAACAATGAACATGGGCAACAATTCTGAGGACAGGGCGGAAAGGGAGGGGGAGGGGGAATCGGTGGGGTAATAAGGAGAAACATTTGTAACAAAAATAAATTAATTAATTAAATTTTTAAAAATTACAATACTATATCTACTACTTTTATACAAATGAAAAAAAAGAATATGTGTAGTATCATAAATACATAAATCAGTAACATAGTTCTGTTTTTATCATTATCATGTAGTATGCAATTTACATATTCAGATATGCTATAATTTTACTTATTTTTATTTTTTGTTAATCCTCACTAGAGGATATTTTTCCATTGATTTTTAGACAGAGTGGAAGGGATGGAGAAAGAGAGGGAAAGAAAGATAAACATCAATTTGAGAGAGTCACATAAATTGGTTGCCTCCTGCATGACCCCAACTGTGCCAAAGGTGGAACTTGCAACCCAGGAACCTGCCGTGGACTTGGAATCAATCCCAAGACCCTTTGTTCCATAGGCCAACATTGTAACTGCTGAGCCAATCTGGCCTGGGGAATATGGTATACTTTTATACAATTGGCAGTACAGTAGGTTTGTTGACACCAGAATTGCCACAAACACATGAATAATGCTTAACAATATGATGTTGTGACTGCTACAACATCACTAGGTGATAGGAATTTTTCAGCTTCATTATAATCAGAGTTGTATATGTGATCCATTGTTGACTAAATTTTGTACTAAGTGAAAATGAAAACCCAACATATTAGAATTAATGTACTGTTTCTAAAGCAGTACTTAAGAAGAAATGTATAACGCTGACCTGTTTGGCTCAGTGGTTTAAGTGACAGCCCGTGGACCAGAGAGACCTGGGTTTGGTTTCCGACAAGGGCATGTACTTTGGTTGCAGTTTGTCCCTGGTCCCATTTGGGGTTGTGTGGGTGGCAACCAGTCGATGTGTCTCTCTTTCCTTAATGTCTCTCTCTCTCTCTTTCCCTCCCGCTGTCTGAAGATAAATGTGAAGAAAAAAAAAGCGCTTGGGTGAGGATAAAAAATAAATAAGTTTATTAAATTAAATTAGAAAATAAAAAATAAGAATAAATTCATAGCACTAAATGCTTATATTGGAAAATACAGTCTTAATCAATGATTTAAGCTTCTTTCTAAAGCACTTAGAAAAACAAAATAAAAGTAAGCAGAAGAAAGAAGTTAATATCAAAACTAAAATCATTGAAATAGAAAACAAAGAAACAGAAAAGTAAATCAATGAAACCTATACTTCTTAGTTTAAAAAAAACACACAATAAAATTGTAAACTTCTAACTAAATCTCTTATGAAAAAGAGATAGAAAATACTAATATCAGGAATGAGAGAGGTGATGTTGCAGATACTACATATATTAAAAGGGTAAGAAGAAACTGTTATTAATAACTTCATGCTAATAAATTTAAAATTTTAAATAAAATGAAAAAAATTATTTGAAAGATAATCTACCAAGCTTACTCAAGAAGTCACAGATAATTCTGGCCAATGTGGCTCCACTAGTTGGGCATTGTCCCATACACCAAAAGGTTGTTGATTAGCTTCCTGATCAGGGCACATGCCCAGGTTGTGGACTAGATATTCCCAGTAGGGGTATGCAGGAAGCAGCCAATTGAAGGTTCATACTCACATGGATGTTTCTCTGTCTCTCTCTCTTACTCTCTCTCTTTCTCTATGTCTCTCTAAAAATCAATAAACATAATTTTAAAAAGAAAAATAGAAGAAAGACATATATAACCTGAGTAAGCCTATATCCATTTAAAACTTGATTTTCTCGTTGAAAATTTTTCACAATAAAAACTTCTTGCCCAAATAGCTTCACTGATAAATCCTACCAACAATATAAAGGAATAAATAATACCAATTTTATACAAATTCTTCCTGAAAATGGAAGAGGAGGGACTTCTTCCCAACTGCTTCTATGAGGGCCAACACTACCACTCTGTCCCCAAAGACAGGCAAACACATTACAAGGAAAAAATCCTACAGTCCAATATTCCTCATATTATGTTAACAAAGATGAAAAACTTAAAAACAAAATTTAATCAAGTAGAATCGAACAATATATAAAAAGTTTAATATATCAGGATGAAACAATATTTATACTAGAAATTTAGCTTTAGATTAACATGTGGAAATCAAACAATGCAAATAAACCTTAAAAGTCACCACATCCAATTAAGAGATGGGCAAAAAACCTGAACAGACACTTCTCCAAAGAGGATGTTCCAACGGCCAATAGGCATACAAAGGGATGCTCTTTGTCACTAATCATCAGAGAGATGCAAATTAAATAATAACGAGATATTACCTCCCACCTGTCAGAATGCCTATCATCAATAAATCAACAAACAAGTGTTGGGAAGGATGTAGAGAGAAGATAACCCTCCTGTACTGTTGGTGGGAATGCAGATTGGTACAACCACTGTGGAAAGCAGTATGGAGTTTCTCTAACAAAATTAAAAATGGAACTGCCTTATGACCCAGCAATTCCACTTCTGGGAATATTATTAAAGAAAACTGAAATGCTAATTTGAAAGAATATATGCAATCCTATGTTCATTGTAGCATTATTTACAATAGCCAAGATTTGTAAGCAACCTAACTGCACGTCAATAGATGAGTGGGTAAAAACTGTGATATATTTACAGAGTGGAACACCACTCAACTGTAAAAATGAAGAAAATTTTACCTTTTGGGACAGCATGGATGTACCGGGAGAGTATTGTGCTAAGTGAAATAAGCCAATCAGAGAAAGACAAGTTCCATATGATAACTTATATGTGGAAACTAATGAACAAAATAAACTAACAAACAAAACTGAGATAGACGCATGAATACAGAGAACAGAGTGACAGTTGTGGGGGGCGTGTTTGAGGGCTGGGTGAGAAGAGTGAAAGAATTAAGCAAAGAAAAAAAGAAAAACTCATGGAGACAAACAACAGTATGGTGATTGCCAGAGGGAAGCAGGGAGAGGGGAGGTAAAAGAAGGTAAAGGGGAATAAATGGTGATAGAAAGATACTTGACTTGGACTGGTAAACACACAATACAATATACAGATGATGTACTGTAGAATTGTGCACCTGAAATCTGTATAATTTCAATAACTGATAGCACCCAAATAAATTTCATTAAAAAAACCACCACATAAACTAAAAAGGAAACCACATGACCATTTTGATAAAAATAAAATATAGTTGACATAATCCAATGTACATTTCTGATAAAAAAAAAAATCTCTCAGCAAACTATGAATGGAAACGGATTTCCTCAACTTGATAAAGGGCATTGTGGTAGGTTGTCTCTAACATGGCTTCCAATGATCCCTGCCTCCTATATAAGCTCTTCCACTGGGTATAGGCCAGAGTTAGTGGTGGCTCACTTTTTCCAAGTAGAATTCTACAAAAGTGATAGAAAGTCACTTCTGAGGTTAGCTTACAAAGTGAATGCAACTTCCATCCTGCTCTTTTGTTAGCTTGCTGTGATGGAAACTGAGTTGCCCTATGGAGTAGGTAGAAGGAGCATGTATAGAAGAACTGATGAAGTCTCTGGCCAATAGCCAGAGAGGAACTGAAACCCACAATTGAATAGCCAGTGAGGAAATAAATCTTGTCAACCACCACGTGAGTAGTAAAATTAGGAGCAGCTCTTCTTTGAACTTAGACTTCAGACTTCAACTAAAACAACAGCTACAGCTAATACCTTGATCATAGTCTTGTGAGAAACTTTGAGGCTGAGGCATTCAGCTAAGCCACATTTGGATTCCTGACCCAGACAAATTTTGAGATAATAAATACCTGTTGCATTAATTTACAAAGTTTTGGGGTCATTAGTTATGCAGCAAGAGAAAATGAATATGGTCATGTACAAAAAAATTACCTCTAACATTACATTTAATGGTGAAAGGCTAAATGCCTTCCCCCAATATCAAGAACAAGACAAGAGTGTCTGTTCTCATCATTTCTATTAAACATTTGATTGGAGTTTTAGCAAATGTGATCAAACAAGGAAAATAAACAGAAGGCATTCTGGTTGGAAGGAAGATATTAAACTATCTTTTTTCTCAGACAACATGATTATGTAGAACTCTGATTACATCTATAAATAAGCTACTAGAACTAAAATCATAAGTTTAACAAAGTTGCAGGATATAAGGTCAGTATGCAAAAAAACAATTGTATTATTTGATACTAGCAACAAATAATCAGATATTGAATGTAAATGATCAATAACATTTATAATGGCATCAAATAGACTACTAACCATCAGAAAAAAAGCTGGAGGATAACTGAACCTTTCCTGGGCTTGGAAATCTACCCAGGAAAGTGAGACTTCCCAGTGGTGCTTAATGTGGGCCCACCCAGGCTCACCAAACCCAGTAGAGGGAGCCACAAACAGCAGAACACCAACACCCACAGGGAAAATTTGGCAGGCTCCACAACCCACTGAGATAGCCAAAATGGTGAAACAAAGAAACAAATCTCAAATTAAAGAATAAGAGAACTTTATCAAAGATGAGATCAAATAAATGCATTTAAGTAAATTATCAGAGTTAGAGTTCAGAGCCATAATCTTGAGAAAGCTCAACAGCATGAGTAAGGACATCAGCAGCATGAGTAAAGATATAGAAACATTGAAAACCAACCAAGTGGAAATAAAGAATGACATAGAAGGAATAAAAAACACATTGGAAGTTACTAACCAGCAGAGTAGAGGAAGATGAGGACCGGATCAGTGAATTAGAAGGCAGGGTAAAAAAAAACCAACCAATCAGAAAACCAAAAGGAAAAAAACAATTGAAAAACAGAAAGACAGCTTGAGAGAACTGTGGGACAAGTGGAAACATAATAATATTCTCATCATAGGAGTTCCCAAAGAGAAAGAAAATGAGAAAGGGTCTGAAAATATATTTGAAGAACTAGTGACAGAAAATTTTCCTAACTTGGTGAAGGAAGAAGGCATTAAAGTTCAAGAAGCACAGAGAGCCCCAAGTAAGAAAAACCCAAGCAAGCCCACACCAAGACACATAGTAATTAATATGCTAAATATTAATGACAAAGAGAGAAGAGAGAATTGAATAGGCAGCAAGAGATAAACAACAGGTTACCTACAAAAGAACTCCCATAAGGCTCTCACCTGACTTCAGAACAGAAACACTACAGGCCAGAAGGGAGTGGCATGAAGTAAACAAGGTCATGAAAAACAAGGATCTGAATCCAAGACTACTCTATCCAGCAAGGCTATCATTAAAAATAGAAGGTCAAATAAGGAGATTTTCAGACAAAATAAAGCTAAGGGAATATATTAAGGCCAAACCAGCACTGCAAGATATGCTAAAAGGACTGCTATAATTAATAGAAGAAATAGAAAAAAAATAGAACCACACTAAACAAAAATAGCAATAAATAAGTACATATCAATTATCACCTTAAATGTGAATGGTTTGAATGCTCCAATAAAAAGACAGAGAGTAGCTGACTGGATAAGAAAGCATGACTCACATGTATGTTGTTTACAAGAGACCCACCTCACAAAAAAAGACTCACATAACTTGAAACAGAAGAGATGGAAAAAAATTTTTCAAGCAAACGGAAAGCAAATATAAAAAACTAGGGTAGCAATACTCATATCTAATAAACTAGATTTCAAAATGAAGGTTATAACGAGAGACAAAGAAGGCCACTACATAATATTGAAAGGATCTGTCCAACAGGAACATATAACTTTGGTAAACATATAGCATCCAAAATAGGAGAACTGACATATATTAAAAATATTTTGGAGGACTTCAAGGGAGAAATCAAGAGCAATACAATCATAGCAGGGGACTTCAATATCCCACTGACAACACTGGATAGATCTTCTAGACAAAAAATTAACAAGGAAACAGAGACTCTAAGTGAAGTGCTAGAGCAAATGAATTTAATACATATCTATAAAAAATTACACCCCAGAACTGAAGAATTCACTATCTTCTCAAGTGCACATTGGACATTTTCAAAGATAGACCACATGTTAGGACACAAACTAAATCTCTACAAGTTCAAGAAGATTGAAATCATATCAAGCATCTTCTCATATCACAATGGCATGTAACTAGAAATAAATTGCAACAAGAACATGCAAAGAAATTTGAAAAAATTGAGGCTAAATAGCATGTTATTGAACAATGAATGGGTTACCGAGGAGATCAAGGAACAAATTAAAAACTTCCTGGAAACCAATAAAAATGAACAGACACAAAGTCTATGGGACACAGTGAAAGCAGTCCAGAGAGGGAAGTTCATAACACTACAGGCCTACTTCAAGAAACAAGAAAAATTACTAATAGATTATCTAACCTTACAACTTAAAGAACTAAAAAGCCAACAAAAAAAATTCCCAAAGTAAGTAGAAGGAAGGAAACAGTAAAGATTAGAGCATAAATAAATGACATGAAGACAAAAAAAAAAAAAAGACAATTCAAAGGATCAATGAAACAAAGAGCTGGTTCTTTGAAAAGATCAACAAGATTGATGGACCCTTAGCTAGACTCACCAAGAAACAAAGGGAAAGAACTCAAATATACAAAATCAGAAATGAAAAAGTAGAAATAATAACAGACACCACAAACATACAAAAATTGTGAAAAATATTATGAACAATTATACTGAAACAAATTTGACAATCTAAGCAAAATGGACACATTTCTAGAAATAATTAGTCCCCAAAAACTGGACCAGGAAGAGAGAGAAAACTTGAACAAACCAATAACAACTAAGGAAATTGAAGATGTAATCAAGACTCTCCCAGCAAACAAAAGCCCAGGCCTTGATGTTCACACAGGGGAATTTTTCCAAACATTCAAAGATCTAATATGCATTCTCCTCAAACTATTTCAAAAGATTCAAGAAGAAGGAATACTTCCAAACTAGTTTTATGAGGCCAGCATAATTCTAATTCCAAAACCAAAAAAAAAAAAAAAAAAAACACACTACAAAGAAAGAAAACTACAGACCAATATTCCTAATTAACATAGATGCAAAAATTCTGAACAAAATACTAGCAAATCGAATCCATCAATACATCAAAAAAATTATTCATCATGACCAAGTGGGACTCATCCCCGGGAATGATATTTGCAAATCAATAAGTGTGATACACCACATAAACAAAATAAATGATAAAAATTATATGATTATATCAATAGACGCTGAAAAAGCATTCGACAAAATTCAGCACCCATTTCCGATCGAAATGCTCAGCAATGTGGGAATAGAGGGATTATATATTGACATAATAAAGGTCATATATGAAAGAACTACAACCAATATCATACTTAATGAGCAATAATTAAAAGCATTTCTATTAACAACAGGAAAAAGGCAAAAATGCCCACCTTTGCCACTCTTATTTAACATAGTACTGGAAGACTTAGCCACAGCAATCTGACAGGAAGAAAAAATAAAGGGATCCAAATGGGAAAGGAGGAAGTGAAACTCATTATTTGCAGATGATATGATACTCTATGTAGGAACCCCCAAAGACTCCATCAAAAATGTACTAGATTTAATAAATTAATATGGCAAAGTAGCAGGATACAAAATTAATGTCGAGAAATTGATGGAATTCTTTTTTTTTTTTTTAATCCTCACCCAAGGACATTTTTGCATCTATCTTCAGACAAAATGGGAGAAAGAGAGAGAGAGAAACATCAATGCAAGAGAGACACATCGACCGGCCACCACCCACACAACCCCAACTGGGGCCGGGGACAAACTGCAACCGATGCATGCACCCTAAACGGGAACCGAACCAGGGTCTCTGTGGACCGCAGGCCAATGCTCTAACTGCTGAGCCAAACCGGGCAGGGCTGATGGCATTCTTATATACCAATGATGAATTCACAGAAAGATAAACTAAAAAAAAAAATCTCATTTACCATTGCAGCAAAAAATTAAGATACCTAGGAATAAACTTAACCAAAGAAATAAAGAACCTATTCACAGGAAACTACATGTTATTGAAAAAAGAAATAGAGGAAGATATAAAAAAGTGGAAGCACATATTTTGTTCATGGATTGGAAGAATTAACATCATCAAAATGTTCATACTACCCAAAGCAATCTATAGATTGAATGCAATCCCCATCAAAATACCAACGACATACTTCACAGAACTAGAAAAATACTTCAAAAGTTCATATGGGACCAAAAAAAAATATTGAATACCCACAGCTATCTTGAAAAAGAAGAGCAAAGTAGGTGGATTACATTACCAGAATTCAGGTTATACTACAAAGCCACTGTAATTAAAACAGCCTGGTACTGGCACAAGAATAGGCATATAAACCAGTACAACAAAACAGAGAACCCAGAAATGGACCCAAGGCAATATGCTCAATTAATATTTGACAAAGGTGGCAGGAGCATACAGTGGAGTAAAGACAGCCTCTTTAATAAATGGTCTTGAGAAAATTGGAGAGCTACATGCAAAAAAAATGAAACTAGACTATCAGCTTACACCATACACAAGAATAAACTCAAAATGGATTAAAGAGTTAAATGTGATTCGTGAATCCATAAAAATCCTAGAAGAAAATGTAGGCCACAAAATTTCAGACATCATGCGCAGCAGAATTTTGACTGATACATCACCTAAGGCAATAGAATCAAAGGAGAAAATGAACACATGGGACTACATCAAACTCAAAAGCTTCTGTACAGCAAAAGATACAATCATCAAAATGGAAAGGCAACCCACTGTATGGAAGAGCATAATTGCCAATGATATATCAGATAAGAGGTTAATTTCCAATATATATAGAGTGCTCATACAACTGAACAGAAGGAAGACAAATAACCCAATTTAAAAATGGGTAGGGAAATTATATAGACACCTCTCCAAACAGGACATACAAATTGCTAAGAGATTTATAAGAAATGTTCAACATCACTAATCATCAGAGAGATGCAAATTAAAATAACAATGAGGTATCACCTCACACCTGTCAGAATGACTGCCATCAACAAATCATCAAACAAGTGTTGGTGAGGGTGTAGAGAAAAGGGAACTCAGTACACTGCTGGTGAGAATGCAGACTGGTGCAGCCACTATGGAAAAGAATATGGTGTTACCTCAAAAAATTAAAAATTGAACTGCCATTTGACCCAGTGATCCCACTTGTAGAAATATACACTAAAAAGCCTAAAACACCTATCAGAAAGAATATATGTACCCCCCATGTTGGTAGCTGCACTATGTACAATAGCTAAGATCTGGAAACAGCCCAAATATCCATCAGTAGATGAATGGATAAAAAAGCTGTGGGCTGTGATACATATACACAATGCAGTACTATGCAGCTGTAAGAAAGAAACATCTCTTATCCTTTGAGATGACATGGAGGGACCTGGAAAGTATTATGCTAAGCAAAATAAGCCAAACAGTGAAAGACAAGTATCATATGATCTCACTTATTTGTGGAATGTAATAAACATAACATTTTGAGGAATAGGGTAGTCCCAGAGATGTGGATGTGGGGTACAGACTGACAATCCCCAGAAGAGGGTGTGATGGGGGAGCTATAAACCACAGAACTTACATGCATGTATGCATGAACAATGTACATGTACAACAAAGCTGGGGACAGGGCGGGCATGGCGTGGGAGAGAATCAGTGGGGAAAAATGGAGAAACATCTGTAACTGAAATGAATAAGTTAATTAAAAAACATTGGTGTGGTAAATTTTGCTTTCTTATAAGACCTTCTCTGATACAGGAACCTGCTCTGTCTAGAGAAAACATTTTTCTTTCTTCCAACATGATGGGTTGTTTTGAGATGTAATAGTTCATATAGCCTTTCTGAAGATGTTTCATGCATCCAGATAATTGCCTACACTTGTTATGCAGTGGTAGATAGCTTGAAAACACCTCCTCTAATATTTTTCTCCTTCCTTTCCTATTTCATTACTCCCTTTTACTTCATTCCTGCTTACTTGGACTTGTTCTCTCTTATTAAGTGTGGAATATAAGCTTTTTGCCTAAAACTCTGTTTTTTGTTTGTTTGTTTGTCTGTTTGTGTTTTTGGTAACCCAGGCTAAAACTTGCAAAATATTTTTTTTTAATTTGGCATGGACTTAATTAAAGGTTAGGATAGTGGGGCATTCAGAGGGATGTGGACATGTTCTCTCTACCATCCCATTCCCAAATTCAGAGCATTTAAAAAATATACTTCTCCCGTGCCTCCAGGTATCTATTGCTTTTAAACTCTACCCTGAGGTTGCTCTGAAGTATTAATACTTCTGTCTTTCTTGGTCCCATTTTTTCATAAACAAAATAGAATGTGTGTTTTTTTTCTTTAGGTCCCTGTTTCAGTGCTGGGAAGCATGTTTATTATATATGATACTCAATTTATTTACACTCAGTGTATTTTTGTTTATCTTTCCGGGTCACAGTTCATCTTGTGAGTTATACAACTATCAAGGGAGAAAGAGTAGTTCTAGCCAAGATACAATTTTAAAGAGACACACAAAACAAAATGGAGAAAAAGGGCCCTCGGGCTGCTCTGCACTTCTAAAGTTAAGCTCCAAAAAATTAAAATAAGCAGACCACACACAAGGAAGCAGGCAAACTTTGTAATGCTGAGAGGACTCTTTTTCTTGGGTTAATTTCAAGAGGAAGCATGAACTGAATGAGTCACAGAATAAGTAGGACAGAATTGTCTTTCAGGGAATGTAATAGTGTGGGTGTACTCATGCCCCTTGAGAATGCTCAGCAGACACAACTTCCTGAATCCCAGATTAAATCAGGCATAAATCTTCCATGCAGAACGCTCCTAACCTCATGAACTTTTTTTTTCCCCTATGCCTACCATAAACTGAATTTTCAGATGAAGCTCATCTTTCTGTTTGATCTGCACTGTTAGTGAAGAAGTGCTATCTTCACAGAGTTAGATCTGTGGTTGATAAGAGATCCCCTAAACTGGAGCTATGCTAAACTGTGGGGCAGACAAAGTAGAAATTTGCACAATGTAGATTGAGAGCTACTTAATGGAATGTTATAGCAAAGAGATCAAAGGTGGGTCCTGAGATCGGTGTATGAGATCAAGGGTGGGATGTGCTAGAGGAGGAATTCCAGAGGAGAAAATTCTAATGGTCAAAGGAAAGTAGCCCTCTATAGTACCAGTTTTTGAAAGCTGCTGTCTATGACTGGGAATTTATGAAACTGAGCAGTTTCATGTGATTCAAGGGACCAAAGGCAGTAGAGACACAGCTCTAAAGTAAATCAATATGTCTAGATTTTGATGTGGGAGATAGAATCACAATCTAATAACTCATGATTTAACAACTATTTTGTGGCAGTTGTTTCCCCCAAAATCAAACTCTTCAGTTGACAGGGAAACATAATAAATACAGCAGACAAGAAAGAAGCTGCTCTACTTAAGAATGAGTTAGTAGAGATGGATGGATTAGATGTTTTCCCAGCCCCTCTAAAATCTGAGCTCCTGAATTCCTTCTATGCCATTTCCAGTACTCTATGGGATATTATATGAAACAAACATGCTGTCACCTGAAAACAGATAAGTAAGGGGTAGCGCGTTGGTAAGGACCCTGGAAGAATTGAAGCCAACAGTTCCCATTCTTCCTACCACTGATGAGTTTGAGTTGAATATTCTAGACTGCATTTTCTACCTCCACAATGCTCACAGAGAATATATTTGAGTGTTCAGTGCTCTAGTCATTCTTTAGAAAATATTGATAGTCTTGAACACTATTCCTCAGTAACCATCCATGTCTGTGTGTGTGTGAGAGAGTTCCATAAAATAAAGACAGCTTTCCTGCCTTTTACTTCTCAGATAAATTACCCAATACTTCAATTCCTCATCAGTTTAAGACATTTAGAATCATGCTGACCTATGATCATGCATGATCTTAGAATTTCTTCTGCCTCATTGAAGTGGCTATAGTGCTAAATGCATTTTATATGTCATTTCGTTGAAAAGATTTCATCAATGTCTGTAAGGGACATTTAGTAACAGTCTATTTCTTTCTAGTAGCCATTAAATTCCTAATATTTTATATTGAAAAATGTACTAGACCTTATTAGAAAACTACTATTTCATAGGTCCAAAACGTCCCACCAAAACACCCTCAAACCTTCCCTTGTTCATTTTACTACCTTATGTGTAAAATTTACATCATATTTTATTTTGCTTTTTCACTTTGACATGTTCTTTTTTATTATTTTCCCACAGTTTAGATTTTTAATTTTTTTTATTAATTTCGTTTTGTTACAGATATTTCTCCTTTTTTTATTCCCATTGACACACTCCTCCCCATCCCTGCCCACCACAACTGGTTTTGTTGTCCATGTCCATAGGTTATGCGTACATGCATATAAGTTCAGTGGTATATCTCTTCCCTCCCTGCACCACCCCCTTTTCTGAGGGTTGTCAGACTGCACCCTACTTCAATGTCTCTGAGTCTACCCAATTCCTCAGATTGTTATGGTTATTATATTACACAAATAAGTGAGATCATGTGATATTTGTCTTTCTCTGCTTGGCTTGTTTTGCTGAGGATAATACTTTCCAGGTCCCTCTATGTCCTCTCAAAGGATAAGAGCTCTCTCTCACTTACAGCTGCATGGTACCTCATTGTGTGTATGCACCACAACTCTTTTATCCATTTGTCTACTGATAGACACTTAGGCTATTTGTAGATTTAAGCTATTGTAAGTAGTGGAGCTAAAAAATGGGGGTACATATATTCTTTCTGATTTGTGTTTCATGCTTCTTAGGGTATATTCCTAAAAGTGGGATCACTAGATCAAATGACAATTCAATTTTTATTTTTTTGAGGTAACACCTTATTTTCCTTAGTGGCTGCACCAATCTGCATTTCCACCAACAGTGGACCAGAGACCCCTTTTCTCCACACCCTCGCAAACACTAGCTGTTTTTTTTTCTTTAATTTTATGATTTTTTAATCTTTATTGTTGAAAGTATTACAAATGTTCCCTTCATTTCTTTCCCCATTGGCCCCCTCCTCCCTGCTCCCCCCCCTCCTGCTTTCCCCAAAATATTGTCTGTGTCCGTTGGTTATACATATATGCAGATAAGTTAACATTTTATTTTATTTATTTTTTAAATTAATTTATTTATTTTTGTTACAGATGTTTCTCCTTTTCCCCCATTGACTCCCCCGTTCCTCTCCCTCCATGCACTGTCCCCAGCTTTGTTGCCCATGGCCAGTGTTCATGCATACGTACATATAAGTTCTGTGGTTTATCTCTCCCCCATGACCCCCTCTTCTGGGGATTGTCAGTCTGTATCCAACATCCACATCTCGGGGACCACCCCATTCCTCAGACTGTTATGTTCATTATATTCCACAAATAAGTGAGATCATATGATACTTGTCTTTCTCTGTTTGGCTTGTTTCACTTAAGATAATACTTTCCAGGTCCCTCCATGTAGGCTCAAAGGATAAGAGATCTCTCTTTCTTACAGCTGCGTAGTACTCCATTGTATATATGTACCACTGCTTTTTTATTAATTCATCTACTAATGAACACTTGGACTGTTTACAGACCTTAGCTATTGTAAATAGTGCTGCTACAAACATTGGGGCACATATATTTTTTTCTGATTGGGATTTCAGGTTTCTTAGTGTATATTCCTAGAAGTGGGACCACTGGGTCAAAATGAAGTTCAATTTTTAATTTTCTGAGGTAACACCATATTATTTTCCAAAGTGGCTGCACCAGTCTGCATTCCTACCAACAGTGTACTTGAGTCCTCTTTTCTCCACACCCTCGCCAACACTTGTTGTTTGATGAATTGTTGATGGCGGCCATTCTGACAGGTGTGAGGTGATACCTCATTGTTGTTTTAATTGCATCTCTCTGATGATTAGTGATGTTGAGCATTTCTTCATATGTCTCCTGGCCATTTGTATGTCCTGTTTGGAGAGGTGTCTATTTAGTTCCTATGTCCATTTTTTAATTGGGTTCTTTGTCTTCCTTTTGTTTAGTTGTATGAGCAATCTATATATATTGGAAATTAACCCCTTATCTGATATATCATTGGCAATTATGCTCTCCCATACAGTGGGTAGCCTTTCCGTTTTGATGATTGTATCTTTCGCTGTGCAGAAACTTTGGAGTTCGATGTAGTCCCATGAGTTCATTTTCTCCTTTGATTCTATTGCCTTAGGTGATGTATCAGTGAAAAGTCTGCTGCGTGTGTTGTCTGAAATTTTGTGGCCTACAGTTTCTTCTAGGATTGTTATCGATTCATGAGTCACATTTAAGTCTTTTATCCATTTTGAGTTTATTCTTGTGTAGGGTGTTAGTTGATGGTCTAATTTCATTTTTCTGCATGTAGCTGTCCAATTTTCCAAACACAATTTATTAAAGAGGCTCTCCTTACTTCACTTGCCACCTGGTCAAATATTAATTGAGCATATTGCCTTGGGTCCATTTCTGGGTTCTCCGTTCTGTTCCACTGGTCTATGTGCCTGTTCTTGTGCCAATACCAGGCTGTTTTGATTACAGTGGCTTTGTAGTATAACCGTAAATCTGGTAATGTATTCCCTCCAACTTTGTTCTTTTTTTTTTTTTTTTTTTTTATGATTGCTGTGGCTATTTGAGGTCTTTTTTGTTTCCATATGAACTACTGAAGTATTTGTTCTAATTCTGTGAAGTATGCCGTTGGTATTTTGATGGGGATTGCATTGAATTTATAGATTGCTTTGGGTAATGTGGACATTTTAATGATGTCAATTCTTCCAATTCATGAACAGGTTGTGAGCTTCCACATTTTATATCTTCCTCTATTTCTTTTTTCAATGACCTGTAGTTTATTGCAAATAGGTCATTTATTTCTTCGGTTAAGTTTTTCCTCAGTATCTTATTTTTTTTTTTGCCAGAAAGTTAAGTGGGATTCATTTCTTAGTTTCTCTTTCTGTGAGTTCATCATTAATGTATAAGAATGCCATCTATTTCTTGACATTAATTTTGTATCCCGCTACTTTGCCAAATTCATATATTAAGTCTAGTGAATTTTCGATGGGGTCTTTGGGGTTTTCTACGTATAGTATCATGTCATCTGAGAATAATGACAGTTTCACTTCCTCCTTTCCAATTTGGATCCCTTTTATTTTTTCTTCCTCTCTGATTGCTGTGGCTAAAACTTCCAGTTCTATGTTAAATAAGAGTGGAGAAAGTGGGCATCCTTGTCTTGTTCTTGTTCTTAAGGGAAATGCTTTTAGTTTTTGCCCATTGAGTATGATGTTTTCTGTAGGTCTTCCATATATGCCCTTTATTATGTCCAGATATGATTCCTCTATTCCCACACTGCTGAGCGTTTTTATCAGAAATGGATGCTGGATTTTGTTGAAGGGTTTTTCGGCATCTATTGATATGATCATATGGTTTTTATTCATTTTATTTATGTGGGGTATCACGTTTATTGATTTGTGAATATTGTACCAGCCTTGCATCCCTGGGATGAATCCCACTTGGTCATGGTGAATAATTTTTTTGGTGTACTGCTAGATCCAATTTACTAGAATTTTGTTCAGGATTTTGGCATCTATGTTCATCAGAAATATTGGCCTGTAGTTTTCTTTCTTTGTATTGTCTTTTTTTTGCTTTTAGAATTAGAATTATGCTGGCTTCATAAAATGAGTTTTGAAGGCGTCCTTCTTCTTGAATTTTTTGAAATAGTTTGAGGAGAATGTGTGTTAGTTCTTCTTTGAATGTTCGGTAAAACTCCACCGTGAAGCCACACATGCCTGGGCTTTTGTTTGCTAGGAGAGTTTTGATTACCTCTTCAGTTGCTTCTATTGTTCTTGGTCTGTTCAAATTTTCTATTTCTTCCTGGTCCAGTTTTGGGAAACTATGTGGTTCTAGAAATTTGTCCATTTTGTTTAGATTGTTAAATTTGTTGCCATATAATTGTTCATAGTAGTTGTTGGCAATCTTTTGCATTTCTGTGGTTTTAGTTGTTACTTCTCCTCTTTCATTTCTGATTTTGTGTATTTGTGTTCTTTCTCTTTGTTTCTTGGTGAGTCTTGCTAAGGGTCCAACAGTCTTATTTATCTTTTTGAAAAACCAGCTCTTTGTTTCATTGATCCTTTGAATTTTTTTTTTTTTTTTTTGGACTCTATGTCGTTTATTTCGGCTCTGATCTTTACTATTTCCTTCCTTCTACTTGCTCTGGGGTTTTCTTTTTGGTTTCTCTCTAGTTCTTTAAGGTGTGAGGTTAGTCTATTAGAGATTTTTGTTTGTTTGTTTTTTGAGGTAGGCCTGTAGTGCTATGAACTGCCCTCTCAGAACTGCTTTCACTGCACCCCATAGATTTTGTGTTGTTTTGTCTTCATTTTCACTGGTTTCCAGGAAGTTTTTAGTTTTTTTCTTGATCTCCTCCGTAACCCATTCATTGTTTAATAGCATGTTATTTAGCTTCCATGTGTTCAAATGTGTTTGCATATTCTTGTTGCAATTGATTTCTAATTTCACGTCATTGTGATCTGAGAAGATGTTTGATATGATTTCAGTCTTCTTGAACCTGTAGAGACTTAGTTTGTGTCCTAACCTTTGGTCTATCTTTGAGAATGTCCCATGTGCACTTGAGCAGAATGTGAATTCTGTAGTTTTGGGGTGTACTTCTCTCATATATATATATATATATATATATATATATATATATATATATATATATATATATATGAAAAATCCATTTGGTCTCCTGCTTCATTTAGAGTCTCTGGTTCCTTGCTATTTTTTTGTCTTGAGGATCTATCCAGTGATGTCAGCGGTGTGTTGAAGTCCCCTGCTATGTTTGTATTGCTATCAGTTTCTCTTTTGAAGTCCTCTGGAAGACTTTTAATTTATTTTGGTGCTCCTATATTGGGTACATATAGGTTTATCAAGGTTATATCTTCCTGTTGGATAGACACTTTCAATATTATGTAGTGGCCTTCTTTATCTCTAGTTATAGCCTTCATTTTGAAATCTATTTTATCAGATATGAGTATTGCTACCCCAATTTTTTTTTTCCTTTCCGTTTGTTTGGAACATTTTTTTCCATCTCTTCACTTTCAACCTATGTGAGACTTTCATTGTGAGGTTGGTCTCTTGTAAACAACATATAGATGAGTCATGCTTTCTTATTCAATCAGCTACTCTGTGTATTTTTATGGGAGCATTTAATCCATTTACATTTAAGGTGATCATTGGTATGTACTTAGTTATTGCCATTTTTGTTTAGTGTGGTTCTATTTTTCTTCTCATTTCTCCTGCTGATTACAGCAGTTCTTTTAACATTTCCTGCAGTGCTGGTTTGGTGCTAATGTATTCCCTTAGCCTTTTTACCTTCTATTTTGAATGATAGCTTTGCTGTGTACACTAGTCTTGAATTCAGATCCTTGTTTTTCATGGTGGTAATTACCTCATGCCATTCCCTTCTGGCCTGTAGTGTTTCTGTTGAGAAGTCAGCTGAGAGCCTAATGGGGTGTCCTTTGTAGGTAACCTGTTGCTTATCTCTTGCTGCTTTTAGGATTCTCTCTTTGTCTTTAATTTTTGGCACTTTGATTACTATATGTCTTGGTGTGGGCCTGTTTGGGTTCTTCTTACTTGGGCCTCTCTATGCTTCTTGAACTTGAATGCCTTCTTTCTTCACCAAATTAGGGAATTTTTGTGTCACTATTTCTTCAAATATATTTTCTAACCCTTGCTCATTTTCTTCTTCTTCAGGGACTCCAATGATGCAAATGTTATTACATTTCCAGTTGTCCCACAGTTTTCTTAAGCCGTCTTCCTGTTTTTTTTAATAGCTTTTTCCTTTTGTTTTTCTGATTGGCTGATTGTTTTTTACCCTATCTTCTAATTCATTGATCCAGTCCTCAGCTTCCTCTACTCTGCTATTTAGATTTTCCAACATGTTCTTTATTTCTGCTATGTCATTGTTCATTTCTTCTTGCTGGTTTTTAATTTTAAACTGGTTGATTTTCAACAGTACTATGTCTTTACTCATGGTGCTCATGTCCTTACACATGCTGTTGACCTTCCTCAAGATCATGGCTTTGAATTCTAGTTGTGTTAATTTGCTTAAGTGCACCTCATTTATCTCATCTTCGGTAGAGGTCTCTTGTTCTTTCATTTGGCTTTTGTTTCTGTGTTTCACCATTTTGGGTATCACAGTGGGCTTTGGAGCCTGCCAAATTTTCCCTGTGGGTGTTGGTGTTTTGCTGTTTGTGGGTCCCTCTCCTGAGTTTGGATGAGTCAGGGAGGACCCACTTTAAACACCACTGTCAAGTCTTACTTTCTGGTTATGGTTGCTAGCCCAGTGTATGGTAGTTATTGTCTAGCTTTTTTGCCTGTAGGCCATTAGTAGTGGTCACCTGAAGAACCTTGGTTTCTGAGTTGAATGAAAAACTCTCTCAGGTGCTCAATGTAAGAGGATTTCCTGTAGGTGGGGCAGATGCTGGTTCTTAATAGGCCTCAATTAGCATTTCAATGGCCACCAGGTGTGGTTTAATCTCTGAGGAAGGGTCCATGGCTTCTCTCCAAGGCCCAGTGAAGGAGTAAGATGACCACAGTCCTGTGTGGCTGCAACTCAGCAAAAACTCTGAGTGCCCTCCAAATCCCAAGTGTCCCCACACTCTGCCCTCCCTCTGCTGGAGCCCAAGGTGAGTGGCTGCTACTAATTTAGCCTCTGTCCTGGCTATGCACTGAGGAGCTGCTTGGGACTTTAACCTGAGGGTGTTGCTTTCAGCCAAGGCAGTCCCTCTGGCCATGGCTGGGCAGCTCCTAACTGAGGGCGTAGCATGTAGCTGAGGCTGCAGGTCCCAGCCAAGGCTGCTGCAGGTCTCTGCTGAAACCGCAGGTCTCAGCTGAGGCCACATGTCCCAGCCAGGTCCGCAAGTCCCAACCAAGGGCGCAGCTCCCAGCTCAGGCCACTGCAGAATGTGGGCTTCCAGTCCGCTCTTGCATCTTCGAAAGCCTACCAGGATTGAGTCATTGTCCCTGATTATGTGGTCCTCCAAGCTGCTTTTCGGTTGCCTTTTCCTGACGATTTGTCTTTATTTTTGTTGTAATTCCAGTTGGGTCCTGGGAGATGCTCTGTGTAGCTTACATTCACTCTGCCATCATTTTCCTAGTCCAACACTTGCTGTTTGATGATTTGTTGATGGCGGCCATTTTGACAGGTGTGAGGTGATACCTCATTGTTGTTTTAATATGCATCTCTCTGATGATTAGTGATGTTGAGCATTTCTTTGTATGTCTCTTGACTATTTGTATATCCTGATTGAAGAGGTGTCTCTTTAGGCCCTCTACATATTTTTTAATTGGGTTCTTTGTCTTCCTTCTGTTGAGTTGTATGAGTATTCTATATATTTTAGAAATTAACCCCTTATCTGATATATCATTGGCAATTGTACTCTCATATACTCTCATATCCATTTTGGTGGTTTCTGTCAGAAGTTTTTGAGTTTGATGTAGTCCCATATGTTCATTTTCTCCTTTGTTTCTGTTGCCTTAGGTGATGTTTCAGTAAAAATTCTGGTGTGTATGATGTCTGAAACTTTGTTGCCTACCTCTTCTTCTAAGATTTTCATGGATTCATGGGCCACATGTATATCTTTTATCCTTTTTGAGTTTATTCTTGTGTATGGTGTAAGTTGATGGTTTAGTTTTATTTTTTTACATGTAGCTGTCCAATTTTCCCAACACCATTTATTAATGAGGCTGCCTTTACTCCATTGTAAGCTCTTGCCTCCTTTGTCAAATATTAATTGAGCATAATATCTTGGGTCCATATCTGTATTCTCTCTGCTGTTCCACTGGTCTATATGCCTGTTCTTGTGCCACTACTAGGCTGTTTTGATTATAGTAGCTTTGTAGTATAACCTGATATCCAGTATTGTGACCCTACCTATTTTGTCCTTTTTCAAGATTGCAGTGGCTATTCGTGGTCTATTTTGGTTCCATATAAACTTTTGAAGTATTTGTTGTAGATTCATGAAATATGTTGTTGGTATTTTGATGGGGATTTCATTCAATCTACAGATTGCTTTGGCTAATATAGACATTTTAAAGATGTTAATCCTTCCAATCCATGAACAAGGTATGTGACTCCACTTTTTTATATCTTCATCAATTTTTTTTTTTTTCAATGTCCTGTAGTTTTCTGCAAATAGGTCCTTTACTTCTTTGGTTAAGTTTGTTTTTAGGTATCTTAATTTTTTTTTTTTTGCTGCTATCATAAATGGGATTGTTTTTTTAGTTTCTCTTTCTGTGAGTTCATCATTGGTGTATAAGAATGCTGTTGATTTCTTGAGGTTAATCTTGTGTCCTGCTACTTTGCCAAATATATTTTTTAACTCTAGTAAATTTTAGATGTAGTCTTTAGGGTTTTCTATATATAATATCATGTCATCTGCAAATAATGACAGTTTTAGTTCCTCCTTTGCAATTTGGATTCCTTTCATTTTTTCTTCATGTCTGATTGCTGTGGTTAAGACTTCCAGTACTATGTTAAATAAGAGTGGCAAAAGTGGGCATCCCTGTCTTTTTCTTGTTCTTAATAGAAATGCTTTTAATTTTTGACCATTGAGTATGATGTTGGCTGTAGGTGTTTCATATATGGCTTTTATTATGTCAAGATATGATTCCTCTATTCCCAGGTTGCTGAGCATTTTTATCAGAAATGGGTGCTGGATTTTGTTGAATGCCTTTTCAGCATCTATTTATATGATTATGTGGTTTTTATTCTTCATTTTCTTTATGTGGTGCATCACATTAAGTGATTTGCGAATATTGTACCAACTTTGCATACCTGGGATGATTCCCACTTGGTCATGCTGAATAATTTTTTTGATATATTGCTAGATTTAATTTGCTAGTATTTTGTTCAGGATTTTGGCATCTATATTTATCAGGGATATTGGCCTGTAGTTGACTTTCTTTCTAGTGCCTTTTTCTGATTTTGGAATTTGAATTATGCTGACATCATAAAACGAGTTTGGAAGTCTTTCTTCTTTTTGAATTTTTTGAAAGAGTTTGAGGAGAATGGGTGTTAGTTCTTTCTTGAATGTTCCGTATAACTTTCCCATGAAGCCATCCGGGCCTGGGCTTTTGTTTGCTGCTAGAGTATTAATTACCTGTTCAATATCCTTAGTTGTTATTGGTCTGTTCAATTTTTCTATCTCTTCCCAGTCCAGTTTTGGAAGACTATGTGTTTCTATAAATTTGTACATTTTGCTTAGATTGTCAACTGTGTTGTTATATAATTGCTCATAGTATATATTAAGCATCCTTTGTATTTCTGTGGTGTCAGTTGTTACTTCTGTGCTTTCATTTCTGATTTTGTGTATTTGGGTTCTCTCTCTTTGTTTCTTGGTGAGTCGAGCTACGGGTTCATCAATCTTGTTTATGTTTTTGAAAAACCAGGTCTTTGTTTCATAAATCCTCCGAGTTGATTTTTGGGTCTCTATGTCATTTTCTTCTGCTCTGATTTTTACTAGTTTCTTCCCTCTATTTGCTCTGGGGTTTTCTTTTTTGTTGTTGTTGTTTACAGTTCTTTACACTGTGAGGTTAGATAATTTATTAGAGATTTTTCTGGTTTCTTGATGTAGACCTGTAGTGCTATGAACTTCCCTCTCAGAACTACATTTGCTGCATCTCATAGATTTTGTGTTGTTGTGTGCTCATTTTCATTGGTTTCCAGGAAGTTTTTAATTTTTTTTATTGATCTCCTTGGTATCCCATTCATTCTTTAGTAACATGCTATTTAGCCTCCATGTGCTCCAATGTCTTTGCATGTTCTTGTTGCAATTGATTTCTAGTTTCATGACATTGTTATCTGAGAAGATGCTTGATATGATTTCAATCTTCTTGAACTTGTAGAGACTTAGTTTGTGTCCTAACATGTGGTCTATCTTTGAGAATGTCCCATGTGCAAATGAGAAGAATGTGAATTTCCTAGTTTTGTGGTGTAATTCTCTTTAAGTATCTATTAAATCCATTTGTTCTAGTGGTTTATTTAGGGTTTCTTTTCTTGCTAAGATTTTTGTCTAGAGGATATATCCAGTAAGGTTAGCGGGGTGTTGATGTTCCCTGCTATGATTGTTTTGCTATTGTTTCCTCCTTTGAAGTCCTCCAGAAGATTTTTAATATATGTTGGTGCTCCTATATTGGGTGCATATATGTTTACCAAGGTTATATCTTCCTGTTGGATAGATTCTTTCAATATTATGTAGTTGCCTTCTTTGTCTCTACTTATGGCCTTCATTTTGCAGTCTATGTTATCAGATATGTAACCAACATATATATGAGTCATGCTTTCTTATCCAATCAGCTACTCTGTGTATTTTTATCAGAGCAGACAATCCATTTACATTTAAATAATTATTAACATGTACTTATTTATTGCCATTTTTAGTTTAGTGTGGTTACATTTTTCTTCCTATTTCTTCTACTAATGACAGCAGTCTTTTTTACATTTCTTGCGGTGCTGGTTTGGTGCTAATGTATTCCCTTAGCTTTTTTTTTTTTTTTGTCTGGGAAGCTTTTTATTTGACCTTCTATTTTGAATGATATCCATGCTGGGTAGAGTAGTCTTGGATTCAGATCCTTGTCTTTCATGACCTTGATTACTGTATGTCATTCCCTGCTGTCCTGTAGTGTTTCTGTTGAGAAGTCAGCTGTGAGTCTTATGGGGTTTCCTTTGTAGGTAACCTGTTGCTTATCTCTTTCTGTTTTTAGGATTCTTTGTCTTTAATTTTTGGCATTTTAATTACTATGTGTCTTGTTGTGTGTTTGTTTGTGTTCTCCTTAGATGGGGCTCTCTGTACTTCTTGATCTTGAATGCCTTATTTTTTTCACCAAATTAAGAAAATTTCTGTCACTATTTCTTCAAATGTATTCTCTAACCTTTGCTCATTTTCTTTGTCTCTTTGGACTCCTGTTATGCAAATATTATTACGTTTTTAATTGTTCCAGTTTCCTTAAGCTGTCTTTTTGTTTTTAATTATTTTTTCTTTTGGTTATCTGATTGGTTGATTTTTTTCTACCCTGTCTTCTAATTCACTGATCTGGTCCTCAGCTTCCTCTACTCTTATGTTTAGACCTTCCAATGTGTTTATTTCTGCTACGTCATTCTTCATTTCTTCTCGGTGGTTTTTATTAGCTAATTGGTTGATTTTCAATGTTTCTATGTCTTTACTCATGGTGCTGATGTCCTTACAATGCTGTGCGTTCTCTCATGATCATGGCTCTGAATTCTAGCTCTGTTAACTGCATTTCATTTATCTCATCTTCAGTACAGTTTTCTTGTTCTTTTTTGGGGGATTTGTTTCTATGTTTAACCATTTTGGCTATCTCAGTGGGTTTGAAGACCGCCAAATTTTTCCTGTGGGTGTTGGTGTTCTGCTGTTTGTGGCTCCCTTTACTGGGTTTAGATCAGCAAGGGAGAACCTATGTTAAATACCACTGTCAAATCTTATTTTCCTTGGTAGATTTGCAATTCCAGGAATGGTTCAGTTATCCTCTAGTTTTACCTGGAAGCTATTAGTCTCAGTTACTTGAAGAGCCTTGGGTTCTCAATTGAATGAAAATATCCCTCAGGTGTTCAATGTAAGAATATTTCCGGAGGGTGGGACAGATGTTTGTTGTTAATGGGCCTCAATTTGCATTTCAGTGGCACACCGGGTGAGGTTGAATCTTGGAGGAAGGGGCTGCTGCCTCTCCCCAGAGCCCTGTGAAGGAGTAAGATGGCCTTCTTCCTTCGTGGCTGCAACTCTGCTAAAGCTTCAAGTGCCCTCCAAATCCCAAGTGTCCCCACACAGTTCCAATCCAATCTGCCCTTCCTCTGCCTGAGACCAAGGTGAGTGGCTGTGGCTATTTTAGCACCTTGTCTGGTTCTCTGCACTTTGGAGCAGCTTGGGAGTTTAACTCTGAGGGCATTGCTCACAGCTAAGACTGCTGCTGTCCTAGGGCTCCCAGTCCCCCCCTCCCCCATTGCATCTCTGCAATCCTACCAGGATGGATTCAGTGTCCTTGCAAGCTGCTTTTCTGTTGCTTTTTCCCAACAATTTGTCTTTAATTTAGTTCTAGTTCCAGTTTGTCCCTGGGAGACGGTCTTTGTAGCTTCCTTTCACTCTGCCACCATTTTAGAATCCCTGCCACCCTTTGGATTTTTAACTGACCATGTTTTTTTTTTTTTTTTCCTTAATGAATATAGCATAGGCTTTTACCTAATCACCAAGACCACCCACTCAAAATCATACATTTGTTAAAATGAATCCATATGCTTATAGACATTTTTTGTAGAACCCATTTATGTCTGTGTTTAATACTGGAATTTCTTGACTCTCATGTCATTTTTATTTTTTCATTCTTGGATTTCTCCTGTTTTTGGTTTTGCTGAACCACATTCTTAAGTAACTTTAACTTGTTTTCAAAAGTGTGTGTAGTTATTGAGTTTTCTCAATCTTTGCCTGTGCAAAATGTCTTTTTTATTCAAGTCTTGTTAAAAACTTTCCTGGATATAAAATATTATGTTGAAAAAATGTTCCTTCAGAACTTTAAGACATTGCATGATTGTTTTCCTGCATGTTGTATTTGTTATATCAAGTATCATTGTGGTTTCTTTTTCCATTTTCCACTTACCTCTCACCCCCAGAAACTTTTAGCATCATGCTTTTATCGCATTATTATGACATTTTTTTTTTTTTTTTTGTCTAAGTGTGAGTTTTTCTGTACTTATTCTGCTGGACATTTTTTGAGCTCTTAAAGTTGAATATATAATTTTATTAAAATCTGGGAAGTTTTCTTCTTTTATTTCTTTGGTTATGTCCTTCCCTCCATTTCTTTCTGCATCTGTCTGGAATTATGATTAGAAACATATTCAACCTCATATGTGTAATTCATATCTTTTAATTTTCTTTTAATTTTCTTTCTTTTCTCAAGTGTATTGACTTATATTTTTAATTTTTAAGAATATGTTCCTTTGCATGTTCATTTAAAAAATATTTTATTCTTATTTCATGTGTGCAATATTTTCTCATATATTTGAGGATTTTAAATAGATTTCTTTTTGCCCTGGCTGGTTTGGCTCAGCAGTTGGAGTGTCGGCCTGCAGACCAGAGAGTCCCAGATTCGATTCCTGCTAAGGGCATGTACCAAAAATAAATAAATAAATAACTCTTTTTTTGTTTGTTTTGTTTCCTGAATCATCTCTTATTTCTCTGAAGTCTTTTAAAAATAATTACATGAGGATCTTCTCTTGTGATTTGTTGGTTTCTTCAAATGCCATGTAATTCTATGTTGTACATTTGAACTTATAAATGCAAAAACAGGTTGATATTTTTTAAGTAGGTAGTATTGATTTCCTCTGGTATTGTGTAGATATTTTGCCACTGAAAGGAAAGAAATATCATTAATGGGAGAGCTTTATTTTGGAGGGTGAAGGGACAAAAATAAGGAAGGCAGGTTGAATCTCTCCTGTAGTCAAAAACAAAGATGCTTTTGCCACAGGGTTTCCAGAAAAAACACAGGACTCCAGACCTCAATTTCTTTATAAAACAATTCTTCTATTTGAAAGTAGAGATAGTCTCTCCACATGGGGTGTGAAGGTGGAGTACTTCTTAGAGCTGTTTTTGACAATATTTCAGTTAATCATCCTGTGTCCCACCTTACTTCCCAATCCAACTTTTTGTAGCTGATAGCTCCTGGCTCACAATCTCTCCACTTTCAGAGGTTTTCCAGCTCTCTCTTCCTTTTCTGTATTCTGTATTGTCAGCTGTTGCATCTACCTCTATTTTATTTGTCAAAATAACCACTTATGTTTTCAGTATTTCATAAATTTATCAAAATCTCTGGTCCATCCTTGGCCATTTATTCCCTTTTTAGTTCTATTATAGATGTATTATATTTTATACTTCTTTACTGTTAATTCAGAGAAATTTGGAAAGAAAAGATAAAGCTTGCCATCCTTAAGGAGGTTGAAGGAATTTTAGATAAACCTCATTCTACTGAAAACTGCTTCAAGAAAAAGAGAATTATAGAAAGATTCATGATATTTATTCTAATTTATATATAGTAGTTCCATCTTTCAAAAAATTATTTTCAGAAATTATTTTGGCATTCTATATATTAAAGTACTGATTGGCATGCCCTATTAATTATGCATGATGCCATTTTAACATTTATATACACATGTTAATTCTTATTAAATTGCCCATACTGTATAATTATCACCTGTATGCACATGTTTACAAAGTTTATAGTTCACAAAGTAATAACATATATCTCGCATTGAAACTAATTTAAAGCCTTTAAGGTAGGTGTGTCAGGTTATACTAGCTACTGCATAATAAAGACAATTTGATTGCTTTGTTTCTATTATTGGAGTTGCCATTAAAATTGCTGAAAATGATCTTAATATTCTATAAATTATGTAGTTTTTCTTGTACCCTATTTTCTAATCTTTAAACTTAGATTAAAAATGGTAATTATCTCTCCCTGATCAATATGGCTCAGTTGATTGAGCGGCATCCCATGCACCAGAGGGTCAGTGGTTTGATTCCAAATTAGGGCACATACTTGGGTTGTGGGCTTGATCCTCCGTAGAGGGCATGCAGGACCAGCTGATACATGTGATCTATGTTTCTTTCTCTTTTTCCCCCTTTCTCTAAAATCAATAAAAATATATTTTTTAAAAAGTGATAACTCCCTCAAGGGGTCATGACAAGAAATTATAATACCTGTAAACACTTAGAAGAGTACCTAGCACATAATAAATTATCAAGAAATATTACCTGTTATGTTTATTATTTTTTCTTCATAATTGTCTCTTATTCTTTTTTACAAATGACAAAACGATGTGGCATCAGTCAAGTCACTATGAGACTCAGTTAATAAGAAGCAGCTCTTGAACACAAATTCGTATGTTCTGACTCCAAATTCAAGTTTTTCCAACACACCATATTGTTTTAACATGCTAAGAAAATTAAAGTTGGAAATGATCATAAAATTATCTCTTCTCTCCTTAACCACTGACCAAAGATGTGCTGTTATAAAAATTCTGTGGATAGAAGTTGGGGAAAGTGGTAATCTATTTAAAACAAACTTTCAGTATCTTTTACCTGTGTTTTTTCATTACTAACCTATTAAATATTTGACATAATGTTTTGCAGTTATTAAGCTAACATTTGCCCCAGTTAAAGGAGCTTCTTGAGAATATAAAACAGATCATTTATTTTTATTACCAATGAAGAATAAATAAAAGTTATGTAAATATTAAGCTCAAAGATATTTGATTAAAGTTACTTAAACAAAGAGGCATTAGTGACAATACCAAACATATGTACTCACTTCCATATTCTTGGCTCCTCTAGAAACAGTCAATTACAAAAGTGACACTTACTGCATAAACTTTTTTTTTTTTTATCCTCACCCGAGGACATTTTTCCATTTTTTTGTTCAGATAGAGCGGGAGGGAGAGAGAGAGAGAAACATCGACGTGAAGGGACACATCGAGTGGCTGCCACCCGCACGACCAACCAGGGCCGGGGACAAACTGCAACCGAGGTATGTGCCCTTAGCGGGAACCGAACCCAGGTTTCTCTGTACTGCAGGCCGATGCTCTAACCGCTGAGCCAAACTGGCCAGGGCACTGCATAAACTTTTTAGGAAAGTTTGTACCACTACTGTTCTTTAGATATAAAATTAATTGAACTATCAGTACATCAATCATAGAAAGTACATGTTTAAACAAACAAATAAATGGTCGGAGGCTGGCGTATTCAAGAACCTGCCAAGGCATATATTGTCTTCCATTAGTGGTTACTCTTATTTCTGATCCTACGATAAGGTTTGAGGATATAGATTCTAGAATTTCTTTGCCTTTTTTTCTTTTATAATTTCTTTCTTCTTCTTATATTTACACACTCCAGAATGTCTGCATTAATTCTTCTGAAGCGTCAGAGCAATGGAATCAAAGCCTTTTAATGCATAAAAATTTTTGTTTGTGACAGGAAAAAAACAGACGGGAGATGAACAGGTTTTATTACTCCAGAGATATCAATGGCATTGCATGAATATAAATAAGTAATGCTAAATAACATGCACCCTATTTTTATTTTTCTCCATCAGATTTTCCCAAATCCAGTGTCACAGACAGAAGATAATTTTTAGCAATAGAAGAGGTGGACAAAAAATAAGAAATAAAGTTTTCTTCCTTATCACAGGGCACCAGAAGAGCACAAAATAAAGTCTTGAAGCTGATATACCAAAACTATATACATAGCATTAAAACTATGATAAACCTTTTATGAATTTCAAAATTAACATGGAATAGTTGCATGTATTTTATAACACATGACGTGGCCATCCACATTTTTAGGTGTGTTGATGTCTTTTTAAGAATGTAGCTGGTATGTATTTGTTGATGGTTGGACTTGAGATTATTATTAACCAGTGTCTATACTGAGAGTCACTACTGCTCAGAATCTGATGAACTAATGGGCCAGAAATTTCTAAAACATCTTGGATAAAAAGAGATTTAGGGGTTCTGTAAGACCTGAACAAAAGGTTGATCAAATCTACAACAGAGTTGTCTGGGCAAGAGCATCCTTGGTTCTTCCCAACACCCACGCCATGAGTTGAGGATGGGAGGGTGCCTTAAAAGCAATAGCCAAGTGTGGCAATGCTTAATTATGGGTGTTCTGATTCCTGTTTATTTCTCACTGCTAACTACTGTCTGTCGCTAGCTTTGTATGCTGCTCTTCCAAGAAAAAGCCAGTGGCCAGACATGACTCTGAAATTTCAACAGCTATAGTGGATATCAGATGACTCATTTCTTTGAGGACTGGGCAGAGAGGTTTGCGTTTGACCTTAGATCATACTCAGTTCAGCAATTTTTAATTGCACATGTCTGTCATATGTTGGCTTTTCTATAAAACAGACTCTGATTTGGAGATTAGCATACAGGAAGTTATTAGAAGGGTTCTGGGTAGTAACATTGATTGTAGCAAGGGGAAGGAAGAAAGAGTGGAAAGAGGGAAAAGTCCAGCTCTGATGAAGTTTCAATGGCAAGTTCCAATTAGCTCTTTAGGGAGTTCTGAAGCTGGAATGGAATTTTACAGTTGTCCTTATTTGGGACCAAATGGACAGGCCCCTTAGACTCCCACATTGGTGAGTCATTGAGTTTGGGTGCCCCCAAGAAGGAGGCTTGGTCTTGAACAAAATGTTTCTCTTCAGCTGAGATAGTCCTGGAGAGGAGAGGACTGACAGTTGAGAGTTGTCTGCTGAGGGCACTCTCAGCAGCTGTAATCCTGAAGTCGGGATCTGGATGGTGGATCACTGTGTTCACCACAAGGGCTAATTTCAGTGCAGCCAAGTTTCAGTTCAAGCACCAAGCCTAGCCTGTGATTTGAAGAGTGTGATACCTCCTATAAGACATTCTACCTATCTGTAAGTAGCAGAGTTTACCCTTGTTCAATGTCAAATCTAAAGTTAGGGACCTGGCTAGTTTTGATCAAACTTAGAACCTTATGGAAAGCTTTAAGACAGTGTTAAAAATAGCAAGAATTTTAAATGTAGTCAACAGTGACTGACACTGTTGTAGATTTCTCCTTGCATTATTTAATAAAGTCCTCACAACATCCCCCATGGCATAGGTAGTTCTGCATCTCACAACTGAAAAAATTGAGGGGACAGTGGCAGTGAGAAGACTATGTGTGCCTCCTTTACTGTCAATCAGGGAAGTTGAGGAATTCAGCCTGGGTTCTGGGTTATCCCAGGTGTACCATGGATCTTTTTTTTTTTTTCTGTATTGTCTTTATCCTCAGTTGCTTCCAGAAGAGCAAGGTACTTGCCCACATAGCTGTAAAAGGTAATGTGTCAGCCAGAGAGGACATCAGCTTTCCAAGAAAATAAAAACTTTACCTGAATATTTTTCTGAGTTCTAAACAAGAGTAGTTATTGAATCAATTTGAAAACAGACTTCAAAATCTATTTTCAATCTATGTTCCCCATATATAAAGACAGATATTGCATGACTATATATAAACATCACCTACCCTTGCCTTTATAAACCCTGCTGGGTGATCTTTTGGTCTCTGCTACTTATGAGACAGAGAACCTTACCTCTAAGATAAGACTGTTGGACTAAAGGATCTTTAATGCCCTTCCCAGATATAAAAATGTATGTTGTTATAAAATTTGGTAGTAATTGATCAAGAGGATTCAGAAGAAAAAAGAATTAGAAACACTCTGAGAATATAAAGGGCCATATATTACTATATATACCTGAATATGGTTTTTACTTGTGGTTTGGATTCATGAGACAAAATTAATTTCTTTGTTTGATAAACTCTGCTGTGTCCTAGATGTCTCAGTGTATTTAAAACTTAAGTCTGGCCAGTGTAGCTCAGTGGTTGGGTGTCGATCCACTCACTAGGAGGCCACTGGTTCGATTCTGGTCGGGACGCATGCTCAGGTTGTGGGCTCAATCCCCAGTGCACTGCATGCAGGAGGCAGCCGATCGATATTCTCTCTCATCAATGTTTCCATGTCTCTCTCCCTCTCACTTCCTCTCTCTCTAAAATCAATAAAGAAAAAAAATAAATATTTAAAAAATTAAAATAAAAAATGACTTTACATTTAATTTATTTTTTAAATTTTTTATTTATTTTTTTGTTACAGATGTCTCTCCTTTTTTACCCCATTGGCACCCCCCTCCCCACCCCACCCCCGCCCCGTCCCTGGCTTTGTTGTCCATGTCCATTGGTCATGCATACATGCATATAAGTTCTGTGGTTTAGCTCCTCCCACCCCCACCCCCTGTTCTGAGGGATGTCAGTCTGTGCCCTACTTCCATGTTTCTAGGTCAACCGTATTCCTCAGACTGTTATGTTCATTATATTCCATATATAAGTGAGATCATGTGGTATTTGTCTTTTTCTGCTTGGCTTATTTCACTTAGGATAATACTTTCCAGGTCCCTCCATGTCGTCTCAAAGGATAAGAGATCTTTCTTTCTTACCGCTGCATAGTACTCCATTGTGTATATGTACCACAGCTTTTTTTATCCATTCGTCTACTGATGGACACTAGGGCTGTTTTCAGATCTTAGCTATTGTAAATAGCGCTGCTATGAACATGGGGGTACATCGGGCCTGGTTAGTACTTGGATGGGTGACTTTATATTTAAACCATGGTGTGGCTCAGTGGTTGAGTGTCAACCCATGCACCCAGAGGTCGCTGATTCGATTTCTGGTCAGGGCACATGCCCAGGTTGTGGGCCTGATCCCCAGTGGGGAGCATGCAGGAGGCAGCCAATTGATGTTCTCTTTCATCAATGTTTACATATCTTTCTCCCTTCCTCTCTCTCTAAAAATCAATAAAAAAAAACAACATTAAAATCCTGCTTAGTGTTCTCCCATTTCATCTCCAGTTTTACAATCTTGGTGGTGATGAAAACACCAAGGACACCTTCAAAGAGGTTAATTGAGAAGCAGCTACTCAAGCTTTACCTTTTTAGACTGTCACCTTTTTCACTTTTTCTTCACTTGTGCCCCTCACAGCTCATGGCACTAAAGCTTAAGGGGCCTCAGGAAACAAGCTGTATTTGAGTAGATAAATCATAGAGGAATTATAAGAATCCAATTTAACAGGAAGAAGAAATGTTCAAGTGCAACTTCTTAGTTCCATTCTTCAACATCTATAAGGGATTCTGCTGGGAAATGTCAGACATGTAGGTACAGATCCTACCAAAAGTCCTTCGGTACAGTGGGAGAAAAGAGATGCATATGGAAATGCCTAGTACTATTATAGAGATGATCAGCAATTTAACAGATGCAGAGAAAATGTGTGCATATGAGAAAATAATAATAGCTAGCATTTATTGACTACTCACTAAATGCAATGATTTTTACTAACATCATTCTATTTAATCATCCCAATAACCATAAATGAGGTGTATTATTACTATCATCACTTGATAGTGGGGAAGCTTGGCTCAAAGAGGTGACATACTTTGCTTCATGTGGCTCAGCTAATATATAATAGAACCTAGATTCAAATCAAGATCTTTTTATCACCAAATCCTTTCCTGTCAATTGTTGTACTCTTCTGCTTCCGCCAAGGTAGGCACCCACTATTCTGACTTAAAAACTTGAGGGTGATTTGCATTAAATGTGGAAGACTGAGTAATACACACAGTGAAACAAGAAGACATATACTCTGGGAAAAATGATTAACCCAAGCAAAATGGATATCTGGAAAAGTCCCGGGGCTCTGCAGGTGGCAGTGGGAATGCCCACTGCACTAATAGTTGTGTGTGTGGCAGTGGGGTGTGGGAGTGTTCAGGAGGATGGGGAGGAGAGACTATTGAAAGAGTTGCATGGGGAGGGGTGGAGACACAATAAGTATAGCTGTGATTTTAAATATGCAGCATACCTGTGGAAGCTTTTCAACAAATCCATGTGCAGTCCTGATATTCAATGCGATGAAATTTTGCAAAATTTTATACACATTACACACACACACACACACACACACACACACACTCCCAGTAACAGTGAGGTCTGTCCTGCAGAGAATAGAGCTCAGCTAGTTTAAAAGCTATATTATTGAGAAGATATGAAAACAACCTAAGTGTCCACTGACAGATAAATAGATAAGGAAGTTGTGGCATACATATGCAAAGCAATACAACTTAACCATAAGAAAATATAAAATATTGCCATTTGCAATAACATGGATGGATTTTGAGGATATTCTGCTAAGTGAAATAAGTCAGATAGAAAAGGACAAAACACGTGATTTACTCATATGTGGAATATAAACAAAAAAATGAACAAACAAAACAAAATAAACTAATAGATACAAACAACAGATTGGTGGTTACCAGAGTGGAAGAGAGGTGGGGGAAGATGAAATAAGTAGAAGATGTCAAATATATTGTGACAATTGAAACTAGACTTTTGGAGGCAAACACACCAGAGTGTGTACAGATAGAAATTTATTTTATTAATCTATGTTACCTAAATAATAAAAATGGTGTGTTGTAGAGAAGTGGTTCTCAAACCATTAGGATACCCTGGAAATATTGTTAAAGCACAGCCTTCTGGGGCACTAACCCAAGATACTGATTCAGTAAGTCTGGGGTGGGACTTGAGAATTTGCATTTCTACCCAGCTTCCAGATGATGCTGATGTTGCAGTTCTGGGGACCAAGCTTTGTATGGCACTGGTGTAGAAAAGGGTATGATTTTGCTGTAAGTGAAAAGTGAGAAGTTCACTATTTGAACATTAAAATCATTAGTTTCCTGAGACCAATTCCATGTTTGTGTTGCAATTTACAGCTTTGTCCTCCCCACTCTGTTCTGTTCCAGACTGTATTCTGCAGTTATATAGTCTTTCAAAGACAGAAGCCTGATCATGTCCCTCTCTTGATTTAAACTGATAGTAGCTCTTTTTGCCTTTGTGTGGTGTCTGGATCCTTTCAGTGCCCTTCTTACCTCTTTAATCCCTCACATTCTTCTTTATAAGACACCTCACAGTTCCCTCTTACTTACATCTGGAATGTGAGTCTTCCTGGGCCCACCCTTCTTCATTTGGTTAAATTCCATTTTCCTCCAAGTATTATCCTAGAAATTAACTTCATGGGAAGATTTTTTTTCAAATCTTGGGCAATACTCCTCAAGGGTCTCTGTAATGCAATCTTGTGTAGTATATAAATGGTATGCTGATAAGGTTGAACTCGCCACTAACCTGGGTGCTCCTTGAAGGCAGGCACTGAGTCTTAGCACTTAGTACATGACTAAACAAGTTAATAAATTATAAATAAACTAATGTTGTTCCAGACCTGGCAAGAATTAGCCATCACATATGTTCTTCCTGGGGAAAGGATTATGTGCTTTCCTAGAGTCTGAGCTACCATGGGAAAAAACTCACTCACAAATAGCATAAGGAAATGACAGTATGTCATTAATAACACAGAAAAAGCTGTGTCTATTTTAGGAGTTTTTCACATGGGCATTACAAACCACAAAAGCAACTCTTTTGCCTCCACAAAGAACATATTTTTTTTAACAGAGGGATACTCCCTCTCTTGTATTTTTATCTATCTTAATTTAATTTAAATTTTGGAGATGGGATCTGACCTTATCTATCAGTGGCTGTGCCATTATCTCATGAAAATGTAGTTTGAAACTCATTAATACAGTAGACTATATAGTATAACTTAGAAGCTCTGGGTTATCACTGATGCTTGCAATTTCTATGGAAACTGGGTTTATATGCAACTTTCAAAGAGTCCTCTTTAAAACGGGGGGGGGGGGCAGAAAACGAAAAATAAGCTTCTTGAAAAAATTAGATATTAGTACCCAGCATGCATAGGCAGGTTCAGGGATGCAAAAATGCTCTCTCTACACAATGATGAAAACAATTCTCTATATTTTTAGGTGCTAATAATGTATAACCTTGTATTAGAGACCTATGTTTATACTGGTGAGGAAGAATGCGTAAGGCAGCTTTTCACCTTCCCCCGTCCACACACCACAGATGCACATGCAATTTTTAGTTCTCCCAAAACTTTTTATTATCTGCATCATTAAATACTCCAAAATCCCCTGTACATGCAGCTGCAATTGCTAAAGTCCAATCAGCGTGGACACTGGCAAAAAGCTCAGCCTCATCTGTGCCCACCAATGAATGTGTATAAATGCTATATCTTTTAGCTGATGGACTGTCTTTTCCCATTTTAAAATAACAGTGCTTCCTGGCCAGTGTTGCTCAGTGGTTGAGCATCTGTCTACCCATGCACCAAGAGGTTGACAGTTCAATTCCCGATATGGGCACATGCCCTGGTTGTGGGCCTGATCCCCAGTGGGGGGCATGCAAGAGGCGGCCAATCGATGTTCTCTCTCATCGATGTTTCTATCTCTCTCCCTCTTCCTTCTTCTCTCTCCAAAAAGAAAAAAAATCAATAAAGAAAAAAGTTAAAATAGTAGTGCTAATTTGATCAAATTTCTTATAAAATATTTTAGGTTACATTCTACCTAAATTTGGGTTTTGTAGGCTCCATTCCTTACTTCTCTTCCTGCCCATATTTCTCTCTAATAATCAAAATAAAGTGTGTTATTGTGTTAGGTAAACAATGGTGCAAACATATATATCAACAAGGAAAGGGAGATTTAATAGCTACCTGAGACAGGGGTGGAGAAAGAAGCCAAAGAAAAAAGGGAGGGGGGGGGTGGACCTACATATGACATCATCTTATTCCAAAATCTCTGTCTTTCTGCTCATTTTGTCTTTTTTTGCTACTTCCCACTTGTCATTTCTGCTCCCACGCCACAGCCTCTAGTTCAGATGCCCTCTCCAAAGACCTAATTTGTCACCAGGATAGCATAGACTACTTCTAGTTTTGTAGAACTGTGCTTCCAGTACTGAAACACTATCAGTTAAATTGTACTGTAATAATTAAATAGTAAACATAGAAAATAATAAATTAAATGGAAAATGCCTGCTTAATATTCTCATGTATGGTACTTTTCCAAAAATAGAAATCCCAACATCAGTCCCAAACCACATTACTTTTATAAAATTTTATAAAATATTTTCTAAAAACGCTAGCACATCTATAAGTGAATATAAATTAGTCCACTTCTAAGCCCTTAACACATAAAGAATATATATATATATATATATATATATATATATATATATATACACATTTATTTATTATTATTTTTTAATCCTCATGTGAGGATATGTTTTCATTTATTTTCAGTGTGTGTGGGGGGGGGTGGGGAGAAATATCAATGTGAGAGACACACATCAATTGGTTGCCTCCTGCACAACCCTAATGACCAAAGCCAGAGACCAAACTGCAACTGAGGTATGTGCCCTTGACCAGAATCAAACTGGTGATTCTTTGGTCCACGGGCCGACACTCTATCCACAGAACCAATCCATCCACAGCCCAAAATACTTTAAAAATAGACAGGAACTGAGTTAGTAACCCAATAAATAGATATAAACATATTAAACATTAGAGAAACACAACAGGTTTGTAATGTTAAATGTTGTTGCTTCTTTCACACTATTTCTCTACAAAACTTGAGCCCTGCAACACTTTTTTTCTTCCTTCTCCCTTTTCATTCTGTTATTCTCCAGCTTAACTTTTCCCTCTTCCTGCCACTCTCCTAAGCTTCTTTCACATTTCCTCCCCAGTAGTCTTGCTATGGAAGGTTGAAGGTATAGAGGTGTGCACTTCTATCCCCACAACACAAAGAAGCACTTTACCTGACCCACGATTTCAACAATGGAGCTGATCCATGATTTCAACAACGAGCCCCGATGTTCCAGAAGAGAATAATATAGCTACTGAAAGCATGATTAAATAAAATGAAGCATGGTTTACAGTTCATATTTTACATAACTGCTTTTCTTCTGAGATAAAGTATCTATAATTCCTCATTCAAATAAGATAAAAACAAAACTCTGAGCATCATCTTCTGAGAAAGGATTTTTCAAGTCAACCCCCAAACCCCAATGCAGAAACATTTGTTATTCCCTCTGATGTCTTCATCTCTTTCTGTTTACCTCCCCACTTGCACATCTTCTATGGTTTCCCCCTTATATCTTCTGCACTTTGCCTCTTCCCTAACTTTCGCCAAGTTTCAGCTCAGTCTCCTCTTCTCTTGAACCAGAATAGATCTCAAGGGCTAGCTCCCTCTGTCCTTTCTTTCAGACAACATGAACTCAGAAGAAAGTAGACTTCCTGTGAAGGCTAGTTCGTACTCCGCAACCATCTGGAAACTACTTATTTCCTTTCAAGTAGTTATGTAACCAAAACAAGGGTCCTTGTTCTTTTATAAATATAGAAATTGTCTTTTCAGAAATGGCAGTGGAGTGAATAGAAGCTACACAGATCATCTCCCAGGACCAAACTGGAATTACAAATAAAATAAAAACAAATCATAGGGGAAAAGCAACAGAAAAGCAGCTTGCAAGGACCATATAACCAGGGACACTGAATCGATCCTGGTAGGATTGCTAAGGCGTGAGAGGGGGGCTGGGAGAAGACAGACATCAGCTGTCTTAGCTATGAGCAGCGCCCTCAAGGTTAAACGCCCAAGTGGCTCCACAGCACAGAGAGTCGGGAAAGAGTGCTAAAATAGCCACAGCCACTCACCTTGGGCTCCAGCTGAGGGAGGGCTGACTGGACTGGAACTGTGTGGAGACACTCGGGATTTGGAGGACACTCAGAGTTTTGCTGAGTTGCAATGACGCTGGAAGGTGGCCATCTTACTCCTTCCTAAGGCTCTGGGGAGAGGCAGCAGCCCCTCCCTCAGAGATTCAACCCCACCCGGTGAGCCACTGAAATGCAAATGTAGGCTTATTAACAACCAGCATTTGCTCCACCTTTGTGAATCCACTTACTCTGAAAACCTGAGGGAGTTTTTTTATTTAACTGAGAACCCAAGGCTCTTCAAGTAACCTCCACTCCTCTAGGCAAAAAGCTAGAGGATAAATGAACCATTCCAGGGCTTGCAACTCTAACCAAGAAAGGAAGACGTGACAGTGGTGTTCAGGGTGGGTCCTCCCTCACCCATACAAACACAGTGGAGGGAACCAAAATGACAGAAAGAACACCAACACCAACAGAGAAAATTTGGCAGTCTCCAAGACCCACTGAGATAGCCAAAATGGTGAAACAAAGAAACAAATGCCAAATGAAAGAACGAGAAACCTCTAGCAAACATGAGATAAGTAAGGTGCAGTAAAACAAGTTAACAGAGCTAGCATTCAGAGCCCTGATATTGAGGAAGCTCAACAGCATGGGTTAGGACACCAACAGCCATGAGTAAAGACATAAACATGTTAAAAATCAACCAGCTGGAAATTAAAAATCACCAAAAAGAAATGAAGAATGACATAGCAGAAATTAAGAACACATTGGAAAGTCTAAACAGCATAGTAGAGGAAGCTGAGGACTGGATCAGTGAATTAGAAGACAGAGTAGAAAAAATCAACCAATCAGAAACCAAAAGGCACAAAAAAAATCAAAACAATTAAAAAACATGAAGACAGCTTAAAGAACTGTGGGACAACTGGAAAAGTAATAATATTTGCATCATAGGAGTCCTGGAAGAAGAAGAAAATGAGCAAAGGTTAGGGAATATATTTGAAGAAATAGTAACAAAAAACTTTTCTAATTTGGTGAACAAAGCAGGCATTCAAGTTCAAGAAGCACAGAGAGCCCCAAATAAAAAGAACCCAAACAGACCCACACCAGACACATAGTAATTAAAATGACAAAAAATAAAGACAAAGAGAGAATTCTAATTACAGCAAGAGCAAGCAATAGGTTATCAACAGAGGAATTTCCATAAGGCTGTCAGTTGACTTCTCAACAGAAACACTACAGGCCAGAAGGGAGAGGCACGAAGTAATCAAGGTCATGAGAAACGAGGATCTGAACCCAAGACTACTCTACACAGCAAGGCTGTCATTCAAAATTGAAGGTCAAATAAAGAGGTTACCAGACAACAACAACAACAACAAAAGCTAAGGGAATACATTAGCACCAAACCAGCATTGCAAGAAATCTTAAAAGGACTGCTGTAATTAGTAGAAGAAATAGGAAGAAAATTATAACCACATTTAAAAAATGGCAATAAATAAGTACATATCAATAATCACCTTAAATGTAAATGGACTGAATGCTCCGATAAAAAGACACAGAGTAGCTGATTAGATAAGAAACCATGACTCATGTATATGTTATATACAAGAGTCCCACCTCACAACAAAAGACCCACATAGATTGAAAGTGAAGAGAAGGAAATAATATTCCAAGCAATCAAAAAGGGGAAAAAAAGCTGTGCTAGCAATACTCATATCTGATAAAGTAGATTTTAAAATGCAGGCCATAACTAGAGACAAAGAAGGCCGCTACACAATTCTGAAAGCATCTATTTAACAGGAAGATATAACCTTCATAAACATATATGCACCATATATAGGAGCACCAAAATATATTAAAAATCTTCTGAAGGATTTCAAAGGAAAAATCAATAGTAATACAATCATAGCAGGGGACTTCAACACCCCTTGACATCACTGGATAAATGCTCTAGACAAAAAACTTAGGAAGGAAACAGAGACTCTAAATGAAGCACTAGACCAAATGCATTTAATAGATATCTACAGAGAATTACACCCCAAAACTGCAGAATTCACATTCTTCTCAAGTGCACATGACACATTTTCAAAGATAGACCACATGTTAGCACACAAACTAAGTCTCTACAAGTTCAAGAAGATTAAAATTATATCAAGCATCTTCTCAGATCACAATGGCATAAAACTAGAAATCAATTGCAACAAGAACATGCAAAGACATTGAAATACATGGAGTCTAAATAGCATGTTACTTAACAGTGAATGGGTTACCGAGGAGATAAAGTAAGAAATTAAAAACTTCCTGGAAACCAATGAAACTGAACACACAACAACACCAAATCTATAGAAGACAGTGAAAGCAGTTCTGAGAGGGAAGTTTATAGCACTGCAGGCCTACCTCTAGAAACAAGAAAAATCTCTAATAGACTATCTAACCTCACAACTTAAAGAACTAGAAAGCAAACCAAAAGAAATCCCCACAGCATGTAGAAGGAAGGAAATATTAAAGATCAGAGAAGAAATAAATGACATGGAAAGCAAAAAAAAAAAACAATTAAAAGGATAAATGAAACAAAGAGTGGTTCTTTGAAAAGATAAACAATATTGATGGACTGTTCGCTAGACTCACCAAGAAACAAAGAGAGAAAACCCAAATACACAAAATCAGAAATGAAAGAGGAGAAATAATAACTGACACCACAGAAATTCAAATAATTGTGAACAAATATTATAAACAATTATACGGCAACAAATTCGACAATCTAAGCAAAATGGACAAATTTCTAGAAACACATAGTCTCCCAAAACTAAACAAGGAAGAGATAGAAAACTTGAACATACTAATAACAACTAAGGAAATTGAAGATGTAATTAAGACTCTCCCAGCAAACAAAAGCCCAGGCCCAGACAGTTTCACAGGGGAGTTTTACTGAACATTCAAAGAAAAACAAATACCCATTCTCCTCAAACTATTTCAAAAAAGTGAAGAAGAAGGAAGACTTCTAAACTTGTTTTATGAGGCCAGCATAATTCTAATCCCAAAACCAGAAAAAGACACTATAAAGAATGGAAACTACAGGCCAATATCCCTGATAAATGTAGATGCCAAAATCCTGAACAAAATATTAGCAAATAAAATGCAGAAATACATCAAAAAAATTATTCACCATGACCAAGTGGGATTCATCCCAAAGATGCAAGGCTGGTACAATATTCACAATCAATAAATGTGATACACCACTTAAAAAAATGAAAGATAAAAATTATATGATCATATCAATAGATGCTGAGAAAGCATTCGATAAAATACAGCATGCATTTCAGATAAAATGCTCAGCAATGTGGAAATAGAGGGATCATATCTCAATATAATAAAGGCCATATATGAACAACCTACAGCCAACATCATACTCAATACGCAAAAACTAAAAGAATTTCCCTTAAAAACAGGAACAAGACAGGGATGTGCACTTTTGCCACTCTTATTTAACATAGTCCTGGAATTCTTAGCCACAGCAATCAGACAGGAAGAAAAAATAAAAGGGATCCAATTTGGAAAGGAGGAAGTGAAACTGTCATTATTCGCAGATGACATGATACTATACGTAGAAAACCGCAAAAAAGCCATAAAAAATTACTGGACTTAATAAATAAATTTGGCAAAGTAGCAGGATACAAAATTAACGTCAAGAAATTGACGGCATTCTTATATACCAATGATGAACTCACAGAAAGAGAAACTAAAAAAAAAAAAATTGCAGCAAAAAAAATTAAGATACCAAGGAACAAACTTAACCAAGGAAATAAAGGATCTATTCTCAGAAATCTACAGGTCGTTGACAAAAGAAATAGAGGGAGATATAAAAAAGTAAAAGCGCATACCTTGTTCATGGATTGGAAGACTTAACATCATTAAAATGTCCATACTACCCAAAGCAATCTATAGATTCAATGCAATCCCCATCAAAATACCAACAACATACTTCACAGAACTAGAACAAATACTTCAAAAGTTCACGTGGAGCCAAAAAAGACCCCTAATATCCACAGCAATCTTGAAAATGAAGAACAAAGTTGGAGGGATCACATTACCAGATTTCAGGTTCTACTACAAAGCCAGTGTAATCAAAAGAGCCTGGGGCTGGCACAAGAACAGGCAGATAGACCAGTGGAATAGAATAAAGAACCCAGAAATGGAACCAAAGCAATATGCTCAGTTAATATTTGATAAAGTTGGCAAGAGCATACAGTGGAGTCAATATAGCCTCTTTAATAAATGGTGTTGGGAAAATTGGACAGCTACATGCAAAATAATGAAACTAGACTATCAACTTACACCATACAAAATAATAAACTCAAAATGGATAAAAGACTTAAATGTGACCCGTGAATCCATAAATATCCTAGAAGAAAATGTAGGCAACAAAAGTTTGAGCATTATATGCAGCAGAATTTTCACTGATACATCTTCACCTAAGGCAACAGAAACAAAGGAAAAAATGAACACATGGGTCTATATCAAACTAGAAAGCTTCCGCACAGCGAAAGAAACAACCTTCAAAATGCAAAGGCAACCCACTGTATAGGAGAACATCATTGCCAATGATACATCAGATAAGGGGTTAATTTTCAAAATATATAGAGCACTCATACAACTCATCAAAAGGAAGACAAAGGACCCAATTAAAAATTAGGCAGAGGAACTAAATAAACACCTCTTCAAACAGGACATACTAATTCCTAAGAGACATATGAAGAAATGCTCAATATCACTCATCATCAGAGAGATGCAAATTAAAACAACAACGAGTCATCACTTCACACCTGTCAGAATGGCCGCCATCCACAAATCATCAAACAACAAGTGTTGGCAAGGACATGGAGAAGAGTGGACTCTAGTACATTGCTGGTGGGAATGCAGACTATTGCAGCCACTATGGAAAACACTACGGTGGTACGTGAAAAAATTAAAAAATTGAACTTCCATTTGACCCCATGATCCCACTGCTAGGAATACACCCTGAGAAGCCTGAAACACCAATCAGAAAGAATATATGTACCCCCACGTTCGTAGGAGCACTATTTACAACAGCTAAGATCTGGAAACAGCCCAAGTGTGCAACAGTAGACGAATGGATAAAAAAGCTGTGGCACATATACAGAATGGAATACTATGCAGCTGTAAGAAAGAAAGATCTCTTATCCTTTGAGATGACATGGAGTGACCTGGAAAGTATTATCCTCAGTGAAACAAGGCAAGCAGGAAAAGACAAATACCACATGATCTCACTTATTTGTGGAATATAATGAACATAACAGTCTGAGGAATAGGGTAGACCCAGAGATGTGGAAATCGGGTACAGACTGACAACCCTCAGAAGAGGGGCTGTTGGGGGGAGGGAAGAGATAAACCCTAGTGCTTATATGCATGTACTCATAACCAATGGACCATGACAACAAAGCCGGGGATGGGGTGGGGCGGGTTGGGCACTGGGTATCAATGGGGAAAAAAAGAACCATCTGTAACAAAAATAAAATAAATAAATACATAAATAAACAATTGTCTTTCCCAGGAAGGTTCATAAATGATCATTTCAGAACCATACAGGTGAACCCCATTAAACCCAGACCTCTTTAGGGGCAGAAGTTGTTTCATTCATCTTTCTCTTCCTAGCACTAGCTGTGGGCCTGACACATGTTCATGCTTGGTAAATGTTTGTTCACTTGCTGGAAATGCAATTGACAAATACATTGCTTTCATCCAGTGGCATCGTTGTATGAGTGAATGACCAGGTTCCTTGCTGAGCACAGTCTCAAAGCAGGGGATACAAAGAAGACTTGGAGTTTGGGGCAGCATGGCAGAGGGAATAGGCAGCTCATATGTTGAACTTTTCCTTAGACCACTAATGCTTCACAGCTGTGTAGAAAACTAAGCCCTGTTACATTGCCAGTGTACACATGTTTGCTTAGGAGGGAATGAGAGGAGGGACCTTCAACCCCATCAAGAACCTGAATAAAGCCAGTGTGGTACAGTGTGGAAAAGACTATGACTGAGTAAGCCAGACAGGCCTGTGATTGAATCTTGATTTCATCAACTGGCAAGTTTGTATTTGAGAAAATTATGCAATTTATTTTATTTTAAATCCCCTAATCTCTAAAATGGGCAAAACAATACTATTTCAAAGTATTGTTTGTATGAGAATAATACAGTTCTTTGAAGCCTTAGTAGATTGTCCAACACATTGCATATGTCCAATAAATGACAATTAATATTAGTAGTATTGGTGGTAGTATTACTATAATTATTTGATGGGGTGAACAAGAGAACTATCTTTTTCCTCATTATTTCTTTATTAAGATTTTGTGCTCTCCTTATGACAGTTTAGAATTAATGACTCACTGAGAGTCAACCATAAGTTTTTAAACTAGTGAATTTACAATCCAATTAAGAAATGGGCAACAGACCTGAATAGACATTCCTCTAAAAAGGACATACAGCCTGGCTTGTGTTGCTCAGTGGTTGAGTGTAGACCCATGTATGAAGAGGTCCCAGTTCGATTCCCAGTCAGACCACCTGCCCAGGTTGTGAGCCTGATCCCCAGTGCGGAGCATGCAGGAAGCCGCCAAATGATGTTCTCTCTCTCTCTCTTTCTAAAAATTAATAAAGAAAAACTATTTTAAAAAATAAAGAGGACATACATATGGCCAATAGACATATGAAAGGATGCTCAACATCACTAATCATAAAAAAAATGAAGATTAAAACCATAATGAGATATTTCACACTAGTCAGAATGGTTATCATCAATAAATCAACAAACAAGGATGTGGAGGAAAGGAAACCCTTGTGCACTGATGCTGTGAATGTAGATTGTTGCAGTTACTGTGAAAAGCAGTATGAAATTACCTCAAAAAATTAAAAATGGAACTACCTTATGGCCCAGCAATTCCACTTTTGGAAATATATCCAAAGAAACTTGAAACGCTAATTTGAAAGAACATGTGCACCCATATGTTTATTGCAACATTATTTACAATAGCCCAGATTTGGATGCAGCCTAACTGCCCATCAGTAGATGGGTAGGAAAAACAAAAACAAAACATGTGGTACATTTGCACAGTGGAATACTACTCTGCTATAAAAGGGAAGAAAAGTTTACCCTTCTCAACTGCATAGATAGACCTGGGGAGTGTTATGCTAAGTGAAATAAGCCAGTCAGAGAAAGACAAGTACCATATGATTTCACTTATATGTGGAATCAAATGATAAAAACAAACTAACAAACAAATTGGAGCTAAAATCACAGATACAGAGAACAGAGTGACAGATGTCAGAGGTGAGGGTGTTGGGGGCTGGGTGAGAAGGGTGAAGGTATTAAACAAAGAAAAAAAAGAAAGATTAATGAACACAGACAAAAGTATGGTGATTGCCAGAGAGGAAGTGGAGGTAGGAGGAGGTAGTAGATTGTAAATAGAAATAAATGGTGATGGAAGGGGACTTGCCTTGGGGTGGTGAACACATAATACAATATACAGATGATGTATTATAGACTTGATAACTGAAACCTATATACTTTTATTAACCTATATCACCCTAATAAATACATTTAAAAAAGAATCATCACAAAAAGAAGTAATAAAGCTAGTGAAATTAGCGTGCCATTCTTTTTTCTCATTCTTTTCTCCCTCTCTTCCCAACTCCTCACTTCCGGGTACTTATTTCTTTTCTTTTTTATAGCCACCTGCAAATATGACTGACTCTTTTCCCAATTAATACTTCATAGCATGTTTTTCATTTATTTTCAGGTGTGAATGGCTGATAAGCTCCTGTAGTGTTTCTCCCAGGTGATATTTTCACATGAAGAACAAAATCCTTTAACTGAAAATATTAAGATCCTTTGCATTCAGTGTTTGTGAAATTGCAGGTTGCAATTTAAAGGAACCAACTTAGCCTGGCCAGGGTGGCTCAGTGGGTGAGCATCCGTCCATGCACCAAGAGGTCACCAGTTCGATTCTCAGTCAGGGCACATGCCTAGGATGTGGGCCATGTACCCAGTGGGGGGAATGCAGGAAGCAGCCAATCAATGTTTTCATTGATGTTTCTAGCTCTCTATCCCTCTCCTTTCCTCTCTCTCTGGAATCAATTATATATATATATATATATATATATATATATATATATATATATATACCCCAACTTAGTAACTCTTGAGTCTCGTTCTATTTACATCATTGCACCTTATTACAACAAAGTCTAGAGGGAAATACATTTGCCTTAACCTTCAAGTGGAAGTTATTCTTAGTTAACCCATTTATACCATTACATGTCCCAAGTTATAAACAGCCAACCTTGCTGAATTTCACACTGAAAAATAAGTAAACAAATCATGACATCAAAGGAGTTTAGCAGAGGAGGTGATACTGATAAAGAGTTGAAACTAAAACTGAACATTCTCTGATTTCTTTCTCCAAAGGAAAATCAAACTTAAATAATAAAGGCCATTTCCTATATAGCCCAATATCATGTCACTTAATCAGGAAATCATGATTTGGGAAAAAAAAAAAAAAAAACTTTCTGGATTACATTTGACTAGGGCACCAAAATACCATACATAAAAGGAAAAATTGATAAATTGAACCACATCAAAACTAAAAACTTTTGCTCTGAAGACGTCTTTCTAAGAGGATAAGCTAAAGATGGTGAGAAAAAATGTGCAAATCAAAGAACTCTCAAAATTCAACAGAAAAAAAAAAACCCAAATAACTAAACTAGAAAATAGGCAAAGATTTTTCACAGAAGAGGATATACAGATTGCAAATAAGCCCATGAAAATATGTTCAACATCATTAGCCATTAGTAAAATGCAAATTAAGATCTCAGTACACATTTATAAAAATGATTTAAATAACAAATAGTGACAATACCAAATGTTGGTGAGGATGCAGATAAACTAGAATGCTCATACATTGCTTGTGGGAATATAAAATGGCACAGCCACTTTAGAAAACAGTTTGGCAGTTTCTTAAGAAACTGCAACTACCACATGAGCCAGCAATGCACGTCTGGGCATTTATCCCGGAAAAGTGAAAACTTAATGTTCACACAAAAACCTGTGCATGTATGTTCATAGCAGCTTCATTTGTAATACCAAAACCTGGAACAATCCCAGATATCTTTCAATGAGTGAATGGCTAAACACATTATCGTGCATCCCAACAGATTACATGCTATGATTTAATTTATATAACATTCTGGAAATGACAAAATTTTAGAAATGGAGAACAGATGTGACTATAAAAGAGCAACACAAAGGATTCTTGTGGTGATGGAATGTTCTGTATCTTGATTGTATTAACATCAATATCCTGGTTGTGGCATTGTACTATAGTTTTGCAATATGTTACCATTGTGGGAAACTAGGTAAAGGGTACACAGGATCTCCATGTATTATTTTTCACAACTGCATGTGAATCTACAACTATTTCAGTAAAATTAAAAAAAAAAGAAATACACACAAAAGTTTAGGAATTACTTCTGTCTGTGTACACTCAGGAACTATAATCATGTCACTAGTTGCACAGGATTCTGTCATGAAAAAAACTCAGTTGTTTTCTAAAAGCTAATTAGGTCAAATGATAAACTAATGACAGCAAATTATTTAGCAAGCTATAAACCAAAAATATATAGAAATTTAAAAGTTGAATTCTACGCCTTGGCTCTAGCACTTCTGCTGTTCAAGCTATTTTCTGTACCTATTAGAAGAATGGATAGGCCATGATAGTCAAAATAAAAATAACATTCTGCAGCAAATCATAGAAATTTTGAGAAGGAATAGTTCCTAATGTCTTGGCAATTGATAATCTATAAAGGATTGTGTGTCTATACGTGAGGAGGTCTGAGGAAACAAAAAATAGAAGTGAAGACAGGAATAAGAACAGATTGCTGAGATAACATTAAACTTTAAAAAATATTCATATGCGTATATGCATAACCAATTGACAAAGACAATAGTTTGGGAAAAGAGTAAGGGGGTGGAAGGAGGGAGGAGGGGTCAATGAGGGAAAATAGGAGGGACAGCTGTAATATTTTCAACAGTAAAGATAAAAAATAATCTCCCTTCTTAAAAACTGTGACAAGTTAATTGAGAACATATATTAATATAACATCATTAATGAGGCTATAAAAATATTGGTATCAAATCTGCCCACAGAGTGCACAAGAAATAGAACAAACACTGGTGCAATTTTAACCTAATAATTAATGAAAAGGGACTATTTTTGATAAGAAAAAATTCAGTCATTTTCTTGTAAACAATAAAAGAAAAAGAAAATTTAAAGATGCTAGGCTAAGAAAATACGACAATAAGTTTTATATTCTCTCTCAATTAAACAGGTAAATCACCCTAAAACAAGTGCTTTTCACTTTTAATATTTATCAGACTGTACAACCAACTAAATTTAGGTTTTGTAACAAAATCTTTTCTATAAAAGTTAGTACATCTATAAGTGAATATAAATTAATCCTCCTTCAAGCCCTTAACACATAAAAAAAAAGCTATATAGTACATATATTAAACATATTTTATAAAAGTAATGTGGTTTTGGACTGATGTCAGGATTTCTATTTGTGCAAAAGTACCAGACATGAGAATATTAAGCAGGCATTTTCCATTTAATTTATTTTCTAAGTTTACTGTTTTGTTATTACAGTACAATTTAACTGATAGTATTTCAGTACTGGAAGTACAGTTCTACACAACTAGAAGTAGTCTATTATACTAACAGAGTTTGACAACAGTTGGAGTATGGACAAATGTTTTCTACACGTAGCATGCCTGAGTTTTCTGTTCATCACTTGCAGGACCACCCTCCTCTGGTTCTGCCGCAGTCTTCTCTTCATTGGTAACAGGTGGGATTTCTTCCTTTTCATCATCTATTTCTTCACATTGGAGGTCTTTCGCAATTAATTCTCTACCTAATTTGATATTCAGTCCTTCGTTGTAATGCAACTTCCTTCTCAATTCGAACTGCCGCTGTCTTTCTATTTTGTCCAGTAATATTTTGCTACTGTGTACCCCCTTGCTCTCTGGCTCCCCCATCTGACAGTTCGGCTCAGAGGTATCATTGGCGGCTAATTTCTTACCTAAGATGTCTCTGGTCAGATCTTTTGTTTCTAAATCACACACTGTATCTTCTTTACCATCTTGGATCCTGACGTGGGGAGTGCTGGGCTCATTTGTGTTCATTAAATCATAGTCTCTGTATGCAGAGCGGCATGTGGCGCGGATATTTGACTCGTCCCACTTCTTAGACTTTCTTATCTGTACATGATTAGGTCCTCCAGACTGCTGGCCAGAGGCCACAAATGAGGAAGCTGTGGAGCCTTTGTTTTTCAGGATCCCCTTGATGGGCCTCTGTGAGCTGCTGGAAGTAGCCATGCTGGGGGGTGAAGGGGTCCCTGCTCCGAGAGTTGGGCCGCTGCAGCCGCCTGTAGCGCTTCAAGCTGATACTGAAGCGAGGTTTGTTTTGACCAGGTCTCCAAGGCCCTAGCCACTTCACTCCTCTAGCGTCACAAAGGATACCACAGTGCTGCGGCAGTCATTGTCAACGTCACCGCCTCGCAGCCCATACTGACACCTGCCTTTTATTTTTTTTAGGATGTAAGATAGGAAATACCCATAAGTTCCACAAGAAATAGGGAAGCACTGTTTTGTGAATTTCTACGTAGACTGCCTGCATATGGGGAAGCTATGTAAACTGTGTTTCTTTGTGTGGGTCACTGTCAACCATTTCAGAGTCAATACTTTGGTTGGAAATATTGGTGGCATTGCAATTAGAAGGCAGTTAACTTCTCCTCCTCCCTTCTGTTGCCACCCACAACTCCTTTTATTCTCACCTACACATACCCAACACCTTGATCCCTCTCCTGCTCTGCCTTCATCTCAGTTAATGACCCATCTTTAGACACATATACCATCTGGGAACCTGGGCATCAATGTCTGTGCCTTCATATTGTTCACTCTCCAATCCAGCCCTCAGGTACTGGCATAAATATTTCAAGAAACTCTCCAATTCTCTCCCTTCTGCCACCACTTTGTTTCAAGTCCCCATTATCTCTTGTGGGGACTACAGCCACAGCCTTAGAACTAGGCCCCTCATAACCCCTCCTGATGACATCCAACTTCTTATCCACCCTCCATCCTGAGTGGTCCTTTAAAAATACTCATCAAATCTTGTAAGATTTCTCTTTTAACCATCTGCTGGCTGCCAATTTTCTTTAACATAGGTATGAAAATCCAGAAGAGGCCAAAAAGCAGCTCCACTATCTGTTGGAGCATCACTTCTAATTCTCCCAACCTCCCTCTAATTTTCTGTTCTGGCCTTTCTGTTCTAGGAGCAGTCACCTTTCTTCATGTCACAGAGTCTTTTTCTAGTGTCTTCCCACAGTCTGGAATGCCCCTTCATATTTCAGGACTACCATTACTGCCTTACAGGGGCCTGTTTTCTGATCCCCAAATAGATAGTCCTTCCTGTGCTTTTGTGACCTATCTTATTCTCCTTGGCAGCACCCAGAGTTCTTGCAATTATATTATCTTTGTACATTAGGTGGTAAGCTCTAAGAGGTCTGTTTTGCTTACCATTATATCCAGCTTTGTATCTTCACAACATGATGCTGGACCTGGCACATAGAAGGTATTACAAAAATATTTATTGAATTAACAATAAATGATAGAAGATAGGGAACTGACTGAGTGAGAAGTGCGACTGAAGAAAAGGGGGGTCTAGAGCCTTTATAGTTACATAAAATTTGTCCAATGAGTCATCTGGGAAAAGCAGCTCACATATGGAATTTGGGGCTGTTACAGGAGTGATGTTGGAACATTTTGTCCTTCACAGGCCTAATATTTCACAGGCAGTGACATTCTTCTAAAAAACAAAAAGGAAATTAAGATCCAGTTTCACATTTTCCCCTCCAGGTAGCATTCATAAGATTTTTTCTTTTCCATTCTGATAACATTTTGCTTCCCCTTCTCTCCCTCAAGGTCTTTCTGCATTTTAGAACAGAAAAGCAAAAGCATGAAAGAACCATAAAACTTTTACAAGGGTCTTAAGCACCTTAAGTTCAAGTTGTCCTGTATTCTCCAAAGTCCTACTAAATTCAAGAACTCTAGTCATTTTAAAACTGTTATTCATTTCAGAAAAAGAATTTCCTAGTACTATACTCTTTGAAAAAAAGCTGTATTGTGTAGTGAGGGCTTTCAAAAGCTGATATTCAAGGCTACAAGAAAAAACCTCCAGTATGTGAGGGAAATAGAAACAACCTTCATTATTCAGAAATAGTCCAGGCCACCCTTTTGAAAAGCCTAACTGAATGGCAATACAGACCAGAGCAAATACAATTTGTCTTTCTGGCTGGTAGGCATAGTGGGCCTGTGCATGTTTAGCTCTAAACAGAATGTTAAGGGAGATGCTGATTCCAGTGTATTGGGATTTTGCTTTTGTGTGTACACAGCACCCACCCCTACATACTGTGATCTGAATGTACAAGCTTCTCAACATGTAATCAGTCAGCGATCTAGTAGTTCTTGAGTATTCTGAAACTTATTATTCAGTAGCACAATAGCAGTTTATATGTGAGGGCAGGAGCACTGCTTGTGATCTATTGCATGGGCTATAAATAAAGCCATTTAAAGCATAAAATCACCAGATATTACAGATTCCATTTACACATTATTTAAAATTAATCCCTTTTCAAATACCTTTTGCTAATTAACTGCTTAAAGTTGCCCTATGAAAAAAAACAAATTTTGAGTTCTTGTCATCCTACTAAAAATTCTTAATTTGGTCAACACTACTACAAGCCTAAAAGTTAGGAACGTTCATCAGTCTTTTCAATATTCCTCTTTACACAATTCATTTATTATTAACCTAGGACAGAGACTGAGCATATATGTCTGAGGTTCCATCATAAACACACACCATCTACCAAGGCTGACTAAAACTTTCCCAGTCTATCAAACATTATATGAAATTAGATACAGGCCTATAAACTCTTTATTTCAACAAATATTTAGTGTTCATCCACTATATTTTCTGTAGGAGAATATTTATTTATTTATTTATTTATTTATTTATTTAAATTAATTAATTTATTTTGCTACAGATATTTCTCCTTTTTCACCTACTGATTCCCCCCTCTCCCTCCCTCCCTGCCCTGTCCCCAGCTTTGTTGTCCATGTCCATTGTTCATGCATACATGCATATAAGTTCTGTGGCTTATCCCTCCCCCACCACACCCTCTTCTGGGGATTGTCAGTCTGTACCCCACTTCCACGTCCCTGGGACTATCCCATTCCTCAGACTGTTATGTTCATTATATTCCATAAAATAAGTAAGATCATATGATACTTGTCTTTCTCTGTTTGGCTTGTTTCACTTAGGATAATACTTTCCAGGTCCCTCCATGTCGTCTCACAGGATGAGATATCTTTCTTTCTTACAGCTGCGTCGTACTCCGTTGTGTATATGTACCACTGCTTTTTTATCCATTCGTCTACTGATGGACACTTGGGCTGTTTCCAGATCTTAGCTATTGTAAATAGTGCTGCTATGAACATGGGAGTACATATATTCTTTCTGATTGGTGTTTCAGGATTCTTAGGGTATATTGCTAGAAGTGCAATAACTGTGTCAAATGGAAGTTCAATTTTTAATTTTTTGAGGTAACACCATATTGCTTTCCATAGTGGCTGCACCAGTCTGCATTCCCACCAGCAGTGTATTAGAGTCCCCTTTTCTCCACACCCTCGCCAACACTTGTTGGATGATTTGTTGATGGCGGCCATTCTGACAGGTGTGAGGTGATACCTCATTGTTGTTTCAATTTGCATCTCTCTGATTATTAGTGATGTTGAGCATTTCTTCATATGTCTCTTAGCCATTTTTATGTCATGTTTGGAGAGGTATCTATTTAGTTCTTCTGCCCATTTTTTATTTGGGTTCTTTGTCTTCCTTTTGTTGAGTTGTATGAGCAGTATATATATATATATATATATATATATATATATATATATATATATATGAAATTAACCCCTTATCCAATATATCATTGGCAATTATGCTCTCCTATACAGTGGGTAGCCTTTCCGTTTTGATGATTGTATCTTTCGCTGTGCAGAAGCTTTTGAGTTTGATGTAGTCCCATGTGTTCACTTTCTTCTTTATTTCTGTTGCCTTAGGGGATGTATAAGTGAAAATTCTACTGCATATGATGTCTGAATTTTTGTTGCCTACAGTTTTTTTTATAGGAATTTTTGGATTCATAAGTCACATTTAATTATTTTATTCATTTTGAGTTTATTGTCGTGTAGGGTATAAGTTGATGGTCTAGTTTCATTTTTTTGCATGTAGCTGTCCAATTTTCCCAATACCATTTATTAAAGAGGCTGTCCTTACTCCACTGTATGCTCTTGCCACCTTTGTCAAATATTAATTTAGCATATTGCCTTGGTTCTATTTCTGGGTTTTCTGTTCTGTTCCACTGGTCTATATGCCTGTTCTTGTGCCAGCACCAGGCTGTTTTGATTACAGTAGCTTTATAGTATAACCTGAAATCTGGTAATGTGATTCCTCCAACTTTTTTCTTTCTTTTCCAGATTGCTGTGGCTATTTGAGGTCTTTTTTGGTTCCAATTGAACTTTTGAAGTACTTGTTCTAATTCTGTGAAGTATGCCGTTGGTATTTTGATGGGGATTGCATTGAATCTATAGATTGCTTTGGGTAATATGGACATTTTAATGATGTTAATTCTCCCAATCCATGAACAGGGTATGTGCTTCCACTTTTTTATATCTTCCTCTATTTCTTTTTTCAATGACCTGTAGTTTTCTGTGAATAGGTCCTTTATTTCTGTCGTTAAGTTTATTCCTAGGTATCTTAATTTTTTTGCTGCGATGTTGAGTGGGATTGTTTTCTTAGTTTCTCTTTCTGTGAGTTCATTATTGATGTATAAGAATGCCATCCATTTCTTGACGTTAATTTTGTATTCTGCTACTTTGCGAAATTCATTTATTAAGTCTAGTAAATTTTGGATGGAGTTTTTGGGGGTTTCTACATATAGTATCATGTCATCTGCAAATAATGACAGTTTCACTTCCTCCTTTTCAATTTGGATCCCATTTATTTTTTCTTCCTGTCTGATTGCTGTGGCTAAGACTTCCAGTACTATGTTAAATAAGAGTGGATAAAGTGGGCATCCTTGCCTTTTTCCTGTTCTTAAGGGAAATACTTTTAGTTTTTCCCCATTGAGTATGACGTTGGCTGTAGTTCATTCATATATGGCCTTTATTATGTCTAGATATGATCCCTCTATTCCCACATTGCTGAGCGTTTTTATCAAAAATGGATGCTGGATTTTGTCAAAGGCTTTTTCGGCATCCATTGATATGATCATGTGGTTTTTATTCTTCATTTTATTTATGTGATGTATCACGTTTATTGATTTGCGAATATTTTACCAGCCTTGCATCCCTGGGATGAATCCCACTTGGTCATGGTGAATAATTTTTTTGGTGTATTGCTGGTTCCCATTTGCTAGTATTTTCTTCAAGATTTTGGTAGCTATGTTCATCAGGGATATTGGCCTATAGTTTTCTTTCTTTGTTGTGTCTTTTTCTGGTTTTGGAATTAAAATTATGCTGGCTTCGGAAAACGAGTTTGGAAGTCTTCCTTCTTCTTGAATTTTTAAAAATAGTTTGAGGAGAATGGGTATTTGTTCTTTGAATGTTCGGTAAAATTCCCCATGAAGCTATCCGGGCCTCAGCTTTTGTTTTCTGGGAGAGTCTTGATTAGATCTTCAATTTCTTCTGTTGTTATTGGTCTGTTCAAGTTTTCTATCTCTTCTTGGTCCAGGTTTGGGAAAATATGTGTTTCTAGAAATTTGTTCATTTTGCTTAGATTGTCGAATTTGTTGCCATACAATTGTTCATAGTAGTTGTTAACAATCTTTTGTATTTCTGTGGTGTCAATTGTTACTTCTCCTCTTTCATTTCTGATTTTGTGTATTTGGGTTCTCTTACTTAGTTACTTTGAGTCTAGCTAAGGGTCCATCAATCTTTTTATCTTTTCAAAAAACCAGCTCTTTGTTTCATTGATCCTTTGAAAAAAAATTTTTTTTCGGTCTCCATGTCATTTATTTCTGCTGTGATCTTTACTATTTTCTTCCTTCTACTTGCTCTGGGATTTTTGTTTGTTTGTTTTGTTTGTTTAGTTTCTAGTTTCTTAAGTTGCGAAGTTAGATAGTCTATTAGAAATTTTTCTTTTTTCCTGAGGTAGGCCTGTAGTGCTGTGATCTTCCCTCTCAGAACTGCTTTTGCTGCCTCCCCTAGATTTTGATTGTTGTGTTTTCATTTTTTTGTGTGTGTCCAGGAAGTTTTTAGTTTCTTCCTTTATCTCCATGGTAACCCATTCATTTTTCAATAACATCCTAATTAACCGCCATGTGTTCCAATGTCTTTTCATGTTCTTGTTTCAATTGATTTCTAGTTGCATGCCATTGTGATCTTAAAAGATTCTTGATATGTTTTCAATCTTCTTGAACTTGTAGAGACTTAGTTTGTGCCATAACATGTGGTCTATCTTTGACAATGTCCCATGTGCACTTGAGAAGAATGTGAATTCTGCAGTTTTGGGGTGTAATTCTCTGAAGATATCTATTAAATCCATTTGATCTAGTGCTTTATTTAGAGATTGTGTTTTCTTGTTAATTTTTTTTCTGGAGCATCTTTCCAGTGATGTCGGGGTATGCTAAGGTACCCTACTATGATTGTATTGCTGTTGATTTCTTCTTTGTCGGTGCTCCTATATTGGGTGCATATATGTTTGTCAAGGTTATATCTTCCTGTTTGATAGATCATTTCAATATTATGTACTGGCCTTCTTTGTCTCTATTTATAGCCTTCATTTTGAAATCTACTTTATCAGATATGAGTATTGCTACCCAGCGTTTTTTTTTTTTTTTTTTTCATTTTCATTTTCTTGAAAGATTTTTTCTATCCCTTCACTTTTAACCTATGTGAGTCTCCTGTTGTGAGGTGGGTCTCTTGTAAACAACATTTATAGGAGTCATGGTTTCTTATTCATTCAGCTACTCTGTGTCTTTTTGTAGAAGTATTCAAGCCATTCACATTGAAGGTGATAATTGATAGGTACTTATTTACAGCCATTTTTATTTAGTATGGTTATATTTTTCTTACTATTTCTTCTACCAATTACAGCAGTCCTTTTAGCATATCTTTCAGTGCTGGTTTGGTGTTAATATATTTTCTTACTCCCCCCCTTTTTTTTTGTCTGGGATGCTCTTTATTTGACCTTCTATTTTGAATGATAGCCTTGCTGGATAGAGTAGTCTTGGATTCAGATCCTTCTTTTTAATAACCTTGATTACTTTATGCCACTACCTTCTGGCCTGCAGTGTCAATGTTGAGAAGTCAGCTGAGAGCCTTATGGGGTTTCCATTGTAGATAACCTGTTGCTCTTCTCTTGCTGCTTATTTATTTAGGATTCCCTCTTTGTCTTTAATTTTTGGCATTTTAATTACTATGTGTGTTGGTGTGGTCCTGTTAGGGTTCTTTTTACTTGAGGCTTTCTGTGCTTCTTGAACTTGTCTGCCTTCTTCCTTCACCAAGTAAGGAAAGTTTTCTGTCACAATTTCTTCAATTATTTTCTCTAACCCTTGCACATTTTCTTCTTCTTCAGGAACTGCTATGATGTGAATGTTATTACATTTCCAGTTGTCCCACAGTTCTTTTAATCTGTCTTCCCGTTTTTAAATTGTTTTTTTCCTTTTGGTTTTCTTATTGTTTGATTTTTTCTACCCTCTCTTCTAATTTACTGATTCGATCCTCAGCTTCCTCTACTCTGCTGGTCAGTCCTTGCAATGTGTGCTTTATTTCTGCTATGTCATTCTTCATTTCCACTTGGTTTGTTTTCAATGTTTCTATATCTTTACTTATGGTGCTGATGTCCTTACTCATGCTGTTGAGCTTCCTCAAGATCATAGCTGTGAACTCCACTTCTGATAATTTGTTTAACTGCATTTCATTGATCTCATCTTTGATAGATTTCTTTTGTTTTTCATTTGGGATTTGTTTCTTTGTTTCACCATTTTGGCTATCTCAGTGGTTTGGGAGCCTGCCAAGTTTTCCCTGTGGGTGTTGGTGTTCTGCTGTTTGTGGCTTCCTCTACTGGGTTTGGATGAGCCTGGTTGGGCCCACGTTAAACACTACTGTCAAGTCTTTCTTTTCTGGGTAGATGTGCAAGCACAGGAAAGGTTCAGTTATACTCTAGCTTTTTCCTGGAGACTAGTAGTCTCAGTTCTTTAGTCCCTGGGAATGTAACCTTGGTGTTGTACATAAGAGCTTTTCCAGAGGGTGGGATAAATGCTGGTTGTTAATGACCCTAAATTTGCATTTCTTTACCTCACCTGGGAAAGGCTTAATATCCTAGGGTGGTGGCTACTTCTTTTCTCCACAGCTTGGGGAAGGAGCACACTGGCCACTGTCCTTTGTAGCCGCAACTCAGCAAAAACTCTGAGTGCCGTTCAAATCCCAGTTGTTCATACAGAGTTCCAGCCCAGTTTACACTCCGTCTGCCATAGCCTCTGTTGAGTGGCTGTGGCTATTTTAGGGCTTTATCCCAGCTCAATATGCTATGAAACAGGCTTGGTCTTTATTCCCCAAGGGCGCTGCTCACAGCTAAAGCTGCTGCTGTCCATGGGCTCCAAGCCCACCACTCTCTTGTGCCTACACATATTCTATCAGACCCTAGTTATATGGTCCTGTCCTGCTGCTTTTCTGTTGCTTTTTTCCAAAGATTTGTCTTTATTTTAGTTGTAATTCCATTTTTGTCCTGGAAGATCATCTATGTAGCTTCCATTCACTCCATCTCCATTTTCGCATCCTCTATGCCTATCTTGTGTGCAGCTGTGTTGCACAGGCCTCTTTGTTTCCCCTGCACCATGCAGGTCCCATGGATTACTGGATCGCACAGTCTCTATGGGGACCTGTCTCTATCCCTAGGTTATGGGCTGCTGAGTCGCACAGGCCTCTCTGGTGCTTCAGCACCCTGCAGGTCCTGTGGGTAACTAAATGACACAGTCCCTGGTAGGTTGCAAAGGCCTCTCTGGTGCCCCCACACCCTGTAGGTCCACGGGCAGGCAGCTGGATCACACCAACCACTCTCATTCTCTGGCTTCCCACCACTCTTGTGGGTTACTGGATCTCAGAGGTCTCTTTGGTGCCCCCTCACCTTGCAGGTCCCATGGGGCACAGTTGGATTGAACCAGTCCCTCTGGAGCTTAGGCTTTCCATTTCTTTTGTGAGCTGCTGGACCGCACAGGCCTCTTTGGAGCCCCAGGTCCCCCAGCTGGTGGCTGGGGAGTGCTCCTGCTCAGCTTCTGTTGTAGTTTTTGGAGATGGGTCTCAGCTGCTCCTCTGTGCTTCTGTTGCTTGGGGATGGATGTCTGCTCTCCAGCCACTGTTGCGGGTGGTATATCTGGAATCTGATTGGGCTGCTACTATCTGGAATGGTGCTGGGCTCCTAGTTGTCTGTGGCTTCTGTGACTGGCACTTTGGGAGCTCCACTACTGTGCACTGCTCTGTGTTGACACAGAATGTCCACTGGTCTGATGGTGCCAGGTGCACTGGTGGGCTCAGGCTGCTGGGCCCTAGCCGCTCTTACTGCCTCTTCCCAGAGAAGACCTGGGATCTTACAAAACAGTAGTACTTCCCCGGGCTGCAGGGAGAAGCGCCCTGAAGAGCTGCTTACTGTGGTGGCCGGCTGCTCCTGTCCACAGCACAGGAACCTTCTGCTCTGTAGTGCTGGGGTTTGGTTGTACACCTTCACGTCCACTCATACTCTCTCACACACTACCTCATTCTCTCACATACCTCTCTCCGGTCCTGCCACAGCCATCTTCTTATCATCATTCTCCTCTGCTCATTTTTTAATTGGGTTTGTTGTCTTCTTTTTGTTGAGTTATATGAGGACTCTATATATTTTGGAAATTAACCCATTAACTGGTGTATGATTAGCAATTATGCTCTCCCATACAGTGGGATCCCTTTCCATTTTCATGGTTGTTTTTGTCACTATGCAGAAGTGTTTTAGTTTGATGTAGTCCCATATATTATTTTTCTCCCTTGCTTCCCTTGCCTTAGGTGTTGTATCAGCGAAAATTCTGCTTTGTATGAAGTCTAATATTTTGAGGCCTACATTTATTTCTAGGAATTTTAAGGATTCATGAGTCACATTTAAGAATTTTATTTATTTTGAGTTTATTCCTGTGTATGGTGTAAGTTTGTGGTGTAGTTTCATTTATTTTTTTGCATGCAGTTGTCCAGTATTCTCAACACCATTTATTAAAGAGGTTGTCTTTACTCCATTGTATGCTCTTGCCACCTTTGTCAAATATTAATTGAGCATAATATCTTGGGTATATTCCTGGATTCTGTGTTCTGTTCCACTGATCAAGAAGCTTGTTCTTGTGCCAGTACCAGGCTGTTTTGATTACAATGGCTTTGTAGTATAACCAGGTAGCCAGTATTGTGATTCCTCCTACTTTGTTCTTCTTTTTGTCAAGATTGCTGTGGCTATTTGGGGTTTCTTTTGATTCTAAAGTAACTTTTGAAGTATTTGTTCTAGTTCTATGAAATATGTCATTGGTATTTTGATGGGGATTGCATTGAATATATAGATTACTTTGGGTAGTATGGACAGTTTAATGATGTTAATTCTTCCAATCCATGGAGAAGGTATATGCTGCCACATTTTTCTATCTTCCTCTATTTCTTTTTTTAATGCCTTATAGTTTTCTGCCAAGAGGTCCTTTACTTCTTTGGTTAAGTTTATTCTTAGATATCTTAAGTTTTTTTCTGCAATGTTAAATGGGATTTTTTTTATTTCTCTCTTTGTGAGTTCATTATTGGTCTATAATAATGCTGTCAATTTCTTGATTTTAATTTTATATCCTGCTACATTGCCAATAGATTTTTGATGGACTCTTTAGGGTTTCTATGTATAATGCCATGTCATCTGCAAATAATGATAGTATTACTCCTCCTTTCCAATTTGGATTCCTTTTAATTTTTTCTTGTCTAATTGCTGTGGCTAAGATGCCCAATACTGTGTTAAATAAGAGTGGTACAAATGGGCATCCCAGTCTTATTTCTGTTCTTAAAGAAAATGCTTTTAATTTTTGCCCATTGAGTATGATGTTGGCTGTAGGTTTTTATTATGTCGAGATATAATACCTCTATTTCCACATTGCTGAGCGTTTTTATACAAAACGAGTGCTGGATTTTGTCAAATGCTTTCAGCATCTATTGATTTGATCATATGGTTTTTCTTTTTGTTTATGTGGTGTATCACATTTATTGATTTACAAATATTGTACCATCCTTGCATCCCTGGGATGAATCCCACTTGGTCATGGTTAATGATTTTTTTTTTAAGGTATTGCTGGATCTGATTTGCTAACATTTTTAAAAGAATTTTGGCATGTGTGTTCATCAGGGAGAATGGCTTGAGGTTTTCCCTCTTTACAGTGCCTTTATATTGTTTTGGAATTAGAATTATGCTGGCCTTATAAAACGAGTTTAGAACTCTTTCTTCTTCTTGAAATTTTTGGAATAGTTTGAGGAGAATGGGTGTTCATTCTTCTTTGAATATTCGGTAAAACTCCCTTTTGAAGCTGTACAGGCCCAGGCTTTTGTTTGCTGACAGATACTTGATTACATCTTAAATTTCTTTAGTTGTTATTCATCTGTTCAAGTTTTTCATCTCTTCCTGGTTCAGTTTGGGAGACTATGTGTTTCTAGAAATTTTGTCCATTTCTATTAGATTGTCTAATTTGTTGCCATGTAATTGTTCATAGTTTTTGTTAACAATCCTTTGTATTTTTGTGGTGTCAATTGTTACTTCTCTTTCATTTCTGATTTTGTGTATTTGGGTTCACTCTCTTTGTTTCTTGGTGAGTTTAGCTAAGGGTGCATCAATCTTATTTATCTTTTCAAAGACTGGCTCTTAATTTCATTCATGTTTTGAATTTTTTTTAGTCTCTATTTTGTTTATTTCTGCTCTGAACTTTACTGTTTCTTTCCTTCAGCTTGATCTGGATTTTTCTTTTTGTTTGCTTTCTAGTTCTTTAAGTTGTGAGGTTAGATAGTCTATTAGAAATTTTAATTTTTTTTTTCCTGAGATAGGCCTATAGTGCTATGAACTTCCCTCTCAGAACTGCTTTTGCTGCATTTCACAGATTTTGTGTTGTGTGTTCACTTTGAGTGGTTTCCAGGAAGTTTTTAATTTCTTTCTTGATCTCCTTGGTAATCCATTCTGTGTTTAATAACATGCTATTTAGCCTCCATGTGTTTAAATGTCTTTGCATTCTTTTGTTGTAATTGATTTCTAGTTTGTGATCTGAGAAGATGCTTGATATGATTTCAAACTTCTTGCAATTGTAGAGACTAAGTTTGTGTTTTAATATGTGGTGTATCTTTGAGAATGTTTCATGTGCACTTGAGAAGATTATGAATTTTGCAGTTTTGGGGTGTGATTCTCTGTTGATATCTATGAAATCTGTTTGATCTAGTACATCATTTAGAGTCTCTGTTTCCTTGTTAATTTTTTTGTCTAGAGGATCAATCCAGTGATGTCAGCAAGATGTTGAAGTTCCCTGCTATGATTGTATTGCTGTCGATTTCTCCTCAGAAATCCTCCAGCAGGTTTTTAATATATTTTGGCGCTCCTATATTGGGTACATATATGTTTAACAAGTTTATATTCTCCTGTTGCATAGATCCTTTCAATATTATGTAGTGGTCTTCTTTAGCTCTAGTTACGGCCTTTTCTTTTGAAGTTTATTTTATTGGATGTGAATATGGTTACCCCAGCTTTTTTTTTTCCTTTTCATTTGCTTGGAAGATTTTTTTCATCCCTTCACTTTTAACCTATGTGAGTCTTTTGTTGTGCAGTGGGTCTCTTGTAAACAACATATATGTGAGTCATGCTTTCTTATCCAATCAGCTACTCTCTGTCTTTTGACCAGAGTGTTCAATCCATTTATATTCAAAGTTATTTTTGATATGTACTTATTTATTGCCATTTTTGTTTTGTGTGGTTATATTTTTCTTCTTATTTCATCTACTAATTAGAGCAGTCCGTTTAACATTTCTTGCAGTGCTTGTTTGGTTGGAATATATTTTCTCAGCTTTTTTTTTGTTTTTTTTTTTTTTTTTCTGGGAAGCTCTTTATTTGAACTTCTATTTTCAATGATAGCCTTGCTGGATAGAGTAGTCTTGGAATTAGATTTTTATTTTTCATAACCTTAATTACTTCATGGCACTCCCTTCTGGTCTGTAGTGTTTCTGTTGAGAAGTCAGATGAGAACCTTATGGGGTTTCCTTTGTAGGTAACCTGTTGCTTATCTCTTGCTGGCTTTAGGATTCTCTCTTTGTCTTTATTTATTTATTTATTTATTTATTTATTTTTTGTATTTTAATTAGTATTTGTCTTAGTGTGGGCCTGTTTGGGTTCTTCTTACTTGGGGCTCTCTGTGCTTCTGGTACTTGTATGGCTTTTTCTTTCACCAAGTTAGGGAAGTTTTCTGTCACTCTTCAAATATATTCTCTAACCCTTGCCTGTTTTCTTCTTCAGGGACTCCTATGATGCGGATGTTGTTATGTTTTATACTGTCCCTCAGTTATCTTAAGCTGTCTTCCTGTTTTGTAATTGTTTTTGTTGTTGTTGGTGTTGGTTTCCCAATTAAGTGATTGTCTCTATCCTGTATTCTAATTACTGATCCAATCTTCAGATCCATCTACTCTGTTGGTTATTCTTTCCAATGTGGTTTTTATTTCTGCTTTGTCATTCTTCATTTCTAATTGGTTAATTTTCAAGATTTCTATCTGTTTATTCATGCTGCTGAGCTTCCTAATGATTATTCCTCTGAACTTGCCCTTTGATATCTTGCTCAATTCCCTTTCCTTTATGTCATTTTTTTTTGCCCAATTATCTTGTTCTTTCATTTGGGATTTGCTTCTTCATCTTATCATTTTAGCTGTCTCAGTGGGTTTTGGAGCCTGATGAATTTTCCCTGTGGGTGTTGGTGTTCTGCTGGTTGTGGCTCCCTCTACTGTGTTTGGATGAGTGTGGTAGGACCCACGTTAAACACCCCTGACAAGCCCTACTTTGCTGGGTAGATTTGCAAGCCTACAAAAGGTTCAGTTATCCTCTAGCTTTTTTTCCTGGAAGCTCTTAGTCTTTGTTACTTGATGAGTTTTTAGTTGTAGCCCTCAACTGAGTGAAAAAAAAATCCCTCAGGTGCTCAGGGTAAAAGTATTTTCAGAGGGTGGTGCCGATGCTTGCTGTCTGTTAATGAGCCTCAATTTGCATTTCTCTGGCCTGACCAGGTGGTGTTAACTTCCTGAGGGAGGGGATGTTGCTTCCTGGGGCTCTGGGATGGGGCTCTTTGAGTAATATGTCTACTGTCCTGTGAAGGAGTGATTCAGCAAAAAACTTCCACTGCTATCTCAGCTCTCACAGCCCTCCAAGATCCTGAGTCTATCCTCATAGTTTCAGTCCAGTCCACCCTCTCTCTGCTTGAACCTAAGTTGAGTGGCTATAGCTAATTTAGTGCTCTGTCCTGGCTCCCTGCACTGTTGAGCTGGCTTGGGATTTTAATCCCAAGAAAGCTGCTCACAGCTAAAACAGCAGCTGTCTGTGAACTCCCAGCCCATCCTCTCATGCCTCCGTGGTTGTAACTAGGCTTGATTTGGTGTCCTCTTTCAGTTATCTACACATGGTTAGATGAAATTCTCTTCTCATTTCTGCCTCCTTAAACTGGACGATTCTCCAGTAGCACAAGCACTTTTAAAGATGAAAAATCAAAACAGCAAAGCCACCATTTTCAGAGAGATTAAAAATGTGAACCTCATGTCCTCTGAGTAGCAGTTAAAATATGAGGTGCAAGTTAAGCTTTAGGCACAAGTGGAAACGTTTTTGGGGTAAAGAATCAATATGCCAGGTGACCAGTTTTTCTAGTTCTAGATGAACAATAGATAAAAGTCAAATTAGAAAAGCAATAATGTGATCCAGGGTAGCAAAATTCAATTTTGCCAACAACGCGGAGAGTCCTTGAGGCAGCCCTTTAAAGATGACACTATACACAGGATTATTTGCCATGTGTACAGATATGGCTGAGGAAAACATACATACACACAAACACACACACACACAGATAAAGTGTAATGTATGATGCATTCTATTCTGGAAACAAATTATTTTGTCATTATATATCTATACTTTCTGAAAGTACATTATAAAAACAGCAAGAGTATAATAGAAAAGACAAGTAAATGCTGTGCATCTTTTTTAATGATGTTTCATACACAGGAAAAAAATAATTCACAGAATCATCAGATTTCTTAAAAGATGCAGTAAATATATTGTGAGCATCGCCATGATTCACTAACAAAATACTTTCTTCAGGGGATGGGGCAGGAAAACTGTCACCAAATTTTAGTCAGTGATTTATAGTATTTGTGACTGTCACATGCAAAGAGTGTCAGTTGGCAATTTATTCTGGCTGATGTAACCTGATAGAATTTTCTTCCTTCTGACAACCAGGCCAGTAAGTAAGGTTAACACATTTAAGCTCTAATGAACAAAAGTAAACCTAGCTGTGGAATTTTGTTCTATCTTAGTCATGCCTGTGTGCTGGTTGTGTTTAAACAATGACAGCAAAACAGTTCATGGCAGCCACTCAGACATTGTGACAGAAAGGAGGGAATCATAGAGAGTAGAACAGTGGTTGTTGAATTTCAGTGTACATCAGAACCTCCTGGAAGCTTTTTAGAATACAGAAAACTAGCCCTACCACCCCCACCCCAAGCTTCTGATTCTGTAGGACTGGGGCAAACACAATCTGAGAATTTGAATTTCTAACAAGTTCCTAGGTGACAGTGTTGTTATTAGTTCAGAGGCCACATTGAGAACCACTAGAATAGAATAGGGTCCCTGCCCCATTTGGCAAGTGACTCACTGCTGGAGATAACACTTTACTCTATGGAATGCCAAGTAGTCACAAAAGAGTGTAGTACAGACCGGCCAGTGTGGCTCAGTGGATTGAGAATTGTCCCATGGACTGAGAGGTCCCAGTTTGATTCCTGGTCAGGGCACATGCCTGGGTTTCAGATTCAATCCCCAGTAGGGAGCATGCAAAAGAAGACCAATGGATGTTTATCTCTCACATTGATGTTTCTATCTCTTTCTCCCTTCCTCTCTCTAAAAAAAGTCAATAGAAACGTATTTTAAAAAATTGTGTTGTACAGGGAGAGAGGCATTTATTCTGCCAGAAAGGGTCAGGAAGGTCTTGTATAGTAGGTGTTTTATAAACTAGCCACAAGGTGAAAAAGGGCCAGAGGATGGTGAACGTGGCTTGTGGCATATGAGTAAAAGTGGTCTTGGTATTGATCTGTAATATGCTATAGCAGAAGGATGACCACTCCCTTAATAACTATATATAAGAAGGGACCAATCACTCTTTGTTTAATCAAACATTCACATTGACTACTTGCAATGATTAAGCATACATAATAAAAAAAATAATGGAAGAAATTGGCAGGTAGGTTCCCTGGCATTCTTTCCAACTGATTCTCCACTGTTGTCTGCACTTTCTCAGTGCAAAACAGAGTCACATGAATTTCTAAAATACAGAGTACATTTCTTTTAGCTGATAGTTTTCCCTAGGGAACTGTCATTGTAACTGGTCACATAGATCAATACATATTTAATAAGATAGTGGCTTGGTGTTACTTTAGGCATCTCGTAGTGGTTGCAGGACATATTCTTTTGGACAGGGCAACTTTCTTGGCACCCCTGAAATCTCTTTTCACAGGTAATACCAAGAGGTAAGGCTGACCATATTTGTCCAGGCATGTTTCATCTGACAGACAACCTTGCTAGAGTGAAAGTACATCACAAGTAGAGATCATGTTTTTGATCTCTACATGCCCCCTATAGCTCCTAATGCACACAGTAGGGCTTGATAAATGTTCTCATTAATAAATGGCAGAAATCAATGCAGGCACATCCATCAGTCAGTCAGTCAGTATTTGGGGTTGTTCCAGCTGATGGCTGCTTAGCTCTAGTAGAAAATACCCCCTCAGGGGATGGATGCAACTCTTCAAAGAGATTATCCTCCATCCCAATGTAAAATGGTCACTTTATATAATTGTGTTCAAAATAATATATTTTATTATCAGTTTTTTAAGAAATAAGCACTTAAAAAAAGACAAAAGAGAATATTGTTTCATGGCTCTGGCAATATCTCTCTGTCTCTATTGTTTGTTGAAGTCTTATTAGGGTCAGATGTGCCTTGAATTATTCCATCTCACATTTTCCCATACCTTTATACTCTCAAATATTGCAGAAACAAAGTCCCCCCCACCTTTTTATTTTACTTTTTCATAGGGAAGTATTGAGTATGACAGGGCCTGTCATCACCTAATGAGAAATTGCTCTTGGGCCACTTATAACTATTAGTAAGATGACATTTTCCCCTCTGAGTACCAATAAGAAACTGAGATGCATGGGCTCTAAAACAAAACAATGAACGACCAAAGAGAAGACGATAGCCAAAGAAAAATAGAAGAATTCGGTTTATGAGTTTAGGCTGAGGCTGATAACCTTTTCAAAGGCATCTTGAAAAATTTCATTTAGAGAAAAATAAATACAAGCAAAGAGATACCAGGGAAATGAGATTCACTATATCATGAGGCTTCCAAGCCCATGTGGCTCAGTGGATTGAGTTTCGTCCATGGACTGAGAGGTCTCAGTTTGATTCCTGGTCAGGGCACATGCCTGGGTTCGATTCCTAGTAAGAGGCATGCAGGAGGCAGTAGATCAATGTTTCTCTCTCACATCCATGTTTCTATCTCTCTTTCTCTCTTCTTCTTGGTCTAAAAAACAAATAAAAACATATTTAAAAAAAACAATATATCATGAGGTTTATTGATTTTTAGTAGGCTTCTTGCATTAGGGACTCAATATTCTCACAAGGAGAAACGTTCCTCCCATTGCCCGATCACCAGGGAACCTGTAGTAGAGAAAGCCATTTCTAAGTGGGTTTAAAACTCAAGATGAAAATAATTAGTATGACAAACATGTACAATTGATCCTTGAACAACACAGGTTTGAACTGATGCATCTATTATACATGGATTTTTTTTCAATAAGCACTCTAAATAAATGTTCTTTTCTTTATGATTTTCTTAATAACACTTTCTTTTCTCTACTTTATTGCAAGAATACAGTATATAATACATATAACATACAAAACACATTAATCAACTGTTTATGTTGTCGGTAAGGCTTCTAATCAACAATAGGCTATTAATAGTTAACTTTTTGGGAGTTGAAAGTTATACGTAGGTGGATTTCTGACTGCCTGAATGGGGGGTTGGTTCTCCTAATTTTAACATTGTTCAAGAGTCAACTGTATATGTAATGCATAGGTGCAAAATTAATATTGGGTATCACACTGCAGACATGAAATAATGTATTAGAAAACTACCATGAGGTACTGAATACTTACAAACCCCATTTTTCTTTTTTGACAGAATAATGAAAAGTTTCAAAGCACTCTTGTCTTTCAAATTGTACTACCATTTTTTTTAATGGTTTAATTTCCCAGTAGATCTTTGATATCTGCCAACAATCATGGGGATGAAGTTTCGTATGAAGATGAATCACAAACTCAGAACTGTCACTAAACTAAAGCTTGGGTTCCTGAAAGTTAGACCAGATGCCTGAGTTATGAATTGCGATTTTGTATGGAAACAATCTGTCAGCAACTTAAGGCTGAGTAGCAACTGTTCTCAATAAAATAGCCTGTCTCCTTTGGTAACATGGCTATGCTTGAAGGATGCAAGTCATCTAAAATTTTGGAGACATGGAAGTAGAGATGTGGGATAGTTAAATTTTATTGCAGGTGCTGACATCATATATGGAGCTGTCATTTTTTAACTGGACTCCCAAACTCTCTAAGTTGGAAGGAACTCAACATTTATCTAGGCAGGTGCTTCTCAAACTTTAATGTGCTTATGAATCATCTAGTGGATATTGTTAAAATGCAGATTCTGATTCAGCAGGTCTGAGGATGATCCTGAGATTCTTCAGGTCTAAAATGCTTCCTGGTAAGAGCAATGATGCTGGTCTGTGAAACACATTTTGAGTACCTAGGTCTAAGACCATTTTTTTTGTTTTTACACTTATATTTTCCAGACATTCTAGTATTTTGTAATTATGTCACAGGTAATTTTTTACCAATGCTGGTTAAATCACCAAGGACTTTTTATATTGTAACTATATGAGTAATTATATCTATTGTATATTTCTATTTCTGCATATATATATATATATATATATTTATAAATGAATGAAAATAATTTCAGGTTATCCTCATAACATTACTCTTCTTGATATATAGCTTCTGACATGCTATCTTTAATGGAAGAGAAAAAGATAGATTTTTGATAGGGAATTAAACATAGACCTGGTTTTACCTTTGGGAATGTGTTACCCATGTGAATGTCATGTGCCATCAGTGGAGAAAAGATTGATAACTGCTAATCTAGTTCAATCGCACAACTAATATTTTGAAAAACAGATCACAATGAACCTTAAATAAATCTGTACTAATTTTTTTTAATTTACAAAAATAATACATCTCCATTAACAGATTTAATTAGTGACTATCTATGCAAAAGATGAAGTAATCAACTCTATGTGTTCCCTGAAACCCTTTGTTAACTGTTTATTGTGTATACTTTTTGATGGAGTTTTTAATGCTATATATTTTAAAAAATGAATTATATAATTGATCTGCAATTTTCTGTACTTATTTATATTTTGGAAACAACTATGGTAGATCTATTAGAAAAATAAAACCAAGTATTTTTTTTATTTAACATTTTAACCAGGTTAAAAATAATTTCCTTGGGCTTTAACTCCACTCAGTAATGCATAAACCACTTTTATTGAGAAGAAGATGAATATCAATCAAAATATTTTCCCAGAAAAGTGAATGGCAAAGATGGTGGCAGGCAGGTCTGGAGGGAGGGTGAGTGTGTCAGAGAGAGAGCTAATGTGTGAGAGAATGTGAGTAGACTTGAAGGTGTATGACCAAACTTGTGCAGTGCAGAGACACAGAGCAGAAGGTTCCTGTGCTGTGGACGGAAGCAGCCAGCTACCATGGTAAGTGGCTCTTCAAGGTGCTTCTACTTGCAAAACAGGGAGGTCCCACCATTTTGGAAGATCCCGGGTCTTCCCTGGGAGGAGGCAGTGTGAGCGGCTAGGGCCCAGCAACCTGAGCCCACCAGCACATCTAGCACCATCGAACCAGTGGACACTCTGTGTCAACACAGACCAGGGCACAGTAGTGGAGCTCCCACGGTGCCAGTGGTAGAAGCCACAAACAGCCAGCAGCCCAGCACCATACCCCATAGTAGCAGCCTGAACAGAGTCGAGATATACCCCCCACAACAGAGGCTAGGGAGCAGACATCTACTCCCAGGCAACAGAAACACAGACCAGCAGCTGAGACCCATCCCCAAAACTACAGAAGAAGTTGAGCCCCATGGGGCAGCAGCACTCCCCAGCCGCCAGAGGCCTGTGCAGTCCAGCAGCTCACAAGGGCAGTGGGAAGACTGAGCCCGAGATGGACTGCTGCAATTCAGCTGCTTGCCCTCAGGACCTTCAGGGTGCGGGGGAACTAGAGAGGCCTGTGCAACCTAGGAGGGACTATGCGATCTAGTTACCCATGGGACCTGCGGGGTCCTGAAACACCAGAGAGGCCTGTGCCACCCAGCAGGATCTGTGCCAGCAGGTCACAGCGGGACCTGCAGGGTACTGAAGCACTGGAGAGTCCCGTGTGACCCAGCAGCCCATAACATAGGCATAGAGCCCGATCCCCAAAGGAACTATGCTATCTAGTTACCCACAGGACCTGCAGAGTTCAGGGGCACCAGAGAGGCCTGTGTGACCCAGCTGTGCACAAGATAGGCATAGAGGATGTGAAAATGATGGCAGAGTGAATGGAAGCTACACAGATGATCTCCCAGGACCAAATGGGAATTACAACTAAAATAAAGACATATCCTCAGAAAAAAAAACAACAGAAAAGCAGCAGGACAAAACCATATAACCAGGGACACTGGTAGAATCTGCAGAGGTGTGAGAGATTGGTGGCTGGGAGCCCATGGACAGCAGCCGTCTTAGCTGTGAGGAGCACTCTTGGGGAAAAAAGACCAAGCCTACTCCACAGCACAGAGAGCCCGGACAGAGTGCTAAATGAGACACAGCTACTCACCCAAGAGCTACCACAGATGGTGTGGGGGCAGACTGGCCTGGAAATCTGTGTGGACAACCGGGATTTGAAGGGCAATCAGAGTTCTTGCTGAGTTGCGGCCACATAGGACAGTGGCCAGTGTGCTCTTTCCCAGACCTGTGGGGAAAAGCAGCAGCATCCCTTCAGAGATTCAGCCTTTCCCAGGAGAGGCAAAAAATGCAAATTGAGGCTCATTAACAACAAGCATCTATCCCACCCTCTGGAAATCCTTTTATGCAGAACACCAGGGCTATATTCCAAGGCACTGAGTAACTGAGACTACTAGACTCCAGGAAAAAGCTAGAGTATAACTGAACCTTTCCTGGGTGTGCAAATAAATCCAGGAAAGTAAGACTTGACAGTGGTGTTTAACGTGGGCCCACCCAGGCTCATCCACACCCAGTAGAGGGAGCCACAAACAGCAGAACACTAACACCCACAGGAAAAATTTGGCACACTGGAAAACCCACGGAGATAGCCATAATGGTAAAACAAAGAAACAAATCCCAAATCAAATAACAAAGGTACGTGATTGAAAATGAAATCAATGAAATGCACTAAGCAAATTATCAGAGGTAGATTCAGAGCCATGATCTTCAAAAAGCTCAACAGCATGAGTAAGGACATCAGCACCATGAGAAAGATATAGAAACACTGAAAACTAACCAAGTGGAAATTAAGAATGATATAGCAGAAATAAAAAACACATTGGAGGACCAGCAAAGTAGAGGAAGCTGAGGACCGTATCAGTGACTTAGAAGACAGGGTAGGAAAAATCAACTAATCAGAAACCAAAAGAAAAAACAAAACAAAACAAAAAAAAAAACAATTAAAAAACAGTAAGACAGCTTAAGAAAACTGTGGGACAACTGGAAATGTAATAACATTTGCATCATTGGAGTCACCAAAGAGAAAGAAAATGGGCAAGGGTTAGAGAATATATTTGAAGATGTAGTGACAAAAAACTTTCCTACTTTGGTGAAGAAAGAAGGCATTCAAGTTCAAGAAACACAGAGAGCCCCAAGTAAGAAGAACCCAAACAGGTCCACACCAACACACATAGTAATTAAAATGCCAAATATTAAAGACAAAAAGAGACCTCTAAGGAAGCAAGAGATAAGCAACAGGTTACCTACAAAGGAAACTCCATAAGGCTCTCAGCTGACTTCTGAACAGGAACACTATAGACCAGAAGGGAGTGACATGAAGTACTCTAGGTCATGAAAAACAAGGATCTGAATCCAAGACTACTCTATCCAGCAAGGCTATCATTCAAAATAGAAGGACAATAAAGACCTTTCAAGACAAAAAAAGGCTAAGGGAATATATTAACACCAAACCAGCACTGCAAGATATGCTAAGGACTGCTGTAATTAGTAGAAGAAATAGGAAGAAAATATAAGCACACTGAACAAAAACTGGCAATAAATAAGTACATATCAATTATCACCTTCATTGTGATTGGTTTGAATGCTCTGATAAAAAGACACAGAGTAGCTGACTGGATAAGAAAGCATGACTCACATATATCTTGTTTACAAGAGACCCACCTCACAACAAAAGACTCACATAGGTTGAAAGTGAACAGATGGAAAAAAAAAATCTTTCAAGCAAAGAGAAAGGAAAAATAAGTTGGGATAGAAATACTCATATCTGATAAAGTAGATTTCAAAATGAAGACCATAACTAGAGACAAAGAAGGCCACTCTATAATATTGAAAGGATCTATCCAGCAGGAAGATATAACTTTGGTGAACATATATGCACCCCGTATAGGAGCACCCACATATATCAAAAATCTTCTGTAGAACTTCAATGGAGATATCGACAGAAATACAATCATAGCAGGGGACTTCAACACCCTGTTGACATCACTGGATAGATCACATAGACAAAAATTAACAAGATTACAGACTCTAAATGAAGTGCTAGATCAAATAAATGTAATAGATATTTACAGAGAATTACAACCCAAAACTGCAGTATTCACATTTTTCTCAAGAGCTCATGGGACATTCTCAGATAGATCATATATTGAGGCGCAAATTAAGTCTTTACAAATTCAAGAAGATGGAAATCATATCAAGCATGTTCTCAGATCAAAATGGCATGAAATTAGAAATCAATTGCAATAAGAACATGTAAAGACATTGGAACACATGGTGGTTAATTAGGATGTTATTGAACAATGAATGTGTTACCATGGTGATCAAGGAAGAGATTAAAAACTTCCTGGAAACCAATGAAAATAAACACAGAACAACACAAAATCCATGGGATGTATCGAAAGATGTTCTGAGGCGGAAGTTCATAGCACAACAGGTCTACCTCAAGAAACAAGAAAAATCTCTAATAGACTATCTAACCTCATAACTTAAAGAACTATAAAGCAAACAGAAAGAAATCCCCAGAGCAAGTAGAAGGAAGGAAATAGTAATGATTAGAGCAGAAATAAATTACATGGAGACCAAAAACACAATTCAAAGGATCAATGAAACAAAGAGCTGATTCTCTGAAAATATAAACAAGATTGATGGACCCTTAGATAGATTCACCAAGAAACAAAGAGAGAGAACCCAAATAGACAAAATCAGAAATGAAAGAGGAGAAATAATAACTGACACCACTGAAATACAAGGGATCATAACAAATGTTATGAACAATTATACGGCAACACATTCATTAATCTAAGCAAAATGGACACATTTCTAGAAACCCATAGTCTCCCAAATGTGAACCAGGAAGAGATAGAAAACTTTCACAGACCAATAACAACAAAAGAAATTGAAGATATAATCAAGACTCTCCCAGAAAACAAAAACCCAGGCCCTGACATATTCATGGGGGAATTTTACCGAACATGCAAAAAGGAACTAAAACCCATTTTCCTCAAAATCTTTCAAAAAATTCAAGAAGAAAAAAGACTTTCAAACCTGTTTTTTGAGGCCAGCATAATTCTAATTCAAAAATCAGAAAAAGACACTCCAAAAAAAGAAAACTACAGGTCAATATCCCTGATGAACAAAAATGCCAAAATCCTGAACAAAATACAAGCAAATCAAATCCAGAAATACATCAAAAAAATTATTCACCATAACCACCTGGGATTAATACAAGTGATGCAAGGATGGTATAATATTCACAAATCAATATATGTGATACACCACATAAACAAAATGAAAGATAAATGTATGAGCATATCATTAGACGCTGAAAAAGCATTTGACAAAATCCAGCACCCATTTCTGATAAAACTCTCAGCAATCTGGAAATAGAGGGATTATAACTAAACATAATAAAGGCCATATAAGAAAGACCTACAGCCAACATCACATTCAATGGACAAAAACTAAAAGCATTTCCATTAAGAACAGAAACAAGACATGGATGCCCACTTTCATCACTCTTATTTAACACAGTACTGGAAGTCTTAGCCACAGCAATCAGACAGGAAGAAAAAATAAAAAGGATCCAAATTGGAAAGGAGGAAGTGAAACTGTCATTATTCGCAGATGACATGATACTATATGTAGAAAACCCCAAAGACTACATCAAAAATCTACTAGACTTAATAAATAAATTTGACAAAGTAGCAGGGTACAAAATTAATGTCAAGAAATTGATGGCATTCTTATACACCAATGATGAACTCACAGAAAGGGAAACTAAAAAAAAAAAAAAAAAAAAAATCCCATTTATCACCATAGCAAAAAAACTTAAGATATTTACTAATAAACCTAACCAAAGAAATAAAAGACCTATTTGCAGAAAACTACAGGGCATTTAAAAAAGAAATAGAGGGAGATATAAAAACGTGGAAACACATACCTTTTTCATGGATTGGAAGAATTAACATCATTAAAATGTCCATACTACACAAAGCAATCTATAGAGTCAATGCAATCCCCATCAAAATACCAACGACATACTTCACAGAACTAGAACAAATACTTCAAAAGTTTATATGTTACCAAAAAAGACCTCGAATATCTACAGCAGTCTTGAAGGAAAAAAAAAAAAAAAAAAAACTAAGTTGAGAAATCACATTACCAGATTTCAGGTTATACTACAAAGCCACTGTAATCTAAACAGCCTGGTACTGGCATAAAAACAGGCACATAGATCAATGGAACAGAATAGATAACCCAGAAATGGACCCAAGAAAATATGCTCAATTGATATTTGACAAAGGGGGAAAGAGCATAGAGTGGGGTAAAGACAGCCTCTTCAATAAATGGTGTTGGGAAAATTGGACAGCTACATGCAAAAAAAATAAACTACACCATCCAATTATAGCATACAGAAGAATAAGCTCAAAATGGATAAAAGACTTAAATGTGACTCATGAATCCATACAAATCCTAGAAGAAAATGTAGGCAAAAAAAAAAATTTTAGACATCATATGCAGCAGAATTTTCACGGATACATCACCTAAGGCAACAGAAACAAAGGAGAAAATGAAAACATGGAATTACATCAAACTCAAAATCTTCTGCACAGTAAAGGATACAATCATCAAAATTAAAAGGCAACATAGTGTATGGGAAAGCATAATTGCCAATGATATATCAGATAAAGAGTTTATTTCCAATATATATAAAGTGCTCATACAACTCAACAAAAGGAAGACAAAGAACTCAATTAAAAATGGGCAGAAGGCCCTGGCCAGTTTGGCTCAGCGGTTAGAGCATCGGACTGTGGTCCGGAGAGACCCGGGTTCGGTTCCCGCTAAGGGCACGTACCTCGGTTGCAGTTTGTCCCCGGCCCTGGTCGGTCGTGCGGGTGGCAGCCACTCGATATGTCCCTTCACGTCGATGTTTCTCACTCTCTCTCCCTTCCTCTCTCTCCTCCCACTCTGTCTGTGCAAAAAATGGAAAAGTGTCCTCAGGTGAGGATTAAAAAAAATGGGCAGAGGAACTAAATCGACACCTTTCCAAACAAGATATTCAAATAGCTAAGAGACATATGAAGAAATGCTCAACATCACTAATCATCAGAGAGATGAAAATTAAAACAACAATGATGTATCTCCTCACACCTGCCAGAATGGCTGCCATCAACAAATCATCAAACAACAAGTGTTGGCGAGGGTGTGGAGAAAAGGGGACTGTAGTACACTGCAGGTGGGAATGCAGACCGGTGCAGCCACTATGGAAAACACTATGGTGTTACCTCAAAAATTTAAAAATTGAACTTCCATTTGACCCAGCGATCCCACTTCTAGGAATATACCCTAAGAAGCCTGAAACACCAATCAGAAAGAATATATGTACCCCCATGTCTGTAGCAGCACTATTTATAATAGCTAATATCTGGAAACAGCCCAAATGTCCATCAATAGACAAATGGATAAAAAAAAGTTGAGGTATATATACACAATGGAATTCTATGCAGCTGTAAGAAAGAAAGATCTCTTATCCTTTGAGACGACATGGAGGAACCTGGAAAGTATTATCCTAATTAAAACAAGCGAAACAGAGAAAGTCAAGGATCATATGATCTCACTTATTTGTTGAATATAATGAACTTAACAGTCTGAGTAATGGGGTAGTCCCAGAGATGTGGAAATGTGGTATGGGCTGACAATCCCCAGAAGAGTGTGTGGTGGGGGAGAGATAAACTACAGAACTTATTTGCATGTGTGCATGAACAATGGACATGGACAACAAAGCTGGGGCAGGGTGGGGAGGGAGGGGGGTGGAGAAATCAGTGGGGGAAAAAGAAGAAACATCTATAACAAAAATATATAAATTAATAAATAAATAAATATTTAATTAATTAATAATAAAGAACAGTTTTGGGTGGTTTACGGGGTTCAAATGTAAAAAACACACAAACAAACAAACAATCAAAAAAAACAGCCAAGCTGTCATTTCTACACAGGCGCTTTTCACACAAATTACCGTTCAAGGAGAAGCTTGCACTGAATGGCCTGCCTCCTTCGGTGAACTGCCTCTCTGACTCTGTTCCTGACATCTGAGTCAGCCTTTATTTAAAAAAAAAAAAATTGCCTGGATTCTTATTTCAACCAATAGGACTGAAGCTTTCCCCATGCAATCAGAACTGTGCAACTATATCCCCATTAGTATCTTCACCAACCAATTTGAGTGACTCCCTTTTGAACAATCAGAATAGTAGTTTTTGGACCAATCAAACTGTGAGGATTTTTGGTTCTTATTTTCATAAGGACAGACCAATCAGAGACTAGGGGCAGGACTTATATCTATATGTCAGCTCCTTTTTGGCTTGGCGAGCTCACTTTCCCTTTCCACTGAAGACAGTGGCTCCCTTACTGGAGCTAAAACACCAAAGACTTCTTACTGGAGCAGATGCAGGAGACCAGTGCAAAGTAGAGTGAACCAGACAGAAGCAGGTGGAGCAGACCAGAGGAACAAGGAACGCTGTCTAGTCAGAGAGCCACCTCACCCCAGGGCTGCCTAGCAACAATGCTGTTCCAGAGTTATCCTGCTTCATAATTGATCTGTAACACTACTGAGTTGTTTCCACAGCCATGCTGTATCACAATTGAGCTGTTTGCACCAAATAAAGTTGCCTTATTCACCACACTCCAAATTGGAGATTATTGTTGGTGTTAAATTAGAAGTAATGACCACTGATATATCTGTGTCTAAATTTTGTTTAATGGCTGGTCACATACCAATTTTTTTTTTTATCCTAGCAATGTGACAAAATGAATATGCATTTGATTTGCCTTTTTTAATATGCTAAGATAACCTTAAGAAGGTTAGTTAATTTAAAATGAACCTGTGGCCCTGGCTGGTTTAGCTCAGTGATTAGAGCATAAGCCTGCGGTCCAGAGAGATCCCAGCTCGGTTTCCGCTAAGAGCATGTACCTCGGTTGCAGTTTGTACCCGGACCTGGTTGGGTTGTGCAGGAGGCAGCCACTCGATGTGTCCCTTTCACATTGATGTTTTTTTCTCTCTCCCTCCCTCCCACTCTGTCTAAACAAAAAATGGAAAAATGTCCTTGGATGAAGATTAAAAAATAATAATAATAATAAAATAAAATGAACCTATGGAACAATATATAATTGATTAATTAAATTATATGATTTATTGATAGTCTCTTCTGATAAAGTTATTTGTGTGTGTGTGTGTGTGTGTGTGTGTGCGCGCTTATATAAAGGCTTTTGCTCTCAGTTCTTTCTAATCTGCAGAAAAAAATTATTCCTTCATTGAACAAACATTTCTATACCAAGATCTAGGGGTCATGTATAAATGGCAGTACAATCAGGGTGTTAGAGCAGGATGGAGAACATTCCAATATAATGTGACTCTCATCTTTAGCACAATACTATCCCTTAGAATGCTGGAAAATTTCACAGCTACTCAGTAATTATCATGCTCAACTTCCAAGTAAAATAAATGTATTCATTTTGTGAATCAGAGGAAAATGAGGCTTGGCCATATTTAATATTGTACTGATAACTCTTAAATGCACTCTCCCACAGACTTTGGCTTCATCTGAGGACAAAAAAAAATCAAGAAAGGTGCTTTTCAAATGCTCCAGGACATCTAGAATTTTGAAGTTGTTATGCAAAGACAAGAAAAAACACTCTTTGCTTCAGGGGAATTAGTTTTGTTTTGTTTTTAATGTTTTTTATTTTTTATTATAATGTTTTTTTCTTTATTGATTTTTAAAGAGAAGAAGGGAGAGGGAGAGAGAGATAGAAACCTTGATGAGAGAAAATATCAATTGGCCGCATCCTGCATGCTCTCACTGAAAATCAGGCCCACAATCTGGGCATGTGGCCTGAACAGAGATTGAACCGGTGACCTCTTGGTGCATGGATCGAGGCTCAAGCACTGAGCCACACCGGCCAGGCTGTTTTTCTTTTTTTAATTAATTAATTTTTGTTACAGATGTTTATCCTTTTTCTACCATTGACACCCTCCTCCCGATCCTGCCCCTCAGAGCATTGTTGTCTATGTCCATTGGTTATACTTATATACATAAGTTTTTTGGTTTATCTTTTCCCTGCCAACAAGCATCCTCCTCTGAGATTTGTCAGTCTGAACCCTACTTTTATGTCTCTGGGTTTATTTTGTTCATAAGTTTATTTAGTTAACTGTATTCCACAAATAAGTGAGATCATGTGACACTTGTCTCTTTCTCTGACTGGCTTCTTTTGCTTAGCACAATACTCTCCAGGTCCATCCATGTCGTCTCAAAGGTTAAGACATATTTCTTTCTTACAGATGCATATTATTCCATTGTGTATATGTGCCACAGCTTTTTTTATCCACTCATCTATTGATTGACAGTTGGGATGTTTCTAGATTCTAACAATTATAAATAATCCTGCTATGAACACAGGGGTACATATATTCTTTCTGATTGGTGTTTCAGGCTTCCTAGGATATATTCCTAGAAGTAGAAATACTGGGTCAAATGGCAGTTCAATTTTTAATTTTTTGAGAAAACACCATATTGTTTTCCATAGTGGCTGCACCAGTCTGCATTTGCACCAGCAGTGTACTAGAGTCCCCTTTTCTCCACACCGTGGCCAACATTTGTTCTTTGCTGATTTGTTCATGTCAGCCATTCTGAAAAGTGTGAGGCAATACCTAATTGTTGTTTTAATTTGCATCATTCTGATTATTAGTGATGTTGAGCATTTTTTATATGTCTTTTGGTCATTTATGTGTCCTGTTTGGAAAGGTGTCAATTTAGCTCCTCTGCCCATTTTTAATTGGGTTCTGTGTCTTCCTTTTGTTGAGTTGCATGAGCACTCTATATATTTTTGGAAATTAACCCCTTATCTGATGTATCATTGGTAATTATGTTTTCCCATACAGTAGGTTCCTTTACCAAAAATCCCATCACCATTGCAACAAAAAAAAAAATTAAGATACACAGGAATAAACTTAACCAAAGAAGTAAAGGACCTGTTCAAAGAAAACTACAGGTCATTGAAAGAAGAAATAGAGGAAGATATAAAAAAAAGTAGAAGCATATACCTTTTTCATGGATTGGAAGTATTAACATATTTAAAATGTCCATACTACCCAAAGCCATCTATAGATTCAATGCAATCCCCATCAAAATACCAACAGCATATTTCAAAGAACTATTACAAATACTCCAAAAGTTTATATGGAATCAAAAAGGACTCCAAATAGCCACAACAATCTTGAAAAGAAGAAAAAAAGTGGGAGGTGTCACAATACTGCATATCTGGTTATACTACAAAGCCATTGTAACCAAGAACAGGCATATTGATTAATGGAACAGAGCAGAGAACCTAGAAATTGACTCAAGACATTATGCTCAATTAATATATGACAAAAGTGGCAAGAGCATACAATGGAGTAAAGACAGTCTCTGTAATAAATGGTGTTGGGAAAACTGGGCAGCTACATGCAAGAAAATGCAACTAGACCATCAACTTACACTACACACAAGAATAAACTCTAAATAGATAAAATACATAAATGTGACTTGTGAATCCATAAAAATTCTAGAAGAAAATGTAGGCAGCAAAATCTCAGATACCACAGACAGCAGAATTTTCACTGATACAATGCCTCGGGCAAGAGAAACAAAGGAAAAAATTAATAAATGGGACTACATCAAACTAAAAAGCTTCTGCACAGCAAAAAAAAAAAAAAAATACAGGAATTTGTTTTAAAGATTCACTCAAGCTTTGAACTTGTTTGCATGCAAGGTATAGAAATACCTTTCAAGATGAAAATCATTTTGTCATATAAATCAGAAGAGATCTGTTGAAAAATACTGTGGACTTTGGCAGTTTAATGAAAGGCTTACTTTCAAACCGTTGCCTTATGCAGCTTGGATCCTGTCAGGCGATTTAATTTTGATATTACTTGGAGTTAATGAAGGGGCAATGAATTCTGAAAAATGGTTTTGCAGTATAATAAAGTAAACACAGTAAGGCCAGAAAAGGACAGATTCTATCCTCATTTCTGTAGCTTAGAATCTTTGTGAACCTAAACAAATTACTTAACCACCCTGAGCCTTGGTGTCCTTATTTACAAACAGAATAAATGCTAATATTTTCTTGACAGGTTTATAGAAAGGAGCAAGTGAGATAATGCATGGAACATTAACTTGATGCCTGGCATGAAATAAATGGTCAACAAGGTTAACTAGTATTGTTACTAATAAGAATAAATCATACATTATAAGTATGAGTATATTTGTATTTGTTTTAGTCTAAACTCCTTATACTTCTCTGTTGGAGAAAGGTCTAAGCCAACATGTGGACTCAGCTTCCTGGTATCATTTGGCCAGCACTATAGTTTGCTTTTAAACTTTTGTTTTGGCTGAAACTTGAGTACTGGAAAACTTGAAAGAGAACACAGGAGAAGTAATGTTATTTTTAAATTACACTTTATTGCAATCTAGCCTTGAACGTCTTTGGCCAGATCAGTCCAAAGTGGTGCTAATAAAATCTTTTGCCCTCTTGTTGACCTGAGATGAGCTGTCAGGAATTGATTTTTATGTTCCACTTTAACAAGCCCATTCTGAGTCATTATGGTTTTTGGTTAAGTACTTCTGTTAATTCAAACATTATTTCAGCTCCTCACAATTATTGCCATCTCTTATGCTGAGCAATCTCAATTCAACTGACATTACATTAATATGTGTGTGTGTGTGTGTGTGTGTGTGTGTGTGTATGAGAGAAATTAACCTGAAGAGAAGTTACTGCACCAAGACCTACAATATAAAAGCAAATAATGCAAATCTGACATAGTTTGACTGGGTAGTTATTAGTCATGGCTTTTTTGATGTATACTTTAGTAGTCATAACCTTGCATTTTCCTAAAATAGCATGAGTCTTATTATTGTCCCTCAAACATATACTAGTCCCTCATTCTTATTGGTATTGTAGAGAATGAAGGAACTTGGCCTTCAATTTATTCTATTTTTAAAATTTATTTTTAATTAATTAATTTATTTTTGTTACAGATGATTCTCCTTTTTCACCCACTGATTCCCCCCTCTCCCACTCTCCCCGCACCATCCCCAGCCCCCTTGTCCATGTCCACTGTTGATGCACACATGCATATTAGTTCTGTGATTTATTCCTCCCCCACGACGCCCCCTTCTGGAGATTGTCAGGTTGCACCCCACTTCCATGTCTCTGGGACTACCCATTCTTCAGACTGTTATGTTAATTATATTCCAAAATAAGTGAGATCATATGATCCTTGACTTTCTCTGTTTCGCTTGTTTAGCTTAGGATATTTTCCAGGTCCCTCCATGCCATCTCAAAGGACAAGAGATCGATCTTTCTTACAGCTGCATATACTCCATTGTGTATATGTACCACTGCTTTTTTATCCATTCGTCTACTGATGGACACTTGGGCTGTTTCCAAGTCTTAGCTATTGTAAATAGTGCTGCTACAAACATGGGGGTACATATATTCTTTCTGATTGGTGTTTCAGGCTTCTTAGGGTATATTCCTAGAAGTGGGATCACTGGGTCAAATGCAAGTTCAATTTTTACTTTTTTGAGGTAACACCATAATGTTTTCCATAGTGGCTGCACCAGTCTGCATTCCCACCACCAGTATACTAGAGTACCCTTTTCTCCACAGCCTCACCAACACTTGTTGTTTAATGATTTGTTGATGGCGACCATTCAGACAGGTGTGAAGTGATACCTCATTGTTGTTCCAATATGTATCTCTCTGATGATTAGTGATGTTGAGCATTTCTTCATATTTCTCTTAGCCATTTGTATGTCCTGTTTGGAGAGGTGTCTATTTAGTTTTTCTGCCCATTTTTTAATTGAGTTCTTTGTCTTCCTATTGTTGAGTTGTATGAGCACTCTATATATATTGGAAATTAACCCCTTATCTGATATATCAATGGAAATTATGCTGTCCCATACAGTGGGTTGCCTTTCCATTTTGATGATTGTATCTTTTGCTGTGCAGAAGCTTTTGAGTTTGATGTAGTCCCATGTATTCATTTTCTTTCTTGTTTCTGTTGTTTTAGGTGATGTATCAGTGAAAATTCTGCTGCGTATGATGTCTGAAATTTTCTTGCCTACAGTTTCTTTTAGTAATTTTATGGATTCATGAGTCACATTTAAGTCTTTTATTTATTTTGAGTTTATTCTTGTGTAGGGTGTAAGTTGATGGTCTAGTTTTATTTTTTTGCATGTAGCTGTCTAATTTTCCCAACACCATTTATTAAAGAGGTTGTCTTTACTCCACTGTAAGCTCTTACCACCTTTGTCAAATATTAATTAGGCATGTTGCCCTGGGTTCATTTTTGGGTTCTCTGTTCTGTTCCACTGGTCTATATGCCTGTTCTTGTGCCAGTACCAGGCTGTTTTGATTACAGTGGCTTTGTAGTTCAACCTGAAATCTGGTAATGTGATCCCTCCTGCTTTATTTATTTATTTTTCTTTTTCAAGATTGCTATGGCTATTCGAAGTTTTTTCTTGGTTTCATATGAAATTTTGAAGTATTTATTCTAGTTCTGCGAAGTATGTCATTGGTATTTTTATGTGGATAGCACTGAATCTATAAATTTCTTTGGGTAGTTTGGACATTTTAATTATGTTAATTCTTCCAATCCATGAACAAGGTATGTGCTTTTACGTTTTTATATCTTCCTCTATTTCTTTTTTCAATGACCTGTAATTTTCCACCTAATGGTAAATGGGATTGTTTTCTTACTTTTTCTTTCTGTGAGATCATCATTTGTGTACTAGAATGCTGTCGATTTCTTGACGTTAATTATGTATCTTGCTACTTTGCCAAATTCATTTATTAAGTATAGTAAATTTTACAAGGAGTCTTTGGGGTGTTCTACGTATAGTATCATGTCATCTGCAAATAATGACAGTTTCACTTCCTCCTTTTCAATTTGGAACCTTTTATTTTTTCTTTCTGTCAGATTGCAGCGGCTAAGACTTCCAGTACTTTGGTTTTTTTTTTTTTTTTTAATCCTCACCCGAGGACATTTTTCCATCTCTTGTACAGACGTAGTGGGAGGGAGAGAGAGGAAGAGAGAGAGAGAGAAATGTCAACGTGAAAGGGACACATCGAGTGGCTGCCACCTGCACGACCAACCAGGGCCGGGGACAAACTGCAACCGAAGCACATGCCCTTAGCGGGAACCGAGCCCGGGTCTCTCCGGACCGCAGGCCGATGCTCTAACCGCTGAGCCAAACTGGCCAGGGCAGACTTCCAGTACTTTGTTAAATAAGAGTGGCGAAAGGGGGCATCCTTGCCTTGTTCCTGTTCTTAAGGGAAATGCTTTTACTTTTTACCCATTGAGCATGATGTTGGCTGTAGGTCTTTCATATATGGCCTTTATTATGTCAAGATATGATCACTCTATTCCCACATTGTTGAGCGTTTTTATCAGAAATGGATGCTGGATTTTGTCAAAGGCTATTTTGGCATCTATTAATATGATCATGTGCTTTTTATTCTTCATTTTATTTATGTGGGGTATCACATTTGTTGATTTGTGAATATTGTACCAGCCTTGCATCCATGGGATGAATCCTGCTTTATCATGGTGAATAATTGTTTTGATGTATTGCTGGATATGATTTGCTAGTATTTTATTTAGGATTTTTGCGTCTATCTTTATCAAGTTATTGGCCTGTAGTTTTCTTTCTTTGTAATATCTTTTTCTGGTTTTCAAATTAGAATTATGCTGGCCTCATAAAATGAGCTTGGAAGTCTTCTTTCTTCCTGAGTTTTTTGAAATAGTTTGAGGAGAATGGGTGTTAGTTCTTTGAATGTTCTGTAAAATTCCCCCAGGAAGCCTTTTGGACTTGTGCTTTTGTTTCCTGGGAGTGTCTTGGTTAGGTCTTCAATGTTTTTTGTTGTTGTTGTTGTTATTGGTTTGTTCAAGTCTTGTATCTCTTTGCAGTCCAGTTTTGTGAGACTATGGGTTTCTAAAAATTTGTCCATTTTGCTTAGATTGTAGAATTTTTTGCCATATAATTTTTTGTAGTAGTTGTTAACGATCCTTTGTATTTCTGTCGTGTATGTTGTTACTTCTCTTCTTTTGTTTCTGATTTTGCGTATTTGGGTTCTCTCTCATTGTTTCTTGGTGAGTCTAGCTAAGAGTCCATCAATCTTGTTTATCTTTTCAGAAAACCATCTCTTTGTTTCATTGATCATTTGAATTGCTTTTTGGTCTGTATATCATTTATTTCTACTCTGTTCTTTACTATTTCCTTCCTTCTACTTGCTGTGGGTTTGTTTGTTTGTTTGTTTGCTCTCTAGTTCTTTGAATTGTGAGGTTAGATAGTCTATTAGAGATTTTTCTTGTTTTTTGAGGTAGGCCTGTAGTGCTATGAACTTCCCCCTCAGAATTGCTTTTTCTGCATCCCATAGATTTTTTTTTTGTTGTTGTGTCTTCATTTTCATTGGTTTCCAGGAAGTTTTTAATTTCTTCCTTGATCACCTCGGTAACCCATTTATTGTTTAATAACATGTTAGTTAGCTTTCATGTGTTCATATGTCTTTGCATGTTCTTGTTGCAATTGATTTCTAGTTTCATGCTATTGTGATCTGAGAAGATGCTTGATATGATTTCAATCTTCTTGAACTTGTAGAGACTTAATTTGTGTCCTATCATGAGGTCTATCTTTGAGAATGTCTTATGTGCATCTGAGAAGAATGTGAATTTTGTAGTTTGGGGGTGTAATTCTCTGTAGATATCTATTAAATCCATTTGATCCAGTGCTTCATTTAGAGTCTCTGTTTCCTAGCTATTTTTTTTTTTTCTAGCGGATCTATCCAGTGATGTCAGCAGGGTGTTGGATACCCATGCTATGATTGTATTGTAAACAATTTCTTCTTTGAAGTCTTCCAGAAGAGTTTTAATATATTTTGGTGCACCTATATTGAATGCATATATGTTTATCAAAGTTATATCTTCCTGTTGGATAGATCCTTTCAATATCATGTACTGGCCTTCTTTGTCTGTAGTTATGGCCTTTGTTTTGAAATCTATTTTATAAGATATGAGTATTGCTACGCCAGCTTTTTTTTTTTTTCCTTTCTGTTTGCTTGGAAGATTTTTTTCCATCCCTTCACTTTCAACCTCTGTGAGTCTTTTGTTGCGAGGTGGGTCTCTTATAAACATCATATAGATGAGTCATGGTTTCTGATCCAATCAGCTACTCTGTGTCTTTCTATCACAGCATTCAATCTATTTACATTTAAGGTGAGTATTTATATGTGGGGTTTGTTTTTATTGCCATTTTTGTTTAATGTGGTTATATTCTTCCTATTTCTCCTGCTAATTACAGCAGCCCTTTTAACATTTCTTGCAGTTCTCGTTTGGTGTTAATGTATTCTATTAGTCTTTTTTTGTCTGGAAAACTCTTTAGTTGACCTTCTATTTTGAATGATAGCCTTGCTGTGTAGAGTAGTCTTGCATTCAGATCCTTGTTTTTCATGACCTTGATTACTCCATGCCACTCCCTTCTGGCCTGTAGTGTTTCTGTTGAGAAGTCAATTGAGAGCCTTATGGAGTTTCCTTTGTAGGTAAACTGTTGCTTATCTCTTGCTGCTTTTAGGATTCTCTCTTTGTCTTTAATTTTTGGCATTTTGATTACTATGTGTCTTGGTGTGACCCTGTTTGGGTTCTTCTTACTTGGGGCTCTCTGTGCTTCTTGAACTTGAATGCCCTCTTCTTTAACGAATTAGGAAAGTTTTCTGTCACTATTTCTTCAAATATATTCTCTAACTCTTGCTCATTTTCTTCTTCTTTGGGGACTCCTATGATGCAAATGTTATTATATTTTTAGTTGTATCACAGTTCTCTTAAGCTATCTTCCTGTTAATTAATTGTTTTTGTGTTTGTTTGTTTGTTTGTTTGATTTTCTGCTTGGTTGATTTTTTCTACCATCTTCTAATTCACTCATTCAGTCCTCCGCTCCTCTACTCTCCTGTTTAGACCTTCCAATGTGTTCTTTATTTCTGATATGTCATTCTTCATTTCTTCTTAGTGGTTTTTAATTTCCAAGTGGTTGATTTTCAACATTTCTATGTCTTTACTCATGGTGCTCATGTCCTTACACATGCTGTTGAGATTCCTCAAGATCATGGCTCTGAATTACAGTTCTGTTAACTTGCTTAACTGCACCTAATTTATTTAATTTTTGGTAGAGGTCTCTTGTTCTTTCATTTGGCTTTTGTTTCTGTGTTTCACCATTTTGGTTATTTCAGTGGGCTTTGGAGTCTGCCTAATTTTCCCTGTGTGTATTGATATTCTGCTCTTTGTGGCTTGCTTTCCTACATTTGGATGAGCCAGTGAGGATCCACATTAAACACCACTGTCAAGTCTTAACTTTTCAGGTTAAAGTTGCTAGCCCAGGAATGGTACAGTTATCCTCTAGCGCTTTGTCTGGAGGCTATCAGTAGTGGTTACTTGAAGAGCCTAGGCCCCTCAGTTGAATGAAAATCTCCCTCAGGTGTTTAGCATAAGAGGATTCCCTGGGGGTGGGGCAGATGCTGGTTGTTAATGAGCCTCAATTTGCATTTCAACGGCCACCAGGTGGGGTTTAATCTCTGAGGGAGGGACTGCTGCCTCTGCTCAGAGCCCTGGGAAGGAATAAGATGACCACTGTCCTGTGTGTGTCTGCAACTCAGCAAAAGCTCTGAGTTCCCTCCAAATGCCGAGTGTCCCCACACAGTTTCAGTGCAGACTGCCCTCCCTTTGCCGGAGCCCAAGGTGAGTGGCTGTGGCTATTTTAGCCTCTGTCCCGGCTCTGCACTGTGGAGCCCCTTGGGAGTGTAACCTTGAGGGCGCTGCTGACAGCTAAGGCCGCTGCTGTCTGTAGGCTCCCAGACCCCTCTCATGCCTTCGCAATCCTACCAGGATTGAGTCAGTGTCCCTAGGTATGTGATCCTCCACACTGCCTTTCTATTGCTTTTTCCTGACAATTTTTCTTTATTTTCATTGTAATTCCAGGTTGGTCCTGGGTGATGGTCTGTGTAGCTTCCATTAACTCCGCCACCATTTTGTAATTCCCCTCAATTTATTCTTTCTAGTGTTTTCTGTTAGGTTTATACACTAACTTGAAATTAGCAAAGAAATAAACAAATAAAATTATGTACAACAGAAAATAGAACATTTCTGTTCCTTTTAACACAAATTTGCTAGGCAGAAGCCAGAATGACCTTTTAAAATAGTAAATCATATCATGTTATTCTCTTGCTCAAAAAGCTTTACAGTATTGTCTTTCCATTGAATCTACAAAAAATAATCCAAATTTCTTCCTCAACAGGTGTATTATTTGGGCCCTGGCTCTTCCTTCTTTGTCCTCATCTTCCACTATCTCCCCTCCATCACTGTCTTACTTTGCTCTTACATACAATTTAGTTTAGCATTATGGAGTTCACAATTGATGTTCTTTCTGTTTAGAGAGATCTTTCCCTAATCTTTTGCATTGCAAGGCTTTCAGATCTCAGCCCACAGGTCACTTTCTCAGTGAGGCCTTCTTTGCTACACACACTAAATTAGCACCTTCCCCTTTCAAACACTCTTACCCTTCTGTTGTTGTTATTATTATTATTATTATTATTATTAATACAACACTCATCACCACAAAAAAATTATCTTCATCTTTGTTTTCTCACTTGCTATCTATCTTTTTCTACTAACATGAAGGAAGGACCTTATTAATGTCATTCATTGATATATCTACAGTGCCTACATCAATACCAGGCACAGAGTAGGCACTAAATAAATATTTGAATGAATCATACAGTGATACCTCAGAGATGTGGTATGTTTCTCTTAGAAACAAGATAAAGTGTGTTATTATTTATCAAGCTCTGTATTTGCTTAGCTTGTTATTTTAGGCTGTACTTGGTTTATCCTTAAAATGAGAAGGATATAGCAGGGTTTTTAAAAACTAGAACCAAACATTAATAATAAATACTCTTTATTTTTAATATTTCCAAAAGGTTGATGAAAATCTGACATTTTGTCCATATTACATTCATAGACAGCAAACATAATACCCATTTTTTGGCTTTGTCTACAATTCCATTAGTTAAGATTAATTAGCAGTTTTATTTCTTTTATTTATAAAAAGGGTGAACTAGTAAAGTATAATTTAATTTTCTAGTAAAATTGTTTTAAATGGGAAAATAAAAAAAAAAAATAGGTTTTGAGGGCTGAAAAAGCATTAGAGTAAATGATCTATAAATGTATTATCAGCTTCAAAATTCTGTGATGTTTAGTACACAATTCAGGATTCTTAGTTGCAAGCAACAGAGTCTAGTCTAGCCAGTTACTTAAGACAAGAATTTAATAAAAGAATGGCTTGTACCTCACATAACCTGTACAGCAGCCAGTAGCAATGACTAAACACAACTTGGGATTACAAAAATAGCGATACTTAATTATATCACTGTCAGATCAAATTTTTAGACCGAATTTTTTGGTTAAAACATATACATTATTTATGTTGATAGCCAACTCCAAATTTATACCAAAGTATATGACCAACAATAAATTGGAGAAGATTCATTTTCCCTCTCATCTTTGTCAAGTGCCAAGACATTGGTGAGTTGCTGGCCATTCATCTGTTCAAGTTCATATTGAGATACCTCATTCTTCTCTGCATGGCCTCTCCATAATCATTTGCTCTCCTAGACTTCGTTGCTACTCTGGAAATCCAAACAGACTTTTAGGGTATAAATCCCTTTGTCAGTTGGTCTTCCATTTTCCCATGGGGTCTTTCTAAATCCCCAGAACACACACCCAAAGATAAGGGCCCAGAGTTATTTCTCTCTCTTAGAATAAAAGTGTTCAAGGTTCCTTGCTTCCCCTTTGTCTCTTCTATTCCCCCTCATTCCAAGTAATATTTTTCCAACCTGAGTAGTAGTGGTGCTCTATTATCATTCACATAACTCTTCAAACATTGTATATGCCCCAGATCTGTTCTAATTTCTCTCAAACAGAAGTCATGATAAGGTGGCCAAGAGGCCAAATATGACCATAGATTAGCTTTCTTTGTCAGGGTAGTATTTTTCAAAAAAAATAAATTTGAAAGCTTCCAGGTGGGTCAAATATTTTTAATTCAGAAAACATGTTGTAGCAAAAACAAACATACAAAAACCCTTTATAAAAGTTTAAAAAATTTATTTTCCACCCGTGCAATATCTTTAACTAGTTGAAAATTATTAGAACCTTCTTCAAAGCTCAACACTAGGTTCTCCTCTCTTTCCCTTTTTGTTGTACATCTAGGCTGCCTCATCCATGCTCCAGGCTCTAAACCCCATCTATATGCATTAATTCTCAAATGTATACCTCTTGCCCAGATCTTTAAATTTCAGCCTCTTCTTTGACATCTCTACTTCTATGGCTTGACTATTTTCAAGCTAAACAATTTCAAAGCCAAATTCAAGATCACTTTTCCCTGGTCTTCTTCAATTTTACCTGATTTCAATGAATGGTAAGATAGTCCTGGTAGTACAAAACCAAGAAAAATAAAACAAATGAACAAAGGACTGGAGTCATACTTGATATCTCTCTCTTCCTCATCCCCTGTATTTATCAATCCTAACTATTGCCAATTCCTTTATATTGTTAATTCCAAAGCATAATGAGTCCTCAGTCATCCCTATTTCTACTGTGGCCTCTTTAGTTCAAGCTACTATTGCCTTTTGCTTGATCAGTCTCCTCAGTGATCTCCTAGCATCCATTTATTTCCCTCCAATTAGTTCTCCACTAAACTCAGTGAGCTTTTCAAAATGTGAGTCTGATCATGTTTGCTAAGCCTCCTCTTCACCAAATACCTCAAAGAGTAGAAATATTGTTTTTGTAATTCTTAAGATGATTATCACAATCTACACAGGGTCTTCCCACACTTGTATGGCCTGGCCCCTGACTTTTCTGTTTCATTTTGTGTCATGATACTCTAGCTTTCTCTACTCTAATCATACTGGCTTTCTTTTGGGCCCATCCACTAGCCATATCCTACCCTATTTTAATACCTTAAAAATTCTTCCCAGACCCCAGTGTTACTATCAGGGTAGATAAGTACTACTTCTCATGCAAATCTCAGCTCAAGTATCACTTCTTCAGGGAGACTTTCTCCAAATCCTCAGACAACCTCAGGTTCTCATGTATATGTGTCATAATGCCATGTACTTCCTTTGAAAGTTGGGTGGACATTTGTCTTTTTTTTTTTTTTTTCCATTTGGCCTGCTACTTGCCTAACTTCTTAGTCAGAAAATGTCCTGTTTTAGATACTATGGAACCAACATATTTGGGGAAAATCTCAGTTGATTCTTGCTACACATAAAGCATAACTGATAGAGAAAAAAAAGCAGAAAAAATCAAGAGAGGGCCTATAGTTCTCAAAAAATGCAGTATTTCATGGGCACCTTGAAGCATGTTACACAATAGGAATGGAGATCCCTACCAGATATCTACTGTTTGTGAACTTATTTGAATAAGGTATCTCTATAAGTATCCTATTGCTGCTGTAAGAAATGACCGTCAACTTGGTGGCTTAAAACAATGTACACATTTTCCCTCAATTCTAGAGGTTAGAAGTCTGAAATCAGTGTCACTGAGCTAAAATTGAGGTGGCTGTAGGGCTGCACTCTCTTCATAGTAGGAGAATATCAATTTCCTTGTATTTTCTTCCAGAGATGCATTCTTTGATTCAAGGCCAATTCCTGATCTTCAAAACCAGCAGTAGAATCTTGCTTCAGTCACTGCATTTGTAGTATTTTCCTGTAGTTCCATCTCCCTCTGCCTCCCTTTTATAGGACACGTGATTATATTGGGCTCACCCAGCTAATCCAGGATAATCTCTCCATCTCAAAATCCTTAATATAATCACATCTGCAAAGACCCTTTAGTCACGTAAGGTCACATATTCACATGTTCCAGGGATTAAGAGATGGATTCCTGGGGGCTTTTATTCATCCTACTATAGTGTCTCTCTTGTATTAGATTTTCAGCTTTAAGAGGGTAGGGTCTGAATTTACTTTTGTATATTTTTGTGCTTAGCAGACTTTTTGACCTATAGTAAAACTTAGAAAATATCTGCTAATGAGTGAATACTATTTAGCATCTTTTTGAAGAATTATGAACCATATTTGTCCCTTTTAAGACATTTATTTTATAGTTTCTTTGTTGGAATTAGAATCAAGCACTTTAAAGTTTTATTTACTAACACTTTGTAGAATAAAGGTATACTTAGCACTAACATGACATAATATCAACACTAATATTTAACAGATATTCAGTAAATGATTTATGTAAATTTAGGGCTGTTAAATAATTTATTCTAATATTTATTTCACAAAGGAGAGAATGGAGATCTAAAAAACAAAAAAAAATTGTTTGTTTAAGAGTAGAATGTGAAAGAGAGGTCTAGTTAGGATTTGAACTGAGGTTTTGTTTCTTGCACCAAGTGAAATCATGTGATATATCGAGGTCCTTCATATCACAAGTTGTAAAACTAGGGGAAAGTTATTTTTAATTTCATTCTTTATATTTTTTAATAAAATTAAAGCAATATTTTCTATTAATATTTGTGGTAGAGATTAAGTTACACAATACATGTAAGTACATCTAAGACACCAAAACATGTTACTGACTCTTACTCTTTCTTTAAATCATTGATGGAATGTTTAGGCGTCTGAAGACATTTCTTACTTGTTTGTGACTTTCTTTTAAGATCAATCCTTAAACACAGAATGAAAATACTATTTAAAAAAAGACTTCCCAAAAAGGATGTGATGCAAAGAAAATTATGGATATTTTAAAATTCTTAAGAATAGATTTTAGGACTTAAATACTGACTGATTCTTTGTTGTAAGGGCTAGCACAGCTAATTTACCCTTAGAGTCCAAGTTGCTCAATAACTTAAAGCTAACAGATAAAAAAGGTAAAAATTTATCATTTGGATGTTTAACCTGTATTTGTTAAGAAAAGCACCTTAAAGAAGGTACTCCTACCTTTGTACCTCAAAATAAGAAACCATAATTCCATTGTACTGAATAAATGCCTTAGTTAATAAAATATGAAAAATGATAGTTTAGAAGCTTCTGTCAGAAGCCCCCCCCCCCTAATCTTACTACAACACAGAAGGAAAGAAAAGATCATGAACCATGAGTGACATAAGAAAACCTGTCACACTCACAAAAAGCTAAAACAGGTAAAGAGGCCCTGGGAAAATTCATAAGTAAAAATAAATAAATAGCAAATATTTTATTTTTGCAGAAAATTAGAAGCGTCAGCACAAGAAGGCTTGTACAAAGATGTTCACTGTTGAACTATTTATAAAAGAAAAAACTGTGAAGTCTAACTCTTCACTAATAGATAAGTGATTAAATAAGTCATTGTCCATTCACACTCTGGAATATGACACAGCAGTTAAAATACAATGACATAGGTCATGATCTGCATACATAGAAAGGAAACACATATGTTCATAAGTTGAAAATGCAAAGTGCTATTTATGATTAAAACAAGACAAAAAGAGAAATTATTTATTTCTGCTTCATTTATACAGAGAAACACCTAAAACCATATATACCATAATGACAGAAGTGATTGATAACCTCGTTTTGGTTTTAGAGAGAGGCAATTCTGTGATTAGAAGTAATGACAGGAAGGATTTTAGCTTTATCCATATTATATGTTTTATAAAAAACTATAAAGCAGAAAAGCAGCTTGGAAGACCACATAACCAGGAACACTGACTCAATACTGGTAGGCTTGCAGAGATGCGAGAGGGGGGCTGAGAGCCCACGGTTGGCAGCGGCCTTAGCTGTGAGCAGCGGCCTTAGCTGTGAGTTGCAACCTTGGCCGGGAGCTGTGGCCTCAGCCGGGAGCGGCATCCTTAGCTGGGAGCAGTGCCCTCAGCCGGGAGCGGCATCCTTAGCTGGGAGCAGTGCCCTCAGGTTAAACTCCCAAGCAGCTCCACAGCGCAGAGCCAGGACAGAGGCTAAAATAGCCACAGCCACTCACCTTGGGCTCTGGCAAAGGAAAGGAAGACTGCACTGGAACTGTGTAAGGACACTTGGCATTTGGAGGGAACTCAGAGCTTTTGCTGAGTTGCTGCCACGCAGAACAGTGATCATCTTTTCCTTCCTAGGGCTCTGTGGAAAGGCAGAGACCCCTCCCTCAGAGATTCAACCCCACCCGGTGGACACTGAAATTCAAACTGAGGCCCATTAACAACCAGCATCTGCCCCACCCTTGAAAAATCCCCATACTCTGAACACCTGAGAAAGTTTTTAATTCAACTCAGAAGCCAAGGCTCTTCAGGTAATCGCTACTGATAGACTCCAGGCAAATAGTTAGAGGATAACTGTACCATTCCTGGGCTAGCAACTCTAATCAGGAAAGTAAGACTTGACAGTGGTGTTTAACATGGGTCCTCCATGGCTCATCCAAATCCAGGAGAGGGAGCCACAAACAGCAAAACATCAACATCCACAAGGAAAGATTGACAGGCTCCAAAACCCGCTGTGATAGCCAAAATTGTGAAAGACAGAAACAAAAGCCAAATGAAAGAACAAGAGACCTCTACCAAAGATGGAATAAATGAGGTGCAGTTAAGCAAGTTAACAGAACTAGAATTCAGAGCCATGATCTTGAAGAAGCACAACAGCACGTGTAAGGACATGAGCACTATGAGTAAAGTCATATTAATGTTGAAAATCACCCACTTGGAAATTAAAAACCAGCAAGAAGAAATGAAGAATGATATAGCAAAAATAAAGAACACATTGGAAAGTCTAAATAGCAGAATAGAGAAAGCTGAGGACTGAATCAGTGAATCAGAAGATAGGGCAGAAAAAAATCAACTAATCAGAAAACCAAATGGAAAAAGCTATTAAAAAAAAGGAAGACAGGAGAGAAAAAATGGCAGAGGAGTGAATGGAAGCTAACAAGACCATCTCCCAGGACCAAATTGGAATTACAACGAAAATAAAGACAAATCATCAGGAAGGGGCAACTGAAAGGCAGCTTGGAGGACCACATAACCAGGGACACTGACTCAATCCTGGTAGGCTTGCAAGGACGCGAGAGGGGGCCGGGAGCCCATGGACTGCAGCAGCCTGGATAGGGACCAGCGGACTCGGCTGGAAGCTGCGCCCTATGCTGGGTCCTGTGGCCTTAGCTGAGACCAGCGGCCAACTTGGCTGGGTCCTCTGACCTCGGCTGTGTGCTATGCCCTCGGCTGGGTCCAGCTGACTCGGCTGGAAGCTGCTGCCGCCTTGACTGGGTCTGGCGGTCCCGGATGGGTCCTGTGGCCTCGGCTTGGTGCTATGCCCTTGACTGGGTCCTGAGAACCAGGCTGAGTGCTATGCCTTCGGCAGGTACCGCAGCCTCTGCAACCCTTAGCTGGGAGCAGAGCCCTTGGGTTAAATGTCCCAGGCGGCTCCATGATGCAGAGTTCAGACAGAGGCTAAAATGGCAGCAGCCACTCACCTTGGGCTCCAGCAGAGGGAAGGCAGACTGGACTGGAACTATGTGGGGACACTCAGGATTTGGAGGGTGCTCAGAGCTTTTGCTGAGTGCAGCCAAGCAGGCCTGTGGTCATATTACTCCTTCCCAGGGCCTTGGGGAGATGTGGCAGCCCCTCCCTCTGAGATTCAACCCCACCTGGTGGCCACTGATATGCTAATTGAGGCCCATTAACAACCAGTATCCCCCCCACCCTCTGAAAATCCTCTTACACTGAGCACCTGAGGGACTTTTTCAGGCAACTCAGAAATCAAGGTTCTTCAGGTGACCTCTAATAATAGCCTCCAGACAAAAAAACCTAGAGGATAACTACCATTCCCTGGGCTATCAACTCTAACCAGGAAAGTTAAGACTTGAAAGAGGTGTTTCAAGTGGGTCCACCCTGCCTCATCCAAACCCAGGAGAGGGAGCCACAAACAACAGAACACCAATACCCACAGGGAAAATTTGGCAGACTCCAAAGCCCACTGTGATAGCCAAAATGGTGAAAAACAGAAACAAAAGCCAAATGAAAGAACAAGAGACCTCTACCAAAGATGAGATAAATGAAGTGTAGTTAAGCAAATTAACAGAACTAGAATTCAGAGCCATGATCTTGAGGAAGCTCAACAGCATGTATAAGGACATGAACACCATGAGCAAAGGCATAGAAATGTTGAAAATCAACCAGTTGGAAATTAAAAACCACCAAGAAGAAATGAAGAATGACATATCATAAATGAAAAACACATTGGAAGGTCTAAAAAGCAGAGTAGAGGAAGCTGAGGACCAGATCAATAAATTAGAAGAAAGAGTAAAAAAAAATCAACAAATCAAAAAACCAAAAGAGAAAAATGATTAAAAAAGAGGAAGACAGCTTAAGAGAACTGTGGGACAACTGGTAAGGTAATAACATTCGCATCATAGGAGTCCTGAAAGAAGAAGAAAATGAGCAAGGGTTAGAGAATATATTCAAAGAAATAATGACAAAAAAACTTCCCTAATTTGGTGAAGGAAGAAGGCATTCCAGTTCAAGAAGCACAGAGAGCCCCAAGTAAGAACAATCCAAACACGCCCACACCAAGACATATAGTAATCTAAATGCCAAAAATTAAAGACAAAGAGAGAATCCTAAAAGCAGCAAGAGATAAGCAACAGGTTACCTACAAAAGAAACCCCATTAGGCTCTCAGCTGACTTCTCACAAGAAACACTACAGGCCAGAAGGGAATGTCATGAAGTAATCAAGGTCATGAAAAACAAGGATCTGAATCCAAGACTACTAAACCCAGCAAGGCTATCATTCAAAATAGAAGGTCAAATAAAGAGCTTTCTAGACTAAAAAAGTCTTAGGGAATACATTAGCACCAAACCAGCACAGCAAGAAATGTTAAAAGGACTACTGTAATTAGCAGAAGAAATGGGAAGAAAAATAGGACCACACTAAACAAAAATGAAAATAAATAAGTACATATCAATAATCACCTTAAATTTAAATGGATTGAATGCTCGCATAAAAAGACACAGAGTAGCTGATTGGATAAGAATGCATGACTCATCTATATGTTGTTTACAAGAGACCCACCTCACAACAAAAGACTCACATAGATAGAAAGTGAAGGGATGGAAAAAAATCTTCCAAGAAAATGAAAAGGAAAAAAAAAGGCTGGGGTAGCAATACTCATATCTGATAAAATAGATTTCAAAATGAAGGCCATAACTAGAGACAAAGAAGGCCACTACATAATATTGAAAGGATCTATCCAACAGTAAGATATAACCTTGATAAACATATATGCACCCAATATAGGACCACCAAAATATAATAAAAATTTCTGGAGGACTTCAAAGGAGAAATCCACAACAATACAATCATAGCAGGGGACTTCAACACCCCACTGACATCACTGGATAGATCCTCTAGACAAAAAATTAGCAAGGAAACAAGGACTCTAAATGAAGTACTAGAACAAATGGATTTACTAGATATCTACAGAGAATTAACCCATAACTAGAGAATTCACATTCTTCTCAAGTGCACATGGGACATTCTCAAAGATAGAGCACATGTTAGGGCACAAACTAAGTCGCTACTAGTTCAGGAAGACTGAAATCATATCAAGCATCTTCTCATAACACAATGGCATGAAACTAGAAATCAATTGCAAGAAGAATATACAAAGACATTTGAACATATGGAAGCTAAATAACATGTTATTAAACCATGAATGGGTCACCGAGGAGATCAAGAAGAAATCAAAACTTCCTGGAAACTAATGAAAATGAAGAAAAAACAACACAAAATCTATGGGATGCAGCGAAAGCAGTTCTGAGAGGGAAGTTCATAGCACTACAGGCCTACCTCAAAAAAACAAGAAAAATCTCTAATAGACTATCTAACCTCACAACTTAAAGAACTAGAGAGCAAACAAAAAGAAAACCCCATTGCAAGTAGAAGGAAGGAAAAGTAAATGTCAGAGCAGAAATAAACGACATAGTGACCAAAAAATCAATTCAAAGGATCAATGAAACTAAGAGCTGTTTTTTTGAAAAGATAAACAAGATTGATGGACCCTTAGCTAGACTCACCAAGAAACAAAGAGAGAGAACCCAATTACACAATATCAGAAATGAAAGAGAAGAAGTAACAACTGACACCACAGAAATACAAACGATCATTAACAACTTATATAAACAATTATATGGCAACAAATTCAACAATCTAAGCGAAATGGAGAAATTTGTTGAAACACATAGTCTCCCAAAACTGGATCAGGAAGAGATAGAAAACTTGAACAGACCAATAACAGCCAAAGAAATTGAACATGCAATCAAAACTCTACCAGCACACAAAAGCCCAGGATTGGATGGATTCATGGGGGAGTTTTACCGAACATTCAAAGAAGAACTGACACCCATTCTCCTCAAACTATTTCAAAAAATTCAAGAAGAAGGAAGACTTCCAAACTCGTTTTATGAAGCTAGTATAATTCTAATTCCAAAACCAGAAAAAAAAAAAACACTACAAATAAAGAAAACTACAGGACAATATCCCTTATGAACATAGACGCCAAAATCCTGAACAAAATACTAGCAAATCGGATCCAGCAACACACCAAAAAAAGTGTCCACCATGACCAATTGGGATTCATCCCAGGGATGCAAGGCTGGTACAATATTCACAAATCAATAAACGTGATATATCACATAAATAAAATGAAGAATAAAAACCACACAATCATATCAATAGATGCCAAAAAAACCTTCGATAAAATCCAGCATCCATTTCTGATAAAAACGCTCAGCAATGTGGGAATAGAGGGATCATATCTAGACATAATAAAGGCCATATATGAACGACCTACAGCCAACATCATACTCAATGGGGAAAAACTAAAAGCATTTCCCTTAAGAACAGGAAAAAGGCAAGGATGCCCACTTTCTCCACTCTTATTTAACATAGTAGTGAAAGTCTTAGCCACAGCAGACAGGAAAAAATAAATAAATGGGATCCAAATTGGAAAGGAGGAAGTGAAACTGTCATTATTTGCAGATGACTTGATACTATATGTAGAAACCCCAAAGACTCCATCCAAAATTTACTAGACTTAATAAATGAATTTGGCAAAGTAGCAGAATACAAAATTAATGTCAAGAAATCAATGGCATTCTTATACATCAATAATGAACTCACAGAAAGAGAAACTAAGAAAACAATCCCACTTACCATCGCGGCAAAAAAATTAAGATACCTAGGAATAAGCTTAACCAAAAAAATAAAGGAGTTATTCACAGAAAACTACAGGTCATTGAAAAAAGAAATAGAAGATATAAAAAAGTGGAAGCACATACCCTGTTCATGGATTGGGAGAATTAACATCATTAAAATGTCCATATTACCCGAAGCAATCTATAGATTCAATGCAATCCCCATCAATATACCAAAGTCATATTTTACAGAATTAGAACAAGTACTTCAAAAGTTCTTTTGGAACCAAAAAAGACCTCAAATAGCCACAGCAATGTTGAAAAGTAAGAACAAAGTTGGAGGGATTACATTACCAGATTTCAGGTTATACTATAAAGCCACTGTAATCAAAACAGCCTGGTGCTGGCACAAGAACAGGCATATAGACCAGTGGAACAAAACAGAGAACCCAGAAATGGACCCAAGGCAATATGCTCAATTAATATTTGACAAAGGTGGCAAGAGCATACAGTGGAGTAAGGACAGCCTCTTTAATAAATGGTGCTGGGGAAATTGAACAGCTACATGCAGAAAAATTAAACTAGACCATCAACTTATACCCTACACAAGAATAAACTCAAAATGGATAAAATACTTAAATGTGACTCATAAACCTATAAAAATCCTATAACAAACTGTAGGCAACAAAATTTCAGACATCATACACAGCAGAATTTTCACTGACACATCCCCTAATGCAATAGAAACAAAGGAGAAAATGAACACAAGGGACGACATCAAACTAAAAACCTTCTGCACAGCGAAAGATACGATAATCAAAACGGAAAGGCTACCCACTGTATGAGAGAGCATAATTGACACTGATATATCAGATAAGGGGTTAATTTCATATAACTTGAGTTGCTCACACAACTCAACAAAGATGAAAAGAACCCAATTAAAAAATGGGCAGAGGAACTAAATAGACACCTCTGCAAACAGGACATACAAATGACTAAGAGTCATATGAAGAAATGCTCAACATCACTAATCATCAGAGAGATGCAAAATCAAACAACAATGAGGTATCACCTCACACCTTTCAGAATGGCCGCCATCAACAAATCATTAAACAACAAGTGTTGGGGAGGGTGTGGATAAAAGGGGACTCTAGTGCACTGCTGGTGGGAATGCAGATTGGTGCAGCCACTATGGAAAACAATATGGTGTTACCTCAAAAAATTAAAAATTGAACTTTCATTTGACCCAGTGTTCCCACTTCTAGGAATATACCCTAAGAAGCCTGAAACACCAATCAAAAAGAAAATATGTACCCCCATGTTTGCAGCAGCACTATTTACAATAGCTAAGATCTGGAAACAGCCCAAGTGTTCATCAATAGACAAATTGATAAAAAAGCAGTGGTACATATACACAATGGAGTACTATGTAGTTGTAAGAAAGAAAGATCTCTTATCCTTTCAAATGACATGGAAGGACCTGGCAAGTATTATCTTAAGCTAAACAAGCCAAACAGAGAAAGACAAATATCATATGATCTCACCTATCTGTGGAATATAATGAACATAACAGTGTGAGGAATGGGGTAGTTCCAGAGATGTGGAAGTGGGGTATAGACTGACAGTCCCCAGAAGAGGGGGTGGTGGGGAGAGATAAACTACAGAACTAATATGCATTTATGCATAACAATGGACATGGGCATGGACAACAAAGCCCGGGACTGGGTGAGGATTGAGGGGGAGGGCAGAATCAGTGAGGGAAAAAGGAGAAACATCTGTAACAAAAATTAATTAATTAAAAAAACAAAGAAAAAACTATGAAGCATATTTATGCTGTATCAATTATTAATTATTATATTATAATATGGTTGAAATAGAATTCCATTTGGAAATCATTACTTAACAGTATTTTCAAAAGCCAAGCAGAAAAAGACAAATACCACATGATCTTACTTATATACGGAATATAATGAACATAACAGTCTGAGGAATACAGTAGACCCAGAAACATGGAAGTAGGGCACAGACTGACATCCCTCAGAAGAGGGGGTGGGGGGGGTGGGAAGAGATAAACCACAGAACTTATATGCATGTATTCATAACCCATAGTCATGGACAACAAAGCCGGGGACAGGGTGGGTGTGGGGTGGGGAAGGGGTTGCCAATGGGGTTAAAAAGGAGAAACATCTGTAACAAATAAATAAATAAATAAATAAATAAGACTGCTCCATTCTCTTCTGATCTCTAATGTGAATTATTATATTAAGGTTAAGATAATTATCATTCCTATAGAAATGACCTTTTTTATCTCTGGAAGTTTTCAGAAATATTGTCCTTGTTATAAGTGTTTTCAAAATTTACAGTGTTTTTAAATCTCACATGGTAACCTTTTAAATTAGACCTTCTAATTAAAGAATCACCTCTCTTCTTAGGTTTTGGAAAGTTTCTTATTTATTCACTAATTTTCTTCTTTGTACTTTCTTTTATATATATTTGTGAAATCTATTTGTTTTTCTATACTCTAATATTTTTCATAATTTTATGCACTTTGCCTTTTGGTTAATGTTCTGAGAAATTTTCTGAATCTCAACAACTTTTTATTAAACTTGATATTCCAGTAATCATATTTTTAATTTCAAAGAGATCTTTATTGATTTTGGATTATTCCTTTTACCACTGTATTCTCTTATTGTCTCATGTATGCAATAATGCCACCAATCTTTTTGTGCACACTGTTTTTCTTTTAAGTTTTCATCTTCTTTTAAAATTACCACTCTTAGAAAGCTGATTTTCCGTCTTTTTTTTTCCCATTTATGTGTAAGTATTTCCACCAAATATCTAAAGATTCTTAGCTTTTAATGCAAATACAAGGTTGGAACTGAGTGGAGGGGAGCAATAGGGGATAAAGAGGGGCATCTGTAATACTCTCAACAGTAAAGATAAAATTTAAAAAACAACAAAAAAGCAAATGAAAGAATTGCCATTTATAGAAAAGCTAACTTCAGTAGTTAATTTTATGTATCAACTTGGCTGGGACACAAGGTATCCTGATATTTGGTCAAACATTATTCTGTGGGAGTCTGTAATAATGCTTCTGGATGAGATTAACATTTGAATCCCTAGACTGGGTAAAGCAGAGTGCCCTTCCTAATTAGGAGGAAACTCCTCCTGGCTGACTGTTTACACTGGGACTTTTTTTTTTTTTCTAGCTTTTGAATCTGAACTGAAACATTGGCTTTTCTTGGGTCTTGGGCCTCCTGGTTTTGAACTGTAATTTACACTACTGGCTCTCCTGATTTTCAGGCCTTTGGACTCAGACTGAAAATATACATCAGCTCTCCTGGATTTCCAGCTTGGTGACAATAGATCTTGGGAGGTCTCAGCTTCCATAATCACGTGAGCCAATTCCTTATAATAAATCTCTCTTTGTCTCTCTCAAATATATAAATTTGCAAAAAGTTTTTGGTTACCCGGGTTCTCCAGAGAAACAGATTCTATATATCTCCTAATCATCAATAGGATATATAGTGCCCCAAAAATGTATACAGGGTGTCTGCAGATTCTATTACATTTTGAAAGTAAACTATATTTTAATAAACACTGGCTTTATAATTATTCAAAGTTGTGAATACACTTTTTGATATTATATATATTATATATATATAATATATATATAGTCTTTTTCTGAAGAACGCTGACTAAGAACTTTTTGGAAATGGCTGTGGTCTGTCAGCTGTGGCTTTTACATTAAAGGAATCAGATGGGGTGCAGTCAGGGAGGTTACTATCATGCTGGGATTCTCCGAATTTCAAAATTGAAAGGCTGTCTTTTGGAGCACCCTAATATATCATAGACACGATAATGTACCCCAAATATTTTTATTTATTTTATTTGGATAGCCTTTCTTTATATTTTGGAAAATGGGGAATGCACAATTACATGTATGCTATTTTGAATGCATTTATTGGGGATAAACTGAGGAAGACTACAATTACATGTATTAATGTTGCTTTTATCATCACTTCTTACTCCTGTACCTGTCATGCCTACAACTTCCATGCTAAAGTGCTATTTAAGGCTCTTCCAAGTAAGTTAATCCTCCTTCCTTATCCTGCAACCCATTCCTGTGTATATAGTCTCGAGTTCAGTTTTTTCCTCTTTACTTCATGTGTTATTTTTCTATTCTCTTTTGATATTTTAGAAATGTGTTGATATTCTTTATCTGATAATGACCTGAATTCCATTTTTATTGTTAAGGGCTCATCCTTGTTTTATTAATTTTGCTATTATTTTCATAAAATTTTATGTGGTCATTTGCCATGTTTAGTAAAATAATGGCTTTGAGGTGTTTGGGGTTATAGAAGGAAAATGCTGAAACAAGAAAATTCTTTTGATTATTTCTATTCTGTAGTAATTCTTTCTTTCTGGTCAAAACTAGCATGCATCTTATAAGACTTTTAGTAGTCCTATAGTAAGGTAAACCTAGGCTTTTAAGACCATTCATAAGGGTGTGTGTGTGCTTATGAATGTGTGACTATTTATGTGTGCAGTACTGGAAGCTCATCAAGAACCATGGCTCCTACGAATGGGGGATGAATTTGCAGCAAGAGCTCTAAAATTATTTTTAAAATATGTAATATTTGAGATTAATCTGATTTCTGAGCTTGGGGTAAAATGGAGGGAGAGGTTAGTTTCAAGAAGGAAAGGAAAATAATGATTCTGGTTATATAGCAACAATATTATCCTAATCTTAGGTTATGAGTATGACAATATGACAATGGGCTAAATACAAATGGCTATTTCACAATGTTGCCTATGAGGCATGAGCATAGATGGAAGGAAACTTGCAGGAAGAAAAGCAGTATCATTTTTGATCCTTGGATCAAACACTTCTTGGAAGATTCAATTGTCATTAACACACCTTCTTTCCTGTTGGCCAGTAGCAAACATGGTTTTCTGGTCTTCCTTCTCAGCTACTTCCATGTACTGGCCTCCTTAATCTTGGAATGTCCTTTTGAAATCATCCTAAAACCAATAAAAAACATGTATGTGGCTCCTCCTTGTCTGTATGGTTCCTTAATCTTCAATTTCTACCTTTCTTTTTTCATCAAATACCAGGTAGAAAATAGCCTTGTTTACAATTGAAATTACATTTCCAAGGAAAATGTGTCCTTGATTTATGTAAAAAGCAATACTATGCTTCAAGACTGCTTGTGCCATTTCTGGGCAAGGAGAATAAATATCTTACTCTCAATGATCATGATTTGAGGGGCCAAAGTTAGCCTTTATTTTTACATTTTATAGATATCTTTAATTTTATTGTTGAAAGGGCCCTTAACACTACTCACTTCACAGATGAATAAAACTGAGGTCTCAGAGACATAGTAGTTTACCCAAGGTCAAGTGTTTTCCCCTCCAGCATGTTCACAAGCAAAGTTAGCAACAATTTCCAGTAATTAAATATTGATCTTTCCCAGTTCTTTACCAGAATATGCATAAGAGTAAGACTAACTGTAAAGAGAAAGAAGAGGAGGGGAGGGAGTGTGGTGTTGTGATGTGTGGTTTTGTGCTGTGTAGTATGTGTGTGGGTGCATATTGTGTGTGTGTATGCCAGGGGTGTGAATGACAACAGATCTACTAGGACAGAAGCTCCTTCTCTTCTTTTTTGGATTTAAACTTTTAAAAATATTTTATTAAACTTAGTAGTGTGACAGTGGTTAATAAAATTATATAAGTTTCAGTTGTACAATTTTATAATGGATCATGTGTATATTATATTGTGTGTTCACCACCAAAAGTCAAGTCACCTTCTGTCACCATTTATCTCACCTTTACTCTCTTCTTCCTCCACCCTTCCCTCTTTCCCCGCTCTGGAAATCACTATACTGCTGTCTGTCTATGAGGTTTTTCTTTGTATTCATCCCTTCACATTTTTACCCCGTCCCCTTATCCTCCTCCCCTCTGACAGCTGTCATTCTGTTCTCTGTATCCATGAGTCTGTCTCCATTTTGTTTGTTAGTTCATTTTGTTCATTGGATTCCACATATAAGTGAATTTATATGGTACTTGTCTTTCTCTGACTTGCTTATTTCACTCAGTATAATAATTTCCAGGTTTATCCATGCTGTCACAAAAGATAAGATATACTTCATTTTTATGGCTGAGTAGTATTCCATTGTGTAAATGTACCACAGCTTTCTTATCCACTCATCTACTGATGAGTACTTGGGATACTTCCAAATCTTGGTTGTTGTAAATAATGCTTCAGTAAACACATGGGTGCATTTATTCTTCAAATCAGTATTTATCAGACTAGTTTTAAGGTGTTGTGTTAAATCTGTATCTTTTTTACTTTCTTTTTTTTAGTAGTCATAACATTAATCTTTATTAGAATCATCTTTCTTTAAAATTTTAATCTATCTTTATGACATTTATTTTTCTTCTAATTCTTATTTAATAGTTTTAACATTAGTAATGTTTTCTTAATTTTTTTTCTTACATTTTATCTTTAATTTTCTCTTCTATATTTATTAATTTTATTAATTGTTTTCTTAAAAGCTTGTGAAAGTATAGTGACAAAGGAGGTAACATTAGTGAAAGCCCACCCCACAAATAAGAGGGGATACTGTACTGGATTTGTGCATGTTTGTGCACTTGTGTATGTGTGTGTGTGTGTGTGTGTGTGTGCATCTATACTTTGTACCCCACAGCCTTGAAAAGTGGCAAAGAATCTAGTCATCTACTTGAGGCTGTATGTAAGAGTTACCCAAGAGAAATTAGAATATCAATCTTATATAATACATAGTATAAATGTTGTATGCATAATCTATATAAGAGAAAGTAAATGTAAGTAAAAAAAATTAACTTTTAGTACTTATTTAGAACCAACAAAGATAGACTACTGCTGTCTTTCAGGGATGCCATAACAAAATAACACAAAGTAGCTGAGTGTATATCAATGTGAACCAAAAATATTCTATCTAATCAAATTATGCTTAAAATACAAAACAATAAAGACAAATAGTTTTGAATATGCCAGAGCTGAGGGAAATTCATTATCATGAGCACATCCTGAGAAAACTAATGAGAGACAAATTTAAGACAATAGATTAACAAGAAAATTATGGAGAAAATTTTTAATACATTTTTATATATTTAACAGTAGAAGTGAGTCTAACACATGTGGTGCAGAAAGCACAAAATAAAATAAAAAGTACACATTATAATAATGGAGAAATAATATAATATGTAGGGAACTCTGTCAGTGCTACATCTGTATCACTGTAGCTTTATAATTTAAGTTTGTTGTAATTGATGTATGTCTTTTTCCTAAAGGCAGCATAAAAGAAGTACCAACAAGTTAAAATACCCCCAGGAGAAGCCCTCAACAAAAAATTGATAGGAGTTGGTAAATAAATACTTCAGATCCCTTGATCCTTGGAGAGACAACTCTGGGGTATGTGTATTACCATATTTCCCATAAAATTTTCACAATATTAAGGTTCAGTCACCCACAGAAATAACTAGGATAATACTTGTTTTATTTGTTGCTTTGTTTTTTCTTTGTCGTTTATTACTTTTCTACTGATATTTCTTGCCTTTCACAAATAAATAAGTTGTGCTTCAATCATTGTTTCATTGTTTGCCTCTGAGGAAACCCAAATTAAGACAATATAAATAGCCAAAATTTATTGGGGAAGAAAAATATATACAAATTGTATTACACATATCTAGTTGCTTTGAGTGCAAAGAGATAATTTAAAATTGCAAATGAAGTAATAGAAGCATAAGCACATTTAAGCATAATTGTTAAAGAAAATATAATATAATTAACCAAAACTGAGTGGTAAAAGTGAAGCAAGGAAACTAAAAAGATGAAATGATTTGCTAAGTTTATCATTGCTCAGATAATAGATACTGGCTAGGAAATGGAACATTAAGAATATTATATAAATTTAGAGTTTTAAAATGAAAATGGCAAAGTAGGCCCTCCCAAATTTTCTCTTCCATAAAAGCAATGATAAAACTTGAAAATTGAACCGAATCAGCTTTTCAGAACTCTGGAAATTAACTAAAGGTTTGCAGTGTCCTGAGACTATTCATTCAAGAAAAAGTGCTGTTAAATCTTGGTATGAATGGCAAGTTTTGGGCCATTTAACTTGTTGTGGTCCATTCTCTGCTTCCCAGAAGCATGATGGCCTTCAAAAATAACAACTCACATTGATGGTAAAGAAGGGGGATCAATGGTGGACATCTGTAATACTGTCAACAGTAAAAATAAATATAAACAAAAAATCACATAGCTTTAAAATTCAGATGAGCAATCCATCCAGAATTGATTTACTTTTTGTGTGGATGGAGAATTGTATCTTTCTCATAGGCTAATAAATTTTCATTCATTCAGAAAAAATCAGAAAGATTGGCAGCTACAGGAGATAGTAAAATAGAGTTAAAGTTCTTTCAAAGCATGAGTCCCTCAAATTGTCAATTTGTGACATGCCTGGCAGTTCTCTAGAACACCATATTTTCAAGCTATCTGTATCTTACCATACTTGAGCTTGTGCACTGTGAAAAGCCTTATACCCAAAAGACATTTTTCAAAAATTAATTGCAGACCATTGGTGAACTTCATGGCTGCCTGAAGCAATGAATAACAGTTGAGACAACCAATAAACTAACCGAAAATATTAAAATCAATAACTGGAGAATGAAATTCTGTAGGGCCTTTTAAAAGCTCTGATATATTTCTGGAAATCTATAAGTCTAGGCACATGCCTAAGGTTTTTGTATGCCCAGAGTTTTGCACATGGGTATAAAGAATCTGAGGAGGGTTTAAGCTCTTACCTCTGGCTGACCTTGAGATATTGTGCAAGTAGAAAGGGAAAGCTAAGGCAAAATTTTATACTAACTGGACATACATAGAGCTCCTCAGCAAAGACTAGCAGTGATTTACTGGTCATGGCATTTAAGAAAATCTCTGTTCTATCATTAGCTGTTTAGGTAACCAAATAGAGACTTCAATAGTCACACATGAGAAAGACACAGACTTCTCAGAATTAGTTCAGAAAACTCACTAAAAAAAAAAAAAAAAAAAGTAAGCAACAAACCCTAGGGAGGGGAAAATCTGATTTTCAGAGTTACCACATTATATTACTTCAAATACAAAGAAACAAGAAAATATGACCTAAAACATTATATAGAGAAAAAAATCAATCCATAGAAAATATTTTTGAAACCCAGATATTTGACTTACTAGATAAAACTCTAAATTAGCTATTTTAAATATGTTCAGAGCTAAATAAAACTATTTCTAAAGAGTTAAATGAAAGTATAGAAATTATGTCTCACCATATAGAGAATATCAATAAAAAGATAGAAAGTTTAAGAAGGAATGAAGTAGAAATTCTGGAGTTGGAGAGTATAATTACTGAAATAAAAAAATTCACTAGAGTGGCTCAACATCAGATCTGAGTAGGCAGAAGACAGAATCAGCAAACCTGCAAATAAGTCAATTGATATTATTCTGTCTGAGGTACAGAAAGAAAAAATAATAATAAAGAAAAATAAACAGAGCCTCAGAGATTTGGGAAACCATTAATCATACCAACATACACATAGAAATCTCAGAAGGAGAGGATAGAAAAAGTATTTGAAGAAATAATAACCACAACCTTTCAAAATTTGATAAGAAAACATCAATCTACATATCAAAGAAATTCAACAAGTTCCAACTAGGAAAACTCAAGATGTCCACACTGAGATGCGTCATAATAAAACTGACAAAAGTCAAAGACAGATTAATTTAGAAAGCAGCAAGAAAGAAGTGAATCATCATGTACTAGGGATCCTTGATAAGAATAACAACTGATTTTTCATCAGAAACTTGGGAGTTCAAAAGGCACTAAGATAACATACTCAATGTAGAGGAAAGACCTATTAACCAATTATTTTATATATGACAAAACTATTCTTCAAAAAGAAAGAAATTAGGACTGCCAGAGGAGCAAAAACTAAGATAATTCATCTATAGCAGGTCTGTCTTATAAGAAATAATAAAGGGCCCAATAAAGACATACAAATAGCCAACAAGCCCATAGAAATATACACAACAAAATTAGTTATCAGAAAAATGCAAATTAAAGATGCCATACATACTTGGATGTCTAAAATTTAAAAGTCAGATAATAACAAGTATTAGCAAAGATTCGGATCAACCAGAACATTCATACACTGATGGTGGGAATGTAAAATGATGCAACTACTTTTAAAAACATTCTGGCAATTTCTCAAATGAATAAACGTAAAGTTATCCGATGACCCAGCAATTCCACTCCTAGGTATATAGCCAAGAGAAATAAAAACATGTACATACAAACTTTGCAAATGAATGTTTATACCAGTATTGTTTATAATGGTCAAGAGCAATCTAAATGGTCATCAACTAACAAATGGATAAATAAAAAGTGGCATATTTAGAAAATGGAATATTATTCAGCCATAAAAAGGAATGCATTATTTATACATGCTACAATATGGCTGAACCTTAAAGACATGTTAAGTGAAAGAAGCTAGTCACAAAACACACACACACGCATACACACACACACACACACTATATAAATCCATACATATTAAAGTCCAGAATAGGAAAATTGATAAAAACAAAAAGTAGATTAATTATTAATTTAGACTGGGAAGTGTGTAGAGGAATAGGTGATTGTTGTCTTAAGGGTGTAAGCTTTCTTTTCTGGATCTATGAAAATGTTCTAAAATTGACTATGGTGATGATTGAACATATCTGTGAATATACTAAAAACATTGGGTCAAACACTCGGGTGAATTTTATGGTATGTGACTCATACCTCATTAAAGCTGTTAAGTAAAAAGAAAAAATACTAAAGGAATCTTTCAGGTTTAAAGGAAAGGATAGTAGACAGTAATGTAAATCCACATAAGTAAATACAGAGGGCCAATAAATATTCAGCCATCCAACTTTTCTCACTACCACAATGCTGTCCATGCACTTCTATACACTTGGTCCCATGTGGATGACACCAGCAATCTCTGCCCCTTTGTAGATTTTAGACTAGAGAAGAGAACAAACATGAACATATCCTTTCTCTTGTGTTGATTATTAAAATAGGAAATAGGCAGATCACTGTAAATTAACAGCCTCAGGCTGAAATCTTTCCATGTGTCAGTTCATGAAACATTGATACTCCTGTGAAGCAGGGACTGTTGACTTCTCGGGAATTCACTTTTTCTATCTGGGAAATGAACTCAAAAGATTTGTCTCAGGTCTTAATTTATCAGGGACAAAGCCTTATTTTTAATACTAAATAGGCTAAACCCCTAATTCCAGAAAGTTAATTATTATGTCACATCAGTTCAGTGAAAGGGTATCAATCATTCCTTTTGTAATTATTAAGACTATGTTAAAGCATTACATAGAACACTTTAACTGGTAGTCTGACACATTAAATGAAAGAAACACAATACAGAATTTCATTTATTTGATGTTTATAGCCTTGTAATACATGCAAATTGTGTATAAATGAAACAGATTACAGGTATAAAGTGATTACTATATAAAATATAAATCTTCTTACAAATATGAAGAGTTCACATAGTAAAAGACTTGAAAATTATGAATAAAGCCTGGCTGGTTTTCTCAGTGGTTAGAGCATCGTCCACAGACCAAAGGGTCTCAGGTTTGATTCCTGATTCCTGGTCAAGGGCATTAGGAGGGTGCTTGGAGCTTTTTTTTTTTTTTTTGTAATTGACTAATTAATTATTGTTACAAATGTTTCTCCTTTTTTCCCCCACTGATTCCCCCTCCCCACCCTCCCTACCCTGTCCCCAGCTTTGTTGTCCATGTCCTTCTTCATGTATACATGCAACTAAGTTCTGTGGTTTATTTCTCCCCCACCACCACCTCTTCTGGGGATTGTCAGTCTGTACTCCACTTCCACGTTTCTGGGACTACCCCATTCCTCAGACTGTTATGTTCATTATATTCCACAAAAAAGTGAGATCATATGATACTTGTCTTTCTCTGTTGGCTTGTTTCACTTAGGATAATGCTTTCCAGGTCCCTCCATGTCGTCTCAAAGGATAAGAGACCTTTCTTTCTTACAGCTGCACAGTGCACCATTGTGCAAATGTACCACGACTTTTTTTATCCATTTGTCTACTAATGGACATTTGGGCTGTTTCCAGATCTTAGCTATTGTAAATAGTGCTGCTACAAACATGGGAGTACGTACATTCTTTCTGATTGGTGTTTCAGGATTCTTAGGGTATATTGCTAGAAGTGGAATAACTGTGTCAAATGGAAGTTCAATTTTTAATTTTTTGAGGTAACACCATATTGCTTTCCATAGTGGCTGCACCAGTCTGCATTCCCACCAGCAGTGTATTAGAGTCCCCTTTTCTCCACACCTTCACCAACACTTGTTGTTTGATGATTTGTTGATGGCAGCCATTCTGACAAGTGTGAGGTGATACTTCATTGTTGTTTTGATTTGCATCTCTCTGACGACTAGCGATGTTAAGCATTTCTTTATATGTCTCTCAGCCATTTGTATGTCTGGTTTGAAAAGATGCGTTTTTAATTCCTCTGCCCTTTTTTTTTTTCTTTTTTTTATCCTCATCTGAGGACATTTTTCCATTTTTTGTTCAGATAGAATGGGAGGGTGAGAGAGAAAGAGAGAGAAAAACATCGACGTGAAAGGGACACATCGAGTGGCTGCCACCCACACAACCAACCAGGGCTGGGGACAAACTGCAACCGAGGTACATACCCTTAGCGAGAACCGAACCCGGGTCTCTAGGGACCACAGGCCAATGCTCTAACCACTGAACAAAACTGCCCAGGGCCTCTGCCCATTTTTTAATTGGGTTCTTTGTCTTTCTTTTCTTGAGTTGTATGAGCACAGTATATATATTGGAAATTAACCCCTTATCTGATATATCATTGGCAATTATGTTGTCCCATACAGTGAGTTGCCTTTCCATTTTGATGATTGTATCTTTTTCTGTGCAGAAGCTTTTGAGTTTGATGTAGTCTCATGTGTTCATTTTCTCCTTTGTTTCTCTTGCTTTAGGTGATATATCAGTGAAAATTCTGCTGCATATGATGTCTGAGATTTTTTTGCCTACATTTTCTTTTAGGATTTCTATGGATTCATGAGTCACATTTAAGTCTTTTATCCATTTTGAGTTTATTCTTGTGTAGGGTGTAAGTTGATGGCTAGTTTCATTTTTTTTTGCAAGTAGCTGTCCAATTTTCCCAACACCATTTATTAAAGAAGCTGTCTTTACTCCACCGTATGCTGTTGCCACCTTTGTCAAATATTAAATGAGCATATTGCCTTGGGTCTATTTCTGGGTTTTCTGTTCTGTTCCACTGGTCTATATGCCTGTTCTTGTGCTAGTACCATGCTGTTTTCATTACAGTGGCTTTGTAGTATAACCTGAAATGTGGTAATGTGGTCCCTCCAACTTTGTTCTTCTTTTACAAGATTGCAGTGAATATTCAAGGTCTTTTTTGGTTCCATATGAACTTTTGAAGTATTTGTTCTAGTTCTGTGAAGTATGTCATTGGTATTTTGATGGGGAATGCATTGAATCTATAGATTGGTTTGGTTAGTATGGACATTTTAATGATGTTGATTCTTCCAATCCATGAACAAGGATTGTGCTGCCACTTTTTTATATCTTTCTTTTAGGATATCTTGCAGTGCTGGTTTGGTGTTAATATATTCCCTTAGCCCTTAGCCTTTTTTTTTTTTTTTTTTTTTTCCTTTTTGGTCTGGTAAGCTCTTAATTGACCTTTTATTTTGAATGATAGTCTTTTGTTGGATAGAGTAGTCTTATATTCAGATCCTTGTTTTTCATGACCTTGATTACTCCATGCCACTCCCTTCTGGTGTGTAGGGTTTCTGTTGAGATGTCAGCTGAGAGCCTTATGGGGCTCCCTTTGTAGGTAACCTGGTACTTATCTCTTTATGCCTTTAAGATTCTTATTTTTCTTTAATTGTTGGCATTTTAATTACTATGTATCTTGGTGTGGGCCTGTTTGGGTTCTTCTCACTTGGGCCTCTCTGTGCTTCTAGAACTTAAATAAATGCCTTCTTCCTTCACCAAGTTAGGAAAATGTTCTCTCATTATTTCTTAAAATATATTCTCTAACCCTTGCCCAATTTCTACCTCGTTGGGGAATCCTACAAGGCAAATGTTATTACGTTTCCAGTTGTCCCACAGTTTCCTTAAACTGTCTTCCTGATTTATTTTAATAAATTAATCAATTAATTTTTGTTACAAATGTTTCTCCTTTTCCCCTACTGATTTGACCCCTTCCCTCCCTCCCTGCCCTGTCCCCAGCTTTGTTGTCCATGTCCATTGTTCATACATACATCCATATAAGTTCTTTGGTTTATCTCTCTCCCACCAATCACTTTTCTGGGGATTGTCAGTCTCTACACCATATCCACGTCTCTGGGACTGCCCCATTCCTCAGACTGTTATGTTTATTATATTTCACAAATAAGTGAGATCATGTGATATTTGTATTCTCTGCTTGGCTTGTTTCACTTAAGATAATACTTTTTAGGTCCCTCCATCTTATCTCAAAGGATAAGAGACCTTTCTTTCTTATAGCTGCAGAGTACTCCACTGTGTATATGTACCACAGCTTTTTTAACCATTTGTCTACTGATGGACTTTTGGGCTGTTTCCAAGTCTTAGTTATTGTAATAGTGGTGCTACAAACATAGGGGCACATATATTTTTTTCTGATTGGTGTTTCAGGCTTCTTAGGGCATATTCATAGAAGTGGAATCACTGCGTCAAATGGAAGTTCAATTTTTAATTTTTTGAGGTAACACCATATTATTTACAATAGTGGCTGCAGCAGTCTGCATTCCTACCAGCAGTGTACTAGAGTCCCCTTTTCTCCACACCTTTGCCAACACTTGTTGTTTGATGATTTGTTGATGGCGGCCATTCTGACAGGTGTGAGGTGATACCTCATTGTTGTTTTAATTTGCATCTCTCTGATTATTAGTGATGTTGAGCATTTCTTCATATGTCTCTTAGCCATTTGTATGTCCTGTTTGGAGAGGTGTCTATTTAGTTCCTCTGCCCATTTTTTTAATTGGGTTCTTTATCTTTCTTTTTGGAGTTGTATGAGCACTCTATATATATTGAAAATTAACCCCTTGTCTTACATATTGTTAGCAATTATGCTCTCCCATACAGTGGGTTGCCTTTCCATTTCAGTGATTGTATTTTTTGCTGTGCAGAAGCTTTTGAGTTTGATGTAGTTCCATGTGTTTATTTTCTCCTTTGTTTCTGTTGCCTTAAGGGATGTACCAGTGAAAATTCTGGTGTGTATGGTGTCTGAAAATTTGTTGCTTATATTTTCTTCTATGATTTTAATGGATTCATGACTTGCATTTATCTTTTTTATCCTTTTTGAGTTTATTCTTGTATATGGTGTAGGTTGATGGCCTAGTTTCATTTTTTGCATATAGCTGTCCAATTTTCCCAACACCATTTATTAAAGAGGCTGTCTTTACTCCACTGTATACTCTTGCCACCTTTGTCAAATATTAATTGAGCATATTGCCCTGGGTCCATTTCTGGGTTCTCCGTTCTGTTCCACTAGTCTATATGTTTATTCTGGTGTCAGTACCAGGCTGTTTTGATTATAGTGGCTTTGTAGTAGAACCTGAAATCTGGTAATGTGATCCCTCCAACTTTGTTCTTCTTTTTCAAGATTGCTGTGGCTATTAGAGGTCTTTTTTGGTTCCACATGAACTTTTGAAGTATTCCTTCTAGTTCTGTGTGGTATGTTATTGTTATTTTGATGAAGATTGCATTGAATCTATAGATTGCTTTGGGTAGTAAGGACATTTTAATGATGTTGATTCTTCCAATCCATGATCAAAATATGTGCTTCCACTTTTTTATGTCTTCCTCTATTTTTTTTTTTTTTTTCAATGACCTGTAGTTTTCTGCAAATAGGTCTTTTATTTCTTTGGTTAAGTTTATTCCCAGGTATCTTATTTTTTTTTGCTGCAATGGTAAATGGGATTGCTTTTTCAATTTTTTTCTTTCTGTGAGTTCATTATTGGTGTATAAGAATGCCATTGCCTTCCTGTTTGTTAATAACTCATTTTTTTTGTTTTGTTTTGTTTTCTGATTGGTTGATTTTTTTCTACCCTGTTTTATAATTCACTGATTTAGTCTTCAGCTTCCTCTACTCTGCTGTTTTGTCCTTCCACTGTGTTCTGAATTTCTGCTAAGTCATTCTTCATTTCCGCTCTGTTGGTTTTTAATGTTTCTATATCTTTACTCATGGTGCTAATGTCCTTACTCGTGCTGTTGATCTTCCTCAATATCATGGCTCTGAACTCTACCTCTGATAATTTGCTTAGCTGTGTCTCATTTATTCCATCTTTGATAGAGTTCTCTTTTTCTTTCCTTTAGAATTTGTTTCTTTGTTTCAACATTTTGGCTATCCCAGTGGGTTTTGGAGCCTGCCAATTTTTTTCTGTTGGTGTTGGTGTTCTGCTGTTTGTGGTTTCCTCAACTGGGTGGGCTTATCCAAACGCCACAGTCATGTCTTACTTTCCTGGGTATATTTTCAAGCCAAGGAAAGGTTCAGTTATTCGCTAGCTCTTTCCTGGTGGCTAGTAGTCTGTTACTCAATGCCTTGGAATGTAGCCCTGGTGTTCTGCAAAAGAGGATTTCCAGAGGGTGGGATAAATGATGTTCTTAATGAGCCTTAATTTTCATTTCTTTGTGTCTCCTGGGAAAGGCTTAATCTACGGTGGAGGGGGTTGCTCCTTTTCCCCACAGCTCAGGGAAGGAGCATACTGGCCACCAGTATTTGTGGCTGCAATCCGGCAAAAACTCTAAGTGCCCTCCAAATCCCGGGTGTCACCACAGAGTTCCAGCCCAGACAGCCCTCTCTCTGCTGTATCCCTCAGGTGAGTGGCTATGGCTATTTTAGTGCTTTGTCCTGGCTTTCTGTGCTGTGGAGTGGGGTTGGTCCTAATTCTCCAAGGGCACTGCTCACAGCACAGAATTCTGCTCTCTGTGGGCTCCCAGCCCACCACCCTCTCCCAACTCCACAGATCACACCAGTGTCACTGGTGATATGGTCCCGTCCTGCTGCTTTTCTGTTACTTTTTCCCAAGGATTTGTTTTTATTTTAGTTGTAATTCTCGTTTGGTCCTGGACAAAAGTGTGTATAGGTTCTATTCATTCCACCTCCATTTTCACATCCTCTAAGCTTATCTGTGTGAAGCTGGATTACACATGTATTTCTGGTGCCCCTGACCCTGCAGGTCCTACAGGTAACTGGATCATACAGTCCCTTTGGGGACCTGGCTCTATGCTTATGTTATGGGCTGCTGGGTCACACAGGCCTCTCTGGTGCTTCAGCACTCCACAGGTCCTGTGGGTAACTGGATCGTGCAGTCCTTTCTGGGACACAAATTCCTTTCTGATGCTTCAGCATCCCACAGATCCCATGGTAACTGGATTGCACAGTCCCTGCTGGGTCGCACAGGCCTCTCTGTTGACCCTGCACCCTGCAGTTCCCATGGGAAGGCAGCTAAATTTCACCAGTCTTTATAGGGCTCTGACTTCCCACTGCTCCTGTGGGCTAGTGGACACCACAGGCCTCTGTTGAGCCCCAGGTCCCGCCGCAGGAGACTGGGTAGTGCTGCTGCCCCATGGAAGAAAACTCCTGTTCCACTTTTGCTGTAGTTTTTGGGGATGGGAATCAGCTGTTGGTCTGTGCTTCTGTTGCCTGGGAATGGATGTCTTCTCCCCAGCCTCAGTTGCTGGGGGTATATCTAGACTCTGATCAGGCTGCTACTATGGGGAATTGTTCTGGGCTCCATGCTGTCCCCAGCTTCTGCAACCGCCACTTTTGGACTTCCACTACTGTGCATCAGGCTGTGTTAGCACAGAGTGTCCACTGGTTCGATTATGCCAGGTGCATTGGTGGGCTCAGATTGCTGGCCCCTAGCCGCACCCACTGCCTTCTTCCAGGGAAGATCCAGGATCTTCCAAAATTATGGGACCTCCCTGCAGAATAGGGAAACGTGCACTGAGGGACTGCTTACTGTGGTAGTGAGCTGCTCCCATCCACAGCACAGGAACTTTCTGCTCAGTGGTTTGCATTGCTTGGGATAGATTGTCCACCTTCACGTCAACTTACGCTCTCTCACACAGTCGCTCATTCTCTCACACATTCAGCCTCCCTTTGGTCCTTCCCACTGCCATCTTTTTGGGTGCTCAGAGCTTTTGCTGAGTTGCAGCCATCAGGACGATGGCCATCTTACTCTTCCCAGGGCTCTAGAGAGAGGTAGAGGCCCCTCTCTCAGAGATTCAACACCATTCAGGAGGGCCACTGAAATGCAAGTTGAAGCTCATTAATAACCAGCATCTGCCCCACCCTCAGGAAATACCCTTACTCTGAACCACTGAAGGAGTTATTCATTCAACTGAGAACCAAAGGCTCTTCAAGCAATTGAGACTGAAAACCTCCAGGCTAAAAGCTAGAAAATAACTACTTCTGGGCTTGCAACTCTACCCAGGAAAGTAAGACTTGACAGTGGTGTTGAACATGGGTCCTCCCACACTCATCCATGCCCATTAGAGGGAGCCACAAACAGCAGAACACCAACATCCACAGGAAAAATTTGGCAGACTCCAAAACGCACTGAGATAGCCAAAATGGTGAAACAAAGAAACAAATCACAAATAAAAAAATAAGAAACTTCTACCAAAGATGAGATAAATAAAATGCAGTTAAGCAAGTTAACAGAGTTAGAATTCAGAGCCATGATCTTGAAGGAGCTCAACAGCATGAACAAAGATATCAACACCATGAGTAAAGACATAGAAACATTGAAAATCAACCAGTTGAAAATGAAAAACACCAAGAAGAAATGAAGAATGACATAGCAGCAATAAAAAACACATTGGAAGGACTAAACAGCAGAATAGAGGAAGCTGAGGACCGGATCAGTGAATTCAAAGACAAAAAATCAACCAATCAGATAACCAAAAAAAAAAAAAATGATAATAATAAAAAATAAAATAAAAAACAGGAAATCACCTTAAAAGAACTGTGGGACAACTGTAAACGTAATAATATTTGTATCATAGGAGTCCCCGAAGAAGAAGAAAATGAGCAAGGGTTAGAGAATATTTTTTAAAAAATAGTGAAGGAAAACTTTCTTAATTTGATTAAGGAAGAAAGCATTCAAATTCAAGAGGCACAGAGAGTCCCAAGTAAGAACAAGCCACACAGGCCCACACCAAGACACATATTAATTAAAATGCCAAAAATTAAAGACAAAGAGAATCATAAAGGTATCAAGAGATAAACAACAAGTTAACTACAGAGGAACCCCCATAAGGCTCTCAAATGACTTCTCAACAGAAACCCTACAGGCAAGAAGGGAATGGCATGAAGTAATCAAAATCATGAAAAACAAGGTTCTGAATTTAAGACTACTCTACCCAGCAAGCCTATCATTCTAAATAGAAGGTCAAATAAAGAACTTCTCAGACACACACACACACAAAAAGCTAAGAGAATACATTAGCACCAAACCAGCGCTGCAAAATATGTTGAAACAAATGCTGTAATTAGTAAAAGAAATAGAAAGAAAAATATAACCACATTAAAAAATGGCAATAAATAAGTACATGTCAAAAATTACTTTAAATGTAAATGGATTGACTGCTCTGATAAAAAGACACCGAGTAGCTGATTGGATAAGAAACCATGACTAATCTATATGTTGTTTACAAGAGACCCACCTCAGAACAAAAAACTCACATAAGTTTAAAGTGAAGGGATGGAATACAATCTTTCTAGCAAATGGAAAAAAAAAAACTGAGGTAGCAATGCTCATATCTGATAAAGTAGATTTCAAAATGAAGGTCATTACTAGAAACAAAGAAGACTACTATAATATTGAAAGGATCTATCCAACAGAAAGATATAACATTGGAAAACATGTATGCACACAATATAGCAGCATAAAGATATACTAAAAATCTTCTGGAGGACTTCAAATAAGAAATCAACAGCAGTACAGTCATAGCAGGAGACTTCAACACCCCACTAACATCACTGAATAGATCCTCTAGGCAAAAAAATTAGCAAGAAAAGAGAGACTCTAAATGAAGCACTAGACCAAATTGATTAAAGAGATATCTACAGAGAATTACTCCTCAAAACTGCAGAATTCACATTTTTCTAAAGTGCATATGGGACATTCTGAAAGATACACCACAGGTTTGAACACAAACTAAGTCTCTACACGTTAAAAAAAGATTGAAATCATATCAAGTATCTCTCAGACCACAATGGCATGCAACTAGATATTAATTGCAGAAATTACAGGCAAAAACTTTTGAACACATGGAAGCGAAATAGCATGTTATGAAACAATGAATGCGTTACCAAGGAGATCAAGAAAGAAATTAAAAACTTCTTGGAAACCAATGAAAATGAACACACAACAACACAAAATCTATGGATTTCAGTGAAAGCATATCTGAGAGGGAAGTTTATAGCACTACAGGGCTACCTCAAGAAACAAGAAACATTTCTAATAGACTATTTAACCTCACAACTTAAAGAACAAGAAAGGAAACAAAAAGAAATACCCAGAGCAAGTAGAAGGAATATAGTAGTAAAGATTATATTAGAAATATACTACATAGAGACCAAAAAATAATTCAAAAGATCAATGAAACAAAGAGCTGGTTTTCTGAAAAGATAAACAAAATTGACAGACCCTTAGCTAGACTCACTGGGAAACAAAGAGAGAGAACCTGAATACAAAAAATCAAAAATGAAAGAGGAGAAGTGACAACGGACACCACAGAAATACAAAGGATCATTAACAAATACTATGAACAATTATATGGCAACAAGTTTGACAATCTGAGAGAAATGGACAAATTTCTAGAAACACATAGTCTCCCAAAACTGGACTTGGAGGAGATAGAAAACTTGAACAGACCAATAACAACTAAGAACATTGAAGAAGTAATCAAGACTCTTCCAGCAAACCAAAGCCCAGGTCCAGATGGCTTCTCAGGGGAGTTTTACTGAACATTCAAAGAGCTAATACCCATCCTCCTCAAACTATTTCAAAAAATTCAAGAAAAAAGACTTCAAACTCGTTTTATGAGGCCAACATAATTCTAATTCCAAAACTAGAAACAGATGTTACAAAGAAAGAACAGTAGACTGGATTTTTGGGAAGATGGCAGCAGGCGGGACCAGAAGGAGGGTAAGTATGTGACAGAGGGAGTGAGTGTGTGAAATAGTGTGAGTGAACGTGAAGATTGACAACCAAACCCCAGCAGTGCAGAGCTGCTGAGCAGAAGGTTTCTATGCTCTGGACGGAGCAGTCAGCTACCGAGTAAGTGGCCCTTCAGGGCTCTTCTCCCTGCGCCATGAGGTGGACCTGGCATTTTGGAAGACCCCAGGTCTTCCCTGGGAGGAGGCAGTGGGAGCGGCTAGGGCCCAGCAAGCTGAGCCCACCAGTGCACCTGGCACTATCGAACCAGTGGACACTCTGTGTCAACACAGACCAGTGCACTATAGTAGAGCTCCCAAGGTGCTGGTCATGGAAGCCAAAGACAGCCCAGAGCCCAGCACATCCTGCAAGGTAGCAGCTTGATCAGAGTCTAGATATACCCCCAGCAACAAAGGCTGGGGGCAGACATCCATCCCCAGGCAACAAAAGCAAAGACCAGCAGGTGAGGCCCATCCCCCAAAACTACAGTAAAAAATGTGCAGTAGTTGAGCCACATGCTACAGCAGCACTTCCCAGTAGCCAGCAGCAGGACCTGGGGCTCCACAGAGGCCTGTGGTGTCCAGTAGCCCACAAGAGCAGTGGGAAGCAGGAACCAGAGACAGACTACTGCAATCCAGCTGTTCGCATGCAGAAACTGCAAAATATGGGGCACCAGAGAGGCTGGTGTGATAAGCAGGACTGTGCAATCCAGTTACCCATGGGACCTGCAGGGTGCTGAAGCACCAGAGACACCCCTGGGACCCAGCAGAGACTGTGCCATCTAATTACACATGGCACATGTGGGGTGTTGAGGCACCAGAGAGGTGCATGCAACACAGCAGGGACTGTGCCATCCAGTTACCTACAGGATCTGCAGGGTGCTGACGCACCAGAGAGGCCTGTGCCACCAAGCAAGAACTGCATGATCTAGTTACCCACAGGGCCTGTGGGGTGCTGGAGTACCAGAGAGGCCTGTGTGACCCAGCATCCCATAACATAGGCACAGAGCCTGGTCCCAAAAGACTGTGGAATCCAGTTACCATCAGGACCTGCATGGTGTGGGGGCACCAGCAAGGCTTATGCAACCCAGCTGCGCATATGATAGGCTTAGAGGATGTGAAAAAAGGAGGCAGAGTGAATAGAAGCCATGCAGACTATCTTCCAGGACCAAATGAGAATTACAACTACAATAAAGACAAATCCTCAGATAAAAGCAACAGAAAGGCAGCAAGACAGGACCATCAAACCAGGGACACTGGTAGGATCTGTGGAGGCATGAGAGGGTGGCCGGCTGGGAGCCCAAGGTCAGCAGTAGCCTTAGCTGTAAGCAGGGACCTTAGAGAACAAAGAGGAAGCCCTCTCCACAGCCCATAGAGCTAGGACAGAGTGCTAAAATAGCCACAGCTACTCACCTGGGGGCAACAGCAGAAGGAGGGCAGACTGGGCTGGAACTCTGTGGGGTCACCAGGGATTTTGAGGGCACTCCGAGTCTTTGATGAGTTGCAGCCACTAAGGACGGTGGCCAGTGTGCTTTTCCCCGGAGCTATAGGGAAAAGCAGCAGCCCCCACCCCCATTCAGCCTTTCCCAGATGAGGCAAAAAAATAAAAATCGAGGCTCATTAAAAACCAGAATCTACCCACCCTCTGGAAATCCTCTTATGCAGAACACCAGGGTTACATTCCAAGGCACTGAGTAACTGAGACTACTAGCAACCAGGAATAAGCAAGAGGATAACGGAACCTTTCCTGGAATTGAAAATCAACCCAGGAAAGTAAGACTTGACAGTGGTGTTTAATGGTGGCCTGCCCAGGCTCATACAAACCCAGTAGAGGGAGCCACAAACGGCCGTACACCAACACCCACAGAGAACATTTGGCAGCCTACAAAATCCATGGAGTTAGCCAAAATGGTGAAACAAAAAAACAAATCCAAAATGAAAGAATAAGAAAATTCTATCAAAGATGAGATAAATGAAATGCAGCTAAGCAAATTGTCAGAGGTAGAGTTCTGAGCCATGATCTTGAGGAAGATCAACAGCATGAGTAAGGACATCAGCACAATGAGTAAAGATATAGAAATATTGAAAACAACACAAGTGGAAATGAAGAATGTCATAACAGAAATTAAGAACACATTGCAAGGACTAAACAGCAGAGTAGAAGAAGCTGAGGCATGGATCAGTGAATCAGAAGACAGGGTAGAAAAAATCAACCAATCAGAAAACCAAAAAAAAAAAAAGAATTAAAAAACAGGAAGACAGCTTAAGAGAACTGCAGGACAACTGGAAATGTAATAATATTTGCATCATAAACTCCCTGAAGAGGAAGGCAATGGGCAAGGGTCAGAGAATATATTTGAAGAAATGACCCCAGAAAGTTTCCTCACTTGGTGAAAAAAGAAAGCATTCAAGTTCAAGAAGCATAGATAGCCCCAAGTGAGAAAAACTGAAACAGACCCACACCAAAACACATAGTAATTAAAATGCCAAAAATTAAAGACAAAGAACGAATCCTAAGGGCAGCAAGAGATAATCAACAAGTTACCTACAAAGGAACCCCCATAAGGCTCTCAGCTGACATCTCAACAGTAACACTACAGGCCAGAAGGGAGAGGCATGAAGTAAACAAGGTCATGAAAAACAAAAATCTCAATCTAGGACTACTCTATCTAGCAAGGCTATCATTCAAAATAGAAGGTCAAATATAAAGCTTTCCAGACAAAAAAATGCTAAGGGAACATATTAACACCAAATCAGCACTGCAAGATATGCTAAAAGTACTGCTGTAATTAGTAGAAGAAATAGGAAGAAAAATAGAACCACACTAAACAAAAATGGCAATAAATGAGTACATATCAATTATCACCTTAAGTGTGAATGGTTTGAATGCTTCGATAAAAAGATGCAGAATAGCTGACTAAATAAGAAAGCATGACTCACATATATGTTGCTTACAAGACACCCACCTCACAACAAAAGACTCACATAGGTTGAAAGTGAAGGGATAAAAAAAATCTTTCAAGCATAAGAAAGGAAAAAAGAGCTAGGGTTGCAATACTCATATCTGATATAGTAAATTTCAAAAAGAAGACCATAACTAGAGATAAAGAAGGCCAGTACATAATATTAAAAGGATCTATCCAACAGGAAGATATAACCTTGGTAAATATATATGCACCCAGTATAGGAGTACCAAATATATTAAAAAATTTGGGAGGACTTCAAAGGAGAAATCAACACCAAAAGCAGGGGACTTCAACTCCCCGCAGACACTGGATAGATCTAGAAAAAAATTTAACAAGGAAACACAGATTCTAAATAAAGCGCTAGATCAAATGGGGTTAACAAAATCTACAGTGAATTACACCCCAAATATTCAGAATTCACATTTTTCTCAAGTGCACATGGGACAGTCTCAAAGATAGACCACGTGTTAGGACACAAACTAAGTCTCTACAAGATCAAGAAGATGTAAATCATATCAAGCATTTTCTCAGATCACAATGGCATGAAACTAGAAATCAATTGCAACAAGAACATGCAAAGACTTTGGAACACATGGAGGCTAAATAGCATGTTATTGAACAATGAATGGGTTTCCATGGAGATCGAGGAAGAAATTAAAAACTTCCTGGAAACCAATGAAAATGAACACAGAAGAACACAAAATCCATGGGATGCAGCGAAAGCAGTTCTGAGAGGGAAGTTCATAGCACTACAGGCCTACCTCAAGATGCAAGAAAAAAATTTAATATACTATCTAACCTCACAACAGAAAAAACAAGAAAGCAAACAAAAAGAAAACTCCAGAACAAGTAGAAGGAAGAAATAATAATGATCAGAGCAGAAATAAATGTCATGGAGACAAAAAAAAAAAAGAAAACAATTAAAAGGACCAATGAAACAAAGAGCTGGTTCTTTGAGAAGGTGAACAACATTGATGGAACCTTAGCTAGACTCACCAAGAAACAAAGAGAGAACACTCAAATACACAAAATCAGAAATGAAAAAGGAGAAATAATAATTGAGACCACAGAAATTCAAAGGATTGTGAACAAATTTTATGAACAATTATACTGCAACTAATTCGACAATCTAAGTGGAATGGACAAATTCCTAGAAACACAGAGTCTCCCAAATCTGAACGGGGAAGAGATAGAAAACTTGAATAGACCAATAAAAAAAGAAGATATAAAACATGTAATCAAGACTCTCCCAGCAAACAAAATCCCAGGTTCGGATGGCTTTATGGGGGAATTTTACCAAACATTCAAAGAAGAACTAATACCCATTCAGCTCAAACTATTTCAAAAAAGTCAAGAAGACGGAAGACTTACAAACTTGCTTTAAGAGGCCAGCATAGTTCTAATTCTAAATCCAGAAAAAAAACACAACAAAGGAAGAAAACTATAGACCAGTATTCCTGATGAACATAGATGCAAAAATCCTGAACAAAATACTAGCAAATCAAATCCAGAAATACATCAACAAAATTATTCACCACGACCAAGTGAGATTCATCCCAGGGATGCAAGGCTGGTACAATATTCGCAAATCGAAAAATGTGATCCACCACATAAACAAAATGAAAGATTAAAATTATATGATCATAATAATAGGCAGTGAAAAGCATTCAACAAAATTCAGCACCCATTTCTGACAAAATGCTCAGCAATCTGAAAATAGAGAAATTATATCTCAACATAATAAAGACCATATATGAAAGACCTACAGCCAACGTCATACTCAATGGGCAAAAATTAAAAGCATATTTCTTAAGAACAGGAACAAGGCAAGGATGCCCACTTTCATCACTCTTATTTAACATAGTAGTAGAAGTCTTAGCCACAGCAATCAGACATGAGGAAAAAAGTAAAGGATTCCAAATGCAAAAGGAGGAAGTGAAACTGTCATTATTCGCATACTACATTATGTTATACGTAGAAAACCTCAAATACTCCATCAAAAATTTACTAGACTTAATGAATGAATTTGGCAAGGTAGAAGAATACAAAATTAATGTCAAGAAATCAATGGCATTCTTATACACCAATGATGAACTCACAAAAAAAGGAACTAAATTATTCCCATTTACCATTGCCGCAAAAAAAAATTAAGATACCTAGGAATTAACTTAACCAAAGAAATAAAAGACCTATTCCCAGAAAACTACAGGTCATTGAAAAAAGAAATAGAGGAAGATATGAAAAAGTGGAAGCATATACCTTGTTCACGGATTGTAAGAATCAACATCATTAAAATGTCCATACTACCCAAAGCAATCTATACATTCAATGTAATCCCCATCAAAATACCAACGACATACTTCACAGAACTAGAACAAATATTTAAAAAGTTCATATGGAACCAAAAAGACATTAAATAGCCACAGCAATCTTGAAAAATGTGAACAAAGTTGGATGGATCACATTATCAACTTTCAGGTTATACTACAAAGCCACTGTAATCAATACAGCCTGGTACTAGCTCAAAAACAGGCATATGGACCAGTGGAACAGAACAGAGAACCCAGATTTTGACCCAAGGCAATATGCTCAATTAATATTTGACAAAGGTGGCAAGAGCATACAGTGGAGTAAAGACAGCCTCTTTAATAAATGGTGTTAGGAAAATTGGACAGCTACATGCAAAAAAATGAAACTAGCCATCAACTTACACCCTACACAAGAATAAACTCAAAATGGATAAAAAACTTAAATGTGACTCATGAATCCATAAAAATCCTAGAAGAAAATGTAGGCAACAAAATTTCAGACATCATATGCAGCAGAATTTTCACTGATACATCACCTAAGGCAACAGAAACAAAGGAGAAAATGAACACATGGGACTATATCAATCTCAAAAGTTTCTGCAGTGCAAAAGATACAATCATCAAAATGGAAAGGCAACACACTGTATGGGAGAGCATAATTGCCAATGATATATCAGATAAGGGGTAAATTTCCAAAGTATATAGAGTGCTCATACAACTGAACAAAACGAAGACAAAGACTCCAATTAAAAAATGGGTAGAGAAACTCAATAGACACCTCTCCAAACAGGAAATACATATGGCCAAGAGATAAGTGAAGAAATACTCAACATCACTAATCATCAGAGAGATGCAAATTAAAACAACAACAAGTATCACCTCACGCCTGTCAGAATGGCCGCCAACAACAAATCATCAAACAACAAGTGTTGGCAAGGGTGTGGAGAAAAGGGGACTCTCTTATACTGCTGGTGGTAATGAAGACTGGTGCAGCACTGTGGAAAACACTATGGTGTTACCTCAAAAAATTAAATATTGAATTGCCTTTGACCTAGTGATCCCAGTTCTAGGAATATACACTAAGAAGCCTGAAACACCAATCAGAATAAATATATATGCCCCCATGTTTATAGCAGCACTATTTACTATAGCTAAGATGTGGAAACAGACCAAGTGTCCATCTGTAGATAAATGGATCAAAAAGCTGTGGTACATATACACAATGGAGTACTATGCAGCCGTAAGAAAAAAAGATCTCTAATCCTTTGAGAAAACATGGAAGAACCTGGAAAGTATTATCCTAAGCTAAACAAGCCAAGCAGAGAAAGACAAGTATCATATGATCTCACTTATTTGTGGAATATAATGAACATAACAGTCTGAGGAACAGGGTACTCCCAGAGAAGTGGAAGTACGGTGCAGACTGACAACCTCAGAAAAGGAGATGTGTACAGGAGGGAAGAGATATACCACAGAACTTATTTGCATATACGCATAACCAATGGACATGTACAACAAAGCTGGGGATGAAATGGGGGGATAGGTAGAAAGATGTCAATGGGGAAAAAAGGAAAAACATCTTTAACAAAAATAAATAAAAAAAAAAAAAGTGTGGTGAAAGTGGACATTTGTGTCTTGTTCCTGTTCTTAAGGGAAATGCTTTTAATTGTTGCCTATTGAGTTTGCTGTTAGTTCTAGGCTTGTCATATATGGTCTTTATTATCCTGAGGTAGGATAATTCTATTTTCACTTTACTGATAGTCACAAAAATTGGTGCTGGATTTTGTGAAATACTTTTTCTATATCTGTTGACATGATCATATAATTTTTGGTTATGTGGTGTGTACATTTATGGATTTGTAAATATTGTCCCAGTCTTGCATCCCTGAGGTAAATCTTTCTTGATCATGATACATAATTTTTAATATATTGCTGGATCTGATTTGCTAATATTTTGTTAAGGATTTTGAAATCTGTGTTCATCAGAGATATTGGCCTGTAGTTTTCTTTCTTTGTAGTGTCTTTATCTGTTTTCTAAATTAGGATTATGCTGGTTTTGTGTAAAGAGTTTAGAAATATTGCATCCCCTTGAATTTTTGAAATAGTTTGAGGAGAATAGGTTTTAGTTATTCTTTGAATATTTGGTAAAGTCTCTTGTGAAGATATCTAGACCAGGGCTCTGCTTGCTGGAAGTTTATTGATTACAGCTTCAATTTCATTTGTTGTTACTGGTCCATTCAAGTTTTCTGTTTCTTCCTTTTTGAGTTTTGGAAGATTGTATGATTCTAGAAATTTGTTCATTTTCCCTAGGCTCTTCAATTTGTTGACAAATAATTGTTCATAATATTTTCTTACAATCTTTTGTATTACTGTGGTATCAGTTGTTACATCACAACTTTTGTTTCTGATCTTATTTATTTTGGTCTTCTCTCTTTTGTTCTTGGTGAGTCTGGCTAAAGGTTCATTAATCTTGTTTATCTTTTTAAAGAACCAGCTCTTGGTTTCATTTATCTTTTGTATTTTTTTAAGTCTCTATGTTATTTATTTCCATTATAATTTTTTATTATTTTCTTTCTTCTGTTTACTCCGGACTTTTCTTTTTTTCTCTCTCCAATTCTTTAAGTTGTTGCATTAGATAGTATATTACAATTGTTTCTTGTTGCTTCAGGTAGGCCTGCAGTGATATAAACTTCCCTGTCAGGACTGATTTTACTGTGTCCCATAGATTTTGTGTTGTTGTGTGTTCATTTTTATTAGTTTCCAGGATTTAAAAAAATGTTTTCCTTTATCTCATTGGTAACCCATTTATTGTTTTATAACATGCTATATAGCCTCCATTTGTTGAGTGTTTTAAGTGTTTTTATTATTATTGTTTTCTTAATTAATGTTATTGTGATCTGAGAAGATGCTTAATATGATTTCAATCTTCTTGAACTTGTAGAGACTTTGTTTGTGTCTTAACATGTGATCTGTCTTTGAGAATGCTCCATGTGCACTTGAGAAGAATGTAGTTTGTAGCTTTGGAGTGAAATGGTCTGAAACTATCAATTAAATCTATTTTAGGCCATGTGTTATTTAGGGTCTCTGTTTCTTTTTTAAGTTTTTGTTTTGTTTTGTTTTCTGGACGGTCTATGCAGTGCTGTCAGTGGGGTGTTAATATTGCCTACTGTGATTATATTACTGTTGATCACTCCCTTAAAGTCCTCAAGAAATGTTTAAATATATTTCAGTACTCCTATATTGGGTGCATATATGTTTAACAGGGTTATATCCTCTAGTTGGATTTATCCCATTAATATTATGTAGTGACCTCCATTGTCTTTTGATATAACTTTCATTTTGAAGTCTGTTTCATTAGATATGAGTATTGCTAACCTAATTTTTTTTTTATTTGCATGGAATATTTTTTCCATCCATTCACTTTCATCCTGTGTGAGTCTTATGTTTTGAAGTGGATCTTGGGCAGACAACACATATATGGGTTATGTTTTCTTATTCACTCAGATATTCTATATCTTTTGATTCAAGAATTTCTTCCTTTTACATTTAAGGTTATTATTGATATATACTTACTTATTGCCAATTTGTTCATTATGTCCATGTTTATTTCCATATATATTTTTTCTTATTATTACAGCAGTCCCTTTAACATTTCTTGCAATGCTGGTTTGGTGGTTATAAATTCCTTTAGGCTTTCTTTTTTTTCTTTCTGTGAAGCTCTTTATTTAACTTTCTATTTGGAATGGTAGTCTTGCCAGATAGAGTGGTCTTGGTTTCAGATCCTTGTTTTCCATTGTCTTGAATACTTCATGCCATTCCCTTCTGGCCTTTTGTGTGTCTGTTGAAAAATCAGCTGACAGCTTTATGGGAGAGCCTTTGTAGGTAACATGTTGCTTTTCTGTTTCTGCCTTTAAGATTCTCTCTTTGTCTTTATTTATTTTTTTGCATTTTATTAATTGATTGATTGATTGATTGGTTAATTCTTTCTCAAGAATGTTTTCCCACTGATTTATAGATAGAATGGAAGGGAGGGGAGGGAGAGAGAGAGAGCGAGCGAGCGAGCGAACAATGTGAGAGAGACACATTGTTTGGTTGCCTTCTGCATGACCCTGACCAGGTGACCAGGGCTGGGGATTAAACCTGCAACCCAGATATGTTCCCTTGGCTGGGAATCAAAACTGTAACCTGTTAGTCTGCAGGCTGATACTCTACCTGCTGAGCCAACCTGGCTCAATTTTTGGTATTTTTATTGTGATGTGTCTTAGCATGAGCTTCTTTGGTTCTTCTTGCTTGGGATTTTCTGTGCTTCCTGTACTTGTGTGACTATTTTTTTTTCACCAAGTTAGGGAAGTTTTCTACCACTATTTCTTCTGACAGGTTCTCTAAACCTGTATCACTTTCTTCTTCTTCTGGTACTCTTATGATGCAGATGTTGTTACATTCATATTGTCCCATAGCTCTCTTCAACTGTCCTCCTGTTTTTTAATTATTATTATTATTATTTTTATTATATTTTTGTCTTTTTTGTTCTCTGCTTGTGTTTTCTATTGTATCTTCTAATTTGGATATCTGATCCTCATCTTTCTCTAATCTCCTGTTCATTTCCTCCAGTGCATTTTTTTTATTTCTGCTATATCATTCTTCATTTCCAATAGGTTGTTTTTCATTGTTTCTATATATTTTCTTGTGCTTTTGAGCATCCTTAGAATAATTACTCAGAACTCTATATCTGATAAATTGCTTGTTTCATTTAGCTCTTCTGGAGAATTCTCTTTATCTTTCATTTGGGGCTTGTTTCTTGGTTTCCCATATTGGCTGCCTATTTGGGTATGTTTGTATGTATTTGGTAGATCTGCCATGACTTCCAGTCTAGGTAGGGTGGTCTTATGTAGTAAGTGACTTGTGGGACCCTGGCGCTCTATTAATGTCCCTTGTGCACTTTGTGGGGGCCCTCCTATGTAATGTAGTCTTGATCACTATTGGCCTGTTTTTGCATGTCCCTCAGGCTGGCTGACAGTGATGCATAGCCCCCCCACCCCCAACGCAGCATGCAGGCTGTTGTGCAGTTGTTTATTAGGTGAAGTACAATTCACATCATCAGGGTTTGAAGCCTGCCAAAATCTCCTTGTGGATATTAGTGATCCACTGCTTGTGGCTCCCTCTGCTGGGGCTGGGTGTGTATGGAAAAGACCAAGTTGAACACCGAGTTCTTTTTTTTCAAGACCCAGGCAGAGGAGCAGTAGAGTAAAAGACTCAATGCACCCAGAGATTTGTCTCTGACCGTAGGCTGACTGTTAGTCTCAGTCACTTAATGAGCCTCAGGTTGTAATCCTCTACCAGTCAGAAACTCTACCAAGTGGGCTGAGGAAGATAATTTCCAATGAGTGAAGCAATTCTTCCCCTAGGGCCAAAGCTGCTTTGATGGTAAAAGTCTGCCTAAGAGATGGTTTCTGCAGCTTGGGGCAGTTAGTCAGCACAGGGATCCAGACAGCAGTCTTCCCAACACTCTCCCCACAGCCATGAACCCCAGAGTCTCTGTATGAAGCTCTAGTCCACTCTGCCCTCTCTCTGCCAGAGCCCAAAGTGAGTGGCTGCCAACAAAATTTAGTGCATTGGCCGATAAGAGAGTGCTTGTGTTTCCAGACATCTCTCCCAGCCAGACAGAATCTCTGGTACTTTTCACAGGCAGGTGTTATGTGGGCACCTTTTCCAGTTCCATAACTCTGGGCTGGGGAGCCAAGCTTGGTATTTAGGCCCAAGACTTCTCATGGGGAACCTCCTGTAGCTGAGATATCCTTCTGGAACTTCAGCTGCTACCTGTGGGAACTCAGCCAATCCTCTCACACCTCCACACTTCCTACCCATCTTGATGTGGGCTCCTCTTTACATCCTTGATTACAAGGGTTCTCTCCAGCTAATCTTCAGTTAGTTATTCAGGATGATTTTTCTATATTTTATTTTTACTTTCAGTTTGGTCCTAGGAGATGATCAGTGTAGCTTTCATTCAGTCTGCCACCATTTTGGAATCTAAGAAAGTAGTTTCTTGAGATGGAACCTACTCATGGTGAAGATATGAGGGTTCTTGAAATGACAAGAAAATATTCAGAATATTACATAAATTTAGTTGATAAAGCAGTAGCAGGATTTGAGAGGAGAGACTCCAATTTTTTTATTTGATTAATTTATTTATTTTTGTTACAGATGTTTCTCCTTTTTTCCCCACTGGTCCCCCCTTCCCCTCCCTCCCCACCTGTCCACAGCTTTGTTGTCCATATCCATTGTTCATGCATACATGCATATATATTCTGTGGTTTATCTCTCCCCCACCACACCCTGTTCTGGGGATTGTCAGTCTGTACCCCACTTCCACATCTATGGGACTACCCCATTCCTCAGACTGTTATGTTCATTATATTCCACAAATAAGTGAGATCATATGATACTTGTCTTTCTCTGTTTTGCTTGTTTCGCTTAGGATGACACTTTCCAGGTCCCTCCATGTCATCTCAAAGGATAAGAGATCTTTCTTTCTTACAGCTGCATAATACTCCATTGTGTATATGTACCACAGCTTTTTTATCCATTCTTCTACCGATGGACATTTGGGCTGTTTCCAGATCTCTAGCTATTGTAAATAGTGCTTCAATGAACATGGGGGTACATATATTCTTTCTGATTGGTGTTTCAGGCTTCTTAGTGTATATTCCTTGAAAGGTGTTATACCTTGGACCAAGTGGTATATAAAAACAACAAATGCTAAAGAAAAATAGTTTATGAAAGTAAGTCATCAATGTGGCAGTCTTCATTTGGCCTTATTTTAAGAAATTACCATAGCCACCCCAAACTTAAGCAACCACCATTCTGATTAATCAGCAGCCATCAACACTGAGGCAAAAGCATCTATTAGCAAAAAGATTATGATTTGCTAAAGGCTCAGATGGTAGTTAGCATTTTTTAAAATTCTCACCAGAGGATACTTTTTGTTGTTGTTGATTTTATATAGAGAGGAAGAGAGAGGGAGAAAGAGAGAGAGAGAGAGAGAGAGAGAGAGAGTGAGAGAGAGAGAAGTGATACATACACACACTGACACATCAATCAGTTGCCTCCCATACATTCCCCGACAGGGAATCAAACCCACAACCTTTTTGGTGTAGAGGATGATGGTCCAACCAATTGAGCCACCTGACCATACTGATAGCATTTTTTTTTTTTTAGCAATAATGTATTTTTAATTAAGGTACATAAATTTTTTTGTTTGTTTTTTGTTTTGTTTTGTTTTATTTTTGGACATAATGCTATTGCTCACTTTATAGATCAAAAATATAGTATAAACATAACTTTTATATGCACTTGAGAATTAAAGATGTCTGATACTTTTTTTTATTGAAATATTGACTTTATTGTGGTGATCTGGAACTGAACTTGCAATATCTCTGAGGTATGCCTGTTCTAGGCATATATAAACCCAAAGCAAGATGGTTTTTGACCTTTATATTAAATGAAACTTAGGGACAAAATAATTAGACAGAGTAAAGCACTTTGTAAACATAATGGTACAAATCACCATGAGAATATACACAGACCATGTTTTAGAATCTAGTTTTAACCAAAACCATAGGCGATAACCATAACTGGAAACTCACTATTATTGGGAAACTTTAAATATATTCTCAATGTCCAAGGAAAATTATTTGTTAAAAAATGAAGAATGCTATAAAAGACTTGTGCTGCTGGATCTTCAATTTGTTCCTCCAGATGCAGATTATACCTTGTTCTATGTTGCTCCAGTGCCCTGGGTAACAGAAGTTTTCTGTGGTCTACATCAAATACAACACTGGCTCTCTTTGTTTCTCTGTCTTCTGGTTATGTCCAATTAGTGGGGAGCACTAGTAATAGAACAGAGGATGAAAGGAGACTGAGATCAAAGTATTTATTTCAATGTCTCCCTTCCTGTTGAGTTGCTGAAGGTTAGCTATCTTTCTACTGAAGTTCTTCTTAGGTGGCCCTTTTTACTTTCTCTCTATATCAAGTTCTGTAATAACTCTTCCCTTACCTTTAGGTCTATATGTGATAATGGAACCCCCCAAATATTTTAGTTACTGCTTTATCCTTTGCGTTTTCCTTCCATGCCACTACGTCATTGTAAATTTTTCCTTAAAGTATTTTCAAGTTATCCAATTTAAGTGTGCCCCTCCTGTTTTCTGATTATACAAAAGCCAAACATAATTAATAAGATAAATCTAATCTATACATATCAAACGCTATTCTGAAAATAAGAATATTTTTTTTTTTTAGTATCCATTAAATAATCATGAAAAAAATGACTATGTAGTGATTTATGAGGAAAAACAAAATAAAACAAAAACCTCAGTCAATTCCAAAGGAGGGGAAAAAAAACAAAGAAACAAATGAACAAGAAATGTTCCCTTGATTCAGTGCAGTAATACTAGAAAAATATAATTAGAAATAAAGTATCTGCTGGTAATAAAGAAAAATAAAATCCTGTTAGTTGAGTCAATGAGAAATAAAAATTAAAATTGCAAGCTTAGTCCAAGGCAGAATTAAAAAACAAACAAACAATAATACCTAGATAAATTGCAATACATATGTAGACAAACAAAGACAAAGAGAAAAAATAATAAAGCAGTCAAGAAGAAAAGAGAGCTTGCCTAGAAAAATAAACAACAAGTTTTTGGCCAGTTATGACAGAAGAATAGCATTTCCAAATTGTGGGAAAATATTTGTTACATTAGAATTCTATGTTAGGTGAAGGCATTTGAATTATGTGAGAACCAGGAGAGTTTACTGTGCACATAACATTGTTAAAAGAATGAAAGGAAGTGCTTCAGTAATAATACAGAAAGAACATGTAAGATATAAAACACATGGTGAACAAATAGATTAGTAAGCATGATATTACTTCTAAAGTATTATAGGATATTAAGGAAGAGAAAAAAAGACAAGCTTTGGTGTGTTTAAAACAAGAGGGAGCTAAAATACAATAACAAATAAATAGTAGAGTAAAGTTTTAAAATTTTATGAGCTCATTCTATTTTTTGGATAGAGGCTAGAGATGAAGATGGTTTTCTGTTTTATTTTTATGCATGTTAAAATCTAATTGCAAGGTCACAAGTGCTACTTACATAGCATCTAACTGGCATTCACATCTTTATTACAGTCAAATATTAGTAGAGACCCAGCAAGTAAAGGAAAATTGGAGGCCAACCCATCTTCTGATCTGTAAGATAGAAGAAACCAACACCAAGGGCTGTTGAGACCCAGGATGCTCATATTTTGACTTTTGTGGAAGAATGATTTTATACATAATATTCTATAAATTGCTTCTTTGGTTACTTACTGGATGTCAAGTTCAGTGTCCTGTATGTCATTGGTATATTCTCATTCTAAGCATCTGTTCTCAGAATGAAATGAGCATAGATAAATAAGTGGCCTTGTTGACAAGATTCAAAGTCACAAGACAAATATGTGGAGTCTAGAGATATGAGAGACTGTTTTCTAGCATAATGTTGTCTGATTGTAGCTTATTCTTGTGGACTTTATTTTCATGTTATCTCCCACTGGCTTTCCTACAGGTGACCTAGTTTACTAAGCTAACATGTGTACTTCCAGAGACAAAAATATGATGAATGTTGTGTTTAGCAGCCCAGCATTTTGTAGTTCCGGGCAACACAAACCAAAACCTGTATTAGATGAAGCTTTTTTCTGTTACAAATGAGTATTTAGCTATTCAACTTACACTGAGTTTTTTAAAAAAATGAAGGAAGGGAAGTTGCTGGGAATTTCATTTGATGAATATTTTGGATTGTTCTATAATGAGATTAATTGCCTTTACCCCCAGGTACAGATGCCACATTTTATCTCTAGAGCCTGGGGAAGAACTCTCATCTTCATTTTAAAGCTAGTCTAGGGCCACAGGAATTCAGTGCAGGGGCTTGCACACACTGGAAAGAAATGGGAAAATTCTCTGTTCACGTTTCACTGCCTTTCTTTTTTCCCTCAGATTCCTGGGATTTTGCTTAGTCAGCTCCCGAGAAAGCTTGCTCATCTCCCATAGCCTATATAATTAACTCGAATTAACCTTCTCATTAATCCACAGATGGAGAAGACCAGCACACACAGCATGTGTAGACTCACATGGGCTCTCACTGGCTATGATTAAGAACTAAATTCCATCTCATGTGTACAGGAGGAATAGCTAAAATATATTTAAATTTGAATTTTTATTGCAAACAGTAGTTACCAGAACATATATTTTTATGATAAGCCCACACTTGGAATATAATTGTTAATTAAGAAAAATATTGAGTCATCTCAGGAATTGGATCCACATTTCTATTGATTTTGCCCGTTTATGGACCTGGCCTACTAGTGAGCACCATACTCAACCTGTTTCACACGGTTTGGTTTATTTACTGTCCAGGGCACATAGAGGTCTCCTATAAACCCATATATACGAGATTTTTACTTCTGTTAATCCTTTTCCATGTTCATGTTCAAAATTATCTTCTTCATCAAACCTTGTTAACAGAGTAACTGTATTTATTGACTGCCATTGTGTTTTGGCACTAATTATAAGTCAATCTCTATCTTTTGATGAGTCCCAGGAAAACCTTCTTCCTAATTAACGCACATGGCTCCATTTTCTCTACTTTACCTAGCTAGTCTTTGGGAGTCTGCCTGTCAAATTCCACGTATAAAGGCAAAACAGCAGACAATAAGTTTCCAGTTTTATGCCTGTCTTAGCAATTCTATAACAGATGTTTGAAGCTCCTCTTGAAAAATCTGTGCCAAAGACCTGGTAATTGTTTATTATGGTTTTCCAATGAAGTGTGAAGTCCTTCTAATAGCTGCCAATAGATTTCTCTTTTCTGTAGCTGTGAACACTAAGAAAGAGGCCTATAACAACCATTTCTGCTGTTTCCTGTCTCTCTCCCATCATCACTAGTTTGGTCTGAGACTGAACAATTGACATTATACCCCTGCATAGCCTAAGAGGTGTTAGGCATAGGTACAATCAATCCTGGTGGATCCCTTCTGAATTTTAAAAGAATACAAAATCTTTATATATGATTTATATCTAAAAGTTCAACACTAAAATGATGGACATATACTCTGCGCTGGATTTTGCTAAAAGCTGAGGATAGGTAGATAAAGAAAGGGGGTCCTTTTTCCTGATTAATTCTTAGTCTAGTTGGGTGAAGAGAGATGTAAATCAGAACACTGTAAGATTTTGTGCTCTGAGGAGAGAGGTAACCAGAAAAGACTGACTCTGAGAGATGAGCATAAGCACGTCTAGTATCACTATGCTTCCAGTATTTAACATAGGGTCCAACTTTTAATAGATATGAAATAAATGTGTATGTTGAATTAAACCATATCATACATCTTACTCTTGTTAAGTCATCCATAAGAATAGTGAAATAATCTTAAAGACATTACTATTTGCAGTTTATTTTTTTTAAAGAAAGTTGTCTAAGCTTTCCTAGATATCTCTTAAAAGAGATGAGCCAGCAAAATCATCCCTTAAGAAACCCTTTATTTTTTTTTAAGAAGGCACATGAAATTATTGTTAAGTAAATGTTTAATTATGTTTATTGTACTTAGCATAATAGTTTAGGTCAAATTCATGATTCATGAGAGCTGTATTTTTTATGCTGTTGGTACTCTTTATGGCACATTAGAGTCCCGTTTGTGTAATCAATGTGCAGAATATATTTCTGTATATTATATAGCACTTGACACATAATTTTATTCTCCTAAATTGTTATAGACATTTGTAGTTGTTATATTTTTGCTTCTATAACATACTGTTTCTCAAATTTATAATGTATTTTATATCATATCTTGGTTAGAAACACAGTCCCAATTATTTCCTTGTTACTTGAGAAGGAAAAAATGACCTGTTTCAGGACAATACGCTCTGTTCCTAGAAATATAAGAAATCTTTGTGGTAGAAATTGTGAATACCTGTGCAGCCATGTATGACTTGTCATTTTTTCTTTGGAGTGTTAGAGTTCTTTGTTCAATCTGAATGTATACCCTTTGAGTGAATAATTTTTTCTTCCTGTAACCATTGGTAGGTTATTCTTCTAGGCAAAGGTTGTTTGCCTCAGGCCCTGAGCCAATCCTGGAAGCCAAAAATATCACAAGCTCCAGGTCAACATCAAGAGGAGTTTAGAGTTAAACTTTAATGAGATACACTAAGGGTCAGGCATGCTAGGGATGCATGTTCTCCCCTAATCTCTACAGAATAGTCCAGCTTAGTTAGCCCCACAGTCTCCCTCTGAACCCACCTACTGTTTAACTGGGTTAAGGTCCTGCTACATTTTTGTTAAACTTGTCTCTGAAGTTACTGGACTTCATTCTCTATATTCTTCACCATTACCTGAGGTCTGCCTTTGAATAGACAGTGTTCAGAAACATGATTCATCAACTTTCATCCAACTCAACAGTCACTACCTGACTTCCAACCAAACTGGACTTTTTCTAAGACCTTACCAATTTTAAGACTTAGTCTCCATGGTTAGAATGCCTGGATATGTTATAACCTTAGGACAATGTAGTTCTCTGTCTAGGCATCCTTGCTAGGGCAAGCCTCTCTAAAATTTCCAGACTTACCAGTTCTAGTTTTGTCTCCTTTTTCACTAGCTCATGATTCCAAAGTACCAAGACACTTCACAACAGAACTGGCTGGACTTTTGTTCCACAGATATGAACATTCTATTAACCCTGCATCCTCCACAATATCTAGCACAGGATGGAGCACAGAGCAATTCCTGTTGAGCCAAGGTCTGGGATAAAAATAGGGGGCTTATCTGCAAATCCTGCTCGAGAGATAAAGAACAAACTTTGGCAGAGAAAAATTATTTTGACATTTATACCCTCATGAGTTTATAACTTGATGAAGAGAAGAGGATCAACACACAGGAAATACAAATCAATAATACAGACTGTCTGATTCCTGTGTTTTCTATGAAGATAAATGTTACTCTTTCCTACTTAGTCACTCCAACAAGAAAATAGGACACCTCACTTATTTAAATCCCTACTGACATTAATGGTGGTCAATAACCACAAGTTCCTCATTTTTGCTGTCTCTCATGTTTATTCATTCTTTCCACTATCAGTGATAATACCTCAACTGAAGTAATAACTCCTCACTTGGACCACTGTTACAACTTTCTAGTTGATATCCCTGTTTTCAGAATTCTCCCATTGCATCTATTCTTCTTCTTATTTTTTTTGTATTTATTTAATTTTATTTTTTTGAATTTTTGTTAATTTATTCTTGTTACAGATGTCCCTCCTTTTTTTTCCTATAAACTCCATCCTCCCCATCCTGCCCCCAATCCCCCTACATTTGTGTTTATGTCCATTGGTTATACATCTGTGCATATAAGTTCTTAGACTCATCTCATCTAACCCCCCCACCCTACTTCTTAGGTTTGTCAGTCTGAACCATACTATTTTCTATGTCACTGGGTCTATTTTGTTCATCAGCCAACCTTGTTCATTATATTCCACAAATAAGTGAGATCATGTGGTATTTGTCTTTCTCTGATTGGCTTATTTTGCTGAGCATAATACCATGTTGTCTTAAAGGATAAGAGATCTTTCTTTCTTACAGCTGCATGGTATTCCATTGTATATATGTACCACAGCTTTTTTTATCTACTCATATATTGATGGACACTTGGGCTTTTTCCAGATCTTAGAGATTGTAAATAGTACTGCTATGAACATAGGGGTACATATATACTTTCTGATTGGTGTTTCAGACTTCTTAGGATATATTCCTAGAAGTAGGATCACTGGGTCAAATGGCAATTGAATTTTTAATTTTTTGAGGAAACACCATACTGTTTTCCACAGTGGCTGCACCAGGGTGCATTCCCAACAGCAGTGTACTAGAGTTTCCTTTTTTCCCCCCACCCTTACCAGCACTTGTTTGATGATTTGTTGATGGCAGTCATTCTGGCTGTGAGGTGATACCTCATTGTTGTTGGAATTTGCATCTTTCTGATGATTAGTAACATTTCACATTTATTCATGTGTCTCTTGGCCATTTCTATGTCTTTTTGGAAAGGTGTCTATTTAGATCCTCTTCCCATATTTCAATTAAGGTCTTCCTTTTGTTGAGTTGAATGAGCACGCTATATATTTTGAAAATTAACCCCTTATCTAATGTATTATTGGCGATTATGCTCTCCCATACAGTGGGTTCCCTTTCCATATTGATGGTTGTTTCATTTGCTGTGCAGAAACTTTTTAAATTGATGTAGTCCCATGTGTTCATTTTTCCCTTTGTTCCTGTTGCCTTAGGTGATGTATCAGTGAAAATACTGCTGCATATAATGTCTGAAATTTTGTTGTCTATATTTTTTTCTAGGATTTTTATGGATTCACAGGTCACATTTAAGTCTTTTATCTATTTTGACTTTATTCTTGTGTATGGTGTAAGTTGATGGTCTAGTTTCATTTTTTTTTTTTCATGTAGCTTTCCAATTTTCCCAGCACCATTTATTAAAGAGGCTGTCTTTACTCCACTGTATGTTCTTGCCACCTTTGTCAAATATTAAATAAGCATAATATCTTAGGTCAATTTCTGGGTTCTCTGTTCTGTTCCATTGATCTATATGCCTGTTCTTATGCCAGTACCAGGTTGTTTTGGTTATAGTAGCTTTGTAGTATAACCTGATATCCGGTATTGTGATCCCACAAACTTTGACCTTCTTTTTCAAAATTGCTGAGGCTATTCAGGGTCTTTTTGGGATCCATATAAACTTTTGAAGTATTTGTTCTAGACTGTGAAGTGTGTCATTGGTATTTTGATGGGGATTGCATTGAATGTATAGATTGATTTGGGTAGTATGGGCATGTTAATGATGTTAATTCTTCCAATCCATGAACAAGGTATGAGCTTCCACTTTATTATAGCTTTCTCTATTTTTTTTAATGACCTGTAGTTTTCTGCAAATAGGTCCTTTACTTCTTTGGTTAAGTTTATTCCTAGGTTTCTGAAATTTTTTGCCAGGATGGTAAATGGGATTTTTTTAAAAATTTTCATTCTGGGAGTTCATCATTGGTGTATAAAAATGCCATCAATTTCTTGACATTAAATTTGTATCCTACTCCTTTGATAAATTTATTTATTAACTCCAATAGATTTTTTATGAAGTCTTTTGGGTTTTCTATATACAATATAATATCATCTGAAAATAATAACAATTTCACTTCCTCCTTTTATTTTTTCTTCTTGTCTCATTGCTGTGGCTAAAACTTCAAGAACTATGTTAAATAAGAGTGGTGAAATTGGGCATCCCTGTCTTTTTTCTGTAGTTAAGGAAAATGCTTTTAGTGTTTGCCCATTGAGTATAATGTTGGCTGTAGGTCTTTCATATATGGCCTTTATTATGTCAAGATATGATCTCTATTCCCAGGTTGCTGAGCATTTTTATCAGAAATGGGTGCTGGATTTTGTCAAATGCTTTTTCAGCATCTATTGGTATGATCATATGATTTTTATCTTTCATTTTGTTTATGTGGTGCATCACATTTATTGATTTGTGAATATCATACCAGCCTTGCACCCCTGGGATGAATCTCACTTGGTCATGGTGAATAATTTTTTTACTTTATTGCTGGATCTGATATGCTAGTATATTGTAAAGAATTTTAACATGTATGTTCATCAGGGATTTTGGCCTGTAGTTGTTGTGTTTTTTTGTTTGTTTGTTTGTTTGTTTGTTTTGTAGTCTCTTTATCTGGTTTTGGAATTAGAATTATGCTGGCTTCATAAAAAAAGTTTGGGAGTCTTCCTTCTTCTTAAATTTTTTGGAATAGTTTGAAAAGAATGGTGTTAGTTCTTTTTTGAATGTTATGTAAAACTCCCCCATGAAGCCCTCCAGGTCCAGGCATTTGTTTGCTGGGAGAATCTTAATTACGTCTTCAATTTCCTTAGTTGTTATTGGTCTGTTCAAGTATTTTCTCTTCCTGGTTCAGTTTTGGGAGACTGTGTTTCTAGAAAATTGTCCATTTTGCTTAGATTGTTGAATTTGTTGCCGTATAATTGTTCATAGTATTTGTTAATGATCCTTTGTATTTCTGTGGTGTCAGTTGTTACTTCTCTTCTTTCGCTTCTGATTTTGTGTATTTGGGTTCTCTCTCTTTGTTTTTCTGTGAATCTAGCTAAGGGTCCATCAACCTTGTTTATCTTTTTAAAGAACTAGCTCTTTGTTTCATTGATGTTTTGAATTGCCTTTTTTTTTTTTTTTTCTGGTCTCTATGTAGTATACTTCTGCTGTGATCTATACTATTTATTTTCTTTTACTTGCTCTGGGGTTTTCTTTTTGTGTTGATTCTAGTTCTTTAAGTTGTGAGGTTAGATAGTCTATTAGAAATTTTATGTGCTTCTTTAGGTAGGCCTGCAGTGCTATCAACTTCCTTCTCAGAACTGCTTTTGCTGCATCCCATAGATTTTGTGTTGCATGTTCATTTTCATTGGTTTCCAGGAAATTATTAATATCTTTTTTGATATCCTTGGTAACCAATTCACTGTTTAATAGCATGCTATTTAGCATCCATGTGTTCAAATGTCTTTGCATGTTCTTTTTGCAGTTGATTTCTAGTTTCATGCCACTGTGATCTGAGAAGATGCTTGATATGATTTCAATCTTCTTGAATTTGTAGAGACTTGCTGTGTGTCCTAACACGTGGTCTATCTTTGAGAATGTCCTGTGTGCACTTGAGATGAATGTATATTCTGCAGTTTTGGGGTGTAATTTTCTGTAGATACCCGTTAAATCCTTTGGATCTAATGCATCATTTAGAGTCTCCTTTTTTGTTTTAATTTTTTGTCTAAACTCTAGAGGATCTATCCAGTGATCTCAGTGGTGGGTTGACGTCCCCTATTATGATAGTAATGCTCTCAATTTCTTTTGATTTTTAATGTATTTTGGTGCATCTATATTGGATGCATATATGTTTACCAAGGTTATATCTGTCTGTTGTATAGAGCCTTTCAAATTTATGTAGTGGCCTTCGTTGTCTCTAGTTATGGTCTTCACTTTGAAGTCTATTTTATAAGACATAATCATTGCTACCTCAGTTGTTTCTTTCTTTTTTTTTTTTCCATTTGCTTGGAAGATATTTTTTCCATCCCTTCACTTTCAACCATTGTGAGTCTTTTGTTGTGAAGTGGGTCTCTTGTAAACAACATATAGTTGAGTAGTGCTTTCTTATCCAATCAGCTACCCAGTGTCTTATTTTTTATTAATTTATTTTTGTTACAGATGTTTCTCCTTTTTCCCCAACTGATCCACCCCCCGCCCCTGCAATCCCAGCCTTGTAACCAGCTTGGTTGTCCATGTCCACTGTTCATGCATACATGCATATAAGTTCTGTGGTTTAGATCTGCCCCACAACCCCACTTCTGGGATTTTCAGTCTATACCCCACTTCCACCTCTCAGGGACTACCCCATTCCTCAGACTGTTATGCTCATTATGTTCCAAAAATAAGTGAGATCATATGATACTTGTCTCTCTCTTTTTGGCTTGCTTCACTTAAGATGAAACTTTCCAGGTTCCTCCATGTCTTCTCAAAGAATACGAGATCTTTCTTTCGTATATCTGCATAGTAATCCATTGTGTATATGGGCCACAGCTTTTTTATCCATTCATCATCTGATGGACATTTAGACTGTTTCCATATCTTAGCTATTGTAAATAGTGCTGCTATGAATATGGGGGTACATATATTCTTTCTAATTGGTGTTTCAGGCTTCTTAGTGTATATTCCAAGAAGTGGAATCACTGGGTCAAATGAAAGTTTAATTTTTAATGTTTGAGTTAACATATTGTTTTCCATATTGGCTGCACCAGTCTGCATTTCCACCAGCATTGTACTAGAGTCCTTTTTCTCCACATCCTCACCAACACTTGTTGTTTGATGATGAGTTGATGGCGGCCATTCTGACAGGTTGGAGGTGATACCTGGTTGCTGTTTTAATATGCATCTCTCTGATGATTAGTGATGTTGAGCATTTTTTCATATGTCTCTTAGCCATTTGTATGTCCTGTTTAGAGAGAAGTCTATTTAGTTCTTCTGCCCATTTTTTAATTGGTTTCTTTGTCTTCCTTTTGTTGAGTGGTACGATCACTCTCTATATATTGGAAATTAACCCCTTATCTGTTATATGATTGGCAAGTTTGCTCTCCCATACAGTGGGTTCCCTTTCCATTTTGATAATTGTGTCTTTTGCTGTGCAGAAGCTTTTGAGTTTGATGTAGTGCCACGTGTTCATTTTCTCCTTTGTTTCTGTTGCCTTAGGTGATGTATTCGTGAAAATTCTGATGCATATGATGTCTGAAATTTTGTTGCTTACAGTTTCTTCTAGAATTTTTATGGATTCTTGAATCACATTTAAGTCTTTTATTCATTTTGAGTTTATTCTTGTGCATGGTGTAAGTTGATGGTCTAGTTTCACTTCTTTGCATGTACCTGTCCAATTTTCCCAACATCATTTATTAAAGAGGCTGTTTTCACTCCACCGTATGCTCCTGCCACCTTTGTCAAATATTAATTGAGCATATTGCTTTGGGTCCATTTCTTGGTTCTCTGTTCTGTTCCACTGCTCTATATGCCTGTTCTTGTGCCAGTACCAGGCTGTTTTGATTACAGTGGCTTTGTAGTATAACCTGAAATCTGGTAATGTGTTCCTTCTTACTTTGTTCTTCCTTTTCACGATTTCTGTGGCTATTTGAGGTCTTTTTTAGTTCCATATGAACTTTTGAAGTATTTGCTCTATTTCTGTGAAGTATGTCGTTGGAATTTTGATGGAGATTTCGTTGAATCCATAGATTGCTTTGGGTAGTATGGACATTTTAATGATGTTAATTCTTCTAGTCCATGAACAAGGTATGTGCTTCTACTTTTTTGTATCTTCCTCTATTTCTTTTTTCAATGACCTGTAGTTTTCTGAGAATAGATCCTTTATTTATTTGGTTAAGTTTATCCCTATGTATATTAATTTTTTTGCCACAATGGTCAATGGGATTGTTTACTTAGTTTCTCTTTCTGTAAGTTCATCATCAGTGTATAACATTGCCATGGGTTTCTTGACATTAATTTTGTACCCTGCTACTTTGCCAAATTTATTTATTAAGTCTAGTAAATTTTTCATGGAGTCTTTGGGATTTTCTATGTATAGTATCATGTCAGTTGCAAATAATGACAGTTTCACTTCCTCCTTTCCAATTCAGATTCCTTTTAGTTTTTCTTGCTGTCTGATTGCTGTGGCTACGACTTCCAGTACTATGTTAAATAAGAGTGCCAAAAGTGGGCATCCATGTTATGTTCCTGTTCTTAAGAGAAATGATTTAATTTTTGCTCACTGAGTGTGACGTTGGCTGTAGGTCTTTCATATATGGCCTTTATTATGTTGAGATATGGTCCATCTAATCCCACATTGCTGAGCGCTTTTATCAGATATGGGTGTTGAATTTTCTCGAATGCTTTTTCAGTGTCTATTGGTATGATCATTTGATTTTTATCTTTTTCATTTTGTTTATGTGGTTTATCACATTTATTAATTTGCGAATATTGTACCAGCCTTGCATTCCTGTGATGAATCCCACTTGGTCATAGTGAATAATTTTTTTGATGTATTTCTGGATTTGATTTGCTAGTATTTTGTTCAGGATTTTTGCATGTGGTTCATCATGGATATTGGTCTTTAGTTTACTTTCTTTCTAGTGTCTTTTTCTGGTTTTAGAATTAGAATTATGCTGGCCTCATAAAATGAGTTTGGAAGTCTTTCTTCTTTTTGAACTTTTTGGAATAGTTTTAGAAGACTGTGTATTAGTTCTTCTTTGAATGTTTGGTAAAATTTTCCCATGAAGCTGTCCAAGCCTGGGCTTTTGTTGCCTGGGAGAATCTTGATTATACCTTCAATTTTATTTGTTGTTATTAGTCAGTTCAAGTTTTCTATCTCTTCTCGGTTCAGTTTTGGGAGACTATGTGTTTCTAGAAATTTGTCCATTTTGCTTTGATCGTCGAATTTGTTGCAGTATAATTATCCATAATATTTGTTATCGATCCTTTGTATTTCTGTGGTGTCAGTTATTATTTCTCCTCTTTAATTTCTGATGTTGTATATTTGGGTTCTCTCTCCTTGTTCCTTGGTGAGTCTAGCTAAGAAAAGAACCAGCTCTTTTTTTCATTGATCCTTTGAATTGTTTTTTTTTTCTCCATGTCATTTATTTATGCTCTAATCTTTACTATTCCCTTCCTTTTATTTGCTCTGGGGTTTTTCTGTTTGTTTGTTTGTTTGCTTTCTAGTTCTTTAATTTGTGAGGTTAGATGGTCTATTAGAGACTTTTCTTGCTTCTTGAGGTAGGCCAACAGTGCTATGAACTTTCCTCTCAAAATTGCTTTTGCTTCATCTCATAGATTTTGTTGTGTTTTGTGTTCATTTTCATTGGTTTCCAGAAAGTTTTTAATTTTATCTTTGTTCTCCATGGTAACCCATTCATTGTTCAATAACATGATATTTAACCTCCATGTTTTCAAATGTCTTTGCATGTTCTTGTTGCAATTGGTTTCTAGTTGTATGCCATTGTGATCTGAGAAGATGCTTGATATGATTTCAATCATCTTGAACATGTAGAGATTTAGTTTGTTCCCTAACATGTCATCTGTCTTTGTGAATGTCCCATGTGCACTTGAGAAGAATGTGAATTCTTCAGTTTTCGGGTGTTATTCTCTGTAGATATCTATTAAATCCATTTGATCTAGTGCTTCATTTAGAGTCCATGTTTCCTTGTTAATTTTTGTCTAGAAGATCTATCCAGTGATATCAGCAGTGTATTGAAGTCCCCTATTATGATTGTATTGTTGTTGATTTCTCCTATGAAGTTCTCCAAAAGTTTTTTTTTTTTTTTTTTTTTTTTTTTTAATATATGTTGGTGCTCCTATATCGGGTGCATATATATTTACCAAGGTTATATCTTCCTGTTGGATGGATTCTTTCAATATTATGTACTGGCCTCTTTGTCTCTAGTTATGTCCTTCATTTTGAAATCTAATTTAGCCCTAGCCAGTTTGGCTCAGCAGTTAGTGTGTCAGCTTGTGGTCCAGAGAGGCCCAGGTTCAGTTCCCAATAAGGGCATGTATCTCAGTTGCAGTTAGTTCATGGCCCTGGTTGGGTCATGCGGGTGGCAGCCGCTCGATGTGTACCTTTCACATCAATGTTTCTCTCTCTCTTCCTCTTTCTCCTTCCCACTCTGAACAACAACAACAACAAAAAATGTCCTCAAGTAAAGATTAAAAAAAAGAAAAAAAAATCTACTTTATCAGATATGAGTATTGCTACCCCAGCTTTTTTTTTGCTTTCCATTTGCTTGAAAAAAATTTTTCCATTTTTTCACTTTCAACCTATGTGAGTCTTTTGTTGTGAGGTGGGTCTCTTGTAAACAACATATATGTGACTCAGTCTTTCTTATTCAGTCAGCTGCTCTGTGTCTTTTTGTGGAGCATTCAAACCATTCACATTTAAGGTGATAATTGATATGTACTTATTTATTGCCATTTTTGTTTAGTGTGGTACTGTTTTTCTTCGTATCTCTTCTACTAATTACAGCAGTCCTTTTAGCATATCTTGTAGTGCTGGTTTGTTGTTAATATGTTCCCTTAACCTTTTTTTTTTTTTTTATCTGGAAAGCTCTGTATTTGACCTATTTTGAATGATAGCCTTGCTTGATAGAGTAGTCTTGGGTTCAGATCCTTGTTTTTCAGGACCTTGATTATTTCATGCCACTTTCTTCTGGCCTGTAGTGTTTCTGTTGAGAAGTCAGCTCAGAGCCTTATGGGTTTTTTTTTTTTTTTTTTTTTTTTTTGTATGTATCCTGTTGCTTATTTCTTGCTGCTTTTAGGATTCTCTCTTTGTCTTTAATTTTTGGCATTTTAATTACTCTATGTCTGGGTGTGGGCCTGTTTGGGTTCTTCTTACTTGGGCCTCTATGTGCTTCTTGAACTTGAATGCCTTTTTCCTTCACCAAGTTAGAAAAGTTTTCTGTCACTATTTCTTCAAATATATTCTCTAACCCTTGCCCATTTTCATCCTTTTCAGGGACTTCTATGATATGAATGTTATTATGTTTCCAGTTGTCCCTCAGTTCTCTTGTCTTCTTGTTTTTTAATTGCCCCCCCCCCCTTTGGTTTTCTGATTGTTTTTTTTTTTTTTTTGTACCCTGTCTTTTAATTCACTGATCCAAACCTCAGCTTCCTCTACTCTGCTGGTTAGTCCTTCCAATGTGTTCTTTATTTCTGCTATGTCATTTTTCATTTTCACTTGGTTGCTTTTCAATGTTTCTATATCTTCACTCATGGTGCTGATGTCCTTACTCATGCTGTTGAGCTTCCTCATGATCATGGCTGTGAACTCTACCTCTGATAACTTTCTTAACTACATTTCATTTATCTCATCTTCAGTAGAGTTCTCTTGTTCTTTCATTTGGGATTTGTGTCTATGTTTTACCAATTTGGCTATCTAGATTTTGGAGCCTGCCAATTTTTTTCTGTGGTTGTTGATGTTCTGCTATTTGTGGCTTCCTCTACTGGATTTGTATGAGTGTGGAAGGACCCATGTTAAACATCACTGTCAAGTGTTACATTCCTGGGTAGATTTGCAAGCCCAAGAAATGTTATCTTTTAGCTTTATACCTGGAGGCTATTAATTTCAGTTACTTGATGAGCCTTGTGTTGTAGCCCTCAACTGAGGGAAAAACTCTCGCAGGTAGTCAGCATAAGAAGATTTCCAGAGAATGGGGCAGATGCTCGTTTTTAATGAGCCTCAATAATTAAATACTAAATCTTCTTAAGATTTATTCCTCAGTCTTCTCTTTCTGGGCTGCATAATGTTTAACTGTATGTGTTAAATTAACTGGGCTAAGGGATGCTTAGATAGCTGTTAAAGCATTATTTAAGTGGTGGGTCTGTGAGGGTGTTTATGGAAGAGATTAGATTTTGATTCAGTTGACTGAGCAATGACATCTGCCCTTAGCAGTGTGGGTGGACATCTCATTCTATTGAGGTCCCAAACCAAAGGACAAAGGAAAGGTTAATCCTCTTTCTCTCTTCATTTGTGAGCTGAGGCATCTATCTTTTCCTGTCTTCAGACACCAGAGCTCCTGTTTCTCAGGCCTTTGAACTCAGACTGAATTATACCACTGGCTTTTCTGGGTCTCTAGCTTGCATATAGCAGATTGTAGGATTTTACAGCCTAAACAACCATGTGAGCCAATTTCTATAATAATTATCTCACACACACACACACACACACACACACACATTCTGTTTCTCTGGAGAACCTATTGGTTCTGTTTCTCTGGAAAACCTTGACTAATATAGGTTGTGTTCTATTGGTTTATTTAATATCTGTAAATCATAGTTCTTTTGAGAATGTGTGTCTTTAAATAAATTAATTTAATTTTCCAAAATTTAAAATAAATACATATATTGTTTAAAATACTGTGAAACAAAACACACACAAGGAAAAGTACAAAAAACATAAATATTTAGCTTAACAAATTATTATACTATGAAAACATGCAACTGAGGCAAGTTAGTAAGAAACTAAAAAAATCCCTTAGCAAACAAAATGAGGAATTGGGGACAAATGGCTAAAAAAATAGCCAGAACTGCTGAACAATGAACAATGAGCTAATAAATCACAGGACCCTATCCTTCCTAACTGAATATGCCTAAGAGCAGATGGTTTAAATCACCAGTCAGGGAAGTAGGTAACAGAAAACAGTTAGATCCAGACTAATCTAAGATGGAGAAAAAATTGACCAGAGAACAACCCCAAGACTCATCATACCGTCATTATAATGAAAATTGACACCATAAGTAGAAGGAAGGGCCCAGGGGAACTAATGCCATGACACTTCCAGAATGAATCATATTAGAAACAAGACCCCCTCCCAAAAAGAAGACAGAGTCAGATTTTGGTGCCACAAAGCTTTGAGATAATAACCCCTTTGAAACACAAAATCTCAAGAACTAAATGACCACATATGCAACTCTCTTTCAAGGCGGCCCAAGTCCGCTCAAATGTGTACTTTTGTTTTTTTCACAGTGGTGCCTGCACCCTGGTCTCTTTTTATTTCTCTACCTGAATAAAACTTGCTTTGTTCTCACTTAGTCTAATCCTTCAAATTTTTCTTGTTGAGTCATGAACCTGGAGGTCACTTGACTTGTGAAAGTTTCTGGACCCTGCCAGGGCAAGGCCAGCCCTTAATGTGGAAGTGGTCAGATATCATAACTACCACTCGGGTTAAAAAACAACATTGTTGGCTACCTAGAAGCCCTCTGTGGGCCCCTTTCCAATTACATTTCTCTCCTTGTTAAATTTATTCTCAAGTGTTTTAATTCACATAATGTGAAATATTTTATTACTTTTGAGAAAGAGAAAAGCAGCCTCTGACATCTGGGAACTGACCAGGCCCTTTCCTGTTGAACATAAAAACAATTTCAAAGAACACCAACATCATGCAAGGCTACTCTGCAACCTTGATGTATTAAGACAAAAGCTAGACTACTCTGTAATCATGTCTGAACAAAAACAAAAATATAAACTCTTCCAAACCATAAAAATTACTCCTCTCCAAACTCCCATGAGTAATGGCTATTTGTCTACCAATTATAAGTTTGTCCTCACTCTAATATTCTCTTTTTCTAGAAAAGATTTATTAAAATAATCACAAAATTACCTCCATTTTCCGACAACATGAAACTTTGTTTCAATCCAGAACAAAGTCCTATTTAAACTATCCCCTAAAGCACCAGAAGCAAGCCTAAATTATGTAGTAAGTACTTTCTAACATTCTTTTACTGAGATGATCTTTTGTGGAATGCATTTTCTCTCATGACAATGACCAATAAACCCAACTTGTTCAACTCTAAGTGTTTTCTTGGCATCATTTGCCTAAAGGACAGAGACATTGTGTGTGTGTGTATGTGTGTGTGTGTGTGTGTGTGTGTGTGTTATTATCTATAGGTTTCTTTATTTTATTGTTGAAAGTATTACAGATGTCATCACTTTTACCCCCATTGACCCCTTCCTTCCTGTTCCCATCCCCCTCATGCCTTGCCCAGCCTAGTGTCCTTGTGGATTGATTGTGCATATATGCATATAAGTTCTTTGGTTTATCTCTGCCTACCCCGCCCATGCCCCCTCCCTCTGAGGTTTGTTAGGCTGTTCCCTACTTTCATGATTCTGGATCTTTTTTGGTAAGTAATTTTTAAATTTCATCTAATGAATATTTATTGATGCCTACTATGAGCTATTGTGCTAAGTACTTGGTAAACAAGTAATATAGTCTTGGTGATTTTCATTTATGTAAAGATAGTTAAATTTTTTTATATTAATTAAATTTTTTTGTATGTGCCCCTAGCGGGCATCGAACCCGGGACTCTTTGGTCTGCAGGCCAATGCTCCAACCACTGAGCCAAACCGACCAGGGCTATATTAATTAATTTTGTGAAGAGTCTCCTTACTGACTTTTTATTGTTTAAGGTTTCAATAATTACATCTGTAAAATTGTGAAAAAATGTTTACTTTTTCTTTTCCAACATTTATTCCTCTGATTCCTTTTTCTCATATATTTTCATTAATTAGTACTTATAAAACCTAATAAATATTTCTGGTGATAATAGATATATTTACCTTGTTCTTACTTTAAAGAAAATTTGTTACACTTGATCTTAGCCAAAAGGCCAAGAAGCAATAATGGAAATTTGTTGAGTGTCTCACTATTAAACATGATTCTGGCCTTTGGTTTGAGATGTATATCATATAAAGAATTATTCTGGTTCAAACTCTGGCTTTGCTTCTTACATGCTTCGTGACCTTGGGCAAGCTACTTAAACTTTTAGAATTCACTTCTTCATCTGAATATTCTGGCAACAATAACACTACCTCACATGGCTTTGTCAAGTTTAAATTCATTAAAATGTTAAAAATATAAAGAATGCTTAAAATAGTACTTGGTTCATAATAACTGCTATTTATAAATTATAAATTCTATAATATCAATATAATATAATATGATAGTTATATAACACATAAATAATATGAGTAAAATAATATTTCATATATAAATGCTATTTATTACTACTCTATTTTTATTTAATTAAGAATGTTATCAACATTATAGGTTGGATTTTATCAAATGCATTTGTAGCATTTGTAACAATGTTCATATGGCATTTCTCCTTTCATGGATTCATTTTTCTTAAACATTTATCTGAACATTTTTCTTACACCCCAGTTAGAAATCATCATACCTGCATATGATGACATATAATTTTTAGCAAGTCATTCAAGAACTTCAATGATATAACTACTGTTTTTGTTTCTAACCTCACGTATTTCCTCTATGCACCCTCTGCTCTGAATGTATTAAATAATTTATTCCATAAAAATACAATAATCTATAATATTTTTACCATGGGGTTTATTGTAAGGGTTAAATAATTTATGTATTTTAAAATATGTGAAATTAATAGAATGGTACCTGGAACAGTGTAAATGCACTATGTGTTCCTATAATTATTTTATTCTGCTTTCACTAAGTGTTTTACCAGTAAAGATGCTTGAATTTTATTAAATTATTTTGGGGACATCATAGAGATATTTATGTGGTATTTTTATTTTGATTGAGTTATCTTTTTTTTTTTTTTTTTACATTTATTTTCAGACAGAGTGGGAGGGCGAGAGAGAGAAAGAGAGAGAGAGAGATCAATGTGAGAAAGACACATCAATTGGTTGCCACTCACAAGACCCTGACCAGGGCCAGGGACAAACCACAACTGAGGTAGGTGCCCTTGGAATGGAACCCGGGACTCTTTGGTCCAAAGGCCGATGCTCCAACTGCTGATCCAAACCAGTCAGGGCTTCAGTCATCTTTTAAAACACATATCCAGCCCGGTTGGTGTGGCTCAGTGGATTGAGCATTGTTGAATGGACTGAGAGATCACAGTTTGATTCCTGGTCAAGACACATGTCCAGGTTGTGGGCTTAATCACCAGTAGGGGGCGTGTGGGAGGAAATAGGTCAATGTTTCTCTCTCACATCGATGTTTCTCTCTCTCTCTCTCCCCTTTCCTCCTTCCCTTCCACTCTCTCTAAAAATCAATGGGAAAATATCCTCAGATGAGGATTAACAAAACATAAAATAAAATAAAAAATAAATACAACAATATCTGAGCATATGACATCATTTATATAGATTCACCACTGACTGCAAAGCAAGACATTCAGTACCTTCCATGATCTAACCCAGCCTTTGGAGGACTTGACTGTGGTCCAGTAAATAAAGTTTTGAATTTTCTTTTAATACAAAATAATTTTGACCAGGCTGTGAATTTTCAACTTTTTCCTGCCTTCTCATGTCCTTAGTGTTGAAATAAATTGTAAGACAAAATCATAGCTTTGTAGGTGTTGAAGTTCATTGTTCTGAAAACTTTTATTTTTTATTTTTATTTCTTTATTGATTGAGAGAGAGAGAGAGAGAGAGAGAAACATTGATGAGAGAACATCGAATGACTGCCTCTTGTATGCTTCCCACTGGGGATTTGGCCCACAACATGGGCACGTGCCCTGACCGAAGAATCGAACCAACCTCTTAATGCATGAGTTGATGCTCAGCCACTGAGCCACACTAACCAGGCTGTTCTGAAAACTTTCAATTTATTGGACTGATTTTGTGCCAACCTTGTGTTTCTTCTTTGGGTCCCCAGGTAGCATTTTTTTTGTCTTTAATTCATATATATATATATATATATATATATATATATATATATATATTGGAGAGAGGGGAAGAAACAGAGAGATAGAAACATCAAACATCAATGTGAGGAGAGAAACATTGATTGGCTGCCTCCTGCACACCCCCTACTAGGATTGAGCAGGCAACCCAGGCATGTGCCCTGACTGGGAATTGAACCAGCAACCTCTTGATGTATAAGTCAATGTTCATTCTACTTAGCCACACTGGCCAGGCCCAGATACCATTTTGTTAAGTGTTCAGTAGTATAACTTATATTCTGTATATGGAAAAATTCCACATGTATTAAAAATATCTCCCATGTCAATACCTAGGTCATTGTTCTAGAATATTTTCTAGGTATACATTATAGACAACTGAATAGTATTTAGAGATTCCCTTAGAGCTATCTGAAAATGCAGAGATATATTGAAATCACATCAACAATACCTTGTCCTTTCATAATTTGTGAAGATTTATAATCTCTCCTAGGGAAACAAAATTAATTATTCAATATTCATCCCCTGTGAGAGAGGAGAGCATACTGAATACTCCTTCTCTGTACCTTTGGAGATAATTGCTTGGAATGCGATTGGGTAAAAATTGTTTTATTACTCAGAGTCACTCTGCTGCACATTAGCACCACTGAGGCATGCTTATGATTACTAGGAACATGCCCTCAGACAAAGATTAATTAGATGCAAAAGTTAAAAGAGAGAAACAAATGAATTCTCAGCATGGCTTTCAGAATATAAGCAGTGAGTGCAGTGCATGTTAATGGCTGAGCTAGTTTTCAAAGCTAGCCTTTTGAATCCATCTTATTATGTACCTAGTTTAAAAGGCTTATATTCCTATTAATAATAATATTGTAGAATGAAAGAGATCAATCTGGCATTCATTCAAAGGAAATAATTATTTACCATAAAAAAATAATTCACAAATGTCACCTAAAGAACCAAACTGAGGAGAAACCACTGCTTTGCTCATTCTCTTTTATTCAATTACAACTTTCCATGGCACTGGAAAAGGTTGCTTTGGGGTTGCAAAGATGAGTATAATGTGGTCTCACTACTTGATAATAGGTTCTTTAAGAGCAATAACCAGGGCAAATGTACAAATACCTTTGATACATTTCAAAAAAGAAAAATATCACATTTCCTGTTTTTATTTTGATGCTTTGTCTTGCTTAATCATTATATCAAACATTGATTGGCCACTTCCTCCATGACCCGCAATGGGTGTTTGGCCGAAAACCTGGGTATGTGCCCTGACCGAGAATCGAGCTGGTGACCTCTTGGTGCATGGCTTGACACTCAACCACTGAGCCACACTGGCCCGGCTATACAGTTTTCAATGAGCAACTGAAATGGCTGGGTCTGGATCAACTGAATATTTATATGGAAAAAATGATCCTTGATCCCCTTTCTCACACATATATAATTAATTTGATATAGATCATAGACCCAAATAGATTTAAGAGAATGCATAGTGGAATATAGTCATGACCTTGGAATAAGCAAACTTTCATAGCAAGACAGAAAAAGCACTAATCAGATAAAAAAATAAAATATGATAAATTGGATACACACAGATACTTCTGCTCTGATTTTCAAAGTAAACATATAACTTTATTCTCTCATCAGTAGCATAGAATTGTTCCAGTTGTTTTATATCTTGATCAACATATACCATTGGAAGGTTTTTTAAACTTTATTGTTGTTTTAATTTTAGACATTTTAGTTGGTGTATATCTTATTGTGGTTCTAATTGTACTTTCTTGGTGACTAATAAGGTGAATACCTTTTCATTGGCTCTTTGGATATTTTTTTTTTCCTGTGAAATATCCATTAAAATATTTTGTTCATTGAAAAAAAAATGAATTGTCTGTTTCTTGTTGATTTGGAGGCATTTTTAAAATATATATTATAGACAGGAAATATATCAATATCAAGCATTTTCTCTCAATCCCGTTCTTTCTTCTATATACCTTAATACAGTATTTTGATAACAAGAAGTTCCTAATTTTAATGAAATATATTTGGACAATCATTTCTTTATTGTTAGTGCATTTTGTGAGGGCTACCTAGGCAAGCCCAAAATTTATAGAGAAAGTAATCAGGAAGGCAAGATCACAAACAAGCTTCCATCCCATAGGCACTGGCTAAAGCTCATCCACAAGGAGGCAGGCAAGGTAGATGGAAAGACTACCAGCAAGCTGGAACAGCACAGCATGGGTAAAGTTTATTTTCCCCAGGCAGCAGTTAGGAAGGAAGACCCAGGAGGGATGGGAGAACAATTGCAGACCCAGGTGCTGTTTCGAGTTTCTGACCTCAGGAAACGCCTAAACCCTTTACTAAAGTTCTCCCAAATGATTAAATCAAGCCCGCAAAGATAATGTTCCTTTTGATTAATAAAAATCAACTGATTATGAACTTGAATCACCTTTGCAAAATCCCTTACAGCAGCACCCAGATTAGCTCTGTGTATACTACAAGATGGCTGCTGCCTCCTTTCTATTCCCCAACTCTTGCCAGAGAATCTCCCTTGGAACTGTAGTTCAGCATAGTCAAGTTAACACATCAAGTCCTCATCACAGGTATTCTTCTATGTTATCTTTTAGATCAATGTCCAATATGGAAGCCACATAGCTATTTAAATTTAAATAATTCAATTTAAATAAAATTAAATTTGGTTTCTCAGTACAACTACTCAGTCACCACATGTGAATACTGTGTTAGAGAGTACCAAGAAAATATCTCCAATATCTCAGAAAGTTATCCTGGACAGTGCTATTTCAGAAACTTTATTGATTGCCTTTAATGTTTAGGTTTATCTCCCATTTGGAGTTTATTTAAAAAATATATAGAGTGAGGTAGAGGTCAATATTTATTTTTTACTATGGAAATTTAATTAAGTTGACACAGCATTATTTATTGGTAAGTCTACCTATTTTACTACATTTCAGTGGCTGGCACCTTCGTTTTAAATTGGGAAATCATATATATGGTGATCTGGGTGGTCTGCTTCTTGGCTTTTTATTCTGTTTTATTTGCCTATTAGTTTATGCTTATACAAAAGGTACCTTATCTTAATTCCTATCTCTTTATAATAAATATTGGCAACGGAAATGAAAGCTTTCCCATTTTTTTCTTCTTCAGAATTGCCTCAGTGTTTTGACCTTTTGCATTTCTTTATGCATCTTAGAATTCAGTTTGTCAATTTACACAAACAGTATTTTGGGGATTTTCATTGGGATTGCATTAAATCTATAAGTTAATTTGGAAGAAATAGGGTACATATTTTACATTTTAGTGCTATTAAATACTGTATAGTTTATTCAATTATGTCCATAGACATATTTCTATTAGCAATATGTAAAATCTACTTCCCTTATGTTATCATCACCACTAAATATTATTAATTTAAAAAATATATATTATCCAATGAATAAAAATAATATTTTTAAATTAGAATTTTTCTTCTCATTCCAATCTTTTCATTTTCTCCATTTGAATTTTCTTTTCTTAAATTAATTTTTTACATAAAATTATTTTTGTTAATTCAATTGTAGGTCTCTTTGTATATTATGGATTTAGTGAATGCTATGCTATGCCACCCAGATGCCCGATCAGGAAAGAATCACTTTTTCTACCATCTTCCTGGAGAGTTGGCTACTGATAGACCACAGCTGTGCACTCTCTGGAACTTACGCTTAGCCAGAGTATGTTGCATCACCAAAGGTTTTATTTTATAATTGGCTGATGCTGGTGTACAGAGCCTTAAAGGTAGCTCTGAAAAGTTACCACAGTTTTAGAGCTCCTCCATTGCATTACCTGAAGTTGGTGGTATAACTGTACTGTATTTCAACCTGTTCTTCCTCGGCCCAATCTCGCTTCTCTTTTGGTCAAAGAACATTTCCCAATAAACCTCCTGCATGTAAATCTCAGAGTCTCACAATCTGTTTCCCTGGAACCTTGGCCCGTAACAGTTTGTACCTAAAGTGGTCACAGATAGCCAATTCTAAAATGCTATTTTGGAAATGGATTATTTGCAGGCAGGCTGGCAATGCGAACTCCAACACTGAAGTTGGAAAGCCCCTGGAATGCTGTGATTGTACAATTTTAAAAATTCATGCCAGTTGTAAACTCCTATGTGATATTGGTGGAGAGAAATGCACCTGTGTCTGCAATATCTTAGGCATTTGAGATGTTTGGGGAAGTGGTGATTTTTAAAACTTGGCATTGGGTAGCTATTGTTGGAGGCAATTGTGTTAAATAAAAGCAATGCAATAATGAAATAGATTAATCAGTAACTAAAAGCTAAATGCATAAGTCAGATGATCTTCTTGGCAGCATAGAAAGAGGTTGTCTTTATATAATTATGGGGTATAAAAAGTGGGATCAAGCCCAGGACTTAATTATAAGAGAAACAAATCTCTACAAGAGATTGAATTTTCAGGGTACAGGTCAGAGATATATAGGAATTATTAAGAGGCGGAGTTGAAATAATCATATATTTAACATGTTCTTAAAAATATAACTTTTAGCTCTCCCATTTTATTTTTTCTGACACAGTAAATATAAGTATTATAGGTTTGAAAATTAGAGAAACTTGACTACATTGCTATTTATTTATATATTTTTATTTGCAGTGGAAATAGAAATTCCAATTTGTTCTTCTGTTACCATTTTACTTTATTTCTTTTAGTTTTTAAAAGTACCTGGAAAGTTTATCTGATTTAATTATGTAATTTTTGAGATGTGTCAAGAATACTCAGAGGATAAAGAGTCAAGAAAATTTCTCAAGAAATCAGAGTTTTTAAAAGTTATATAACTCAGAGAAAACATAGTCTCCATTCACAATAACAAAAAAAAAAAACAGAAAAAAATTATTTGAAAGACAAGTATATGTGGAAAAACATAAGAAAAGACAACATGGGAAATTAATACTAAATAAAAAGTAAAATTAAAGTGTGTAGTCGACAGGGTCCTAGAATTTTATTACTTAGGCTGTTTCACAGGACACAAGCCTAAACTGAAATGAACAATTTCTTAAAAGCCAATATTGACAGAATAATAGAAGAGATTGCATGTACCTGCCTCATGAGTCTCCTCCAAGACCTTTTTATAATTACACAAGTCAGAAACATAGTGCTTCTTAGTTTTCCATTGTCCTACTTTTAAAATTTATACCAGAAATACAGAGATGCCAATAAAAAATATTAAAATTATTCATGGGATTGCATTTTTATAAAAGCTAAACTTTCAGAAGATGAATGTCAAGAAAATCCTAGGACATTGACTTTGCTAAGACAGAAAGACCATTGGAGAACATGGTATTCTTAATTTTTGTTACAATTCCAGGGTAAGGAATACACAATACATAGAACATATTCTCACCTACAAAAGTCAGTTGAAACTATATATAAAAATGTACTAGTTTTATTTTATATTGAAAAAAAAATCAAAAATTGGAAGATGGTGGCAGGCAGGACCAGAGGGAGGGTGAGTGTGTGAGAGAGTGAGCCAGTGTGTGAGAGACTGTGAGTGAACCTGAAGGTGGGCAACTACACCAAGCAGTGCAGAGCCTCAGAGCAGAAAGTTCCTGTGCTGCGGACTGGAGCAGCCAGCTACCTCTATAAGCAGCCCTTCAGGGCACTTTTCCCTGCCACGTGGGGAAGTCCCACCATTTTGGAAGATCCCAGGTCTTCCCTGGGAGGAGGCAGTGGGAGCGGCTAGGGCCCAGCAACCTGAGCCAACCAGCACACTTGGCACCATCAGACCAGTGGACACTCTGTGTCAACACAGACCAGTGCACAGTAGTGAAGCTCCCAAGGTACCAGTCTCAGAAGCCACAGACAGCCAGAGCCCAGCATCATCCCCCATAGTAAGAGCCATATTCGAGTCAAGATATACCCCCAGCAACAGAGGCTGGAGAGAAGACATCCATCCCCAGGCAAAATAAGCACAGACCAGCAGCTGAGACCCATCCCGCAAAACTACAGCAAAAGCTGAGCAGGAGTTGAGCCCCACAGGGCAGCAGCACTCCCCAGCTGCCAGCAGCGGGACCTGGGGCCCACAGAGGCCTGTGCAGTCCAGCAGTTCACAAGAAGAGTGGGAAGCCTGAGCCCAAGAGACTGGTACCATCCAGCTGCCCACCCTAGGGAATTTCAGGGTGCAAGTGCACCAGAGAGACCTGTGCAACCCAGCAGGGACCTGTGGAGTGCTGAAGCACCAGAGAGGCCCGTGTGACCCAGCAGGGACTGTGCCTTCTAGTTACCCATGGGATTGTGCGGTGCTGAAGCACCAGAGAGGCCTGTGCAATCCAGCAGAGACTGTGCCATCTAATTACCCATGGAAACTACAGGTTGTGGAAGCAACAGAGAAGCCTGTGCTACCCATCAGGGACTGCGCAATCTAGTTACCCAAAGGGCCTTTGGGGTGCTGAAGCATGAGAGAGGCCTGCATGACCCAGGAGGGACTGTGCCATCCAGTTACTCGTTGGATCTGCAGGGTGCTGAAGCACCAGAGAAGCCGGTGCCACCCGGCAGGGACTGTGTGATCCAGTAACCTGTGGGACCTGTGGGGTGCTGAAGGACCACACAGGCCTGTGCAACCAGGAGCCCATAATATAAGCAAAAAGCCAGGTCCCCAAAAGGACTGAGCAATCCAGTTACCCAGGAAACCTGCAGGTGTGGAGAATGAAAAAGTCCTGTGCAACCCAGCTGTGCACAAGATAGGCAAACAGGATGTGAAAATGGAGGAGGAGTGAATAGAAGCTACGCAGACGATCTCCCAGGATGAAACGGGAATTACAAGTAAAATAAAGACAAAAAAAAAAAGCAGCAGGATAGGACCATATAAATAGGGACACTGGTAGGATCTACGGAGGCGTGAGAGGATGGCAGGCTGGGAGCCCATGGACAGCAGCAGTCTTAGCTGTGAGGAGAGCTATTGAGGAATAAAGACCAAGCCCACTCCACAACACAGAGAACTGAGACAGAGCACTAAAATAGTGACAGCCACTCACCTGGGGGCTAAAACAGAGGGAGGGCAGACTGGGCGGGGACTCCATGGGGACATCCAGAATTTGAAGGGCATTCAGAGTTTTGCTGAGTTGCAGCCAAAAAGGGGGGGGTGGCCAGTGTGCCCCTTCCCTGGGCTTAGGGGAAATGCAGAAGCCCCCCCACCCTAGAGATTCAGCCTTACCCTGGTGAGGCAAAGAAATGCAAATTGAAACCCATTAACAACGAGCCTTTATCCCACCCTCTGGAAATCCTCTTATGCAGAACAAAAGGGTAACATTCCAAGGCACTGACTCACTGACACTACTAGCCACCAGGAAAAAGCTAGACGATAACTGAACTATTCTTGGGCTTGCAAATCTACACAGGAAAGTAAGACTGGACAGTGATGTTTAACGTGGCCCCACCCAGATCAATCCAAACCAAGTAGAGGGAGCCACAAACAGCAGAACACCAACACACACAGGGAAAACTTGGCAGGCTCCAAAACTCATGGACATAGCCAAAACTGTGAAACACAGATACAAAAGCCAAAAGAAAGAACGAGAGACCTCCACAGAAGATGAAATAAATGAGGTGCAGTTAAGCAAGTTAACAGAACTAGAATTCAGAGCCATGATCTTGAGGAAGCTCAAAGCATGTGTAAGAACATGAGCACCATGAGTAAAGACATAGTAATGTTGGAAATCAACCAGTTGAAAATTAAAAACAACCAAAAGAAATGAAGAATGATATATCAGAAACAAAGAACACATTGGAAAGTCTAAATAGCAGAGTAGAGGAAGCTGAGGATCGGATCAGTGAATTAGAAGATAGGGTAGAAAAAAAACAACCAATAAGAAAACAAAAAGAAATAAACAATTAAAAAACAGGAAGACAGCTTAAGAGGACAGTGGGACAACTGGAAACGTAATAACATTCATATCATAAGAGTCCCCGAAGAAGAAGAAAATGAGCAAGGGTTAGAGAATATATTTGAAGAAACAGTGACAGAAAACTTTGACAATTGGGTGAAGAAAGAAGGCATTCAACTTCAAGAAACACAGAGAGCCCCAAGTAAGAAGAATCCAAACAGGCCCACACCAAGACACACAGTAATCAAAATGCCAAAAATTATAGACAAAGAGAGAATCCTAAAAGCAGCAAGAGATAAGCAACAGGTTACCTACAAAGGAAACCCCATAAGGCTCTCAGCTGACATGTCAACAGAAACACTACAGGACAGAAGGAAATGGCATGAGATAATCAAGGTCATAAAAAACAAGAATCTGAATCCAAGACTACTCTACCCGCAAGGCTATCATTCAAAATAGAAGGTCAAATAAAGAGCTTCGCAGACAAAAAAAAAAGAAGGCTAAGGGAATGCATTAGCACCAAACCAGCACTGCAAGAAATGTTAAAAGGACTGCTGTAATTAGCAGGAGAAATAGGAAGAAAAATATAACCACACTAAACAAAAATGGCAATAAATAAGTACCTATCAATAATCACCCTAAATGTAAATGGATTCAATGCTCCAATAAAAAGACACAGAGTAGCTGACTGGATAAGAAAGCATGACTCATCTATATGTTGTTTACAAGAGACCCACCTCGAAACAGAAGACTCACATAGGTTGAAAGTGAAGGGATGGAAAAAAATCTTCCAAGCAAACGGAAAGGGCAAAAAAGCTGGGGTAGGAATACTCATATCTGATACAATAGATTTCAAATAAGGGTCATAACTAGAGAGAAAGAAGGCGACTACATAATATTGAAAGGATCTATCCAACAGGAAGATATAACCTTGATAAACATATATGCACCCAATATAGGAGCACCAACATATATTAAAAATCATCTGGAGGACTTCAAAGGAGAAATCAACAGCAATACAACCATAGCAGGGGAATTCAATAGCCCGCTGATATCACTGGGTAAATTTTCTAGACAAATAATTAACAAGGAAATACAGACTCTAAATGAAGCACTAGATCAAATGGATTTAATAGATATCTACAGAGAATTACACCCCAAAACTGCAGAATTCACATTCTTTTTAAGTGCAAATGGGGCATTCTCAAAGATAGACCACATGTTAGAACACAAACTAAGTCTCAACAAGGTCAAGAAGATTGAAATCATATCAAGCATCTTCTCAGATCACAAATGCATGCAACGAGAAACAAATTGTAACAAGAACATGCAAAGACATTTGATAACATGGAGGCTAAATAGAATGTTATTTAACAAAGAATGGGTTAACATGGAGATCACTGAAGAAATTACAAGCTTCCCAAAAACAAGTGAAAATGAACACACAACAGAAAATCTATAAGATGCAGCAAAAGCAGTTCTGAGAGAGAAGTTCATAGCACTAGAGGCCTACCTCAAAAAACAAGAAAAATCTCTATCAGACTATCTAACCTTACAATTTAAAGAACTAGAGAGCAAACAAACAAACAAAAATGTGAAAGCAAGTAGAAGGGAGGAAATAGTAACGATCAGAGCAGAAATAAATGACATGGTGACAAAAGAAACAATCCAAAGAATCAGTGAAACACAGAGCTGTTTTTTTGAAAAGATAAACAAGAATGGTGGACCTTTAGCTAGACTCACCAAGAAACAGAGAGAGAACCCAAATACACAAAATCAGAAATGAAAGAGGTGCAGTAACAACTGACATCACAATAATACAAAAGATCATTAACAATTACTATGAACAATTATATGGCAATAAATTTGACAATCTAAGCGAATTGGACAAATTTCTAGAAATGCACAATCTCCCAAAACTGGACCAGGAAGAGATAGAAAACTTGAACAGACCAGTAACAACTTAGAAAATTGAAGATATAATCAAGACTCTCGCAGCAAACAAAAGCCCCAGCTCGATGGCTTCACAGGGTAGTTTTACCGAACATTCAAAGAAGATCTAACACCCATTATCCTCAAACTATTTCAAAAAATTCAAGAAGAAGAAAGCCTTCCAAACTTGTTTTATGAAGCAAGCATAATTCTAATTCTAAAACCGGAGAAAGACTTTACAAAGAATAAAAACTACAGGCCAATATCCCTGATGAACATAGACGCTAAAATACTAAACAAAATACTAGCAAATTGGATACAGCGATACATCAAAAAGTTATTCACCATGACCGACTGAAATTCATCCCAGGGATGCAAGGCTGGTACAATATTCACAAATCAATAAATGTGATACACCACATAAACACAGTGAAATATAAAAACCACATGATCATATCAATAGATGTCAAAAAAACCTTCGACAAACTCCAGCATTCATTTTTGATAAAAATGCTCAGCAATGTTGGAACAGAGGAATCATATCTCGGCATAATAAAAGCCATATATGAAAGACATACAGCCAACATCATAATTAATGGGCAAAAACTAAAAGCATTTTCCTTAAGAACAGGAACAAGACACGGATGCCGACTTTTGCCACTCTTATTAAAATAGTACTGGAAGTCTTAGCCATGGCAATCAGAAGGAAGTAAACATAAAAGGGATCCAAATTGGAAAAGAGGAAGTGAAACTGACATTATTGCAGATGACATAGTACTATATGTAGAAAACCCCAAATACTCCATCAAAAATTTACTATACTTTATAAATTAATTTGGCCAAGTAGCAATATACAAAATTAACGTCAAGAAATCGATGTCATTCTTATACACCAATGATGAACTCACAGAGACAGAAACTAAGAAAACAATCTCATTTACCACTGAGGCAAATAAATTAGCGTACCTAGGAATAAACTTAACCAAAGAAATAAGGGACCTATTCGCAGAAAATTACAAGTCATTGAAAAAATAAATAGAGGAAGATATAGAAAAGTGGATGCATATACCCTGTTTATGGATTGGAAGAATTAACATCATTAAAATGTCCATATTACCCAAAGTAATCTACAAATTCAATGCAATCCCCATCAAAATACCAACGACATACTTCATAGAACTAGAACAAATACTTCAACAGTTTATATGGAATAAAAAAAGACCTCGAATAGCCACAGCAATTTTGAAAAAGAAGAACAAAGTAGGAGTGATCTCATTACTAGATTTCAGGTTATACTACAACGCCACTGTAATCAAAACAGCCTGGTACCGGCACAAGAACAGCCATATAGACCAGTACAACAAAACAGAGAACCCAGAAATGGATTCAAGGCAATATGCTCAATTAATATTTGACAAAGGTGGCCAGAACATACAGTGGAGTAAAGATAGCTTTTTTAATAAATAGTGTTGGAAAAATTGGACAGTTACATGCAAAAAAATGAAACTAGACCATAAACTGACACCATACACAAGAATAAACTCAAAATGGATAAAAGATGTGAAAGTGACTCATTAATCCATAAGAATCTTAAAAGAAACTGTAGGCAACAAAATTTTAGACATCATACGCAGCAGAATTTTTACTGATACAACACCTAAGGCAACAGAAACAAAGAAGAAAATGAACACATGGGACTACATCAAACTCAAAAGCTTCTTTACAGCTAAAGATACAATCATCAAAATGGAAAGGCAACACACTGTATGGGAGAGCATAATTGCCAATGATATATCAGATAAGGGGTTAAATTCCAAAGTATATAGAGTGCTCATACAAATGAACAAAAAGAAGACAAGGAATCCAATTAAAAAATGGGCAGAGAAACTAAATTGACACCTTTCCAAACAGGAGATACAAATGGCCAAGAGACATATGAAGAAATGCTCAACATCACTAATCATCAGAGAGATGCAAATTAAAACAACAATGAGGTATCACCTCACACCTGTCAAAATGGCCGCCATCAACAAATCATCAAACAAGTGTTGGTGAGGGTGTGGAGAAAGGGTACTCTAGTACACTGCTGGTGGGAATGCAGACTGGTGCAGCCACTATGGAAAACAATATGGTGTTACCTCAAAAAATTCAAAATTGAACTTCCATTTGACGCAGTTATCCCACTTCTAGGAATATACCCTCAGAAGCCTGAAACACCAATCAGAAAGAGTATATGTACCCCCATGTTTGTAGCAGCACTATTTACAATATCTAAGATCTGGAAACAGCCCAAATGTCCATCAGTAGATGTATAGATGAAAAAGCTGTGGTACATATACTCAATGGAGTACTATGCAGCTGTGAGAAAGAAAGATCTCTTATCGTTTGGGACGACATGGAGGTACCTAGAAAGGGTCATCCTAAACAAAACAAGCTAAACAGAGAAAAACAAGTATCATATGATCTCACTTATTTGTGGAATTTAATTAACATAACAGTCTGAGGAACCGGGTAGTCCCATAGACGTGGAAGTCGGGTACAGACTGACAATCCAGAAGAGGGGTTGTGGGTAGAGATAAAACACAGAACTTATATGCATGTGTGCATGAACAATGTACATGGACAACAAAGCTGGTTACAGGGCAATGTGGGATGGGGAAGGAGGAATCAGTGGGGATAAAAGGAGAAACATCTGTAATAAAAATAAATTAATTAATTAAATTTAAAAAAAAACTTCCTGGAAGCCAATGAAAAGGAACACACAATAACACAATATCTATTGGACACAGCAAAAGCAGTTCTGAGATTGAAGGTGACAGTACTACAGGCCTACATCAAGAAACAAGAAAAATTTCTAATTAACTTTATTACCCTACAACTTAAACAACTAGAAAGCAAACAATAAAGAGAACCCCAGAGCAAGTAGAATAAAGAAAATTGTAAAGGTCATAGCAAAAATAAATGACATAGAGATTCAAAAAACAATTCAAACGATCAATGAAACAAAAAGCTGATTTTTTGAACATATAAACAGGATCAATGGACCTTTAGCCAGACTCACCATGAAACAAAAAGAGAGGACTCAAATAAGCAAACTCAGAAACAAAAAAAAGATATGTAACAACTGACACCACAGAAATACAAAGGATCATTAAAAAATACTATGAACAATTATATGCCAACAAATTGGACAATCTAGGAGAAGTGGACAAATTTCTGGAAACACACAGCCTCCCAGAACTGAAAAAGGAGGAGATAGAAAACTTGAACAGACCAATAACATCAAAACAAATTGAAGATGTAATCAATAAACACTCAGCAAACAAAAACCCAGGCCCAGATGCCTTCATGGGGGAGTTTTACCGAATGAACATTCAAAGAAAATCTAATACCCATTCTCCTCAAACTATTCCAGAAAATCTAAAAAGACAAAACACTTCCAAACTCATTTTATAAGGCTAGCATAATCCTAATTTTAAAACCGAATAAAGACACTACAAAGATAGAAAACTACAGGCCAATATCTCTGAGGAACACAAATGCCAAAATCCTTAAAAAATATTAGCAAATTGAATATAGCAATACATAAAATAAATTTATTCATCATAACCAAGTGGGATTCATCTCAGGGATGCAAATTTCATACAATATTCGCAAATGAATAAATGTGACACACCACGTAAAAAAAGGAAAGATAAAAACCATATGATCATATTACTAGATGCTGAAAAAGCATTTGACCAAGTCCAGCACCCATTTCTGATAAAAACGCTCAGCAATCTGGGAACAGAGGAATCATATCTCAACATAATAAAGGTCATATATGAAAAGCCAAAGCCAACATCATACTCAATAGGCAAAAAATAAAAGCATTTTCCTTAAGAATGGGAAAAAGACAGGGATGCCCACTTTCACCACTCTTATTTAACATAGTACTGGAATTCTTAGCCACAACAATTAGACATGAAGAAAAAACCAAAGAGAATACAAATTGGAAAGGAGGAAGTAAAACTGTCATTATTTGCAGATGACATGATATTTTACATAGAAAACCCTAAAGACTCCATCAAACATCTACTAGAGTTAATAAGTGAATTTGGCAAAGTAGCAGCATACAAAATCAACATCAAGAAATCAATTGCATTCTTATACACCAATAATGAAATTACAGAAAGAGAAACTAAAAAGACAATCCCATTTACCATTGTGGCAAAAAGAAACAAACAAAAAAAATGATACCTAGTAATAAACTTAACCAAAGAAGTAAAGGATCTCTTCACAGAAAACTACAGGTCATTGAGAAAAGAAATAGGGGATGATATAGAAAAGTGGAAGCATATACCTTGTTCATGGATTGGAAGAATTAACATAATTAAAATGTCCATACTACCCAAAGCAATCTATATATTCGATGCAATCCTCATCAAAATACCAATGACATACTTCACAGAACTAGAACAAACACTCCAAAATTTTATATGGAACCAAAAAAATATCCCGAATAACCACAGCAATCTTGATAAATAAGAACAAAGTTGGAGGGATCACATTACCAGATTTCAGGTTATACTACAAAGCCACTGTAATCAAAACAGTGTGGTACTGGCATAAGAACAGGCAGATAGATTAATAGAACAGAATAGAGAACCGGGAAATCAACCCAAGATACTACACGTAACTAATATTCAACAGAGAATGCAAGAGCATACAATGAAGAAAAGACAGTCTCTTCAATAAATGCTATTGGGAAAATTGGACAGCTACTTGCAAAAAAAAATGAAGCTAAAACACCAACTTACACCATACAGAAGAATCAACTCAAAATGGATAAAAGACTTAAATGTAAGTCCTGAAACCATAAAAATCCTAGAAGAAAATATAGGCAGCAAAATCTCAGACATCATACGCATCAGAATTTTCACTGATTTAACACCTAAGGCGAGAGAAACAAAGGAAAAAAAATGAACACATGGGACTACATCAAACTAAAAAGCTTCTACACAGCAAAAATAAACAACCATCAAATCAAAAGGGATCCCACTCTATGGGAGACCGTAATCCCCAATGATGCATCAGATAAGGGGTTAAATTCCAAAGTATATAGAGTGCTCATACAATACAACAATAGGAAGACAAAGAACCCAATTAAAAAATGGGCAGAGGACCTAAATAGACACTCCAAAAAGGATATTCAAATGGCCAAGAGACATATGAAAAAATGCTCAACATCACTAATCATCAGAGATGCAAATTAAAACAACAATGAGGTATCACCTCACACTTGTCAGAATGGCCACCATCAATAATTCATCAAACAAGTGTTGACGAGGGTGTAAAGAAAAGGGGACTCTAGTACACTGCTGGTGGGAATGCAGACTGGTGCAGCCACTATGGAAAACAATATGGTGTTACCTCAAAAAATTCAAAATCAACTGCATTTGACCCAGTAACCCTATTTCTAGGAATATACCCTAAGAAACCTGAAACACAAATAAGAAAAAATATATGTACCCCTATGTTCATAGCAGCACTATTTTCAACAGCTGAAATCTGGAAACAATGCAAGTGTCTATCATTATATGAGTGGATTAAAAAGCTGTGGTACATATACACAATGGAATACTATGCAGCTGTAAGAAATAAGATATCTTATCTTTTGAGATGGCATGGAAGGACCTGAGAGTATTATGCTCAGCGAAACAAGCCAAGCAAAGAAAGACAAATATCTCATGATCTCACTTATTTGTGGACTATAATTAACTAAACAAACTGCTGAACAAAATTAACCCAGAGATGTAGAGGTGGGGTATAGACTGACATGCCTCAGAGGAAGGGGTTTTTAGGGGAGAGATAAAGCACAGAACTTACATGCATGTATGCATAACCAATGAACATAGACAACAAAGATGGGCATGGGGGGTTTAATGGGGTAAAAATGAGAAACATTTGTAACAAAAACAAATTAATAAATAAAAATAAATGAATTAATTATGAAAGTTAATTGTATATAGTTCTCTCTCACTGATGTACATTCATTTTTATCAATTATTATTTATTACTTTTTTATTTTAACTAAAAATCCACTCAACATCTGCTTATATGTAAGTTCAGACAATAATAATTACCTCTCAGATGAACAGAATGTGCACCCATGATAAGCAGCCCCTTTACAAGTGACTGGAATCAGAAACATTCCTTCTGCACATGTCATAATTCATACTAGCAAATCTGCATGTACAGATACTAGTCATAGAAATTGAACCCTGAAAATTTTTAACAACTATCACAATTTTATGTTTAAAATTCTAGTCTTGCTTGTGGGACTAATTAGCATTTATCCAGACAGAGATTATCAAGCAATTTTTCTTCATATACTTTATCTTATCATTTATGGCAAGAATATTTTACTGTATTGTAAAATGTCTCAATGGCGAGAAAGTTAAATTTTTATGAGACTATAATTTTAGGGTTGAATGACTGATATTATCCATTCTTGCTTTCAGAAATAGGTAATAAAAAAGTAATAACTAAAAATCATTAATGAGAAGAGTATTCCTTAGAAAACAGGATAATAATAGATTTTCAAATAATTGGGGTGAGTCACTAGAAGGCAGTGAGTGATTGAAGTTACTTCTGCCACCACCCCTTTTTATTGGCAACAAAGAAAATCAAGTCATTGGTCTACAATCACTTTATTAAGAAGAATTATGATTCAGATGGAAAGTCTTAGGAATGTGGTATGGTATAGCTGAAGTGGTACTTCCAGAAATTTTGTATCTGAACCCATATTAGCCATGAAAAGATATGAGTTTTAAGAGATCATGGGCCAAATTTACAACTCCCTATTTGTTAACATTACTGACAAAAATTAAATTTTACATTCATAAAGCAGATATTTTGTGAGTTCCTACCTATTATCATGTACCATGAACCAAAAAGAGAAATGGCAAAGGTAAATGGGATAAGCATTGCCTCAAGGCACACCCCAGTTAAGGGTCATCACAGTCACTCACTTGACGACATATTCCATACACCTTATGTTTCTCTTTTGCTGCCTATTTGGTAAAGGGCATTGATGGGAAGGGAAAACTACAGCTTTTATGATCATAACTGTTTTATTAAAGTGCATGTGTTTCCTTTATTTTGTTGCATTTTTCTTTCTCTACTAGTTACCAATTTCTCCACAGATAGGACTTTTGCCTAAGATTACGTTTCTAATATTTCCCCATTTATCCTCTGCCCCACTAGAACCATAGATAGGATACTCCACTAACAATGCCAAGCAATTATTTCATAGGTTTGAACGATTTGAGTTCCTAGGATTCTCCATTTTGTGAGGTAACATCAGGAATCTCTCCTATTTTTTAAAGACTTTATTAATCCTCACCTGATTTATAATTATGTGTTTTGGGGGCATTAAGAAGACCCACTGTACTTTTGAGATGGCCTTAAGACTGAGTTCTAAAACTGTGCACATTCATACCATGAAATATTATCCATGAGTAAAAATAATAAAACATGGATAAATTTCAAATGTATTATTATAAGTAAAAGAAGCCAAACTTAAAAGGTTACATACTATAAGATTCATTTATATAGCATTCCGAAAAGGACAGAACTATAAGAGGAGAAAATAGATTAGTAGTTTCTAGGGGCTGAAAGTGGGAGAAGGGGTGTTGACTGCCAAAGGGTGGGGGTTAATTTGGAGGAGTGACAGAAATGTTCTATATGTTAATATAATGGTGCTTTCTATATGCACTTGTCAAAACCTATAGAACTATGAACTCAAAGGGTAAATTGTATTATATGTAAATTATACCTCAATAAACCCAGAGTTGGAGGAGACTGAGTCCTAAGGCATAGACAGTGTCCTTTAGGAACTATCTCCTTGAGTCTTTGTGTGTTGGGGAAATGATTAAACCTATGAACTTATACATTAATGCAATCTTCGGAGTAAAATATGTATTTCTACTAAAGTCAAAGGCTATCACTTGACTTCTGGATGGGAACAATGATTTCCTAATGCTCTCACTAAACTTCTCTAGTTATTAGAAAAGCACAAGTAGAGTGGATAAGGGACCGGCTTCTGGAACCATACTGCCTGCGTATGAATACTAACATCTTCAGTCACTAACTATGCTGCCTTTGGAAATGTACCTATTAGAAAACTACATATTAGTTTGTATAAAGCTGTATCAGTCAGCCAGTTAAATAATAAATAATTGAGGTTTTTTGTTTTTTTTCCCTAATTAAGACAGTAAAGGAAAGCTATACAGTTTGAGGTTAAGGGATAAAAATGATAATACTGCTGATAAAGCTCTGTACTAGGTACTCTTTCAAGCATTTTGCATATACAAATTAATTCTCACAACAACCCCATGATAGTTACGATCATTGTCACTGTTGTACAAATGAGGAAACTGAAATGTGGCATAAAAAAAGTCACTCAGTTAGGGACTGAGAAAGCTGGGATTCAAACCCAGTCAGTCTGGTTCCAGAAGCCATGTGCTAATTTCCTCTACTCTACTGCCTTTATATTAATTAGGAAACATTAATTAGAACATTAGTAAGTCATTGTTCCCAATGAGAATTCAAGCCAAGTTTAATTTCTAATATCACTTGTAAAAAAATGAAGAACAATTTTCTCCCCACCCATATTCAAAAGATAAAATCAGGGAGTATTCATAAAGTTGCTCATTCTCAGCCATGTTATATCAAACTACACGGGACTTCATTTTCCACAAGGAAGTGAAAGATATGGCAATCTTTTGGGAAAAGTGGAAGCAATTTGCTTCTGTGAAGGTTATATGGCAAACTATGTCACAATTTATCATGTGGCAATCTACAGAACTGCTTCCCTGACCCTGCCTACAATTCAATTTCTTATTATGTGACTTTTTTCACAGCTGTAATTCATCTCATTAGCATTGCGTGTCCTAATATTACAGCAGTGTTTTTAAAATTGCAATCCAACAACAAATGCCTTGACTCTAGCACCCAAAATATCCTCAGCAATATGTTCCTCTCCTTGGACTTTATTTAAATGAATATATGTTGAAATAAATCCATGTAGATATTGTTATATATTTATAGCATACCTTGTTTCCTAAACAAGATATGAGGTATGGTAAGTCCATAACATACAATTTTTAAAAATCTGTATTTGTGCAATCTCACAATTGATGATATACTGACAATATATGCTATGTATTAGAATCCACATTGAACATCACTTTTATCTTCAAGAGGCAATCTTTTCCCATTTTTCTTTGTCAAAGACTTCTGGAAATATTATGCTAAAAATAACAGACTTTTAATGTGAATAACAGGTTAACAAAATGAAAGTTGCTATAGAAACAGAATACAGACTTCAGAAAATGGAACTGCAAGGAGAAAAGATATTTACTTGCTGCATTGAATTGGCAAAAGCTTATCAATATATATTTCATAGTCTGTTTCAGATAACTTAGTAGCTGCTAATGGCAACATTTCCCAGTATTTTCCTGAGTTCTAAGAGTATATGCAATAAAGAATGTTTAGTCAAGAGAAAAAACAAAGATGGCTACTTTATGAATTCCTACACTAATAAGCATAAGCAAAATTGGGTTTATTAGGGCAGGGCCCTCATGTCTCCTTACTGCTATGATTTATTTTGATGTCTTATCCATTAATATTTATAAGGTTGTCAGAATTATTCATGCAAATAGTGGGGGAGTTCCCAAATCTCAGAATTATTTATTTACATGGGGTTTGATGTGCTTGGTTTTCTCTGAGTAGTAAGCTGCCAGTATGCTTAAGCAAAACTTCAATGATTGGCTATCTCTTATTTAACTTTATGATTAAAGGATATTTCATTTATTATTGCTCCCCAACTGAAACTTTTGACTGAATACTGCCATGGTTTGGTCATATTCTATTGAAGAGGAACAAACAGTAGTTTTTATATAGCATGTATCACTCTGCTTTTATAGCCTGCATTTTTCATGCAGTAAATCCAGACACTTTACAATCATTAAGACGATGTAAGATGACTTGGCTCCATAATATCCTCTCTCCAGAATTCAACCTTTGTTATAAAATAAGCTACCACAGAAAACATACATTTAGGCTCAAATCTCTAAAAGCCGAAAACCTCTATTGCAAATACGTTATTTCTGATAGGAAAGTCATAGGCAGCTCTTTTTAATGTTTTGCTAATTTTGATCTAGATGGCTGTTGCTTCTTCCCTGCTCACCTCCTTCAAATTACAATTTATCCTCTTTTTTTTTTTTTGCTCATTAATAATAAAGCTTTTGTTAAGTGCACAGTGCTTAACTGAGATGACTATATTGCAGTTGCTAGAACCCCACTGGTTTCTGCAATGAGATTATGTAAAGCTCTAACTAGGCAGGTTTCTCCCCTCAAAATTTCCTCCAGGTAATTTTGAGAGGATAGTGATGAGATGATGGTGATAGTTCTGCTCTGGAGTTCACTGAAGTCATGCTGGGAATCCCTTATTCTCATCCTGTCTCCCCAGCTCCTGGCTCCTCCTGTGTGAGAGAGTAGTAATGGTAACAAATTGGATTTTTTGAGCTAAAGAGCCGAAAAGTGAATAATTAATTGCTTTCCTACCCGAGACAACAACTTTCTCCAAGACATGGAACTGGCTCTCTGGAGAAAATGGAACCAACATAGATCAGGGAGATTTTCCAAACTTATGGATTTCTGGACTTGAAACAGTACAAATGGCCTTTCTTTCTTTCTTTGCTCCCAAAGAACAGTTCTCATAATAAGAAAGGGTTAAGTTCAGAAGCAACATTACCTGATGAAGACTGAGTAACAGGAAGCACAGGCTCGGTTTATTGAGCCTTAACTATACAGTGGGCATTGTGCCTTATCTCCTGCTTTAGCTCATTCCATGTTTACAACAGCCCTGTGAAATAAGAGGTTTTTTTGTTTTTGCTTTTTTTTAATACTGGTTCTCTTTCTTGTTGAATAGAGAAAGAAGTCGGAACTACTGAATTCCCTTTTTTTTCTGTCATTTTTTTTTCTTTATTGATTTTTAGAGAGAGAGAAAGAGAGAAGGAGAGAGAGATAGAAACATCGATGAGAGAGAACATCACTTGGCCGCCTCCTGCATACCCCTCACTGGGGATTGGGCCCACAACCTGAGCATGTGCTCTGACAGGAAATCAAACCAGTGACCTCTTGGTGCATGGGTTGGTGCTCAACCACTTAACCACACTGGCTGGGTGCCTTCTGTCATTTTTTTAATGCTCTATCTTCCTTAAGCAGGGCCCCTACTCTTTTTTGCTACATAATGTTTCTCAAAAAGTAATAATTTAAACCTCTCTTTTTATGGTATTTATCTTTCAGTTTAATTCACGACTCAGTATGTCATTGCATAGACAGAGGTCAGCAAACTTTATCCATAAAGAGGCAGATATTAAATACTTTAGGTTTTGTAGGCTATATGGTCTATCTCAATTCTTCTGCTATAGTATGCAAAAGGCAGCAAAATTAAAACATAATTTACAGAAGAAAGAGACTTCCCCATAAAACTTAGTTTGCTGATGTATAGATTTTTAAAAAATGAAAGTGCCAGGAGATGGGCTGCAAAGAAAAGGGATGGTTATCAATTTATTAATTTCTAAGACCACGATATTATCTGTGTGATGTTAGACAAATTGCTTTATTTCTTTAAGGCTTAGTTTTCTTTTCTGTACAACAAAGGCAATTGCTTTTTCCTGGGATTATATTGGGAGGCTTAAAATAGAGAAACATGTCCTCCTTGATTTGTCCCACTGTTTGATTCTTTACAGTGTTCCAGCTTTCCTTCAGTGTTCATGATACAACTATAAGACAAGACCCCTTGGAAAACTGGACAACTACATGCAAAAAAATAAAACTAGACCATCAAATTACACCATACACAAGAATAAACTCAAAATGAATAAAAGACTTAAATGTGACTCATGAATCCATAAAAATCCTAGAAGAAAATGTAGGCAACAAAATCTCAGACATCGTACGCAGCAGAATTTTCACTGATACATCACCTAAGGCAACAGAAACAAAAGAGAAAATGAACACATGGGACTACATCAAACTAAAAGGCTTCTTCACAGCAAAAGAAGCAACCATCAAAATGGAAAGAGACTCCACTGTATGGGAGAGCATAATCCCCAATGATACATCAGATAAAGTGTTAATTTTCAAAATATATAGAGTGTTCAACAACAACAACAACAACAACAAAAAACAATTGGGCAGAGAAACTAAATAAACACCTCTCCAAGCAGGACATACAAATGGCCAAGAGACATATGAAGAAATGTGAAATGTCACTAATCAACAGAGAGATGCAAATTGCAACAACTATGAGGTATCACCTCACAACTGCCAGAATGACTACCACCCACAAATCATCAAAGAACAAGTGCTGGTGATGGTGTGGAAAAAAGGAGCTGGTAGAAATGCATACTGGTGAAGCCACTATGGAAAACAGTATGATTTTACTTCAAACAATTAAAAATTGAACTGCCATTTGACCCAGTGATCCGACTTCTAGGAATATATCCTAAGAAGCTTGAAACACAAACCAGAAAGAATATGTGTTCCCCTATGTTCATAGCAGTACTATTTACAATCACTAAGATCTGGAAACAGCCCACGTGTCCATCAATATATGAGTGGATTAGAAAGCTGTGATACATATATACAATGGAATACTATGCAGCTGTAAGAAATAAAGATCTCATATCCTTTGAGACAACATGGAGGTACTTCGAGATTATTATGCTAAGTGAAATAAGCCAATCAGAGAAAAACAAATACCACATGATCTCACTTATTTGTGGAATATAAGGAACAAGATGGGCTGATGAAAGAAATAGACACAGAGACATAGAAAGGAGTATGGTTCAGACTGACAAACCTCAGAGTAGAGAGGGTGGGGGATGGATGAGATGAACCAAAAAATTTATATGAATGTATGCATAACTAATGGACATAGACAACAATGCTAGTGTGTTTGGGGTATGGTATGGAGAAGAGGGGTTTGGGGGGGAGGAGAAATATCTGTAACAAATATAAATTAATAAAAATTGGAGAAAAAATAAATAAATAAGACATGATCATTGTTTCTTGTTGTACCCTTCAGGAATACAAGGAACATTAATCCTGTCTCAGAGGATAACAGAAGGAAGTCAAGACCAACCTTCAAAGATGAGTTAATTTTTTTTTTTAAGTTGAGAAACAAGAAGGCATTCCAAGTAGAGATAACAGCTGGAAGCAAAGAAATAAGAGCCTTGTTGAATTGCACAGCATTTCAGGGGCTTGTGAAAAATAGTCCAGTATAACTAGAGAACATGATAATGCATGGTGAGGCACATACTAATACACTCTACCTAATATCCACTTACTTTTTCTTTTTTTTTCTTAATCAATTTATTCATTTTTGTTACAGACGTTTCTGCTTTTTCCCCCACTAATTACCCCCTCCCCACCCTCCCCGCCCTGTCCCCAGCTTTGGTGTCCATGTCTATTGTTCATGCACACATGCATATAATTCTGTGGTTTATCTCTCCCCCACCACCTCATCTTCTGGGGATTGTCAGTCTGTATTCCACTTCCATACCTCAGAGTCTACCCTATTCCTCAGACTGTTATGTTCATTATATTCCTCAAATAAGTGAGATCATATGATACTTGTCTTTCTCTGTTTGGCTTGTTTCGCTGAGGATGATACTTTCCAGTTCCCTCAATGTCATCTCAAAGGATAAGAGATCTTTCTTTCTTACAGCTGCATAGAACTCCATTATGTATATGTACCACAGCTTTTGTATCCATTCGTCTACTGATGGACATTTGGGCTGTTTCCAGATCTTAGCTATTGTAAATAGTGCTGCTACGAACATGGGGGTACATAAATACTTTCTGATTGGTGTTTCAGGCTTCTTAGGGTATATTCCTTGAAGTGGGATAACTGGGTCAAATGGCAGTTCAATGTTTAATTTTTTGAGGTAACACCATATTGTTTTCCATAATGGCTGCACCAGTCGGCATTCCCACCAGCAGTATACTAGAGTCCCCTTTTCTCCACACCCTCTTCAACACTTATTGTTTGATAATTTGTTGATGGCGGCCATTCTGACAGGTGTGAGGTGATACCTCATTATTGTTTTAATTTGCATCTCTGTGATAATTAGTGATGTTCGGCATTGCTTCATATGTCTCTTGGCTATTTGTATGTCCTGCTTGGAGAGGTGTCTATTCAGCTCCTCTGCCCATTTCTAATTGGGTTCTTTATCTTCCTTTTGTTCAGTTGTATAAGCACTCTACATATATTGGAAATTAACCCCTTATCTGATATATCATTGGCAATTATGCTCTCCCATACAGTAGGTTGCCTTTCCATTTCAATGATTGTATCTTTCGCTGTGCAGAAGCTTTTGAGTTTGATGTAGTCCCATGTGTTCATTTTCTCCTTTGTTTCTGTTGCCTTAGGTGATGTATCTGTGAAAATTCTGCTACGTATGTCTGAAATTTTGTTGCCTCCATTATCTTCTAGAATTTTTATGGATTCTTGAATCACATTTAAGTCTTATATCCATATTGAATTTATTTTTGTGTATGGTGTAAGTTGATGGTCTAGTTTCATTATTTTACATGTAGCTGTCCAATTTTCCCAACACCATTTATTAAAGAGGCTGTATTTAGACTTGCAATCCCCTGAAGAGGGGGTGGAGGGGAGAGATAAACCACAGAACTTATATGCATGTATACATGAACAATGGACATGAACAACAATGGTGGGGACAGGGTGGGGAGGGAGAGGGAGGGGGTAATCAGTGGGTGAAATAGGGGAAACATCTGTAACAAAAATAATTAATTAAAAAAGAAAGAAATTATCATCACTGAAAGTGGTAAATATTTGAGTAAATATATATTGATTCTTTAAAAATAAATAAATAAATAAACCTGTGAAATGTTGCTCGCTGCAGCTTTCCTTAGATGGAGGTTTATAACTTTAATTGAATATATTAGAAAAGAATAAAGATATAAAATAAAATAAAGCGGCTGCATTTACTCCATGGTATGCTCTCGTCACCTTTGTCAAACATTAATTGAGCATATTGACTTGAATCCATTTCTGGGTTCTCTGTTCTGTTCCACTGGTCTATATGCCTGTTCTTGTGCCAGCATCAGGGTGATTTGATTACAATGACTTTGCAGTATAACTAGAAATCTGCTAGTGTAATCCCTCCAACTTTGTTCTTTTTCAAGATTGCTGTAAATATTCTGGGTCTCTTTGGGTTCCATATGAACTTTTGAAGTATTTGCTCTAGTTCTGTGAAGCATGTCATTGGTATTTTTTGGGGGATTGCACTGAATCTATAGATTGCTTTGGGTTGTATGGACATTTTAATGATGTTAATTCTTCCAATCCATGAACAAGGAATGTGCTTCCACTTTTTTATATCTTTTTCTATTTCTTTTTTCAATGACCTGTAGTTTTCTACAAATAGGTTCTTTATTTCTTTGGTTAAGTTTATTCTTAGGTATCTTTTTTTTTTTTTCCCCACGATGGTACAAGGGATTGTTTTAGCAGTTTCTCTTTTTGTGGGTTCATGATTGTTGTATAAGAATGCCATCTATTTCTTGACGTTAATTTTGTACCCTGCTACTTTGCCAAATTAATTTATTAAGTCTAGTAAATTTTTGATGGAGTCTTTGGGGTTTTCTATGTATAGTATCATGTCATCTGGGAATAATGACAGTTTCCTGCTTTTCAATTTGGATCTCTTTTATTTTTACTTCCTGTCTGATTGCTCTGGCTAAGTCTTCCAGTACTATGTTAAATAAGAGTGGCAAAAGTGGGCATCCTTGTCTCATTACTGTTCTTAAGGGAGATGCTTTTAGTTTTTGCCCATTGAGTGTAATGTTGGCTGTAGGTCTTTCATATATGGCCTTTATTATGTTGAGATATGATCTCTACTCTCAGAATGCTGAGCGTTTTTATCAGAAATGGAAGGTAGATTTTGTCAAATGCCTTTTCAGCGTCTATGGTATGATCATATGATTTTTATCTTTTATTTTGTTTATGTGGTGTATCACATTTATTGATTTGCGAACACTGTACCAGCCTTGCATCCCTGGGATGAATTCCAGTCGGTCATGGTGAATAATTTTTTTGATGTATTGCTAGAATAGATTCGCTAGTATTTGGTTCAGGATGTTGGCATCTATGTTCGTTGGGATATTGGTCTGTAGTTTCTTTCTTTGTAGTGTCATTTTCTGGTTTTAGAATTAGAATTATGCTGGCCTCATGAAACGAGTTTGGAAGTTTTCCTTCTCCTTGAAATTTTTGAAACAGTTTGAGGAGAATGGGTATTAGTTCTTTGAATGTTTGGTAAAATTCCCCCTTGAAGCCGTCAGAACCTGGGCTTTTGTTTGCTGAGAGAGTCTTGATTACATCTTCAATTCCTTTTTTTGTTGTTGTTGTTATTGGTCTATTCAAGTTTTGTATCTCTTTCCTGTCCAGTTTTGGGGACTACGTTTTTCTAGCTATTTTTCCATTTTACTTAGATTGCCAAATTTGTTGCCGTATAATTGTTCATAATATTTGTTAATCCTTTGTATTTCTGTGGTATCAGTTATTATATCTCCTCTTTCATTTCTGTATTTGTGTATTTGGGTTCTCTCTGTTTCTTAGTGAGTCTAGCTAAGTGTGCATCAATCTTGTTTACTTCTTCAAACAATCAGCTCTTTGTTTCATTGATACTTTGGATTGTTTCTTTTGTCTACATGTCATTTATTTCTGCTCTGATTGTTACTATTTCCTCCCTTCTACTCAATCTGGTGTTTTTGTTTGTTTGTTTGTTTGCTCTCTAGTTCTTTAAATTGTGAGGATAGATAGTCTGATAGAGATTTTTCTTGCTTTTTGAGGTAGGCCTGTAGTGCTATGAACTTCCCTCTCAGAACTGCTTTTGCTGCATCCCATAGATTTTCTGTTGTGTGTTCATTTTCACTTGTTTTTGGGAAGTTTGTAATTTCTTCAGTGATCTCCATGTTAACCCATTCTTTGTTAAATAACATTCTATTTAGCCTCCATGTTATCAAATTTCTTTGCATTTTCTTGTTGCAATTTGTTTCTAGTTGCATGTCATTGTGATCTGAGAAGATGCTTGATATGATTTCAATCTTCTTGACCTTGTAGAGACTTAGTTTGTGTTCTAACATGTGGTCTATCTTTGAGAATACCCCATTTGCACTTAAGTAGAATATGAATTCTGCAGTTTTGGGGTGTAATTCTCTGTAGATATCTATTAAATCCATTTGATCTAGTGCTTCATTTAGAGTCTGTGTTTCCTTGTTAATTATTTGTCTAGAAAATTTATCCAGTGATATCAGCGGTGTATTGAATTCCCCTGCTATGGTTGTATTGTTGTTGATTTCTCCTTTGAAGTCCTCCAGATGATTTTTAATATATGTTGGTGCTCTTATATTTGGTGCATATGTGTTTACCAGGGTTATATCTTCCTGTTGGATAGATCTTTTCAATATTATGTAGTGGCCTTCTTTATTTTGAAATCTATTTCATCAGATATGAGTATTGCTAACCCAGCTTTTTTTTTTGGTTTCTGTTTGCTTGAAAGATTCTTTTCTATCTTTTCAGTTTCAACCTATTTGAGTCTTTTGTTGTGAGTTGGGTCTCTAGTAAACAACATATATGTGAATCATGCTTTCTTTTTCAGTGAGCTACTTTGTGTCTTTTTATTGGAGCATTCAAACCATTCACATTTAAGGTGATAATTGATATGTACTTATTTATTGCCAGTTTTGTTTACTGTGGTTATATTTTTCTTCCTATTTATTCTACTAATTACAGCAGTCCTTTTAGCATATCTTTCAGTGTTGGTTTGGTGTTAATATTCCATTAGCTTTTTTGGTCTGGGAAGCTATTTATTTGACCTTCTATTTTGAATGATAGCCTTGCTGGGTAGAGTAGTCTTGGATTCAGATCCGTTTTTTAAATGTCCTTGATTACTTCATGCCACTTTCTTCTGGCCTGTAGGGTTTCCATTGAGAAGTCAGCTGAGAGCCTTATAGGGTTTCCTTTTTTTTTTTTCATTTTCTGACTGGTTGATTTTTTCTATCCTGTCTTCTAATTCACTAATCTGGTTTTCAGCTTCTTCTACTCTGCTGGTTAGTCCTTCCAATGTGTTCTTAATTTCTGCTATGTCATTCTTCATTCACACTTGGTTGGTTTTCAGTGTTTCTATATTTTTACTCGTGGTGCTGATGTCTTCACTTATGCTGTTGAGCTTCCTCGAGATCATTGCTCTGAACTCTACCTCTGATAATTTGCTTAGTTGCATTACATTTATCTCATCTTCAATAGAGTTCTCTTGTTCTTTCATTAGGGATTTATTTCTTTGTTGCACCATTTTGGATATCTCAGTGGGTTTTGGAGCCTGCCAAATTTTTCCTGTGGGTGTTGGTGTTCTGCTCTTTGTGGTTCCTTCCCCTATTGGGTTTGGATGAGCCTGGGTGGGCCCACGTTAAGCACCACTGTCAAGTCTTACTTTCTTGGGTAAATTTGCAAGACCAGGAAAGGTTCAGTTATTATCTACCTTTTTTCCTGGTGGCTAGTAGTGTCAGTTACTCAGTGCCTTGGAATATAGCCCTGGTATGTTTTATAAGAGGATTTCCAGAGGGTGGGATAGAGGCTGGTTGTTAATGAGCCTCAATTTGTATTTCTTTGCCTCTCCAGGGAAAGGCTGAATCTCCAAGGCAGGGGGACAGCTGCTTTTCTCCACAGCTCAGGGAATGAACACACTGGCCATTGTCCTTTGTGGCCACAACTCAGCTAAAAATCTGAGTGCCCTTCAAATCCCGGGTGTCCCCATAGAGTTCCAGCCCAGTCTGCCCTCCCTCTGTTGTAGCCCCCATGTGAGTGGCTGTGGCAGTTTTAGTACTCTGTCCTGGCCCTCTGTGCTGTGGAGTGGGCTTGGTCTTTATTACCCAAGGGCGCAGCTCACAGCTAAGCTTGCTGCTGTCTGTGGGCTACCAGCCCGCCACCCTCTTGCACCTCCACAGATTTTATCAGTGTCCCTGGTTATATGGTCCTGTCTTGGTGCTTTTCTGTTGCTTATTTTCTGAGGTTTTGTTTTTATTTTAGTTGTAATTCTCGTTTGGCCCTGGGAGATTATCTGCATAGCTTCCATTCACTCACGCTCCATTTTCACATCTTTCAAGCCTATCTTCTGTGCAGCTGGGTCGCATAGGCCTTTCTCGTGCCCTTGAACCCTACAGGTCCACAGGTAACTGGATTGCACAGTCCCTTTAGGGACCATGCTCTATGCCTATGTTATGGGATTCTGGGTCACACAGACCTCTCTGGTCCTCATCACCCCACAGGCCCCGTGGGTAACTTGATCACACTGTCCCTGCTTGGTCACATGGTCCTCTATGTTGCTTCAGCACCCCACAGGTCCCTTGGGTATCTAGATTGCACTGTCCCTGCTGGGTTGCACAGGCGTCTCTAGTGTTTCCATACCCCACAGGTCCCGCGGGTACCTAGATTGCACAGTCTCTGCTAGTCACACAGGCCTCTCTGGGTATCTGCACCCTGCAGTTTCTGTGGGTAACTGTATTGCACAGTCCCTGCTGGGTCGTACCGGCCTCTCCTGTGCTCCTACGCCCTGCAGTTTGGGTTGGCGGGCAGCTGGATAGCACCAGTCTCTCTAGGGCTTTGGTTTCCCACTGCTCTTGTGAGCTGCTGGAAGGCACATTCCTCTGTGGAGCCCCAGGTCCCACAGCTGGCGGCTGGGGAGTGCTGCTGCCCTGTGGGGCTCAACTCCTGCTCAGCTTTTGCTGTAGTTTTGGGGGATGGGTCTCAGCTGCTGGCCTGTGCTTCTGTTGCCTGGGGATGGATGTCTTCTCCCCAGCCTCTGTTGCTGGGGGTATATCTCGACTCTGATTGGGCTGCTACTATGTGGGATGGTGCTGGGATCTGGGCTGTCTGTGGCTTCTGAGACTGGCACCTTGGGAGCTCCACTGCTGTGCACTGGTCTGTGCACTGGTTTGATGGTTCTAGGTGCGCTGGTGGGCTCAGGTTACTGAGCCCTAGCTGCTCTCACTGCCTCCTCCCATGGAAGACCCAGTATCTTCCAAAAGGGTGGGACCTTCCCACGCTGCAGGGAAAAGGGCCCTGAATGGCTGCTTTTTGTGGTTGCAGGCTGCTCCCGTCCACACCACAGGAACCTTCTGTTCTGCGTCTCTGCACTGCTTGGGTTTGGTCATCCGCCTTCACGTCCACTCACACTCTCTCACACATTAGTTTACTCTCTCACACACTCACCCTCCCTCAGGTCCTACCTACTGCTATCTTCCTCAATCACTTCCTGTTTTTCTTTACTCATAGGTCCATGATTTTATTCAGGGCAGAAAATATATCCAGGTAAAAGTACTCAATCCCCATTATTTCTTGTAGTTAGAGGTAGCCATATGACAGAGTCTAGGCAAAGATATAGGAAGAAGCCCCTGGGAAGGACTTCTTTTTCTGGATAAATAGAAATTAACTGTATAGAGAAAGGCCTTCTTCTGGTCTGTAGCATGGACATTCATCAACACTTTGGCAATCATGAAAACAACATCCACATATTGACAGTGACAGGTCAGAAAGACCAAAGAAGCCCGCCTTTCCTATAGCATTGTTGAACTACGTCAGCCCTAAAGATGTATTTCCAGGCTTTTTCTGCATGAGAAAAAATAGTTCCATTATTTAAGCCACTGTGTATTGCGTTTTCCATTGTTCACAAGTGAACAAAATAAAAATTGATACTCATGGAGTTGGAAGTGATAGGAAAGTCACTGAAAAAATAGATTAGGTTCAAATTGTAAAGAGTGACAAATGTTATAGTAAGGAATTTAGACTCTGTCTTATAGACAAGTGAGATACAGCAAAATGTTTTAAGCAAAGGAGAGATATAACATAATTTATTCAATTAAACTCTAAATGTACATCAGGTATTGTGGGAAATGATAGAGAAAAGAACAACAAGGAGATATACTAACAAATACAATAATACTATCTTATGAAGGAAACAAATTGTTTACCTAAAGAGTAATGAGAGTAGCCTACTTTAGATATGATAGAAAGGCCTTTAGAAATAATAATAATAAAACTCAGACCTCAAAGATGAGAAGTTGATTATGCACGTACTTATGATAATAACATTCTAAACAGAAAAGCCAGTGTTTGTAAGGACCCAGAAGTAAGAAAGAATTTAGTAGCTTCTAGGAACTTTAAGATTATCAGTGTAGTTACAAAATAGTCATGGAGATGTAAAGTACAGCAAGGGAAAACAATCAGTAATATAATAACTATGTATGTGCCAGGTAGGTACTGAAAATATTGGGGGGAACACTTTGAAAAGTATATGATTGTCTAACCACTATGCTGTATGCCTGAAACTAATACAGAATAATGTTGAATGTAAACTATAATTGAAAACAAAATAAAAATAAAAAATGAGCCCAGTATGACTGGAACTTATTATGCAAATTGGAAGTTGATTGTTTGAGGTGATATTGGAGACATGGGCAGAACATTGTAGGCTATGGCAAAGAGCGGTTTGAAGCAAGTGATATGATTCAGGTCATATTTTAATACAGTGTTTTTGACATGAAGAAAATGGATTAGAAAGGAACAAGAGTAGAATGGTGTAGCCCAAATAACATTTTTTTGCAGTAGTCTAGGTGAAAGACTACAGAGGGGTGATGGTGGCCTAGTCTAAGGTGATGAATATGAGGATGGAGAAATGTGGGTGGATACAGGGAGGCACATCAGCATGACTTGTCATATGCATTGGGTGTGGGGGTTAGGGAAAAGTAAGGATCAAAGATGACTGTCTCTGAACTGATCTCCTAGGTCTAGAGTGATACCACTTATTGAAATAAGGAAGACTGTGGGAGAGGATACATTTGAATGGAAAATTTACTGTTCTGTTTTAAACAGGTTTCATTTGAGATGCCTTGAGGCATCCAAGTGGAAAGAAACATCAAGTAGGCTGTTCAATATGTGGGATGTGTGAGTCTGAGATTCAGAGAATTTCCCTGCCTGGAAATAAAATTTTGACTCCTCAGCAAAATGATTATATTTTAATCCAAGATAATAAATGAGCTCATTTTGGAATATTTTTATGAAGAAAGAGAAAATCTGAGGTATGCTTGGGGAAGATAAGAGGATGATGATTTAGAGAGAAGAGAGACTAAGGACAGGGAAATGAGCTCAGAAGTTGTAGTAGTTTTGAGTGAGAAGTAAGGAAGGTCTGAACTAGAGTAGGAGTTATGGAAATGGAGAAAAAAGGATGGATTTAAGGAATAGTTCACAGGAAGAATACACAGAAATTGGAAACTGATTGAATTACAAGGGTGGGAAAGTTGAAGTCGAAAATAACTCTGAGGTTCCTCCTACATCAATTGACTGTATCCTGATGCTCTCAATCATTGTGTGATACACAGAACAAAAGGGAGTTACAGGTCCAATAACAACTTTGATTTGGGTACTAGAAGGGTGAACATCAGATAGAACTAAAGTCTAGGACTACTGGGTGATGTTCTTGAAAAATTGCCCCCTCTTCATCTAAAACTGAAGTAAATGCTCAGGAATGTTTGTAGTTGTTCGGAAGTTCGTGAAAAGTCAGTATCCAGGATAGTCATGTGGGTGGTGGAGGGCTTTTACAAGGTGATGAAACTTCATAAGAATACAAGGGCAATTAAAAAAAAATCTTTATTGTCCCCCATTGTCCCTTTCCACCAGGTACCCACTCCACCCCAGGCCTTCAGCAGCCTATTGTCTGTGTCCATGGGCAGTGCGTATATGCATATAAGGTTTTTGCTTAATCTCTTCCTACCTCCCTTCCCTCAGAGTTTTGTCACTCTGTTCCATGATTCTATGCCTATGGTTCTATTTTATTCATGAGTTTATTTTGTTCATTAGATCCCATATATATGTAAGGTTATATGATACTTTTCCTTCATGTGAGATTATATGATACTTTTCCTTCTCTGACTGTCTTATTTCACTTAGTATAATAATCTCCAGGTCCCTCTATGCTGTTTCAATTGGTAATAGGTATTTGTTTCTTACAGCTATACAGTATTCCATTGTGCAAATGTACCACAGCTTTTTTATCCATTCATCTACTAATAGGCACTTGGGCTGTTTCCAGATGTTATATATTGTAAATAATGCTGATATGAACAAAGGAGTGCATATCATCTATCTGGTTGGTGTTTTGGAATTCTAAGTGTATATTCCTAGCAGTGGGACTGTGGAATCAAATGGCAGTTCCATTTTTCATTTTTTAAGGAAACTCCACACTGTTTTCCTTAGTGGCTGCACCCACCTACATTTCCATCAGTAGTACAATAGGGTTCCTTTTTCTCCATATCCTCATAAACACTTGTTTGTTGATTTATTGATGGTAGCCCTTATGAGGCGATACCACATTGCTGTTTTAATTTGCATCTCTCTGATGATTAGTAACCTTGAGCATTTTTTTTTTTCATATGTCTCTTGGCCATTTGTATGTCTTCTTTGGAGAAGTGTCTATTTAGGACCACTGCTCATTTTTAATTGGAGTGTTTGTCTTCCTTCTATTGAGTTGTATGAGTTTATGTATTTTGAAAATGAACCCTTTATCAGATAAATCATTGGCAAATATGTTCTCCCATATAGAAGGTTCCCTTTTCATTTTGATACTTTTTTTTTAAGTATAACTTGATATCCAGTATTGTGATCCCTCCAATTTTCTTCTTTCTCAACATTGCTGCAACTATTTGGGGTCATTTTGGTTCCATATACATTTTTAGAGTCTTTGTTCTGGATCTGTGAATTACGCCATTGGTATTTTCATAGGAATTGCATTCAATCTGTAGATTGCTTTGGGTAGTATGAATATCTCAATAATATTAATTCTTACAATTCATGAATACAGTATATTCTTCCATTTGTTTGTATCTTCCTCTACCTACTTTTTAAAAAACGTTCTGCAGTTTTCCAAGCACAAGTCTTTTACCTCCTTGGTTAAGTTTATTCTTAAGTTTCATATTTTTTTGTTGCAATGCTAAGAGGAATTTTTTTTTAAAATTTCTCTTTCAGAAAGATTATTACAAGTGTATAAAAAGGCCATCAATTTATATATGTTAATTTTGCATCGTGCTACTTTACCGAATTCATTTATCAACTCTAGTAGTTTTTTGGTGGATTCTGTAAAGTTTACTATGTACAATATTATATTATCAACAAATAATGACAGTTTTACTTCCTCTTTTCCAATTTAGATGCTTCTTATTTTTTTCCTTTTGTCTAATCAGTATGGCTAGGAATTCCAATACTATGTTGAATAAGAGTGGTGAAAGCAGACATTTCTGTCTTGTTCCTGTTCTTAAGAAAAATGTTTTTAGTTTTTGCCTATTAAGTATGCTTTTGGCTCTAGCTTTGTTGTATATGACCTTTATTATTTTGTATGATCCCTCTATTTCCACCATGCTGAGAGTTTTTATCAAAAATGGGACCTGGATTTTTTTTTTTAATTGCTTTTTCTGCATCTTTTGATATCATGTGATTTTTATCCTTAATTTGTAAATTTGAGGTATCACATTTATTGAGTTGAAAATATAGTACCGGCCTTGCATCTCTAGACTAAATCCCACTTGGTCATGGTGTATGATCATATTAATGTGTTGTCGGATCCTATATGCTAATATTTTGTTGAGGATTTTAGCATATCGATTCATCAGGGTACTGGTCTATGATGTTCTTTCCTTGTAGTGTGTTTATGAGGTCTTTTAATTAGGATAATGTCCTTGTAAAAAAAGTATGGAAGTCTTTTTTTCTCTTAAATTTTTTGGGAATATTTTGAAAAGGATAGGTGTTAATTCTTTGAATGTTTTTTGAAGCTCCCTTGTGAAGCCATCTAGTTCAGGACTCTTGTTTGCTGGGAAGTTTTTTTTGTTTTGTTTTGTTTTGTTTTTTTACCATTTCAATTTCATTACTTATTATTGGTCTATGCAGATTTTTCTGATTCTTCTGATTGACTTTTGGAATATTGTATGTTTCTATGAATTTGTACATTTCTCCCAGGTAGTCTAATTTATTGGCATAAAGTTGTTCATATTATTTGTTTACAATCCTTTGTATTTTTCTGGTGTCAGTTGTTACATCACCTGTTTCATTTCTTATTTTATTATTTTGAGTCATCTTTGTTTCTTGATGACTCTTGCTAAAGGTTCATCAATCTTATCAATCTTGTTTATTTTTTCAAAGAACCAACTCTTAGTTTCATTTATCTTTTGCATTTTTTAGTCTCTATTTAGTCATTAATTTCTACTGTGCTCTTTATTATTTACTTTCTTGTAGTTATTCTGTTTTTTTTTTTTTTTTTATGGTTCTCTTTCTAATTATTTTTGTTGTAGGAATAGATAGGTTATTAGAGACTTTTCTTGTTTCTATAAACTTTTTTCTCAGGACTGCTTTTGCTGTGTTCCATATATTTTGGGTTGCTGTGTGTTCATTTTCTTTTGTTTCCAGGAAGTCTTTTTTTCTTCCTTGATTTCATTGGTCCCATTTCTTGTTTAGTAACATGCTATTTAGCCTCCATGTGTTTGAATGTTTTTGAGTGTCTTTACTGTAGTCGATTTTTAGTTTCATGCCATTGTGATTGAAGAAGATACTTGATATGATTTTAATCTTCTTGGACATGTAGAGACTTATTTTGTGTCTTAACATGTGGTCTATCTTTGAGAATGTTCTGTATACACTTGAGAAGAATGGACATTCTGCAGCTTTGGGGTGAAATATTCTGTAAATGTCAATTAAATTAATCCGATATAGTGTGTTGTTCAAGGTTGCTGTTTTCTTCTTGATTGTAAAATCTATCAAGTGATATCAGTGGCATGTTAAAATACTGTACTATGGCTGCATTACTTTATTTTTTAAAGCACATGCCATGTTTTATTAAATCACTAGAAATAAAAACTAAGTGAGAGTTACTAAATTAGATTACCCTATATAAAACAAACATATTTTATCTAAAGTTTCTCTAAACAGGTGTTATTACCATTTGCTGTAAAGGTAAGATATTTTCTTTCATTTTTTTTATTAATTAGTTTTTGTTACAGATGTTTCTCATTTTTCTCCCATTGGCACCCTACTCCCCATCCCCCCACCCCATTCCCAGCTTTGTTGTCTATGTCCATTGGTCATGCATACATGCATATAAGTTCCGTGGTTAATCTGTCCCTTAAAGTCCTCCAAGAACTTTTAGTTATATTTAGGTGTTCTTATATTAAGATGCATATATGTTCACCAGGGTTATATCTTCTAATTGTTTGATCCCCTTAGTATTATGTAGTGACCATCTTTGTCTCTTGTTATGACCTTTACTTTTATTTATATATTTATTTTTTTTATTATGAATTTTTATTTATTTTTTGTTACAGATATTTTACCTTTTTACCCCATTGGCACCCCCACCCCCCCCCCTCCACCCTGTCCCCGGCTTAGTTGTCCATGTCCATTGGTCATGCATACATGCATATAAGTTCTGTGGTTTATCTCTTCCCACCTCTCCACCCCCCATCCCCTCTTCAGAGGGATGTCAGTCTGTGCCCTACTTCCATGTGTCTGGGTCTACTGTATTCCTCAGACTGTTATGTTCATTATATTCCTCAAATAAGTGAGATCATGTGGTATTTGTCTTTTTCTGCTTGGCTTCTTTCACTTAGGATAATACTTTCCAGATCCCTCCATGTCGTCTCAAAGGATAAGAGATCTTTCTTTCTTACCACTGCATAGTACTCCATTGTGTATATGTACCACAGCTTTTTTATCCATTCATCTACTGGTGGACACTTGGGCTGTTTCCAGATCTTAGCTATTGTAAATAGTGCTGCTATGAACATGGGGGTGCATATATTCTTCCTGATTGGTGTTTCAGGCTTCTAAGGGTATATTCCCAGCAGTGGGATCACTAGGTCAAATGGAAGTTCAATTTTTAATTTTTTGAGGTAGCACCATATTGTTTTCCATGGCGGATGCACCAGTCTGCATTCCCACCACCAGTGTATTAGAGTCCCCTTTTCTCCACACCCTGGCCAACACTTGTTGTTTGACGATTTGTTGATGGCGGCCATTCTGACAGGTGTGAGGTGATACCTAATTGTTGTTTTAATTTGCATCTCTCTGATGATTAGTGATGTTGAGCATTTCTTCATATGTCTCTTGGCCATTTGTATGTCCTGTTTGGAGAGGTGTCTATTCAGCTCCCCTGCCCATTTTTTAACTGGGTTCTTTGTCTTCCTTTTGTGGAGTTGCATGAGCACTCTATATATATTGGAAATTAACCTCTTATCTGATACATCATTGGCAATGATGTTCTCCCATACAGTGGGTTGCCTTTCCATTTTGATGATTGTTTCTTTTGCTGTGCAGAAGCTTTTGAGTTTGATGTCGTCCCATGTGTTCATTTTCTCCTTTGTTTCTGTTGCATTAGGAGATGTATCAGTGAAAATTCTGCTGCGTATGATATCTGAAATTTTGTTGCCTACATTATCTTCTAGGATTTTTATGGAATCATGACTCACATTTAAGTCTTTTATCCATTTTGAGTATATTTTTGTGTGTGGTGTAAGTTGATGGTTTAGTTTCATATTTTTGCATGTAGCTGTCAAATTTTCCCAACACCATTTACTAAAGAGGCTGTCTTTACTCCATTGTGTGCTCTTGCCTACTTTGTCAAATATTAATTGAGCATAATGTCTTGAATCCATTTCTGGGTTCTCTGTTCTGTTCCCCTGGTCTATATGCCTGTTCCTGTTCCAGTACCAGGCTGTTTTGATTACAGTGGCTTTGTAGTATAACCTGATATCCCGTATTGTGATTCCACCCACTTTGTCCTTCTTTTTCAAGATTGCTGTGGCTATTTGGGGTCTTTTTTGGTTCCATATGAACTTTTGAGGTATTTGTTCCAGTTCTGTGAAGTATGTAGTTTGTATTTTGTGGGGATTGCATTGAGTCTATAGATTGCTTTGGGTAATATGGACATTTTAATGATGTTAATTTTTTCAATCCATGAACAAAGTATGTGCTGCCACTTTTTAATATCTTCCTCTATTTCTTTTTTCAATGTCTTGTAGTTTTCTGGAAATAGGTCTTTTACTTCTTTGGTTAAGTTTATTAGTAGGTACCTTAATTTTTTTGCCACAATGGTAAATGGGATTTTTTTTTTTTTTCAGTTTCTCTTTCTCTGAATTCATCAATGGTGTATAAGAATGCCATCAATTTCTTGACATAAATTTTGTATTCTGCTACTTTGCCAAATTCATTTATTAACTCTAATATATATATATATATATATAATTTTATATTTATTTTATTTTTTAACAGATGTTTCTCCTTTTTTAACCCATTGACACTCTCTTCCCCAACCCCCTGGCCCATCCCCGGCTTTGTTGTCCATATCCATTGGTTATGCATACATGCATATAAGTTCTGTTGTTTATCTCTTCCCTCCCCCCACCATCCTCTCTTCTGAGAGTTGTCAGTCTGTACCCTATTTCCACGTTTCTGGGTCTACCCTGTTCCTCAGACTGTTATGTTCATTATATTCCATAAATAGGTGTGATCATGTGGTATTTGTCTTTGTCTTTATATTCTATAAATAAGTGAGATCATGTTGTTTGGCTTGTTTCACTTAAGATAACACTTCCCAGATCCCTCCATGTTGTCTCAAAGAATAACAGATCTTTCTTTCATTCATCTGAATAGTACTCCATTGTGTATATGTACCACCACTTTTTTATCCATTCATCTACTGATGGACACTTGGGATATTTCTAGAACTTAGCTATTGTAAATAGTGCTGCTATGAACATGGAGGTACATATATTCTTTCTGATTGGTGTTTCAGGGTTCTTAGGGTATATTCCTAGAAGTGGGATCACTGGGTCAAATGGCAATTCAATTTTTAATTTTTTGAGGGAGCACCATATGGTTCTCCACAGTGCCTGCACCAGTTTGCATTTCCACCAGCAGTGTACTAGAGTTCACTTTTCTCCACACCCTTGCCAAGAGTTGTTGTATGATGATTTCTTGCTGGAGGCCATTCTGACACGAGTGAGGTGATACCTCATTGTTGTTTTAACTTTCATCTCTCTGATGATTAGTGATGTTGAGCATTTCTTCATATGTCTCTTTACCATTTGTATCTCCTGTTTGGAGAGGTGTCTATTCAGCTCCCCTGCCCATTTTTTAAATGGGTTCTTTGTCTTCCTTTTGTTGAGTTGTACGAGTACTCTTATATATTTTCAAATTAAACCCTTATCTGATGTATCATTGGCAATGATGTTCTCCCATACAGTGGGTTGCCTTTCCATTTTGATGGTTATTTATTTTGCTGTGCAGAAGCTTTTTAGTTTGATGTAGTCCCATGTGTTCATTTTTCCCTTTGTTTTTGTTGCCTTAGGCGATGTTAGTGAAAATTCTGCTACGTATGATGTCTGAAATTTTGTTGCCTATATTTTCTTCTAGAATTTTTATGGATACACAGGCCACATTTAAGTCTTTTATCCATTTTGAACTTATTCTTGTGTATAGTGTTATCTGATGGTCTAGTTTTATTTCTTTGCATGTAGCTGTACAATTTTTCCAACACCATTTATTACAGAAGCTGCCTTTACTCCACTGTATGCTCTTGCCACCTTTGTCAAATATTAATTGAGCATATTGCCTTGGGTCTCTTTCTGGATTCTCTATTCTGTTCCTCTGATCTATACATCTGTTCTTGTGCCAGTACCAGACTGTTTTGATTACAGTTGCTTTCTAGTATAACCTGATATCTGGTATTGTGAACCCACCTACTTTGTTCTTCTTTTTCAGAATTGCTGTGGCTACTCGGGGTCTTCTTTGGTTTCATATGAACTTTTGAAGTATATGTTTTAGTTCTGGGAAGTGTGTCGTTGGTATTTTGATGGGGATTGCACTGAATCTTGAGATTGCTTTGGGTACTATGGACATTTTAATTATGTTAATTCTTCCAATCATGAACAACGTATGTGCTTCCACTTTTTTATATCTTCCTCTATTTCTTTTTTCAATGTCCTGTAGTTTCCTGCAAATAGGTCCTTTATTCTTTGGTTAACTTTATTCCTAGGTATCTTAATTTTTTTGCCACGATGGTAAATGGGATTTTTTCTTCAGTTTATCTTTCTGTGACTTCATCACTGGTGTATAAGAATGTCATTGATTTATTGACATTAATTTTGTATCCTGCTACTTTGCCAAATTCATTTATTAAGTCTAGTAGATTTTTAATGAAGTCTTTAGGGTTTTCTATGTATAATATCATGTCATTTGCAAATAAGGACAGTTTCACTTCCTCATTTCCAATTTTTATCTCTTTTATTTTTTTCTTCCTTTCTGATTGCTGTGGCTAAATATTCCAGTACTGTATTAAATAAGGGTGTCGAAAGTGGGCATCCGTGTCTTGTTTCTGTTCTTAAGGAAAATGCTTTTAGTTTCTGCCTATTGAGTATAATGTTGGCTGTAGGTTGTTCATATATGGCTTTTATTATGTCAAGATATGTTCCCTCTATTCCCACATTGCTGAGCATTTTTACCAAAAATGGATGCTGGATTTTGGCGAAGGCTTTTTCGGCATCTATTGATATGATCATGTGATTTTTATTCTTCATTTTATTTATGTGGTGTGTCAGATTTATTGATCTGCAAATATTTTTACTAGCCTTGCATCCCTAGGATAAATCCCACTTATTCATGGTGAATAATTTTTTTGATGTATTGCTGGATCCAATTTGCTAGTATTTTGTTCAGGATTTTGGCATTTATTTTCATGAGGGATATTGGTCTGTAGTTTTTCTTTGTAGTTTCTTCTTTTGGTTTTGGAATTAGAATTATGCTGGCCTCATGAAACAAGTTTGGAAATATTATTATTAATTTTTTTTTTAATTTCTAGAAATAGATTGAGGAGAATGGGTGTTAGTTCTTCTTTGAACGTTCGGTAAAACTCCCTTGCGAAGCCACACGGGCCTGGGATTTTGTGTGCTGGGAGAGTCTTGATTACATTTTCAATTTCATTTGTTGTTATTGGTCTGTTTAAGTTTTCTATTTCTTCCTGGTCCAGATTGGGAGACTGTGTGTTTCTAGAAATTTGTCGATTTCGCTTAGATTGTCGAATTTGTTGCCATCTAATTGTTCATAGTAGCTGTTAATAATCTTTTGTATTTCTGTGGTGTCAGTGGTTACTTCTCCTCTTCCATTTCTTATTTTTTGTATTTGGATTCTCTCTCTTTGTTTCTTGGGGACTCTAGCTAAGGGTCTATCAATCTTGTTTATCATTTTGAAAAACCAGCTCTTTGTTTCATTGATCCTTTGAGTTGTTTTTTTCAGTCTCTACGTCATTTATTTAGGCTCTGATCTTTACTATTTCCTTCCTTCTACTTCCTCTGTGCTTTTATTTTTGTTTGCTTTCTAATTCTTTAAGTTGAGATGTTAGAGAGTCAATTAGAAATTTTTCTTATTTCTTGAGGTAGGCTTGTAGTGCTATGAACTTCCCTCTCAGAACTGCTCTTGCTGCATCCCATAGATTTTGTGTTTGTGTTCATTTTCATTGGTTTCCAGGAAGTTTTTAATTTCTTTCTTGATCTCCTCAGTAAAGCATTCATTGTTTAATAACATTATATTTAGCATATATATGTTCAAATGTCTTTGCATTTTTAGTTGTGATTGATTTCTAGTTTCATGCAGTTGTGATCTGTGAAGAAGCTTGATATGATTTCAATCTTATTGAACTTGTAGAGACTTAGTTTGTGTCCTATCATGTGGTCTATCTTTGAGAATGTCCCATGTGCACTTGAGAAGAATGTGAATTCTGTAGTTTTTGGGTGTAATTCTCTGTAGATATCTATTAAATCCATTTGTTCTAGTGTTTCATTTAAAGTCTCTGTTTCTTTGCTAACTTTTTGTCTAGGGGATCTATCCAGTGATGTCAGTGGGGTGTTAAATCCCCTACTATTACTCTATTGCTGTCAATTTCAACTTTGGAATCCTCCAGAAGATTTTTAATATATTTTGGTGCTCCTATATTGGGTGCATATATGTTTATCAACTTTGTATCTTCCTGTTGGATAGATCCTTTCAATATTATGTAGTGACCATTTTTGTCTCTAGTTATGGTCTGCATTTTGAAATCTATTTAATTAGATATGAGTATTGCTATCCCAGCTTTTTTTTTTTTTGCTTTCCGTTTGTTTGGAAAAAATTTTTTCATCTCTTATATTTCAACCTATGTGAGTCTTTTGTTGTGAGGTGGTTCTCTTGTAAGCAACATATAGATGAGTCATGCTTTCTTATCCAATCAGCTACTCTGGGTATTTTTATCAGAGCTTTCAGTCCACTTACATTTAAGGTTATTGTTGATATGTACTTATTTATTGCCATTTTTGTTTAGTTTGGTAATATTTTTCTTTCTATTTCTTCGACTAATTAAAGTATTATTATTTTTTTAACATTTCTTGCAGTGCTGGTTTGGTGCTAATGTATTACCTTAGCTTTTTTTTTGGGGGGGGGGTCTGGGAAGCTCTTTATTTGACCTATTTTGAATAACAGACTTGCTGGATAGAGTAGTCTTGGATTCAGATCCTTGTTTTTCATGACCTTGATTACTTCACGCCATTTTCTTCTGACCTGTATTGTTTCTTGTGAGAAGTCAGCTGATAGCCTTATTGGGTTTTCTTTGTGGGTCACCTGTTGCTTATCTCTTGCTGCTTTTAGGATTTTCTATTTGTCTTTAATTTTTGGCATTTTAATTACTATGTGTCTCAATGTGGGGCTGTTTAGGTTTTTCTTACTTGGGGTTCTCTGTGCTTCTTGAACTTGAATGCCTTCTTCCTTCACCAAATTAGGGAAGTTTTCTGTCACTATTTCTTCAAATATATTCTCTGACTCTTGCTAATTTCCTTTTTATTTGAGGGGGGGGGACTTCTATTATGCTAATATTATTGTGTTTCCAGTTGTTCCACACTTCTCTTAAGCTGTCTTCTTGTTTTTTAATATTTTTTCCTTTTGGTTTTCTGATTGGTTGATTTTTTCTACCCTGTCTTCTAATTCACCGATGCGGTCCTCAGCTTCCTCTACTGTGCTGTTTAGACCTTCCAATGTGTTCTTTATTTCTGATATGTCATTTTTGATTTCTTCTTGGTGGTTTTTAATTTCCGATTGGTTGATTTTCAACATCTCTATGTCCTTATTCATGCTGTTGAGCTTCCTCAAGATCATGGCTCTGAATTCTAGCACTGTTAACTTTCCTAACTGCTACACATTGATCTCATCTTCTGTGAAGGTCTCTTTTTTTTTTCATTTGGCTTCTGTTTCTGTGTTTCACCATTTTGGCTATCACAGTGGGCTTTGGAGCCTGTCAAGTGTTTCCTGTGGGTGTTGGTGTTCTGCTGTTTGTGGCTCCCTCTCCTGGGTTTGGATAAGGCAGGGAGGACCCACGTTAAACACCACTGTCAAGTCTTAATTTCCTGGTTAGAGTTGCTATCTCCGGTATGGTACTATTATCCTCTAGCTTTTTGCCTGGAGGGTATTTATTAGTAGGTTACCTGAAGAGTTTTGGGTTTTAAGTTGATTAGAAAAACTCCCTCAGGTGCTTAGAATAAGGGGATATCCTGAAGTTGGAGCAGATGCTGGTTGTTAGTGAGCCTCAATTTGCATTTCAATAGCCCACAGGGTGGGGTTGAATCTCCGAGGGAGTGGCTACTGCCTCCTCCCAGAGCCTTGGGAAGTAGCAAGATGGCCACTGTCCTGCGTGGCCACAACTTAGCAAAAGCTCTGAGTGCCTTCCAAATCCTGAGTGTCCCCACACAGTTCTAGTCCAGTCTGCCTTCCCTCTGCTGGAGCCCAAGGTGAGTGGCTGTGGCTATTTTAGCATCTGCGCTGTGGAGCCACCTGGGAGTTTAACCCGAGGGTGCTGCTCACAGCTAAGGTGACTGTTGACCATGGGCTCCCGGGCCCACCTCGCACCTCCACAATCCTACCAGGATTGAGTCAGTGTCCCTGGTTATATGATCCTTGCAAGCTGCTTTTCTGTTGCTTTTTCCTGTCGATTTGTTTGTGTATTAGTTGCAGTTGCAGTTTGGTCCTGGGAGATGGTCTGTGTAGCTTCCATTCACTCTGCCGCCATTTTGGATTCAGTCCAACTCTAGTAGATTTTTGATGGTGTCTTTAGAGTTTTCCATGTATAATATCATGTCATCTGCAAATAATGAGTTTCACTTCCTCCTTTCCGATTACTCTCAGCTTTAACCTTGGTGCTCTGCAACCTGTGCAATCTAATTGCAGTTTTAAAAATATGTTCAGAGAGAGCAATTTAAAAATAATTTTCTCATTGGACGAAACCAATTCAAGTAGAAATCACTAGTGTTTCAATGAGGTATAAATCGCCCACTGATTGATGTGTACAAGAAGCAATTTCTTTTTGAAACTTCTGTTTGAAAGATAAGTGTTTGGTTGCATAGAGGTTAGACAGGAGGTGATTGTTGAAATGTGACTGAGAAATAGATTCCTACATGTCATCATTTTCAAGATGACCCACAGTTTCTAATTATGCTAATTAAATGGTATTGTGATGATGCACCTAAAATGGTAAATAATTAACTTTATAATTATAGATATATATTTTTCTTAGAAAAACCAAGCTACCTAAACAAAGAAGGGAAATTTGGCCTTTCCAAAGTTATGAATCTTGCGGCTGGTATAGAATAAAATATGTATATGTTTTGAATAATTAGAGAGCTAGGAAATAATGAATATTTTGACAAATTTACTGTTCCCTGAATCTTTAGTAAAATAAATACTATAAACGCATTTTATTTTTAATTTTTTTATTGTTTAAAGTATTACAGATGTTCCCTTTTTTTCCCCACTGACCCCTCCTTCCCAATCCCATCCCTGCTCCACCTAGCCCAGCATAGTGTCCTTGTAGATTTGTTGTGCATATATGCATATAAGTTTTTTGGCCTTTCTTTCCATCCCTCACTCCATGCATCCCTCTGAGGTTTGTCAGTCTGTTCCCTGCTTCCACGATTCTGGATCTCTTTTGGTCAAAAGCTCATTTTGTTTATTATGTTCCACAAATTAGTGAGATCATGTGGTACTTGACTTTCTCTGACTGGCTTTATTTTGCTTAGAATAATACTCTCCAGGTCCCTCCATGTCATCTCAAAGGATAAGAGATATTTCTTTCTTACAGCTGCATAGTGTTCCATTGTGTACATGTACCACAGCTTCTTTATCCACTCATTTACTGATAGGCATCTGATCTTCACTATTGTAAATAGCACTGCTATAAACATAGGTGTGCATACATTCTTCCTGATTAATGTTTCAGGCTTCTTAGGATATATTCCAAGAAGTAGGATCACTGGATCAAATGGCAGTTTCGTTTTTACTTTTTTGAAGAAACACCGTATCATTTTCCATAGTGACAGCACCATTCTGCATTCCCACCAGCAGTGTACTAGAGTCTTTTTTTCACACCCTCGCCAGCATTTGCTGTTTGAAGATTTGTTAATGGCTGCCATTCTGTCAGATGTGAGGTGATATCTCATAGTCACTTAATTTGAATCTCTCTAATGATTAGCAATGTTGCACCTTTTTACACTTTTATGTTTCATGGCTATTTGTATGTCCTGTTTGGAGAAGTGTCTGTTTAGGTTCCCTGCATATTTTTTAATTCAATTGTTTGTCTTCCTTTTATTGAGTTGTATGAGTACTTTATATATTTTGGATATTAACCCTTTATCTGGTGTATTGTTGGAAAATATGTTCTCTCAGAGAGTGGGTTTCCTGTACATTTTAATGCTGGTTTCTTTTGCCATGCAGAAGCTTTTAAGTTTGAGGTAATCCTATTTATTATTTTTTTTGTTCCTTTTGCTCTAGGTGATGTACTAGTGAAAATTCTACTATATGTGATGTCTGAGATTTTTCTGCCTACATATTCTTCTAGGATTTTTATGGTTTCATTTATGTCTTTTATCCATTTTGTGTTTATGGTTGTGTAGAGTGTAAATTGGTGGTCTAGTTTGTTTGTTTGTTTGTTTATTTATTTATTTATTTATTTATTTATTTATTGCACTTAGCTATCCATTTTTTCCAGCACCATTTATTGAAGATGCCATTTTTTTGTTTTTTCTCCATTTTATGCTCTTGTTTCCTTTGTCAAATATTAATTGTGCATACTGTCTTGGGTTAATATCTGGGTTCTCTATTCTCTTACATTGATCTATATGTCTGTTTTTGTGCCCTTATCAAGCTATTTTTATTATGATGGCTTTGTAGTATAACTTGATATCTTCTATTGTTATCCCTTCCACTTTGTTCTTCTTTTTCAAAATTTCTGTGGCTATTCAGGGTCTATTATGGTTCCAAATAAACTTTTGAAGTATTTTTTCTAGATGTGTGAAATATGCCATTGGTATTTTAACAAGGATTGAATTGAATCTGTAGATTACTTTTGGTAGTATGGACATTTTAATAAAATGGATGTTTGTGGTCCATGAACATGGTATGTGGTTCCACTTTTTTATATCTTTCTCTATTACATTTTTCAATGTCCTGTAGTTTTCTGAAAACAGGTTTTTTATGTCCTTGGTTAAGTTTATTCCTAGGTATTTTATTTTTTTGTTACAATGGTAAATGAGATTGTTTTTGTTTGTTTGTTTGTTCTCTAAGTGTTTATCATTGGGGTATAAGAATGCCATTGATTTCTGGATATTAATTTTGTGTCCTGTTACTTTGAAAAATTCATTTATTAGTTCTAGCAGATTTTTTATGGCATTTTTACAGTTTTCTATGTACAATATCATGTCATCTGAAGATAATGACAGTTTCACTTTTTTCTTTCCAATTTGGATCCCATTCATTTTTTCTTCTTTTCTAATTGTTGTTGCTAAGATATCCAGTACTATGTTAAGTAAGAATGGTGAAAGTGGGCATCCCTACCTTATTCCTGTTCTTAAGGAAAACTATTTTAGTTTTTCCCTACTGAGTAAATTTTTGGCTGTGGTTTTTTCATATATGACCTTTATTATGTTAAGTTATGATCTTTATATTCCCACTTTGCTGAGCATTTTTATCATAAATGGGTGCTGAATTTTGTCAGATGCTTTTTCAGCATCTATTGACATGATCATATGATTTTTATCTTTCATTGATTTATGTGGAGTATCACATTTATTGATTTGCAAATATTGTACCATCCTTGCATCCCTGGGAAAAATTTTATTTGGTTACAGTGAATATTTTTTAATGTATTACTGGATCTGATTTGTTAATATTTTGTTAAGAATTTTGACATCTATGTTCAACAGGGATATTGGCCTGTAGTCTTATTTCTTTGTAGTGTCTTTATCTGGTTTTGGAATTAGGATTATGCTGATCTCATAAAAAGTGTTTGAAAGTCTTCCTTTTTCTTGAATTTTTTGGAATAGTTTGAGAAGAATGGGTGTTAGTTCTTCTCCGAATATTCAGTAAAACTCCCCTTGAAGACTTCTGGGCCCAGGCTTTTGTTTGCTGAGAATTTACTGATTACATCTTTAATTTTTTTTCTTGTTATTGGTCTGTTCAAGTTTTCTGTCTCTTCCTGGTTCAGTTTGGGAGACTGTGTGATTTTAGAAATTGTCCACCTAGATTGTCCAATGTGTTGGCATTCATAGTATTTTTTAACAATTCTTTGTACTTCTGTGGTGTCAGGTGTTATTTCTTCTGTCTTTTTTTTTTTTTTTTTCTGACCATGCTTATTTGGGTCCTATCTGTTTCTTAGTGAGTCTAGCTGAGAGTTCATCAATCTGGTTTAGTTTTTCAAAGAAGCAGCTCTTTGTTTTATTGATCTTTTGAATTGTGTTTTTTGTCTCAATGTTATTTATTTCCACTCTTACCTTTAGTATTTATTTCCTTCTACTTGCTCTGGGTTTCTCTTTTTGTTTACTTTCTAGTTCTTTAAATTGTAAGTTTAGATACTCAATTATAAATTATTTTTTGTTTTTTGAGGTAGGCCTGAAATGCTATAGACTTTCTTCTCATGACTGCTTTCACTGCATCCTATAGATTTTGCATTGTTGTTTATTTTCATTAATTTCCAGAAGTTTTTTGTTTCTTCCTTGATCTCCTTGTTAACTCATTCATTGTTTAATAACATGCTATTTAGCCTCCATGTGTTTGAATGTTTTTGACTGTTTTTATTGTAATTAATTTCTAGTTTCATGCCATTGTAATCTGAGAAGATGCTTGATATGATTTCAGTCTTCTTGAACATGTAGAGACTTAGTTTGTGTCCTAACATGTGGTCTATCTTTGAGACTGTCTCATTTGCACTTGAGAAGAATGCAAATTCTGCATCTGTGGAGTGTAAGTTTCTGTAAATATCTATTTAATCCATTTGATCTATTGCATCATTTAGAGTCTCTGTTGCCTTGTTAATTTTTTGTCTAGAGGATCTATCCAGTGATATCAGCAGGGAGTTGAAGTCCCCTGCTATGATGATATTGCTGTCAATTTAGCCTTTGAAGTTCTCCAAAAAATTTTTAATATGCTTTGGTGCACTTACATAGGGTGCATATATGTTTACCAGTGTTATATCCTACTGTTGGATAGATCCTTTCAATATTATATAGTGGCCTTCTTTGTCTCTAGTAATGGCCTTCATTTTGAATTCTATTTTATTGAATGTAAGTATTGCTCCCCCAACTTCTTTTTCCTTTTCCATTTGCTTAGAAAATGTTTTTCTATTCCTTCACTTTCAACCTATGTGAGCCTTTTGTTTTGAGGTGGGTCACTTGTAAACAACATATATATGAGTCATGCTTTCTTATCCATTCAGCTACTCCATGTCTTTTGATTGGGACATTTAATCCATTTACATTTAAGGTTATTGATATGTACTTATTTATTACCATTTTTATTTATTATGTTTATGTGTGTCTCCCTATTTCTTCTACTTGTTATAGCAGTCCTTTTAACATTTCTTGCAATGGTGGTTTGGTGCTAATATATTCCCTTAGCCTTTAGCCTTTTGTTTTTTTTTTTTTGGGGGGGGGTGTCTGGAAAGCTCTTTATTTCACTTTCTTTTTTGAATGATAGCATTGCTTATAGAGTAGTATTACATTCAGATCTTTGTTTTTTGTTACTTTGAATACATCATGTTATTAACTTCTGGCCTGTGTTTTTCTGTTGAGAAGTCAGCTGAGAGCCTATGGGGGCTCCTTTGTAAGTAACTTGTTGCATATCTCTTGCTGCCTTTAAGATCCTCTCTTTGTCTTTAATTTTTGACATTTTAATTATGATTTTTTGCTGACATGTTTATAACCCCATAATTGATGATTGGTATATTTTTGTGCTGACTTGTTTATAGCTCCATAATTGATGATTGGGAAAGTCACTGTGTACCCTCTAGCTGAACCTGTTTTGTAAATAATTTAATGAACAGGATAGAGATAAAAATAACCTCAGTAAATTGGAATACTCTCTGGACCAAGAAATGTCTAAGATATGTCCAAGAAATGTCAGGTCCCCAGGCACTGGACCAAGACATGTCATATTCCCAGGTTAGCCAGGTTAGCCAACTGCCTAAATGCATATTTGTGCTTCTATATGTGCATGCTTGCTATGCTCCAATGCATACCAAAATGTAGTTTTAAGCTGTAAAAGGTGGGTGTGTAGGGAGGTCAGGGCTGATCTCTGAAGACTCTGTCACAGGAGTGTTTGGAATCAGATGCTGGCCAGCTAATAAATGGCTCTTATTTGGACTTCAGTTCTCTAGAGTTCATTTTTTGACTCTGTCGCACCACAACGATTTGCCTTGGTGTGGGCCTCTTTGGGTTCTTCTTGCTTGAGGATCTCCGTGTTCCTGAACTTGTATGCCTTTTTTCTTTACCGAATTAGGAAATTTTTCTGTCACTAATTTTTTGAATATATTCTCTAACCCTTGCTCATTTTCTTCTTCTGGAGTTCCTATGATGAGGTTGTTGTTATGTTTGATATTGTCCCACAGTTCTCTTAAACTGTCCTCCTCTTGTTTTTTTTTCTTTTTCTTTTTCATTTTGGTTCTGATTGGGTAATTTTTTTTCTACCCTCTCTTCTAATTCACTGATCTGATCCTCGACTTCCTCTACTCTACTGGTTATTCCTTCCAATGTGTTCTTTATTTCTATGTCATTCTTCATTTCCACTTGGTGGTTTTTCCTTTCCAATTGGTTGATTTTCATTGTTTCTGTATCTTCACTCAGGCTATTGACCTCTTTACTCATGCTTTGAGCTTCCTCATAATCATTAGTCTGAACTCTACCTCCGATAAATTGGTTAATTTATTTTCATTTATCCCTTCTTCTGTAGAATTATCTTGTTCTTTCACTTGGGATTTGCTTTTTTTGTTTGTTCGTTTCATCATTTTGGCTGTCTCAGTGGGTTTTAGAGCCCACCTAATTTTCCCTGTTGTTGTCGTTGGTGTTCTGCTGATTGTGGCTCTTTCTACTGGGTTTGGATGAGTGTGGGAAGGCCCATGTTGAACACCAATGTCTAGTCTTACTTTGCTGGGTAGATTCACAGGCCAAACCAAGATTCAGTTGTCCCATAGTTTTTGCCTGCAGGCTTTTAATCTCAGTTGCTTAATGAGCCTTGTGTTGTAGCCCTTATCTGAATGAAAAATTCCTTGGGTGGACATGGTAAGAGGATTTCCAGTGTGTGGGGTAATTGCTTTTACCTAGGTTAAAGTTGCTTTGATAAGAAAGTGTTTTCTACAGTGTGGGTTATTGGTTCTGCCCAGGGGTCCAGGCCTCTGACTTTACAGCTCAGTCCCCAGAGCCACAGGGTGGTGTTAAATACCTGAGAGAGGAGCAGAGTTGCTTCTCCCCAGGCTAAAACTGCTCTGATGTAGCTACTTGACAGATGGCTACTGAAGCTATGGTATGTGTGACTCAGCACAGAAACTCATGACTCAGCTTTCATAGCTCAGTCTTCAGACTCAGGATCCCAAACACTGAGAGCCCAGTCCAAATTTCAAATCTTTTGGAGGCTTTTGTTCCTCCTTGCTTGCTGGTAGTCTCTATATGTTAATGAGCTTCAGTTTGCATTTCTTTGGCTAAGTGGTGTTAAATTCCTGAGGGAGGAGCTGTTGCTTCTACCTGGGGCTCTGGGAAGGGTCTCTTTGAGTAAGATATCTGCTGTCCTACGAAGGAGTGATTCAATATAAAAATCCTGATGGCCTTTTTCCCAACTCTCTCCACAGTGCCACGGACCCCTGACTCTCTTCACACAGTTACAGTCCAGTCCACCCTCCCTCTGCCAAACCCCAAGGTGAGTGGCTGTAGCTAATTTAGTGCACTGGACCTTCAAGGAAGTGTCGGTGTTTCCTGCACCTCTCCCTGCTGGATAAAACCTCTGTTCTGGTGTTTTTCTCAGCCAGGTGTTATGTGGGCACCTTTCCCTGTTTCACCTCTCTGTTCTAGGAAATATGCTTGGGGTTTTAACCCCTAACTTCTCTAAGGGAATTGCTCACAGCTAAGACAGTCCTCAACTGCTGCCCGTGGGCACCCAGCCAACCCTCTCACAGCTCTGCAGCTCTTACCAGGCTTGATTTGAGGTCCTATTTATGTCCCTGGTTTTAAGGGTTCTCTCCAGCTGCTCTTTAGTTCGTTTTTCCCAATGACTTGCTTTATTTTAGTTATAATTCCAGTTTGGTCTGAGGCTATGGTCTGTGTAGTTTCCATTCACTCCACTGTCATTTCAAATCTCTCTATAAAATCATTTTTAAAAGTTGCACAAAGTAGAGAGGGTCTTAAAAAATAAGTGAACACTAGTGAGAAAAAATGTCAAAGTAGTTAATAGAGGGTCAGGTGCTCTTGCAAAGATGGCCTATATTATTCTGCTCTGGCTGTCATAGCAATATACCACAGACTGGATGACTTAAACAACAGAAATTTATTTTCTCACAGATCTGGAGCCAGAAGTACAAGTTCAAAAGTTTTGGCAAATTCAGTTTCTGGTGAGAGCTCCCTTTTGGCTTGAAGATGGTCACATTTTATGTCCTCACATAGCCTTTCCTCAGTGTGCTGCTGTAGGCAAGGGGAATGGGAGTGAGAGAGCACAAACTCTCTAGTGTCTTTTGATTAAAAACCTTAATCTTATCTGGTCAGATCCTCACCCTTATTACCCCATTTAACCTTATTACATACTTCCTTAATGGCCCCATCTCCAAATACAGGGAATTAAGACTTCAGCATAAATAGGGAGTGGGGGGGGCATGCAATCATTCAGTCTATAATACAACTCAAGAGACCAATAAGTGGAGTAACAGCACCACTGGAAGCTATGGAGGCAGGACAGAGAGAAGCATTTCTGTGCCTCTGCAGACTCAGCTTAGACTTCTTGAGGCTGGGTGAACTATTAAAAGCAGAAACCTGCCCTGGCCTGTTTGGCTCAGCAGTAAGAGCATCAGCCCATGGGCCATAGTCATGGGTTTGATTTCAGCCAAGGGCACGTACCTCAGTTGCAGTTCAGTCTCCTTCCCTGGCAGGGGTCACACAGGAGGCAAACAGTCAATGTGTCTCTCTCACATTGATCTCTCTCTCTCTCTCTCTCTTCCTCCCCCCCCCCATCTTAAGATAAGTGGAAAAAATAATACTTGGGTGAGAATTTAAAAAATAAAAGCAGAACCCTTCTTTCTACCCTCTGCTCACCCAGCATAAGGAAACCAGATATAAAAATGGTGTTAGAAACGTGTAGCCTATGTATGAAGTTGTAATTACTAAAATGCTTTATATGCTATTTTTAAATAATATTAAGCCTGCAGAAGAGTTGTTCTACACAGGCAGTGGCTGAACTTGCCCCAGAACCAGCACACCCAGTGGACAGCTTCAGAACATTGCAAAGAAACATCTCCACAAGTGACACACTCTGTGAGTGGACTCAGTGAGTAACAGAGCCTTGCTAAAGTAAGTCTTGTTCTGTGTGGTGGGCCCCTGCAAAACTGATCATCCAAGGTAGTCAGAGATTGGTGGATAGTGGGCACAGCCAGTTCTTGCAGCCGATCAACCTTAGTAAAATCCTCTCATTAATGTGCCAACAGCAATCAAGGCTCAATCACAACAGAAGGGTGTAAAGTCTACATGAGAGGTGTACCTTGAGGTCCCAGCTGGGAAACCAGAGAGGCTGTGCAACTGGATTCTACAAGACACCTACTATAATAGGTCACCCTAGGAAGCCCAGGAGACATAGCAACTCTATCGAATACATAGAAACAAACACAGGGAGACAGCCAAAATGAGGAGACAAAGAAACAGGTCACAAATAAAAGAACAGAACAAAACACCATAAAAAGACCTAAACAAAATGAAGATAAGCAACCTAACAGATGGAGAGTTCAAAACACTGCTTTTAAGGATGCTCAATGAACTTAGTGAGAACATCAGTGAACTTAATGAAGGCCTCAAGAGCATAAAAAAGAAAGGACCAGTCACAAATGAAGGAGGCACTAACTGAAATAAAAAATAATGTACAGAGATTCAATAATAGAGTAGATAAAGCCAAGAAGCAAACCATCGATGTGAAATATAAGAAAGCAAAAACACCCAATCAGAACAACAAAAAGAAAAAAAAAATCCAAAAATATGAAGATAGTGTAAGGAGCCTCTGGAAAAACTGCAGGCACACCAACATTCATATCATGGGGGATCCAGAAGAAGGGAGTGAACAAGAAATTGAAAACCTATTTGAAACAATAATGACAGAAAACTTCCCTTGTTAAAGAAACAGGCATACAAGTCCAGGAAGCACAGTGATTCCCAAGCAAGATGAACCCCAAGAGGGCCTCACCAAGACATATCATAATAAAAATGCAAAGTTTCAAGCCAAAGAGGGAATCTTAAAAGCATCAAGAGAAAAGCAGTTTGTTACCTACAAGGGAGCTCCCATAAGACTGTCAGCTGATTTCTTAAAAGAAACTTTGCAGGACAGAAGAGAGTGGCAAGAGACATTCGGAGTGATGAGAAGCAAGAATCTACAACCAAGATTACTCTGTCCTGAAAAGCTGTCATATAGAATTGATGGGCATATACTTTCCCAGACAAGAAAAACCTAAAGGAGTTCATCACCACCAAACCATTATTATATGAAATGTTGAAGGGTCTTCTTAAAGAAAAAGAAGGTAAAAAATATGGACAAACTGGCAATAAATACATATTTATCGACAATAGAATCTACAAAGAAAATGAACAAGCAGAACAGAAACATTCTCATAGATACAGAGAACATTTTGTTGATTGCCAGGTGGAAGCGGGGTTGAGGGAATGGGTGAAAAAAGTGAAGGGATTAAGAAGACAGCAGCACACTTAGCTGTAAGCAGCACCCTCGAGTTAAACTCCCAAGCAGCTCCACAGTACAGAGCCAGGCAGACACTAAAATACCAACAGCCACTCAACTTGGGCTCCTGCAGAAGGAGGGCAGACTGGACTGAAATTGTGTGGGGACACTTGGGATTTGGAGGGCGCTCAGAGCTTTGATGAGTTACGGCCACATAGGACAGTGGTTATCTTACTCCTTCCCAGGGCTCCTTGAAAAGGCGGTGGCCCCTCCCTTGGAGATTTGCCCCACCCAGTGGCCATTGAAATGCAAATTGAGACTCATTAGCAACCAGCATCTGCCCCACCCCCTGGAAATTCCCTTACACTGAGCACCCGAGGGAGTTTTTTATTCAACTGAGATACCAAGGCTCTTCAAGTGACTGTCACTAATAGCCTCCAGGCAAAAACCTAGAAAATAACTGAACTACTCAGGAATTGCAACTCTGCAAAGGAAGATAAGACATGACAGTGGTGTTTAACTTCGGTCATCCCATGTTCATCCAAACCCAGTAGAGGGTGCCACAAACAGCAGAACACCAACACCCACAGGGAAAATTTGGCAGGCTCCAAAGACCACTGAGTTAGCCAAAATGGTGAAACAAAGAAACAAATAGCAAACGAATAAACAAGAGACCTCTACCGAAGATAAGATAAATAAAGTGCAGTTAAGCAAGTTAACAGAACTAGAATTTAGAGCCAAGATCTTGAGGAAGATCAACAGCATGTGTAAGGACATGAGCACCATGAGTCAAGATATAGAAATGTTGAAAATCAACCAGTTGAAAATTAAAAAGGAAAGAAGAAATGAAAAATGACATATCAGAAATAAAAACAAAACAAAAAAAAAAAAACAAAACAAAACATTGGAAGTTCTAAACAACAGAGTAAAGGAAGCAAAGGACTAGAACAGTGAATGAGAAGACAGGGTAGAAAAAATAAACCAATCAGAAAAACAAAAAGAAAAAATTATTATAAAACAGGAAGACAGCTTAAGAGAACTGTGGAACAACTGGAAACATAATAATATTTGCATCACAGGAGTCCCCGAAGGAAAAAAAAAAAATGAGCAAGGGTTAGAGAATATATTTGAAGAAATAGTGAAAGAAAACTTCCCTAATTTGGTGAAGGAAGAGGGCATTCAAGTTCAAGGAGAACAGAGAGCCCCAAGTAAAAAGAACCCAAACAGGCCCACACTAAGACACATAGTAATCAAAATGACAAAAATTAAAGACAAAGAGAGAAACCTAAAAGCAGCAAGAGATAAGCAACAGGTTACCTACAAAAGAACCCCATAAGGCTCTCAACTGACTTCTCAACAGAAACACTACAGGCCAGAAGGGAATGGCATGAAGTAATCAAAGTCATGAAAAACAAGGATCTGAATCCAAGACTTCTCTACCCAGCAAGGCTATCATTCAAAATAGAAGATCAAATAAAGAGCGTACCAGACAAAAAAAAGGCAAAAAGTATACATTAGCACAAAACCAGCACTGAACGAAATTTTGAAAGGATTGCTATAATTAGGAGAAATGGGAAGAAAAAAATATATACTAAACAAAAATGGCAATAAATAAGTACATATCAATAATCACCTTAAATGTAAATGGATTGAAAGCTCCAATAAAAAGACACAGAGTAGCTGATTGGATAAGAAAGCATGACTCATATATATGTTGTTTAATAGAGACCCACTTCACAACAAAAGACTCACATATGTTGAAAGTTAAGGGATGGAAAAAAATTTCCAAGAAAAGAAAAAGAAAAAAAAGCTGGGTAGCAATACTCATATCTAATAAAATAGATTTCAAAATAAAGGCCATAACTAGAGACAAAGAAGGCCACTACATAATATTAAAAGTATCTATCCAACAAGAAGATATAATCTTGATAAACATATATGCACCCAATATAGGAGCACAAACATATATTAAAAATGTTCTGGAGGACTTCAAAGGGGAAATCGATAGCAATACAATCATAGCAGGGGATTTCAATACCCCTCTGACATCACTGGAGAGATCCTCTACACAATATATTAACAAGGAAACTCAGATTACAAATGAAGCACTGGATCAAATGAATTTAATAGATATCTGCAGAGAATACTCCCCATAACTGAAGAATTCACATTCTTCTCAACTGCCCATGGGACATTCTCAAAGATAGACCACATGATAGGACACAAGCTAAGTCTCTAGAAGTTCAAGAAGATTGAAATCATATCAAGCATCTTCTCAGATTGCAATGGCATGAAAGTAGAAATCAATTGCAACAAGAACATGAAAAGACTTTTAAACATATGGAGGCTAAATACCATGTTATTAAACAACAAATGGGTTAGCAAGGAGATCAAGGAAGAAATTAAAAACTTCCTGGAAACCAATGAAAATAAACACACAACAACACAAAATCTTTGGGATGCAGCGAAAGCAGTTCTGAGAGGGAAGTTCATAGCACTACAGCCATACCTGAAGAAAAAAAAAAATCACTAATAGACTATCTAACCTTACAACTTAAAGAACTAGAAAGCAAACAAAAAGAAAACCCCTGAGCAAGTAGAAGAAAGGAAACAGTAAAAATCAGAGCAGAAATAAATGACATAAAGTCCAAAAGAAAAAAAAATTCAAAGAAAGGATCAATGAAACAAAGAACTGGTTTTTCAAAAAAAATAAACAAGATTGATGGACCGCTAGCTAGACTCACCAAGAAACAAAGAGAGAGAACCCAAATACACAAAATCAGAAATGAAAGAGGAGAAGTAACAACTGACACCACAGAAATATAAAAGATTGTTAACAACTACTATGAACAATAATATGGCAAAAAATTTTGACAATCCAAGTGAAATGGACAAATTTCTAGAAACACATAGTCTCCCAAAACTAGATTGGAAAGACATACAAAACTTGAACAGACCAATAATAACTATTGAAATTGAAAATGTAATCAAGACTCTCGCAGCAAACAAAAGCCCAGGCCAGGATGGCTTCATGGGGGACTTTTACCTCACATTCAAAAAAGACCTAACACCCATTCTCCTCAAACTATTTCAAAAAATTCAAGAAGAAGGAAGATGTCCAAACTCATTTCATGAGGCCAGCATAATTCTTATTTCAAAACCAGAAAAAGATATCCCTGTTGAACATAGATGACAAAATCCTGAACAAAATACCAGCAAATCGGATCTAGCAATACATCAAAAAAATTATTCACCATGACCAAGTGGGATTCATCCTAGGGATGCAAGGCTGGTACAATATTTGCAAATCAATAAATAAGACACACCAAATAAATAAAATGAAGAATAAAAATCACATGATTATATCAATAGATGCCAAAAAAGCCTTTGACAAAATCCAGCATCCATTTCTGATAAAATCACTCAGCAATGTGGGTATAGAGGCATCATATCTCAACATAATAAATGCCATATATGAAAGACCTATAGCCAAAATCATACTCAATGGGCAAAAATTAAAAGCATTTTCCTTAAGAACAGAAACAAGAGGAAATGCCCACCTACACCACTCTTATTTAACATAGTATTGAAAGTCTTAGACACAGCAATCAGACAGGAAGAAAAAATAAACAGATCCAAATTGGAAAGGAGGGAATAAAAGTGTCATTATTCGCAGTGACATCATACTATATGTAGAAAACCCCAAAGACTACATCAAAAATTTACTACACGTAATAATTGAATTTGGCAAAGTAGTAGGATAAAAAATTAACATCAAAAAATTGACAGCATTCTTCTACACCAATGATGAACTCACAGATATAGACACAAAACAAAGAATCCCATTTGCGATAGCAGCAAAAAAAATTTAAGATACCTAAGAATAAACTTAACCTTAGAAATAAAGGACCTCGTCACAGAAAACTACAGGATATTAAAAAAAAGAAAAAGAAAAGAAATAGAGGATGATATAAAAAGTGGAAGCACATACCTTGTTCATGGATTGGAAGAATTAAGATCATTAAAATGTCCATGCTACCTCAAGCAATCTACAGATTCAATTCAATCCCCATCAAAATACCAATGACATATTTCACAGAACTAAAACAAATACTTCAAAAGTTCAAATGGAACCAAAAAGATTTCGAATAGCCACAGCAATCGTAATAAAGAAGAACAAGTTTGAGGTGATACCTCATAATTGTTTTAATTTGCATCTCTCTGATGATTAGTGATGATGAGCATTTCTTCATGTGTCTCTTCGTCATTTCTATGTCCTGTTTATAGAGGTGTCTATTCAGGTCCTCTGCCCATTTTTTAATTGGGTACTTTGTCTTCCTTTTGATGAGTTGTATGGGCACTCTCTATATATTGGAAATTAACCTCTTATCTGATATATCATTGGAAATGATGTTCTACCATACAGTGGGTAGTCTTTCCATTTTGACGATTGTTTCTTTTGGTGTGCAGAAGCTTTTGAGTTTGATGTAGTCCCATGTATTCATTTTCTCCATTGTTTCTGTTGCCTTAGAGGATGTATCAGTGAAAATTCTGCTGCGTATGATGTCCAAAATTTTGATGCCTACATTTTCTTCTAAAACTTCTATGGATTCACGGGTCATATTTAAGTATTTATTCATTTTGAGTTTATTTTTGTTTTTGGTGTAAGTTGATGGTCTAGTTTCATTTTTTTGCATGTATCTGTCCAATTTTCGCAACACTATTTATTAAAGAGGCTGTCTTTACTCACCTAACATCTATCAGAATGGCCGCCATCAACAAATCATCAAACAACAAGTGTTGGCGAGGGTGTGGAGAAAAGGGGACTCTAGTACACTGCTGGTGGGCATGCGGACTGGTGCAGCCACTGTGGAAAACAATATGGTGTTGCCTCAAAAAATTAAAAATTGAACTGCCATTTGACCCAATGATCCCACTTCTAGGAATATACTCTAAGAAGCCTGAAATACCAATCAGGAAGAATATATGTACCCTCGTGTTCATAGCAGCACTATTTACAATAGCTAAAATCTGGAAGCAGCCCAAGTGTTCATCAGTAGACGAATGGATAAAAAAGCAGTGGTACATATACACAATGGAGTACTATGCAGCTGTAAGAAAGAAAGATCTCTTATTCTTTGAGACGACATGGAGGGACCTGGAAAGTATTATCCTAAGTGAAATAAGCCAAGCAGAAAAAGACAAATACCACATGATCTCACTTATATATGGAATATAATGAACATAACAGTCTGAGGAATATGGTAGACCCAGAAACATGGAAGTAGGGCATAGACTGCCATCCCTCAGAAGAGGGGTTTGAGGGGTGGAAAGAGATAAACCACAGAACTTATATGCATGTAAGCATAACCAATTGACATGGAAAACAAAGCAGGGGACGGGGCGGGGGAGATGAGGAGGGGGTGCCAATGGGGTAAAAGAGGAGAAAGACCTGTAATAAAAAAATTAATATAAAATAAAATACTTTTTAAAAAATTAGTAGTTTGGCACAGGACAGCAAAGTTATGAAAAATGTTACAAATCATTGTGTTTGAGTAGGGTAGTATTGCTGGCTAAGTAAAAATTCAATGTCTGATGCATTCAACAGTGAACTTTTAACCTAATCAGTGTAATTCAGATTGTGGAATTCAAACCAATTAGTGTACACATACACATACTGGGAAATATAATATGGATTGTAGCTAATAAAATCATGAGCCAAAGAAGTAGCTGAAACACAAATAATAATGACAAAAATAAAGTGAGATACCCATCCACTGTTTTAGTAGGCATGTGTTACAATCATATCTTCCCACCATCTTTTGAAAAGCTTTTCTGTATTTGAGGAAATCCCCACTTCATAAGTCCTGCCTCTGTAATGTTGAAGTCTGAACTCAAATGTCCAGCATCCTTTACAACAAGCATGAAGTCATGTGGCTTAGGCCCCATGATCAGATATATCTAGGAGATACTTCAATTTGGAAGTAAGCAAAAAAGATGCAATCTTGGTATGGAGTTTCTGTTTGTGCCAGCACAGATAATAGCCAAGGCATTTGGTTTTTAAATGGCAGCGCCATCTAATGCTACAAATTTGAGTTCCTGATGCAGAAATAGCATTGTGGCTAGCAGTAGAAATTGCTGAGTAGTCAAATTCTTGGCATTTAGTGTTTGGTTGGTTGGTTTTTCTTCAGGTGGTTTTTCTTCAGGCTAGTTCTGGAATGTGGCTTTGAACATTTCCTTAGGAAATAATTATTTGAACTAGCCTCTTTGTTTTTACCTGTAATCTTGTTGTTGTTAATTCTCACCTGAGGATTTTTTTAAAATTGATTTTTAGAGAGAGTGGATGAGAGGGAGGGAGAGAGAGAGAAACATTGATGTGAAAGAAACACATCAATATCAATTGGTTGCCTCCCGTATACTCCCTGACCAGAGCTGAGGATTGAACCTACAACCCAGGTATGTGTCCTTGACCAGAAGTCAAACCAGGACACTTTGGTGCATGAATCAACACTCTAACTACCGAGCTATGCTGGCCAGGGGTTTCCCGTAATCTTTTTTAATTGAACCCACCAAATTATATTCTGGTTGTAACTTCTTAATGTAGTATTATAAGTATCTCCCTGCTTAGTTCTTCTAGAAGCCAAGTAGTGAATGATCAAGTTTGTAGCTATCAAGAGATAAGAAAAATCAATACAGACTTTAAGGAAAGTAAATACAGAAACTCAAATGGAATAGACTTTCCTGGGTAGCTCACATTTTATTTGACTTCTTTGCTTTTACATTGCACCCACTTTGAATTCTCAGTTGGCTCTTCATAGTTCCCCAAATATAACCAACACTACAACACATGATTGGAAGTAGATATTTTCTATGAAAATGTCATGGACAGATAAAGAAGAGGTCGCATTATACATCTCAAAATAGCACATTATGTTACCATTAGACACTTTTATTCCTTTCCTAAAGACCTTTTCTGTCTGATGGAAAGGACAAAAGGAGTGGATTCTGATTTCAAGAACATAGAAATTTTAAACTATATTTTAAGCGAAGAATGCCTTGAAAATACACTTCTCATAGAATGGGCACCATATACTTACAAATTCTTCTATTTTAAACATTTGGGCAAAACTCTAACACTATGTCAATTTTAATGAGTATTAGCTATCTGGAGATTATTTTATCTTATTTTCATTTTTATATGGGAATACAAGCAACAATAACTGTGGAGAAATGGTGAAAGTGAAAGCAACAATTGTTTTTTTCCGTCTATTTTTCTGTATGTCTCGTAATGTGTGTGTGTGTGTGTGTGTGTGTGTGTGTGTGTATGTATTATGCAGGGACAGAGAAGTTACATAGATGCATTTCAGTAGCCATGGGCAGTATGTTTTTGTGAATTTTCCTGTTGTGTCTCCCAATCACTTAAAAGTTTCATGCTAATGGGCTTACCCATTACAACCTTCAGAAAGATCAGGACCCTGGTCCTATATAAAAGCCAGAGATAGTCTATTTTCCCCATAGCCGACTGCCTGTATTTGTTTTCATTAGCATAAATAAAAACAAATGGAATACCTAGGTGTCCTAGGCAGAAGGGGTGCTATGCCCTGCTGCTCTCTGCATTGCCGCAGCCTACAGACTTCTGAGCTCATTCAGAAACCTTGCCAATAGAGGGATACTTCCACTACAGCTCTCCCCTTCAGAAGCTCTGGGCATATTATTTTGAATTATTTCATAAGAGAAGACTCTCAGCCAATCAAAATGCAGCAGTAATATTAGCTCATTTTCAACCAAATGATAGCTTTGTAGAATAAAAGTCTCCTCAGATCTTACCATTTCTAGTCTGCTTGTTTCCTTAGCCTAAATTTAGTCTCCATCTTGAGAACACTAAATCTATGTTGCTGTGTCTGGAATTTTGTATGAACAAAGGATCTCATAAATATCTGCAGTTAATTGTTGGAATGTGTGTTTACATGTTCCTTTTCTGTTTTGAAAACTCAGGCTCAACTCAGCCACATCAAAAAGCTGCTTCCCCCCAGCAGATGTTCTGGCAGTCAATGTGTTCTTGTCTGCACTCATTTGTCTCACTTGGCTATCCATCTCCACAATACAAAATAACCTGGAAATGCAATTCTTCTTCTTCTTCTTCTTCTTCTTCTTCTTCTTCTTCTTCTTCTTCTTCTTCTTCTTCTTCTTCTTCTTCTTCTTCTTCTTCTTCTTCTTCTTCTTCTTCCTTCTCCTTCTCCTTCTCCTTCTCCTTCTCCTTCTCCTTCTCCTTCTCCTTCTCCTCCTCCTCCTCCTCCTCCTCCTCCTCCTCCTCCTCCTCCTCCTCCTCCTTCTCCTTCTCCTTCTCCTTCTCCTTCTCCTTCTCCTTCTCCTTCTCATTCTTTCTCCTTTTCCTTCTTCTTCTTCGCCTCCTCCGCCTCCTCCTTCTTTTTGGTTCGTTCGTTTGTTTGTTAATTATCACTTAAGGATATTTTTCCATTGATTTTTAGACAGAGTGGAAGGAAGGCAGGTGAGGGGGTGGAGAGAGAAAGAAACATCAATATGAGAGAGACACATTGATTGGTTGCCTCCTGACCGGGGCTTGGGATTGGACCTGCAACCCAGGCACATGCCCTTGACCAGGATTCAAACCTACAACCCTTCAGTCTGTGAGCCGATGCTCTAGCCACTGAGTAAAACTGGCCAGGGCAATGCAATTTCTTCTTTTCCCTCTCAAGTCCTCTCCAGTCATGACTTTTCCACTGCTTCATTCCACAAACTGCAACTACCAGAGTTCTGTATCATTTGCTGAATTGAAGTTATTTCTGCTTCCATGGTTCTTCACAGTTGGACATTAAAAACATCGATGACTAAAGCCTTAATTTTTTTCTCCTCACACCATCTCTCCATACTCAAGCTTTTCTGTCACAGTGAGAGACATGACTACTACAAAAACGTAGTTGGCTATCAAGAAAGTCATAGAGCAATATTTGACTTTATTTTCTCTAATATTTAAAGTAATCACTATATGCTGAAGAAACATGTCTAATTTATATCACCTTACCAATTATTAGAGTCAAATGCCTGTTCCTATCTCAATTCAAGCTCTTGTAATAGTATCCTCACTGATCATAACATCTGAGGCCTTAATTCGATAAATGTTTACTGGTAGGTGAGGAAGCATTTACTAAATTGCTCCTGAATGTAGATTACCTATTTGTCTATATTCTCAGGCCTTTAAAGAAGTGTGAGGACCACATATTTTTTTTTGTTTTACAGAGAGAAGTAATTCCTTTCCTTTTTCCTCCAAATGGTCCTGCAATCAGACCCCTCAGGTAAATGTGGGAGTCAAAAATGGGAATGAAAAGAGGAATAAACATATGATTTGAGGAGGGGAATAATCTGAGAGAGGTCATAGCTTTGTGACTGATCAACATTACCTGGACATTAGGGAAGTAAGTTTACCTGTGTCAGGTTGTGAAATTTGACAATGTGTTATAAATCAGATATTTTCTTCGGTTAATAAACTCTTACATATTCTGTGCCAACTACTGTTTTTAAAATTTTGGGAGGTACAAAGTTTCAATTTCTTCCTCTTCATTTATTGCAGGTTTCTGCCTTGACTGAGACCTCCACCCTCTCCAGCAGCCACCTGCACAGATAAGCCTATAGCAGCTTCAAAAGGGGCAGAAGCATGGCTGGTGTGGCTCAGATGGTTGAGCATCATTCCATGAATGAAGAGGTCACTGGTTTTATTCCCAATCAGTGCACATGCTTGGATTGCTGGCTTGATCACCAGTAGGGGTTGTACAGAAAGCAGCTGATCAATGTTTTCTCATCGATGTTTCTATCTCTCTCTCCCTCTCCTTTCCTCTCTCTGTAAAAAATAAAATAAAATAAAATAAAATAAAAAAAGTCAGTAAAATATAATTTTTAAAAGTGGGGGCAGAAAATTAGGAGGATAAATGTGGCTCCTCAAACCATCAACTGAAATTTCAATATCTGGTTGGATTCTCTCTGGGGTTCTAAACACCTCAGTGTATCTACACTGTCTCCTCCGTCCATCTGAGTGGTTCTCAAACTTGGGTGCATTTCAGAATAGCTGGGAAACTGAAAAAAAAATAAATTTAACATCTAAAATTATTGAATTGGTAAATTCTATATTATGTAAATTTTTCCATAATAGAAAAAAATGTAGTGGGTCTTCTATCCTCAAGGAGGTGGAGTATAACTATTCACCCTTTATGTGTGGGCTGCACCTAGTACCTTTATTCCAAAGAGGACAGTATGGAAAGGGGGAAGAAAGTGGACAAAACTAACAAACTTCAGCCAGGTGATCAAGGTCAACATCAGCAGTGAAAGCCATGTTGAAACTATGTACTCCAGATATTATGTGATGAAAATGGCATTTAACCTCTTCAGTTTTTCTCTCCAAAATCTATAACCCCAGGCTAATTATGGGGAGATTATCAAAACAATCTCAAATGAGAGACAGGCTACAAATCATCTAGCTAGTAAACCTCAAAATTGTCAAGGTCATCAAAAACAAGAAAAGTGTGAGAAACTCACAACTCAGAGAAGCTTAAGGAGACATGACAACTAGATATAATGTAGGATTCTGGATGGGATTTAACAGAGAAAACAGACATTAGGAAAAAGCTGAGGAAATCTGAATAATTCATTGATGTTAATTAATAATGATGTTTCAGTAACAGTTCATTTTTACAAGCGTTCCATACTAATAAAAGGAATTAATAAAGGAAACTGAGTGTGGGGTACATGGGAGATCTCTGTACATTTTTTTCCCAATAGTTCTGTAAATCTAAAACTGATCTAAATAAAAAGTTTATTAAATAGATAAATATGTTTGTATCTCATCCAAGGTAAATACATATCTTTGGATGTGAGGGTCTAGGCAAGTGCAGTTTTACAAGCTTATCCAAGGGATTCTGATGCACAGTGAAATTCAAGAATTATAGGTTCATCTGCCCCTCTTCTCTGCAGGTCAAGATTCCGATGTTATCTTGCTGTCTCATTTCACTAGCTTAAGCCTTCCTTAGTTCTAACAGGCAGATTTATCAATTAGCCTGATCTCGTGGCCCAGATCCAGCCATTTCCATTTTATAATGAAGGTTAGCTTAAGCTGGGGCTGGAATTTGTTTTTTCCCGTACACCACCCAGACTTGAAATGATGTTCTATAATCCCTGACTCCTCCCAGTCAGCCATAACCCAGTTGTATAAGAATTTGCTTCTATGTCAATTTCTTTCCTGTGGTCTCTTCAGGGAACTGCTCATATCAAGACACCTTCTTGAGTATGGGCCTCAAACTTCTTATGTAGACACCCTATCTTTGGTAGTTGCCTTATGGCCACTAATTAGATACTGATGAGGATAGGCAAGGCCTCGATTCTGCCTGACGTCTGTGTCACTGATTGAAAGTTGCCAAAAGTTTCCCCAAGAAGGTACCATATGCTAGGTGAGACCTCCTGAGGTATATATCATGAACTCACTAATTTCCTACCCAAGCACTGTAGGTTCTGGGTGAAGTTTTTCAATTTACATTTGGAATATTAGAAATGATTCTAGCTCAATTTCATCTTGGTGGCCCTCTTTTGCTCATTATAACATACTGAATCTTGAGCTAACTCTCACTATAACAACAGTTCTGTCAAGCCAAACGTCCCTTTTTTCTGATTTTCAAGTTGTACCTCTAATATATCTGTCAACTTGTTATCCAAATACTTTAGTCTGGTAACACTTTCACATCTTCATTTACTCCATTCTACTCCATTTCATCTATATATTCTCCTTGATCCTCTTTTTTTCCTGCCATTACTAATAAAATTCCTTCAATTATCTGTCCCACCAATATTACCAGACTTTTGAAGAGAACCTGTAATTTGAAAAAATAGACCAAAAAAAAAACCCACAAAGAAATAGGGGAAAAAAGAGGATTTTAGAAGAAACAGAGAATACAGGAAGTAGAATAAAATTTAAAAGAGAAAGAAAACACCTATAATTATTATCCTGAAGAGAGGAATGAAAATATTTTATCTCTGAAACAGAAACAAAACCCTACATTAAAACATGTAAAAATAAGAAAGAATTCTTCAAATTTAAAATTTGATACAGAAAATATAAAAGGTTATTTGAAAAGTTTTTTTTTTTTCTTTCTTGTGCTTTCATTTCTGGGTAGGGAATTGATAGGTATACTTGAACATCTTGCCTCCTTGAAATGAACAAATCAGGCAGAGTCTTCTTTACCTTTTGCTATTGAATGTGTAGGGCCCTTCTGGGGTTCTTGACCATGTAGCTGGTTGGATAAATGGACCTAAAATATACACTGTATAGTCAGTCATTTCTCTGAAGGGCCACCTGAGCAGGTGGCTCCTAAAGTAAAGATTTAGGATGAAAACCAGAAAGTTTCTTTTGAACCTCAGGCCCAAATCAGATTCTTAAATCCAGATCTTACCTTGAGCTTTGTACTTGGTTATTTTGGGATTAACTCTCAAGCTACTAATAGAGTCTTACTTGGACCCATATGATTTCTGATCTTTCTATGCTTGCTTCAACAAACAGAATCCCAGATGGGAAAAGAGGTGAATGGTAACCAGAGCCCTTGATATGTGCTTTCCCCCAGTAACAAAATAAAGTGTCAAAAAACTAAGGCATGTCTCAAACATGAACGTTTGAGGAAATTTTAGTGACCTAAAATAAATATATTATACTCCCAACATTGCATATCAAGGCACTATGTGCCTCTATGGTCTATTTTCTCAGAGGTATACCCCCCTACCAACTGTTCTTATCAACTGAAACAATAACAACAGCAAAAACAAAAAAACCTGTTTTATGGGGTAACTATTTTGTGTCAGGCATTGTGCTAAATACTTTACAAATGCTGTTTCATTTGACCATCATAAAATATATTCCAAGAGGCAAGTAAAATTCCTATCTCCATTTTACAAATTAAAAAACAGGCAGAGATCAAGCAAATTGCCCATGATATAGTAGGGAAGGAACTCAAAAATATATAGGATGACTTCTTTCAGTCTATATTCTCATTCCTAAACTTGTTTTTCATGGTGCCTTTGCGAACACTGGTTCTTTGTTTAGAGTCTCTCTCCCTTTCATTTCTCTATTGAAAGCTCATTGGTTACTCAAAAATCAAATCAAATGTCATTTTTTTTTTCAAGGAAATATTCCTCTTTCAAAAGTATTCTCTCTCTCCTCAGTATTCTCATCAACTTTTTAAAAAAAATGTCTTTATGATTTAGGTCAGGTTTTCCAGAAGCAGATCCAAAAATGAAGTTCTGTGTGCAGGTATTTTATGTAGGGAGTGATCCCAGGAGAAACTGATAAGGGAGTGATGAAGTCAGACACAGAAGGAGAGGAAGCCCCAGCTTCAGTTTGATCCTGCAGGGGAGTTCTGAAGTATAAGTTACAACTCAGAGTTTATCTGGACCCTAGGCAAGGAAGCTAAAATGTCCCCCTAACCTGCCAATCATTGGCTAAACCCTTCATCTCTGAAAAATAAAAATTCCAGGCATTTCAGGATTTAAGTATTGCAAGGTAAACTGGCTTTAATATACAAGGGACGTTTTCTAGTAAGTATGAACATTATGGGCCCTTAGAAGCAAAATAATCCAAAAACTGGGGTGAGGATCACAAAAATGGTAAAAGTAATCTTAGGGTATCTGAGAAGAGTCCCAATAGTGCCTGGCAATCTCTGTAATAGAATTTATGAATTACTGCTCTGTTATTTATTTAAGTATGTGTTTTCTTTACTAAACTATTTGATAAAACCTCCTGCATCTTTTTATTTGCACCTAACACAATTTATTTAAATGTATTTCACCCTAATTAGGAAGAGAAGCCATGGCAAAAACTATGAATTCTCAATTCATTTTTTTGGCTTCTTTGAAAATTCCTCAATTCCTACCATCTATGCTCAGTTCCATTTTTGTTAAAATCCCCAAAGACAACATTCTCTACTGAAAGTTCCCTTTTAAATATGATGAGGGGAAAGCACAGAGGATTTAGCTAAGGACTACCTTCAAGGGATGTTTCTTTTAAAAAAATAGAGAACTCATTGCTGAATAACCAAGTTATCCATTCTGCCACTCCAGAACCAAACATGTTTCTGCACTTTCGACCCCATGCCTTTCTACCTTTCTAATCCCAATACTGAATAAAGAAAATTTGAATGTGACTTTGTAAGGGATATAAGGAAAAATTGGCTAGTATAATCATTGTCATAAATGAATACCTCATTTTGTAACATCAAGACGGAGAGAAACCTCTACATGTTGAGTTGCTGTCATGACAACTGAGAATTATGAATTTCTGTAAGTGAGACAATCTTCTCAGAGGTTCAGATAACCATTTTACATCACAGTCTGCTCAGGTCTGGAAGATAACACTAATGCAGAGCCACTTGATTTTCACAGAATTCTGATAGCAGAAACTGAAATAATCATGGATCACTGAAATTACTTGTGTTATAAAGTAGAAGCGGGAGATCACTCTTTATCAAATTTCTGAACATAATAATGTTTAATATTATTGAGTGCTTACTGTTAGCCACCCAATATGAGAGTGTTAGAGATGCGTTATCTAGCTTGTGCTCATAACTGCCCTTTGATGTAAATACTTAACATCATCCCTATTTTCTAGATGAAAAAACTGAAATCTGGAAACTTAAATCACATGACCAAGGTCAGACAATCTAGAAGTTGTAGAGATCTGAGATCTGAATATAAGAAAAAAGGACTGATGTCAGCATCTGCTCTCAGAACATTCTGTCTTTCTGCCTCTCCACACAGGATCAGAATGTGTGTCTCTTTCATAAAACTCTGTCTTCAATATATCATGCAATAATTTTGAAAGTTCCACACTGAAGATTATGTTCCTCCAAATGGATCCTTAAAATATCTAAACAGCACTGAACACAGACCTCTTAAATCCCTGATCATACACAGCTCTGCTAAAGTTTATGTTAATTATAAATAGAATATTGGGGTGTAAAAATAATAGAAATAAGAATGAAGGGAAGATAGTTCCAATATGGCTGAAGAGTAAATGGAAGCTCTGTTCACTTGTTCCCAGTCCTATACCAGAGTTGCAGCAAAATTACAGAGCAATAAACTTGAAAAACCAGTTGAAGTGTAGCTGATTTTAAATATTATAACAAAGGAGCATAGAAGAAGCCAAGAAGAGACTGGTGGGAATGGTGGAAACATGGTGAAGGTGAACCCCCTCTTGCAGGTGTGGTGGCTGAGAAAACAGAGGGATATCAGAGATATTGTGGCTGCACAACTCCCTCCCACTAGGAGTGTGCTGTCTCAACCCCAGGCAGGTATCCCCAACCCCGAGCACCAGAGACAGGAAGGGGAAGCTGTGTAGCCTAAGGAGGTAGGAATCAGTGGGGATTCTGTCCACCTGGGAGACTTTCACCATACCATACCATATCAAGGAAGGAACACTCTTATTGTTACAACACCAGTTTGGGAAATTTGCTCTGGTCTATGACTGATGGAGAGGCCATGCAGCCTTGCTTGAGTCTGGCAGAGGGGTCTGTTCGCTATACACAGCAGTTACTTTGAGAAGCACTCTATTATCTGGAAAGGTTTTTGGAAGAGAGCTAGTCAGTGACTAAAATGTGTGACTTGGGAAAGAAGGTTGGTCTTGCCCAGCTTGAGTGCATAGACAGCGCCCCTCCCCGCACCTGCAGAACTGCTTAGTCTGTCCCATACTGCTGGGTTCAATGGCACAGAGGAACAGCACAACCTGGGATTTTCACCTTGCCCTGCTCAGTTTGACAACATTGAAGAGCATGACTTTTAATCTGTTCAGAGCCTGGGCAGATCTGGAAATTTCGGCCCTGCCCTGCTGTGACCAGCCATGTGGGAGAGACTAGAGTGTGGACTGAGGCTGATTTTTGGGCCCCTCCTGCTTGCTTTGGTGGTACAAGGGTTCAAGAGAGCCACACAGAGCTGGGTTTTTTGAGACTCTGTATCCTTGTGTGGCTTCTGTTCAGGTGTCTGATGGGCAAGTACTGGGCTCTGTGACTGCATTGTGAGGAGGTATATCTGAGCTCCCCTGTGAGTTCACCCATGCTGTCCTGGGAAGGAAAGGAAGTGGGCACCACCCCCAACAGGAGACTATTTGAATCAGCCCTGTCAAGTCCTGGATAATCCAGCTGAGCAAAGCTCCATGGGGGAAGGGAGAGTGACTCAGAACAGAAATATTCAAAGTGCAAGACCGGTGGAAGAACCAACCTCTGGGTTCCAGATGCCCTACCTGCTGGACTACTAGGGTTTTGGCCCTGCCAAGGTCAGGGGAAGAAATCCAGGACACACTCAGACTTTTGGTTTTAGACAGAGAAACATACCCACTATCTTCCCTGAAGTCTTCCCTTCATGGGAAATCCAGTGACTCTACCATCCCCAATTCCACCAGTCTCTTTCAGGGACTGAGCCTTTTCAGTTACTAAACCTGAACAGGTTGAGGCAGGTGGAGGCAGATTTCAGGGTGCCTTAGGACATTTGCTAACCTGCCCCTGGGCCCTGTGTTGGTAAAAGCCAACCTTGGAGGGTGTCATGGTTTATCCTGTGCACAACCAGGCCCAGCAGAGGCAGCCACAAACTATGAATCACGTGTTGCTTCAGACAGTTTGTTAAGGGCCAGGCGTGGACAGTGTCTAACATTGGCTTACAGCAGAGAACCACCTGGGAGGCCTGAAACTCCAGCCAGTTTTAGACAACATCGGATTAAGATCGAATAAGCTTCACAAAGTGCATATTCGAATGGTGGATTATAGCAGCAGGCACTAAACTCTGCTGAACTGAACTTCACTTTTTTCTATTTTATTATTTTCTTTATTTATTTTCTTTTGTATTTTCCTTTTCTTCTCTTTTTTCTTTCATATTTCTTATTTCTCTCTTTTCTTTTAATATTCAAATTTTTCCTTTCTCTTTTTATTAAATTTTTCTTTTCCTACTCTTAATTTTTAATTTTTCTCTTCCTCCTTTCCATTCATATTATTCTTTCTTTTTCTTTTTTCTTCTCTTCTTTTTTGTCTTTTATCATAATTTTTATTTTCATAGTCTTTGTTGTTTGTTTTGTTCTTTGTTTTCTTTTGTCTTTTTTTTTTGCTCTCTCAGCACCTGTACAACAGTTTGCATGATGTAGTTGGCCAGCTTGAGCATTGATCCCATCCATGAATGGGCCAACAGTATTCAAGACCCAATTACAACAGGAAGACCCACAAAACTCACACAAGGGACATTCCTAGAGCATCCTGCTTAGGATACCAAGGAGACCGCACTACTGCATCCCACAGAACACCAACTACATAATGCCATGCCATGAAGACTAGGAGTTTTAGCAGTTACATCTAATACATAGAAATAAACAAGAGATAACTAAAATGGGGACACAAAAAAAAAAAACAAGCCCAAATGAAAAACAGGAAGAATCACAAAAAAAAAAAAGAGCTTGATGAAAAGGAGGCAAGCAATTTATTAGATACAGAGTTCAAAGAAATCCTTATAAATATGCTCAAGGAACTCAGTGATAATGACAGGAACTCAGTGGGAACTACAGTAGCATGAAAAAAGACACAGGAATCATGAATAAGAACTAGTCAGAAATGAAGAATACCATATATGACATCAAGAATACATGGGAAGAAATTAAAATAGGACTGATGAAGCAGAGAATTGACTCAGAGATTTGGAAGACAAGGCACAAAAAACATCCAATCAGGGCAGCAAAAGGAAAAACAATAATTAAAAAATGAGGATAGTTTAAGGGAACTATGAGACAATATGAAATGTAACAACATCCATATCAAAGGGGTAAGAGAAGGAGAAGAAGTGAGCAAGGGATAAATAAACTTTAAAAAAATAATGACAGGAAATGTTCTCATATTGGTGAAAAAAAAGTCACATGATTTCAGGAAGCACAGAGACTCCTAATCAAGATGAACCCAAAGAGACCCACAACAAGAGTCACCATAATTAAAATGACAAAGGTTAAAGATGAAGGGAGACTGTTAAAGGTAGCAAGTGAGAAATAGTTAGTTACCTACAAGGGAGATCCCATTAGGCTGTCAGCTGAATTCTCAATAGAAACATTTTAGGCCAGAATGAACTGATATGGAGTATTCATCCTAATGAAAAGTAAGCACCTGGAACCAAGACTATTATATTGAAACATGCTATCACTTAAAAATGAAGGCAAAATAAAGAGCTTCCCAGACAAAAAAACAAATAAACAAAAAACAAAACAAAACAAAAAAACTAGAGGAGTTCATTACCACCAAACCAGCATTACAAGAAATGTGAAAAGCAGTGCTTTAAAAAGAATAATAAATAGAGACAGAGGGAAAAATGGGCAGAAAAAAAGGCAATAAATAATAAGCTATGAATAATAACCTTAAATGTAAATGGATTAAATGCCCCAATCAAAAGGCATAAGGTAGCTGAATTCATAAGAAACCATGACCCGCCCTGGCCAGTTTGGCTCAGCGGTTAGAGCATCAGCCTGCAGTCCAGAAAGACCCCAGTTTGGTTCCCGCTAAGAGCACATACCTCGGTTGCAGTTTGTCCCTGGCCCTGGTTGGGTCGTGCAGGTGGCAACCACTCGATGTGTCCCTTTCACATTGATATTTCTCTCTCTCTTTCTCCCTCCCACTCTATCTGAAAATATGGAAAAATGTCCTCAGGTGAGGATAACAAAAAAAAAAAAGAAAGAAACCATGACCCCTCTATATGCTGTCTACAAGAGACCCACCTCAGAACAAAAGATTCATGCAGGCTGAAAGTGAAGAAATGGAAAAAAATATGCAATGCAGATGAAAATGGAAAACAAAAAAAGCTGAGGTACCAATACATATACTTGACAAAATAGACTCAAAACAAAACAAAAAATGGCCATAAAAAGAGACAAAGAAGGACACTACATAATAAGAAAAGAATCAATCCTTATAAACATATCTACACCCAATATAGGAGCACTTAAATATATTAAAAAATTTTGGTGTACTTTCAAAGACAGATTAATAGAAATACAGTCATAGTAAAGGATTTTAACCCCTACTGTCATCAATGGATAGATATTCTTGACAAAAAATCAACAAGGAAACAACAATCTTGAGTGACACACTATATTGGATAGATTTAATTGATGTTTGCACAAAATTTTATCCCCAAACTAAAGAATATACATTCTTCTCAAGTGCACAGGGAATATTCTCAAAGATAGAGCATATGTTAGAACACAAAATGAGTCTAAACAAATTCAAGAACATTGAAATCATTCCAAACATCTTGAATTACTATGGCATGAAACTAGAAATAAACTACAACAAACAAACAAACAAATAAAAAAAAAATAAAACAACCACTCAAAAACACACCTCACACATGGAGGCTAAATAGCATGTTATTAAATAATGAATAGGTAAATAATAAGATCAGAAAAAATAATAAATTGCCTGAAAATAAATGAAAATGAACATATAACACCCCAAAATTTATGGGACACAGAAAAAGAAGTCCTGAGAGGCAATTTCACAGAATTACAGGCCTACCTCAAGAAGCAAGAAAAATCTCAAATAAACTATCTAGTTTTACATCTAAAACAACTAAATAAGAACAAGAACAGCCCAAAGTAAAAGGAAAAAAATAATAAAGATCAGAGTGAAAATAAATGACATAAAAACTAAAAAAAAATACAAAAGGTCAATAAAACTAAGAACTTGTTCTTCAAAAAGATAAACAAGATTGATGAACTTTATTTATTCTCATCAAGAAACAAAGAGAGAGGATAAAAATAAATAAAATAAGAAAGGAAAGAGGAGAAGAAACAACTAACATCAATAAATACAAAGGATTATAAGATAATACTAGGAACAACTATACAACAATAAAGTGGACCACCTGGACATAATGGACAAATTTCTAGAAACATACAATATTCCAAAACACAATCAGAAAGATTCAGAAAACCTGAATAGACCAATAATAACTAATGAAATTGAAGCTGAAGAAACAAAACAAAACAAAAAGAAACAAACAAACAAAAATCCTCCCAGCAAACAAGAGTCCTGGACCAAATAGCTTCACTGGCAAATTTTACCAAACATTCAAAGAAGAACTACCCATATCCTCCTCAAACTATTCAAAAAAATTCAAGAGGAAAAATACTTCTAAGCTCTTTTAATGAGGTGTGCATTATCTTAATTCCAAAACCAGATGAAGACACTATAAAGTAATAAAATTACAGACCATTATCCCTGATGAATATAGATGCTAAAATCCTCAACAAAATATTAGCAAAGTGGATCCAGCAATTTATTAACAAGATCATACACCACGACCAAGTTGAAGTTTTTCCAGGGATACAAGGTTGGTATAATATTTGCAAATCAATAAATATGATATATTACATAAACAAAATGAAGGAAAAAAATCACACAATCATATTAATACATGTAGAAAATCTTTTGATAAAATTCAGCACATATTTATTATAAAAACTCTAAGCAAGACCAGCTGCTATGGCACAATGGTTGAGCATTGACCCATGCACCAAGAGGTCACTGGTTTGATATCTGGTCAGGGAACATGCCTGGGTTGTGGGCTCAATCCCCAGTAGGAGGTATGCAGGAAGCAGCCAATCAATGGTTCTCTTTCACATTAATGTTTCTATCTCTTTATCCTTCATTCCTCTCTCTCTAAAAGTCAACAACAACAACAGCAAATATATTTATGACATCTCAGCAAAGTGGGAATAGAGGGAACATACATCAACATAATAAAGGTAGTATATGAAAAGCTTACATCCATTATTATACTTAATGGACAAAAACTAAACTCATTTTCCTTAAGATTAGGAACAAGACAGGGATGTCCACTTTCACCACTCTTATTCAACATAGTAGTAAAAATTATAGCCAGAGCAATCAGACAAGAATAAGAAATAAAAGGTATCAAAACTGGAAAGAAGAAGTAAAATTGTCATTATTCACAGATAACATGATATTCTACATAGAAAACCCTAAAGATGCCACACAAAAAGACTACTAGATTTAATAAAGGGATATGGCAAATTAGCAGAATACAAAATTAATATCCAGGAATTGGTAGCATTTTTAGACACCAATAATGAGCTATCAGAAAGAAAACTATCCCATTAATTATTGTAACAACAACATAAATAAGGTACTTAGGAATAAATGTATGCAAGGAGGTAAAAGACCTCTACATGGAAAACAAGATGACATTAAAGAAAGAAGAAGGTAGATACAAACAAGTGGAAGCAGATACCATGTTCATGGATTAGAAGAATTAACGTTTTTTAAATGTTCACATTACTCAAAGAAATTTATAGATTCAACACAATTCCTATTAAAACATTGATGGCATACTTCATAGATCTAGAACAAATATTCCAAAAATTTATATGGAGTCAAAAAAGACCCCAAACAGCTTCAGCAATCTTAAAAAGTGAAAACAAGTGGGAAGGATCACAATACTAGGTATAAAACTATACTACAATGATATTAAAATCAAAGCAGCTTAGTTTTGACACAAGGACAGGCATACAGATCACTGGAACAGACTAGAGAGCCCAGAAATCAACCCACACCTTTATGGTCAATTAATGTTTGACAAAGCAGGCAAGAGCAGACAGTGGAGTAAAAACAGTCTCTTCAATAAACGTTGGGAAAATTGGACATGTACAGGGGAAAAAGGAAACTGAACCACCAACATACACCATACACAAGAAGTAACTCAAAAGGGATAAAATAATTAAATGTAAGTTGCAAAACCATAAAAATCCTAGAAGAAATGATAAACAATAAAATGTCAGACATTTCATGTAACAATATTTTTGCTGATATATCTCCTAGGGAAAGGGACACAAAGGGAAAAAATAAACAAATGAGACTACATCAATCTAAAATGTTTCTGCACAGCAAAAGAAAACATCAACAAAATGAAAAGGGCTTACAGTATATAGGAGAAAATGTTCACCAATGATACATCTGAAAAGGGGTTAATTTCCAAAACGTACAAAACACTCATACAACTCAACAAACGGAAGACAAGTAATCCAATTTAAAAATGGGCAAAAGACTTGAACAGACAATTCTCCAAGGAAGATATAGGGCTGGCCAATAGACATATGAAAAAATGCTCAACATTCCTATTCATCAGAGAGATGCAAATTAAAACAGCAATGAGGTATCACCTCACATCTGTCTGAATGGCTGCCATCAATAAATCTACAAACAACAAGTGCTGGCGAGGGTGTGGAGAAAAGAGAACTCCAGTACACTGCTGGTGGGAATGCAGACTGGTGCAGCCACTATGAAGAACAGTATGGAAGTTCCTAAAAAAATTAAAATTGAAATTTCCTTTTGACCCAGTGATCATCCCACTTTTGAGAATATAGCCAAAGAATACTGAGACATTAATAAGAACAAATATATGCATTTCTATATTCATAGCAGCATTATTTACAATAGCCATGATTTGGAAACAGCCCAAGTGCTCATCAGTACATGAATGGATAAAAAAACTGTGGTACATTTACACAATAAAATATAATACAGTTGTAAATATAAGAAACTCTTACACTTTTGGATAGCATGGATAGACCTGGAGATTATTATGTAAGCAAAATAAGCCAGTCAGAGAAGGACAAATACTATGTGATCTTAATTATATGTGGAATCTAATGAACAAAATAAACTGACAAACAAAATAGAGCCAGAGGCATGGGTAAATAGAACAGACTGACATATCTTATAGGGTAGGGGGTTGCAGGGACTACATAAAAGAAGGTGAAGAGATTATCTAAAGAACATATATGGACACAGACAATAGTGTGTTGAAGGCCAGGGGAGGGGTCAGCTGGGGCTAGGTGGCCAAAGGGAGGAATAATGGAGGACATCTGTAGTAGTGTTAAAAATAAGAAAAAATAAGGCAAGGAAAGTGTTCATTCTGCTAAACAAAATGACGTGTTATACATGTATTTGAAAGCACTAAAATCAAGTAGTAATGTTTACTAAAATTAAAAACTATGTAGATAAATCTCCTTTTTAAATTATTTTTATTAATTCATTTTTGATACAGATGTTTCTCCTTTTTCCCCATTGACACCCTTCTCCCAATCCCCTCACCTTGGCCTGTCCCCAGCATTGTTGTCTAGGTCCATTGGTTATGCATACATGCATATAAGTTCTGTGCTTTACCTCTTTCCTCCCCCCCACTCCCTCTTCTGAGGTTTGTCAGTCTGTACCCTACTTCTGTGTCTCTGGGTCTATCTTGTTCATCAGTTTATTTTGTTCATTATATTCCACAAATAAGTGAGATCATGTGATACTTATCTTCCTCTGATTGGCTTGTGTTGCCTAAGATAATACTCTCCAGGTTCCTCCATGTTATCTTAAAGGATAAGAGCTCTTCCGTTCTTACAGCTGCATAGTATTCCACGGCTTTTGTATCCACTCAACAACTATTGATGGACATTTGGGCTGTTTCCAGATCTTAGCTATTGTAAATAGTGTTGCTACAAACATCAGATTACATATATTCTTTCTGATTGGTGTTTCAGGCATCTTAGGGTATATTCCTAGAAGTGGGATCACTGGGTCAAATGGAAGTTCAATTTTTAATTTTTTGAGGAAACACCATAGTGTTTTCCATAGTGGCTGCATCAGTCTGCATTCCCACCAGCAGTGTACTAGAGTCCCCTTTTCTCCACACCTTTGCCAACACTTGTTGTTTGATGATTTATTCATGGCGGCCATTCTGACAGGTGTGAGGTGATACCTCATAGTTGTTTTAATTTTCATCTCTCTGGTGATTAGTGATGTTGAGCATTTTTTCATGTTTCTTGGCCATTTGTATGTCCTGTTTGGAGAGGTGTCTCTTTATGTCTTCTGCCCATTTTTTAATTGGGTTCTTTGTTTTCCTTTTGTTCAGTTGTATGAGTACTCTATATATTTTGGAACTTAACTCCTTATCTGATGTATCATTGGCTATAAAGGTCTCCCATATAGTGGATTCCCTTTCCATTTTGATAGTTGTTTCACTGGCTGTGCAGAAGCCTTTTAGTTTGATGTAGTCCCATGTGTTCATTTTTTCCTTTGTTTCTCTTGACTTAGGCATTGTATCAGTGAAAATTCTGCTCTATGTGATGTCTGAGATTTTGTTGCCTACATTTTCTTGTAGGATTTTTATAGATTCATGAGTCCCATTTGAGTCTTTTATACATTTTGAGTTTATTCTTGGGCATGGTGTAAGTTGGTGGTCTAGCTTCATTTTTTGCATGTAGCTGTCCAGTTTTGCCAACATCATTTATTGAAGAGGCTGTCTTGACTCCACTGTATGCCCTTGCCACCTCTGTCAAATATTAATGGAGCATATTGTCTTGGGTCAATTTCTGAGTTCTCTGTTCCATTCCATTGATCTATATGCCTGTTCTTGTGCCAGTACTGGCTTGTTTTGATTAAAGTGGTAGATAAGTCTCTTTTCTAGAACATGTGATTTTTCATTAATCACATATGTTTACATGTAGAAAATAATGCATACATAATTCTATGGTTTAGACATTTCATTATTTCACAATGGTTTTAATTTTATCAATATATTTTAATTATGTTTTTAATTAAATAACTTTAAATTAAACTATTAATTAAACTATGTGCTACTTTTCTTAAAGAAATTATTGTTTCTGATATATACAGCTGTTAAGGGTAGACAGTTTTAAATTTCATTTGATCTTTTTTTTTAAATTATTTTTTCAGTTAAATTTAATTAACAATATTTCTCGGCAGAAAATGTTGGATGTCTGTCTTTTTATGGTATCAAAGTCTCACCAGGATGCAGATGGCATGCTTAAATTACAATATTCAAGGAGAGTTTAACAAAGAGTTTATCTACAAAGATGTTGGTCAGGTATAGGGAAGTCAGAAGGGATTACACAGTACCAAAGGCTTGTAACAATGGACAAGGACAACAAAGCCAGGGACAGGGTGGAGGTGGGGGGGAGAGTGTCAATGGGGAAAGAAACCAGACACATCTGTAACAAAAATCAATTAATTAAAAATAAAAAAATAAATAACTAAATAGTTTCTCTTTCTGTGAGTTCATCATTGGTATATAATAATGCCATTGATTTCTTGACATTAAGTTTGTATCCTTCTACTTTACCAAACTAATTTATTAAGTCTAGTAGATTTTTTATGTAGTCTTTAGGGTTTTTTATGTATAATATCATGCCATCTGTGAATAATGGTAGTTTCACTTTCTCCTTTTCAATTTTGATCCCTTTTATTTTTTCTTCCTGTCTGATTTCTGTTGCTAAGACTTCCAGTACTATGTTAAATAAGAGTCCTGAAAGGGACATGTTTGTCTTGTTCCTGTTCTTAAGGGAAATGCTTTTAGTTTTTTTTCATTGAGTATGATGTTAGTTGTCGATCTTTCATATATGGTCTTCATTATGTCGAGATATGATCCATCTATACCCAAATTGGTGAGCACTTTTATCAGAAATGGATGCTGGATTTTGTCAAATGCTTTTTCATCATCTATTGATATGATCATATGATTTTTATCTTTCATTTGTTTATGTGGTGTATCACATCTATTGATTTGTGAATATTGTATCAGACTTGCATCCCTGGGATGAATCCCACTTGGTCATGGTGGATAATTTTTTTGATGTGTTGTTGCTAGTATTTTGTCCAGGATTTTGGCATCTATGTTCATCAGGGATATTGGCTTGTAGTTTTCTTTCTTTGTTGTGTCTTTTTCTGGTTTTTGAGTTAGAATTATGTTCCCTCATAAAACAAGTTTGGAAGTCTTCCTTCTTGAATTTTTTGTAATAGTTTGAGAAGAATGGGTGTTAGCTCTTCTTTGAATGTTCAATAAAACTGCCCCGTGAAGCCATCTAGATCTGGGCTTTTGTTTCCTGGGAGAGTCTTGATTGCATCTTAAATTTCCTTAATTGTTATTGGTCTGTTAAAGTTTTCTATCTCTTCCTGGTTCAGTTTTGGGAAACTATGTGTTTCTATAAATTTGTCCATTTTGCTTAGATTGTCGAATTTGTTGCCATATGATTGTTCACAATATTTGTTAATAATCCTTTGTATGTTTGTGGTGTCAGTTATTATTTCTCCTCTTTCATTTCTGATTTTGTGTATTTGGGTTCTCACTCATTGTTTCTTGGTGAGTCTAGCTAAGGGTCCACCAATCTTGTTTATCTTTTCAAAGAACCAGCTCTTTGTTTCATTGATCCTTTGAATTGTTTTTTTTTTTTTTTTTTGTCTCCATTTATTTCTGTTTTGATCTTTACTATTTAGTCCTTCTACTTTCTCTGGGGTTTTATTTTTGTTTGATTTCTAGTTTTTTAAATTGTGAGGTATATATATATATATATATATATATATATATATATATATATGTATTGTCTTGAGGTAGGCCTGTAGTGCTATGAACTTCTCTCTCAGAACTGCTTTCACTGCATCCCATAGATTTTCTGTTGTGTGTTCTTTTTCACTGGTTTCCAGGAAGTTTTTAATTTCTTCCTTGACCTCCGTGGTAACCCAATCATTGCTCAATGGATGCTGTTTAGCCTCCATGTTTTCAAATGTCTTTGCATGTTCTTGTCATTGATTTCTAGTTGCATGCCATTGTGATCTGAGAAGATGCTTGATATTATTTCAATTTTCTTAAACTTGTAGAGACTTAGTTTGTGTCTTAACATGTGGTCTGTCTTTGAAAATGATCCATGTGCACTTGAGAAGAGTGTGAATTCTGCAGTTTTGTGGTGTAATTCTCTGTCGATATCTATTAAATCCATTTTATCTAGTGCTTCATTTAGAGTCTGTATTTCTTTGTTAATTTTATGTCCAGTGAATCTATCCAGTGATGTCAACGGGATGTTGAAATCCCCTGCTATGATTCTATTGGTGTTGATTTCTCCTTTAAAGTCCTCCAAAAGATTTTTAATATATTTTTGTGCTCTTATATTGGGTGCATATATGTTTACCAATGTTATAGTATCCTGTTGGATAGAACCTTTCAATAATATGTAGTGGCCTTCTTTGTTTCTAGTTATGGCCTTCGTTTTGAAATCTATTATATCAGATATGAGCATTGCTACCCAGCTTGTTTTTCCTTTCCATTTCTTTGGAATATTTTTTCCATCCTTTTAGTTTCAACCTGTGTGTCTTTTTTTGTGAGGTGGGTCTCTTGTAAACAACATATATGTGAGTTATGCTTTCTTATCCAGTCAGCTACTCTGTGTCTTTTTATCTGAGCATTCAAACAATTTACATATAAGGTAATTATTGATTATGTACTTATTTATTATCATTTTTGTTTAGTGTGGTTATATTTTCCTATTTCTTCTACTAATTACAGCAGTCCTTTTAACTTTTTTTTTTTTTTTTTTTGCGGTGCTGGTTTGGTGCTAATATATTCCCTTACCCTTTTTTTTTTTTTTTCTGGGAAGCTATTTGGCCTTCTATTTTGAATGATAGCCTTGCTGGGTAGAGTAGTCTTGGATTCAGATCCTTGTTTTTCATTACCTTGATTACTGCATGCCATTTTCTTCTGGTAGTGTTTCTGTTGAGAAGTCAGATGATAACCTTATGGGGTTTTCTTTGTAGGTAACCTGTTGCTTATCTCTTGCTGCCTTTTGGATTCCCTTTTTGTCTTTAATTTTTGGCATTTTAATTACTATGTGTCTTGGTGTGTGCCTGTTTGGGATCTTCTTAGTTGGGGCTCTCTGTGCTTCTTGAACTTAAATGCTTTCTTCTTTCACCAAGTTAGAAAAATTTTGTGTTACTATTCTGTAACCCTTGCTCATTTTCTTCTACTTCGAGGACTCCAAAGATGTGAATGTTATTATGTGAATGTTATTATGTTGTCCCGCAGTTCTTTCAAGCTGTCGTCTTGGTTTTTAATTGTTTTTTCCTTTTAGTTTTCTGATTTGTTGATTTTTTGTACCCTGATTTCTAAATCACTGATCTGGTCCTCTGCTTCCTCTACTCTGCTGGTTAGTCCTTCAATGTTTTCTTTATTTCTGCTATGTCATTCTTCATTTCCACTGTGTTGGTTTTCAATGCTTCTATATCTTTACTCATGGTGTTAATGTCGTTACTCATGTTGTTGAGCTTCCTCAAGATCATGGCTCTGAACTCTACTTCTGATAATTTGCTTAACTACATTTCAGTTCTCTCATCTTCAATAGATGTCTCTTGTTCTTTCATTTGGCATTTGTTTTTTAGTTTCACAATTTTGGCTATCTCAATGGGTTTTGGAGCCTACCAAATTTTCCCTGTGGGTGTTGGTGTTCTGCTGTTTATGGCTCCCTCTACTGGGTTTGGATGAGCGTGGGAGGGCCCACATTAAACACCACTGTCAAGTCTTACTTTCCTGGGTAGATTTGCAAGCCCAGGAAATATTCCGTTATTCTCTAGCTTTTTGCCTGGAGTCTATTGGTCTCAGTAACTCAGGGCTTGGAATTTAGCCCTGGTGTTCTGCATAAAAGGATTCCCAATGGGTGGGACATATGCTGGTTATTAATGATCCTCAATTTGCATTTATTTGCCTCACCTGGAAAGGGCTGAATCTTTGATGGAGGGGCTGCTGCTTTTTCCCACAGCTCTGGGAAGGAGCAAGCTGGCCAACATCCTTTCTGGCCACAACTCAGCAAAAACTTTGAGCACCCTCCAAATACCTGATGTCCCCACAGAGTGTCCCGCCCACCCTCACTCTGCCGGAGCCCCAGGTGAGTAGCTGTGGCCAATTCAGTGCTCTGTTGTGGCCCTCTATGCTGTGGAGCAGGCTTGGTATTTTAACCCCGAGGGTGCTGCTCACAGCTAAGACTGCTGCTGTCCGTGGGCTCCTAGCCCACCACCCTCCAGCACCTTGGCAGACCCTACCAGTGTCTCTGGTTATATGATCCTGTCCCACTGCTTTTCTGTTGCTTTTTTCTGACTATTTGTCCTTTTTTAGTTGTAATTTCTGTTTGGTCCTTGGAGATGCTCTGTGTAGCTGCCATTACTCTATGGCCATTTTAATACCATCTGTTTGTTAAATATTGTTGAGTCCCACATGGTCAATGGTTAGGATTCCTGATAAGATTTAAGAATAGTCGACATGCATATAGAGTTTACTCAAAAACTTAAAAATAAAACTGCTTTATTAAATCCCATTTCTGGCAATATTTCCTAAGAATTCTGAAATACTAATGCAAAAGAATATATGCACCCCTATGTTCCTAGCAGCGTTATTCACAATAATCAAGATCTGGAAACAGACCAAGTGCTGATCAGTAGATGACTGGATAAAAATCTGTGGTATATTTAAATACTATGTGGCCATAAAAAAAAAAAAAAAAAAAAAAAAAGAACTCTTACCTTTTGCTACAGCATGGATGGACATGGAGATTATCATGCCAACTGAGATAAGCCAGTCAGAGAAAGACAAATACAATATGATCTCATTCATATGTGGAATCTAAGCAACAAAATAAACTGATTAACAAAATAGAACCAGAGGCATGAAGACATGGAACTGACAGACAGTTCTCACAGGGGTGGGGGGTGGTGGAAGGGATTAGCCAAAGAACATATATGCATAACCCATAGACACAGAAAATAGTGTAGTGTTTGCTGGAAGGAAGTGGAGGTAAGTACTATGTGGAGGTGGGCAAAGGGGGATGAACAATAAAAAAAATAGTTGGAATAAGTACGATATCAGTGATCTGGAAACATAGAAGGCTGTTATGAATGCCTGTGAAGGCCCGGCTCTTATGGCTCAGTGGCTGAGCATCAACCCATGCACCAAGAGGTTGCTGGTTTGGTTGCCAGTCAGGACACATGCCCAGGCTATGGGCCAAATCCCCAGTGGGGAGAATGCAGAAGGCAGTCAATTGATATTCTCTCTCATCGATGTTCCTATCTCTCTCTCCCTCTCCCTTCCTCTCTCTCTAAAAATCAATAAAGAAAAAATAAAACATGTGATGTTTGAAGTTAGTATTTAGGGTATTCCTCATCACAATTTTATCTGAGTAATCAGAAGTGCAATATATGATGATTTCTAAAAGAATGAGCCAAATTCTGGGTAAAATGATTAGCAAACAACAAGAACACCTAGTCTACCTCTAGTTCCTATAAGTAGCATTTTAAGAGGATGCAAAGGAGGTGTTCTTCTGAGGACTCAGCTTGATTATCATTGAAACAAAAATTTAAGGAACTTGAAGAGATGAAGTAAAAGTTAGGAGGAATTTTTCTTATGACAAACTATGAGCTTCAAAGGATGTGGGATTGAGGATCAGGAAAATGTGGGTGACGAAATCAGACTTGCACATGTACAGAGCTGAACAGGGAGAAAGTCTAGATGATGATGTATTACCTGAGAGATTTGTATTTCTGGTAGTAACTAATAAAAACAGGTATAGGAGAGAGTTTGATGGGATGAAAAAAGAAAAGCGTTTAGTCCTAAAATGGTCTCTTAGAAGAAAGTAAGTGATCACTTCTATTGAGGCTAATAGTTGATATCAATGGCCCTGAAAATGTCAAGCTGTGTTGTAGATATTATCTTACCTGGAGCATGCTGAGCCTTGTCCACATATTTTATATACTATAGAGACTTGTGTTAGGCTCAGAAGAGGCCACCAGAAACTGGTGGTGTTTAGGCCTACATTAAATCCTGCTTTGGCTATTGGTGTTGTGGCCAAGGAATAAGGGTAGTATTCCTAGGCCTTCTTGCTCAGACTTTCTCTTTGAGTCCCAGGCCCCCATGTCCAACTTCTACTCAACTTCTTAATTTCAATGGAGATTTCAAAGATATCTCAAATTCAACAAGTTTAATAAAGCACTCATAAACTTCAAACATTACCACCCCAAATTTCATCCTCTTTTAGTCGTCTCTAATATTAAATAGTACAAACCAGAAATTCAAGAGTCATTTTTACTATACATGTAAAATCAATTACCTAGTCCTGCTGACTCTATTCCCACAGTATACACCAATATATCTACTTTTTCCAGTTCTTGTACAAACACTCTTTACAGATACTTCCCTGGAACAACCCATTATCTATCCTCTATTCTAGTATAACAACTTCTCAACTGGACTTGCTCCTTCAATTTTTGCTCCTAATGTAACTACCAGATTTGATCTTTTGTTAAAGAATAGTTTATTGATGTCAGTTGTTACCTCTCCTTTTTCATTTCTGATTTTGTGTATTTGGGTTCTCTCTCTTTGTTTCTTGGTGAGTCTAGCTAAGGGTTCATCAATCTTGTTTATCTTTTTGAAAAACAAGCTATTTGTTTCATTGATCCTTTGAATTGGTTTTTTGGTCTCTATGTTATTTATTTCTGCTCTGACCTTTACTATTTCCTTTCTTCTACTTGCTCTGGGGTTTTCCTTTTGTTTGCTCTCTAGTTCTTTAAGTTGTGAGGTTAGATAACCTATTAGAGATTTTTCTTGTTTTTTGAAGTAGTCCTGTAGTGCTATGCACTTCCCTCTCAGTACTGCTTTCACTGCATCCCATAGATTTTGTGTTGTTCTGTCTTCATTTTCATTGGTTTCCAGGAGGATTTTGATTTCTTCCTTGACCTCCTCGGTGACCCATTCATTGTTTAATAGCATGCTAAACGCTCAGCAGTGTGGGAATAGAGGGATCATATCTAGACATAATAAAGGCCATATATGGAAGACCTACAACCACCATCATACTCAATGGGCAAAAACTAAAACCATTTCTCTTAAGAACAGGAACAAGGCAAGGATGCCCACTTTTGCCACTCTTATTTAACATAGTACTAGAAGTCTTAGTCACAGCAATCAGACAGGAAGAAAAAATAAAAGGGATCCAAATTGGAAAGGAGGAAGTGAAATTGTCATTATTTGTAGATGACATGATACTATACGTAGAAAACCCCAAAGTTTACTAGACTTAATACATGAATTTGGCAAGGTAGCAGGATAAAAAATTAATGTCAAGAAATCAATGGCATTCCTATGCACCAATGATGATCTCACAGAAAGAGAAACTAAGAAAACAATCCCATTTACCATTGTGGCAAAAAATTAAAGATACCTAGGAATAAACTTAACCAAAGAAATAAAGGACCTGTTCACAGAAAACTACAGGTCATTAAAAAAAGAAATAGAGCAAGATATAAAACTGTGGAAGCACATACCCTGTTCATGGATTGGGAGAATTAACATCATTAAAATGTCCATATTACCCAAAGCAATCTATAGATTCAACGCAATCCCCATCAAAATATCAATGACATACTTCACATAATTAGAACAATTACTTCAAAAGTTCATATGGAACCAAAAAAACCTCGAATAGCCACAGCAATCTTGAAAAGGAAAAACAAAGTTGGAGGGATTACATTACCAGATTTCAGGTTATACTACAAAGCCGCTGTAATCAAAACAGCCTGGTACTGGCACAAGAACAGGCATATAGACCAGTGGAACAGAACAGAGAACCCAGAAATGAACCGAAGGCAATATGCTCAATTAATATTTGACAAAGGTGGCAAGAGCATACAGTGGAGTAAAGACAGCCTCTTTAATAAATGGTGCTGGGAAAATTGGACAGCTACATGCAGAAAAATGAAACTAGACTATCAACTTACACCCTACACAAGAGTAAACTCAAAATGGATAAAAGACTTGAATGTGACTCATGAATCCATAAAAATCCTAGAAGAAACTGTAGGCAACAAAATTTCAGACATAATATGCAGCAGAGTTTTCACTGACACATCACCTAAGGCAATAGAAACAAAAGAGAAAATGAACACATGGGACTACATCAAACTCAAAAGCTTTTGCACAGAAAATGATACAATCATCAAAACAGCAAGACTACCCACTGTATGGGAGCGCATAATTGCCAATGATATATCAGATAAGGGGTTAATTTCCAATACATATAGAGTGTTCATACAACTCCACAAAAGGAAGACAAAGAACCCAATTAAAAAATGTGTAGAGGAACTAAATAGACACCTCTCCAAACAGGACATTCAAATGGCTGAGAGAAATATGAAGAAATGCTCATTATCCCTAATCATCAGAGAGATGCAAATTAAAACAACAATGAGGTATCACCACACACCTGTCAGAATGGCCGCCATCAACAAATCATCAAACAACAAGTGTTGGCGAGGGTGTGGAGAAAAGGGGACTCTAGTGCACTGCTGGTGGGAATGCAGACTGTTGCAGCCACTATGGAAAAAAATATGGTGTTACCTCAAAAATTAAAAATTGAACTTCCATGAGACCCAGTGATCCCACTTTTAAGAATATACCCTAAGAAGCCTGAAACACCAATCAGAAAGAATATATGTACCCCCATGTTTGTAGCAGCACTATTTACAATAGCTAAGATCTGGAAATAGCCCAAGTGTCCATCAGTAGACGAATGGATAAAAAAGCTGTGGTACATATACACAATGGAGTACTATGCAGATGTAAGAAAGAAAGATCTCTTATCCTTTGAGCCTACATGAGGGACCTGGAAAGTATCATCCTAGGTGAAACAAGCCAAACAGAGAAAGGCAAGTATCATATGATCTCACTTATTTGTGTAATATAATGAACATAACAGTCTGAGGAATGGGGTAGTCCCAGATACGTGGAAGTTGGGTACAGACTGACAATCCCCAGAAGAGGGGGTGGTTGCGGAGAGATAAACCACAGAACTTATATGCATGTATGCATGAACAGTGGACATGGACAATCAACTGGGGAAAGGGCAGGGAGGTAGGGGAAGGTGGGAATCAGTGGGGGGAAAAGGAGAAACATCTGTAACAAAAATTAAGTTAAAAAAAAAAGAATAGTTTATTGATTTTTAGAGAGAGAGGAAGGGAAAAGAGAGACAATGATGTGAGAGAGAAACATTGATTGGCCACTTCCTGCACTCCCCCTACTGAGGATCAAGCAGACAACCTTGCCATGTGCTCTGACTAGGAATCAAATCAGTAACCTGTGTGTTTATGGGATGATGCCCAACCAACTGAGCCACATTGACTCGGGCCAGATTGATCATTTTATTTATTTATTTTCAGATTGATCCTTTTAAAGGATGTCATATATGTTTCTCTTTAGCTGAATACGCTTTCATGATTTCCTAATATACTTAAAATAAAATCCTAATTCCTTGTCATGATATCTAAGGTCCAATATGAACTACTTCTAGCTCACAAAATTCCAGCCACCCTGGCCTTTCTGATCTTTGATTATAAGTTTATTTCAAACATTAGGCTTTTGAGTGTATCATTCCCTCTTCCAAACACTCCCATCTTCGAATATTTCAAATGGCTGCCCCTTTCTTATTATCCAGGCTTTAAAGCAAATGTCACTTTCTCAACATAGGTTTGTCTTAGTATAATAAAGTAGCCAACCCCCACTTCTAGCTTGCTTCAGTCATTGTCACATTGCCTTCTTATATTTTCTTCATCCTTATTGCAATTTATTTTATTTACTTGTTTATTGCTTGTTTCTTCTAGAATTTGATTTCTATGAGGAAAGGAGCTTAATTATGTGCCCATAATATTGTCAGTGCCTAGAAAAATGCTCGGTACATGGTACTCATTTACTAATATTTATTGAATAAATGTCAAGGGTTTCTACTGTTAAATAATTATGCTCCCCATTGAGTGGATAGTGTCAGCTTCACAAGATTACTAATCAAAATTTTTAATGTATCATTATTTAATGTGCAACAATTTAAATTGCTCCTTAACCTCTAATTTATACATTTCTATTTTTGAGGCTACTCTGAATATTTTCAGGACTCTGCAAAATATTACACTATCACTAACTTCTAAGGTCTGCTCTGAAAAGAAACATGTTTTTTAGTGTGAAAAATTATTTGGACAAAATCATATTTGTAAATGCCTCTTTTTACAACTGATATATTTCATGGTATTTACTTAGTTATCTTTAGAAAAAAAAAAAAGATCTTTCTTTAATATTCTCCAGCTGTACACACACACACAGTTAAACTAGCTGTTTTTGAGTCAGTGAACATGTCAAAAAAAAATTTTGTTGCATAGTAATAGCCACTTATTAGAAAAATATGTTTGTTTTTAAAGTAATACCCTTTTGTATTCCAGAAAAAACATATCAATAACCACTAAAGTATAGAGAAATCTTTACTTTCTTCATTTCTTTCACTGTACTATTGGATATCATTTGCTGGGGAGATTGGGATAATGGCTGGTGGAAGTTCACAGTTCTAAATAAAAATCCTGCTGAGGCTGTGTGGAAAGATTAATAATGCCTAAGAATTGTGAGCTGCTCAGTTAATTGATTTTTTAGAATAGTCATTCTTTTATTTTCACTGTAGTTGGTCTATAGTAGACTGAGCCCAGTGGGCACAACTGAACTATCTTCAGTTGTGAGAACATGTGCTTTTTAAATGAAATTTTTGGTACCAATTTAGTAACAGAAATTATATATGCTGACATTAACCCTTCTCATATTTTACTGTGTCTATGTAATCACCATTTTCATGGCTCAAAGCTGACCCAGAAGACAAATAACAAAAGGACAGTAAATTAGTGTATTTGTAGTGAGTACTACATGCCTCCTTTTTATTATAAGTAGATTATTTTGTTCTTCTGGAAATAAAAGCTCTTTATGATCCTATTTCTAAGGGCATAGATGATATTTTTCTTTAAAATTAATCATAATCATCATATATGTTGTATACATTCTATTTCTGAATCTATGAATTTTTATAAACATTAATTTTGAGAGCTCTGCTATGAAGCAAGATAGGTTAGACTCACAAATCAGATATTCTATTTTCTTGTTTCTGGAACAACCTAAAGAATTTCCAGAGTTGGAATTTAAAAGAGTTTCTCTTCCATCTTACCTAAAGGATAGTAACTTGGCAGTTTTGGCAGATATCATAAAATTGATAAACAGAAACCTCATTTATAATGGAGTCAGGAGGCTAGAAGAGAGAATTCTAAACACGTGTCACCAAACATATACTACTAGCTCTAACAAGAAGAGAGGTGCCTTGACCTGGCCGGTTTGGCTTAGTGGTTATAGCGTTGGCCTGTGGTCCAGAGAGACCAGGGTTTGGCCCCCGCTAAGGGCGCGTACCTTAGTTGCAGTTTGTCCCTGGTCGTGCAGGTGGCAGCCACTCAGCATGTCTCTTTCACATCGACGTTTCTCTCTCTTTCTCTTTTCTCTCCCTCCCAATCTATCTGAGCAAAGAATGGAAAAGTGAAAATGGAAAAGTGTCCTTGGGTGACGTAAAAAAAAAAAAAAAGAAAGAAAGAAGAAGAAGAGAGGTGCCTTGCATCTCTGAGAAGAAGTGATACTACTTTACTACCTCAGCAGGAGGAAAAGAAGATTCTTCCTTGCCTAGTAACAGCTCAGTCAATGGAAGACTGCCATAACTCAGCCAATAAAATGTCACTGTACTTCAAACTTTCAGTTTCCTCCAGTGGACTCTTTGTTTACAGTGAAACCTCCCAAGTCCATACATAACATTCCTCACCTTTGTTTTTCTGGAATTACCTATGGTTTGCCATTTGACCATTCAACCACATGTCCCAAATTGCAATTCTTTGTTGTTCCAGAATAAATCAATTTTTCTGGAGAAATATCTGGCTGTCTATTTGTTAAGGTCAATATGTTATTTATTTCTGAGGTATTTCAACTCTACTGGTAGTTTTAAACTAAGATTCAATTGCCAACAAGGTAATGTATTAGTTATAATTAACACATTAGTTGTAAATAAATTGTGTTTGAACTAGCTATTTCATCTCTGGGACCCTTAGTTTAATTGGACTTCCCAGATCTGGTACAACTTGAATGAGAATGTAGAATGTTTAAGTCTCCTAACTCTTGAGTATGGTCAGAAAATTAGAATTACAGGTTGAAATTCTATTTAAAAATATATCAATTATTCTCTTTTTGTATCCCTGCATTTGTTCTCATCCTAGAAAAATTTACACATCTATGCACAAATAATATTTTGAATATAGTTTTAGGAAGTTTATGAATGCCCAGATGCCAATCCAAGGACTAGTATAATTACGTTACATTATTGAATCCTTCCAATTATCTTGGTATGTAGTATCCTGTAGAGAAGTTTCAAAGTAGCATAATTATTCTCCCTTTTGTAGGTTGTATTTTTATAAGATTCCCATAGAATACTTTTTATTAATCTTTAAATATTAATTTTTTATCTATATTGTTGAGAGTATTACCGATGTCACTTCTTTCTCCCCCATTGCCCTCTTCCTCCGGATTCCTGCCTTGCCCCAGACTTTCACCACCCTGTTGTCTGTATTCATGGGTAGTGCATATATGCATATAAGTTCAATAGCTTCACCAGTAACTTTTCCTAGGAGTCAACCTAATTTAATCATGAGTCAAAAATTGTATTTTGAAAACACTTGTATTAAAACTTTGAATATCCTTTTTATCTTATCTGTTCCCTCTTTGTTTTATTTCTATTTAATATAATCTTCTTACAATAATTTTATGTTTAATTTGTTTCTAATTTCATGTTATGTGATCTTTATTGAAGCCTGACTTCCATGTCCTTGATTATGGGTTCAGATATTGTTTACTCTAGTTATGGTGGCATCCAACGTGACATTTACGTCTAGAAACATTTTTATTTTCTTCTAATATTTATTACTCATATATTTATTTCATTGACAGCTTATTTTCCATATCCTGTTTTAAGTCTTTTTAAACAAGGTAGCATTGACTATACATTTTTGAAATTATAGAAAAATTTGTTTTTAACTCTTAGTCTTTGAGTCATGCTTGTTGTAATACATGTTATTAATTTGCTTTTGATTGTTTTTTTTTCTGTCTTTGTTTTGTGATGTCTACTCATAAGTCCAGTAGTTAGACCAGCTATTAATTAATTTAAAGAGCCAGTACTAGTCCTGGCCTCCATACATCCAGACAGTTTATGTGAGAGCATAAACCTTTCATCAGCTTTAAACTACTATTTAGAAAAATATTTCTTACTCTTAATCAAACATAATTCCTAATTAATACATGCTCACTGTATAATGAAGATGTAACATTGATGACTATTTATAAACCAGATAACATTTTGTTATCATTCATAAAACAGAAACTACAGCAAATGTAAAAAAAAATAAATAAAGAAAGAAAATTATAGTAGTATTAGTTAGATTTGATTTACTTTTCTTAGATCAACTATATAAAATTATAAAATATATGAGGAAAAGCCAAACTGCAATATGTTGAACTCAAATTAACTGGTAGAAAATATGCCGGCAAATCTGTAGAAGAGTTGAATAATGTGATCCACAAATTTGGCTTTTCAGTACCTGAGAAAGGTGAATTAAATTTTACTATAATTCTTTGGAATTTGGCTATTGCTTTATTTTCTCCTGTCACATTTTTTTGTGTGTATTTGGGGAGTAAGTTATTAGACACATAAATCTAGAGCTATCATATCTTTCAGTTGAATTAACTCTTACACAATAAAAAAATGTTTCTTTTATTATAAAATTTTTTGCCTAAAAGTTTTCTTTGATGTTAGTCCAGCTACACCAGATTTCCTGTGGGAAGTGGTTGTATGTAATCTTTTCTATCCTTTGCTTTTAAAATTCTTGTATAATTATATTTGAGGTTAGTATCTTATAAGTAGGATATTGTGCTTTCTTAATCAACTCTTATAATCTCTGGAATATTTATATATTTTACATTAAATGTAATTACTGATACAGGTACATCTCAGAGATATTGTGTGTTTGGTTCCAGACCACAGTAATTAAGCGAATATCACAGTAAAGTCAGTCACATAATTTTATGTTTTCCAGTACAAATAAAGTTATGTTTATACTATACTGTAGTCTACTAATTGTGCAATATATATCTAAAAACAATGTACATACTTTAATTAAAACTCCTTTATTGCTAAAATGTGCCAACCATCATCTAAGCCTTCAGTGAGTCATGTTTTTGCTGGTGTAAAAAGCAATATCTGTGGAACACAATAAAGTGAAGTACAACAAAACTAAATGTGCCAGTATACTTGCATTTATTTATTTTTTAATCCTCACTGGAGGTTATTTTTCTATTTATCTTCAGACAGAGTCAAATAGAATAGGAGAGGGGAGAGAGAAAGAGAGAAACTTTGATGTGAGAGAGACACATCGACTGGTTGCCTCCTGCGCCACCCTGACCATGGCCAGGGACCAAACTGCAACCAAGGTACATGCCCTTGACTGGAATCAAACCAGAGCCTCTTTGGTCTGTTGGCCAACACTCTAATATCTGAGCCAAACTGTCCAGGACAGTATACTTGTATTTAAACATATCATCACACTTGTTTTTCTATATGTTCTATATATATTGCTATTTCTGTCTTTACTTACTTTTATTTTTCCTTTTTTTTTAAATTTATTTTGTTACAGATGATTCTCCTTTTTTCCCCCATTTTTTCCTCCTCTACATCCCCCCCACCCCATCCCCAGCTTTGTAGTCTGTGTCCATGGGTTATGCGTACATGCATATAAGTTCTGTGGTTTATTTATTTTCTCCCCCCAAATCCCTCTTCCGAGGGTTGTCAGTCCATACCCTACTTCCATGTCTCTAGGTCTACCCTGTTCCTCAGACTATTATGTTCATTATATTCCACAAATAAGTGAGATCATGTGATATTTCCCTTTCTCTGCTTGGCTTGTTTCGCTTAGGGTAATACTCTCCAGGTCTCTCCATGTCGTCTCAAAGGATAAGAGATCTTTCTTTCTTATAGCTGCATAGTACTCCATTGTGTATATGTACCACAGCTTTTTATCCATTTGTCTGCTGATGGACATTCGGACTGTTTCCAGATCTTAGCTATTGTAAATAGTGCTGCTTTGAACATTGAGGTACATAATTTCTTTCTGATTGGTGTTTCAGGCTTCTTAGGGTATATTGCTAGAAGTAGGATTACTAAGTCAAATGGCAATTCAATTTTTAATTTTTAAAAAATTTTTGAGGTAACATCATAGAGTTTTTCATAGTGGCTGCACAAGTCTGCATTCCCACCAGAGTGTACTAGAGTCCCCTTTTGTCCACACCCTTGCCAACACTTGTTCGATGATTTGTACACGGCGGCCATTCTGAGAGGTGTGAGGTGATACCTCATTGCTGTTTTAATTTGCATCTCTCTGATGATTAGTGATATTGAGTAGTTCTTCATATGCCGCTTGGCCATTTGTATGTCCTGTTTGGAGAGGTGTCTATTTAGCTCCTCTGATCATTTTTAAATTGGGTTCTTGTCTTCCTATTGTTGACTTGTATGAGTACTCTATATATTTTGGAAATTAACCCCTTATCTGATGTATCATTGGCAATTATCCTCTCCCATATAGTAGGTTGCCTTTCTATTTTGGTGGTTGTATCTTTTGGTGTGCAGAAGCTTTTTAGTTTGATGTAGTCCCATGTGTTCATTTTTTCCTTTGTATCTGTTGCCTTAGCTGATGTATCAGCGAAAATTCTGCTACATATGATGTCTGAAATTTTGTTGCCTACATTTTATCTTAGGATTTTTATGCATTCTCGTGTCATATTTAAGTCATTTATCCATTTCGAGTGTATTTTTGTGTTTGGTGTAAGTTGATGATCTAGTTTCATTTTTTTACATGTAGCTGTCCAATTTTCCCAACATCATTTATTAAAAAGGCTGTCTCTACTCCATTGTATGCTCCTGCCACCATTGTCAAATATTAATTGAGCATAATGTCTTGGTTTATTTCTTGGTTCTCTGTTCTGCTCATTGGTCTATATGCCTGCATTTGTGATAGTACCAGGCTATTTTGATTACAGTAGTTTTCCAGTACAACCTGATATCTGGTGTTGTGATCCCACCTACTCTGTCCTTCTTTTTCAAGATTGCTGTGGCTATTCGATGTCTTTTTTGGTTCCATATGAACTTTTGAAGTATTTATTCTACTTCTGTGATCTATGTTGTTGGTATTTTGATGTGGATTGCATTAAATCCATTAATTACTTTGGGTAAATGAACATTTTAATGATGTTGACTCTTCCAATCCATGGACAAGGTATGTGCTTTCACTTTTTTATATCTTCCTCTATTTCTTTTATCAAGGTCTTGTAATTTTCTGCAAATATGTTCTTTACTTCTTTGGTTGAGTTTGTTTCTAGGTATCTTAATTTATTTGCTGCAATAGTAAATGGGATTAATTTTTTAGTTTCTCTTTCTGTGACTTCATCATTAGTGTATAAAATGCTGACAATTTGTTGACATTAATTTTGTAACCTGCTACTTTGCCAAATTCAATTATTAAGTCTAGTCAATTTTTCATGGACTGTTTAGGGTTTTCTATGTATAATATCATGTCATCAGCGAATCATGACAATTTTACTTTCTCCTTTCCAATTTGGATCCCTTTTATTTCTTCTTCATGTCTGATTGCTGTGGCTAAGACTTCCAGTACTATGTTAAATAAGAGTGGCAAAAGTGTGAATCCCTGTCTTGTTCCTGTTCTTAAGGGAAATGGTTTTAGTTTTTGCCCATTGAGTATAATGTTGGCTGTAGGTCTTGCATATATGGCCTTTAGTATGTCAAGATATGATCCCTCTATTCCCAGATTGCTAAGTGTTTTTAACAGAAATGGGTGTTTGATATTGTTAAATAAATTTTCAGCATCTATGGATATGATCATGTGGTTTTTTATCTTTCATTTTATTTATGTGGTATATCACATTTATTTATTTGTGAATATTTTACCAGCCTTGCATCCCTGGGATGAATCCCACTTGGTCATGGTGAATAATTTTTTTGATGTATTGCTGGATATGATTTGCTAATATTTTGTTCAGTATTTTGGCATCTATGTTCATCAGGGATATTGGCCTATAGTTTTCTTTTTTGTAATGTCTTTTTTCTGTTTTTTTAATTAGAATAATGCTGGCCTCATAAACGAGTTTGGAAGTCTTCCTTCTTGAATTTTTCAAAATAGTTTGAGAAGAATTGGTGTTAGATATTCTTTGAATTTTCAGTAAAACTCCCCCGTGAAACTGTCCGGGCCTGGAAGAGTCTTGATTACATCTTCGGTTTCCTTCATTTTTATTGGTCTGTTCAAGTTTTCTCTCTCTTCCTGGTCCAGTTTTGGGAGTCTATGTGATTCTAGAAATTTGTCCATTTTGCTTAGATTGTCGGATTTGTTGCCATATAATTGTTCATAGTATTTGTTAACAATCTGTTGTATTTCTGTGGTATCAGTTGTTACTTCTCTTTCATTTCTGATTTTGTGTATTTGGGTTCTTTCTCTTTGTTCTGTGATGAGTCTAGCTAAGGATCCATCAATCTTGTTTATCTTTTCAAAAAAAAAAAAAAAAAAACAGCTTTTTGTTTCAGTGATCCTTTATTTATTTATTTATTTATTTTTTATCTATGTCACTTATTTCTGATCTGATCTTTACTATTTCCTCCCTTCTACTTGCTCTGGGGTTTCCTTTTGTTTGCTTTCTAGTTCTTTAAGTTGTGAGGTTAGGGAGTCAATTAGAGTTTTTCTTGTTTCTTGAGGTAGGCCTGTAGTGCTATGAACTTCCCTCTCAGGACTCCTTTCACTGAATCCCATAGATTTTGTGTTGTCTTGTGTTCATTTTCATTGGTTTCCAAGAAGTTTTGATTTCTTCCTTGATCTCCTTGGTAACCCATTTGTTGTTTAATAATATGCTATTTAGCCTCCATGTGTTCAAATGTCTTTGCATATTCTTCTTGCAATTGATTTCTAGTTCCATGCTATTGTGATCTGAGAAGATTCTTGATATAATTTCAATTTTCTTGAACTTGTAGAGACTTAGTTTGTGTCCTAACATGTGGTCTATCTTTTAGAATGCCCTATGTGTAGTTGAAAAGAACATGCATTCTGTAGTTTAAGGGTGTAATTCTCTATAAATATCTATTAAATTCATTTGGTCTAGTGTTTCATTCAGAGTTTCAGTTTCTTTGCTAATTATTTTTCTAGAGGTACATTCCAATGATGTTAGCAGAGTGCTGAAGTCCCCTGTTATGATTGTATTGGTGTTGATTTCTCCTTTGAAATCCTCTAGAAGATTTTTAATATATTTTGGTGCTCCTATATTGGATGCATATATTTTTATCAAGGTTGTATCTTCCTGTTGGATAGATCCTTTCAATATTATGTAGTGACGTTCTTTGTCTCTAGTTATGGCCTTCATTTTGAAATCTACTTTATCAGATATGAGTATTGCTAACCCAGCTTTTTTTTTGCTTTCCATTTGCTTGAAAGGTTTTTTTCCATCCCTTCACTTTGAACCTATGTGAGTCTTTTGTTGTGAGGTGGGTCTCTTGTAAATAACATATATATATGGCTTATACTTTCTTATCCAATCAGTAACTCTGTGTCTATTTATCAGAGCTTTCAAAGCATTTACTTTTAAGGTGATTACTGATATGTACTTATTTATTGACATTTTTATTTAATGTGGTTATATTTTTCTTCCATTTTTTTCTACTAATTACAGCAGTCTTTTTCACATTTCTTGCAGTGCTGGTTTGGTGCTAATATATTTCCTTAGCTTTTTCTTTGTCTGGGAAGCTCTTTATTTGACCTTTTATTTTGAATAATAGCCTTGCTGGATCAAGTAGTTTTGGATTCAGATCCTTGTTTTTCAGGACCTTGATTACTGCATGCCATTTTCTTCTGGCCTGTCATGTTTGTGTTTAGAAGTCAGCTGATAGCCTTATGGGGTTTCCTTTGTAGGTAACCTGTTGCTTATCTCTTGCTGCTTTTAGGTTTCTCTCTTTGTCTTTAATTTTTGGCATATTCGTTACTATGTGTCTTGGTGTGGGCCTGTTTGAGTTCTTACTTGGGGCTCTCTGTGCTTCCTGAACTTGAATGCCTTATTCCTTCAAGAAATTAGGAAAGGTATTTGTCGTCATTTTTTCAAATATATTCTCTAACCCTTGTTCATTTTCTTCTATTTTGTGGACTCCTGTGATGCGAATATTATTACATTTGCAGTTTTCCCACAGTTCTATTAAGCGGTCTTCCTTTATTTTATTTTATTTTAATTTATTTTATTTTACTTTTTTTTGTTTTCTGATTGGTTGATTTTTTCCTACCCTGTCTTCTATTTCACTGATCCAGTCCTAAGATTACTCTACTCTGCTGTTTAGTCCTTCCAGTGTCTTCTTTATTTCTGCTATGCCATTCTTCATTTTTTCTTGTTGGTGTTTCATTTCCAGTTGTTTGATTTTCAATGTTTCTATGTCTTTACTCTTGGTGTTGATGTCCTTACTCATGCTTTTGAGCCTTCTCAAGATCATGGCTCTGAATTCTAGCTCTGTTAATTTGCTTAACTGCATTTCATTTATCCCATCTTTGGTAGAGGTCTCTTGTTCTTTCATTTGGAATTGTTTCTTTGTTCCACCATTTTGGCTCTCTCAGTGTGTTTTTGGAGCCTGCCATTTTTTTCCTGTGGGTTCTGGTGTTCTGCTGTTTGTGGCACCCTCTACTGGGTTTGGATGAGCATGGAAGGACTCGCGTTAAACACCACTGTCAATTCTTACTTTCCTTGATAGAGTAGCAAGCCCAGAAACAGTTAAGTGATCCTTGAGCTTTTTGCCTGGAGGCTATTAGTCTCAGTTACTTGAAGAGCCTTGGGTTCTCGGTTTAATGAAACACTTCCTCAGGTATTCAGTGTAAAGGGATTCCTTATGGTGGGACAGATGCTGGTTGTTAAGGAGCCTCAATTTGCATTTCACTTGCCCACGTGGGTGTGCTTGAGTCTTTGTGGGAGGGCCCGCTGCCTCTCCCCACAGCTCTGGGAAGGAGTAAGATGGCCACTGTCCTGCATGACTGCAACTCATCAAAAGCTCTGAGTGCCCTCCAAATTCCGAGTGTCCCCGCACAGTACCAGTCCAGTCTGCTCTCACTCTTCCGGAGCCCAAGATGAGTGTCTGTGGCTATTTTAGCACTCTGTCTCAGCTCTCTGCCCTGTGGAATGGGCTTGGGAGTTTAACCCAAAATGCATTGCTCGGAGCTAAGACTGCTGCTGTTTGTGGGCTCCCAGCCCCTACTCACACCTCCACAATCATACCAGGATTGATTCAGTGTCCCTGGTTATATGGTCCTCACAAGCTTTTTTTCTGTTGCTGTTTCCTGATGATTTGCCTTTATTTTAGTTGTAATTCCAGTTTGGTCCTGGGAGATGGTCTGTGTAGCTTCCATTCATGGTACCGACATTTTGGAATAAAAAAAAAAAAAGTTTTCTTGCATTGATAAAATATTATACTTGTAATCAATTTCTCCTCCATTAGCTTATTACCTATGCATCCCTTTACTTTTTTTTTTCAAGATTACTCTAGAGATGAAAAAATGAATTATTTATTTATTAGGTTTTAATAGAACTTAGATGTTTTCCCACATCCCAGAAAATATAAGGACTTTAGAACACATTAAACTTATACTCTGTGGTAGATTATATATTTTTTCAGATTCAGAAATATGTTTTGACTCTTGTATGTTTTATAAAAGATTATATAGTTCTGCTCAATATCACATGATTCAAAATGCCTCCCTGTGGAAAATTTTATTGACTCATTGATACAAGGCTTTGGTATGTTATTTACACTGGCCAATATATATATATATATATATATATATATATATATATATATATATATATATATATATTAGCTGAAGTGATTGCATGTGATGTCTAAGCAGATACTTTAGGGATATTGGACAGTCCTAACATGTCACTTTTTGTTCTGCCATGAGAGTAGTATGTCCCAAATAGTACTTGCTTCTACTGGCTATGTATTGAAATAAAGACAATATATAGAAATGAACCAAAGTCAACCCAGAGTGATTACAGCCAACATATAATATGAGAAAAAAAATGTTGTGTTAATCCACTGAGACTTTGAACATTGTTTGTTATTGCTGCATCACCTATGGATGCTGATTAAAACATTCCTTACTTTCTTTAGTGGTATTGTTTGAATGTATTTTAATTCTAAATGTGTATTTTAACAGTCTTAGACATTATTATTACAATTTTATTAAGTGTATATAACACATAATTATTTACATGTTCATTTTTTAATAGAGAATTAGACTTTTAATGAAAAACTATTTCTATTTGAGCCATATAAGCAATTTTAAACTATCCAATGTTTTCAATTAGATTCTTTTTTCTTTTTTCTTTTTCAATTACAGTTGATATTCAATATTATTTTATATAAGTATGTAACAGCCAAGCTATGGAAGCAACCTAAGTGTCCATCAATAGACAATTGAATAAAAAAAGGTGGTACAGCCCTGGCTGGTTTGGCTCAGGGGTTAGAGCGTCAGCCTGCTATCCAGAGAAACCCAGGTTCGGTTCCTACTAAAGGTGCATACTTCAGCTGCAGTTTGTCCCCAGCCCTGATTAGGTCATGAGGGAGGTAGCCACTTGATTTGTCCCTTTAGCATCTATGATTCTCTCTCTCTCTCTCTCTCTCTCTCTCTCTGTCTTCTCTCTCCCTCCCACTCTATCTGAACAAAAAATGAAAAAAATGTCCTTGGGTGAGGATAAAAAAAAAAGGTGGTACACATATACAATGGAATATTGTTTGTTCACTTTTTTAAAAACTTTTCATTCCTCTGAATTCTCTGTGTTTCTATCTGGGATAATTTTTCTTCTGCATGAAGTACTCCCTTTAATAATTCCCTTATTTGGGTATTTAAGTGATGAATTTTCTTAGTTATGATTTTTCTGAAACATCTTTACAGTATTTTGTTTTCTGTTTAGAAAAATATTTATGCTGGACATATAATTATATAGATTGCAAGTTATTTTCTTTCAGCATTTTGAAGATCCCATTGCTGTCTGGCTTCCATTATTTAAGGTAACAACTCTTTTTAAATTTATGGTATTTCTCCTTTGAAATTAAATATATTTTCCCTCTGACTGGTATCAAGATTTTATCTATGTCTTTGGTTTTCAATAGTTTTACTCTGATATGTTTAGATGTGGGTTTTTATATGTATTTTCTTTGTTTCTAATATTTCTCAAGTTTGTAGTTTGGTATATTTCATCAGTTTTGGAAAATGCTCAGCGTCTATTTTTTTAAAATTTGCTTCTATATCCTCTTTTCTGGAATTTAAATTTCATATGTGTCAGATGTTTTCTCCAGTCACCATATATATCTTATACTCTTTTTTTCATTTTGTATCCTTCGGTCTATTCATGATTCACTTCTGAGCATTCTATTTTAAACTATATTTTATGTATAATTTTTTCATTTGCGATATCTAATCTCTTCTTAAATGTATCTATTGTGTTTTTAACTTTTAGCTATTTATTTTTTCTGTTATAAAATTTCTATTTGATTCTTTCTATTTATATTTTCTAGTTCTCTATTGAAATCTCTGAATATATTGATACTTATTTTAAAGTAACATTTGGTCATTCCGAAATCTGAATCTCCTGAAAGCCTGATTCCAATATTTAATTTTTCTCTGTGTCTATTTGTCTGCCTGACTATTTTTATTGCATGTTGTTCACTGTGTATAAAATACTGTAGAGGCAATTTGAAGCTCTGGAACATGTTTTCTTTCTCCAGTGAGGATTTGACTTTGTTTCTGTAAGCAGTTGTATTAGGGACATACCATCTTTACCAATGAGGTATTGGGTTGTTATAAAGATAGTTTTCAGTTATTTTTAGTATTAGACTATTTGCCATTCACCATTATTCTTAAATTGCAGGTCTTTGGGAATTAAGTTTATAGTATTTATCTGTATCCCTTCTTCATCACAGGCTCTAAATTTTAATTCCTCCACAAGTCTATGAAACTTCAAGAGGCTCTCCTCAGTCTTTCAGCTTCTCAACCATCACCATTTGCACCATTTGCTTAAGTCTTTTTTTTTTTTTTTCAGATGCAATCTTTTGCTCAGCTTCTCAGACTCTCAGAAAACAACTTTGAATTTTTAAATGCCTATACTATGTATTAATTTGCTATAGTGGCTGAAAATAACACACATTTATTATCTCAGAGTTTGTACGGGTCAGGGTCTGGGCCTGGTTTACCTGGATTCTCTACTCAGGGCCTCACAAGAATGTAATCAAAATGTTAAACAAACTACATTTTTACCTGGATCATCTGATTCCAAGCTCATTTGAGTTGTTGGTAAAATTAATTTCCTTCAGGCTATATTATTGAAGGGTCCAGCTTTTTGTTGGCTGGAGGTTGCCCTCAGGTTCTACAGAAAACTGCAGTTTCCTGCCATGTGACCCTCTCTATAGGCAGCTCACAACATATCAGGTTGCTTCTTTAGGATTAGCATAAAAGTTATCTTACTCCAAACAGCTAAAACACAGTTTACATAACATAATCTAATAATGGAAATGACATCTCATCACCTTTGCCATGTGACATAACCAAATCAAGTGAGTGATATCCTATCTTTTTTACTACATATTATATTTATTAGAAACAAGTTACAGATCTCACCCTTACTCAAAGACTTGATGGTGGCACAAATCTCTAAAATGCCTACAGGCATGTGATATTGATTTTGGTTTAGTATATTTATAGTTAGAGGCAGTTTTAGTGGTTTCTACTTTGCCTTTCTACCATAATAGGCCTCTGTCTATGTGTCAGAGAACCAATGTTGTAATTCTGGAAGTTGTTGAGTATATCTATTTAAATTATAATTACTGGAAAATAGAGAAATGATTTCATGATTGGTTTATGGATACCCTTTGGGGCACTGTGAGATGGACTTGAGTCAAAATACCATGGATCACCTGACTTTTGACCTAAGTCTCTACTCTGAATTTGTGGACAATAGTGACATATCAAGTCTTCAGAAATTAGTGTCACTTCAGAGCCAATATTCAGTAATCCCCCACAAATCTGATTATTTCTAATTTCCAAGTGCTCAGTCACCCTAATAATTGGTAAATGACTACAGGTTCCTTTAAGAAAGGCTAAGAAGGAGATCAACAGTACAATGAATTTTGACAACATAACATTTAATTTTCTTAAAGGTACCCATTCTCACCTTTAAAGGATTCTAGGTCTTTGAGCAGGCTTAAATTCTGAAATTGATTGAGGGGTATGGTTTTGAGGGATTCATGTTAAACTTTGTACTAGGACTAGATCTATTCTACTTATATAGATTAACTAAAAAATTAGAAAACTGCTCATCTATTTTTTCCCCCCTAGGGACACCATGTTCTACTAGTCAATACTAATGATCACTGTGAGTCAGAGTATTCTAATTGTTGCTTTGATTCTGCTGTGTATTATAGTAATCACCCCATCTTGTCTTTGGTGATCATACTAGTTTCCTACAGCTATTGCATCAAAATACCACCAACTAGATGGCTTAAAAAAACAGAACTGATGGGGGAAGAAGATGGCGGTGGGCAGGACTGGAGGGAGGGTGAATGTGTGAGAGAGTGTGAGTGGATGTAAATATGGACGACCAAACCAATGTAGTGCAGAGACGCTGAGCAGAAGGTTACTGTTCTGGGGATGGGAGTAGCCAACTACCACAGTAAGTGACCCTTCAGGGCACTTCTCCCTGCACCTCGGGGATGCCCCACCATTTTGGAAGATCCCAGGTCTTCCCTGGGAGGAGGCAGTCAAAGCAGCTAGGGCCCAGCAACCTGAACCCAACAGCATACCTGGCACCATCAGACCAGTGGACACTCTGTGTCAACAAAGAGTAGTACACAGTAGTGGAGCTACCAAGGTGCTGGTCACAGAAGCTGGGGATGGCCTGGAGCCCAGCATCATCCCCCACAGTAGCAGACCAATCAGAGTCAAGAAATACCCCCAGCAACAGGGCCTGGGGAGCAGACATCCATCCCCAGGCAAAAGAAGCACATACCAGCAGCTAAGACCAATCCCCGAAAACTAGAACAAAAGTTGAGCAGCAGTTGAACCGCATGGGGCAGCAGCACTCCCCAGCCACCAGCAGTGGAGCCTGGGGCTCCAGAGAGCTCACAAGTGCAGTGGGAAGCCAGAGCCCTAGAGAGACTGGTGCAATCCAGCTTCCCCCCTCGCAAGAAATTCAGTTGCAGGGGCACCAGAGAAGACTGTGCAACCAAGCAGGGACTGTGCCATCCAGTTACTCGCCGGACCTGCAGAGTGATGAAGCACCAGAGAGGCCCCAGTGACCCAGCCAGGAATGTGCCATCCAGTTACCCATGGGATCTGCAGGGTGCTGAAACACCAGAGAGGACTGTGCGACCCAGCAGGGACTGCGCGATTGGATTACCCATGGGGACTGTGGGGTGCTGAAGCACCAGAGAGGTCTGAGCGACACAGCAAGGACTGTGCCATCCAGTTACCCATGAAACCAGCAGGGAGCTGAAGCACCAGAAAGGCCCCTGCAACCCTGCAGAGACTATGCCATTCAATTACCTGTGGGACCTGCGGGGTGCTGAAGCACCAGAGAGGCCTGCAAGACCCAGCAGGTACTATGCCATCCAGTGACCCACAGGACATGCTGGGTGCTAAAGCACCAGGAAGGCCTGTGCAACACAGCAGCCCATAACATAAGCATAGAACCAGGTCCCCAAAGGAATGTGCAATCCAGTTACCCATGGAACCTGCAGGGAGCAGGGTCACCAGAAAGGCCTCTGCGACCCAGCTGTGCACAAGATAGGCTTAGTGGATGTGAAAAAGGTGGTAGAATGAATAGAAGGCACACAGAGGATCTCTGAGGACCAAATGGGAATTACAAGTAAAATAAAGACAAATCCTTGGAAAAAAGCAACAGAAAAGCAGCAGGACAGGACCATATAACCAAGAACACTGGTAGAATCTGCGGATGCGAGAAAGGGTGGCAGGCTGGGAGCCCATAGACAGCAGCAGTCTTAGCTGTGAGCAGCGCCCTTGGGGAATATAGACCAAGCCCGCTCCAGAGCACATAGAGCCAAGAAAAAGTGCTAAAATAGCCCCAGACACTCAGCTCGGGACTACAGCAGAAGGAGGGCAGATTGGGTTAGAATTATGTTGGGACACTGGGGATTTGGAGGGCACTCAGAGTTTTTGCTGAGTTACGACCACAAAGGATGGTGGTCAGTGTGCTCCTTCCCCGAGCTGTGGGAAAAACAGTACCACCCCCCCCCTTGAAGATTCAGCCTGTCCAAGGTGAGGAAAATAAATAAAAATTAAGGCTTATTAACAACCAGCATCTATCCCACCCTCTGGAAATCCTCTTATGCAGAACACCAGGGCTACATTTTAAGGCACTGAGTAACTGAGACTATTAGCCACCAGGAAAAAGCTAGAAGATAACTAAACCTTTCCTGGGATTGCAACTTTATCGAGGAAAGTAAGACAGTGGTGTTTAATGTGGGTTGACCCAGGCTCATCCAAACCCAGTAGAAGGAGCCACAAACAGTAGGACACCAACACCCCCAGGACAAATTTGGCAGGCTCCAAAACCCACTGAGATAGCCAAAATGGTGAAACCAAGAAACAAATCCAAAATTAAAGAACAAAAGACCTCTATCAAAGATGAGATTAATGAAATGCAGCTAAGCAAATTATCAGAGGTAGAGTTCAGAGCCATGATCTTGAAGAAGCTCAACAGCATGAGAAGGACATCAGGTCCCTAATTAAAGATATAGAAACATTGAAAACCAACCAACCAAGTGGAAATGAAGAATGACATAGCAGAAATTAAGAACACATTAGAAGGACTAACCAGCAGAGTAGAGGAAGCTGAGGACTGAATTAGAAGACAGGGTAGAAAAAATCAACCAACAGAAAACCCAAAGAAAAATGCAATTAAAAAAACCAGAAAGATAGCTTAAGATAACTGTTGGACAACTGGAAATGTAATGACATCGCATCATAGGAATCCCTGAAGAGAAAGAAAATAGATAATAATTAGAGAATATATTTGAAGAAATAGTGACAGAAAACTTTCCTAACTTGGTGAAGGAATAAGGCATTCAAGTTCAGGAAGCACAGAGAGCCCCAAGTAAAAAAAAAAAACAAAAACAAAAAAAACAAACAGGCCCACACTAAGACAAATAGTAATTAAAATGCCAAAAATTAAAGACAAAGGGAGAATCCTAAAGGCAGCAAGAGATAAGCAACAGGTTACCTACAAAGGAAATCTCATAAGGCTCTCAGCTGACTTCTCAAGAGAAACATTGCAGGCCAGAAGGGAGTTGCATGAAGTAATCAAGGTTATGAAAAACAATGTTCTCAATCTAAGAATACTCTATCCAGCAAGGCCATCATTCAACATAGAAGGTCAAATAAAGAGCTTTCATGAAAAAAAAAAAAAAAAAAAGCTAAGGGAATATATTAACACCAAACCAGCACTGCAAGATATGCTAATAGGACTGCTGTAATTAGTAAAAAAAAAAAATAGAAAAAAAATAAGACCTCCCTAAACAAAAATGGCAATAAATAAGTACATAACAATGATCACCTTAAATATGAATGGTTAAATGCTCTGATAAATTATCTAAGGCAATAGAAACAAAGGATAAAATAAACACATGGGACTACATCAAACTCAAAAGCTTCTGCACAGCGAAAGATACAATCATCAAAACGGAAAGGCTACCCACTGTATGGGAGAGCATAATTGCCAATGATGTATCGGATAAGGGGTTAATTTCCAATATATAGGGAGTGCTCATACAACGCAACAAAAGGAAGACAAAGAATCCAATTAAAAAATGGGCAGAGGAATTAAATAATCACCTCTTCAAACAAGACATATAAATGGCTAAGAGGCATATGAAGAAATGCACAACATCACTAATCATCAGAGAGATGCAAATTAAAACAACAATGAGGTATCACCTCACACCTGTCAGAATGGTGGCCATCAACAAATCATCAAACAACAAGTGTTGGCAAGGGTGTGGAGAAAAGGGGACTCTAGTGCACTGCTGGTGGGAATGCAGACTGGTGCAGCCACTATGGAAAACAATATGGTGTTAGCTCAAAAAATTAAAAATTGAACTTCCATTTGACCCAGTGATCGCACTTCTAAGAATATACCCTAAGAAGCCTGAAACACAAATCAGAAAGAATATATGTACCCCCATGTTTGTAGCAGCACTGTTTACAATAGCTAAGATCTGGAAACAGTCCAAGTATCCATCAGTAGACAATGGATAAAAAAAAAACAAAAACATTGGTACCTATACACAATGGAGTACTATGCAGCTTTAAGAAAGAAAATCTCTTATCCTTTCAGATGATATAGAGGGACCTGGAAATTATTATCCTAAGTGAAACAAGCCAAGCAGAGAAAGTCAAGTATCATATGATGTCACTTATGTGTGCAATATAATGAACATAACAGTCTGAGGAATGGAGTAGTTTCAAAGACATGGAAGTGGGGTACAGACTGACAATCCCCAGAAGGGGTGGTGGTGAGGAGTGATAAACCACAGAACTTATATGCATGTGTGCATGAACAATGGACATGGACAACAAACCTGGGGACTGGGCCAGGTGGGATGGGGAGGGGGGTATCACTGGGGGGAAAAGTAGAAACATCTTTAACAAAAATAAATTAATTAAAAAAAAAAAAAAACAGTACTGACTCTCTCATAGACTGCAAGTTTGAAGTTTAAAATCAAGGTGTTAGAAACGATGTATCTTTCTGGAGTCTCTGAGGGATAATATATTCCATACATCTCTCCTAATATTTGTTAGTTACTATGAATTTTTGTCATGGCTTGGAGCTGCATCACTCCAATCAGTGCTTTTATCATGACATGGTACTCTCCCTGTGTTAAATTTCCCTCTTTTTTAAGGAATGGCAATCATGGATTAGTATCTGTCCTAACTCATAATGACCTTATCTTAACTTGATTGCATCTGCAAAGACCCTATTCTCAAATTAAGTCACATTCATAGGTATTAGGAATTGTGACTTCAACATATATTTTAGGGCACACAGTTCAATCCACAACAGCACTTAAATATCTCTACTTGGCTTCTGTCATTCCAGGATTTCATAATTCTTATTGTATTTAGCAATTCCAGTTTCATGTAGAAGTTTCCACTATAATGTCTGACCTATACTAAATAGCCAGAACAAAGCTTGTCAAGGATGTTGGGGTCCCCTTACAGATTTATTTCTCACAGCCAAGGTAAAAATCATGTTTTCAAAACCATCTCAGGATGATGCAGATGTTAGAAGATAAAGCCATTTTGACATTTTAATATCCCCAAGTGTTTATATACCTTACTCTATAGTATACCAAAGCAGTTCTGGCATTTCAATTTCATTAACTTTAAATCACCTTTGGGTTTGTGTTTGATCCAAGGAATCAAGTAAAATATTAAAGCCATTTCAAACCTCTCAAGCTAATATATAAATATGTAATCTTTGCTATGTGATCCCTGTTATGGACTGAACTATGTCCCCCCCAAAAAAACATTTGTTGAAATCATAACCCCCAATGTGACTGTATTTGGAGACAGGGACTTCATTTATTATTTTATTATTTTCTTTATTGATGTTAGAAAGAGAAGAAGGGAGGAGAGAGAGATAGAAACATCAATGAGAGATGTCAGTGAATATTGATTGGCCACCTCCTGCATGCCTCACACTGGGGATCGAGCCCACAACCTGGGCATGTGCCCTGACTGGGAATCAAACTGGCGACCTCTTGGTGCATGGGTTGATGCTCAACCACTGAGCCACACCAGCGAGGCTGGAGAAGGGCCTTTAAAAGACAAATAAAGTTAAATGATATCATAAGGATGGGGTCTTTATCTGATAGCATTGATATCTTTGTAAGAAAAAGAAAGGCACTAGGTTTCTCCCTCTCTTTCTGTGGGTGCATAGACAAAAGGCAACAAGGGCACAGCAAGAAAGTGACCATCAGCAAACCAGGAAGAGATGTATCACCAGAAATCAAATATGTGGACATCTAATCTTGAACTTCAGCCTTCCAAAACTGTGACAAAATACATTTCTGGGTTTTGTGGCAGTCTATAGTATTTGGAAAGTCCAGAATTACTAATATAGGTCTATATCAATAAATTTGACCTGATTCAACTTTCTATTCCTTTCACCTTGATGCCATATCTTTAAGATTGATTCAAATACGTATTCCTCAGATTTCTGTCTATATAAATTGACAAAAAACATATTTTTTATTTTGTGTGTGTGTGTGTGTGTGTGTTTTGGTGTGCATAGCAGGTACTCATTGTCACACTTTGTACTTCACCCTTTGGAGCCTGCTGAGACTTGACTATAGTTATAAGTCTTATTCTGTCACTGGAAGAGAGAGAAAAATGCTGGGTTTGGAGTTTCAGAATCTTGGCCCCATTACTACAGAAGATAAGGATTTTTTAAGGCCTGTCATAGAAACTAACAGGTCATTTACATGGACACTGAGCTGAGAATTCAAATCCCTGATCTTATCCTTTCCCTACTTTCTGCAGCACAGGAGAAACTAGCCAATTCCATTATACTCTTTAGTTTGGCTAAAATGTTCTAAGACATCAAATACATGGTCATCTAGAACCTTGCCTTCTATAAATATTTTATTAGGGATGTCCAATGGTGATATTTTGTGTATACCAATTGCCACATTATGCCATTTACTGCTAGTACCCTCTTTACCACTGAAAACAGATTCATCAGTGCCTTTAAATCTAATGATATTAGAGAACTATTTCCAGAACACTCAAAGCCATTTTTGAGATCTCTTGCTTAAGATCCTCTTCCTCTGGAATCATTCTGTTGCAAAATCTGTGTTGGTTAAAGTTTAATTGGAGAAACGGAACCACTAGGATCTATCTATATTTATATTTATATCAGAGCTTCTCAGTAGTGGCATTATTGATGTTTTAGACTGGATAATTATTTTTTGTGGGGCTGGGGAAACTGTCTTATATGTACACTAATATTTAGTTAGCAGCATTCATGACCTCTACCCACTAGATGTCAGTAGCACAACTTCTTCAACCCCAACCAGTTATAACAACTCAAAATGTCTTCAGACATTTCCAAAGTTCCCCTAAGGAGCAAAATTGCCTCGAGTTGAGTACCACTGGTATCTCTACCTGTATCAATTATTTCTATATCTATATTTATGTCTATATATGTATCTATCTAAGAGAGATTTGTTACATGGGATTGACCCTTTGTGATTGTGAAAGCAGGTTAAGTAGTCTCTGCAAGGTTGTTTTTTCCCCATATGATGCTAGAGCTTCAAGTCCACAAGGAAGGCATCCAAGAATGGAAGATCCCAAGCCTACTGGAATCCACAAGCTTGAGCTGGAACCCCATAGAGAAGGGTTAAAATCTGTGTCAGTTCTTGTTGTCACTTCCCTTAGTGATGAGGGTATTTAGCATAAGTGAGGCTCTTTGTCAGAGAACTAAACACGCACCTGGCCTAGTAGTTAAAGAAGCTGAAGGAGAATCAGAGGAAGGCGGAAAACTTGCAGGATTAGCTGCTGAATCACACCAATAAGTTAAGTCAGCAAATCAGCAACATGTATGTGCTACAAAATGGCCACTGTTTCCCTTCCAGCCTCCAAATCTAACAAACTTTCTTGTAACTGACCTTAACTGGAAAAAAAATAATGAATTCTGGCAAATGTAGTTCAGCCTAGGCAACTTGACACATTACAAAGCCATCAAAAGACAGTTTTCTCAAAGTAGGATTCAAACTAAGCTCGTACTCAAATGAAATATCAACCAAGCTGGAAAAATTTGCAGTTACCAAGACTAACTCCAAAATAAATTGTGAGTTTAAATGGATCAAAATCATATTAAATATCTAGAAAACTTCAAAACTCCACAAATTAATAGTATGTAATGTATGAACACAAATTGTTTTTCTTTATTAATGAGATTGAAAAGGGATTTGTCTGGCACAAATTTATGATCCCTTGTATATTGAAAATAAATTAAGCCAAAGCAAAATGTTCAACAGATATATAAATTTAATGTTAACCAACACATTTGATCATTGTCCCAGGAGGATGATAAGTAACAACATATAAATATTTTATCAAGTAATCTATGATAACCAGCATTTTAATGTGCCATGGAGACATTTATTTCAGAGAATCAGCAAAGCAGCATAAACTTTCATGTCAGAACAAAGTATACATCTTCTGGTTGGAGAAGATGCTGAAAATATACTCCAATTTTAGCAAGAATATCTCAATTTTTTTTTCTCTCTAAGATTTCCTAGAACCTCACTGAGGCCTCATGCAATTCATATAGTGATCCAACAAACATATATGGAGCCTCTGTTATGTGTGAGGCACTGTTCTCGGTGCTTTCTATATAACAGAGAATTAAAAAAAAAAAAAAAAACAAGAATCAGCTCTTCAGTAACACACCTTCCAGGAGGAATGTAGATAATGAATCAGTAAACAAATATATATATTTCATTATGGTAAATGCTATGAAGGAAAATATGTCAGGGTATAAAGATGGAATGTTATAAAGTAGGGTGCTAGTGATATTTTAGATCAGGTATTCAGAGAAAGTCCACTAAAAAAAAAGTGATCTATAAGCAGAGATATGGATCAAGTGAGGAAGTAAGTAAATGAAGATTTCTAGAGGAGGGGCATTCTAGGAAGAGGAAATCTTAATTGTAAAGGCCCAGAAGATTGGACCTGTTGGCACATTAGACATCCAGCAAGGGGGCAGAATACCTGGAGTTGAATAGGCCAGGGAAAAGAATTTGGAGATGAAATCACAAGACATCCAGTGGCCAATCTCACAAACCATGTTAGAATTTTCTTCTGAGAGATAAAAGAAACCACTGGAAAATTTTAAGCACAGTAGTACAACCTGGCTTTTATTTTTAAAAGTACTGTTCTGTTTGCTTTGTGTGGGACAATGATGCAAACAAGGATACTGAAGAGGAGGCTCTTGCAGTAATCCAGGAAAAAAGGGTGGTTGGTAGTTATGGAAATAGGAGAGGTGATTGAATTCTGGGTATATTTTATTTTTATTTATTTATTCATTGGATTCTGGGTATATTTGAAATAGAGATCAAAATATTCTTGAAGGGATTAAGCAGAGAGAGAGAGAGAGAGAGAGAGAGAGAGAGGCGCAAAAACTCATAGACACAGACAACAGTGTGGTGATTACCAGAGGGAAAGGGGATTTGTGAAAGATGGAAGAGGGTAAAGGGGGATATATGTTGATGTAAGAGACTTCACTTTGAGTGGTCAGCATACAATACAATATACAGATAATGCATTATAGAATTATACTCTTGAAACCTATATAATTTTATTAACAAATGTCACCTCAACAAATTCAATATGTTTTAAATCTTCACCTGAGGATACCATTCCTTTGATTTTTTTTTTTTTTCAGATAGAATGGGAGAGAGGGAGGAAGAAAGAAAGAGAGAAGCATCAATGTGAGAGATACACATTAAATGATTGCCTAACACATGACCTGACCAGGGCCAGGGATGAAACTGCAACCTATGATCGTGCCCTTGACTGGGAATCCAACCCACTACTCATTCTTCAGTTCATGGGCCAATGCTCTAACCACTGAGCAAAACCAGCCAGGGTCAATAAACTATTTTATAAAGTAAATTATAAAAAGGAAAAATAAAATAAAGATTATTACATTTGCTAATAGATACTATCTGGTGAGAAAGAAATATAGGGATCAAGTTGATGCGGTTAGTAGGAAGAAATTCATGATTAAGTTCTCTCTCTTTTTTTTTTCTTCAATAGAGTCATCTTTTATTTTTCTCCCAACATTCAGCATCCTAATACTTGCTTCTAACTTCTTAAAACAATGTGACCCTCAGACCTACAAATGTAGCATATAATCCAGCTCTATCATTTCCACTCCTCTCTTTTTCTTATAAAAAACCTCTTTCTGCCTGTTCCTTATTGAACGTACACCCTACCACCCCATTCAAAACCCTTAAAGCTCAAGACAAACTTTTTTTATTTCAGTATTAAACAGAAAGTATCTGATTCATGTAGAAATGAGTAATAGCTTAAATTAAAATAATTTTATTTTCAGCAAGGGTATTTTAAAGAGCTTTGAAATCACTCAAATGAGCCCCCTTTTTTTGTGGTGAATATTCTTAAGTAGTAATGTGTTTTATGATCACCTGCAAATTTCACTTAGTTGATGACTACCCTCCACCCACATGGGTATTATGCTGATTTTGCTCAGAGCTCAGGCTTTATTTATTTATTTATTTTAAAGAAAGCTACAAGGGAATGAATCATTATTTTTAAAGGGCAACTCCAGGAAGATATCCACGGGCAGGACTGGAGGGAAGGTGAGTGTGTGAGAGAGTGAGGGAGTGTGTGAGAGAGTGTAAGTAGACGTGAAAGTGGACAACCAAACCCAAGCAGTGCAGAGCCACTAAGCAGAAAGTTCCTGAGCTGTGGACAGGAGTAGCTAGCTACCATCATAAGTGGCCATTCAGGGTGCTACTCCCTGCACCGCAGGGATGTCCCACCATTTCGGAAGATCCCTGGTTTTCCCTGGGTGGAGGCAGTGGGAGCAGCTAGGGCCTAGCAAACTGAGCCCACCAGCACACCATCACCATGTGACCAGTAGACACTCTGTCTCAACACAGACCAGTGCACAGTAGTGGAACTCCCAAGGTGCCTGTCACTGAAGTCACAGACAGCCCAGAGCCCAGCACCATCCCCCATAGTAGCAACCCCATCAGAGTCCAGATATACCCCCAGCAACAGAGGCTGGAGAACAGACACCCATGCCCAGGCAACAGAAGCACATACCAGCAGCTGAGACCCATCCCCAAAACCTAAAGCAAAAGCTGAGCAGAAGTTGAGCCCCATGGGGAAGCAGCACTCCCCAGCCCCCAGGGGCAGGACCTGGGGCTCCACAGAGGCCTGTGTGGTCCAGTAGCCCTAGAGAGACTGGTGCAATCCAGCTGCCTGCCAACAAGAACTGCAGGGTTCAGGAGCACCAGAGAGGCCTGTGCGACCCAGCAGAGACCATGCCGTCTAGTTACCCTCAGGACCTGCAGGGTACTTAAACACCAGAGAGGCCTGTGCAACCCAGCAGGGATTGTGCAATCCAGTTACCCTTGGGACCTGGGGTCGCTGAAGCACCAGAGAGGACTGTGCAATCCAGCAGGGTCTGCACGATCTAGTTACACACAGGGCCTGTGGGGTGCTAAAGCACCAGAAAGGCCTGTGTGACCGAGCAGCCCATAACATAGGCATAGAGCCGGTTCCCCAAAAGGACTGTGCTATCCAGTTACCTGCGGGACCTGTAAGGTGCGGGGGCACCAGAAAGGACTGTGCGGCCCAGCTGTACACAAGATAGGCATAGAGGATGTGAAAATGGAGGGTAAGTAAATAAAAGCTAAGCAGAAGATCTCCCAGGACCAAATGGAAATTACAAATAATATAAAGACAAATCCACAGAATAAAGCAACAGTAAAGCAGCAGGACAGGACCAAATAACCAGGGACACTGGTAGGATCTGTGGAGGTGCGAGAGGATGGCAGGCAGGGAGCCCAGGGACAGCATCAGACTTACCTGTGAGCAGTGCCCTTGAATAATAAAGACCAAGCCTGCTCCACAGTGCAGAGAGCTGGGACAGAGCACTAGAATAGCCACAGCCACTCAACAGTGGGCTATGGCAGAGGGAAGGCACATGGGGCTAGAACTCTGTGGGGACACCTAGGATTTGGAGGGCACTCAAAATTTTTGCTGAGTGGCAGCCATAAAGGACTGTGGCCAGTGTGCTCCTTCTTTGAGCTGTGGGGAACAGCAGCAGCCACTCCTCCCCCCACCCCACACCCAGAGATTCAGCCTTTCACAGGTGCAGCAGAGAAATGCAAATTGAGGCTCATTAATAACCAGCATTTATCCCACCCTCTGGAAATTCTCCTATGCAGAACAATAGGGCTACATTCCAAGGCACTGTGTAACAGTCTACTAGCCACCAGAAAAAGCTAGAGGATAACGGAACCTTTTCTGGGATTGAAAATCTACCCAAGAAAGTAAGACTTGACAGTGGTGTTTAGTGTGGGCCCACCCAAGCTCATCCACACCCAAAAGAGGGAGCCACAAACAGCAAAACACCAACACCCACAGAAAAAAATTGTCAGGCTCCAAAACCCACTGAGATAGCCAAAATGGTCAAACAAACAAACAAATTCCAAATGAAAGGACAAGAGAACTCTATGAAACATGAGATAATTGAAATGCAGTTAGGCAAATTATCAGAGGTAGAGTTTACAGCCATGATCTTGAGAAAGCTCAACAGCATGAGTAAGGATATAAACTCCATGAATAAAGATATACAAAATTTTAAAATCAACCAAATGCAAATAAAGCAAGACATAGCAGAAGTTAAGAACAAATTGGAAGAACTAACCAGCAGAGTAGAGAAAGCTGAGGACCAGATCAGTGACTTAGAAGACAGGATAGAAAAAAATCAACCAATCAGAAAACCAAAAGGAATAAAAAACAAATTAAAAAACAAGAATACAGCTTAAGAGAACTGTGGGACAACTGAAAACATAATTCTATTTGCATCATAGAAGTCCCCAAGGAGAAGGAAATGGGCAGGAGTTAGAGAATATATTTGAAGAAATAGTGACAGAAAACTTTCCTAACTTGGTGAAGGAAAAAGGCATTCAAGTTCAAGAAGCACAGAGAGCCCCAAGTAAGAAGAACCCAAACAGGTCCACACCAAGACACATATTAATCAAAATGCCAAAAATTAAAGACAAAGAGAGAATCCTAAAAGCAGCTTGAGATAAGCAACAGGTTACCTAAAAAGGAAACTCCATAAGGATCTCAGCTGACTTCTCAAAAGAAAAACTACAGGCAAGAAGGGAATGGCATGAAGTAATCAAGGTCATGAAAAACAAGGATCTGAATCCAAGAGGACTCTACCCAGCAAGGCTATCATTCAAAATAGAAGGTCAAATAAAGAGCTTTCCAGACCAAAAAAAAAAAAAAAAAAAAGTATATTAACACCAAACCAGCACTGCAAGATATGCTAAAAGGACTGCTTTAATTAGTAGAAAAAATAGGAAGAAAAATAGAACCACACTAAACAAAAATGGCAATAAATAAGTACACATCAATGATCACCTTAAATGTGAATGGTTTGCATGCTCTGATAAAAAGACACAGAGTAGCTGACTGGATAAGAAAGTATGACTCACATATATGTTATTTACAAGAAACCCACCTCACAACAAAATACTCACATAGGTTGAAAGTGAAGGAATGGAAAAAATCTTTCAAGCAAACGGAAAGCAAAAAAAAAAAAAAAAAAAAAACTGGGGTAGCAATTCTCATATATGATAGAGTAGATTTTAAAATGAAGCCATAACTAGAGAAAAAGAAGAATACTACATAATATTAAAAGCATCTAGCCAACAGAAAGATGTAACCTTGGTAAACATATATGCACCCAATATAGGAGCACAAACACATATTAAAAATCTTTTGGAAGACTTCAAAAGAAAAATCAACAGCAATACAATCATAGCAGGGGACCTCAACACCCCACTCACATCACTGGATAGATCTTCAAGAAAAAAAATTAACAAGGAAACACAGAGTCGAAATGAAGCTCTAGAACAAATGGATTTAATTAGGTATCTATTCAGAATTACACAATAAAACGACAGAATTCACATTCTTCTCAAGTGCACATGGGACATTCTGAAAGAAAGGCCACATGTTAGGGCACAAACTAAGCCTCTACAACTTCAAGAAGATTGAAATCATATCAAGCATCTTTTCAGATCACAATGGCATACAACAAGAAACCAATTGCACTGAGAACATGTAAAGACATTGGAAACCATGGAGGCTAAATAGCATGTTATTTAACAATGAAAGGGTTACAATGGAGATCAAGGAAGAAATTAAAAACATCCTGGAAACCAATGAAAATTAACACAAAACAACACAAAACCACCCATGGGAAGCAGTTTAATCAGTTCTGAGAGGGAAGTTCATAGCACAACAGGCCTACCTCAAGAAGCAAGAAAAATTTCTGATGGATTATCAAAACTTACAACTTAAAGAACTGAAAAGCAAACAAAAAGAAAACCCCAGAGCAAGTAGAAGGAAGAAAATAGTAAAGATCAGAGCAGAAATAAATGACATGAAGACAAAAAACAAAAACAAAAACAAAAAACAAAACAATCCAAAGGATCAATGAAACAAAGAGCTGGTTCTTTGAAAAGATAAACAAGATTGATAGACCCTTAACCAGACTCACCAATAAACAATGAGAGAGAACGCAAATACACAAAATCAGAAATGAAAGAGGAGAAAAAATAACTGACACTACAGAAATACAAAAGATCATTAACAAATATTATGAACAATTATATGGCAAAAAATTTGATAATCTAAGTGAAATGGACAAATTCCTAGAAACACATAGTCTCCCAAAACTGATCCGGAAAGAGATACAAAACTTAAACAGACCAATAACAATGAAGGAAATTAAAGATGCAATCAAGACTCCCAGGAAAGAAAAGTCCAGGTATGGATGGCTTCACGGGGGAGTTTTACTGAACATTCAAAGAAGAGCTAACATCATTCTCCTCAAACTATTCCAAAAAATTCAAGAAGAAGGAAGACTTCCAAACTCCTTTTATGAGGCCCCCATAATTCTAATACAAAAAGCAGAAAAAGACACTACAAAAAAAGGAAACTACAGGCCAATATCCCTGATGAAAACAGATGCCAAAATCCTGAACAAAATACTAGCAAATCGGATCCAGCAATACATCAAAAAAATTATTCACCATGACCAAGTGGGATTCATCCCAGGGATGCAAGGCTGGTACAATATTCGCAAATCAATAAATGTGATACACCACATAAAAGAATGAAAGATAAAAATTATATGACCATATCAATAGATTTTTAAAAGCATTTGACAATATCCAGCACCCATTTCTGATAAAAATGCTCAGCAATCTGGGAATAGAGGGATCATATCCCGACATAATAAAGACCATATATGAAAGACCTACAGCCAACATTATACTCCATGAGCAAAAACTAAAAAAAAAAAAAAAAAAAAAAAAAAAAAAAGCCCTGGCCGGCTGGCTCAGCCATTAGAGTGTTCGGAGAGATCCAGAGACATCCAGGTTTGGTTCCTGCTAAGGGCACGCATCTCAGTTGCAGTTTGTCCCCATCCCTGATTAGTCATGTGGGTGGCAGCCACTCAATACATCCCTTTCAAGTTGATGTTTCTCTTCTTCTCTTTCCCTCCCACTGTATCTGAACAAAAAATGGAAAAATGTCCTCTGGTGAAAAAAAAATTAAAGCGTTTCCCTTAAGAACAGGAGCAAAGGAAAGGAAAATTGCAGCTGAGTGAGTGTAAGCTACACAGACCATCTCCCAGGACCAAACTGGAATTACAACGAAAATAAAGACAAACCGTCAGGAAAAAGCAACCAAGAAGCAGCTTGGGGGACCACATGACCAGGGACACTGACTCAATCCTGGTTGGCTTGCGAACACGCTAGAGGGGGCCAGGAGCTCACGGTCCTAGCGGCCTGGGCTGGGAACTGCGGTCCCTTGGCTGGGACCTGCGGCGGCCTCGGCTTGGACCTGCGGCCTCGGCTGAGAGTTGCGCCCTCAGCTGGGGGCTGCAGCAGCCTTGCCTGGGACCTGCGGCCTCAGCTGAGACCTGTGGCCTCGGCTGGGAGCTGCGACCTCAGCTGGGAGCTGTGGCCTCGGCTAGGAGCTGCCACAGCCTCAGCCAGGAGCAAAGGCCTTAGCTGGGAGCAGCACCCATAGCTGAAAGCTGCGCCCTCGGGTAAAAGTCCCAAGCAATTCCACAGCACAGAGCTGGAACAGAGGACAAATTAGTAGCAGCCACTCACATTGGGCTCTGGCAGAGGGAGGGCAGACTGGACTAGAACTGAATGGGGACACTTGAGATTTGGAGGGTGCTCGGAGCTTTTGCTGAGGTGCAGCCACACAGGACTGTGGCCATCTTACTCCTTCCCAGGGCTCTGGGGAGAGGTGGCAGCCCATCCCTCAAAGATTCAACCAAAATGGTGGCCATTGAAATGTTAATGAAAGCCCATTAACAACCAGCATCTGCCCCACCCTCGGGAAATTCTATTACACTGAGCACCTAAGGGAGTTTTTCATTAAACTCAGAAACCAAGGTTCTTCAGGTGACCTCTGCTAATTCACTCCAGGCAAAAAAGCTGCAGGATAACTACCATTCCCTGGGCTAGGAACTCTAACCAGGAAAGTAAGACTTGACAGTGGTGATTAACAAGGGTCCTCCCTGCCTCACCCAAACCGAGGAGAGGGAGCGACAAACAGCAGAACACCAACACCCACAGGAAAAAAATTTGGCAGTCTCCAAAGCCCACTGTGATAGCCAAAATTGTGAAACACAGAAACAAAAGCCAAATGAAACAACAAGAGACCTCTACCGAAGATGACATAAATGAGGTGTAGTTAAGCAAGTTAACAGAACTAGAATTCAGAGCCATGATCTTGAGGAAGCTCAACAGCATGTGAAAGGACATGAGCACCATGAGTAAAACATAGAAATGTTGAAAATCAACCAGTTGGAAATTAAAAACCAACAAGAAGAAATGAAGAATGACATATCAGAAATAAAAAAAGAAATTGGAAAGTCTAAGTAGCAGAGTAGAGGAAGGTGAGGACCGGATCAGTGAATTAGAACATAGGGTAAAAAAAAAAAATCAACCACTCAGAAAACCAAAAGAAAAAAAATAATTAAAAAACAGAAAAACAGCTTAAGAGAACTGTGGGACAACTAGAAACGTAATGATATTCACATGATAGGAGTCACTGAAGAAGAAGAAAATGAGCAAGTGTTAGAGAATATATTTGAAGAAATAGTGACCAAATTCCCTAATTTGGTGAAGGAAGAAGGTTTTCAAGTTCAAGAAGCACAGAGAGCCCCAAGTAAGAAGTACTCAAACAGGCCCACACCAAGACACATAGTAATCAAATGCCAAAAATTAAAGACAAAGAGAGAATCTTAAAAGCAGCAAGAGAGAATCAACAGATTACCTACAAAAGAAACCCCATAAGGCTCTCAGCTGACTTCTCAACAGACACACTATAGGCCAGAAGGGAATGGCATGAGGTAATCAAGGTCATGATAAACAAGGATCTGAATCCAATACTACTCTACCCAGCAAGGCTATCATTCAAACTAGAAGGTCAAATGAACAGCTTCCCAGACAAATTAAAAGGCAAATGGAATACATTAGCACCAAACCAGCACTGCAAGATGTTAAAAGGACTGCTGTAATTAGTAGGAGAAATAGGAAGAAAAATATAACCACACTAAACAAAAATGACAATAAATAAGGACATATCAATAATAATAATCACCTTAAATATAAATGGATTGAATGCTCTGATAAAAAGACACAAAGTAGCTGATTGGATAAGAAAGCGTTATTCATCTATTTGTTGTTTACAAGAGACCCAGCTCACAACAAAAGACTCACATAGGTTGAAAGTGAAGGGATGGAGTGGGATCACTGGGTCAAATGGAAGATTAATTTTTAATTTTTTGAGGTGACACCAGACTGTTTTCCATAGTGGCTGCACCAGTCTGCATTCCCACCAGCAGTGTACTAGAGTCCCCTTTTCTCCACACCCTCGCCAACACTTGTTGTTTGATGATATGTTAATGGCGGCCATTCTGACAGGTGTGAGGTGATATCTCATTGTTGTTTTGATTTGCATCTCTCTGATGATTAGTGATGATGAGCATTTCTTCATATGTTTCTTAGCCATTTGTATGTCCTGTTTGGAGAGGTGTCTATTTAGTTCCTCTGCCCATTTTTAATTGGATTCATTGTCTTCCTTTGTGGAGTTGTATGAGCACTCTATATGTATTGGAAATTAACCCCTTATCTGATATATTATTGGCAATTATGCTCTCCCATACAGTGGGTAGCCTTTCCGTTTTGATGATTGTATCTTTCGCTGTGCAGAAGCTTTTGAGTTGGAATATACCCTAAGAAGCATAAAACACCAATAAGAAAGAATATATGTACCCCCATCTTTGTAGCAGCACTATTTACAATCGCTAAGATCTGGAAACAGCCCAAGTGCCCATCAGTAGACGAATGGATCATAAAGCTGTGGTACATATACACAATGGAGTACTACGCAGCGGTAAGAAAGAAAGATCTCTTATCCTTTGAGACTACATTGAGGGACCTGGAAAGTATCATCCTAAGTGAAACAAGCCAAGCAGAGAAAGACAAATTTCATATGATCTCATTTATTTGTGGAATATAATGAACATAACATTCTGAGGAATGGGGTAGTCCCAGAGACGCGGAAGTGGGGTACAGGCTGACAATCCCCTAAGGAGTGGGGAGGTAGGGGAGGGATGAACCACAGAACTTATACACATGTATGCATGAACAGTGGACATGGACAACAATCTGGGGAAGGGGCAGGGAGGGGTTGGGGAGGGGGGAATCAGTGGGGGGAAAAAGGAGAATCATCTGTAACAAAAATTAATCAATAAAAAAAAAATTAAAAAAAGAAAGTGAAGGGATGGAAAAAAATCTTCAAAGCAAATGGAAAGTAAAAAAAAAATCGGGGGAAGCAATACTCATATTTGATAAAATAGATTTCAAAATGAAGGCCATAACTAGTGACAAAGAAGGCCACTACATAATATTGAAAGGATCTATCCAACAGGAAGATACAACCTTGGTAAACATACATGCACCCAATATAGAGGCACAAAATATATTAAAAATCTTCTGAAGGATTTCAAAGGAAAAATCAATAGCAATAAAATCATAGCAGGGAACTTCAACACACCACTGATATCACTGGATAGATATTCTAGACAAAAAATTAGCAAGGAAACGAGACACTAAAGCACTGAACCAAATGGATTTTATAGATATCTACAGAGAATTACATGCAAAACTACAGAATTCACATTCTTCTCAAGTGCACATGGGGCATTCTCAAAGATAGACCACATGTTAGGACACAAACGAAGTCTCTCCAAGTTCAAGAAGATTGAAATCATACCAAGCATCTTCTCAGATGACAATGGCATGAAACTAGAAATCAATTGCAAAAATAACATGCAATAACATTTGAACACATGGAAGCGAAATAGCATGGTATTACACAATGAGTAGGTTACAAAGGAGATCAAGGAAGAAATTAAAAACTTCCTGGAAACCAATGAAAATGAAGACTCGGCAACATAATATCTATGGGATGCAGTGAAAGCAGTTCTGAGAGGGAAGTTCATAGCACTACAGGCCTACCTCAAAAAAACAAGAAAAATCTCCAAGAGACTATCTAACCCCACAACTTAAAGAACTAGAGAGCAAACAAAAACAAAACCCCAGAGCAAGTAGAAGGAAGGGAATAGTAAAGATCAGAGCTTAAATAAAAGACATAGAGTCCAAAAAAACAATTCAAAGGATCGATGAAACAAAGAGCTGGTTTTCCGAAAAGATAAACAAGATTGATGGACCCTTAGCTAGACTTACCAGGAAACAAAGAGAGAGAACCCAAATACACATAATCAGAAATAAAAGAGAAAAGTAACAACTGACACCACAGAAATAAAAAAGATTGTTTAGAACCACTATGAACAATTATATGGCAACAAATTCATTGATATAAGCGAAATGGACAAATTTCTAGAAACACATAGTCTCCCAAAACTGGACCAGGAAGAGAGAGAAAACTTGAACAAACCAATATCAAAAATAGAAATTGAAGATATAATCAAGACTCTCTCAGCAAAGGGAAACCCAGGCCCGTAAGGCTACACCGGGGAGTTTTAACAAATATTCAAAGAAAAACTGACACCCATTCTCCTCAAACTATTTCAAAAAACTTAAGAAGAAGGAAGACTTCCAAATTCATTTTATGAGGCCAGCATAATTCTAATTCCAAAACCAGAAAAAGATACTATGAAGAAAGAAAACTAAAGACCGATATCCCTGATGAACATAGATGCCCAAATTCTGAACAAAATACTAGCAAATCAGATGCATCGATACACCAAAAAAATTTTTCACCATGACCAAGTGGGATTCATCCCAGGGGTGCAAGATTGGTACAATATTTGCAAATCAATAAACATAATACACCACATAAATGAAGTGAAGAATAAAATCCACATGATCATATCAATAGATGCTGAAAAAGACTTCAATAAAATCCAGCATCTATTTCTGATAAAAACATTCAGCAATGTGAGAATAGAGGGATAATATCTCGACATAATGAAGGCCGTATATGAACGACCTACAGCCATCATCATACTGAATGGGCAAAAACAAAAAGTATTTCCCTTAAGAACAGGAACAAGGCAAGGATGCCCACTTTTGCCACTCTTATTTAACACAGTATTGGAAGTCTTAGCCACAGCAATCAGACAGGAAGAAAAAATAAATGGGATCCAAATTGGAAAGGAGGAAGTGAAACTGTTATTATTTGCAGATGACATGATACTATATGTAGAAAACCCCAATGATGCCATCAAAAATTTACTACACTTAATAAATGAATTTGGAAAAGTAGCAGGATACAAAATTAACATCAAGAAATCATGGCATTCTTATACAACAATGATGAACTCACAGAGAGAGAATCTAAGAAAACAATACCATTTACCATTGCAGCAAAAAAAATTAAGATACCTAGGAATAAACTTAACCAAAGAAATAAAGGACCTATTCACAGAAAACTACAGGTCATTGAAAAAAAATAGAGGAAGATAAAAAAAAGTGGAACCACATACCTTGTTCATGGATTGGAAGAATTAATGTCATAATGATGTCCATACTACCCAAAGCAATCTATAGAGTCAATGCAATCCCCATCAAAATACCAAGTGCATACTTTACAGAATTAGAACAAATACTTCAAAAGTTCATATGGAACAAAAAAAAGACCTCAAATAGCCACAGCAATCTTGAAAAAGAAGAAAAAAGTTGGAGGGATCACATTACCAGATTTTAGGTTATACTACAAAGCCACTGTATTCAAAACAGCCTGGTACTGGCACAAGAACAGGCATATAGACCAGTGGAACAGAACAGAGAACCCAGAAATGGACCCATGGCAATATGCTTAATTAATATTTGACAAAGGTGGCAAGAGCATACAGTGGAGTAAGGACAGCCTCTTTAATAAATAGTGTTGGGAGAATTGGACAGCTACATAAAAATAAAATAAAACTAGACCATCAACTTACACACTACACAAGAATAAACTAAAAATGGATAAAAGACTTAAATATGACTTGTGAATCCATAAAAATCCTAGAAGAAACTGTAGGCAACAAAATTTAAGACATTATGCACAGCAGAATTTTCACTGATACTTCACCTAAGGCAATAGAAACAAAGGAAAAAATGAATACATGGGACTACATCAAACTCAAAAGCTTCTGCACAGCGAAATATACAATCATCAAAATGGAAAGGCTACCCACTGTATGGGAGAGCATAATTGTCAATGATATATCGGATAAGGGATTAATTTACAATATATATTGAGTGCTCATACAACTCCACAAAAGGAAGACGTAGAACCCAATTAAAAAATGGGCAGAGTAACTAAATAGACACCTCTCCAAACAAGACATACAAATGGCTAAGAGACATATGAAGAAATGCTCAACATCACTAATCGTCAGAGAGATGCAAATTAAAACAACAATGAGTTACCACCTCACACCCGTCAGAATGGCCACCATCAACAATTCATCAAACAACAAGTGTTGGCGAGGTTGTGGAGAAAAGGGGACTCTAGTACACTGATGGTGGGAATGCAGACTGGTGCAGTCACTATGGAAAACAATATGGTGTTACCTCAGAAAATTAAAAATTGAACTACCATTTGTCCCAGTGATCCCACTTCTAGGAATATACCCTAAGAAGCCTGAAACACCAATCAGAAATAATATATGTACCCCCATGTTGGTAGCAGCACAATTTACAATAGCTAAAATCTGGAAACAGCCCAAATGTTCATCAATAGACAAATGGATAAAAAAGCAGTGGTACATATACACAATGGAGTACTATGCTGCTGTAAGAAAGAAAGATCTCTTATCTTTTGAGATGACATTTAAGGACCTTGAATTATCTTAAGTGCAACTATCCAAGCAGAGAAGACAAGTATCCTATGATCTCACTTATTTGTGGAATATAATGATCACAACAGTCTGAGGAACTGGGTAGTCCCAGAGACGTGGAAGTGGAGTACAGACTGACAATCACCAGAAGAGGGGTGAGGAGGGAGGGATGGGCCACAGAATTTATGTGCATGTATGTATGAACATTGGACATGGACAAAACAAAGGTGGGGACAAGGTGGGGAGGGAGGAGAAGTGGCGAATCAGTGGGGGACAAAGGAGAAACATCTGTAACAAAAATAAATAACTTAATTAATTATATAAAATAAATAAGAAAATAAGAAATATTATGGCCAAAGACATTCAAACTCTCTAGTAATAAAGAATGCTTATTAATACTTTTGCCTCTGGCCAAGATGCGGTAACAGGGACTAGATTTACCATTATACCTGAAACAACTAAATAAAATAGAAATGCATATATGAAATGAGAGTTTTCAAGACACTGGTTATCAAGCAATGAAGGAGAATGGTCCCTATGAATTGGGAAACAAATGAGGTGAATCCTGTGATTACCCAGTTTCCAGGCTGAGGTACATGGAGGGGTGGCCCAGGTAGAACAGGGCAAACTCCTTGAGTTGAGGAGACAGAGCTGAAATTTGTGGGAAACCAGGGCATCTAGAGTTCATAGGACAGAATACTGAAGAGGAGAGAGATTCACAGTGAAGGAACAGCAGAGATCTATAGAAAGTTCTCGAATATTCAGCAGAGTACTAATCAGATGACATCTGACAGGCAACTATGCAAAGCCAGGAAAAGAACCATTTGGATAGATTAAAGTACTACATAGTACTCACACAAGGTTGGTAATAGTCCCTATTCCCAATAGCCAGATTGGAAAATTTGTGATTCATGGAACATTGGGTAAACAAGTTAGAAAATATTTTGACTCAGTACAAGAGAATAGTTAGCCCCAATGTGGTTTAGGACATGCTACCCCAAAATATGGCAACTTGGCATATTGAATATTTTAAGCTGAAGGAATTGAAGAAATGGAAGGTGCAGGAATAGGTTTCTCATCTTCCTCTGAAACCAAGTCACAGACCCTCATGTGAAAAGTACCTTCCATTTAACCTGAAGAAAGGAGTATCCTTATCACTAAAGACAAAGGATTTTCAGAGGAAACTGAAGGAACAGGCCTTGCTGTTTTCCCCAGTTTACCACACTTAAGCTCATACACCTTTCGTTCTATAGTAGCTATTTTCTACCTTTTTCATCTCATGGCACACATAAACTAATTACTGAAATTCTGCAACGCATACAAAAATGTATTTTTTGCCGATCTGACAAAAAAATAGGTATAATTATGATTCATTCACACTGGGCAACTATTGTATTGGTTGTTGTCATTTATTTTTACTTGACAATCTAATGGAAAGGAGTCAGTGCCCCTGACTAAATAGTCAGGTATTGCATAAATGAACATTTGTAATACTTTCAACAATACAGATAAAAATAAAAAAGTCTTGTGGCACACAGGTTTAAAATCGCTATCCTATGGCATTTTCCTATAACTTTTCACTCTTCACCAAACCTAGCATTAAAAAATGTTTGGGCTTAACTGCTTCATTGGGTCTTCTCTCTTGTTAATCTGTCTTTTATTACAGGAGCTCCAGCCAAAAACTCAAAAGGGTAAAGAGAAAATTACTTTTCCCTCCCCTACAGCCCTAAAGTGTGTATTGCTCCGAACCCAAGAAATTACAAAATCAGGGCATGAGGGATCAAATGCTTCCAAATAGGAAAACAGTACAACCATTCTAGAAAATGGTTTGGTATTTTCTTATTAGGTTAAACATGTATTTACCATATGACTCATTGATCCCACTGCTAGGTAGTTACCTTAAAGAACTAAAAAGTCAGGGTCATGTAAAACATGTTCTAAAATGTTAAAGAAGTTTTAGTCATAATTTTTAAAAACTAAAAATAACCCAAGTGTCTAACAGCAGTTTAAAAGACGAACAAAATGTGGTATATTCATACAATAAAACATCACTCAGCTATAAAAAGGAACAAATTAATAATACATGCCATTACATGGGTGAATCTCAAAGCCATTATGTAAAAAAGTAAATCCCAAAAGATTATATACAGCATGATTTCCTTAACATGACATTTGGAGAAGGAAAAATTATGGGGATAGAAAACAGATTAGTGGATTACAGCGATAAACAGAGAGGAGGTTGTAATTATGAGGGAGATTTTTGGGTGACAAAAGAATGCTGTATCCTGATTATGGTCGTTGTTATACAAATCTCTAGATGTGCTTAAATTCACAGAATAGAATACACACATACACAACACAATGAAATACTATCCAAATAGTTAAAATGCAAAAGACGAACAGTATCAAGTATTGACAATGATGTGCAGCAACTATATTACTTATATACTACTGGTGGGTTTTTTTGTGAAATCACTTTGGGTAACTGTAGCACAATTTACTACATTTGAACAAATATGTGTCCTAATAACTTGTACTTCCATGCCTTCAAATATATAGAACATAAAAACATATAATGTTCACACACATATAAGTATAATAATGTTTATAGTTCAAAAATAGAAACCCCTGCTTGACCAGTGTGGTTGAGCCTTGGCCCATGCGTCAAGCGGTCACCACTTTGATTCCCAGTTAGGGCACATGCCCGGGTTGCAGGGTCAATCCCCAGTGGGTAGCATGCAGGAGGCGGCTAATCAATGTTCTCTCTCATCGATATTTCTGTCTCTCTCCTCCCTTCCTCTCTATCTAAAAATCAATCAAAACATTTTAAAAATGGAAAGCCCTCAAATGCCCATAAACAAGAAAATGGATAATAATCTGTGGTATATTGCTTTAATAAAATAGAATATAGAAAAGAAAATGAATAAATTACTGTTACATGAAAAAATATAGATATATTGCCCTGGCCGGTTTGGCTCAGCGGTTAGAGCATCGGCCTGCGGTTCACAGAGACCCAGGTTTGGTTCCCACTAAGGGCACATACCTTGGTTGCAGTTGGTTCCCGGCCCCTGTTGGGTTGTGCGGGTGGCAACCACTCGATGTGTCCCTTTCACGTTAATGTTTCTCTCTCTCACACACACTCTATCTGAACAAAAAATGAAAAAATGTCCTCTAGTGAGGATTAAAAAAAATAGATAGATAGATATATTGAGCAAAACCCAGACAAACACATATAAATGCCTAATTATGATTTCCTATTTAGAATGCATAAACGGAGATAAATCTAATATACTATGGATCAGGATATTTATTATCTTTTAGGAGGAAACAGGATTTGTAAAGGCTGATATTTGATGACATAATGACACAGAATCATTCCTGTGGTATTGGTAATATGCTATTATTTCTATCTGAAGGTGAATTAAAATAGTTACATAGTAAATTGTCAGATCTAAATATGCTAATGCTTATTACTTTATGCATTGTCCATTTGCTTTAATATTAAAGTCAATTAAGTACAACTAGTATTGGTGCCAATAAAATTAAAACATAAATACTGTCTAAAAATAGCAATAATAAATATACAACATGCAAACTGCCTTCTCCAAAGTAGTGGAACTCCCAGGTTTAGGAAACCTTCACCTACTGCTAGGCTTCAGACATGCTGGGCATGTGACTTTGATGGAAAGAGCTCTGCAGGAATAACTTGCATAAGAATTTTGAGCTTGAACCAATTGGCATGAATAATTTGAAAGTAGAGAATAAGGACCTGGGTCAAAGTTTCTTTCCATTATTGATCTATTTGTGGATTGGTGTCGAGAAAAAAAAAGGATGTAAGTAGTAGCTAAAGGATGTACAGTAAGTATTCCCCCTTTATTCACAGTTGTGCTTCCATGGTTTTAAGTTACCTACCATCAACTGTGGTCTGAAAAGAGTAAATAAAGAATTCCGGAAATGAACAATCCATGTTTAAATTGCACACTGTTCTAAATAGTATGATGAAATCTTGCACTGTCCTACTCTGTCTCACCTGGGATGTGAATTATCCCTTCGACCAGTGTTTCCACACTGTATAGGCTACCTGCCTATTAGTCACTTAGGAGCTGGCTCAGCGATCCGATCGAGTGTCATGGTATCACAGTGCTCATTTTTAAGTAACATTTATTTTACTTACTAATGGCCCCTAAGCATAAGAGTAGTGGTGTTGGCAATTTGGATATGCCAAAATGAAGCCATAAAGTGCTCCTTAAAATTTTTTTTTTATTTATTGATTTTGAGAGAGAGAGAGAGAGAGAGAGAGAGAGAGAGAGATATCGAGATCTGCCACTCCACCACCCACACATTCATTGGCTGATTCCTGCATGTGCCTGGACCAGGGATCAAACCTGCAAACCTGGTGCACTAAGATTATGTTCCAACTGAACTAGACTACTTAACTTAAGTAACTCAATTCTGACCAGCTATTGCTGCACATACACACCCTGGCGACTTTTTTTGTAAACATAAGGGCCTTAGGAAACCCAGAGAAACCATAAAGATAAGGGGGTTAATTATGACCTTGGAAAACTCAGAGGAACCATAAAAATGAAGAGATTAATGATTGCCCTGACCTCTGTAACAGCTCCTCTCACCCCCTATTGTATCAGTTCCTCCCCTTAACAGCGCCAGAAGGGGTGCCAAGCGATTGTAGTTTTAGACCTTATAAGTGGACTGCAAGAACACTTGGGGCTGTTAATTTGGGAAACTATGCCCCTGCAGCCTGACAGTGAATAAAGTGCTCCTCTCATTTACAATTTGGCTGTGTGTCTCTGATTGTCTCGCTGGCTTATCATAACACAACCAAATAAGCTACCCGACCAGGGTCATAAAGTTCTCTTTTTAAGTGAAAAGGTGAGTACAGTACAATAAGATATTTCAAGAGAGAAAAATTTCATATGACTTATATTACAGTATATTGTTAAAATAATTCTATTGTATTATTAGTTATTGTTGCTAATATCTCACTGTGCCTAATTTATAAATTAACTTTATGTTAAGTATGTATGTACAGGAAAAAACCTAGTATGTATAGGCACGGCACTGTCTGCAGTTCCATACATCCACTGGGGGCCTTGGAACTTATCCCCCATGCAAAAGGGGACTATTATTATTTTCTTAGCATTCCTCAGTTTCTGCCACTCAAATGTCCAAAAGCATTGGTTTAATCATTTCAAATTCTCTATAAATTTGGAATAGTATCTCAAGCCCTTCAGTGTGTGTGTGTGTGTGTGTGTGTGTGTGTGTGTGTATATATATATATATATTTTTATCCTCACCCAAGGACATTTTTCCATTTTTTGCACAGATAGAGTGGGAGGGAGAGAGAGAGAGAGAAACATCAACGTGAAAGGAACACATCGAGTGGCTGCCACTCGCACGACCAACCAGGGCCGGGGACAAACTGCAACCAAGGTACATGCCCTTAGCAGGAACCGAACCCGGGTCTCTCTGGACCGCAGGCTGATGCTCTAACCGCTGAGCCAAACCAGCCAGGGCTTCAGTGTATATTTTTGCTTCTTTATTCTCAATGCCTGTCAGTGTACATAGCATGTAGTAAAAAATCAATCAATCCAAATTTATTTCATGAAATAAGAAAAGTACGATGGATAGAATAAAGAAAGAAATGGAGAAACATGTTTCATAGGAGTTCTAGAAGAAGAATGCATGTATGGTGCCCACTCAATATTTGAAATGAAAATGATTAGGTTTCTAAAATTGAAGAAAGAAATGGGTTTTCATATCAAAGGCATTCAAAGTTCCAAACAAAATTAATAAAAATAAACTTCCTAAAAGCATCTTAGTGGAACTAGAAAGACCAAGGATTATAATGAAAACCTTAAAAGCTAGTACAGAGAAACAACTAAACAGAAGAAGAAGAAAAGAAGAATGATTTTTCTGTAAAAAAGGAATGTACTTTGGTCAAGATGTTATTCTAAGAACATGCTTTGAGCTTTAAGAACATAGCAATGATAGATAAAATATTGAGAAAAAAATAAAATATATAATTGGACTTATAGGCAAAATAAGATGAGAAGCTAAAATTTCTTTTTTTAAAAGTAACAGGAGCCAAAATATTGAGCAAAGCTGAAGCTACAAGCTAGGGCTGAAACCAGAGATGATCAGGTTTACAGTAAAAAGAAGCAACAAGAAATTAAAATATCCATTTACTTAGGTGGCCAGTTTCTAACTAGAGCTTAGGCTCATGAAACACAGCAGGCCTGGACATTGGAAGACAAAGATAGAGCTGCCAGCTATGTCTAACTGAATCAGCCATATCTCCAATATCACCGCAGAATAAGCACTGCCAACTGGTGAATTTGACATAGTTATAGATGTGGAGACTAGGTAGCTTGAGTGGAGAGATAAGGGGAGAGAAACAGGAAGAGAGAAAGACAAAAGTAGAGCCTAAATAGGCCTATGTCACTTGGGTGAGCTGTGGTCATTATCCTATTTCTGTCATTGAGCCAAACTATGTGACCACTTCTCCTAACATCATTCCTGGGCTACAGAGGGTAACTCCTTAGTAGTGCTGGTGTTCTTTCCAACAGTGCACACCTGATGGCTTTGGTGAATACTAATTATGTCCTTTGGGCTTTCCCCTGGAATATAAACCTCTGTTGGATCTTCTGGCTTCACAATATATTCATTCCAGTATGCTCACTTTCCTGACTCAGCCATTGCAACTCAGGCATTTCCACTGTGTTTAACCATCTCAGGACTATCACTTGGGTTCCTAAGAGCCATAGCAGTAGCAACTTCGCCCCACTCTCTGGGGTTCTTACCAGGTATTATTTCCTTTGTCCTGAGAGAGTGGTAAAAAAAAAAAAAAATCAGCGAACCCTTGCTTATCCTGTATTATATTCTGACCCACTCAAAACCCAATCCCATGAGTACTCCCTGGCTCCTGCCAGTAAATGTTAGCTAATTCTTGCAGTTCCTTTGGGTGTAATCTTTTTATTCTCTTATTAGGTAAAGCATCACCCTAGTCAGTATATGTTAGAATGTTACCCTAGTTTTCAGTCTGGCACCCAGGAGAAGTGATAAGGGAAGCTTCTGAGGGTAACACCTTTTGCCCTACATGGGAGAGTCTACAGTGTCTTCCTACACAGGGGAATTGCGACCTTTTTAATAATATGGACTTAGCCACACAGCAATGCTCCTGAAGGCTTAGGGGAGTCAACCCAGCTATGATCCTGGAGAATATCTACCCAGAAATATATACGCGATATGTTAGGATTTCAGATTTTTCTAACTAGGGCTTTGACTTTAGTGTGACACACCTACCTTAACTGACCATGAACTTGTCTTTGAAACTTCACCTTCACTCTCAGATCCTGATATTTTTTCTCAGCTGGTGTGTCTGTATGGTACCAAAGTGGCCCTCTAGTTCTCATATTTAGTGTTTATTTTTTAATTAATTTATTTTTTATTGATTAATTTTTGTTACAGATGTTTCTCCTTTTTCCCCCACTGATTCCCCCCTCCCCCTCCCTCCCTGCCCCTTCCCCAGATGGTTGTCCATGTCCACTGTTCATGCACACATGCATATAAGTTCTGTGGTTCATCCCTCCCCCATCTCCCCCCTCTTTAGGGTATTATCAGTCTGTACCCCACTTCCGCGTCTCTGGGACTACCCCATTCCTCAAACTGTTATGTTCATTATATTCCACAAATACATGAGATCACATGAAACTTGTTTTTCTCTGTTTGGCTTTTTCACTTAGGATGATACTTTCAAGGTCCCTCCATGTAGTCTCAAAGGATAAGAGATCTTTCTTTCTTACCGCTGCATAGTACTCCATTGTGTATATGTACCACTTTTTTTATTTTTTATTTTTTTTTATCCTCACCCGAGGACATTTTTCCATTTTTTGTTCAGGTAGAGTGGGAGGGAGAGAGAGGAACAGAGAGAGAGAGAGAAACATCTATATGAAAAGAACACAGCGAGTGGCTGCCACACGCACAACCGACCAGGGCCGGGGACAAACTGCAACCGAGGTACACGCCCTTAGCGGGAACCGAACCCGGGTGTCTCAGGACCACAGGCCGATGCTCTAACTGCTGAACCAAACCGGCCAGGGTTACCACAGCTTTTTGATCCATTCGTCTACTGATGGACACTTGAGCTGTTTCCAGATCTTAGCGATTGTAAATAGTGCTGCTACAAAGATGGGGGTACATGTATTATTTCTGATTGGTGTTTTATGCTTCTTAGGGTATATTCCTAGAAATGGGATCACTGGGTCAAATGGAAGATCAATTTTTAATTTTTTGAGGTGACACCATATTGTTTTCCATAGAGGCTGCACCAGTCTGCATTCCCACCAGCAGTGCACTAGAGTCCCCTTTTCTCCACACCCTCGCCAACACTTGTTGTTTGATGATTTGTTGATGGCGGCCATTCTGACAGGTGTGAGGTGATACCTCATTGTAGTTTTGTTTTGCATCTCTCTGATGATTAGTGATGTTGAGCATTTCTTCATATGTCTTTTGGCCATTTGTATGTCCTGTTTGGAGAGGTGTCAATTTAGTTCCTCTGCCCATTTCTTAATTGGATTTTTTGTCTTCCTTTTGTGGAGTTGTATGAGCACTCTATATGTATTGGAAATTAACCCCTTATCTGATATATCATTGACAATTATGCTCTCCCATACAGTGGGTAGCCTTTCCGTTTTGATGTTTGTATCTTAAGCTGTGCAGAAGGTTTTGAGTTTGATGTCCCATGTTTTCATTTTCTCATTTGTTTCTATTGCCTTAGGTGATGTGTCAGTAAAAATTCTGCTGCGTACGATGTCTGAAATTTTGTTGCCCACAGTCTCTTCTAGGATTTTTATGGATTCATGAGTTACATTTAAGTCTTTTATCCATTTTGAGTTTATTCTTGTGTAGGGTGTAAGTTGATGGTCTAGTTTCTTTTTTCTGCAAGTAACTGTCCAATTTTCCCAGCACCATTTATTAAAGAGGCTGTCCTTACTCCACTGTATGCTTTTGCCACCTTTGTCAAATATTAATTGAGCATATTGCCTTGGGTTCATTTCTGGGTTCTCTATTCTGTTCCACTGGTCTATATACCTGTTCTTGTGCCAGTACCAGGCTGTTTTGATTATAGTGGCTTTGTAGTATAACCTGAATTCTGGTATTGAGATCGCTCCAACTTTGTTCTTCCTTTTCAAGATTGCTGTGGCTATTCGAGGCCTTTTTTGGTTCCATATAAACTTTTGAAGTAATTGTTCTAATTCTGTGAAGTATGCCATTGGTATTTTGATGGGGATTGCGTTGAATCTATATATTGCTTTGGGTAATATGGACATTTTAATGATGTTAATTCTCCCAATCCATGAACAGGGTATTTGCTTCGACTTTTTTATAGCTTGCTGTATTTCTTTTTTCAATGACCTGTAGTTTTCTGCGAATAGGTCCTTTATTGCTTCGGTTAAGTTTATTCCTGGGTATCTTAATTTTATTGCTGCAATGGTAAATGAGATTGTTTGCTTACTTTCTCTTTCTGTGAGTTCATCATTGGTGTATAAGAATGCCATCGATTTCTTGACGTTAATTTTGTACCCTGCTACTTTGCCAAATTCACTTATTAAGTCTAGTAAACTTTTGGTGGAGTCTTTGGAGTTTTCTATGTACAGTATCATGTCATCTGCAAATAATGACAATTTCACTTCCTCCTTTCCAATTTGGATCCCTTTTATTTTTTCTTCCTGTCTTATTGCTGTGGCTAAGACTTCCAGTACTATGTTAAATAGGAGTGGCGAAAGTGGGCATCCTTGCCTTGTTCCTGTTCTTAAGGGAAATGCTTTTAGTTTTTGCCCATTGAGTATGATGTTTGCTGTAGGTCTTTCATATATGGCCTTTATTATGTCGAGATATGATCCCTCTATTCCCACACTGCTGAGCGTTTTTATCAGAAATGGATGCTGGATTTTGTCGAAGGCTTTTTCAGCATCTATTGATATTATCATGTGGTTTTTATTCTTCATTTAATTTATGTGGTGTATCACATTTATGGATTTGCGAATATTGTACCAGCCTTGTGTCCCTGGGATGAATCCCACTTGTTCATGGTGTATAATTTTTTGCTGTATTGCTGGATTCGATTTGCTAGTATTTTGTTCAGGATTTTGGCATCTATGTTCATCAGGGATATTGGCCTGTAGTTTTCTTTCTTTGTTGTGTCTTTTTCTGTTTTTGGAATTAGAATTATGCTGGCTTCATAATATGAGTTTGGAAGTCTTCCTTCTTGAACTTTTTGAAATAGCTTGAGGAGAATGAGTATTGGTTCTTCTTTGAATGGTCGGTAAAACTCCCCCGTGAAGCCATCCGGGCCTGGGCTTTTGTTTGCTGAGAGAGTCTTGATTGGATCTTCAATTGCTTCTGTTGTTATTGGTCTGTTCAAGTTTTCTATCTCTTCCTGATCCAGTTTTGGGAGACTATATGTTTCTAGAAATTTGTCCATTTCGCTTAGATTTTCGACTTTGTTGCCATAAAATTGTTCATAGTAGTTGTTAACAATCTTTTGTATTTCTGTGGTGTCAGTTGTTATCTCTCCTCTTTCATTTTTGATTTTATGTATTCGGGTTCTCTCTCTTTGTTTCTTGGTGAGTCTAGCTAAGGGTCCATCAATCTTGTTTATCTTTTTGAAAAACCAGCTCTTTGTTTCATTGATCATCTGAATTGTTTTTTTTGGTCTCTATGTCATTTATTTCTGCTCTGATCCTTACTATTTCCTTCCTTCTACTTGCTCTGGGGTTTTCTTTTTGTTTGCTCTCTAGTTCTTTAAGTTGTGAGGTTAGATAGTCTATTAGAGATTTTTCTTCTTTTTTGAGGTAGGCCTGTAGTGCTATGAACTTCCCTCTCAGAACTGCTTTCGCTGCATCCCATAGATTTTCTGTTGTTTTGTCTTCATTTTCATTGGTTTCCAGGAAGTTTTTGATTTCTTCCTTGATCTTTTCGGTGACCCATTCATTGTTTAATAACATGCTATTTAGCTTCCATGTGTTCAAATATCTTTGTATGTTCTTGCAATTGATTTCTAGTTTCATGACATTGTGGTCTGAGAAGATGCTTGATATAATTTCAATCTTCTTGAACTTGTAGAGACTTAGTTTGTGGCCTAACATGTGGTCTATCTTGAGAATGTTCCATGTGCACTTGGGAAGAATGTGAATTCTGTAGTTATGGGGTGTAGTTCTCTGTAGATATCTATTATATCCATTTGATCTAGTGCTTCATTTAGAGTCTCTGTTTCCTTGCTAATTTTTTGTCTAAATGATCTATCCAGTGATGTGAGCGGGGCGTTGAAGTCCCCTGCTATGATTGTATTGCTATCGATTTCTCCTTTGAAGTCCTCCAATAGCTTTTTAATATATTTTGGTACTCCTATATTGGGCGCATATATGTTTATCAAGGTTATATCTTCCTGTTGGATAGATCCTTTCAATATTCCATAGTGTCGTTCTTTGTCTCTAGGTATGGCCTTCATTCTGAAGTCTATTTTATCAGATATAAGTGTTGCTACCCCAGCTTTTTTTTCTTTTCCGTTTGCTTGAAAAATTTTTTCCATCCCTTCACTCTCAATCTAAGTGAGTCTTTTGTTGTGAGTTGGGTCTCTTGTAAACAACATATAGATGAGTCATGCTTTCTTATCCAGTCAGCTACTTGTGTCTTTTTATGGGAGCATTCAGTCCATTTACATTTAAGGTGATTATTGATATGTACTTATTTATTGCCATTTTTGTTTAGTGTGGTTCTATTTTCCTTCCCATTTCTCCTGGTAATTACAGCAGTCCTTTTAACATTTCTTGCAGTGCTGGTTTGGTGCTAATGTATTCCCTTAGCCTTTTTCTTTTTGTTTGAAAATCTCTTTATTTGACCTTCTATTTTGAATGATAGCCTTGCTGGGTAGAGTAGTCTTGGATTCAGATTTTTGTTTTTCATGACCTTGATTACTTCATGCCATTCCCTTCTGGCCTGTAGTGTTTCTTGTGAAGAGTCAGCTGAGAGCCTTATGGGGTTTCCTTTGTAGGTAACTTGTTGCTTATCTCTTGCTGCTTTTAGGATTCTCTCTTTGTCTTTAATTTTTGGCAGTTTGATTACTATGTGTCTTGGTGTGGGCCTGTTTGGGTTCTTCTTACTTGGGGTTCTCTGAGCTTCTTGAACTTGAATGCCTTCTTCCTTCACCAAATTAGGGAAGTTTTCTGTCACTATTTCTTTGAATATATTCTCTAGCCCTCGCTTACTTTCTTCTTCTTCAGGGACTCCTATGATATGAATATTATTTCGTTTCCAGTTGTCCCACAGTTCTCTTAAGCTGTCTTCCTGTTTTTTAATTGTTTTTTTCCTTTTTGATTTCTGATTGGTTGATTTCTTCTAGCCTGTCTTCTAATTCACTGATCCGGTCTTCAGCTTCCCCTACTCTCTTTTTTAGGCCTTCCAATGTGTTTTTCATTTCTGATATGTCATTCTTCATTTCTTCCTGTTGGTTTTTCCTTTCCAACTGGTTTATTTTCAACATTTCTATGTCTTTACTCATGGTGCTCATGTCCTTACACATGCTGTTGAGCTTCCGCAACATCATGGCTCTAAATTCTAGTTCTGTTAACTTGATTAACTGCACCTCATTTATTTCATCGTCCATAGAGGTCTCTTGTTCTTACATTTGGCTTTTGTTTCTGTTTGTCACCGTTTTGGCTATCACAGTGGGCTTTGGAGTCTGCCAAAATTTCCCAGTGGGTGTTGGTGTTCTGCTGTTTGTGGCTCCCTCTCCTGGGTTTGGATCCGCCAGGGAGGACCCACTTTAAACACCACCATCAAGTCTTAGCTTTTCTGGTTAGTGTTGTACGCCCAGGGAATGGTAGTTATCCTCTAGCTCTTTTTTTTTTTCTGCCTGTAGGCTATTAGTAGAGGTCACCTGCAGACCCTTGTTTTCTGAGTTGCCTGAAAAACTCCCTCAGGTGCTCAGTGTAAGAGGATTTCCTGAGAGTGAGGCAGGTGTTCGTTGTTAATGGGCCCCAATTAGCATTTCAATGGCCACCAGGTGGGGTTGACTCTCTGCGGGAGGGGCCGGCGCCTCTCCTCAGAGCCCTGAGAAGAAGTAAAATGACCACAGTCCTGCATGGCTGCACTCAGCAAAAGCTCTTAGCACCCTCCGAAACCCGAGTGTCCCCACACAGTTCCAGTCCAGTCTGCCTTCCCTCTGCTGGAGCCTAAGGTGAGTGGCTGCTGCCAATTTAGCCTCTGTCAGGACTCTGCGTCCTGGAGCTGCCTGGGACTTTTAACCCGAGGGCGCTACTTCCAGCCAAGGGTGGCTGCGCCTGTGGCACTAGCTGAGGGGGTTGCACTCAGCAGAAGCCCCAGGACTGAGCCGTGGTAGCGGGACACTGCAGAGGTGGCAGTAGTGTCCAGCACAGTCCCCTGGTCCCCGCGAGTCCACGCGGCGCCCGTGGAGGGCTTAGCACGCAGAGTTCGCGGGACTCAGCCTTGGTAGCAGCGTCCCGCCGAGTCCCCTGGTGCCCGCGTGTCTGTGCGGCTCCAGCCGAGAGCTTAGCAGGCTACAGAGTTCCCAGGGCCCATGCAGGGTGGCAAGGGAGGCAGTAGCAGTAACTTCCCGCCAAGTTCCCTGGTCCCGCCGAGTCCCCTGGTGCCCACGAGTCTGTGCGGCTCCAGCCGAGAGCTTAGCAGGCTACAGAGTTCCCAGGGCCCATGCCGGATGGCAAGGGAGGCTGTAGCAGTAACTTCCCGCTGAGTTCCGTGGCCCCTGCCCAGGCCGCTGGGGATCATGGGTTCCTGGCCCCCTCCCACGTCCTCGCAAGCCTACCAGGATTGAGTGGGTGTTTCTGGTTATGTGTTCCTCCAAGGTGTCTTTTGGCTGCCCTTTCCTGACGATTTGCCTTTATTTTCATTGTAAATCCAGTTTGGTCCTGGGAGATGGTCTGTGTCGCTCCATTCACTTCACCGCCATTTTTCCGTCCCTAGTGTTTATTTTTTAAATGCCTTCATTTTCTTATTGTTACCCTGGAGGGTTTCAATGCAACTTAGTGATAATTGTCTAAGCTCATTATCTTTCTACACATTGTTCATCCCAGTACTTTCCAATGCCAGTGACATCACATTGGTCAGGGTAATCCTCTTCATCAGGATATTTTTCAAAGTCATTTCCAGTGAAAGTTTAGCAATTTATCACTAAACCCCACATACCTCGTGGGATGGGGTTCATGTTTTTAGCCAAGCAGTAAATTAATAAGTCTCTAAACTCCATCTTAATGTATGTTTCCTTGGACCACACCTGATAATGAATTCTGTCAGTTAAAGTCTTTTGGTAAGCAGATGCTAAGATATAATTATAAATGCAAGAGATTTGTTGTGGTTTAAACACTCGAAAGATAAGAAGAGAGGAAACGGGAGTAGACAAGGAAAGCCTTCATGCTACAGTGGATGTCTGACACCTGATAAATAAGAAGGGATGAGGATTATATGGGAATACCTTCCAACTTAGGTGCATTGTTGAAGAAATCATGACAAGGTGCTCCAGAGCAAAGATTGCTTGTTGAAGAGTTCTGCCTTGTGTAGAATTGGCCAAGCCGTGGCACCTCTATTTTGCTCAGTCTATGACTAAAACTACTTGAGGAGAATGTTCCCTTGACTTACACAGTGCAAGGAATCTCAAAGGTGCTTCAGCTGGAGGCTGTCAGCTGACTGTACTTGCCAGCAGGTTTGCCCTGAATGAAGATCTGAGTGGCCCACTTGGTTTCAAATCAAGCCACATGATTTGAAAAAGTAATTTCAAAATGATAATATTTAAAACAACATGTAAACCTATAGGAAACAAGTGTAACAAAATATGTACAATCTACTTGTAGAAAATTATGAAACTTAAAAGGACATAAAAGAAGTTCTGATTAAATAGTGAAATAGACCCTGTTCATTAATAAGACAAATCAATAAAAGAAAATGTCAATTCTTCCTATTTTGATATTTGAATTCAATCACATTACAGTCACAACACTTAACACTTTTTTTTTCATAGAATTTACCAAGATAATTCTAAAATTCACATGGATTTTTGGGGATGTGTTTTTAGTGTCCAAAAATAATGAAGTCAGTAAAAGAAATAAAATGTGGATACTCGCTCAAGCAGATAATAAGGTTTATTATAAATATATACTAATTAATCACAGTGAGTTATTGTTGTAGAGATAAACAAATAAACCCAGGAAATAGAATAGAGAACCCCAAAACAAAAATATGCAGATATGGAAATTTGGTATTTGACAGAGTTGTCATTGCAAACTAGTTGGGAAAAGTAACCTAGTCTATAAATTGTGAAGGGATAACTGAATATTTCAACAATTTAGTGAATAACAGACTTGTGGGAAGAGACTTTCCTATCCCAAACTGGTTATAAGTATCAATTAATTTATGCACAACTTCAGAACTTCATGGAATTGCGGTAGCCAAACAGAGCCAGAGCAGATGTTGCATAAATTAGAATTGCTTTTTCATTTCCCACTCTCTAAATTTTTAAAGTATGAATACCTTCCAGAGATAACTCTGAGAGCAAAAAATCACCTAATTCTTACTGTGCCACTGCCCTGTTATACTCGAGCTTACATTACTAGTCCAGAGAACATTCATAAACAGCCTAGTGCTTCTATTTAAGGAATATTCACACAAAATCATCAGACTGCTTTTATAAAATTATATTCAGCAAGAACAAATTCAATCTTTTGTCCAGTGAGAGAAGGAAGAATCATTGCCCAGATCAATAAGTTTGCCTCCATCTCTCCAGTGTATTGAAAGCCTGTCTCTCCACAGACAACCTCCAAGCTATGGCTTAATAGCCTTTACCTTTGTGGGCTCTGACACTACATTTTCTCTATAGGTCATGGTCTCAAACTCTTTCTTCACAATTATCTATATAAAAATAACAACCAAATATGATGAAAACTGTCCAATATTATTTAAAAATAAGTTACAAATTGAATTAAAACTTAAATGTGAATAGGAAACCACAATTTCTAAATTACCTGTAGGAGCATATAAATGTGACTTAGGAACTGAGAAGATGTTAAAAGCAAGAAACAAAAAACTTAAAAAGATAAAACACTGAAACATTTTGACTAAATAAATATTTAAAACTTTTTAGACAACCAGACACTCTTAGAAAAATGAAAAGATTAGAGACAAGGTACAGACAGTGACAAAATATTTGCAATGCACGTAAATAAGGAAGTATTAGCTTCCAAAATGTATAATGATGCCTAAACATCGTTACACAATACAACTCAATAGCTAAATGGGCACAGAATATGAAAAAGCAATTAACAGAAGAGGAAACTCAAATAGCCAATACATTAAAAAATCCTCCATCTTGCTAGAAATAGTGAAAATGAAAATTTAGCCAATAATGAAACATCATATCATTACTATCTGTTTGACAAAAATGATGGCTGCTAATATTATTTCTTGATGAGTATGTGTAGGAACAGTAAATTGAATATACTACCAGTGGAAGTTTAGCTTTATAACACTAATTTGGGAGATAATTTAACAATGGTTAGAAAAGTCGAAGATGCATATCTTACAACCCATCCCAATAGTTTCAATTCTAATTGTTTTCTAGTAAACACTTGTGTCAGAAAGTGAGTATTTTCATATTTCCAAGACAGGTGACTTTCTGAAGAAATAAAATAGACATGTTAGAAAATGTCTCTTTTACGCCAGGCCCATTGGCTCCTCACATTCTTAGGGTATAAAACTTGGAGCCATGTGCTTCCATTCAAGGTATAATAAAATTTATCTCCGTTGTAGTCACTGAGACATACCAGGCTGAGGGTGAAAATCCCTTGTGAAAGTTTGCAGATTCTCTTTCCTGCTGACAGTAAATATGTAGGTGTGTGTTCATAGGGCAGATCCCCAGCCTGAATGAATTGTTAAGTTGCTACATGAAAAAAAATCACTTACCTTGGAGAGACTTCTAACCTATAGTGGACTTTGTATGCACGATTAATAAAATTTATGTGATAAGCCATTAAGATTTAGGGGTTGCTTATAACCAAAGTCTATGTTTAGTTTATTCTAATACAATAATGTTATTCATTTTATTGAATTTTTCAGAGAATAAGCTCCTAGATTTATGTGTTAAATATAGCAGTTTTGTTTTCTGTATTAACAATTTTTGCTTTTGCTTCATTTCCTTTCTGCTTCCCTTAGATTTAATTTTGTGTTCTTTTTCTAGTCAACTGAGCTTGATTAATGTATTTTTTTATTAATACAAATATTTAGGGCTCAGATTTTTTTCTATGAGTAATGCTTTAATTTTTATCTGATAAGTAACATTTATACAATTGTACTTATTTTTTGAAATAATTTTTTCCTTTTATATCAGTTGTTTAGGAAAGATTTGTATTTTATTTTAGAGGTTGGTAATTTTTTTTCTTTCTGTTTTTGATGTTAATTTCAACTTTTGTGTTATTGTTATCAGGGAACATTTTTTTGGTTTTTTTTTTATACATGCCAAAGTAGGTCAAACTTGTGTATCACATCGTACAAATCTAGAACTCTCTTGTTTTTTTATTCTTGCTTGTTCTAATTTGACATGATAGAAGACCCCAACAATTATAGTGTGCATTACTTTCTTTGTTAAAATATATTTTTATTGAATTTTTAGACAGAAAGGAAGGGAGAGTGAGATAGAAACATTGATGTGAGAGAGAAACATCGATCTGCTGCCTCCTGCATGGCCCCCACCAGGGATTGAACTTGCAACCTGGGCATGTGCCCTGACTGGGAAGCAAACCAGGACCTCTCAGTCCATAGGGTGATGCTCAATCCACTGAGCCACACCAGCTAAGCAAGTTGTGAATTACTTTAAGAACACACAAAACAAATAACAAAATTTACCATATGTTGGGCCATAGAATAAATTTCAAGGAAGTGAAAACATTCAGAGTATGTGGAAGTAAAAAAATAACCATAAAATACCTTTGTGTTTGGAAATCTAGCAACATAAGTTTAAATAAACAATGAGATAAAAAAGCAATTACAATAGAAATTATAAAATATTTCAAACTAAATAATAATTAAAATACAAGCTAACTTGCGAAATATATCTAAAACTATGCATGAGGGAATTTATAACAATAAATGAATATATTCTGTTTATTCCTGTAGATATGTAAAAAATGATCAATCTTATTAGCTATCAAAAAAACACAAATTAAAACCACAATGAAATACAACTATACACTTAAATTGGTTTAAATAAAGAAAAATGAAAATATCAAGTCCTATGAGAATGTAGAGCAACTACAACCCTCATATATTGCTGGTACTACTATAAAACTTACAAACATTTATTTTTAAACTGGAAACTTTAACTACTTACCACATATACTGTAATCCAACATTTTTACTTCTAGATATATACCCAAATAAACATATACATATGTGCATCAATAGTCATGTACAAAAATGTTCATAGCAGCGTTATTTGTAATAGTCAATAACAGAAAACAACTCAGACATCCATCAATAGAATGGATAACCAAATTGATTATATTTATATAAAATGTAGCAATACAAATTAACAAAGTACTACTATGTGCAATAATACTGGTAAATTGCTCTTATAAATATAATGTTGGGCAAAAAATCCAGACATGAAAACAACATAATGCATAATTCAATTTATATAAGATTCAAACACAGGCTAAGTAAATCTATAGGTCTGGGAATTAAAAAAAATGGTTACCTCTAGGAAGGAGAATGGGGTTAGTCCCTGAGCGGGGGCACAAAGATCACTTTGGAGTGTTGATAATGTTCTAGTTCTTGATCTAGATGGTGGTTTATACTGTAATTATTTCTTGAGCTGAAAACCTGTAATTCATATTCTTTATTTTATGTATTTTGAATTTCTTAAAAATGTTAAACAACTGAATCGGAAATTATTATTTTGTAATATATGTCAAATTTGAACCGGCAAATACTGATCTGAACCTAATTTGAGTTGCAGAGATAGCCACCAGAGAACGCTTAGATTAAAAAAATTGAACAGTTCAAATTTGTAAGCTTCCATGCATTAGCTCTTATTAGAAGCCTGAACTTATGTTGTGAAAAAGAATGATCAATTCCAAGCCCAGCTGGTGTGACTCAGTGGTTGAGCATTGACCAATGCACCAAGATGTTGACAGTTTGATTCCCTGGGTACAGTGCCCAGGTTGTGGGCCAAATCCCCAGTGCGGGGCATGCAGGAGGCGGCCGATCGATGTTCTCTCTCATCCATGTGTCTATCTCTCTCCAGCTTCCTTCCTCTCTTTCTAAAATCAATAATGAAAAAAAATAAAAAAGAATGATCAATTTCATACTTTAGGGCTCTGAAGAGTTTTTACTCACAACACTTCTGATACTGAATAAGAAATCTAACATTCTTTTTTTTTTTTCCTTTCTTTCTCCTGTATCCCACACCATCTTTGTTCTAGCCTCAAAATGTATTAAGAATCAAACATTTAGAATGTTTCTACCAGTCTGCTTTGTCAAAGCCACCTCATCTTTCCCCTGAAAAAAACACAATTTATTCCTAACTAATCTCTCTGCTTCTATCTCTGCCCTCTGGTCTAGTCTTCACAAAGAAGCCAAAGGGATCAAATTAAAGGTAAATTAGATAAAGTTACTCTTCTATTCAAAACATTCTAATGTCTTCTCATCCTCTGAAAGTCAAATTTGAAACTTTTACTTTAATCTGCAAAGCCCTATAAGATCTGACTCCATCTCTTACTCCTCTCCCATCACTAACCATTCCAGTCACACCACTCTCCTTTCTACTTTTCTCACATGGTTAGCATGGTTCTCCCTCAGGCCATTAAACTTTATGTTCCTCCATCTTGAAATTATCTTTTTACACATGGCACCTTCTAGATCTGGGGCTGCAAATTGAAAAGTGAACCTAAGAACATCTTAGTGTACTAGAAAATACTCAGACTAATGGTATCATGTCAAAAAAGATATAGAAGCTGGCTTGAAAGGGCCTCTACTGGACAAAAATGGGACAAGTTGAGTATCAAAAAATTTAAATAATAGCAATTTATTTTAGAAAAAAAGAATAAGTAAAAATCCATCAGTCCATAATAATACAAAGAGAGAGAAAGAGACTCTCCTTTGAAAAAGATGCCAGCTACTAAGTATAAAAGGAATGATACATTATAAAACCACCACTTTACAATAATAATAATAATTCAGGAAGAATCATCAGTAGATTCTAAGACTATAAGAAAAAAGCTACTAGGAAAAAGAATATTTGCATGGTATTAAAGTGTTAGCCCACAGATTACTTGAAAATTGTGAAGAAAAAATAAGTGTACATTAACAATGGAGAAATTAATAATCAAGTGATCAAACTTAGTATCCACTAATAGTGGGGCAACCTAGACTTATGAAGTTCTTGATATCATGAAACATGAAGTATACAACATCACTTAAACCTGTAAATCTGAAGGTTTGTCTATATCACAGACTAGAAGAGGACAAGTTAAATTATACCATGAAGAAACAATTGGACAAAATAAGCATGTGGGACATTCTATAGACAGCTAGCCTAGAATCTTTCTTAGAGGAGTTTATTGAGAGGATAGAACTGCAGGTTGACCCATGAACTGGACCTGAGCAATCAGATGCTCCTCAAACTTCTCCTGTCCTTGGAGTATACATCATGTCCACCATTTTCACATTAGGAGCTCTTTCAATGACATAGCCTCATTGTGTTTATTGAGAATATCTGGATGATTTACATGACTGAACAGAGTTAAAGCTTTCATATAATCTTGTTAAGGTTCTGATGGGTGTAAAGATATACTTGCCTTATGGCCAAGACAAGCCTTTAAGTAAGTTGCCTTACTTATTAAACCTGTCACTTACTGATCTGAAGTAGTTAGCCTCTTCTTTGATCTCTTCTTGCCATTCATGTATGGTGGCCAATTTGTGAACCAACAATCTTCTACAATCAATATCATAAAAATGGGAGGAGGGAGAGACATAATAGCAAAATGTAGTGCATGAATTATGACTGGACCTTGGTTTGTAAAAAAACTGCCATAGAATAAATTCTTGGGATAGCTGAAGAAATGTTAATATGGACTTGATATGAGATAGTATTATGGAATTATTTGTAGTATCTGTGGGAAATTGTTTATCAACACTAGTAATCAAAAATCTAATTTTAAAAATAGAAGCAATTTGTTCTCTATTTGGTAGGCAGTGATTAAAAATAATTATAAGAATTTTAAATTCTAATCATAATTTTAATTTATAGTGATTAAAAGTAATATTGCTGCTGTGACAAAATGAGCTCTGTAATGCAATGTGCCATAGCACATGTGAATAATATCTGTCATCCTAAACCATTTCCAGGAATTGCTCTGTGGAAAATAGTCATGGATATAAACATGGAAATAACCTCATGATAACAATTCTGTATTTACAAAATCAAATTTAATATTCAACATAGGATATTAATTAAATAAGGGACTACTGGATAGCCATTAAAATGATAATAAAGGCATATATTTATTGACAAAGATGAAATTTCATAATATATTAATGAATTAAGCCAATGAATTACAAAATAGTCTGAGCTGATTTTATCACATATTTATTTATTTATAAATATATGCTCTGGAATGGAATAAAATACAATGCAAACAGTACATATCTTTCAGTAGTAGAATCACACTTGGCTTATTTTCACTCATTTGTATCTTTCATGTAATGAAGTTGTCTAAGATAATTTCTTTTTAAAATCCATTGTTTAGGTTTTGATGCACACTAAAACAGGAATTAAATATTAGAAGAGAAAGCTCTTAAAATAACCTAAATGTATGTCCAGTAGTGAACAAGAAGTCATTTTAGACTTCTACTAGATTATTTATTGCAGCATATAAATATTATTTCTCAGAAAACAATGTAACCCTCTTGGCCATTTTTAAAGAGATACAACATTCCTTAAATAAAAGATACCCCAGGATAAGTTGACATTTGAGATTCCAGTTGCATATGATGTTGACTAGTTTTACCTGCTTCCAGATTTTCAGGGGCACAGATCAAGAGATGTGTGTTCTTAAGTCTCCCAGAGAACAGCTTGGTCATCAGGGTAGAGAACAGAGATAAACACATAAATTGGAACCAGATCCTGGGCTAAGATATACTTAATCTTATGTCCTTTAAATATTTACAATTTGATACTACAAGGCTATAATAATCAAAGCAGCATGGTACTGGCATAAGAAAACAGATACATAAACCAATGGAACAGAATAGAGAGCCCAGAAATAAAGCCTCATTAATATGGCAGTTTATTTATAACAAAGAAGGCAAGAAGATACAATAGGGTAAAGACAGTAAATACTGTTGGGAAAATTGGACAGATACATGCAAAAAGAAGAAATTAGACCACCTTTATCCCATATACAACAATAAACTGAAAATGGATTACATGCTTAAATGTAAGACTCAACAATTCCTAGAAGAAAACATAGAAGAAAAATCTTTGATATCACTCTTAGCAACATTTTTGTGATGTATCTCCTCAGGCAAGGGAAACAAAAGAAAAAAAAATAAACAGGAGTAAAGCAAACTAAAATGTTTTGCACAGCAAAGGAAACTATCAACAAATCAAAAAGCCTACTGAATGAAAAAGGTATCTGCCCATGATACATTCAATAAGAGGTTAATATCCATAATTTACAAATAACTCATGTAACTCAACACCAACAAACCAAACAATCCCATTAAAAAATTGGTAGGGCCCTGGCCAGTTTGGCTCAGTGGTTGGAGCGTCAGCCCGTGGACTGGAGAGTCCTGAGTTAGATTCCCACTAAGGGCATGTACCTCGGTTGTAGTTTGTCCCCGACCCCACCGGGTTGTGTGGGTGGCAACCACTTGATGTGTCTCTCTCACATCGATGTTTCTCTCTCTCTCTCTTTCTCCCTCTCTCCCTCCTGCTCGATCTGGAGATAAATGCAAAAAAAAAAAAAAAAAAAAAAAAATGACAGGAACCTAAACAGACACCTCACTAAAGAAGACATACAGGAGGCCAATAGACATATGAAAAGATACCCAACAGCACTAATAATCAAAGAGATGCAAATTAAAACCACAATGAGATATTACGTCACACCTGTCAGAATAGCTATTATCAATAAATCAACAAGTGTTGACAAGGATGTGGAGAAAAGGGAATCCTTATGTACTTGGTGGGAATGCAGATTGGTATAGCCACTATGGAAATAGTATACAAGTTCCACAAAAAAAAATTAAAATGGAACTGCCTTATAACCCAAAAATTCCACTTCTGGGTATATATGCAAAGAAACCCAAAAAACAAACTCAAAATAATATGTGAACCCCTATGTTCACTGCAGTGCTATTTACAATATTCAAAATATGGAAGCAATCCAGGTTCCCATCAATAGATAAGTGGGTAAAAGAGTGGTGGTACATATACATACAATAAAGAAAAATGAAATTTTACCATTTACAACAGCATGGATGGACCTAAAGAATATGCTAAGTGAAATAATTCAGTCAGAGAAGGACAAATACCACTTATATGTGGAATCTAAAGAAGAAAATAAATGAACAAAAAAAGAGACTCCTAGATATGGAGTACAAACTGATGGTTTCCAGAGTGGAGGAGGGGTTGGAGGTCTGGGTGAAAAAGGTAGAGGGATTGAGAAGTACAGATTGGTATTCACAAAATAATCATGGGGATGTAAAGTTCAGCATAGAAAATATAGTCAATAATATTATAATAACTGTGTATGGTGCCAGGTGGGTACTGGAAATATCAAGGGCAACATTTTTTAAAGTACATGATTGTCTAACCACTATGCTGTATAGCTTCAACTAATACAAAATAATATTGAATGTAAAATGCAAATAAAAAACGATATAATAAAATAATTTAAAAATAAAGACTTTATTAAGTTTACCTCATCTGTAATTGTGTTATTTTACACCGTTATATATATATTTTTTATCATAAGCCAATCACAACTAAGGATATGACAGTTGCAGTCACACAATGTGGCCTTTCCACTGACCAGTCCTTCCATCTGATATACTCTTCTCTTAGGTAACTGCATCCAAACTTTCTCACTGCCTTTAAGTCTATGCTCAAATGTCACCTTCTGTGGTTTAATTTAAAATGTCTTGTTTAATACTTAAAAGTTATCTTTTTCTGGCTTTCATGTTGAAAAAAATCACTCTATTTTTTTTTTTATCTGACATTTTTTTTTCTCAACCAGATAACTTCTTCTTGGGGGCGTATTAAAGGGTTTATAATTTAGATAATAAAATTGATTATTTGTCCCCAGTGACAAAAAATCTGTATGACTCTTATTATGTTTGCAGAATTTCAGTTGATTCTGCTTATCAACACTGTATGTCTCAGCTGACCAAAGATAGCTTATACCTATTTGTCTTAAATATATATATATTTTAAAAAGGTACACTGGCTCTGGATGTGGTAAACTGTATTTCTACTTATATTACTTATCTACTGTTGGATAATGTAGGGGAGGAAAAGCATGTCTCTATCCTCTCAGGTTCAGTATCTTAGGGTCTGTGAATTAAACTAACAAAAAAAATGAATTAGCAAGAAAATGCTATAAGTGCGATGTGGCATACATGTAGAAGCACTCAGTGATAGTTAGAATTGGAGCTTATATATCACCTTAATAGGTGAAGAGGAAGGCAAGAAAAGGCTCTTAGGGGAAAACAAATAACTTTTGGAAAATGTAATGATTTCATAGTAGAATAGATGGGAGATATGACACTCTTGTGACAAGGTCTGTTTCTTGTTTCCTGCTCCTGGGGACAGAATTATGACAGTTTTGTTCTTTTTGGAGGTTCTACTTTTAGGTAGATAAAGGAAGCTCTGAGAAGCCTTATTTCTGTACCTGTTTATTCTCAATTGCCTTCAGATCAAAATAATCCTTATGCCAATGTGGCATATTTTGGGATAGCATAACCTCATCTTCTTCATTAGCAAACCACTCTCAAATTTAGTGATTTTAAATACCAACAGAATATTATTTTTCATCATTCTGTGGGTTTTTACAACAATCTCTCTGTTGGTTTCACCTGAGCTCATTCATACAACTGATGTAAGCTAGAGCATTGGCTGGGCTAAAAAGATCCACACTTATATATGTCAGTTGGTTCTGGCTATCAACTGGGGCATTTTAGTTCTTATCCTCAAATAGAATAGATCAGCTTCCTTATGTGATAGTCTCATTGCAGCATTCTAAGAAAGTAATCATGGAATGTACAAGGTCTCAAGGCTTAAGCCTACAACTGGCACAGTGTCATTTGCACTGCATCCTATTAGTTAAGGCAAGTCAAAAAGTCAGTCCAGATTCAAGGAAAGGGGGAAAATACTCTGTCTCTTGACAGGAAGGGTGACAAATTTACATTGCAAAAGAACAGAAGAGAATGTGTTGTAAGCATTTTTGAAAATTTACCATACCACTCCAAGACACTGTCTACTTTGGGAGAAATCTGACCATTTGTCATTTTTAGTTTAATTAATTAATAAAAGTTTTTAACAAAACCTGAGTTAAATGATGTTTTCTTTCTGATTTACTTCAGGTGTGTATTAGCACCCCTTAATAAGTGGTATAAACAATAGCAGCAAAGTCTTGTTAAATCAAGAGAATTATGAAAAATTATATTATATAGCTCTCAGAAATTCCAGATGGTGATTGGAAGGCCCAAGGTAAATAGGGATACTCTAAATCATGCTCTGTGGGGCACAACACTAGCTGTAGAGTCTGTAGAGAAGAAATGGCAGTCATTGTTACTGTCACCATTTACAGAGAAAAATTCATACAACTCATCATTCAGCATATGATGACAAAGAGCTTCTCTCAGCCAGACATAGAGTGATCTAGGCCTCAGGTTACACCTTGGTTAAAAATAAAATCTCCAACTCCTATGGAGCTCACATTCTAGTGGCAGGATATAGCTAATAAACTATATGGATAATAAATAAATAAGAGAGATTCCAAAATGGCGGCAGAGTAAATGAAAGCTACACAGACCATCTCCCAGGATCAAACTGGAATTACAACTAAAATAAAGACAAATAATCATGGAAAAGCAACAGAAAAACAGCTTACCAGGACCACATAACCAGGGACACTGACTTGATCCTGGTAGGATTGTGGAGGCGTGAGAGGGACCTGGGAGCCAATGGACAGCAGCAGTCATAGCTGTGAACAGTGCCCTCGGGGTTAAAATCCCAAGCCCTCTCCACAGCTCAGAGACCCAGGACAGAGTGCTGAAATAGCCACAGCCACTCACCTTGGGCTTTGGCAGAGGGAGGGCAGACTAGACTGAAACTGTGTGGGAACACTCAGGATTTGGAGGGTGGTCCAGCTTTTGCTGAGTTGTGGCCACACAGGACAGTGGCCATCTTACTCCTTCCCAGGGTCCTGGGGAGAGGCAGTGGCCCCTCCATCAGAGATTCAACCCTATGCTGTGGATCATTGAAATGCAAATTGAGCCTCATTAATAATCAGCATCTGCCCCACCCTCCGGAAGTCCCTTTACTCTGAACACCTGAAGGAGTTTTTAATTCCACTGAGAAACCAATGCTCTTCAAGTAACCACAACTAATAGCCTCCAGGCAAAAACCTGTAAGATAACTGAAACTTTCCTGGGTTTGCAACTCTACCCAGGGAAGACTCGACAGTGGTGTTTAACGTGGGTTCTCCCTCGGTCCTCCAAACCCACTAGAGGGAGCCACAAACAGCAGAACACAAACACCCACAGGGAAAATTTGGCATGCTCCAAAACTCGTGGAGATAGCCAAAATGATGAAAGAAAGAAAAAAATTCCAAATGAAAGAACAAGAGACCTCTACCAAAGATGAGATAAATAAAAGGCAGTTAAGCAAGTTAACAGAGCTAGAATTCAGAGCCATGATCTTGAGGAAGCTCAACAGCATGTGTAAGGACATGAGCACCATGATTAAAGATACAGAAACATTGACATCCACCAATTGGAAACTAGGAAATGAAGAGTGACATAGCAGAAATAAAGAACACATTGGAAGAACTAAACAGCAGAGTAGAGGAACCTGAGGACCGGATCAGTGAGTTAGAAGACAGGGTAGAAAAAATCAACCAATCAGAAAACCAGAAGGAAAAAAAATAAACAATTAAAAAACAGGAAGACAGCCCTGGCCAGTTTGGCTCAGCGGTTGAGCATTGGTCTGCAGACCAGAGAGTCCCAGGTTCGGTTCCTGCTAGGGGCACATACCACAAAAATAATAAATTAATTAATTAATTAAAAAAAACAAACAGGAAGACAGCTTAAGAGAACTGTGGGACAACTGGAAATGTAATAATATTCACATCATAGGAGTCCCTGAAGAAGAAGAAAATGAGCAAGGGTTAGAGAATATATTAGAAAAAATGATGACAGAAAACTTCCCTAATTTGGTGAAGGAAGAAGGCATTCAAGTTCAAGAAGCACAGAGAGCCCCAAGTAAAAAGAACCCAAACAGGCCAACACCAAGACACATAATAATCAAAATGCCAAAAATTAAAGACAAAGAGAGAATCCCAAAGGCAGCAAGAGATAAGCAACAGGTTTCTTACAGAGGAACCTCCATAAGGCTCTCAGCTGACTTCGCAACAGAAACACTACAGGCCAAAAGTGAATGGCATGAAGTAATCAAGGTCATGAAAAACAAGCATCTGAATCCAAGACTATGCTACCCAGCAAGGCTGTCTAGTACACTGCTGGTGGTAATGCAGACTGGTACAGCCACTTTGGAAAACACTATGGTGTTACTTCACAAAAAGTAAAAATTAAATTGCCATTTGAGCCAGTCATCCCACTTCTAGGAATATACCCTAAGAAGCCTGAAACACCAATCAGAAAGAATATATGTACGCCCATTTTTATAGCAGCACTATTAAGAATAGCTAAGATCTGGAAACAGCCCAAGCGTCCATCAGTAAATGAATGGATAAAAAAGCTCTGGACATATACACAATGGAATACTATGCAGCTGTAAGAAAGAAAATCTCTTATCCTTTGAGACGCCATGGAAGGACCTGAAAAGTATTATTCTAAGTGAAACAAGCCAAGCAAAGAAAGACAAATGTCACATGATCTCACTTATTTGTGGAATATAATGAACATAACAGTCTGAGGAATTGGGTAGACCCAGAGATGTGGAAGTGGGGTACAGACTGACAACCCTCAGAAGAGGGGTAGTAGGGGTGGGAAGAGATAAACCACAGAACTTATATGCATGTACGCATAACAGATGGACATGGACAACAAAGCTGGGTATGGGGTGGGGGATGGGGAGGAGGGTGTCAGTGGGGAAAAAAGGAGAAACATCTGTAACAAAAATGATTTGATAAAAAATTATAAAAAATATAAGTAAATTATATTATATTAGGAAATGAGTGGTATGGAGAATTAGAAAAAAATGTAGGTCAGGGCAAGAGAGGTTAGAAGTGGTGAGGATTGCCTGGCCTGTGTGGCTCAGTGGCTGAGCGTCGACCCATGCACCAAGAGGTTGCTGGTTCGATTCCTGGTCAGTACACATGCTCATGTTGTGGGCCCAATCCCCAGTGGGGGAAGTGCAGGAGGCGGCCAATCGATGTTCTCTCTCACATCGATGTTTCTATCTCCCTCTCTCTCTAAAACCAATAAAGAAAAAAAGTGGTGAGGATTGACAGGGCACTGAGAAAATGACTTTTGGGCAAACACTTGAAGGAAGTGAAGAGGTTCCATAAATAAACAAACAAACAAACAAACAAACAAACAGGAAGACAGCTTAAGAGAACAGATATATACAGAAAGAACATTACAGGAGTAAAGAACAACCTAAGATGTCTGAGAATCATAGAGGAGGCCTCTGTGGCTGGAGCAGAATGAGTGGGGAGAGAAATTGGAGGTATGCTCATGTCAATAAGAAGGAAGCAACAATCACAGAGAACCTTTTAAACTATTGACTGGACTCTGGCTTTTACTCTAAACTGGGTAGACATTGCCAGGTTTTGAATGAAGAAATTACATTATCTGACTTGTTTTCCCAACAAAATATGCTCTATTTCATAAGAGTATTAGCTTATAATCAATATGTGGAACAATAATGATAACGATTGAAAAGGGAATGTAGAAGTATTAAGTTAATTAGAATCAGTACAGAAGAATACGTGTAACCTTGTGTGGGTAGATAAACAAAACCCTCAAAAACACATACCATGAAACAAAAAACTAACATATTTGATTACCTCAAAATTATGACTCTGCTAAGTGAGGCACATCATAATTAAAATTATCAGATAGATTACACATAACAGCAGGTAATGGTGATGTCTAAAATTGAGGAGTCCTTCAGACTGCACAAGGAGCTCCTTTAAAACAACCAGAAAATTATGTCTCAATTTCTAAAATGGGCAAATGATATGAGCAGACAATATTATATAGAATAGAAAAATGTAAAGTCTTATAAATAAAGAGAAGTTTAAAATAGTATGTAATCAGAGAAATGCAAGTGAAAACTATCATGAGATATTAACTATGCCTGTTGACTGGCATCATTTATAAAGATGGATGTTATAAAATATTAACAAGGAAGTAAGAATATAGTAACCCTCATGTATCACTGATGATAGTGGGTACTGTGTCACCACTCTGGAGAGTGATGTGGCAATACCCTGTCGAATTACATATGCACTTAACCCTATAATCCAGCAAATCTGTTACAAAATATGTATTCCGAAAAAATTCTCACTTGGTATACTATTGGGCATAGAGGAGTATGGAGCTGTTTTTTCTCATGAAAGTTTGAAATAAAAAACGTACAAGTAAACCTTCAGTACTTTGGTTGAAGAGAAAAAGAGAGAGCTGGGGTGAAGCCCTATCTGAGTGTCTTCTTGCCTTCTATGCAGCTCATGATGGAAAATCATGAATAGGCTCCTTTTAAAACTACAGTGCTACCCAACACCAGCATATGGAGTTTGAAAACCCTAAAGGGGGTACCAAAACATGAATAAGTAAATGGTAAGAATTACATGTTATAGAATTGTCATGTGTATAAAGGAGGGGGCAAGGGAATAAGATATCAAGTGAACCCTGAAAGTTGCAAGGTCAGATAGCTGAGAGAGTTTGTACAACTCATCTAACCTCTTTCTGAGAGGAAAATGCTTGGAATTTGTCCTGCTTCAGTGACTTGTTCAGAACCATTCTCTCATCCTCCCTTCCATAGCCTAGCCTGGACTTATAAAACAGTGCAATTCCCTCTTCCATGATAGAATATAGAGACACACAATTTAACTGTCTTCCTACTTTAAATGCTATAATTCTATCTTAAAGGATAGGAAAAGGGAAACAAGGAAGAAAAAATGTTACAAAACCCAGCAACTCTTCCAAACTCACAGAGATTTGCTTTAGGCAATGTTTTCTGGCAGAAGTATCAAAAGAGAATATTTTTGCAGACAGCTTGTTTATTGCTATGAGATGATTTCAAAAAGAAAATGAACTTTTCTAGACTGTGTGAAAACCCAGTTAGCTGAGCCAACACTTGATCCCTTCACTGGAGTGAAGTGACCTGGCATTACTTTTATCACTGTCTCATGTCCTGGTCAGATCGTTCTGCCCCTGATAGCAGATGTTCTCACTGCCAGCTATCTTTAACCCTTACTCCCTCTCTTGCCCTTCATCCCTACCTCCCTCCTTTTTTTCCCTTTTCTCTTCATTTCACAGTGATTGCTAAAATGGCTCCTCTCAGCACTTTAACAAAGACAGTAAGAGCCACTCTGTTATTAGTATGCCCTGAAGAATCTGGACTTTGTCTCTAACTTCTATTTATCTGAACCCCAAGTAGGAGAGGTACTGCAGAGAGAACTTTTACTGTAATTTTCAAGTTTTAATTACAAAAATGTTCAAGAGACAATAGAAAATTATTTTATCTCTCAGAATCTCTTTTTTGATTGCTTGCCTTGCTTTGATATGAGTAGATATGCCTCTAGTGTTTTCCCATTAAATAAGATACTGGTTTTAGAACTAAGGTATATCCTAGTTAAGAGAATATCCTTTTATTCTTATTTTATTAACAAGTTTTTTCATGAGTGGTTGTTAAATCTTGTCAGTGGCATTTTCAGCATCTATATAGATAATCTTACGTGTTTTTTGTCAGTATGTTAATCCGGTGTATAATACTAACAGATTTTTTTTTTTTTAGTATCTATGTATAGGCCTGGAATAAATCTCACTTGGTCATGATATACTATTTTCTTACTGTAATGTTGGGTTTTGTTTGCTAGCATTTTATCTTTTGTGTTTGTTTGTATTTGCATTGTTGGGTGATATTTGGCCTGTATTTTTTTTTTTTTCTCATAATATCTTTATCAAGTTTTGTATCATAAATGAAATTAGAAACTTTTCCTTTATCCTCAATGTTCTGGAACAATAAGTAGAACATTGGAATTCTCTTTAAGGGTTTGATCTTTCTGGCCAGGTAACTCCTTCATGATTTTCTATATTTCTTTAATGTAAATTGGTCTTTCTAACTCCAGTACAGCACATTTTGGTAATGTGTATTTTCCTAGGAAATTAACCATTTCATCTAGATTTTCAAATTCATTTCTGTAGATGTCTCCAAAGTAGTCTCATGATTTAAATATTCTTCTGTTTCAATGATTGTTTTCTTTTTGTCACTTCTTATTTTGTGTATTTGTGCCTTATCTTTGCTTTTGAACAAGCTAGCTAGTGATGCGTCTGTTTTGTTATTTTTCTTTGAAAATATGATTTTGATTTATTAATGATGTCTATTGATTTCTCAATCTCTGCTTTCAGGTTCATTGTTTCCTGTCTCAACCTCTGCTTTTATTTTTATACTTTGTTTCCTAGTGCTTTTTTGTTTGTTTACTTTATTCTTTTCCTAGTTTTTCCTAAACCTATGAATTTTCCTGTGGTTATAGCTTTAAATGTATCCTGTAGATTCTGATATGTATGTTTTTATTATCTTTTTCCTTATAGATTCTGTAATTTAAGTCTTTGTTATCCTTATACTTATGAGTAGTTTAATAGAGGGATTTTTTTATTTCCAGGTGGAAGAGCTAATTTGTTTTGTTTATTTTCCTGTTTGTACAGTTTTTATTGTATCATAATCAGATATGTTGTTTGTAATATTTCTACATAACAGAAATTACTGATGTTTTCCTTGTGACCTAGTGTATGATCAAATTTTGTCAATGTGTCATGGATGCTTGAAGAGATGGTATATCAAGATGTTTAGTTCTATATACATTTGTAACATTTATCTTATTAGTTATGTTGTTTAGGTATTCTATATCCTTACATATTTTTGTCCATTTGATCTGTCTTATACTGTGAATATTACAGTAACTTCTTTTATTATTAGTGTTTTCTACATGTTTCCTTGCATATCCTGTAGTGTTTGTTTCTGAAATGTAGTTGCTGTGTAATTTAATGCATAAGTTTTCATGTTTGTTTTATCGTGATTTGTATGATGACTTTTGGCACACAAAAAAGTCCTACTTTGCTATACTGAATACTTTAGTGCTTAAATTAGATTGTATCTTATATCAGCATCTTTATGCCTGTTCTCTTTTTGTTTGCATTTGTTTAGTTCTTATTTCTCAGTATTGGTTTTATGAATCAGGCATACAGTTGAGTTTTGTTTTGTGAGAAAATCGAAAACATTTTTCTTTTAATAAATGAGTGTGTTAGTTACTGCTTAACAAACAAGAAATTCTACAAGTTGGCAGCTTAGAATAAGAAACATTTATTTTGGCACAGTTTCTTTGGGTCAGGAATCAACGAGTCTCTTAGCTGAGATCCTCTGTCTCACAGTTTCTCACAAGGCTGTAATCAAGATGTTGGTCAGTAGTACAGTCATGTTAAGGTTCAACTGGGGCATGATTCACTCTCAAGTTTTGGCAGTTGTCAGACCTCAGGTCCATGCTGGTTTGTTGAAGATTTTAGTTCCTTGTCATTCAAGGCTTTTTATAGGGAAGCTCATGACATGGTAGCTATCTTCTCTCAGAATAAATGATAGAGAGTGAGTGAGACAGAGGTTACAATCTTTTTGTAACTTAATATTTGAAGTGATATCACTTTACTTTTACCATATATTAATCATTAGAATCTAGTCATAAATTTATTCTACACTCAAGGAGAAGGTATTACACAGGGACTTGAGTATCAGAAGGAAACAGGGATCTCTGGAAGCATCTTCAATTCCACATGTAAAATATGGTACTCAAAATTCATAAACCATTATAGTAATAGCTCAAAGTTTAGAATCTTATAATCTAAATAATGTCCATGTGAGGCTCCTTGGGTGAACTTCCTCTTGTTCTGTACATGTGTAAAACTAAAGAGACATGCTATTTTCTCCTAACACAGCCCAACATATAATTTTGGGGCAGACAGAGAATAAATGCTATACATATTCCTATTTAAAATTGGGGAAATAAGAAGCACAAAAGAATCACTGGTAAATAGAAATGCTATTATCCAATCAGGCAAATGTGGGATGTTCCTTTATTAGACTTGAGTGATTGACTACATTTGCCTGGCTTTGGGGTTCATCATTAAGCAAGTATTTGTTGTTGAGTGGGTTTCTCCACCTTCTACATACCATTAGACTTTTGGGTATCCAAAAGCCTCTTTTCATTTGTTTTTCTCTCTGTTCCCCATGGTTGAAATTGGCAGTATTATTGGTGATACAGTTTTCTTATTTACTCTATGGGTATTAATTTCATAGGAATGTACTCCATTAGAGAATTGCCACATCTAAAAATCTCTTTGAGATAATTTTTTCCTACATTGTGCTTCTCCTGAGTGAGTTATGGGACAACATTCTTAAAGATTTCATTTAGCTCAGCTGGTTGGAGCACCATCTCATGCACAGAAAGGTTGTGGGTTTGATTTCTAGTCAGGTAACATACCTAGGTTGTGGTTTCGATCCCCAACTGGGGTGTATGTGTGCAGGGCAAATGATCAATGTTTCACACTCACATTGATGTTTCTCCCCCCTCCCTCTACCTCTCCCTTCCTCTGTCTCTAAAAAATTCTGTGAAAGCATGTCCTCAGATGATTATTAAAAATAAATAAATAGAAAAGAAAGGCATAGGGAATTTGAAAATGAAGGCGGAGTTAATGGAAGCTACACAGATGATCTCCCAGGACCAAATGGGAATTATAACTAAAATAAAGACAAATTCTTGGAAAAAAGCAACAAAAATACAGCATGACAGGACCATATAACCAGGGACACTGATAGAATCTGCAGAGGCATGAGAGGTTGGCGGGCTGGGAGCCCACGAACAGCAGCAATCATAGCTGTGAGTAGCTTCCATGGGAAATAAAGACCAAGCCTTCTAAACAGTGCAGAGAGTTGAGACAGAGTGTTAAAATAGCCACAGCCACCCACGTGAAAGCTACTGCAGAGGGAGGGCAGACTGGGCTGGAACTCTGTAGAGACACCCGGGATTTGGAGGGCACTCAGAGTTTTTGCTGAGTTGCAGTCACAAAGGACAGTGACCAGTGTGCTCCTTCCCAGAGTTGTGGGGTAAAGCAGCAGCCCCCACCTCGGAGATTCAGCCTTTCCCAGGTAAGGCAAAAAAATGCAAACTGAGGCTCATCAATAACCAGCATCTATCCCACCCTCTGGAAATCCTCTTATGCAGAAAAGCAGGGCTACATTTTAAGGCACTGAGTAACTGAGACTACTAGCCAGGAGGAAAAAGCAGGAGGATAACTGAACCTTTCCTGGGCTTGCAAATCTACCTAGGAAAGTAAGACTTGACAATGGTGTTCAACGTGGGCCAACCCAGGCTAACCCAAACAAGAGAACTCTATCAAAGATGAGATAAATGAAATGCAGCTAAGCAAATTATCAGAGGTAGAATTCAGAGCAATGACCTGGAGGAAGTTCAACAGCATGAGTAAGGACATCAGCACCATGAGTAAAGATATAGAAACACTGAAAACCAACCAAGTGGAAATGAAGAATCACATAGCAGAAATTAAGAACATATTGGAAGGACTAACCAGCAGACTAGATGACTCTGAGGACCGGATCAGTGGATCAGAAGACAGGATAGAAAAAAACCAAGCAATCAGAAACCCAAAGGAAAAAATAATTAAAAAATAGGAAGATAGCTTAAGAGAACTGTGGGACAACTGGAAACATAATAACATTCGCATCATAGGAGTCCTCGAAGAGGATGAAAATGGGCAAGGGTTAGAGAATATATTTGAAGAAATAGTGACAAGAAACTTCCTTAACTTGGTGAAGGAAGAAGGCATTCAAGTTCAAGAAGCACAGAGAGCCCCAAGTAAGAAGAATGCAAACAGGCCCACATCAAGACACATAGTAATTAAATGCCAAAAATTAAAGACAAAGACAGATCCCTAAAGGGAGTAAGAGATAAGCAGCAGGTTACCTACAAAGAAAACCCCATAAGGCTCTCAGCTGACTTCTTAAAATAAACACTACAGGCCAGAAGCGAGTGGCATGAGGTAATCAAGGTTGTGAAAAACAAGGATCTGAAGCCAAGGCTACTCTATTAAGCAAGGTTATCATTCAAAATAGAAGGTCAAATAAGAGCTTTTCAGACAAAAAAAAAAAAAAAAATAATGGGAATACATTACCACCAAACGAGCACTGTAAGATATGCTAAAAGGACTGCTATAATTAGTAGAAGAAATAGGAAAAAAAAAAAAAACTAGAACCACACTGAACAAAAATGGCAATACATAAGTACATATGAATTATCACCTTAAATGTGAACAGTTTCAATGCTTTGATAAAAAGACACAGAGCAGCTGACTGGATAAAAAAAGCATAATTCATATATATGTTGTTTACAAGAGACCCACCTCACAACAAAAGAATCACATAGGTTGAAAGTGAAGGAATGAAAAACAATCTTTAAAGCAAATGGAAAGCAAAAAAAAGCTGGGATAGCAATACTCATATATGAAAAAGTAGATTTCAAAATGAAGACCATAACTAGAGACAAAGAAGGCCACTACATAATATTGAAAGGACCTATCCAACCGGAAGATATAATCTTGGTAAAATATGTGCACCCAATTTAGGAGTACCAACATATATTAAAAATCTTATGAAGGTCTTCAAAGGAGAAATCAACAGCAATGCAATCATAGCAGGGGAATTCAACACCCCACTGACATCACTGGAAAGATCTTCTAGACAAAAAATTAACAAGGAAACAGCCTCAAAATGCAGTGCTATTTCAAATGGATTTAATAGATATCTACAGAGAATTACATCCTAAAAATGTAGAATTCACATTCTTCTCAAGTGCACATGGGGCATTTTCAAAGATAGACCACATGTTAGGACACAAACTAAGTCTCTACAAGTTCAAGAAGTTTGAAATTTTATCAAGCATCTTCTCAGATCACAATGGCATGCAACTAGAAATCAATTGCAACAAGACCATGCAAAGACATTTGAAAACATAGAGGCTAAATAGCATGTTATCGAACAATGAATGGGTTACCATGGAGATTAAGGAAGAAATTAAAAACTTCCTGGCACAAAATGAAAATGAACACAGAACAACACAACATCTATGAGATGCACCAAAAGCAGTTCTGAGAGGGAAGCTCATACTACTACAGACCTACCTCAAGAAGCAAGAAAAATTTCTAACAGAATATCTAACCTCACAACTTAAAGAACTAGAAAGTAAAGAAAACAAAAACCCCAGAGCAAGTAGAAGGAAGAAAATAGTTAAGATCAGAGCAGAAATAAATGACATGGAAGCCAGAAAAACAATTCAAAGGATCAATGAAACAAAGAGCTGGTTCTTTGTAAAGATAAACAAGATTGATGGACCCTTTCACCAAGAAACAAAGGGAGAGAATACAAATACACTAAATCAGAAATGAAAGAGGAGAAATAATAACTGACACCACGGAAATACAAAGGATTGTTAGCAAATATTATGAATAACTATACTGCAACAAATTCGACAATGTTGGTGAAATGGACAAATTTTTAGAAACACATAGTTTCCCAAAACTGAACTGGGAAGAGATAGAAAACTTGAACAAACCAATAAAAACAAAATAAATTGAAGATGTAATCAAGGATTTCCTAGCAAGCAAAAGTCAAGGCCTGGACAGCTTCACGGGGGAAATTTACCAAACATTCAAAAAAGAAATAATACCCATTCTCCTCAAATTATTTCAACAAATTCAAGAGGAAGGAAGACTTTAAAACTCTTTTTTGAGGCCAGCATAATTCTAATTCCAAAGTCAGACAAAGACACTACAAAGAAAGAATACTACAGAACAATATCCCTGATGAACATAGGTGGCAGAATTCCGAATAAAATACAAGCAAATCAAATCTAGCAATACATCAAAAAAAATATTCCCCATGACCAAGAGGGATTCATCCCAAGGAAGCAAGGCTGGTATAATATTTGCAAATCAATAAATGTGATACACCACATAAACAAAATGAAAGATAAAAATAATATGATTATATCAATAGACGCTGAAAAATCATTTGACAAAATCCAACACTCATTTCTGATAAAAATGCTCAGCAAACTGGAAATAGAGTGATCATATCTTGATATAATAAAGGCCATATATGAAAGACCTACAGCCAACATCATACTTCATGGGCAAAAATTAAAAGCATTTCCCTTAAGGACAGAAAAAAGACAAGGATGCCCCTTTCACCACTGTTATTAAACATAGTACTGGAAGTTTTAGCCACAGCACTCAGACATGAAGAAAAAATAAAAGGACCCAAACTGGAAAGGTGAAAGTGAAATTGGCATTATTTGCAGATGACATGATATTATATGTAGCAAACCAAAACACCCCATCAAAAATTTACTAGACTTAAGAAATGAATTTGACAAAGTAGCAGGATACAAAATTAACGTCAAGAAATTGATTGCATCTTCATACACCAATGATGAACTGACAGAAAGAGAAACTAAAAAAACATTCCCATTTACCATCGCAGCAGAAAAATTAAGATATCTAGGAATAAACTTAAGCAAAGAAACAAAGGACCTATTTGTAGAAAACAACAAGTCATTGAAAAAATAAATAGAGAAAGATATAAAAGAGTCAAAGCACATACCTTCTTTTTGGATTGGAAGAATTAACATTATTTAAATGTTCATACTACCGAAACCAATCTATAGATTCAATGCAATCCCCATTAAAATACCAACAACATACTTCACAGAACTGGAACAAATACTTCAAAAGTTCATATGGAACCAAAAAGACCCCGAATATCCACAGCAATCTTGAAAAAGAAGAACAAAGTTGGAGGGATCACATTACCAGATTTCAGGTTATACTACAAAGCCACTGTAATCAAAATAGCCTGGTGCTGGCAAAAAACAGGCATATAGACCAGTGGAACACAACAGAGAACCCAGAAATGGACCCAAGACAATACGCTCAATTTATACTTAACAAAGGTGGCAAGAGCATACAGTGGAGTAAGGACAGCCTCTTTAATAAATTGTGTTGCAAAAATTGGACAGCTACATGCAAAAAAATAAAACTGAACCATCAACTTACACCCTACACAAGAATAAACTCAACATGGATAAAAGACGTAAATGTGACTCATGAATCCATAAAAATCCTAGAAAAAAATGTAGGCAACAAAATTTCAGATCATACGCAGCAGAATTTTCACTGATACATCACCTAAGGCAACAGAAAGAAAGGAGAAAATGAACACATGGGACTGTATCAAACTAAAAAGCTTTTGCACAGCAAAAGATACAGTCATCAAAATGAAAAGGCAACCCACTGTTTGGGAGAGCATAATTGCTAATGATATATCAGATAAGGGGTTAATTTCCAATATACATAGAGTGCTCATACAACTCAACCAAAGGAAGACAAAGAACCCAATTAAAAAATGGGGCCCTGGCTGGTTATGCTCAGCGGTTAGAGCATCGGCCTGTGATCCATAGAGACCTGTGTTTGGTTCCTGCTAAGGGCATGTACCTCGGTTTCAGTTTGTCCCTGGCCCTGGTTGGGTTGTATGGGTGGCTACCACTCGATGTGTCCCTTTCACGTCAATGTTTCTCTCTTTCTCTCTCTCTCTCTCTCTCTCTCTCTCTCTCTCTCTCTCTCTCTCTTCCTCTCTCTCCCTCCCACTCTATCTGAACAAAAAACAAAAAAAAATATCCTTGTGGGAGGATAAAAAAAAATGGGCAGAGGAACTAAATAGACACCTCTCCAAACAGGACATACAAATGGCTAAGAGACATATGAAGAAATGCTCAACATCACTAATCATCAGAGAGATACAAATTAAAACAACAATGAAGTATAACCTCACACCTGTCAGTATGGCCATCATCAACAAATCATTAAACAAGTGTTGGCGAGGGTTGGAGTAAAGGAGACTCTAGTACACTGCTGGTGGGAATGCAGACTTGCAGCTACTATAGAAAACAATATGATGTTACCTCAAAAAATTAAATATTGAACTTCCATTTGACCCAGTGATCCCACTTCTAGGATTATATGCTAAGAAGCCTGAAACACCAATCAGAAATAATATATGTACCCCCATGTTTGTAGCAGCACTATTTACAATAGCTAAGATCTGGAAACACCCCAAGTGTCTATCAGTAGACGAATGGATACAAAAGCAGTGGTACATATACACAATGGAGTACTATGCAGCTGTAAGAAAGAAAGATCTCTTATCCTTTGAGGCAACATGGAGGAACCTGGAAAGTATTATTGTAAGTGAAAAAAGCCAAACAGAGAAATACAAGTATCATATGTTCTCACATATTTGTGGAATATAATGAACATAACAGTCTGAGAAATGAAGTAGTCCCAGAGACATGGAAGTGGGGTACAGACTGACAATCAACAGAAGAGGGGGTGGTGGGGGAGAGATAAACCACAGAACTTATATGCATGTGTGCATGAACAGTGGACATGGACAACAAAACTGGGGCAGTGTGGGGAGGGAGAGGGAGGGAGGATTCAGTGGGGGAAAAAGGAGAAGCATCTGTAACAAAAATAAATTGATTAATTTAAAAAATAAAAAAATAAATAAAATACATTTCTTATTTTTTTCAAAACTGGTTATATTTTTTAAATCTTGTAAAAACTTTTTCCAACTAATTTAATCAATTATTCAACATTATGTTGCAATTAATTAAGAAATTTTCCAAGGTACAATTTTCAAGAGATAGATATGAAGGCAAGAAGCCTGAAGATATTCAAGGAGTTTTGAAAGTTACACAAAGATTAGAACCAATGAATTCTGAGCAGTTACTTACTGAAGACATAGTTTATGCTTGTGAGCAGAAAGAAACTTTATTATTATAATTATTTTTGGTATATGTGTGTGTTTGTGATATGAGAAGATAAATGCAAAAATGACTAGTATATTGAGAAAGCATTAATTTGGTTATCAAAGGATTCTTTCTACAATTTACATTTGCCAGTTTTATGACTAAGTTGTTCTTTTTACTCCTCTAAGGTATCATTTACTCATCAATAAAACTGCCCTTCCATCTTCTGGAGATTGTTGCAAGGATACAATGAGATCAGGAATATGGAAAAGTTTACACACTGTAGTTTTTGTTTGTTTGTTTGTTTGTTATTGTCAATGTTAATTTTTCTTTGGAATATCTATTGTTTAGTCTGCAAAGATTAAAACTGTGTGTTGACAAGAGTACTTGTTTTATAAATAAAAAATAAATACATTATAAAATCATACAATCATATCAATAGATGCTAAAAAAAGAGTTCGACAAAATCCAGCACCCATTTCTGATAAAAACGCTCAGCAATGTGGGAATAGAAGGATCATATCTTGACATAATAAAGGCCATATAAGAAAGACCTACAGCCAACATCATACTCAATGGGCAAAAATTAAAAGCATTTTCCTTAAGAACAGGAACAAGACAAGAATGTCCACTTTCGCCACTCTTATTTAACATAGTACTGGAAGTCTTAGCCACAGCAATCAGACAGGAAGAAAAGATAAAAGGAATCCAAATTGGAAAGGAGGAAGTGAAACTGTCATTATTCACAGATGACATGATACTATATGTAGAAAACCCCAGAGACTCCATCAAATATTTACTAGACTTAATAAATGAAATTGGCAAAGTAGCAGGATACAAAATTAACGTCAAGAAATCGATGGCATTCCTATACACCAATGATGAACTCACAGAAAGAGAAACTAAAAAAACAAGCCCATTTACCATCTCAGCAAAAAAATTAAGAAACCTAGGAATAAACTTAACCAAAGAAATAAAGGACCTATTCGCAGAAAGCTACAGGTAATTGGGAAAAAAAAAAAAAAAAAAAGCTTAATCTTTTTAAAGGTCCTTGTGTGTGACTGAATATAACTTTAAGGATCTAAATAAAACATTTGGTATTTCTTAAGTATTAACAAAGAAGTTTACAGTCATACCTTAGATTTCATTTTTAGACAATGACTTTCTAGATATGCTCTGAATATGATCTCTGATAAAGAGCCATTTTTAAATTTGAACATTTTTTGCCACTTCGAGGAGCTGAGAATTTTTAAAACTCTAAGTCCTAACTCATTTTTTTTAAATTATTCTTTCCTCGATTTATCTATATCCTGTCACATTTTATGCTCATGTACTGCTTAATGATGGAGATATGTTCTGAGAAATGTGTCATTATGTGAACAAAAAAGGGACTCAGTAATAAATTTAACCAAAAAAACATCACAGGCCTTTAAAAATTTATCTTCACCTTAAGCAAGCCCTGTCCATTGTTTTGTGCATCTAAGTAAACATATTTTTGAAATATCTATTTGTCAGACACATGGGAAACATAACCACCCTCAAAAGAACATGTAATCTTGTTAACTTTTCTGCAATTTAATTATAGAAATTTCTCTGTCTTGCTTTCTCCCACGTTCGTGTAATCTTCCTTATGTTCCCTTCTTAATTCCAAACATGTAAAGAAACTACACATTGTTATTCTTGGAGCATTTTTCTCAGTCTCTTGAGATCTTGCTTCTAGACATGTCAGTTTGACTCAAATAAACTCATAAAAATTCTCTACTGCCTGAGCTGTGTGGCTCAGTGGATTGAGCATCATCCCATGGACTGAGAGATCCTGGTTTAATTCCTGTCAGAACATGTGCTCAAGTTGTGGGCTTGATCTGCAGGAGGGGATATGCAGGAGAAAACCAATCAATGTGTCTCACATCAATCTTTCTATCTCTCTCTCTAAAAAAAAAAATCAATTAAAAAATTCTCTACGGGTTTAGACATTTCTTATGTGAACAGATGATTTCATCACTGTGCAAATATCACAGAGTGTATTTACACAAACTTAGATGGTATAGTCTACCACATACCTAGGCTATATGGTATAGGACATTGTTCTGGAGGAAAAATAAATTTTCTTCTACCTTTCTGGGTTCTTGTATGAAACATCCTTTTTATACAAGATTAACAGGAAGAAAAAAAGAACGATAGTTTAATAACGTGTATATCTCCTGTATACATGGAAGAGACCTAGGAAAACTAACATCAAAATGGCTGAAGTCACTTAAATACCATCTTTATCTGAACACAAAAAAATGCCTGTCTGGTGTAGCTCACTGGTTGAGCGTTGACCCACACACCAAGAGGTTGCCAGTTGAATTCCCCTGCCAGGGCACCTGCCCAGGTTGTGGGGCCAGTCCCTGGATGCAGGAGGCGGCCAATCGATGTTCTCTCTCATCAATGTTTCTGTCTCTCCCTCTCCCTTCCTCTCTCTCTAGAATCAATAAAGAAAAAAAATATTTGTTTAAAATGGTTGTGAATGAGGAGATTCATTTATGAGGGGTGACCAGGAAAAAGCAGTGTAAACAAGGGTAAGAATGTTATGCAGAATTAAGTTTTGTCTTCTGCATTAATAAGAGATTCTAGAAATATGGTTATTCTTTTCTTCCTGGTACAGTCAAGGAAACACCCTTAGAAATGGAGATTTACCTTATCCACATAAATATTGTTCAGAAAGGGTAACTTCTACATCTTTTTCAGAGCTTCTCCCTTGTTTACTCTTTCTTAAAATTAATAAGCCTAAAATAATCCTCATGCCTAATAGACATATTTTAGTGTGACAAAGTATGTTCCCCAGCTACAAACTTGTATAGCGTGTTAGTGTACTGCATTCTGTAGGCGACCGTGACATAATGGTATTTGTGTATTGTGTTGTACTATGACTTTATGATGACTATGAGGTCACTAAGAATTAGAAAATTTTCAGGCCCATTATAATCTTATGGGACCATGTTCATATATGTAATCTCTCATCGACCAAAATGTCATTATAAAACTATGACTGTATTATAAAGACTAAGAAGGAGTCAGATGGCATCTTCAACGTTTTGCTTAGAAATAGCCTTAGATCATAGTTTATTAGGCACATTTTCTATTTTCAACATAACTTCATACAACAGCTATATTTTGCCACTTCACCATAAGAATCTCCTTTCTTCACGATTCTAATACGTTTTTCTCACTTTCTCTTGAGTTCTCACTAGCATCTACCTCAAAGCCCAACATTTTACAGTGTGTTCAAGGGATTTTAAACACTAAGACTCTTATCAAAGTTTGCTGCTCAGTTTAAATGACATGTCCATATTTTAGTTATTTATTATGACAGTAACACATTTTGAAGTACAAAAATCTGTACCCATTATCTATTGTCATATAAAAAATAAACCCCCAAACCAGTGGCTTAAAACCACATTTTTCTTTTATCACAAAATATAGATACTTTATTCCAACTCTGGAAAATGAAAAGAAAGGAGAGGATTGGGAATATGTCCTTCCACAAACCATTCTAATTTAGCTGACATTAATTAGAAAATGCTAAAGCAAATGTATGTGTATATACGTATTGATATATACACATACATATTTTTTAGATCTTAGTCTCATAACTGTTCACCTATGTACTCTATTTTTTATAAACACCCTTGAAAGTCTTCAAATGCATCCTAATACCTCTGCCTCTTTACCAATCATTTAATATTGTTTGGATTGTATAGGCTATTTGTGTTTTAGTAACTTAAGTGTTTGGTCAAACTATACATTAGAAGATGTAATGGATACTTTTGATTTAAATTATGCTCTATGTGTCACCATGATTTATTACATGATTTTTTTCATCATTATTTGGAACTTCACATATCTTATAATTCTCCATGTAGACTATTTTGCTTCAAATGCTATGCATATGCACATCTTCTGGATGGGACTTCCCATGATCCATGAGCTTGGGGTCATGTATAAACTGTGTAGTACCTGAGGTGGATTCTGATTTGGTCTTCATTTCAGGTCTGAGTTCTGTTGGCAAAGCCCCTAGGTGTTTCAGGTTGTGAGCTCTTTTTGCAGGTATTTTGTTCCAGCAAAGTTTCCTAACTTTTTGGTTTATTTAAATTAGACCTTAGTTTTTTCTTTAGGTTCAGGAAGTGACTTTTTTTTTTTTTTTTTTGTCCAAAATGATTTAACTCACTTTTAGCATATGCCATTTTTTCCCAGTTACCTTTGCAATTATTATGGACCGAACTGGGTAACAGTTGCTCTTAAAGTGTGCAGTCCCAATGGATAAGCGATTTTCTTAAATCTAGAACCTTATCTTGCTGAGACTAAGCCTGCCAATCTTAAAACTGTTATCACTCCAATTTTAGGAAGAAAATCTTGTGCTGAAATCTTCAGGTAAACATAGGCATCTACCATTTCCAAATTATGCTATATCCATTATCTCAATTTTTACAAAGACATAAATACCCTTGCACCAGCCAGTATACTGGTGGAGTTGTAGTGAGATGGAAGCAAAGCCCATTTGTCTTTGATGAAAAGCAGCCTGGTTTTCATCATATTAGACTGGAGAGGTGGTGAAATATATATGGAGATCTGCTCTTGTTTCACTAGCTGCTCTTTGGATTCCTCTTCTTTGGCTGCATGCACACTTATAGATGCAAACATCAAACTTACAGGCATGGCTGTCAGCTTTCCCATCTCTGTTCCTCTTTTTGTAATGTGTCCTTCTTCTCTAGCTGTTTTCTATACTTTTATCTCAAATTTTCAGTAGTGTGAAAATGATGTTTACAGGGGTGTGGGATGTGTCTGTGTGTACGATATTTATCCTACATGGGATACTATCCACTTTTAAGAGCTCTGATTTGATGTGTGTCATTATTTTTAGAAAATTATCAGTCATTGTTTTGAGACCATTACAATAATCTGGTTATTATTTAGCAAAAAAGGCATAAAGGGAAGACCAGATGATATAGGGATGCCATTTGTACAGCTTTGATAGGAAGCTACAGTTTAACACTCTAGGTCTATTCCCCACTAATGGATGGGGAAAAAAACTGGACAGAGACAGTTTAGAGTGGTTCTCAACCTTCCTAATGCTGCGACCCTTTAATACAGTTCCTCATGTTGTGGTGACCCCCAACCATAAAATGATTTTCGTTGCTACTTCATAACTGTAATTTTGCTACTGTTATGTCTTAGTCGACCCCTGTGAAAGGGTCGTTCAGCCCCCAAAGGGGTCATGACCCACAGGTTGAGAATCGCTGGTTTAGAGGCATGCCCATTAAGGTCTGAGTTGATGTGGGAGGTGCCTACCTGTCCATCACACCTGGGAGGAGTCTGTGGCCAAAATAGGTGTGGCCACTGCAAGGGCAGAAATCTGAGTATTTAATCTCCTAGACAAAGGAAAGTTCTCTCTCTCACTGCCCCTTCTGTACCTCCAGCTTGCAGGACTGATCTGGATCTGGATCCAGTTACATCATGGAGTGGACACTCTAGAACCTGGCCTTATTTTTAACTTTATTAAACCCACAACTGCCCCTCTTCCAGGACTGGACTGAGGGAACTGGGACACTACACCCCCAGTAATAAAATCCCACGCCAATAAAACCATTCATTCTCTCATGGGGACTTTCGAACATGCTTATTCTGACTGCACCCCAAGAATCTCCTGCCCACAAATTTTGGAGGGATCTGGCTTCCTCATTACTCCAGTATCAGTTTCTTCACTTATTTTTTCTGCCTTTTGCAGTCACCATGTCTATGACCCTCTCCACTCAAGTTTCCACATGGAGAGCAAAACACAAACAATTTTTTTTAATCTCACAGTATCTGTGGGATAGTAATCCTGGCATATACAAGCAGACCTCTAGCTCAAGATTTCCTACAAGACTCTAATCAAGTTGTGGATGGGTTTCACTCACTGCCCATAGCCTCTAATGCAATGAATATTATTCTTACTTTTTCTGTCATTAATTTTACCTTCTTTCTCTCTGAACCATTTTACTTCTTTCTTTATCTACTATTCATTATCTTGATTGTTTTCTTGTCTTCCTTTAATCTGCCATATTAAATTTTACTTGAATCTACTTTCCCTTGAGTATTCTTTATTTCTAACATAATTTTCCCTGTGTAAAATACTTACCTGAAGAAATCAACTCTCTTTTTTGTCTCTCTGGTTTATTCACTATTTCCTTACTTAGTTTTTAAAATTTCTTACAAGGTGTTTTTTTATACCCTCAAATATATATTTGATTATATTTCATTTTTACAGTATTCTTCTTCTGCTTTATGGTTGTTTTTCCTATGGGAATTTTGCCTCATATGTGTGAAATTTTCTTCACATGTGAATTTTTTTCACATGTGTGAAATTTTGTTTTCTGAATTTTTTATAATAGTTCTATGTGGATTTGCTGATTTTCCTTTTGTTCATATTTTTTGTAGTGAGAAAAGCAGTTTGCCATGCCAAAATATACCTTTTTAAAAATACTGATTATTTTAGGTAGCTATTTTTAAGAAATGTAGGACTCAGGAAAAATCTTGGACCTTCCCCCTAATTGCCTAAAATAATTTAGATAGAAGACCTGTTCCAGGGAAAAAAGCTATCATCATAGATAATTATAATTTAATATGAACTAAGTATGGTAGACAGAAAAGAATCTAGTAAGGCTTTGATCAAAGTCTTATCTCTGCCCCATTGTAAAGATGACCCAGCAAACATTTGTTTAACAGACTTTGCTTTTCCATCTTCATGTGAATTGCCTTTTTGTCATTTGAAGTCCCAAAAAAACTACCTCTGACTCTCCTTAGTTCAAGAGGCATATGAGCCTTAACTACCTGATCTGTTCTCTATGTCATATTCTTATGGAACACCTGTATATACATATATAATACATTTAGTCATTTCTCTATTAATTTGTCTCATGTAAATTTGACTCCAGCCAGAATAACTTAGAAACATAGCAGAGAAAATTATTTTTCCTCCCCCACTGGAGTTATTTCACAAGATTCGTAGTTTACGGATGCCCTTTTCTCAACATAACAAAGTCTAATCTCTTTAAGCAGATTTATTTGTTTGTTATGGTTGGGGTTGGAAGGGCTGTGTGTTCTCTGGTTTTATGATTCTTTTCTATCCTGTAGGATCCTACATTTCTCCCTTTAACATTTTTCTTTTATACCACCTAATTGCCAAGTGGAGTTTCTCTCTTTTATTGACATGTTTACTCTTTTAGAAACTATGTGTTTCAAAGACATAGTTTAGGCCATGTATTAACCCCCTTAAACCATGTATTTTGATAACCCTTTACTGTAAACCATGCTTTGATCTATTTAGAATATTCAGATTTAAATGGGACTTAATCTTTCTGAGGCTAACTTTGGATCATTTGTATGCTTCTCCTTCATCTCCCCTTCTGTCTTCCCCACAATTTTTCTCCTTGTGCTTTGTGTCTGGAGGGTGAAGGTTAAGATATCAGCATGGGAGATTACACTGGGATTTGGTGAGTTTATTTATTTATTTATTTTTATCCTCACCCAAGGACATTTTTTTTTTTTTTTTGCATCTCCAGACAGAGTGGGAGGGAGAAAGGAAGGAAGAGAGAGGAAGAAACATCAATGTGAGAGAGAGACATTGACTGGTTGCCACCCACACAACCCCAACTGGGGCCAGGGACAAACTGCAACCTAGGTACATGCCCTTACTGGGAACCAAACCCAGGACTCTGGTCCACGGGCTGATGCTCTAACCTCTGAGACAAACTGGCCAAGGCATAATTTTAATTATTTTTAATCAAAACTTATTTTGAAATTCTGTCATTCTGTATCTTCAAGTTATGCCGAGGGCTTGGTTTTTGTCTAAGTACACATTTCCCATCTTGTTGTCTAGTATTGTTTTGCAATATTTAGTAGAAGACTTGCAACTTGGTGGTCACCATTGTTTTTAGCCACCCAGAAGTTCTTCAATTTTTTAACAATTCTAATTGCTTCAGATTATATTTTTATTTTTTAATCTTTAAATTACTTTTTACATTCAATATTATAGTGTACTAGTTTCAGATTGATAGCAAAATGGTTAGAAAAGCATGAACTTTAGAGAGTAGTTCCCCCCTGCTTCAAGTACCCACCTGGCTCCATACATATTTATCTTGATATCATTAACTATATTCCCTGTGCTGTAATCTAGATCTTTGTGGCTATTCTGTGGCTATTCTGAAACAGTAACTGAGACATGGAAGTAACCCAAGTGTTCATTAATAGGTGAATTAATAAAAAAGCTGTGGCACATTTACACAATGGACTATTACTTGGCTATAAAAATGAATGAAATCTTACCTTTTGCAACAGCAATGATGGAACTAAAGGGTATTATGATAACAGAACTAAGACAGAGAAAGATAAATACCATATGATTTCACTGATATGCAGAATCTAATGAACAAAATAAACACATAAATAGAAACAGACTCATAGGTACAGAGAACAGTTATCAGAGTGGAGGGGGTTGAGAGCTTGGTAATAAAGGTGAAGGGATTAAGCAGCACAAATTATTAGGTACATGTTTAATTATTTTTTCAAAATTAGTATTCTTTGTTAAATTGGAAGCTTCAAGAGGGGAGGGTCCACATCTATCTGTTCCTTTCTATCCCATTTGCCTAGTACAGGTGCAATTACTATAGAGTCAAAAGAACACTGGATTTTAATGAATACTAGACTCAGAGGATGCGTTTATTTACTTTGTCTACTTAGGTATTATATTCTTCATCTATAACCAACGATTTCACAGAGTTGCTGTGAAATAAGATCACGTATAAAAGTACATAATGATAGTTATTGTTTTGTCTATACTCAGTTAACACTTACAAAACACACACACACACACACACACACACACACACAGAGCTCTGCATTAATAACCTATAATGCAATGCTAAGCATTTGGTAATTACACTAAACCTATTTATGTGTAAAATTTTCTAGCTAGTCTATCATATATTTCTTGTAAATAGAAGTGTCTCACATCTCATTTGTTAAGATCTAACTTTTGAAAAATTTTTGCACCTTCTTGCTTTTATTAAAAAAATTAGAGCCCTGGCCGGTTTGGCTCAGAGGTTAGAACATCGGCCTGTGGTCCAGAGAGACCCGGGTTCAGTTCCCGCTAATGGCACGTGCCTCAGTTGCAGTTTGTCCTCAATGGCCCTGGTTGAATTGTGCATGAGGCAGCCACTCAATGTGTCCCTTTCACGTCGATGTTTCTCTCTCTCTCTCTCTTCCTCTCTCTCCCTCTCACTCTACCTGAACAAAAAATGGAAAAATGTCCTTGAGTGAGAATAAAAAAAAAAAAAAATAGAACCTAAATATTAGTGAATATTTTATTTTTCATATCGGTAGGAAGCCTATGTTCATAATTTATGTTAACATAAAATACCCAGTGCACTGGAAGCCCACTTTTACCTTGAAATTTAGAAATAATACCATTCTTATTTGTACTAGTAATAAAACAATCACTAACACATATTTAAAAATTAATATATGCTCCTCACCATTTTAAATGCTTTGAAGTTATTAACTCAATCAATCATCACAATACTATGAGGTAGATATTATAATTATTATTATTACTATTATCCTCATTATATAAATAAGAAAATTAAATTAAGTAACTTTCCAGTGATTACACTAGTAAATGCTGTAACCAGTGTTTGAACCTAATGAAAAATATGTCATGAGTTAGACAAATAGTAAAATACTACTTATTCAGATGAACTCTTTTTTACGCTAAACATTTCTAAGAAAAGTAAACCTCAAGTAAATAATATTATTTTAAAATACAACACAAAATAATATTGAATGTAAACTGTAATTAACAATATTTTTTAATTAAAAAAATACAACAGAAGTTTGAAATCTTTAATTCCCAGGAAAAAGTAGGGTTGTAAACTACAAAGGGAGTGTCGATGCTCAAAGGCAGATTACTGGAGAGAAAAAGGATAGGTCTGGGCACAGGTTCAGGGAACTCCAACCCTAGATAACAGTTGGATTTTCATATCTGTTCATCCTCAAGAGAACTCAGCCTTGGTCTGTGATGTCTGAAATGAAAAGCTTCAAGGCAATCAGTTAAGATGATTTTATTTTTCACAAAAGTTTTCTTTGAGATTCTTTGATTTGGAAAACAAATGAAGCAAAATGAAGTTAATGACTCTTTCAAGTCCTTCCATCAAAGGCTCCCAAATTATATTCATTGTATCAGTGGAAAATGCCCCAGAAGGAAAATAATTTGCTCTGAAACACAGCAATGGAGGAAGGGAGGAAGAAGGAGATACTCAGGTTGAATGGATCCTAAACATGGCACAAAGTTATTGATTCCAACCAGGAAAAATGAAGGGACTGACATTGGGAAGGGACATAATCATTTAAATACAACCAGCACTACAGACTTTTCTCCTTAAAGGCCAGATGTAATCAGAACATGTACAGCAGCAACCGAAACACTCATATTAGGAAATCAGTGATCCATCTTTTTTACTAGATTTAGGGAAAATGTGAAAGATTATGAACATTCATTAGAACACTAGGCATACGTGACTTTTGCGTTAGTTGGTACAACTAGCAATTAAATCTTTGGCTTTTGTTCTCTTTGTATCTAAGAAGTTTACATTATGATTTTTTCCCAAACAAGCGGTTTATTTGCATATATGTAAAACAAGACCCTGCCACTGGAGAAGGGCACTCCTCCCTGGCCAGAGGGGAAAAGACTAGAAACTTCAGCTCTCCCGGGCCTCCCTCTCCCTCTCCTCTACTCCAAATTAATTCTTTCTTGCCCCAGCTAAAATCTACTCATCCAAAAGAATGGACCACCCGAGGGAGACGTCAATGAACATTAAGTGGCTATTAGCTGTGGGGATGCAGCTGGCCACATTATGATTTTTTAAAAAATCATTATTTAGGTCCAAAATCCCAGACTGTTCTGGGAACATAGTTACTAGGAATAAATAAACCTCAAGCAGATTATATTACTTTAAAAATACACAAAAGAATCTTAAAAGCTTCTATTATCTGGAAAGAATAAGATCTTTGTTGCCTTTGTCAGCTAATGTTGCTGTTCTTATTGTGAAAGGTATTGGTGATGCTAGAAACATCTCAGACATTCAGAAATTATAAAGACACCTTAGGAATATCTGAATATTGTAAAAATCTTACAAAAATAAAAAATCATACAGATATTTTTTTGCATTGGAACAAGCTTGAAAAATAGATGTATTTTCTCAGGTATGTCAAATACATTTCAGAGGTGGTTAGGGAGAACAAGAAAGAAAAAGGTTTGTAGAAATAATTCCAAAGGAGGTAAACAGAGAGGCAGAGATGCATATTTTGGTATATCAGAGTGATAAACGAAGAGATCATTGTGTTTCTTTTTCCTTTTCTCATCCCCACACCATGATATTAATTGAATTCTGTGGTTTTGGGACCAAACTTTTCATTAGCTACATTACACATTTGTCACATCTCCTCACTTTACTTGCAAACTTAGAACTGCCTAATACATTAATAAATTAATAATAAAACATATTTATTTATTTATTTATTTATTTTTAATAGAGTGGGTGGGAGAGAGAGGGAAAGAGACAGAGAGAAACATTGACGTAAAAGCAACACATCAAGTGGCCGCCTCCCACACAACCCCAACCGGGCCGGGACAAACCACCGTAACCAAGGTACATGCCCTTACCGGGAACCGAACCTGGGTCTCTCTGGACCGCGGACCGACGCTCTAACGGCTGAGCCAAACCGGCCAGGGCTATTTATTTATTTTTAATTAATATTTTTGTTGCAGATGTTTTTCCTTTTTCCCCCATTAACACCCCCCACCCCATCCCCAGCTTCATGTCCATTGGTTATGTGTACATGCATATAAGTTCTGTGGTTTATCTCTTCTATCCCCCTCCACCCCCTCTTCTGAGGGTTGTAAGTCTGTACCCTACTTCCACGACTCTGGGTCTACCATGTCAACTGTAAGCCACTTAAAGCCCCTGTCCTCCTACTTTATCATCAAGGCATAATAATTTGTTAAAGCTCCAGTGGTCATCAGATTTATGAAATTCATACTAACCCAGCTTGCCCTCCAGGTGTCCTGAATCCTCAGAAGAAGGAAGGAAATATTTGAATAGCTGATAAAATGCACCTTTAATCTACTGAACCACATTAATTGAATTTGGGGGTTAAGTACCCAGAAAATAAATAAGAATGAGGTTGCAAAACAACAGTAATTTCACAAATTCCATATGGTGGTCATGTCTGGAATGATTCTTTTTATGGAGTCCAGAGACAGCTTGATATCTGACATTATTTCTGTGCTTTTGTCCTTATTGTTTAGAGAAAAAGTGTTTATAACCAATCTCAAAAGAGGAGATTCCAGTACAGACACAAGACACATTTCTGTGCAATATCTCTGAGTAGAAAACTTAAATTCCTTTGTCAGAAAATATGCATTCACTGAGGAATGGATGTTGTATGAAGAGGAAAGAAAGAAAGAAAAAAAGAAAGGAAGGAAGAAAGGAAGGAAGGAAGGAAGGAAGGAAGGAAGGAAGGAAGGAAGGAAGGAAGGAAGGAGTGATGAGAACTCAATCCACACCCAGAATTAAGGTCACATCAGCACTTCAGGATAGGGAATAAATGAAGCTGTGTATTTATGAACCAAATTATACATGAATCTGTAAAGCATGCAGGCTGACCATGAGATTAATACATTATCCTTCTTCCTACCACATTATAGTTTATCACTCTTCTTGGAAGGATTGTCTCTCTGAGTGCTGATTCTAAAGAAGGTTGTTCCCCAATAGGTTGTCCCTGACAGGTATAAATATTACCTTTAATCATGTGTTGTCCACTGATAACAAAAGGAAACTAAGCATGATTTCCAGGTTTTTTGAGTTAAGGTCCTCCCTAGTGCCCTTAGAATTACTTACAGGTTTGGAATGGTGCCAACTGTGTGTTGGATCTGGGCAATGCTCCTACATTCATATAAGTTCTGTAGCTAATGATGAAATAATAGAATCACAATTCATGGAAAGCTTATTTTTCTGTCCTGAAGAGTGAAGTCTCTGCAGATGTTAGTGAATGCATCAGTGTTCATTGCTATTGTAAATTCTCCTAAAGCCTCTTCCTAAATCCACAAAATCTTCCAAAGCATTTCAAGTTTGCGGCATTTTCTATTATTCCAAATGTAGTGTTTTCATGGCTTATTTACTTAAAGTCTTATTGTACATTTGTGAAGAAAATTCTTGGCATGGTATTTCAGTGGTATCATTAATCTCTCTGTATGAATAAGTGCTACCAAGATGGCTTCAAATATCTCCACTGACTATTTCTCTGAATAGCAAACTGATTTTGTTTAAATTTTACAGCATTTTTATTTTTACCACTTCAGAGAAATCTTCCAGCTAAACAATTAACTGGTACTGGACAATAACTTATCCACTCTTGTTCACTTACTCTAAGCATATGTTATTGATGTCTGGTCCACACTGGTCTGGCCTTCAGCCTTGACTCCATCATGTGCCCATGTACAGTACCTGGTACACAGTAGATGCCAAATTAAATTTACCAGATAAAATTCATGAATGGATTAATCTCATATATACGCAGCTTGCCTTGTTGCTTGAATCTTAAGCTTTTGTCAGTTATAAACAGTGGAAGGACAGTTCCAACAGTTGTTTCAATGAACACCTCTGGGAAACTTGTCAACATGGAAGACCTAGAAAGAGATCTTGTTCCAACTTGACCAGGGAATAAATGACCCTTGTTGATTTAGATGCCTGGCATGTAGATCAAGCTTTTAGAAATTAAATCTGATACTTGGTGTATAAGCTTGGAGTTGAGATGTGAACCCTGAATTTGTGTACTGCACAGATGAGCAGGGGCAAAAATTGTCATCACTACATCCCCCAGGGAACTAATGTATGCATTATTCCCATAGGTAAGTAGACCATTAAAAAGTGCATATTTGTAGAACACTTTGTTGTAACTGTTTTCTTTTATGGACAGGTAACTTCTCTAGAAGTGCTGCATGTGCATAATTACAAACAATTATTGGTTTCCATGCTTGAACAGTTTTATCCCCTTTGGCCCAATTAAATCTGGCAGGATAAATATTTGAGAAGAAGAGGTGTATGATTTTATAGATAAATCTGTGAACAGTGCTTCTTACTGAGGTTCATTGTATATAAACTGCTTTTCATGTTAACAACATTCAGAGTACTTCCCTGAACTTTTATCAAATGGATTGAATGACAGACACTCCTTGTATCAAGCCTTCCAGCATATTTTTTAGAAGTTTACTGCCTGATTGTTTCTAAATAATGCATTTAACTGAAGGAAATGACTGTGTTGACTTCCTCAGAGTATCACATATTTGTATACAGTCAAGAAAAAGTCCCATATTCAGAAGTCTATGCTTAGATACCAGCTGTTTGTCTTGATTTCTAATTCCTAGTTACTCAATGAATGAGTTTGTTTAATAAGAGATGAAAAAGGATTTTGTTTTCTTATATATTATTTTATATAAAAGTTTCACTTACTTTGCAAGAGGAAGTTAAATTAATTCATTATAATGATGATTTTTATTAAACTCAGCCAATTTTGCACTTTTTCTGCTCATAAATGAACATTATTTTCCAGGTACTACAAAGGCCTAATATTATATTTTAATATCATCATGAAATGGGATCATATTTTTTAAACATTTCCATGTATTTGCACATTCTACAACTAGGCTCTAGGAATTTCCTGCCTGTTGGAGCCTTGAATTTCAGTGTTTCGGGAGAAGGGTAGACACACTCACCAGAACTCTGTCATGTCTTAGTATCAAGGGTCAAATTATTTTTTTCACATTCCATATATTGAATATAAACTGTAATTAAAAAAAAACTAAAAATGGATCAAATTAAAAAAAAATCATGTGCATTTCTAGAAAAACAATAAGCTTGAAAACCAGGCTTTGGGGAAATAAAGACATTTTCATAAATTCCTTTAGCATATTAATGATAAAGCATGGAAAGCTCTTGGTAGATGTTTCTATTATTCACGAATACCCTCCTAAACTCCTTAAAGTTAGTGAGGCCATGCATCTACTCCTGGCTAATGGTCTACCAGCAGAAGTAATGGATGTCTTTTTTGGACTGACAGTGAAATACCTCTTTAACTTTTTCTTTTAGTGGTGAGCCAAAAGCGGTGTATTAAAATGACAGATATGCAAGATTGAAGTAGTTTGCATTGCTAGGTTATCTCATGGAAGACAAGTTCACTGTAGTCACCTGACCTACAATAGATTTCATGGGTTTAAAAAAATGTATTTCATGTATTAATCCACTGAAACTCGAGGGTTGCTTATTGCTATACCATAACTCAATCTTATTTTTATAAGAACAATGTATTTTCTTCAGTGAGACTGAGAAAATACTTCTGCTGTTTGAAGGCCAGGATATAAATTTTACTGCTCCAGAATAGGAGCATCTTTTCTTCTGAATGGAGGGATTATAGGACAAAGGAGGAGAAAGGGAGATCAAGAAAGGGAGGCATAAATGAGATCTTTTGTTTTACCATCTTTTAGCATTGGTAGTGGTAAGGTATAGATATTTATATTCTTCCAAAGCTTTCTTCTTTCTCAATTTTATTTCCAATTTTTATCACATATGTTTAATATTATCCTTCAATATTTTAACTTTACTCCTCCCTGGCCCTGAAGTTTTTACTGTTTCCCTTATGCAATACTATTTAATCTCCCTTTTAGCTTTTAAGGTTACAAACAGTCATTGGTATTCATTTTAGACTGAGGATACAATGGAATAAAAACATTGCCTCCAAAACTGGTTTAAAAAGATGATTTTCTTGGATAAAGCAGTGTATGTCCAAATTTCCTGATTAATAAAATCAATCATTCCATGTGCTCTGCAAGTTTTAGTGTCTCTGACTGAAATAACAATGTTCATATTTTTCCTTGTGAATGAATTTTCAAATTTTTCTACTAACCAGCACTTTCCATTGCATTCTTAAAAAATATGCTCAATGTTCAATGTGTCTTGGGAAAAGTTTGCTCCCCTATTATTAAATTGCTTTCCCAGAATGTCTTACAAGTGCTATTTTCTAAAACAGCATTTTATTTAGCCTTTACTACTTTGTCAATGTGCCAATAAACACATGTTTGAAAGTTTCTCATTGGTAGTATGTAAACCAAGTTCTGATTAAGTCTGTTACTCTCATCGACATCTTACAGAAGCCAAAACTTTGCTTTCTCCAATTATAGGTTCAGTTGTTTAACCAGCTGTTATATATCTTCTTTATTTATCACTGACCAAGGTGGCAATAAATTGGTGGTAATTATTCTAAATTACCACAACAAACACTTTGATCTCATTTAATAATATGTTTTATTTTAGCTATAAATTATACATCACTTTAATACAATTTTGTATAACAATGTAAGAAACATTGTTATCAGTGCATAAAGATGGAGTCAGGAGGCTTAAAGATGTCCTTTTCTCTAGTTTCATTCTCAGAAGATAACTTTATGTCTAATAATAAATGAGATTAATCACCTGTAGCTGTAAACTAAGATATCGTTGATGTGGATGTGGCTAAGAAAATTTGGAAAATACTCAAGTCTAAGTGACTAGGGTATCTCTTCAGGGAGGCAAGACTGGAATTTTGTTTAACCTAGAAAGTTAAATTATAACCAATTGTATGATATCCAGTAGATTTATCCATGGCCAGAGCTATCAATCTCCTTTGACTCTAAGTGTGCACTGAACACACAATTTTTAAATTATTATTTTGGTTTTCCAGAGACCTTGATACAAGGTAGACTATTCACTGGACCATGGGGATTAGTGTTTGAGTTATGGATAAAATGACTCCATGTCTTGTTTTGTCCTGGCTGACCACAGTTTGTACCTCTTGTCCCAGCTTAATTATATATAGTTCCTTTTTCAATCTTAAAAGTGTCAAAATTTGGACAATAAATTATGTGGTCACTCTAGTTTACGAGTAATGCTTTAGCAATGAATTTATTTAAAAGCAATTTATATACCACCTTCATAAATTTGGTTAGATGTAGTCTGTCCCTGATACCTTAATAAACACAGAGTATACTGACAAATTAATTTGTTAGATTTGCAAATATGAGCAACAATCACAATCCAACCTTTGAGATTCCACCAAGATGATGTTAACCTGTGGAATCCTGTATGACCTCTTCTTGGACATCTCAAATTCATTTTTCAGTTTCCTATATGTGAAATCATGGTAGGTTTGCTTACAGATTTTTCTGCTAGTTTCCACTTATCTTTTAGAAGATTACCAGCTTTTAAATTGTCATGAGAGATTTTTGGATATGAAGAATTTCTTAAAATTAATTGCAGCTCCTGTGAAGGGTTTTAAGGATGACTAGTATCACTTTGAGCAGGATACTGAGTGTAGGATACTTGAAGAATAAAGACTGTTAGAATTTGAACTCAGGAAAGTGTCACGTGATTGATGACAGTAATGAGAACAGAATGTGCAGTTGGCAAAAACTATGTAACAATTGAGAAATATTTTAATACCCTACAAAATAGTTGTCCTATCATTGAATATTTTGGTCATCTAAGGTATAGACTCTTGTCCTGATGATACTTAGAAACCATGCTGGTATAATTCATAAGGACACATGTATCCAGTACCTCCCAAGGGTAAGCAGGACTAAGACCCAAGCAAGAGCTGTGCCCTGACCAGCCTGTGGTATATTTATTGTCCATTTTTGCCATTAGTTATGATATTATTTGCCTTGTAGATAGATACAAATGATAGGTTAATATTTCTGGTTATTAGCATATAGATGTTTTCTTGAGAGACTTGTTACAATTAGTCATAATAGAACCAAATAAGACTGCTATACACCTACTACTTATGTTATGTAATTTTCAAACTACAAACTAGCTGTTGTAAAGGTATTTTTAACATTCTGTTTGTGATAATCTATTCTCAAGGGATAGGTTAAGGAAGGGGTAAAGGAGATATTTTATATATTATAAATTATCTAAAATGTTTTTGAATTCATAAAAATAGTGGCCAATATTTTACTTTATGTGAGAAATGGAGTTATTCTTTTAATTGTTAACATTTTGGGTCTTGTATGTCTGATTTACCCAGAATTATTTAGACTCTACATATTCAAAGTAAATCCATTAAATACAAAACTACAAAGAGATTTTTCTCCATAATATTTTCAAATGTAAACTGAATATATCTTTCCTTAGTTAATTATAGTGTGATGATTCCTCTTAACTGCTAAGTACATGATCATAATAATGACAGTGACTATTGATTTTAAAAAGTGAGGGGGATGGCCAATGACTTGTTTCTTTCAACTGATCTACCATGTATGCACAGATGACATGTCTAATTTTACTTTCTACACCTCAAGTGAACATTAACTTTGTTCTATTTGATAGTAACAGGTTGGACTTAAAACCCCATGTCTACTGTGATACAAATGCATGCCACTAATCATGAGAAAGCAGGCAATGAATTGGCCATGCAAAATTAGAATGTCCTACTGTAAGTATGACAATTACATCTACTTCATATGACCTTCATTTCATTAAATAGTTTGTACTATCTCTGTTTCTCTTTGTTCTTTTCCCTTTATCTATTTTTTTGTTTGACCAGACACCATTATTGAAAATATAAAAAACTGACACTACATACATAATATAAGCATAATTAGTAAATCAAATTAATAGTGATGGTTCCTGTTGATGCTAGAAATTTTATTTACATTGAGGTTTGACTCTTACATTAGTGACTGAATTTACTTTTTTCCTAGAAAAGCAAATAATTTTTATTTTTAGTAAAAATCAACTTTAAAATTATTTTTGGAATTAGTTTTTATTTCTGATTTAAAAAGTAATATATTCTTATGATAAAAAATTAAATCTATGCTTAAGAAAGTGAAACTACCTATGAAACAACTATATAATTAATACCTTTAACCTATGTTGGCAATAAACATTTTAATATAAAAATTGTCTAGTAATATACTTTACTAAAAAGATATAGAAACAATATGAAGAAATATATAAAATCACATTAAAGAATGTAAAACGACATAGAGAGGGAAGATATACTGTATTCATATTATATAAAATTGCAAACAATCCCTTAATTAATTATTAGCACTATTGAAAATCAAACTAGTATCCCTTTACACGAACTGGATAAAAAAAATAAAGAATAATAGCCTAAATTGGTTGAACAAATTATAAAAATTATAAATGATAGCAAAGGAACTCTCCTTACCACATATCTAGAAAGGCCTTATACTAAAAATGGTATTGAAATGACACTGGAATAAACAAATAGGTCAGTAAAAATGAAATTAAAATTCCAGAAATGGATTCAAATGAATGTGAAGTCTTTATATATGATGAAGGTTTTATTACAACTTAATGGAATAAAGAAGATTTATTTTAGTAAAAGTGCTTACATAACTGACTCTCCATCTTGAGCTAAAAGAGACTAGATCCTTACTTTACCACATATAAAAATTAATTCCAGGTGAATTGTGAATTTGAATTAAAAATAAAAATATTTTTAAAAATTGGAAGAATATTTGCATAATTTCATAGTGGGAGAGAACATTCTCCTAAAAAAAAAAAGAAAAGTAGAAATTTAGAAGTCATATACAAAGAAAAACAAAAATATTTTTAAATACTTTAAACAAAAAGAAAAAAGAAAAGTATAACAAAAGCACTGTAAATACAACTCAGAAATGCAAATTAAACCCAAAATTAAATATAATTTTATTCATAAGAATACCAAACCAACAATTTAGAACTCTAATGTAAGAAAGTGACATAAATCTGTGAATTGCTACAACAGTTTTGGAAACTAATTTGCAAAATTTATTTTATTTTTTTAAATGTACATATGCTTGACTCAGCAATCCTAATATTTTACAATTTATTTCATGGAAGTAAGTGAAAGTTTTCATTACACACACACACACACACACGCATGCATGTGTGTGTATGGTTTCCTGCAGTATACTTGTGGTAATGAAAAACCTGGAAAGAATCAGAATATGTAAACAGTTGAATGAATTGTAGTAGTATGTCCATGCTGTAAATGGTTAGTTTTATGTGCTAACTTGACTATGCCCAGGGTGTCCAGATACTTGAGCAAATAGTCTGGGTGTGTCAGTGAGGGTGTTTCTAGATACAATCAGCACTTGTAATGATAGACTGAGTAAAGCAAATTATCTTTCCTAATGTGGGTGGACCTCATCCAGTCAGTTGAAGGCCTGAGTAGAACAAAAAGGCTAACCTTCCTGTGAGTAAGGGGTAACTCCTCCTGCCTGACTGCCTTTGAGCTGAAACATTGATTCTTTTCTGCCTGTGAACCATACCAAAAAATCAGTTCTTCCTTTGTCTCAAGCCTGCCACCATTCAGACTGAAACTTACATAATTGGTTCTCTTGGATCTTAGTACATAGGATGCAAAGTGGAACTACAGTACTGGCAATCCTAGGGCTTCAGTTGCTAAATGCAGATCTTGGGACTCCTCAGCCTCCAATATTGTATAAGCCAATTTCCTATACTAAAACTCTCTAATGGAAGAATTAACATCATTAAAATGTACATAAAACCCAAAGTAATCTATAGATTCAATGCAACCCCCATCAAAATACCAATAACATATTTCACAGAACTAGAACAAATACTCCAAAACTTCATATGAAACCATAAAAGACCCTGAATAGCTGCAGCAATCTTAAAAAATAAGAACAAAGTAGAAAGGATCACAATAGCAGATATCAGGTTATATTACAAAGCCACTGTAATCAAAACAGCCTGATACTGGCACAAGAACAGGCATTAGATCAATGGAACAAAACAGAGAACCCAGAAAATAATCCAAGACATTATGCTCAATTAATATTTGTTAAAGGTGGCAAAAGCATAGAGTAGAGTCAAGACAGCCTCTTTAATAAATGGTGTTGGGAAAATTGGACAGCTACATGCAAATAAATAAAACTAGACCATCAACTTACACCATACACAAGAATAAACTCAAAATGGATAAAAGACGTAAAGGTGACTCATGAATCCATAAAAATCTTAGAAAAAAATGTAGGCAACAGGATTTCAGACATCATATGCAACAGAATTTTCACTGATGCAACACCTAAGGCAAGAGAAACAAAGAAAAAAATGAACATATGGCAGTACATCAAACTGAAAAGCTTCTGCACAGCCAAAGAAACAACCATCAAAATGGAAAGGCAACCCACTGTATAGGAGAGCATAATTGCAATGATACATCAGACAAGGGGTTAATTTCCAAAATATATAGAGTACTCATACAACTCAACAAAAGGAAGCCAAAGAACACAATTAAAAAATGGGCAGAGGAGCTGAGTAGACAGCTCTCCAAACAGGACATACAAATGGGTAAGATACATATGAAGAAATGCTCAACATCACTAATCATCAGAGAGATGCAAATTAAAACAACAATGAGGTATCCCCTCACACCTGTCAGAATGGCTGACATCAACAAATCATCAAACAAGTGTTGGCGAGGGTGTGGAGAATAGGGGACTCTGTTACACTGCTGATGGGAATGCAGACTGGTGCAGCCACTATGGAAAACCATATGGTGTTACCTCAAAAAATTAAAAATTGAACTGTCATTTGACGCAGTGATCCCACTTCTAGGAATATACCCCAAGAAGCTTGAAACACAAATCAGAAAGAATATGTGCAGCCCTATGTTCATAGCAGAACTGTTTACAATTGCTAAGATCTGGAAACAGCATAAGTGTGTATCAGTAGACGAATGTATAAAAAAGCCCTGGTACATATACACAATGGAGTACTATGCAGCTGTAAGAAAGAAAGATCTCTTATCCTTTGAGATGACATGGAGAAACCTGGAGAGTATTATCTTAAGCGAAACAAGCCAAGCAGAGAGAGACAAATATCATATGATATCACTTATTTGTGGAATATAATGAACAAAACAAACTGATGAACATAGACCCAGGGACATAGAAGTAGGGTACAGACTGACAAACCTCAGACGAAAGGGTGGGGGGGGGGTGGGAGGGAAGAGATAAACCACAGAACTTCTATGCATACATGCATAACCAATGGACATAGACCACATTGCTGGGGACAGGGTGTGGGGTGAGGGTGTTAATGGGGAAAAAAGGAGAAACATCTGTAACAAAAATAAATTTATAAAAAAAATAAAATGAAATAAAAATATCAAACACACACACACACACACACACACACACACACACCCTATTGCTTCTGTTTCTTTGGAGAACCCTGACAAATTTTAGTTCTATGGAGTGGTATGGAATATTATGTAGCTGTCAAAAAGAATGAGAGGGAGAAATATTTATTGACTTGAAAGATGTACAAGAGCTATAATATAATGTATAAGGTATGATTCCATCAGTGTTAAAATTTTTAAAATATGTGTGTGCCCATACACATACTTGTACATATGCTAATATTTGATTGGGTAGGGTAAAAAACGTAAGCTATGTATTTTGGTTTCCAGGCTAGAGGAGCAGGAGAATAGAACTGAATGAACAGAGTATTAAAATCTTACTTGAATATTATACAGTATCACTGATTATGTTATATTATGTTAATTATATATGTTCTGAAAAATTTTTGAGATAAAATTCACCATTTTAACTATTTTCAAATGTGCAAGTCAGTGATTTATAGCATATGCATGATGTTGTGCAACTAACAACAATATCTTAGTCCAAAATATTTACATCACCACAAAATAAAACCCTGTATCTAGGGTTTTATTCCACATTCCCCTCATAGCTTGGAAACCACTAATCTACTTTCTGTCTCAATGGATTTGCTTAATTCAGACATTTAATATGAATGAAATACAATATGTGGCCGCTTGTGCTTGACTTATTTAATGTAACATAATGTTTCCAAGGTTCATCTATGTTGCAGCATGCATCAGTACTTCATTTTTTTGTTATGACCAAATAATACATTGTATGGATATACCAAATTTTGCTTATATAATCATCAGTTAAACATTTGGATCATTTCTCCTTTGTGGTTTTTATTTTTTATTTTTCCGAACTTTTATTTTAAACCTCAGATGACAGGCGCCAGGACCAACGATCACCGGCTGCCCAAGTACCAAAAAATTATGCTTCCGAAATCTCTTGATGTCGATTCCGCACGTAGAGCAATCAAGCTGCTCTACGTGTGCCACTCACGACAGAAGCCCTTTTTTCCTTTGTGGTTTTTATGAATAATGCTGTAATGAAAACTCTTGTACACATGTATGTAAATTCATGCATATACACAGTTGTATATACATATGTGTTTATATACACACATACCTATATACATGCACATATATATTTTCAACTGTGAATACAAATAGTGTTTTGGACAACTGAGGAGTTAGAAACACTGATGCATCAAGTTAAAAAATTCAATATTAGTCTAGGGTAAAGATTCCAGAGGCTCTCATCTGAATATATAAAGTGCATAAATATGTGTGCTTGTGTGTATAGACATGTATATGTATGTTTCGGTTGTAGTTGGCTGTGGAGTGAAGATAGTGAAAGCATGTTAACATGTTTTCATAGCGAGACAATGTTGTAGCTAATGATTAACTGTGTATTTTCACATTTAAATAAAAGTAATATAGCCCTGGCAAGTTTGCTCAGTGGTTAGAGCATCCACATGGAGTCATGCGGGAGGCAACCAGTTGATGTGTCTCTCTCACATCTATGCTTCCCTCTCTCTCTCTCTCTCTCTCTCTCTCTCTCTCTCTCTTCTCTCTCTCTCTCTCTCTCTCTCTCTCTCTGCTCCCCCTCCCACTCTATCTGAAAATCAATGGGAAAAGATCCTCAGGTGAGAATTAAAAAAACTAATATATATATAATTAAATTTATGTATGTTTTATATGTATTAAAATTTAAATACAGAAATGTGATGTGCTGCAGGAGAAAAATGAAACAAAAGCAGTTGAAAATTCATAAAAATGCTAGAAAGACAATGAATTTAAAGCCAAAATATGCTAAATGCAAATGAACACAATGCTTGAAAAATGAAGAATATAACCAAGACCAGAGAAATATGTGCAAACATATAAATCCTTATGCTAAACATAGACAGATTTATTTTCCCAGTAAATGAACAGACACTATCTGACTGGCCAAAATTAAAAGTTTTTTTTGTAATTTTTTTGGGGGGCAGTTGACTTCTTATTTTCTGTATGCTTATTACTTTGGAACATAATTCTATGACTTTACTAGCAAAGCACATAATTCTCTACATTCACATTTGTAAAGAATAAATTCAAGATGGATAAAATAGTTAAACCTCAAGAATTATGGTATAAAGATTAAAGTGTATTTTTATAAATTTTCAAGTAGAAAATGAGTAGATATAAAAAAGAAAAAGTATGATTTTATCATAAGACAATTAAAGGAATGTTTTATATCCCACCATAAACAAGTACCTGGAAGAAGATAGTTGCTTCATATAACATAATGGATTAACATGAAGTGAGAGCGACCAGAGTTTACCACTCCAAAATATGACTTTTGTGATATTGGTTTTAAGCTGGTTAAACAAAAGACTCAGAAAGAAACTGTGACCCTTCCCCTTACCTGCCTAAAGGAATTCAGATAAATAAATAAATAAATAAATAAATAAATAAAACCTTTTCAGTAAAGAAACCTTAGCATATTCACCTTAGCATATATGAGTTAAGTGTGGCAGGAAGGGAGTATCCAAGCAGAATTCTGTTTGTTGACCTCCCCTGTGTGTTTTGTTGTTTCTGGGTGGCCCACCAATAATTTATTTATTATGTTGGATTATTTTTATCTACCTGTAAGTAGCCTCCCTCAGCTAAATCCAGAATGGCATATAAACCTCAACTGTACAATATGTGCTCAGATTTCATAATCTCATGGAACCCCCATATACGCATATGTAATAAATTTGGTAATTGTCTTCTGTTAATTTGTCTCATGTTAATTTGATTATTAGTTCAGCCAGAAAAAGGTGGGGAAATTATTTTTTGCCTCCACACAAGAATATGTAAAGATATCACATAAAATTAAAAGCACAATCAACAAAAATGTAAAAAACTAGATAAAAGAGACAAAAATATTGTACTATTATACTGTGAATTACATACATTGAAATGAATAGAAGCAAGAAATATTATCTGGGCATCAGATAAAAGCTAAGGATCACTAACACTAAGAGTTATCACACACATGGGGAGTCAGACTCTCTCATGTACTATTGGTGATTGCGTAAATTGGCAAAATAATCTTGGAGAATGCAATGTAGCAATATGTAAACACATTCAGATGCTTCCTGGTATCTATCCTTGAGAAGGACTCAGCACATACATACATCAAGAAACATGTAGATTGAGATTAATTGCAGCATTTTTGTGAATAATAATTGATAAAAGTAAAAACAACTTAAATGACCATCAGTAATGGTATAATCAAGTAAATTTTATAATATTTATGCCATTGAATATATGCAACAATTAAAAAAGAATAAAGTACATCTATTTGTACTAAGACAGAAAGATTACCAAGACATATTGCTTTAGAAGAAACAAGTAGAAAATGATTCAGATAGCTAATTTACCAAGCTAAGTATCTAAATTTTACGTAAGTAAATGGATTGATGTAGAAATAGAATACCCACTAAACTATTCAAAGTGTTTACTGCTGAGCAATAGTGTGGGAAAGAGGGAAGGGTTTGCTTTGTTTACTTCTTCACTGTTATAATTTTTTCAATGATGTTGATTATAGTTGTTTATATTGAAATACAAACTGCCATTAAAGTATTTTTAACTGGTAAAAAAATACAAACTGTAATCTAAGTAAACTTTAAAATTATATTTTCTTTTATTAAATTTTTAATTTAATTAATATACTTTTGTTACAGGTGTTTCTCCTTTTTCCCCCATTGACATCCTCTTCCCGGCTGCTGCCCCACCTTCACCATATTGTTGTCTATGTCCATTGGTTATGCATATATGCATATAAGTTCTTTGGTTTATCTTTTCCCTCCCACCCTCCTCTGAGGTTTGTCAGTCTAATTTGTACTTCTGAATCTCTGGGTCTATTTTGTTTATCAGCTTATTTTGTTCATCATATTCCACAAATAATTGATATCATGCAATACTTGTTTTTCTCTGACTGGCTTATTTCACTTAGGATAATACTCTGCTGGTCCCTCCATGTCATCTCAAAGGATAAGAGATTTTTCTTTCTTACAGCTGCATACATAGTATTGTATCTTGTAAATGTACCAGAATTTTTTTATCCACTCACCTATTAATGGACACTTGGGATGTTTCCAGATCTTAGCAATTGTAAATAGTGCTGCTGTGAACATAGGGGTACATGTATTCTTTCTGATTGGTGTTTCAGGCTTCTTAGGGTATATTCCTAAAAGTGGGATCACTGGGTAAGATGGCAGTTCAAATTTTAATTTTTTGAGGAAACACCATATGGTTTTCCATAGTGGCTGCACCAGTCTGCATTCCCACCAGCAGTGTACTAGAATCCCCTTTTTTCCTACCCTCGCCAACACTTGTTGTTTAATGATTTGTTGATCGCAGCCATTCTGGTAGGTGTGAGGTGATACCTCTCAGTCATTCTAATTTGCATCTCTCTAATGATTAGTAACGTTAAGAATTTTTTCATGTGTCTCTTAGCCATTTGTATGCCTGTTTTGAGGAGTGTGTATTTAGGTCCTCTGCCCATTTGTTAATTGGATTCTTTGTCTTCCTTTTGTAAAGTTGTATGAGTACCCTATCTGTTTTGGATATTAACCTTTATCTGATATATCATTGGCAATTACATTCTCCCATATAGTAGGTTCCCTTTCCATTTTTATTTTTGTTTCTTTTACTGTGTAGAAGCTTTTGAGCCTAATTTAGTGCCATGTATTAATTTATTTCTTTGTTTCTCTTGCCCTAGGTGTTGTTTCATTGAAAATTCTGCTGTGTGTAATATCTGAAATTTTGCTGTCTAGATTTTCTTCTAGGATTTTTATGGATTCACAAGTCACATTTTAGTCTTTTATCCATTTTGAGTGTATTCTTGTGTGTGCTGTAAATTGATGGTTTAATTTCATTTTTTTCATGTAGCTGTCCAATTTTCCCAACACCATTTATTTATTTCCTCCAATTTTTATTAACTTATTTTTGTTACAGATGTTACTCCTTTTCCCCCCCTAGATTCCCCCCACTAGTCTTGTTGTCAATGTCCATTGGTTATGCATTCATGCATGTAAGTTCTTTGGTTCATCTCATCCATCCCCAAACACCATTTATTAAAGAGTGTGTCTTTACTCCATTGTATAGTTTTGACACCTTTGTCAAATATTAATTGAGCATAATGTCTTGGGTAAATTTCTGGGTTCTCAGTTCTGTTCCATTGATCTATATGCCTGTTTTGTGCCAGTACCAGGCTGTTTTGATTACAGTGGCTTTGTAGCATAACCTGATATTTGGTATTGTGATCCCTCCTACTTTATTTTTCTTTTTCAAGAATGCTGTGGCTACTCAGGGTCTTTTTTGGTTTCACATAAAGTTTTGGAATATTTGTTCTGGTTCTATGATATATGTCATTGGTATTTTAATGGGGATTACAGCGAATCTATAGATTGCTTTGGGTTATATGTACATTTTAATTATGTTAATTCTTCCAATCCATGAACAAGGTATATGCATCCAAATTTTTATATCTTCTTCTAATTCTTTTTTTAATGTCCTGTAGTTTTCTGTGAACATGTCCTTTTTTCTGTGGTTAAGTTTATTCCTGGGTATCTTAATATATTTTTGCATTTGTAAATGGGATAGTTTTGTTTCTTTGTTTGTTTCTCTTTCTGCGTATTCATTATTGGTGTACAAAAATGCCAAAGATTTTTGGATGTTGATTTTGTATCCTGCTACTTTGTTGAATTAATTTATTACATCTAGTAGCTTCTTTAATGGAGTCTTTATGGTTATTTACTACATTTAGTGATCTGTGAATAATGACAGTTTCACTTCTTTCTTTCCAATTTGGATCCTATTTATTTTTTCTTCTTGTCTGGTTGCTGTGGCTAAGACTTTCAGTACTATGTTAAATAAGAGTGATGAAATTGGACATCCTTCTCTTGTTCCTGTTCCTAAGGAAAATGCTTTTAGTTTTTGCCCATTGAGTATGATGTTGGCTGTAGGTCTTTCATATATGGCCTTAATTATGTCCAGATATAATCTGTCTATTTGCATATTGCAGAGCATTTTTATCAGAAATGGGTACTGCATTTTGTCGAATGTTTTTTCAGCATCTATTGGTATGATCATATGTTTTTTATCTTTCATTTTTTATGTGGTTTACTACATTTATTGATTTATGAATATTGTACCAGCCTTGCATCCCTGGGATAAATCCCATTTGGTCATGATGAATAATTTTTGTAATATGTTGCTGGATTCTATTTTCTCAGATTTTATTGAGGATTTTGGCATCTATATTCATCAGGAATATTGCATGTAATTTTCTTTCTTTGTAGTGTCTTTACCTGGTTCAGGGATTAAGATTATGCAGGCTTCATAAAAAAAAGCTTGGGAGTCTTCCTGCCTCTTGACTTTTTTGGAATAGTGTGAGGAGAATAGGTGATAGCTTTTCTTTGAATGTTTGGTAAAATTCCCTTGTATAGTCGTCTGTACCAGGGCTTTTGTTGGCTGGGATTTTATTGATTACTTCTTCTATTCCTTTAACTGTTAATGGTCTGTTCAGGTTTTCTGACACTTCCCAGTTGAGTTTTGGAATACTATATGATTCTAAGAATGTGTACATTTTGCCTAGGTTGTCAAATTTGTTGGAATATAATTGTTCACAGTATTTTCTTACAATCCTTTGTATTTCTGCAGTGTCCATTGTTACTTCACCCCTTTCTTTTTTTTTTAATTTTTAATTTATTAATTTGTTTTTGTTACAGATGTTTCTCATTTTCCCCCATTGACATCCTCCTCCCCTTCCCCCTCCCACCCGCAAACCCATCCCCAGCTTTGTTGTCTATGTTCATTGGTCATGCATACATGCATGTAAGTTCTATGGTTTATTTCTTACCCCACAAACTTCCCCCTCCTCTGCGGCTTGTCAGCCTGTACCCCACCTCCATGTCTCTGGGTTTAGCAGTTTGTTTAGTTTATTATATTCCACAAATAAGTGAGATCATGTGATATTTGTCTTTCTCTGCTTGGCTTGTTTTGCCTAGCATAATACTCTCCAGGTCCTTGTTTTATTAATTTGGGTTCTCTCTCTTTGTTTCTTGGTGAGTCTGGCTAAAGATTGATCAATCTTGTATATCTTTTCAAAGAATCAGCTCTTGGTTTCATTGATCTTTTGTATTGTGTTTTTAGTCCCTATGTTATTTATTTCTGCACTGATCTTTATTATTTCCTTCCTTCTACTTGCTCTGTATTTTTCTTTTTGTTCACTTTCTAAATCTTTAAGTTGCTGGGCTAGATGTTTTATCAGAAAATTTTCTTCTTCCTTGAGGTAGGCCTGTATTGCAATGACCTTCCCTCTCAGGACTGCTTTTGCTGTGTCCCATAGATTTTGTAATATTGTGTGTTTGTTTTCATAAAGCTTTTTATTTCTTTCTTGATCTTATTGGTAACCCATTTGTTGTTTAATAACATGCTATTTAGCCTTCATGTGTTTGAATGTTTTTGAGTGTTTTTATTATAATTGATTTCTAGTTGCATGCCATTGTGATCTAAGATGCTTGATATGATTTCAATCTTCTTGAATTTGAGAGACTTACTTTGTGTCCTAACATGTGGTCTATCTTTGAAAATGTCCCATGTGCACTTGAGAAGAATGTATATTCTACAATTTTGTAGTAAAATGTTTTGTAAATATCAATTAAGTGCAACTGATCTAGTTCGCCATTTAGGGACTCTCTTTGTTAAGCTTTTGTCTAAAAGAGCTATCCAGTGGTGTCCATGGGACATTAAAGTCACCCACTATGATTGAATTGCTATCAGTTTCTCCCTTGAAGTCCTTCAGAAGTTTTTCAATACATTTTGGTGCTCCTATATTCAATGCATATATGTTTACAAGCGCCATATCCTCTTGTTGGAGCATTCCCTTTAATATTATGTAGTGACTTTCGTTGTCTCTTATTATGATTCTCATTTCGAAATGTATCTTATCAGACATAAGTGTTGCTATACCAGCCATTTTTTTTTCCTTTCCATTTGCCTGAAAATTTTTTTTTCCATCCCTTCACTTTCATCCTGTGTGTCTTTTGTTGTGATGTGGGTCTCTTGTAGCCAGCATGTATATGGGTTGTGTTTTCTTATCCAATCAGTTACTCCATGTCTTGATTGGAGCATTTAAGCCATTTATATTTAAGGTCATTATTGACATGTACTTATTAGTTGCCATTTTTACTTTATGCCTGTGTTCCTCTCTCTATATATATATTTCTTCTTCTTACAACAGTCCCTTTATCATTTCTTACGGTGCAGGTTTGGTGGCAGTAAATTCCTTTAGTTTGTTTTTGTCTGTAAAGCTCTTTATTTAACCTTTAATTTTGAATGATAGCCTTGCTCAATAGAGTAGTCTTGGATTCAGACCCTTGCCTTTCATTATTTTGTATACTTCATGACAATTCCTTCTGGCCTGCAGTGTTTCTATTGAGAATCAGTCGACAGTCTAATGTGAGCTCCCTTGTAGGTAACTTTTTCTCTCTTGCTTCCTTTAAATTTCTTTCTTTGTCTTTAACATTTGCTATTTTAATTATGATGCATCTATCTGTGGGTCTTTTTAAGTTCATCTTGCTTGGGACTCTGTGTTTCCTGGACTTGTGTAACTTTTTTCTTCACCAAATTAGGGAAGTTTTCTGTCATCATTTTTTCAAACAGGTTCTCTATTCCTTTCTTATATTCTGCTCCTTCTGGTACCCCTATGATGCAAATGTTATATTTCTTATTGTCTCAAATCTCCCTCAAACTCCCCTCCTGCTTTTTATTTTTTTATTTTTTTCTCATTTGCTGCTCTATTTGGGTGTTTTGTTTTGTTTTGTTTTTCTACCTTGTCTTCTAACTCCCTGATTTGGTCTTCAGTTTCTTCTAATCTACTATTGAATCCTTCCAAGGTGTTTTTTATATCACTTATGTCATTCTATATTTCCACTTGAGTTTTATTCATAGCTTCTACTTCTTTTTTAATGCTGATGTAGTTTCCGCTGTTTGTAGTTCTCACTAAGTTGTTTGAGCACCATTAAAATCATTGTTTTGATTTCTTTATCTGACAAGTTGCTTACTTCCATTTCATGTAGTTCCTTTTCTGGTGATTCCCTCTTTTCTTTCATTTGGGAGTTGTTTCTTTGTCTCACCATTTTGGCAGTCTCATAGTCTGAGGCCCAGTGAGGCATTTTAGGATGTGTAGGCAGCTTGGTGTGTATCAAATAAGACTGCTGTGCCTCCCAGACTGTTCTGGTGCATGTTGCCTCTTGACTGCTGTGGGTCCTGGAGGACTGACAACTGGCAGCTGGTATTGGTCTGTTGTGGTAGGCGCTGCTGGGGTGCTTGGGTCCAGCTGGTGCTCTGCTGGGATGTGCGGGTCCACCTGGTGAGCTGCTGGGGTGTTTTGCTGCCTGATTGGGCTCAGCTCCTGATCAGTCACTGCTAATGCTGCTGTGAGTGACTGTCAGCTCCTGGTTTATGCTGCTACTGCTCCTGCTGTTACCGGGGCATTCTCTCAGCTCCCAATCCTTTGCTGTTGTTGGGAGATGAAGATGCTCAGCTCCTGGGACTTTGCTGCTATTTGGGCTGGGGCACCACTCATGATCAGCCTCTGCTGATGCTGCTGGGGATGGATCTCAGCTGATGATACAGACTGTTGCTGCTGCCTGGGGATGAATATCTGCTCTGAGCCTCTGTTGCTGGCGGTCAGTGTCTCAGCTCCTGAGCCTCAGCTCCTTTTGGGGGCGGGGCTCCACTCCTGTGCCAGTCACTGCTGCTGTCAGAAAAAGTGCTGGGCTCCCATGCTGGAGCTAGTGCTGCTGAGGTTGATGCTAGGATCCTATTAGGCTACTACTGTTGAGGGTGTTGCTCTGCTCCCAAGCTGGCTGCTATTGCTGCTGCTGTAGAGATGGTGCTTGGCCCTCAGCAGATTGCTGCTTCCATGAGCAGATATGTTGACAGTGCCACTACTGTGCTCTGGTCGACGTTGACACAGCAGTGTCCACTGGTCTGATGATGCAAGGCGCACTGTTGGACTCAGGTTACTTGGCCCTAGCCACTCCTTTCTGCCTCCTCCCAGAGAAAACCAACAGATCTTCCTAAATGGTGGGGCCTTCCTGCCTAGCAGAAAGAAGAGCCCTGACAAGCCGCTTACAGAAGTAGTAAGCTACCCATTCACACCACAGGAACCCTTTTCCCTATGTTTTGGCACTGCTTCAGGTTATTTATCCACACTCATGTCCATTAACACTTTCTCGTGCACTCACTCACACGCTCACACACTGACCCTCACTCCAGTCCTGCCACTGCCGTCTTCCCCCAAAACTATATTTTCAATAAAACTTTTTGTCCCATTTTTATCATTAGTGATTGTTTCATTTATACCAAAGACATATTAAAACAGATTACAAACAAAAGCAATAATTAATATTGTTTACCTAAAACAATATTTAATACAATTTAAAATGTAATAAAGTGCATCATTATTCCTAATTTTACTGTAAAAATTATTGTTTTTATACAGAGATTACTACAATTCACATTTTCGGTCTGTCATATTAGTTCAAAGAATGGGACTGAACTAGGAATGTGTTAATGCTGGCAAGTTCCTTACCTGCTCAGATGCCATCATTCTGTCATTTAAAGAGAATGGGCTAGGTGATCTTCAAGGTCTAACAACCTATGATTCTATGACAATCTCCAAGTCATGTCCATGTAGTTCAAGATGTTTAGTATGTTTTCATATCCCTAGATTTTACATTTTTAGGAAACTTTCAAAGATTTGCTTCATTTTTTTCAAGAGCATGCTGGTTATACTAAATATCTATATTTGGGGGACATTTCTTACCTTGATATAATTGTCTTTTTAACAAAAAAGGGCTTGAGTAATGGTTTCCCGATATAGCAAGATACTGGTAAATAATGCAGGCAACAAAGTATAGTGGGAATGGGATAGCATAATTTAGTATGCAAGATGGTGTATATTATATAGAACACCTTGACAAGGCTATTTAAGGGATCTGAGTCATTTTCTGTAAAGTGAAACTAATACTATCTACCATTATATTTCTCCATTTATAGTGATAGCCACCATTTACTAAATCCACACTATATATCTGACAATGTATCAAGTAAGCTCTTCACACAATATCTAATGTAATTCTCACAATAAATCTTAGCTGCAGAGGAAAGCAGAATTACTCTGTGACTCACTTTAAGAGACTGTTGATCTATCGTGCAAAGGAGAACATGTGTCTTATGGATGATGTAAGACCTCTCTTTTGTTATCATGGGATTCTCTGTAATGCATGAATACAGAGTTTATCACAGTATATCAGTGCTGGTAACAAACTAATATTCCTTTAATGCCAAATGATACTCCTTCAGGGCTAAATCTTATTTTTCTTATTTTATGTTGGAAACTTCCAATTAAGAAATCACCATGGCCCTGGCCGGTTTGGCTCAGCGGTTAGAGCGTCCGCCTGCGGTCCGGTCCGGAGAGACCCGGGTTCGGTTCCCGCTAAGGGCATGTACCTCGGTTGCAGTTTGTCCCCGGCCCTGGTTGGTCGTGCGGGTGGCAGCCACTCGATGTGTTCCTTTCACATCGATGTTTCCCTCTCTCTCTCTCTTCCTCTCTCTCCCTCCCACTCTGTCTGTACAAAAAATGGAAAAATGTCCTCGGATGAGGATAAAAAAAAAAAAAGAAGTCACCCTGAATAGTGGGAAATGTAATGCCAGATCAACTTTTGGTTTTCTCTTTATACTTTTGCTGATGAATATGTATTATGATTTCATTATTCTTTGTATTTCCACTGATTCTAAATGCTATAACCCTTTATTCTTGTCACCCACCCTGTTCATTGTCAGTTCCTGCAATAATCTTGCTTACAAATTCATCAATGCTTTTATATAATACTTAAAAACTATATGCAATTTTCATTTCTACCAAAATTAATTAGTAAATACAATTCCATTTCAATCAAAATGCCTCCATAAATTAAACAAAAATAGGATGAGGAAAGCTAATTCTCAAGTTATCTAGAAGACAAATGTATAAGTTCAGCCAAGAAATGTTTGGAAAACAATGATAGATTGAAAAACAAATGGCAAATACAATGTGAGTTGTGATACAGACTGAAATTTTATAAGTTAGCCTTCATGGGTTAGAAGTATTTCAGCAATCATGCTCACTCTAATTGTAATTATAGCACTGTTCACTGGAATAAATTCAATTAGGTCATTGTTTACAACATTTTCCTTTAGCATATGGTAAATGAGAACGGCTTATATTTTCTTAAAGTATGACATTAAAATTGAGGCATATCTTATCGGTTGCTCATTCAAAATCTATTTCTCCTTCTTTCCTGCTAAGAAAATTCTGCTCTGGTTAGTAATGTGACCCAGTCTAGGAGAAACAATATGCTGAACTATAAAATCCCTTATCTGGTTAACAAGAATAGAAGGGTAGAGAGAACTGTCCTTAGTACATAATTAAAATTCTGGGCCATCTCTGACACCATCCATTTCAGGGCTTTTTATTAAATATACATAACTGTATTTATGCTTTAAGCCATTTTAGTCCAGTTATTTATTACCCACAGCTAAAATAATTTATTGATATAAGTCATAAGGAGTGGTAAAAATGAACATCCTAAAATACACCTTTTTAATTAACTTTATAGGGATAACATTGGTTATTACAATTATAAAGATAAATACTCTATACTTATTAATTTTGTTGTTGTTAATACTCACCTGAGGATATTTTTCCATTGATTTTTTCAGATAGAGTGGAAGGAAGGGAGGGAGGAGAGAGAGAGAAGCAGCGATGTGAGAGAGACACACTAATTGGTTGCCTCCTGCACAACTGTAACCGGGGCTGTGGATCAAACCTGGAACCCAGGTATGGTCCATTGACCAGGAATCGAACCCAGGACCCTCTGGTCCTCAGGCTGACACTCTAACCACTGTGCAAAACCATCCAGGGCAATAGTCTATACTTATTGACAGAATAAGCAAATATACAAAAATCTGTTGATCTACATGATATAAACAATTCTTTATTGAAAAAAACATTGAAATTCCAAAATCACATATAGATATAAAATGTAGAGAGCCAAGAGTTTGATCACAGGGATCAGAAGCCAAGAATTACCCAACTATAAAGTGATATCCTTGTTTGTTTCATAAAAGTGAATTTAATGTAGTGAAATGACTAAACATTTCTTCTAATTATTTGTGTGACTCTATTTCTTCATACATAAACACAGACACAGTATACATCTCTGGTGTTCAATGAGTCATGGCAATTACACATATATATTAACTATATATAAAATATGCATACATAGACTAAAGAAACTGCCTTTTCAGAGAGACACATTGGCCGGCTTGAAAATGGGCACACAGAGGGCCTTCAGGACAGGCGTTTCATCCCAGATGTCAGTACCTCTGATGAACAGAATGGCCCCAGAGAATCCCCAGCCAGACCTTTTTAACCACATGGATGATTCCAGCATGAACTTGATACCACAGAATGCAGCCAGTCCCACAACATTGAAGAAGCACCCAAAACTCATCTCATTCATGCAGACGCAGCAGGAACAGTTGGAGGCTCTATTTAGCTACACCATGTTTTCAGATAAAAATCTCCAGAAGGAACTTGCCTTGAAACTCAACCTCCCAGAGTCAACAATAAAGACCTGGTTCAGGAACCGACAAGTCAAACTGAGGAAGGAGCAGAACAGTAGCAGCTATCACTAAAGCAACCAAATCAGATTCCTCCAGCCAAGAATGTGCCTACCTCACTCACATCATCACCCAGACCTTACTCTTTATTTCCTGTAGTTCCAGATTCCCATAGCTCCCTTACACCTCAGCCCTTAGGCCCTTCAAATTTGGCAAAGGACTCTGTCATCACTGAGAGTCCCACAAGCGATGTCCAAATGTAAGATCCTCAGTTGGAGGGGCTGGAGGCCTCCATTCTTGCTTTGTTCCCTGATACTTATACCATAAAGCAAATCATGGAATTGCAGTTTTTCTGATGAGGGTGAAATATATGACTCTTTCCACTGTCTGTATCAGTATCTCTTACCCACAGACCCCAGCTAGAAGAAAAGTGTTCTTCTCTTAGCATCTTTGCTAATGCAGCTTTAGGTCTATCGCTTGGGTAAACCTCATCGAATATGACAAGCTGAGGACATTCAGCCTACAGCCTAAGAAACAGCTTGGAATTCCAGAACCACTCCAGTATGGTGGACTTTGGATTTCTTTGATCAAAGTATGAATAAATACCAGATTGTACAAAAAAATAAAATAATATATGCATACATATTATATATGACAATTATATATATTACATATGTAATATATATAATTAAGACCCCAAACTAAATATAGACTATTTATATTACCTGAGAAAGTTTCCCCAATAGGGGACCATTATTCTGATTTCTATCACCATAGATCAGTTTTAACTGTGCTAGAAATCCATGTTAATGGGATAATATTATATGTACTCTTTGGGGTCTGCATTCTTTTGCTCAATTTCTATGTAAGATGCATAATGTTGTTGTGTTTATCAGTAATTTATTCATATGTATTGCTGAGTAATATCTCATTATATGAATATACCAGTGTGTTTATCCATTCTTCTATTGATGGATATTTGTGTTTCTTCCAATTGCTGATGGATCCAAGAATATTTTTTTTCAGCCAGTGATGTGAAGCTTAAATTTTGAGAACTAGGAAAAATGTACCTTTTGTTTTGTTAATAGCAAGAGGACAACAATAAAGTCAAATGTTTTCTATTTTTTTCCAATTTTCCCAGAAAAAGTTATTTTTGAGGTAGGGAACGGTAATTAGTTTTTAGATACACAAGGACTGCCATGAGTTGCTAAAAGTGAAATATATTTAGAAAAATAATTTAACTTTTCTAAGCTTCAGATGATCATCTGTGAAATATCTTTAAGTTACTTTTGAGTTTTGACATTCTATTCCATTAATTTTATTTCAAAAAGTAACAGAGATGCTTTGTTAAGGAATCACTATATTCCTATTGATGTCATAGACCACATGTGGGTGTGAATTTGTCATTCAACTTTACTACCCAATAACATTTACTTTTATTTTGATTTTAAATATTCAAGATGAATATTCTTTATAAAATTGTACTTTCCTAAACACATCCACAGAGAATTATTTACTAAAGAAATTCTAAAAACGGTTAAACTTAACCATTGTCAAATATTTTAATTTAATCTTTTATTTTGCAGTTATAGTGAAAAAGTGAAAATATTTTTGCCTCCTTTGGGTTCAGACACCAGTTGTCCCCGGACTATAAAGCTTGACCCTCATTCACTATAGATTTCCCAGGGGATCCCAGTCACTGAAAGTTTCCAATAGCATGTACTTCTCCTTCCACTTCAGTAAGGGCAAAAGTATGACTCCCCTAACACTACTGCATTGTTTTTTGTGCTCAACAATCACCCTCAAGGGAAATTCTATTGACAGAGTGCCTGTCCAGAGAGAATGGATATAATTAGAGCCCTGGAGAGGGTGGTATGGAATGTAAGGTCCACTTATTTTTTACTACATGTAGTAACTCAGCTTAAAATGTTGCAATTTACTGTTATAGTCGGGTTGGGGTGGAGGCACAGAGCAGATTTCAGAGGATGGTGAGGAAAGATGAAAATTATTATAAGCCAATGCAGCAAGATTGTCTATGGAGATTTCAATGTCTGCCTTGTTCTTCCTGCAGTAGGAGATAACAACAACAAAAAAAAGTAAAGTATGTTTTTAGTTCTATGTTTCCCAATAGGAAGAACATTCAAAACTATTTTAAGACCTAGGATTTTCTAAGCCTGTCTCTGGAGTGGAAAACATTTAGTCTGTGTTTTAGGTGGGCTTGAAGGAAATGCTTGGCCAGGCCCTTATAAGGAATGTTAGGCCTATGTAGGAATTAAACTTATGCTTCCCTATAAGGGAAGGGATAGAGAGAGGCTAATATTCAGACAGGAGGTGGCAGGTGGCCCCTTTCTTATATTTTCCGGACTTCATAAATTAATCCTTTATCCAAGGGCCATACTCCTTTAGTGTGTGCTGGAGCCTGCATGTACAGCTAGAGTCTACTGTATACACCTCTTCCTAATATGATGTACAGTGACATACTATTTATAGCTTGAAATAAGCATGGATGGGGTTATTTACATTATGGAAATCAACAAACACTACAGATCAGTCATATGTTCTCCCCAGAAATCCAGTTGTTAAATATTTACTCATTTCCGATGACTATGTAAATACATAATGGCCTGACATCTTGATCCACTTGAAACAACTCTGTAGGAGCATTCTAGCTCCAGAAGCCCTCAAGGGATTGGTGAGGGCTGTTGTTGGGTTTGCATTGCAACTTGACTCCTTTTGCCCATTCCTGCTTCCATTGTATCCCTTCCACAGATGTTAATATCAAGCTCCACCTAAATAAATATCTTTTGCCCTAAACTCCATCTCTTCCTTGGGAAATTAACTTTCCATAAAGGTTAAATGTCTTGAACAAGGCTACTCAAATAGTAAGGAATAAAGCCAGAACTCAACCATCTGACTAGCCCCCAAACCCACATGCTTAATAACCATGCAGTGTGGCTGTAGATGTCAATCATAAATTCCTGGATAGCAATTACTTTTTATTTCTCAACTCCTTTTGATAATGCATAGCAATTTTAAGAACAGGAAACATTCAGGGTGGCTAACTCCTAGAGATTAATTGGTGCCTCATGTTTTACAGTTATTTAAAATTAAGGAGGTGACTTGAGATATCTATCCAAAGACAGCAAAAATATTTTCTACCAGGAGTCACTCACCATAGGATCAACATGGAAAGTAATGCTTAAAAAACTGGTGATGTAGGACAAATATGCCTTGGTTTCTCCTGTTTTCATTCAATGCAATCAAATTCAATTCAACATATTTATTGTTACCTATAGTGTATAAAATATTGTAATAAGTACTGTAGAAAATACAAGATAAGAAACGTTTTTTAAACATTTTCCACATAATTAGATGAATTATAAGATAGAAAATTAAAACAAAGATTGGCATATTGGTGCAAATGAAGTGCTAAAGGACTATTACGACTGATAATACTAATTTTGCTCATGATCTTAGAATAGTTGAAATTTGACCTTGAAGAGTGAGACTCTGACAAAAAGTTATGGAGTATGAGGAGGAAAATGGGAGAGGGAACAGCTTAAACAATTATTTTGAGGCAAGAAATTTCAAGGAGTGTGAAAAAGATATTCTAGTATATCTTGAATATCTGTGCTATTTACTTACACTAACATAATATTCTTATTTTATTGAAGTTCTTTATAAATCTTTGTGTTCTGGAAAGAACAAGGTTTGGGGTGTTTTTTTGTTTGTTTGTTTGTTTTAAACCTTAACTCTGCTCAAGTATTTAAATTTTTTATTTTGTCCTGAGGATGTACACTTACATTGAATTGTGAAATGCTCGTAGTCATTGGAGTTAGGAAATATTTCCAGAGGAACCTTGGCTAGAAATAAAAGACTGAGGGAAGTCCAGTGGTGTGGCTCAGTGCTTGAGCATTGACTCATGCACCAAGAGGTCGACCCTGTTCGATTCCCAGTCAGGGCACATGCCCAGGATGTGGGCCCAATACCTAGTGGGGGACATGCAGGAGGCGGTCAATCAATGTTCTCTCTCATCAATGTTTCTATCTCTCTCTCCCTCTAAAATCAATAAAGGAAAAAAAAAATAAAAGACTAGGGGAAAGGGTATGGCAGGAGATCAAGTTGGGAAAGTTAAGAATTAAAATTGTGGGGAGGCCCTGGATGGTTTAGCTCAGTGGTTAGAGCGTTGGCCTGCGGTCCAGAGAGACCCGGGTTTGGTTCCCACTAAGGGCACATACCTCGGTTGCAGTTTGTCCCTGGCCCTGGATGGGTTGTGTGGGTGGCAACCACTTGATGTGTCCCTTTCACGTCGATGTTTCTCTCTCTCTCTCTTCCTCCCACTCTATCTGAAGAAAAAATGGAAAAATGTCCTCGGGTGAGGATAAAAGTAAATAAATAAATAAATAAATAAATAAATAAATAAATAAATAAATAAAAATAAAAATGTTTGAAAAAAAATTGTGGGGAGGTCCTTTTATGCCAAATTTGAGTATTTGAATTATGCTAATTTAGCAGTGTAGCAAAGAAAGAACATGATCAATTTTTTTTTTTTCAAGAAAGAAAAGGTAAGAATGTGGAAATGGATTGGAATTGAAGGAATGGGATTAGGAGGTTGAAGGGATAGGGTAGGCAGGTGATAAGGACCTTCTGGATGGTAGGCTCAGCAATGGACACAATGATATAGTAAAATACTTGGTAAAATAAACAGAGAGTTGATTATATGGGGAGTAAAATATGGAGAAAAATCTAAAATAACAAAATATTTATTCACAAAAAAAAAAAAAAAAAAAAAAAAAAACATTGCCAGTTTGTACTTATGCCAATAAAAGAGATTAATTCACAGTTTAGTCTAGTTCTATCTACACCTTTCAGCAGGGCATATTATACCTTCCCTTGTAGAAAGTATTCTGCATTTGCAAAAGCCTCCATTGTTTATTTATTCTCATGTCCAGAGAATTTGTCCTATGTTTACCCATTTCTCTACATCTGTCTGCTGACAGAGTGGCTAAGGAGAAATTCAAAATTAATTCTGGACCTTTTTATATTTACTTGGTTTTGAGATATGCAAAGGCTAGGAATCCAGTGTGATAGGAGCATCTATACACATTTCTAATATGTTTATCTATATTTTCCATTGAAGTCAGACTTAACAGAGTCAAACAATTATTCAGTTTCCTTTGAAGCACTGGATAGTATTTTAGGAGTATCTGTTAAATTCCCTTTATAGTAATCACTAGAATCACAAATAGGTTATCTTTGCCTTGAGGCATTTGGCAGTCATTTGTAATAATGATCCCCCATCCAGATTTGTTTCACTTTTTTCCAAACTAAAAGACCTTCATCTTTATCCATCTCTCTCTATATATATTTATTTATATGTGTGTGTGTATGTGTGTGTGTGTGTGTGTGTGTGTGTATATATATCCAATCTTAAATATATCTATAGTTATATAGACCTGTTATTATGTTGACCAGAAATGAAAATTACAACCTTCTTTTAACCCATTGACATTCTGTGAAGTTAAGTGATAATTGTTTTAAAAGAAAGTTCATCAGTGAAACATCACTCACTCAGTTCTCTAGAGAAATATCTCTCCTGCAGTATAAGAGAAAATCACCAGCAAAGGCTATTATTGATTAACTAGTTCAAGTCCAATCCCTCCCAACTTGCTATAGTTCTGAAAATGTGAAGACTTTTTCTTGACATAAGTTTTGTGCAAGAAACATCAAAAACATCGAATTTGCTCCTTAATCCTTTTAACCCAATCCTAATAACCTTTGTTTATATCCTTGCTTTCTGGGATGGCAATATATTTCAAGCTTATCTTGTATATTTCCTGCCACAGAGACAAAATTAGCCATTTTTTTCAAAGAACCATTGTTCCTTTTAATAAAAAATGATATTCAGAGATCATAATTTAGGTAGTAGAAACACTTATTGCTATTAAATTGAATAATGTTTCTGGCCTTATTGGACAGAGTGAGGAACCATATGAATTATATGGCTATGAACCATATGAAATTGCTTTTTCTATAAATTAAAAGTGGTAGAATACCAGAAATTTGATGTGGCTTGACCTAATATTTTAAAAATAAAATACATCATAAATACATTCAATTAAAATTGGATGTTATAGGGCTGTTATTTCAGTGAGGAGAAATGGGTAGTGAAACAGATGAAATGAAATTGTCCATATATCAATAATTGTTAAAGCCAGACAATAGGTACATAAAAGAGTATAAGCTTCACTTTTTAGTATGTTAGAAAATTTTCATAATATAAAGATTTAAAGAAGGCTGTAGAGACAGGAACAGTAATGTTAATATATGATGTTGAAGATGCATATAAAGAATCTGAATAAAATTGTTTCATGAAATGAAAGGAGAAAACATGAAGTATTATATTTGTATGTAATATTAAGTATATGTATATGTATCAAAATAAATACATGGAATATAAAATTTTGAAAATTACATCTACATGATTGATAGATAATAGATTTATATAAGTATACAGGGATTTTCCCTGGCCAATGTGGCTCAATGGATTGAGCATCATCCCATGGACTGAGAGGTCCCTGTTCCATTCTAGGTCAGAGCACATGCCCAGGTTGCAGGCTCAATCCCAAGTAGGGGGTGTGCAATCGATGTATCTCTCTTACATTGATGTTTTTATCTCTCTCTTCCTTTCTTTCTCTCTAAAAAAATCAACAAAAACACATTTTTAAAAAGTCTATAGGGAGAGACCCGAAAATGGCAGCGGAGTGAATGGAAGCTACACAGACCATCTCCCAGGACCAAACTGGAATTACAACAAAAATAAAGACAAATCGTCAGGAAAAGGCAACCGAAAAGCAGCTTGGAGAACCACATAACCATGGACACTGACTCAATCCTGGTAGGCTTGTGGCGGCTCGATAGGGGGCCTGGAGCTCATGGTTGGCAGCAGCCTCTGATGGGAGCTGCGGCCTCAGATGGGCGCAGCAGCAGCCTCAGCTAGGAGCTGAGGCCTCGGCTAAAAGCTGCAGCATCCTCAGCTGGGAACTGCAGCGACCTTGGCTGGGACCTGTGGTGGCCTCAGCTGGGAGATGTACCTTCTGCTGGGAAGAAAACGGACTAGAATGGTAGCAGCGGTGGACTCAGCTGTGAGCAACGTCCTTACCTGGGAGCAGCGCCCATGGGTTAAACTCCCAAGCAGCTCCACAGTGCAGAGCCGGGACAGAGGCTAAAATAGCAGCAGCCATTCACCATGGGCTCTGGCAGAGGGAGGGCAGACTAGACTGGAACTGTGTGGGGACACTCAGGATTTGGAGGACGCTCAGAGCTTTTGCTGAGTTGGAGCCATGCAGGACTGTGGTCATCTTACTCGTTCCCAGGGCCCTGGGGAGAGGCAGCAGCCCCTCCCTCAAAGATTCAACCTCACCCAATGGCCCATTAAAATGCTAATTGAAGCCCCATTAACAAACAGCATCTGCCCCGCCCTCTGGAAATCCTCTTACACTAAGCACCTGAGGGAGTTTTGACTCAACTCCCACAGGTGCTCAGTGTAAGAGGATTTTCAGAGGGCGGGGCAGATGCTGTTTGTTAATGGGCCTCCAATAGCCACAGCCATCTTGAAAAGGAAGAACAAAGTTGGAGGGATCACAATACTAGATTTCAGGTTGTACTACAAAGCCACTGTAATCAAAACAGCCTGTTACTGGCACAAGAACAGGCATATAGACCAGTGGAACAGAACAGAGAACCCAGAAATGGACCCAAGGCAATATGCTCAATTAATATTTGACAAAGGTGGCAAGAGCATACAGTGGAGTAAAGACAGCCTCTTTAATAAATGGTGCTGGGAAAATGGGACAGCTACATGCAGAAAAATGAAACTAGACTATCAACTTACACCCTACACAAGAGTAAACTCAAAATGGATAAAAGACTTAAATGTAACTCATGAATCCATAGAAATCCTAGAATAGACTGTAGGCAACAAAATTTCAGACATCATACGCAGCAGAATTTTTACTGACACATCACCTAAGGCAATAAAAACAAAGGAGAAAATGAACACATGGGACTACATCAAACTCCAAAGCTCCTGCATTGCGAAAGATACAATCATCAAAACGGAAAGGCTACCCACTGTATGGGAGAGCATAATTGTCAATGATATATCAGACAAGGGGTTAATTTCCAATACATAGAGAGTGCTCATACAACTCCACAAAAGGACGACAAAGAATCCAATTAAAAAATGGGCAGAGGAACTGAATAGACACCTCCTAAACAGGACATACAAATGGCTAAGAGACATATGAAGAAATGCTCATCATCACTAATCATCAGAGAGATGCAAATCAAAACAACAATGAGGTATCACCTCACACCTGTCAGAATGGCCGCCATCAACAAATCATCAAACAACAAGTGTTGGCGAGGGTGTGGAGAAAAGGGGACTCTAGTACACTGCTGGTGGGAGTGCAGACTGGTGCAGCCACTATGGAAAACAATATGGTGTTACCTCAAAAAATTAAAAATTGAACTTCCATTTGACCCAGTGATCCCAATTCTAGGAATATATCCTAAGAAGCCTGAAACACCAACCAGAAAGAATACATGTACCCCCATGTTTGAAGCAGCACTATTTACAATAGCTAAGATCTGGAAACCACCCAAGTGTCCATCAGTAGACGAATGAATAAAGAAGCAGTGGTACATATACACAATGGAGTACTATGCAGCTGTAAGAAAGAAAGAAAGACTTCTTATCCTTAGAGACTACATGGAGGGACCTTGAAAGTATCATCCTAAGTGAAACAAGCCAAACAGAGAAAGACAAGTTTCATATGATCTCACTTATTTGTGGAATATATTGAACATAACAATCTGAGGAAGGGGGTAGTCCCAGAGATGCAGAAGTGGGATACAGACTGACAATCCCCTAAATACGGGGGTGGTGGGGAAGAGATAAACCACAGAATTTATATGCATGTATGCATGAACAGTGGACATGGACAACAAACTGGGGAAAGGGCAGGGAGGGACGGGGAGGGGGGAATCAGTGGGGGGAAAAGGAGAAACATCTGTAACAAAAATTAATTAATAAAAAAAAAAAAGAAACCAATGTTCTTCAGGTGCATGTTACTAATAGCGTCCAGGCAAAAAGCTAGGGGATAACTGGACCATCCCTAGGCTAGCACATCTAACCAGCAAAGTAAGACTTGACAGTGGTGTCTAACGTGGGTCCTCCATGCCTCATTCAAGCCCAAAAAAGGAAGCCACAAACAGCAGAACACCAACACCCAGAGGGAAAATTTGGCAGGTGCCAAAGCCCACTGTGATAGCCAAAATGGTGAATTACAGAAACAAAAGTCAAATGGAAAAACAACAGACCTCTATCGAAGATGAAATAAATGAGGTGTAGTTAAGCAAGTTAACAGAACTAGAATTCAGAGCCATGATCATGAGAAAGCTAAACAGCATGTGTAACGACATGAGCACCATGAGTAAAGACATAGAAATGTTGAAAATCAATCAGTTGAAAATTAAAAACCACCAAGAAGAAATGAAGAATGACATATCAGATATAAAGAACACTTTGGAAAGTCTAAATAGCAGAGTAGAGGAAGCTGAGGACTGGATCAGTGAATTAAAAGATAGGGTAGAAAAAATCAACCAATCAGAAAACCAAAAGGAAAAAACAAATAAAAAAACTGGAGACAGCTTAAGAGAACTGTGGGACAAGTGGAAACGTAATAACATTCGCAATCATAGGAGTCCCTGAAGAAGAAAAAAATGAGCAAGGGTTAGAGAATATATTTGAAGAAATAGTGACAGAATACTTCCCTAATTTGGTAAAGGAAGAAGGCATTCAAATTCAAGAAGCACAGAGAGCCCAAAGTAAGAAGAACCCAAACAGGCTCACACCAAGACACATAGTAATCGAATGCCAAAAATTACAAACAAAGAGAGAATCCTAAAAGCTGCAAGAGAGAAGCAACAGGTTACCTACAGAGGAAACCCCATAAGGCTCTCAGCTGACTTCTCAACAGAAATACTACAGGGCAGAAGGGAATGGCATGAGGTAATCAAGGTCATGAAAAACAAGAATCTGAATCCAAGACTACTCTACCCAGCAAGGCTATCATTCAAAATAGAAGGTCAAATAAAAAGACCCCCCCCCCCCGAAAAAAAAAGACTAAGGGAATATATTAGCACCAAACCAGCACTGCAAGAAATATTAAAAGGAATGCTGTAATTAGCAGGAGAAATAGAAAGAAAAATAGAACCACACTAAACAAAAATGGCAATAAATAAATACATATCAATAATCACCTTAGATGTAAATGGATTGAATGCCCCGATAAAAAGACAGAGTGGCTGATTGGATAAGAAAGCATGACTCAATCATATGTTGTTTACAAGAGACCCACCTCACAACAAAAGACTCACATAGGTTGAAAGTGAAGGGATGGAAAAAAATCGTCCAAGCAAACGTAATGTAAAAAAATGCTGGGGTAGCAATACTCATATCTGATAAATTAGATTTAAAAATGAAGACCATAACTAGAGACAAAAAAGGCCACTACATAATATTGAAAGGATCTATCCAACAAGAAGATATAACCTTAATAAACATATATGCACCCAATATAGGAGCACCAAAATATATCAAAAATCTGCTGGAAGACTTCAAAGGAGAAATCAATAGCAAAACAATTATTGCAGGGGACTTCAACACCCCACTGACATCACTGGATAGATTCTCTAGACAAAAAAAATTAGCAAGGAAACAGAGACACTAAATGAAGCACTAGACCAAATGGTTTCCATAGATATCTTCAGAGAATTACACCCAAAACAACAGAATTCACATTCTTCTCAAGTGTACATGGGACATTCTCAAAGATAGACCACATATTAGGACACAAACTAAGTCTCTACAAGTTCAAGCATATTGAAAACATACAAAGCATCTTCTCAGATCACAATGGCATGAAACTAGAAATCAATTGTAACAAGAACATGCAAAGACATTTGAACACACAAAAGCTAAATATCATGTTACTAAATACAAATGTGTCAATAAGGAGATCAAGAAGCAAATTAAAAACTTCCTGAAATCCAATGGAAATGAACACACAGCAACATAAAACCTATGGGATATAGCAAAAGCAGTCTGAGAGGGAAGTTCATAGCATTACAGGCCTACCTCAAGAAGCAAGAAAAATCTCTAATAGACTACTTAACATCACAACTTAAAGAACTAGAAAGCAAACAAGAAGAATATGCTACAGCAAGTAGAAGGAAAGAAATAGTAAAGATTGGGGCACAAATAAAAGACATAGAGACCAAAAAAAAAACATTCAAAGTATCAATGAAAAAAAAAAAAAAGCTGTTGTTTTGAAAAGATAAGCAAAATTGAAGGATCCTTAGCTAGACTCACCAAGAAACAAAGAGAGAAAACCCAAATTCACAAAATCAGAAATGAAAGAGAAGTAACAACCGACAGCACAGAAATATAAAAAATCGTTAACAGCTACTATGAACAACTATATGGCCACAAATTCGACAATCCAAGTGAAATAAATAACTTTCTAGAAACACGTAGTCTCCCAAAACTGGACTCGGAAGAGATAGAAAATGAACAGACCAATAACAACAGAAGAAACTGAAGATGTAATCAAGACTCTCCCAGTAAACAAAAGCTCAGGCCCGGATGGCTTCATGGGGGAGATTTACCAAACATTCAAAAGAGAACTAACACCCATTATCCTCAAACTATTTCAAAAAATGCAAGAAGAAGGAAGACTTCCAAACTCATTTTATGAGGCCAGCAAAATTCTAATTCCAAAACCAGGAAAATATATTACAAAGAAAGAAAACTACAGGCCAATATTCAAAATCCTGAAAAAAATACTAGCAAATCGGATGCAGCAACACATCAAAAAAATTATTCACCATGACCAAGTGGGATTCATCACAGGGATGCAAGGCTGGTACAATATTCCCAAATCAATAAATGTGATACACCACGTAAACAATATGAACAATAAAAACCACATGTTCATATCAATAGATGCTGAAGAAGCCTTTGACAAAATCCAGCATCCATTTCTGATAAAAACACTCAGCAGTGTGGGAATAGTGGGATCATATTTAGACATAATAAAGGCCATATATGAAAGACCTACAGCCAACATCATACTCAGTGGGCAGAAATTAAAGCATTTCCCTTACGAACAGGAATAAGATAGGGATGCCCACTTTCACCACTCTTATTTAACATAGTACTGGAAGTCTTAGCCACAGCAATCAGACAGGAGGTAAAAATAAAAGGAATCCAAATTGGAAAGGAGGAAGTGAAATTGCCATTATTCGCAGATGACATGATACTATATGTAGAAACCCCCAAAGACTCCATCAAATATTTACTAGACTTAATAAATGAATTTGGCAAAGTAGCAGGATACAAAATTAACATCAAGAAATTGATGGCATTCTTATACACCAATGATGAACTCAGAGAAAGAGAAACTAAGAAAACAATCTCGCTTACCATTGTGACAAAAAAATTAAGATACCTAGGAATAAACTTAACCGAAGAAATAAAGGACCTATTCACAGAAAACTACAGGTGATTGAAAAAAGAAATAGAGGGAGATATAAGAAAGAGGAAGCACATACCCTGATAATGGATTAGAAGAATTAACATCATTTAAATGTCCATGTTACCCAAAGCAATCTATAAATTCAATGTGATCCCCATCAAAATGCCAACGGCATACTTCAAAGAATTAGAACAAGTACTTCAAAAGTTCATATGGAATCAAAAAAGACCTCGAATAGCCACATCAATCTTGAAACAGAAGAACAAAGTTGGAGGGATCACATTACCAGATTTCAGGTTATACTACAAAGCCAGTATAATCAAAACAGTCTGGTACTGGCACAAGAACAGGCATATAGACCAGTGGAACACAGAGAGAATCAAGAAATGGACCCAATGCAATATGCTCAATTACTATTTGACAAAGTTGGCAAGAGCAGACAGTGGAGTAAAGACAGTCTCAGTAATAAATGGTGCTGGGAAAATTGGACAGGTACATCCTAAAAAAAAAAAATGATACTAGACCATCAACTTACACCCTACACAAGAATAAACAAAAAATGGATAAAACACGTAAATGTGACTCATGAATCCATAAAAATCCTAGAAGAAACTGTAGGCAACAAAATTTCAGACATCATACGCAGCAGAATTTTCACTGATACATCTCCCAAGGCAATAGAAACAAAGGAGAAAATAAACACATGGGACTACATCAAACTCAAAAGCTTCTGTACAGCAAAAGATATGCTCATGAAAATGGAAAGGCTACCCACTGTATGGGAGAGTATAATTGCCAATGATATATCAGATAAGGTGTTAATTTCTAATATATATGGAGTGCTCATACAACTCAACAAAAGGAAGACAAAAAACCCAATTCAAAAATTGGCAGAAGACATAAAGAGACACCTCTCCAAATAGGACATAGAAATGGCTAAGAGACATGAAGAAATGCTCAACATCACTGATCACCAGAGAGTTGCAAATTAAAACAACAATGAGGTATCACCTCACACCTGTCAGTATGGCCGCCATCAACAAATCATTAAACAACAAGTGTTGGCGAGGGTGTGGAGAAAAGGGGACGCTAGTACACTGCTGGTGGGAATGCAGACTGGTGCAGCCACTATGGAAAACAATATGGTGTTACCTCAAAAAATTAAAAATTTAACTTCCAATTGACCCAGTGATCCCACTTCTAAGAATATGCCCTAAGAAGCCTGAAACATTAATCAGAAAGAATATATGTACCCCCATGTTTGTAGCAGGACTATTTACAATAGCTAAGATCTGGAAAGAGTCCAAATTCCCATCAATAGACGAATGGATAAAAAGCTGTGGTACATATACACAATGGAGTACTATGCAGCTGTAAGAAAGAAAGATCTCTTATCCTTTCAGAAGACACTTGGGACCTGGAAAGTGTCATCCTAAGCGAAACAAGCCAAACAGAGAAAGACTAGTATCATATGATCTCACTTATTTGTGGAATATAATGAACATAACAGTCTGCGGAATGGGGTAGTCCCAGAGCTTGGAAGTGGGGTAGAGACTGACTATCTTCAAAAAAGGGGGGAGGGGGAGGGATAAACCACACAACTTATATGCATATATGCATGAACAATGGACAGGGACATCAAAGCTGGGGAAAGGTTGGAAAGGGAGGGGGAGGGGGAATTACTGGGGGAAAAAGAAGAAACATGTGTAACAAAAATAAATAAATTAACATTTAGTGAGCAGTAAAAAAAAAAAAGTGTATAGGGATTTTGATAATAAAAACAAAAATTGAGGCAGAACCTATCAGTTAAAGCCCCTAAGAGTCCTGTAGTAAGTAGTCACTGCTTATTCCATTCAGAAGAATATTTGTCATCTTAAGTGAAAGAAGACTCAACAGGTATTTATTGAACATCTTTGATGTATACAGCTGTTTTCTAGGCTCATTAGATATTATATTAATTAATATTTATTTTAAAAGTTTATAAAATAAGAAAATATTATAAAATAGAAATGGATGATAATAAGAGGAGCAAAAGAAATATCACAGATGCCCTGGCCGGTTTGGCTCAGCGGTTAGAGCGTCCGCCTGCGGTCCGGAGAGACCTGGGTTCGGTTCCCGCTAAGGGCATGTACCTCGGTTGCAGTTTGTCCCCGGCCCTGGTTGGTCGTGCGGGTGGCAGCCACTCGATGTGTCCCTTTCACATCGATGTTTCCCTCTCTCTCTCTTCCTCTCTCTCCCTCCCACTCTGTCTGTGCAAAAAAATGAAAGAATGTCCTCGGGTGAGGATAAAAAAAAAAAAAAAAAAAAAGAAATATCACAGATAATTTTTAAAATGCATCCAGGAATGAGCTTAATAGAAATTCACATATTACAAACTTTTAAACCAGTGAGTTTCAACTGCTGTTCAGCAAAAAATTTGAAAACATGCAATACCTGACTACTTAATCAGGTACACTGACCTCTATTCCCTTAGACTGTCAAATAAAATAAATGACAACAGCCAACACAATGCTAGCCATCTGGTGTGAGTGAATCAAAATTATACCTATTTTTTGTCAGATCATCAAAAAATATATTTTTGGTGTGCCACTGAATTTTAGTAATTAGTTTATGTGTGCCATGAGATACAAATGGTTGAAACTCGTTGCTCTAAACCATTTCATATGCTTCAGTCCCAGGCTGAAGAAAGTGGCCATCAGTGCAATAAATCATTAATGAGCAAGTTGTTTTTGTCTTTAACTGACTAGTCAGTTACTGAATATTAACCATAGCATATAATCATAGGTACTATACATTGGCCTCTATTTTGGAACAAAAACACATTTCTTATGGTTTTTTATTTATTTTTTTCTTTATTGATTTTTGAGAGAGAGGAAGGGAGAGGGAGAGAGAGATACAAACATCAATTAGAGAGAACATCGATCGACTGTCTTCCACATGCCCCCCCACTGGGGATGTGGCCCATAACCTGGCATGTGCCCTGACTGGGAATCGAACTGGCAACCTCTTGATGCATGGGTCAACACTTAACCATTGGCCACACTGGCCAGGCATTTCTTATGTCTTTTAAAAAAGCATTTCTCAAATCAAATAAAATGTGATTGTTGGTGAAATTTTTATATATGAAGCTTTCATAGAAAGGTATTCCTTCTACAACATGGTGAGCATATTCATTAAAAGACATGGCTTTCTCCCTAATTGCCTAGATCAGTCCTTATATATTGACCTCATATTAGGCTTTTTGTTTTCATTTTTGTTTGCAGTTTAGGTCTCATGAAAAATATCCTTTAAACTGCCTGCCCTTGCCTGCTAAGGTTACTTAATAGAGGCACTGGGAAAAGTTTCTCATTTATTGCTTTTGGCACTTTATTGAAATATATCTCTTTTTTTGTTGTTCAGATGGAATGGAAGTAATTTAAATATTGTCATATGGGATATTATCTTCATGTAAACAGTAGACTCCATGTGAACTTTCACAGATGATTCTAAATAGAAAGCCTTGTGGACCAAATTAAGATGTGCAAATCAAGAGTCCTCTTAATACTTTTGAAATATTTAGAGCAACTTTAAGGCTTGTAAATACATAGAAAAATATATTTTTTAAATTGACTCATTATTTCTTTTCACTTTCAAAATATAAAGAACAAAATAAAGACAAATATTGCAAGTATAAAAGAAAGTTTTAAAAAAAGGTGCAAATTGCACAGTTTAGACCATACCACTTGAATCTTAGGTTTGGCAATGGTCTCTCTCTCTCTCTCTCTCTCTCTCTCTCTCTCTCTCTCTCTCTCCTCTTTCTCCCTCTCTCTCCTTCCTGAAACTGTCTTCTCTGCTAATAATGTAGTTATCAGACCAGAGTTGAAGTTCAAGCGAGGAGGACCACAGGCAGAAGGTTCCCAAGGCTAATGTCATATACTTATTATCTATTAGAGACACAGGGTAAAGTGTGCCGGGCTACATCTATAGTTGTCGGTAAGCCTACTGAATAGTCGTGAGTTTTATACGCATTACCTGGATTATTTGCATTTTCTGGTGAGGCCAGAATTAAACTATATTTACCAATGGATTGTTGATTTAAAAAATAGCACAGCTGTCAGCTATTTGTAATGATTGTGACTTGGTCTTTCCATCCTTTGCTACCTCTGAGTAGATTCTTGCCTTTTTTTCATCATATATTGCATTCATTGTACCTTTAACATATGTTATAGGTTACTAAATATAACACATCTTCAGAATTTTGTCTGTCCATCAAGCTATTTGTTTACTTATTAATGTACTTGATATAGACATACATTTTCCTACTATATTTAAGCTACTAGCTTTATTACAATGTATGTATGATACTTCTAATAATTTTTAGCCATGGCATTTCTTTTACTATTGTATTGCTGCTGGATGGCCAAACACATCAGAACTTAAAGTTACACATCTGTAAAATGAAGTGGACATAGGAGATCCCGAAATCTCAACTGTTTTGTCAGCTATCCACTTTGTGCAATTCTCATGAGGTTAAATAGTCTAGAATGTATAAAAACAAAACAACTAAAGAATAAGCCTCTGTTTTCCACATTGGTAAGTAGGTTGTGAATGTAGAAGGTGTTACATTTATCATTTTACATTGAGTTATATTGGTCATTTTACAATGATGTCACTGATGGCAATGATATTTTACATTGTACCAAACTGTTCTGTTGAAGTGCTTTAAGTTAAATTATATCTGCTGATGACCAAAGTAGCCATGTAAGGTAAACTATAATAGGTAATGATGCTACTGTGTAGACAAAGACATAATCAGGGAAAATAAAATTACATGTGTTAATTTTGTATCACTGACGACAATGTCTTTACAAATAAATATCTTTATTACAAAGGGAGGTAATACAGCCATTTTTGTTTTTATTTAGTACATTTATTTTGTGGCTCTGATTTCATATTTACAAAACAAACATAAAAATATAACATTTTTAGTTTCAGTGCTCAGTGTAGTCAGATCATTCTGGATGCCAGGATATTATCTAGCCAAAAATAGTTTTTAGTCAATATTACTACACAGGCTCCTGGTAAGCAATAAACTCAGTGGATACAGGGATCAAATCTTTGGATTACTATTTTATCCTCAGTGACTTGTAGCATGTTTGGTGCATTGTCAGTATTATAAGGGCACTTTGTTGAATAAATAAACTAATGAATAAAAAAGACAAAACCTGAGGTGGAAGTATGGATTTCCCCCACTTAAATATACCTAGCAAGCCCACATAGAAACTAATTTAGAAACTAAGCTCTCTTATGGGATGTCTGCAGTTTTCTTCTCCTTGGGTTCTGATTCCTTTTTCTGCTGGGTTAAGGAGGATTCTTTGTAGTTGTTCTGATACCCAGGTGTCTATTTTTGACCAGGCGTGACATATTCTGCCATGATCTGATGGGTCATTAATGAGTGACACCTGGTATCATGAGTGCAAAGAAGCTCCTGAGACTCTGAAATGTTCCAAAGACCCGAGGTGCTCCATGCCAAGGGAAAGGGAACACATTTGTCTCTTTGGGGAATCTTAACCCTATTGTATAATTACATAAACCATCTGAATATAACCTAATGCTATTTAAAAAAATCAGGGAGAAAGCTTATTCACTTTTTCACATTCCTCAAGTTACAGGACTAGACTAGGATACAAATTTGATTTTTAAAAATGCCATGTTGTCTTCAAAACTTATCTACTGATAAAGTTTTTAAGAGATATAACTCCTTTTTTTGACAAAAAATCTCTCCCATGAGGTTCCAAATTCTCTCACATAAATGGATTTCAGTCACCTCATTCTTGCAGTTCTTAATGTGAAGTCTAGGTAGTAATAATAGCAGAGTCTCCTCCCTTTATTTATTTTCTCTTTTATTGGTGTTAGAGAGAAAGGAAGGGAGAGGGAGAGAAAGATAAAAACATTAATGAGAGAGAACACTGATTGACTGCCTGCTGCATGTCCCCCAGTGGGGATTGGACCCACAACCCCAGGCATGTGCCCTGGCCAGGCATTGAACTAGCAGCCGCTTGGTGCATGGGTCAATGCTCAACCATTAAGCCACACCAGCTAGGCCCTCCTCCCTTTACTTCTTCCTTTATTCTTTCCCACACCCAAACACCTCACTCAAAACCATAATTTGATAACTTTCAGTATGCTTTTGATTACTGATGAATAGCAAAAACCAGCAAAAAATTACTAGCAGGAGTGTAAATTAATATAACTACTTTGGAAAGCTAGCAGTATTTACTAAAGAGCAGCATATGTATACTCTATGATGGAACAATTCCACTCATAGATATTCTCAGAAAAAAATGTATACATATATTTATTAAAAGACATATGTGAGGATAGTATAATGCTATTTGGAACTGCCATTTGATCCAGTGATCCCTCTGCTAGGAATATGTCCTGAGAATCCTGAAACACCAATTCGAAAGAATATATGCACCCCTATATTTATAGCAGCGCTATTTATAATAGCTAAGATCTGGAAACAGCCCATGTGTCCACCAATAGATCAGTGCACAAAAAAGTTGTGGTACATTTACACAATGAAATACTATGTAACTGTAAGAAAGATCTCTTGTCCTTTGAGACAGCATGGAGTGGAGGGACCTGGAGAGTATTGTGTTAAGTGAAATAAGCCAGTCAGAGAAAAACAAACATCAATTGGCCACCTCTTGTATGCCCCTCAACTGGGGATTTGGCCCACAACCTGGGCATGTGCCCTGACCTGGGATCCAACCAGTGACCTCTTGGTGCACGGGTCGGCACTCAACCACTGAGCAACACTGGCCAGGCAACCATATGAGAATCTTACTGTATTTTTATCCACATTTCTCTAAACAAAGGTTGTTATTAGTTGGTTTTCATATGCACACATATACACATGTGGATACAAACAAAGAGAAAATTAACAAAATCAAGGTTCTACTGAGATTGCTTATTTGTTAATTACTAACTTTTTCTGATAGAAGGGAAAATGGTAATTGTCAAGTCTCCCTGAGCATTTATTTGTCTCTTTCTGGAAAAGCAGGATCAAAATGCTAAATCACTCTCTATATAAGACACCAGTCTTCATATGAGGAACAAGAAATCCAACATGAAGTAGAATGACCTTGTCTTTCTTTGTGTTTACTTCACTGCTTTGCCTGATAAATGTGCTAATAAGAAGAGGAGGAAGAAGCAAGGGAAGCAGCTGATGTAGAAAGGATTTAGCAGTCCCAGAACACTCAGGATTCCAGTATACTCTACCTTACTACACTATTTTATGAAGAATAAGACAATTTTGTGAAGAATTCTGCACAGAAGATTAGAATATCCAAATGTAACCCAAAAAAATGTCAAAGATAGGGCTGGTACAGCTGCTATGATTTTCTTAGAGTTTTCTAGTATTGACATGCTTTATTTTATTTAATTATTTACCAGATTATAAATTCTTAATCTTGAACGGACCTTAGAGGAAACTGTCCCATTATCCACATTATGCCAAAAAGAAACAGAATATTTTTTTCAATGCTGAAATCTTTTAAGATAATGTGTCACCTATTAAAAATAATGTCAAAATCTTTGTATAAATTTTACCTATGTGGCACTTAGATTCTTGCAACCTTCCCAAAATCAATGATATATTATTATATGTGTCTTAGGCAAATATCATCATTTATACTTTCAGACTAAAATAAACTAATTCCTGATCCAAATCAAAAATAAATTTATTCCACCCAGCTGGTGTGGCTCAGTGGTTGAGCGTTGACCCATGCATACACCAAGAGGTCACCAGTTCGATTCCTGGTCATGGAACATGCCCAGGTTGTGGGCCCGATCCCCAGTTGGGGGACATGCAGGAGGCGGCCAATCGATGTTCTTTCTCATCGATGTCTCTATCTCTCTCTCTCCCTCTCCTTCCTCTCTCTCTAAAATCAATAAAGAAAAAATATTTAAAAAATAAATAAATAAATGTTAGATAAACATTTTATATTTATCTAGAGTTAAAAGTTAGTTACAACTAAAAGGTAGATACAGCCTCCTAACACTTATGTTGTGGGAGTTTCCAGATGACTGAGGAAAAAGAGACTGTTAATGTACATTTATTTTCAGGGAACATGGTCATCTGCTAGCATTTCTTTGATCTTAGTTTTTTTTTTTATTATTTATTGATTGATTTTAATGAGAGAAGAAGGGAAAGAGAGAAAGAAACATCAATTTGTTGTTCCACTTATTTAGACATTAATTGGTTGATTCTTGTATGTGCCCTGACCAGGCATATCAGGATGATGCTCTAACCAACTAAGCTACCTGGCCAGAGTCTCCTTGATCTTATTGAACAAGTTGTCTAATGACAATGCATTTCTCTTCAAAAGATCCTTCCCCCACCCCCAAAGCCATTTATTTTCTTTTATAAAAGTTGAGCTATTTCAACATGCCTCACTGGAAAAACCACTCTGATGGATCTGTCTAACAGAATTATTTTCAGCTGGAACAGTGCCTTTTGTAGTTGCTTAGGTATATGTAGTTGCAATTAGATTTTGCAAATATTTAATGCCAGTGAGGACAACTGTCAAACAACTGGGGACCAGAATTGGTGGAGAAATGTCCCAGTCTCTCCTTCCCTCTGTGGGAAGATTCTGGAGTATATTGCATATACAGATGCTCCTTGACTTATGATTCTTTGTATCCTGATTACCCAACATCAGTTAAAAATATCTTAGGTTGAACATTTATTTAATACACCTAACATATCAAACATCATAGTTAACCTAGTCTACTGTATACATGCTCAGCACACTTACATTAGCCTATTGTTCTTTAAGCACACACAAAAATGTCCTTGTAATAAGATTAAGAAACAGTCTGCAAAAAAATTTAGGTTATAGAAGTAAATTTTAATGGTCTTCATTTTTTCCTTAATTTGAATTTCCAAGCCAGATAGGTGTCTGTCTTGGGATAGAAATTCTAACAATGTGAAAAGTCTAGATTTTTAACTGTAGAATAAAAGACATGTATATAGATGATGGTTGGTATTTTTAATAATATGTAATAATGCTAAATGACAACCAACAATTTTGATCTAAAAATCACTAACTCCAAACAGCCCACATGCCCATCAGTAGATGAGTGGATATAAAGCTGTGAAGCATTTACCCAATGGAATACTACTCAGCCATAAAAAGAAGGAAATCTTACCTTTTGAAACAGTATAAATGGGCCTGGAGTGTATTATCCTAATGAAATAAGCCAGTCAAAGAAACACAAGTACAATATGATTTTACTTATATTGGAATCTAATGAACAAAATAAACTAATAAAATAGAAACAGACACATAGATACAGAAAACAGACTGATAGCTGTCAGAGTGGAGAGGGATTGGGAGGCTGGGTGAAAAAGGTGAAGGGATTTAACAAAGGGAAAAAAAGCATCATAGACACAGTTTATAGTATGGTGATTACCAGAGAGAAAGGGGGTAAGGGAGGTAGAAGAGGATAAAGGGGGAGATAAATAGTGATGGAAGAATACTTCACTTGGGGAGGTGAATACACAATACAATATATAGATGATGTATTATAGAATTTTGTACCCGAAACCTATATAATTTTATTAACCAGTGCAATTCTAATAAATTCAATTAAAACAACAACAACAACAACAACAACAACAACAAAAAGAAAAACATGACATACCACACCAAAAAATAAACTACCTTAGAAAATTACTTTAGGAAGAGAGGGGCAGAGGCATACAATGACCTTCTTAGTTCATGCTACTTCCATTATTTTCTGGTCATGCTCATGTCCTGATATACTTGAGCTACAGTAACCTATATAACCCTCCTTCATTTTTTAAAGCCATTTTATACTATTTGGAGAGAAATATCAAAGAAGAACTCACTGTGATATCATGTTGATTCAGATTCAAAATAATACATTTTTAAATAACCAAAATGTATTCTATTAATAAAACAAAATGATTCAGATGAAACCTTTCTAGAAATTTCCCCACTTTTCTCTCCTTGTAGCAGCAGGTTGTTCAGGCTCTCTTCCTATTTCTCTGCTCTATCTCAAATAAAGGTGTTCTTCATAAGAAGCATGTTTGTAAAATATTCTAAACTTCTGTACTGATCTATTTTTCTTAGAGAGCTTTTTCATTCCACACTGAAGGATTTTGAATGAGCTATAGTGCTTTACTGTTATTTTTGTCTTATGTAAACATTGAGTTCACTCTTTGGGAACTAGTATGTGAATGCTTTTCTCTTCTTCATTCTTATATACAATTCTCCATCCTCCTAGATGTTATTGAGCACCATTTTTTTAAACATTCCAGCACTAGCCAAGCACACATTCTTAACCTAGACTTGATCCTTAAAATAAATTTTATAACCACTCTCTCAATGAAAATAAAGGAATTTACACAAAAATAGGTCACATTATTTTGTAATTCAATTCCAATTACTTTCTATTATTTCTGTACCACCTGATAAATTCCAAAAAAATATTTTTAAAGCATCCATTGATGTAAGCAAATATTTCTTTGCTATACTCTCCTACATTTCTTGAGTTACCCTATCTCTGTACAGGTATATATACATTAATGTGTCATCTATATTCAACTTTCTTTATAGAGACGGATGACTATAAATAAGGTAAAGATGGAAGCTTAGAAAATAAAGTAAAAATGAAATGGCAATTTTATCATCTTAATTTTACTAAATTTATACTGAAGATCTGGATTAAAGCTTTACCTTTCACCTGAGATAAACAGTATTTTTATGTATATATTTGATCCATGTGTTGTATTAGCTATAAAGAGCTTAAAGGAGAAAAAGGAGGCAAATCTACCAGAGGCTCTGTTTTCTCTCTTCAGAGGACATGGTAATGAAATTGGCCATACTCAGTATTTCAAATTTTAAAGGACAACAGCAGTAGATCTCTGTAGTTGTTACTTAACATTTTACCACCAGGCTTTAATTCATGTCTTGGCCATCAATTTATACCAATTCAAAAGAAGTGGGTTGGATTCAGGGAGATGGCAATAGAATGAATGGAAGCTACATAGCAAGTCTGCAAGACCAAACTGAAATTACAACTAAAATAAAGACAAATTATTGGGAAAAAACAAGTGAAGAGCATCTGGAGAGATCCAGTACAATCAGGGACAGAGAGAGGACACCAAATCAAGCCTGGTAGGAACTGTGGAGACACATGGGGGTGGGTTGAAAGCCCATGGATAGCAATGGAGGGCTGTATTAGTGGTGTGCACTTCCCACTGGAAAAGTGGTTTTTCTTAAAGCACCAAATCAGCTACAGCCACTCACATTGGGCTCCAGCAGAGGGAGGGCAGACTGTACTGAAACTGTCTGAAGAAAATCCAGGGCTCCTGGCTCAGGAGAGAGTTGGATGGGAGGACATCAGAAGTTTTGTACTGAATCAGTCTCTCACAAGACACTAACCATATTACTCAAAGGGTCCCATCCCAGAGTCCCTAGGAGAAGCAAAGACCCCTCCCACAGGAATTCTACACCACCAGATCAGGCCAAATAAATGCAAATTGAGGCTCATTATCATCTAAAGTCTGATAGAGAGTGAGTGCCCTACCCACTGGAAATCCACTTATAGCTGAGGAAATTTTCATTCAGCTGAGGGCTACAAATAAAACCTAATCAAGTGAGACTAATAGCCTCAGGGCAAAAGTGATAAACGAACCTTTTCTGGGTTTGCAAATCTACCCAGGACAGTAAGACTTGACAGTGGTATTTAGTGTGGGTCCTCCCACACTTATCCAAACCCAGTAGAGGAAGCAAGAACCAGCAGAACACCAATACCCACAGAGAAAACTTGGCAGGTTCAAAAACCCACTGAGACAGCCAAAATGGTGACACAAAGAAACAAATTCCAAATGAAAGAACAAGATAATTTGACAGAAAAAATAAATGAAATGGAATTGAGCAAGATATCAAACGGAGAGTTCAGAGTAATAATCAAGAGGAAGCTCAACAGCATGTGTAAAGATGGAAGCATTGTAAACCAACGAATTGGAAATGAAGAATGACACAGCAGAAATAAAGAACACACTGGAAGGAATATCCAGCAGAGTAGAGGAAGCCAAGGACCAGATCGGTGAATTAAAGTGTGGAGCAGAAAATATCAACCAATCAGAGAACAAAAACAAAACAAAACAAACAAACAAACAAAAAACAATTAAAAAACAGGAAGACGGCCTAAGAGTACTGCAGGACAATATGAAATGTAACAACATCCACATCATAAGAGTGCAAGAGGAAAAAGAAAATGAGCAAGGATTAGAGAATATGTTTGAAAAAATCGTGGCAGAAAATTTTCTAAACTTGGTGAAGGGAAAAGGCATGTAAGTTCAAGAAGCACAGAGAGCCCCAAGAAGAACCCAAAGATGCCCACACCAAGACACATAATAATTGAAATGTCAAAAATTAAAGACAAAGAGAGAATCTTAAAGGTAACAAGAGATAAGAAACAGGTTACTTACAAAGGAAGCCCCATAAGACTCTCAGCTGACTTCTCAACAGAAACACTACAGGCTATAAGGGAATGGCATGAAGTAATCAAAGTAACAAAAATCAAGGATCTGGCCCTGGACAGTTTGGATCAGCAGTTAGAGAGTTGGCCTGTGGTCCAGAGAGACCCAGGTTTGGTTCCCGCTAAGGGCATGCACCTCGGTTGCAGTTTGTCCCTGGCCCTGGTTGGGTTGTGCAGGTGGCAACCACTCGATGTGTCCTTTCACACTGATGTTTCTCTCTCTCTCTCTCTCTCTCTCTCTCTCTCTCTCTCTCCCTTCCACTCTATCTGAACAAAAAATGAAAAATGTCTTCAGATGAGGATAAAAAAAAAAAAAAAGAAAAACAAGGAACTGAATCCAAGACTACTCTATCCACCAAGGCTATCATTCACAATACAAAGTGGAAAAAAGAGCTTCCCAGACAAAAAAAGGCTAAGGGAATACATTAGCACCAAACCAGCACTGCAGGAAATGTTAAAAGGACTGCTGTAGTTAGTAGAAGAAGTAGGAAGATAAGTATAACCATAATAAGCAAAAATGGCAATAAATAAGTACATAACAATAATAACTTTATTGTAAATGGATTAAATGCTCAGATCAAAAGACACAGAGAAGCTGAATGGATCAGAAAGAATGAATCATACATATGTTGTTTACAAGGGACCCACCACAGAACGAAAGACACAGGTTGAAAGAGAAGGGATGAATAAAAAAAAAATTCCAAGCAAAAGGAAAAAAAAATGCTTGGGTAGCAATACTGATAAAGTAAACTTCAAAATGAAGGCCATAACTGGAGACAAAGAAAGCCAATACATAATATTGAAAGGATCTATCCGATAGGAGAATATAGCCTCGTTAAACATACATGCACCTAACATAGGAGCATCAAAATATATTTTAAAAATAAAGGTGGGCTGATAAATGAAATACATGCAGAGACATAGAAAGGAGTATGGTTCAGACTGACAAACCTCAGAGGAAGGGTCGGGGGGATGGATGAGATGAACCAAAGAATTTATATGTACATATGCATAACCAATGGACACAGACAACAATGCTGCGGGGGTGGCAGGTGATATGAGGAGAAGGATATCTAGGGGGGGAAAGGAGAAATGTCTGTAACAAAAATAAATTAATAAAAATTAGGAAAAAAATTCTGGAGGATTGCAAAGGAGAAATCAACAGCAATATAATCATAGCAGGGGACTTCAACATCTCGCTGACATCAGTGGATAGATCCTCTAGATAAAAAATCAACAAGGATACAGAGAACCTCAATGATGAAGCATATGATCAAATGGATTTAATAGATATCTACAGAGAATTACATTGCAAAACTGCAGAATTCACATTCCTCTAAGGTGCACATGGAACATTCTCAAAGATAGATCACATGTTAGGACACAAACTAAGTCTCTACAAGTTCAAGAAGATTGAAAGCATATCAAGCATCTTCTCTGTTCACAATGGCAAGAAACTAGAAATCAATTACAACAAAAATGTTCAAGCACAGGGAGGCTAAATAGCATGTTATTAAACAAACAAACAAACCAAAAAAAGGGTTACAAAGGAGATCAAGGAAAAAACTGAAAACTTCCAGGGAACCAAAGAAAATAAATACACAACAACACAAAATCAATGGGAAACAGTGAAAGCAGTCCTGTCAGGGAAATTCAGAGCACTACAGGCCTACCTCAAGAAACAAAAAAATTTCTAATTGACTTTCTAACCTCACAACTTAAAGAACTAGAAAGTAAACAAAAAGAAAATTGAGAGCAAGTAGAAGAAAATAAATAGTAAATGTCAGAGCAGAAATAAATGACATAGACACTAAAAAATCAATTCAAAAAATCAATGAAACAAAGAGCTAGTCTTTGAAAAGATAAACAAAATTGATGGACCTTTAGCCAGACAAACCAAGAAACAAAAAGAGAGCACCCTAATAAACAAAATCAGAAACCAAAGTGGAGAAGTAACAACTGACACCACCGAAATACAAAGAATCATTAAAAATACTATAAACAATTTTATCTGAAAAAATTGGATAATCTAGGTGAAATTGACAAATTTCTTGAAACATACAGTCTTCCAAAACTGAACCAGGAAGAGATAGAAAACTTGAACAGACCAAGAACAACTTGAAATTGAAGATGTAATCAACAAACTCTCAGCAAACAAAAGCCCGAGCCTGGATGGATTCACAAGAGAGTTTTACTGAACTTTCAAAGAAGAACAAACACCCATTATCCTGAAACAACTCTCAAAAACTCAAGAAGAAGGAAGATGTCCAAACTCATTTTATGAGGCCAGTATAATTCTAATTCCAAAACCAGAAAAAGACACTACAAAGAAAGAAAACTACAGGCCAATGAACATAGATGCCAAAATCCCGAACAAAATATTAGCAAATCGGATCCAGCAATACATCAACAAAAATTATTCAACATGACCAAGTGGGATTCATCCCAGGGATGCAAGTTGGTACAATCTTCACAAATCAGTAAATGTGATACATCACATAAACAAAATGAAAGATAAACATATGATCATATCAATAGATGCTGAAAAGGCATTCAACAAAATCTATCACCCATATCTTATAAGAACACTCAGCAGCGTGGGAATAGATGGATCATATTTAGATAATAAAGTCCATATATGAAAAACCTATAGCCAACATAATACTTACTGGGCAAAAACTAAAATCATTCCCCTTAAGAACAGAAACAAGACAGGGATGCCCACTTTTGCCACTCTTATTTAACATAGTACTGGAAGTCTTCGGACACCAATTAGGCAAGAAGAAAAAATAAAAAGGCTCCAAATTGGAAAGGAGGGATTGAAACTATCATTTGCAGATGACATGATATGATATTGTACATAAAAAACCCTAAAGACACCATCAAAATCTAGTAGAGCTAATGAATAAATTTGACAAAGTAGCAGGATACAAAATTAACATCAAGAAATCTATAGCATTCTTATACACCAATATTAACTGACAGAAAGAGAAACTAAATACCAAACAAACAAAAAACACATCCCATTTACCATTACAGGAAAAAAAAATTAAGATACCTAGGAATATACTTAACCAAAGAAGTAAAGGTCCTGTTCTCCGAAAACTACAGGAATTGAAAATAAGACAGAGGAAGATTTTAAAAAGTTGGAGCATATACCTTGTTTTTAGATTGGAAGAATTAACATCATTAAAATGTCCACACTGCCTTGGCCGTTTTGGCTCAGCGGTAGAATGTCAGCCTACGGTCCAGAATACCTGGGTTCTGTTCCCTCTAAGGGCATGTACCTCGGTTGCAGTTTGTCCTTGGCCCTGGTTGGGTCTTGTGGGTGGCAACCACTTGATGTATCCCTTTCATGTCGATGTTTCTCTCTCTCTCTTCTTCTTCTTCTCTCTTCCTCCCATTCTATCTAAACGAAAAATAGAAAAATGTTCTCGAGTGAGGATTACATAAAAAAAAAAAAAATGTCCATACTACCTAAAGCAATCTATAGATTCAATGCAATCCCCAATAAAATACCAACAACATATTTCATGGAACTAGATCAAATACTCCAAAAGTTTATATAGAACCAAAAAAGACCCTGAATAGCCACAGCTATCTTGAAAAAGAAGAATAAAGTAGGAGGGATCACAATACCAGGTATCAGGTTATACTGCAAAGTCATTGTATTCAAAACAGCCTGGTACTGGCACAAGAACAAGCATATAGATCAATAGAACAGAACAGATAACTCAGAAATTGACCCAAGATATTATGCTCAATTAATTTTGTCAAAGGTGGCAAAAGTATACAATGGAGTAAAGACAGCCTCTTTAATAAATGGGGTTGGAAAAATTAGACACCTACATGCAAAAAAAAAATGAAACTAGACCACCAATTTACACCATACACAAGAATAAACTCAAAATGAATAAAAAACTTAAATGTGACTCGTGAATCCATAAAAATTTTAGAAGAAAATATAAGGAACAGAATTTCAGACATCACATGCAGCACAATTTTAATTGACACAATGCCTAAGGCAAGAGAAACAAAGGAAAAATGAATACTCGGGACTACATCAAACTAAAATGCTTCTGCACAGCAAAAGAAAGAGGCATCAGAATGGAAAAGAAACCCACTGTATGGGAGAGCATAACTGCCAATAATACATCATATAAGGGGTTAATTTCCAAAATGTATAGAGTACTCATACAACTCAAAAAAGGAAAACAAAGAACCCAATTAAAACATGGGCAGAGAACCTAAATAGTCACCTCTCCAAACAGGACATACAAGTGGCCAAGGGATATATGAAAAAATGCTCAGAATCACTAATCTTTATAGAGATTCAAATTAAAATGACTATAATGTATCACCTTACACCTGCCAGAATGGCTGCCATCAACAAATCTTCAAACCACAAGTGATGGTGAGGGTGTGGAGTAAAGGGACTCTATTACACTGCTGGTGGGGATTCAGATTGGTGCAGCCACTACAGAAAGCAATATGGTGTTTCCTTAAAAAATTAAAAATTGAACTGCCATTTGACCCAATGATCCCAATTCTAGGGATATATCCTAAGAAGCTGGAAACATCAATCAGAAAGAATATATGTACCCCCATGTTTGTAGCAGCACTATTTACAATTGCTAAGATCTAGAAACAGCCCATGTTCATCAATAGATGAGTGAATAAAAAAGTTGTGGTACATATGCACAATGGAATACTAGGCAGCTGTAAGAATGAAAGATCTTTTATACTTTGAGACAACATGGAGGGTTCTGGAGAGTATTATGCTAAGCAAAATAAACCAATCAGAAAAAGACAAACATCACATGATCTCACTTATTTGTGGACTATAGTGAACAATCCAAGCTGATGAACAAAATAGACACAGAGATATAGAAGTAGTGTACAGACTGACACATCTCAGAAGAGAGGGATGGGGTAGGGAAGAGATAAACCACAGAACTTATATGCATGTATGCATAACCAGTGGACATAGACAACAATGCTGGTGGGGGCAGTATCGAGAGGAGAGTGTCAATGGGGGAAAAAGGAGAAACTGTAACATAAATAAATTAATAAAAATTGCAAAAAAATTAACAAAAAAAGTTGGGTTTTTGTTGTTGTTGTTTTCAAAAGGATTTATTATTAAGTTGGAAAGCAAAGTATATTTGGCTTTGACACCAGACAATGGGTAGGTCCAGGCCTTCTGTCACTACTTGAGCCAACTAAGCAGAGACAAGGTATATGAGCATTTTTTCCAATATTACTGGCAGTATGGTAGAGCAGTGGGTCATCTTGTAAAATCTGCTCTCTCCCTTCCCTCACTTTCTAGCTGCTTTTATTTTCTTAAATTTGTTTTATTGATCTTTTTTAGGGAGAAAGAGATAGAAACGTTGATTTGAGAGAGAAACATCAGTTGGCTGCCACTTGCATGCCCCCTACTGGAAATCGAGACCGAAACCCAGGCATGTGTACTGACTGAGAATCTAACTGGGACCTCTCAGTCCATGGGACGATGCTCAATCCACTGAGCCACACTGGCTGCGCATGCCAGCTGATTTTAAAGTGTAGAGAAACAATGACTACATGAGAAAGGGCAGTTAGGCAAGAAACAGGGAGGTGGGGGAAAGGTAAATGGTTGTGGGCAAGGGGGAGGAATGTGAATGGGGGCTACAAAGGCTGTTCACCAGTGAATCTCAGTCCCAGGTCTGGTGTTTCAAAAATCAGGTTGTTAATCTTCCCATGATGTCAAGTAGTCACTTTTGTCCTCAGATTAGGAGAATGGACAGCATTCCTGAGGTAAACTCCCAAGGTACACACCTCCCAACCAGGTCAGAGTGGGCTTTTCTTTAATCAGAACAAGCAACCACAATGAACATTGCAAAAGTTTAATAGCATTTCTTATAACTATGGCTAGTACTGCACTATGATTAATTCTCTATTCTATTATTCTCTCCTGTCCCTTTCAGCGTCACTCAAAAATATTTGGAGGGCCCTGGCCCGTTTGGCTCAGTGGTAGAGCGTCGGCCTGCAGTCCAGAGAGACCCGGGTTCGGTTCCCGCTAAAGGCACGTACGTACCTCGGTTGCGGTTTGTCCCCGGCCCTGGTTGGTCGTGCGGGTGGCAGCCACTCGATGTGTCCCTTTCACATCGATGTCTCTCTCTCTCTCTCTCTCTCTCTCTCTCTCTCTCTCTCCCTCCACACTCTATCTGAACAAAAAAATAAAAAAATATATAAAAAACATATTTGGAGGTATTTTATTATTTAAGGATCCATACTTTTTGTATCTATCTTTCTGTTATTTATATTTATTAGCAAATTCATACTGCACCAAATCCTAGGTGTATCCATATGCTCAATATAACGTCATTCCAATTATGTTCAATAAATACTAGTTTAAAATAACAATAACACTAATGAATACAATTTAAATGACTTTCAATCTAATAGTAAACACATTAGTTCTTTAATATTTCCCTCCTCATGCCTTTTTTTCAACACCATATGCTACAATATGGACCATATGAAGCCTTTCCAAGTTAGTGTGGCATTATACATTTAATTAGATGGATTTTGATTTAAAGGAAATTCTAATACATATTGCAGATGAAAGAAATCATTCACAAAGAGAGGAGCTTATTTAAACAAAATTATGGCCCTGGCCGGTTTGGCTCAGCGGTTGGAGCATCAGCCTGCGGTACAGAGAGACCCGGGTTCGGTTCCTGCTAAGGGCACGTACCTCGGTTGCAGTTTGTCCCCGGCCCTGGTTGGTCGTTCAGGTGGCAGCCACTCGATGTGTCCCTTCACATCGATGTTTCTCTCTCTCTCTCTCTTCCTCTCTCTCCCTCCCGCTCTATCTGAACAAAAAATGGAAAAATGTCCTCGGGTGAGGATAAAAAAATAAAAAAATAAAATAAAATAAATAAATAAATAAATAAATAAATAAATAAATAAAATTATGATTAGGAAGTATATTGATAAGGATATAAAATTTGAGAGATAAGAAATAAATAAAACATAAAGAAACACCATCCATTTGAAGAGCAGGAAGTTTTATTTTTATCTTAGTGGTTATTATAGAGTAAGAATCTAAAAGAGTTGGAAGAGAAAAACAAATAAGAAATCTCCAACTTCATCCAATTTTTTCTCAAGGGAATGAGAAATAGGTAATATCTGAGGCCTGGGTTGTAAGGAGATATTCATAATTCTCTGAAGCTGTTATATCCAGAGCCAGTTACTTGAAGGGCCTGCAGGTCAGCTGGCTTCATTAACCAACACCAAAGGGTTTTGCTACAGATCACTTTCATTCTTCCTGACTGTTCAAGTTTCTTTCCTGTAGAACCATTCTAGTGTATTTGCATGTTTTGGTCAAATAAAATTATTTACTTCAGGAAAAGACATGTTGCCTAATAAGACCCATTATTAATGGTAATAGCAGTGACATCCTTACCCTGTAAACACAGATGTTTTTGCATCCTGAGAATAATATCCCTCCCTTCTTTGTGTGTATGTATTCCTTCATGCATTTGCAAGTTTAACCAAAATAACCTCTGGACAAAAGGGGGGAACCCAGCTAGAATTTGTGAGAGGAGTATAGGAAAATAAAAAGGAGAGTCTCCTCAAGTAGATGCTGTTGATGCCCCATTCATTGTCCTTAAAGGCTTTACCACATTAAATATACAACTGTTTACACCTGAATTGATTTGCCTGAGAAATTTCCTGAATCTTCAGAAACTTTGGGAAAAGTTTGAAGTCCCCTGCATCCCACCCCCAACGCCCCACCTTCACTTACTAGATATATGCCTTAACTAGTGATTGACAGGACGGACTTTGAGTCAACTACACCAATTCTTTCATATTTCTGGTGGAATACCTCTGAGCTATTCTACATACATCGAAGTCTATTTTACACTGTTTCCTGGGGTTCCTAGTGAGTTTATGCTTCAGTTTTATGTAAGTTCTGGTCAATGTAATAGCACATAAGATACACACCAAAATAAAAGGCAAGTGTTTTCAGAAAGGAAGAGAAAAAACTGTTATCTGTAGATATACACTTTGGCTAAGAAAATCAACCAAAAATCTTTAGAATTAAAATATTTCATAAAATGTCAGGATAAAGATAAATACAGAGAATAAGTCACTTGCATACATACCAGAAAATATTATTGAGATTAAAAGATTAAATCAATAATAGCACCATATCATGGAACCCAAAAGACACAGCTTTAACATGAAAATGCAGAATTTCTATGAATAAGACTGACCTTGAAAAAAAACTGAAAAAAACATATATATAGTTGAATGAGAAATTAAATGCTTTAGAGATTGCATTTCTTACCAAATTTAGTTAAAGATTTAACTCAATCTCAATCAAAACTCCTATATTTTTAAATTGGCACAGTTATTTTAAAATTTAGCTAAAAGAGTAAATAGACAAGAATATTTCAAAAATACATAAGAAACATAAAAATTTCAAAATTTACCATAAAGCTAAGTAATCAAATCAATGTGATATTGGCAAAAAGATAGACCCATAAGTCTATGGAATGAAATGGACAGCCTAGAAGTTGACTCACAGAAATGCATTCAATTAATTTTTCAATTGAAAGTTTTATTGAAATAATTGTATACCAACATAGAGTTATAAGAAATAAAACAGAAAGTTTTCTTGTACCTGTTACCCAGTTTCTTCCAATGGAAACATTTTACAAAACTATAGTAAAATATCACCACAAGAATACTGACATTAATACAGTCTATCAATCTCATTCTGATATCTTTAATTTTACTTGCATTCATTTGTATGTGTAATTCTGTATAATTTAATTGATCATGTAAATTCCTATATCTACCACCACTCAAGATACAGAATATTACAATCACTAAATAATTCACAAAGTTGCCCTTCTACAACTATAGCAAACTTTGTCCTGCTGCCATTCTCCACCTCATCCCTAAAGGGCTACTAACCTGCTCCCCATTATGAGTAAAGGTGCTATGAATATTTATGGTCAGGAGACGAGAGAGAGAGAGAGAGAGAGAGAGAGAGAGAGAGAGAGAGAGAGAGAGAGAGAGGTAGTCAACAGGCTTGAGACCTAGACAAAGCATGTTTCAGATCAAGTCTGAAGGAAAAAAGTATGTCACAGCTCAAAGGCAGTTAAGCAAAAGAAATTGTCTCTTACTTAGCCTTTGTGTTCTATTCAAGCTTTCAAATGATTGCATGAGGTCCACCCACATTAAGATAAACAATCTGCTATACTTAGTCTATCAACTAAAATGCTCATTTATCAAGAAAAATCCTCATAGACACACCTAGAATAATGTTTTATGAAATATCTGGGCACCTCACTGCCTAGTCAAGTTGATACATAAAATTAACCATCACACATTGTGCTACCCCAAAAAAGATATTTCCAAGTCTTAACCCCTAGCATCTGTGAATGTGACCTTATTTGGAAATAAAGTATTTGCAGATATGATTAAGTTAAGAATCTGGAGATGAGACATCCTGAATTTAGTGTGGGCCCTAAATCCAATGACTGGTGTCTTTATTAGATAAAATAGGAGATTTGAGATACACAGATGCAGACATAAGGGCAAAAAAATCATATGAAGCAATAGGTAGAGATTGGAGTTATGCAGCTCTAAACAAAGGAACACAAAACTTTGTTGACAGCCACCAGAGGAGCTTGCACAGTAGCATGGAATAAACTCTTCTACAGAGCTTTCATATGGAACCAACACTGCAAACACTTTGGCTTCAGACCTCTGGCATACACAATTGTGTAAAAATAGGTCTCTATTGTTTTAATCCACCCAGCTTGTGGTAATCTGTTATAGCAATGCAGACTGGTGCAGCCACTATGGAAAACAATATGGTGTTACCTCAAAAAATTAAAAATTGAACTGCCATTTGACCCAGTGATCCCACTTCTAGGAATATACCCTAAAAAGCCTGAAACACCAATCAGAAAGAATTTATGTACCCCATGTTCATAGCAGCACTATTTACAATAGCTAAGATCTGGAAACAGCCCAAATGTCCATCAGTAGACAAATGGATAAAAAAGCTGTGGTACATATACACAATGGAGTACTATGCAGTTGTAAGAAATAAAGCTCTCTTATCTTTTGAGACAACATGGAGGGATCTGGGAAGTATTATCCTAAGTGAAACAAGCCAAGCAGAAAAGACAAATACCACATGATCTCACTTATTTGTGGAATATAATGAATATAACAGTCTGAGGAAGAGGGTAGACCCAGAAACATGGAAGTAGGGCACGGACTGACAACCCTCAGAAGAGGAGGTAGTGGGGGGAAGGAAGAGATAAAACACAGAACTTGTATGCATGTACACATAACCAATGGGCATGGACAACAAAGCTGGGGACCGGGCAGGGGGGAGTGGGAGGAGGGTGTCAATGTGGTAAAAAGGGAAAAACATCTGTAACAAAAATAAAATAAAAAATAAAAAAAAAGAAATGAATACACCAGAGGTTAAGGAAATTGGGGTGGACACATAGAAATTGTAGGGTGCTAAATCTATTCTGTATGGTACTGGGATGGTAGATATATATCTGCATGCATTTGCCAAAACCCACAGAAATGTATGACACAAACAATGAACATTTAATGTTGGAATGCAGATTGTGATAAATTAATATAATGGTACTACAAATGTATAGCATAATCTCACTGATGGGACTAGGAAAAAGGAACTGACCTAAACAAACGAAAAACAATATTTTGACTGGAGAATGTAAGGTTAAAGACAAAAAGAACTGTGGGTAAGTGTTGTATTCTAGTTGGTTAATTTGTTTCTCACAGGGAATGGGGTAACATTTCTCAAACTGCTTTACATGTACACTGGGGTAGAAAAAAAATAGTTGTTGGTGTGAGTCAAGTTTCTCACTATAGTAGACGTAACTGATATGCAAGAGCAGAAGGCTAGAATGATTCATGGGGTAATGGATTAGAATTGGAGACAGCAGTGTAAACTAATGCTTAGCTTAATAATAGGTAAACATGAATAGAGACAGAAATAATAATACATATGTGTGTATATACATGAGTGAGTACACATACATGTATTTTGTAGCTATGTCTGTTGAGAGGGCTTAGAAACAATGATACCCCAGTAGATAAAAGCAAATCCAGAGCCCCTACCTCAGTTAATAAAGACCATTTTCCAATAAAAAGAACCAGAGTTACTTGTATAATGAGCTGAATCTAAGACTGTGGCAGGGAAATAGAAAATAAAGACGGAGCATTTCTTAGTACCAGAAATTAGAGTAGCATTAAAAAAACAAAAGTATGAGGACATGTCAACGAGACACAGAAATCAACTTGAAGGATGTTCCAATAGCCAAAGCTGGAATATTTGGGTAACAATATAAATAATCTAGTATTGATTATAAAAACTATAAAAAAATATGGGTCCTTACTGATATAAATAAGTGATTGAATGACTAAATAAATGGTGGAGAAGAGACAAACCTTCCTTACAGAAGAATTCCAAATATTATTATGAAGATTTTCTCCACTCTAGGAGATGAAGATTAATAATTGTTCTACTTCACTCTCCCTCTACCAGTGAGTGTAGCCTGGCCTTACTAACTCAATTCCAAAAACAGAATAATTTTATACAATGCTACCTTAAGCAAGTGAACTAGGTTAGTATGACCAGTTATCAGTCATGTTATTAATATTATGTACTCACTGATATCATGTGCTGACAAGAGCAATTTTTGTCTGTGAATATTTTCTCCAAACCAATAACCCTAATGTAATCATGAGGAGAACTTAAGAAAAACTTAAAGTTAGAGACAGTCTACAAAATAGATGACAACTACACAAATATCTTAGTCATATAAAAATAAGAAAATACTTTGAAACTGTCATAGATCGTAGGAGACTAAGGAGATATAACAATTAAATAAAACATGATATCCTAGTTTGGATCTCATAACAGAGAAAGAATATTAATAGAAAAACTAGAGATCTGAGAAAAATCTAGAGTTCAGTATTAAAAAATCATGAAGGTACTAAGTAATAAAATACGACATTTATTAGCAATATCAATCATCATTAATTTAGACTCAATAAATTTTAATTTAATGTTATGAATTCTATCATTAAATATTTACCAATAAAAAGTTTATAATTAGTGTCCCAAAAAGATTTTATATATCAGAGTTATTAATAAAAAATAATACAATTAATATGGTTTGTACTAAATGGAATGTTTTCATCAGCTCCCAAGGAGAATATTCACCTTGCTCTGAGGTTGGTATGTTATCTGTTTCTCATTTTCTCTCTCTTTGGGGGTGTTTTTCTTTTCATATGCTTCCTCTTTTTTTCTTTTTCCTATTGTGTTTGTTCCCCTGTACACTGTATTCTGCCCTATAATCTTATTTTACTTATTAGATGGGTGACTTCTTCTAGAATTATAGTAAATGTGTAATTACCAATGAACTTTCAGCCTCCTATTTGTTGCTCTGAATCCAAAATCACATTACTGAGGACTGCCAAGCACAATGGGTGCTGTTATTATATGCAGAGAAACCAAAGATAATTTTGAAATCATATAGTCATATTTCTTTTTTTTAATTTAGAAGGTATATTTAAAAGTAAACATCTCAGAGAGATTGTTATATTTTGATACCCACATGATTATTACATTTTTTGTTTATTTGTTTATTTATTTTTGTTACATATGTTTCTCCTTTTTACCCCATTGACACCCTCCTCCCGTTTTCTTCCCGCCTTGTCCCCAGCTTTGTTGTCCATGTCCATTGATTATGCTTACATGCATATAAATTCTGTGGATTATCTCTTCCCCTAAACCCCCAATCTGGGGATTGTCAGTCTGAACCTACTTCCAGGTCTCTAAGACTACCCTGTTCTTCAGACTGTTATGTTGATTATATACCAAAAATAAATGAGATCATATAATACTTGTCTTTCTCTGTTTGGCTTCTTTCACTTAGTATAATACTTTCCAGGTCCCTCCATGTCGTCTCAAAGGATAAGAGATCTTTCTTTCTTACAGTTGCATAGTACTCCATTGTGTATATGTACCACAGCTTTTTTATCCATTTGTCTACTGATGGACATTTGGGCTGTTTCCAGATCTTAGCTACTGTAAATAGTGCTGCTATGAACACGGGGTACATAAATTTTTTCTGATTGGTGTTTTAGGTTTCTTAGGGTATATTCTTAAAAGTGGGATCACTAGGTCAAATGGCAATTCAATTTTTAATTTTTTGAGGTAACACCATATTGTTTTCCATAGTGGTTGCACCAGTCTGCATTCCCACCAGCAGTGTACTAGAGTCCCTCTTCTCCATACCCTCACCAACACTTGTTGTTTGATGATTTGTTGATGGTGGCCATTCTGACAGGTGTGAGGTGATACCTCATTGTTGTTTTAATTTGCATCTCTCGAATGATTAGTGATGTTGAGCATTTCTTCATATGTCTCTTAGCCATTTGTATGTCCTGTTTGGAGAGGTGTCTATTTAGCTTCTCTGCCCATTTGTAAATTGGGTTCTTTGTCTTCTTTTGGTTGAGCTGTATGAGGACTCTATATTTTCAAAATCAAACCCTTATCTGATGTATCACTGGCAATTATCCTCTCCCATAAAGGGGGTTGCCTTTCCATTTTGATGGTTGTTTCCTTTGCTGTACCTTTTAGTTTTGAAGCTTTTGAGTTTGATGTAGTCCCATGTGTTTATTTTCTTCTTTTATTATGTTGCTTTAGATGATATATTAGTGAAAATTCTGCTGCGCATGATTTCTGAAAAATTGTTGCCTACATTTTCTTCTTGGATTTTTATGGATTCAGGAGTAATATTTAAGTCTTTTATTTATTTTGAGTTTATTATTGTATATGGCATAAGTTGATGGTCTAGATTCATTTTTTTTTTTCATGTAGCTGTCCAATTTTCCCAACACCATTTATTAAAGAGGCTGTCTTTATTCCACTGCATGCTTTTGCCAACTTTGTTGAATGTTAATTGAGCATAATGTTTTGATTACATATCTGGGTTCTCTGTTGTATTCCATTGATCTATATGCCTGTTCTTGAGCCAGTACCAGGCTGTTTTGATTATAGTAGCTTGTAGTATAATGGGATACTGGAATTGTGATCCCACCTACTTTGTTTTCCTTTTTCAAGATTCCTGTGGCTATTCAGGGTCTTTTTGGTTCCATGTAAACTTTTGAAGTATTTGTTCTAGTTCTGTGAAGTATGTCATTGGTATTTTGATGGGGATTGCATTGAACCTATAGATTGATTTGGGCAGAATGAAAATTTTAATGATGTTAATTCTTCCAATCCATGAAGAAGGTATGTGCTTCCACTTTTTTTATATCTTCCTCTATTTCTTTTTTCAATGACCTGTAGTTTTCTGCAAATATGTCCTTTACTTCTTTGGTTAAGTTTATTCCTAGGTGTCTTAATTATTTTCCTGCAAGGGTATATGAGACTGCTTTTTTAGTTTCTCTTTGTTTGAGTTCATCATTGGTATATATGAATGTCATCCATTTCTTGACATTAATTTTGTATACTACTAGTTTGCGAAATTCATTTATTAAGTATAGTCAATTTTTGATGGAGTATTTAGGATGTTCTTTGTATGATATCATGTTATCTGTGAATAATGACAGTTTCACATCCTCTTTTCCAATTTGGATCCCTTTTATTTTTGCTTCCTGTATGATTGTTGTGGCTAAGACTTTCTATACTATGTTAAATAAGAGTGGCTAAAGTGGGCATCCTTGTCTTGTTCTTTTTCTTAAGAGAAATGCTTTTAGTTTTTGTCCAATGAATATGATAATGGCTGTAGGACTTTCATACATGGCCTTTATTATGTGAAGATATGATCACTCCGGTCCCAAATTGTTGAGCGTTTTTATTAAAAATTGTTGCGGGATTTTGTCGATGTTTTTTCAGCCTCTATTAATATAATTATATGATTTTTATCTTTAATTTTGTTTATGTGGTGCATCCCATTTATTGATTTGCAAATATTGTACCAGCCTTGCATCCCTGAGATGAATCCCACTTGGTCATGGTTAATAATTTTTTTGTTGTATTGCTGGATCCGATTTGGTAGTATTTTATAAAGGATTCTATGTTCATCATGGATATTGGCCTGTAGTTTTCTTTCTTTGTAGTGCCTTTTTCTGGTTTTGGAACTATAATGATGCTGGCCTCATAAAAGGACTTTGGAAGTCTTCGTGAAATTTTTGAAACAGTTTGAGGAGAATGGGTATTAGTTCTTCTTTGAATGTTTGGTAAAACTCCCCCATGAAGCCATCTGGGTCTGGGCTTTTGTTTGCTGGGAGAATCTTGATTACATTTTCAATTTCCTTAATTGTTAATGGTCTGTTCAAGTATTCTATCTCTTTGCAGTTCAGTTTGGGAGACTATGTGTTTCTAGAAATTTGTCTATTATGCTTAGATTGTCGAAATTGTTTCCATATATTTGTTCATAATATTCGTTAACAATCTTTTGTATTTCTGTTTTGTCAGTTATTATTTCTCCTCTTTCATTTGTGATTTTGTATGTTTGGGTTCTCTCTCTTTGTTTCTTTGTGAATTTAGCTAAGGGCCCATCAATCTTGTTTATCTTTTCAACGAACCCTCTCTTTATATCATTCATTCTTTAAATTGTTTGTTTTTTTTTTGGTCTCCATGACATTTATTTCTACTCTGATCTTTACTATTACTTCCCTTCCACTTGCACTGAGGTTTTCTTTCTGTTTGCTTTCTAGTTTCTTAAGTTTTGAGGTTAAATGGTCAATTAGAATTTTTTCTTGCTTCTTGAGGTAGGCCTGTATTGTTATGAACTTCCCTCTGAGAACTGTTTTGCTGCATCAATATATTTTGTGTTGTAGTGTGTTCATTTTCATTGGTTTCCAGGAAGTTTTTGATTTCTTCCTTGACCTCCATGGTAACCCATTCATTGTTCAATAACATGCTATCTAGCCTCCATGTTTTCAAACGTCTTTGCATGTTCTTGTTGCAATTGATTTCTATTTTCATGCCACTGTGATCTGAGAAGATGCTTGATATGATTTCAATCTTCTTGAACTTGTAGAGACTTAGTTTGTGCCCTAACATGTGGTCTATCTTTGAGAATGCCCCATGTGCACTTGAGAAGAATGTGAATTTTGACATGCACCAAAAGCAGTTCTGAGAGGGAAGTTCAGAGCACTACAAGCCTACCTCAAAAAACAAGAAATATTTCTAATAGACTATCTAACCTGGAAAGTTAAAGAACTATAAGGCAAGCAACAAAGAAAACCACTGAGCAAGTAGAAGAAAGGAAATAGTAAACATCAGAGCAGAAATAAATGACATGGAGACAAAAAACAATTCAAATAATCAATGGAAAAAAAGAGCTGGTTTTTTGAAAACATAAAGAAGATTGACAGACCCTTAGCTAGACTCACCAAAAAAAAAAAAAGGAGAGAGAGAGAGAGAGACCCAAATATACAAAATCAGAAATAAAAGAGGAGAAGTAACCACTGACACCACAGAAAAACAACAGATTGTTAACAAATATTATAAACAATAATATGGCAACAAATTTGACAATTTAAGAGAAATGGACAAATTTCTAGAAAAACGTGGTCTTCCAAAACTAAACAGGAAGAGATAGAAAACTTGACCAGACTAATAACTGCTAAGGAAATTGAAGATGTAATCAAGATTCTCCCAGCAAATAAAATCCCAGCCCCAGATGGCTTCACAAGGGAGTTTTTCCGAACATTCAAAGAACAACTAACACCCATTCTCTTCAACATATTTCAAAAAATTCTACAAAAAGGAGGACATCCAAACTTGTTTTATGAGGCCAGCATAATTCTAATTTCAAAGCCATAAAAAGACAATACAAACAAAGAAAACTACAGGCTAATATCCCTGATGATTATAGATGCCAAAATCCTGAACAAAATACTAGCAACTCATATCCAGCAATATATCAAAAACATTATTCATCATGACCAATTGGGATTCTTCCCAGGGATGCAAGACAGGTACAATATTTGCAAATCAATCAATATAATGCACCACATAAACAAAATGAAACATAAAAACCACATGATCATATTAATAGATGATGAAAAAGCATTTGAAAAAATCTAACACCCATTTCTGATGACATTGCTCAGCAATGTGGAAACAGGAGGATCATATCTCGACATAATAAAGGCCATATATGAAAGACATACAGCCGAAATCATAATCAATGGGCAAAAACAAAAAGTATTTCCCTTCAGAAAAGGAACAAGACTGGGATGCCCACTTTAGCCACTCTTATTTAACATAGTACTGGAAGTCTTAGCCACAGCAATTAGTAAGAAAAAATAAAAGGGATCCAAATGGGAAAGGAAGAAGTAAAACTGTCATTATTCTCAGATGACATGATATTATACATAGAAAACGCTAAAGACTCCATCAAAGATCTACTAGACTTAATAAATGAATTTGGCAAACTAGCAGGATACAAAATTAATGTCAAAATATCAACAGCATTCTTATACACCAATGATGAAATCACAGAAAAAGAAATTAAAATATAAATCCCATTTACCATTGTGGCAACAAAATTAGGATACCTAGGAATAGAGACAGAAGATGGTGGCGGGCAGGACCAGAGGGAGCATGAATGTGTGACAGAGTGAGTAAGTGTGTGAGAAAGTGCGAGTGAACATGAAGGTGGAAGACCAAACCCCAGCAGTGCAGAGCCATGGAACAGAAAGTTCCTATGCTGTGGACAGGAGCAGCCAGCTACCGTGGTAAGCAGCCCTTCAGGGTGCTTCTCTCTGTGCCATGGGGAGGTCCCATCATTTTGGAAGATCTCAGGTGTTCTCTGGGAGAAAGCAGTGGTAGTGGCTAGGTGATGAAACCTGAACCCACCAACACACCTGGCACCATCAGACCCCTGGACCAATTGTGTCAATGCAGACCAGTGCACAGTAGTGGAGCTCCCAAGGTGCAGGTCACAGAATCCCCAGACAGTCCAGAGCCCAGCACCATCCCCCATAGTAGTAGCCCGATCAGAGTCCAGATATAACCCCAGCAACAGAGACAGGAGAGCACACATCCATCCCCAGGCAACAGAAGAAGCATAGACCAGCAGCTGAGACCCATCCCCCAAAACTATAGCAAAAGCTGGGCAGGAGTTGAGACCCATGGGCAAATGCACTCCCAGCCACCAGTGGTGGGACCTGGGACTCCACAGAGGCCTGTGCTGTCCAATAGCTCACAAGAGCAGTGGAAAGCTGTAGCCCTAGAGAGACTGGTGTTATCCAGCTGCCCGCCCTCCAGAACTGCAGGGTGCGGGGACACCAGAGAGGCCTGTGCAACCCAGCAGACACTGTGTGATCTAGTTACCGGCAGGTCCTGCGGGGTGCTGATGCGCCAGAGAGGCCTGGGCGATGCAGCAGCCCATAACATAGGCATAGCACCAGGTCTCCAAAGGGACTGTGCTATCCAGTAACCCTCAGACCTGCAGGGTGCTGTGGAACTAGAAAGGCCTGAGCCACCCAGCTGTGCACAAGAAATGCATAAAGGATGTGAAAATGGAGGCAGAGTGAATAGAAGCTACTCAAATAATCTCCCAGGACCAAACAGAAATTACAACTGAAATAAAGACAAATCCTCAGAAAAAAGAAACAGGAAAGCAGCAGGACAGGACCATATAACCAGGGACACTGGTAGGATCTGCAGAGGCGCGAGAGGGCGGCAGGCTGGGAGCCCGCCAACAGCAGCAGACTTAGCTGTGAGCAGCACCCTTGGGGAATAAATCCCAAGCCTGCTCCACAGTGCAGAGAGCTGGGGCAGAGCACTAAAATAGCTAAAGCTACTCACCTGGGGGCTAGGGAAGAGGGAGGGCACACTGGGCTGGAACTCTGTGGTGACACTCGAGATTTGGAGGGCACTCAGAGTTTTAGCTGAGTTGCGGCCACAAAGGACAGTGGCCAGTGTGCTCCTTCCCGAAGCTGTGGGGAAAAGCAGCAGCGCCCACCTCGGAGCCTTACTCAGGTGAGGCAAAGAAAAGCAAATTGAGGCTCACTAATAACCAGCATCTATCCCACCCTCTGGAAATCCTCTTAGGCAGAAAACCAGTGCTACATTCCAGGGCCCTGAATAACCTAGACTACTAGCCACCAGGAAAAAGCTAGAGAATAACTGAACCTTTCATGGGCTTGCATATCTAACCAGGAAAGTAAGACATGAAAGTGGTGTTTAATGTGAGCCCACCAAGGCTCATCCAAACCCAGTAGAGGGAGCCACGAACAGCAGAACACAAACACTCACAGGGAAAATTTGCCACGCTCCAAAACCCATTTAGACAGCCAAAATGGTGAAACAAAGAAACAAAGCCCAAATGAAAGAACAAGAGAACTCTATCAAACATGAGATCAATGAAATGCAGCTAAGCAATTATCAGAGGTAGAGTTCAGACCCATGATCTTGAGGAAGCTCAACAGCATGAGTAAGGACATCAGCACCATGAGTAAAGATACAGAAACATTGAAAACCAACCAAGTGGAAATGAAGAATGACATAGCAGAAATTAAGAACATATTGGAAGGAGTAACCAGCAGAGTAGAGGAAGCTGAGAACAGGATCAGTGAATTAGAAGAGAGGATAGAAAAAATCAACCAATCAGAACACCAAAAGGAAAAAAATACTTAAAAAACAGGATCATAGGAATCCAAAAATGGTGGTGAAGTGAATGGAAGCTGCACAGATGGTCTGCCAGGACCAAACTGAAGTTACAACAAAAATAAAAACAAATTGTTGGGAAAAAAACACAGAAATGCAGCTTGCAGGACCATATAACCAGAGACACTGACTTGATCCTGGTAGGATTGCGAAGGCGTGATAGGGGGGCTGGGAACCCACAGTCCACAGTGGCCATAGCTGTGAGCAGCGGCCTTAGCTGTGAGTAGTGCCCTCGGGTTGAACTCCCAAGCGGCTCCACAGTGCAGAGCGGGACAGAGGCACAGCCACTTACCTTGGGCTCTGCAGAGGGATGGCAGACTGGACTGGAACAGTGAGGGACACTCGAGATTTGGAGGGCACTCAGAGCTTTTGCTGAGTTACAACCAATCTGGATGGTGGTCATCTTAATCCTTCCCAGGGCTCTGGGGAGAGGCTGTGGCCACTCACTTGGAGATTCAACCCCACCTGGTGGCCATTGAAATGCAAATTGAAGCCCATCAACAACCAGCATCTGCCCCATCTCTGGAAATCTCCTTACTCTGAGCACCTGAAAGAAATTTTTATTTAACTGACAACCCAAAACTCTTCAAGTAACCACTACTGGTAGCCTCCAGGCAAAAAGCTAGAGGATAAATGTACCATTCCTGGGAAAGCAACTCTAACCAGGAAAGTAAGACTTGACAGTGGTGTTTAATGTGAGTCCTCCCTGGCTCATCCAAATCCAGGAAAAGGAGCAACAAACACCAGGACACCAACAGTGACAGGCTCCAAAGCCCACTGTGATAGTCAAAATGGTGAAACACAGAAACAAGAGGCAAATGAGAGAACAACAGACCTCTACTGAAGAAGAGATAAATGAGGTGCAGTTAAGCAAGTTAAAAGAACTAGAATTCAGAGCCATGATTTTGAGGAACCTCAACAGCATGTGTAAGGACATGAGCACCATGAGTAAAGATATAGAAATGTTAAAAATCAATCAGATGGAAAATAAAAACCACCAAGAAAAATGAAGAATGGCATATCAGAAATAAGAACACATTGGAAGGTCCAAATAGCAGAGTAGAAGAAGCTGAGGACTGGATCAGTGAATTAGAAGATGGTAGAAAAAAGCAACCAATCAGAACACCAAAAGGAAAAAATACTTAAAAAGCAGGAAGATAACTTAAGAACACTATGGGACAACTAGAAATGTAATAACATTCACATCATAGGAGTCCCTGAAGAGAAAGAAAATTGGAAAGGGTTAGAGAATATATTTGAAGAAATAGTGACAGAAAGCTTTCCTAACTTGGTAAAGGAAGAAGGCATTCAAGTTCAAGAAGCACAGAGAGCCCCAAGAAAGAAGAACACAAACAGGCCCACAACAAAACACATAGCAATCAAAATGCCAAAAACTAAACACAAAGAGAGAATCCTAAGAGCAGCAAGAGATAAGCAACAGGTTACCTACAAAGGAAACCCCATAAAGCTCTCAGCTGACTTCTCAACAGAAACATTTCAGGCCCGAAGGGAATGGCATAAGGTAATCAAGGTCATGAAAAACAAGGATCTGAATCCAAGACTATTCTACCCAGCAAGGCTATCATTCAAAATAGAAGGTCAAATAAAGAGCTTCCCACAGGAAAAAAAAAAAAAAAGGCTCAGGAATTCATAAGCAACAAACCAGCACTGCAAGAAATGTTAAAAGGACTGCTGTAATTAGCAAGAAAAATAGGAAGAAAAATATAACCACACTAAACAAAAATGGCAATAAATAAATACATATCAATAATCACCTTAAATGTAAATGGACGGAATGCTCCCATAAAAAGACACAGAGTAGCTGATTAGATAAGAAAACATGACTCATCCATATGTTATTTAAAAGAGATCCACCTCACAACAAAAGACTCACATAGGTTAAAAGTGAAGGGATGGAAAAAATCTTCCAAGCAAACAAAACGGAAAAAAAGCTGTGGTACCAATACTCATATCTGATGAAATAGATTTCAAAATGAAGGCCATAACTAGAGACAAAGAAGGCCACTACATAATATTGAAATGATCTGTCCAACAGGAAGATATAACCTTGATAAACATATATGCACCCAATATAGGACCATGAAAATATATTATAAATCTTCTGGAGGACTTCAAAGGAGAAGTTGATAGCAATACAATCATAGCAGGGGACTTCAACACTCCACTGACATCACTGGATAGATCCTCTAGACAAAAAATTAGCAAGGAAACAGAGACTCTAAATGAAGCACTAGACCAAATGGATTTAATAGATATCTACAGAGAATTACACCCCAAAACTACAGAATTCACATTCTTCTCAAGTGCACATGGGACATTCACAATGATATACCACATGTTAGGACACAAACAAAGTCTCCACAAGTTCAAAAGACTGAAATCATATCAAGAAACTTCTCAGATCACAATGGCATGAAACTAGAAATTAATTGCAAAAAGAACATGCAAAGACATTGAACACATGGAAGGTAAATAGCATATTATGAAACAACAAATGGGTTACCAAGGAGATCAAGTAAGAAATAAAACAATTCCTGGAAACCAATGAAAATAAAGACACAACAACACAAAATCTATGGGATGAAGCAAAAGCCGTTCTGAGAGAGAAGTTCATAGCACTACAGGCTTACCTTAAGAAACAAGAAAAATTTCTAACAGACTATCTAACCTCACAACTTAAAGAACTAAAGCGCAAACAAACAAACAAACTAACTAACAAACAAAAATATCCCCAGAGCAAGTAGAAGGAAGGAAATAGTAAAGATCACAGCAGAAATAAATGACATAGAGTCCACAAAAATCAATTCAAAGGATCAATGAAACAAAGATCTGGTTTTTCAAAAAAAATAAACAAGATTAATGGACCCTTACCTAGACTCACCAAGAAACAAAGAGAGAGAACCCAAATACATAAAATCAGAAAGGAATAAGGAGAAGTAGCAACTGACATCACAGAAATAGAGAAGATCGTTAAAAACTACTATGAACAATTATATGGCGACAAATTCGACAATCTAAGCAACATGGATCAACTTTTGGAAACACATAGTCTCCCAAACCTAAACCAGAGAGAGATAGAAAACTTGAACAGAGTGATAACAACAGAAGAAATTGAAGATGTAATCAAGACTCTCCCCGCAAACAAAAGCCCAGGCCTGGATGGCTTCATGGGGGAATTTTCCTGAAAATTCAGAACAGACCTTACACCCATTCTCCTCAAACTATTTCAAAAAATTCAAGAAGAAGGAAGACTACCAACTCATTTTATGAGGCCAGCATAATTCTAATTCCAAAATCAGAAAAAGACATTGCAAAGAAAGAAAATAGGCCAATATCCCTGATGAACATAGACACCAAAATCCTGAACAAAATATTAGCAAATCGGATCCAGCATTACATGAAAAAAAATTATTCAACATGACCAAGTGGAATTCATCCCTGGGATGCAAGGGTGGTACAATATTCACAAATAAATAAATGTGATATACCACATAAACAAAATGAAGAATAAACGTGACATAATCATATCAATAGATGCCAAAAAAGCCTTCGCCAAAATTCAGCAACCATTTCTGGTAAAAACGCTCAGCATTGTGGGAATAAAGGGATCATATCTCGACATAATAAAGGCCATACATGAAAGACCTACAGACAACATCATACTCAGTGGGCAAAAACTAAAAGCATTTTCATTAAGAACAGGAACAAGACAGGGATGCCCACTTTTACCACTCTTATTTAATATAGTACTGGAAGTCTTAGTCACAGCAATCAGACAGGAAGAAAAAATGAAAGGGATCCAAATGGGAAAGGAGGATGTGGAACTGTCATTATTTGCAGATGGCATGATACAATATATAGAAAACCCCAAAGAGTCGGTCAAAAATTTACTAGACTTAATAAATGGATTTAGCAAAGTAGCAGAATAGAAAATGAACGTCAAGAAATTGATGGCATTCTTATACACCAATGATGAACTCACAGAAAGAGAAACTAAGAAAACAATCTCATTTACCATTTCAGCAAATAAATTAAGACACCTAGGAATAAACTTAACCAAAGAAATAAAGGACCTATTCGCAGAAAACTACAGGTCATTGAAAAAAGAAATAGAAGAAGATATAAAAAAGTGGAAGAAATTACCTTCTTCATGGATTAGAAGAATTAACATTTTTAAAATGTCCATACTACCCAAAGCATTCTATAGATTCACCGCAATTCCCATCATAATACCAGTGACATACTTCACAGAACTAGAACAAATCATTCAAAAGTTCATATGGAACCAAAAAAGACCTCGAACAGCAACAGCAATCTTGAAAAAGAAGAACAAAGTAGGAGGGATTACATTACCAGATTTCAGGTTATACTACAAAGCCACTGTAATCTAAACAGCCTGGTAGTGGCACAAGAACAGGTATATAGACCTGTGGAACAGAACAGAGAACCCAGAAATGGACCCAAGGCAATATGCTCAATTAATATTTGACAAAGGAGGCAAGAGCATACAGTGGAGTAAAGACAGTCTCTCTAATAAATGGTGTTGGGAAAATTGGAAAGCTACATTCAAAAAAATGAAACTAGACCATCAACTTACACCATACACAAGAATAAACTAAAAATGGATAAAAGACTTAAATGTGACTCATGAATCCATAAAAATCTTAGAAGAAAATGTAGGCAACAAAATATCAGACATCATATGCAGCAGAATTTTCACTGATACATCACCTAAGGCAATAGAAATAAAGGAGAAAATGAACACGTGGGACTACATCAAACTCAAAAGCTTCTGCACAGCAAAAGATACAATAATCAAAATGGAAAGGCAACCCACTGTGTGGGAGAGCATAATTGCCAATGACATATCAGGTAAGGGATTAACTTCCAATATACATGGAGTGCTCATACAACTCAACAAAAGGAAGACAAAGAACCCAATTAAAAAATGGGCAGAGCGCCCTGGCCGGTTTGGCTCAGCGGTTAGAGCGTCGGCCTGCGGTCCTGAGAGACCCGGGTTCGGTTCCCGCTAAGGGCGCGTACCTTGGTTGCAGTTTGTCCCCGGCCCTGGTCGGTCGTGCGGGTGGCAGCCACTCGATGTGTTCCTTTCACGTCGATGTTTCTCTCTCTCTCTCTGTTCCTCTCTCTCCCTCCCACTCTACCTGAACAACAACAACAACAAAAAAAATGGAAAAAAAATGTCCTCGGGTGAGGATAAAAAAAAAAAAAAAATGGGCAGAGCAAATAAATAGATACCTCTCCAAACAGGACATACAAATGTCTAAGAGACATATGAAGAAATGCTCAACATCACTAATCATCAGAGACATGCAAATTAAAACAACAATGAGGTATCACCTCACACCTGTCAGAATGGCCACCATCAACAAATCATCAAACAACAAGTGTTGGCGAGGCTTTGGAGAAAAGGGGACTCTAATACACTGCTGGTGGGAATGCAGACTGGTGCAGCCACTATGGAAAACAATATGGTGTTACCTCAAAAAATTAAAAATTGAACTTCCATTTGACCCAGTGATCTCACTTCTAGGAATATACCTTAAGAAACGTGAAACACCAATCAGAAAGAATATATGTACCCCCATGTTTGTAGCAGCACTATTTACAATTGCTAAGATCTGGAAACAGCCCAAATGTCCATCAGTGGATGAATGGATAAAAAGCAGTGGTACCTATACACAATGGAGTATTATGCAGCTATAAGAAAGAAAGATCTATTATCTTTTGAGATGACATGGAGCTACCTGGAAATTATTGTCCTATGCAAAACAAGCCAAGCAGAGAAAGAAAAATATCACCTGATCTCACTTATTTGTGGAATATAATAAACATGACAGTCTGAGGATCAGGGTAGACTCAGAGAAGTGAAAGTAGGATACAGACTGACAACTCTCAGAAGTGGGGGTGAGGGGTTCAGTGAAGAGATAAATCACAGAACTTACATGTATGTATGCATAACCATTGGACATGGACAACAATGCTGGGTATGGGGGGGTATGGGGTGGAGGGTGTCAAAGGGGAAAAATGTGAAACATCTGTAACAAAAATAAATTAATAAAAAATTAAAAATATATATATATAAATAAATAAATAATATGAGACCAGTGCTAAAATTGAAATATTGCGTTAGTCGAAGTAACAATAACACATCTATTTCTCATCATTTTAAATTTTTAAAAAATCCAACAAATATAACAAAACATTCAAATGCATCTTTCTATGCTCACCAAAACCAACATGATCAATTTAGTTTGAAGAAATATCTTTGATAGTATTAAGTTAGTATTTTAGTTTGTTTAGTATATTTTTCAGTTTTGTTTTTATTTTAATTCATTATTGTTTAACATGTGAAAAGGTTTTTATTTAGTTTTATGGTTACACCTATTTGAGAATCTTTTCCAGTAATGAAGTGAAATCAAGGATATGACAATGAGTATGAGATATTGTAGGATACTGGGAAGACTAAAGAGCATAAAGAGGAAGACTAAACAGCATACAGGATTATGCCAAGAGTGGCATAATCATTGATTTCAAATATGCGACAGCATTTGAAACTTGATAGAGGAGGTTGAATTTAACAGAGTAAGAAATAAGAAACCAGTGACAGAAAGTTAAGCCATCATCATTGTACAGAGGGAAGTGAATGGGGAGAGTATAGAGCTAGAGAAGAATGTTACAAAAAATTGGACACAAGGTGATAGAGATCTTACCTACAATAACAATAAAAATAATGAAGAGTGAGACATTTTAAAATAAAATATATCATAGTAATTCTACCACAAAGCTACCTGGAATACAAACATAATAACTCTGGTTTGATTTTTGGGTTGATTCTTTTTCACAGAGGAAGAGAAAGTCATCTGGAGATAAAGCAAGACCTTAGTACAAAAAGACCAGGGACGTATTTCTGGATCTGATACCTAGTTATTGGCATTCATATAGTCTTTGTGGTCTCAGTTACCTCATCCATAAATAAAATAGATTAGCTGGAACAATGGTTTTCAAATACCATTTCCTCCTCCTTCTCCCAACTATTTAAATATTTTATCTTAAGATACCTGACACGTTATATAAAACTAAACAATTTGAGAAAGATAAAAGCAGCTCAGAAGTTTCATAAACCTTTCAACTTACATCTAACTATACAGTCCCACCATTCCACTCCTAAGTATTTACCCAAGAAAAACGAAAGCATATACCAGTATAAAAACTTGTATACGAATATTTGTAGCAGCTTTATTTGTAATAGACAAAAATTTTATACAACCAATATGTCCATCAGCAGATGAATAGATTAAATGTGGTATGCACAGTCAAGCTGATGTGGCTCAGTAGTTGAGCATCAACTCATGCATCAAGAGGTCACTGGTTTGCCCTGGCCAGTTTGGATCAGCGGTTAGAGCATCAGCCTGCGGTCCAGAGAGACCCGGGTTCGGTTCCCACTAAGGGAACGTACTTCGGTTGCAGTTTGTCCCCGGCCCTGGTTGGTCGTGCGGGTGGCAGCCACTCGATGTGTCCCTTCACGTCGATGTTTCTCTCTCTCTCTCCCTTCCTCTCTCTCCCTCCCACTCTATCTGTATAAAAAATGGAAAAATATCCTCAGGTGAGGATAAAAAAAAAAAAAAAAGAGGTCACTGGTTTGATTCCCAGTCAAGACCCATGCCCAGGTTGGGCCCAATCTCCAGATGGGGAGCATGCAGGAGGAGGCTAATTGATGTTCTTGCTCATCAATGTTTCTTTCTCTCTCTACTTCTCACTTCCTCTGTCTGAAATCAATAAAGAAAAAAGTTTAATATATATATTAATATATATTAATATATTACATATATATGTAAATGTGGTATGTTCATACAATGGGGTATATTCAGCAATGAAAATGAACTTTCTATAAAAATACAGCAACATGAATGAATATCAAAATAACTATGATTAGTGAAAGAATACCAGCTAAAGACAGTACATATTGTATGATTCAATTTATAAAACTCTAGAAAATTCCAACTATTCCAAACTAGTGACAAAATTTAGATCAGTGCTTGCTTCAAGAAAGATGGAGAGATGGAGGAGGGGGAATTACAAAGGATTACCAGGAAAATTTTGGGGATGATGGATGTACTCATCATCTTGATTGTGGTGATAATTTGAAGGATGTATATATGTCAAAATTTATCCACTATACACTTTAAATACATATAGTTTGTATGTCAATTATATCTCAGTTAAGCTGTTCTTTAAAAAAAAAAAACTAGAGCAATTCTGACAGTTGACATATGGTAACTGGCCCAGTTATTTATTTACTGGAATATATATATATATATATATAATATATATATATTATATATATATATATATTCTTTATATATATATATATTTTATATATATATTCTTTATATATATAAGGATATCAACATCAAACACAAACTACCAATGTCTGCGATGTAACAAAACAGTAGAACAGTTTGCATTCCACTAATGGTGTCTGAACAGAGATATTAACAAAGACATTAAGCAATCATAGAATGACCAAACGCTACCACACCATCTGCTCAGTTGACATGACTGACAATAACTTATTTAATGAATACTCTAGCCTCAGTTTTTCCTTCCTGTGTCCTAGATAAAAGTTAAGGTAACCAAACATCAAATTTCCCCAGATTTCTGATAAGTCAATTCTAAACAAGGCCTTGCCTTAGTTGTTTATGATATTTAAATGTTTTTAAATCTGCAATTTTTATTAAATTTATTGGGTTTAATGGGATAGCAGTAGTTAATAACATTATATAAATTTAGGAGGGTAACAATAATTATTAATAAAATAGAACAATTATAACAACATATTGTGATAAAAGTTATGTGAATGTGGTCTCTCTCTCTCTCAAAATATCTTTCTGTCCTGTACTATCCCTTCTTGTGAAAATGTGAGATGATACAATGTCCAAGTGATGAGAAAGTGAGGTAGATATGCTGGACAAAGGGATAATTTACTTCCTTGGTTGGACAGAGTGAGATGGTATGAGATTTCATTACACAATGTAGAACAGCACAGAATTTAAACTTATAAATTGTTTATTTCTGGAATTTTTTGTTTAATATTTTCAGGGTGCAGATTACCACAAGTAACTGAAACTGCAGACAGCAAAGCCATGGATAAGAAAGGAGCACTACTGTGTATATCTCTTTATTTCTGGTATCTTTCTTTGTGTGTTTGTGTGTGTATTTGTATATATATACATTCTTCAACTCTTACTATTGCTTAATTCTTAGACTGCATGATGAGTACAGTTGTAATGACCTTTCTACACTTAAAAAGATCTATATGTCAAAGGCCAAGAGCTTGAAGTTTGTGTGTGTGTGTGTGTTTTTTTTTTTTTTTTTTTTTTGTCATTTTAGTCAATCTTCTTTGAGGCAAAGAGCAACAAAAGCAACTCTTTTACTGTGACCCCTTCTACTCTTTCTTTCCACCATGTATACTATAGTCACCCATACTAACATAGTAGGTATTATTCAATTATATCTTAGATTTTCCCAAATTTCTGCCTTCTCTAGAAATTTTTCCTCTGTCTGGAATGCCCTTCCCTACACATATATTGGTTATACACCAGAATATTATATTTTCTTTAAGACACACCTCGATCCTACTATAAGAAGCTGTGCCCAATACAGTTGAGTTCTGGAGCCACCTTGTAAAATCCAATTGTTATATTTTCAGAAATTTTTGAATCAATTGACATCACATCGGTAACTTAAAATTGGCCAAAACTTAACTATTGGTAACTTAAAAATGGTCAAAATATTTATACCATGGAAATGGGCAAAGAATACAAATCAGGGCTTTTATCCTCAGAGGGTCAATTTTTAAACACTTATAAGTCTACCATTCCCAACTTATCCTGATGGAATTTATTCCTTCTTCCCCTATTCTTTCTTGGCAGTTTGTGGCACTCATTACTGTATACCTTGTGTTTCAATATTTTTTTAAAATGCACCTGTCTTTTCCATACCATTGTTACCTACTCCAGAATAGAGAAGAAATCTCATTAATTTTTATATTTTCCACACCACCTAGCACTGTCTCCTAAATATGACAGATACTCAATTATTTTGATTATTTGATTGCAAAGAAAAGTTAAAATTCCCCTCCCCTCTTATTCAACCAGGAGTGAATTGGGGTTGTACACTATTCCCATAGAAAGTATGGCAAATCATATGGCAATGAGTGGAGTTAGATAATACACTTTCAGGAATGGGGGGGAAATTTTTAAAATTAATACAGTTTACAATATTTCCACACTTTTTTCTTAATCCTAATAATAATTGAATTTCAACTATCAAGGAAACATTTTTATATGTACAAAATGTACTTTTCTACTCATACATATCAAATATGAAATTTGGGTTCTTTTTAAGGCTTTACAATTTGAAACAAGTTATTGACAATTTTACAATGTTGCCTAAAAACTAGAGCTTTTAAAAATCTCTAAGACACAATAGTTATAATTGAGGGAACACTAAAAAACTCCCACAAATATAACTAAAAAACCTGTTACATAAAACATTAAATTATTTGTAATGTATCAGTGAACCCTCAATTTAGTAACCATTACTGAAAGCTGAAAATTAAATTGAAGTACAAATTTAGAGAGGTGAGGGAACCATTATTCTAGCTTTGATCTTGAAAGCATTTGCCAAACCGGGTGCAACTGAGTTTAAGATGTCCAGGCTTCATAGACATGCAGTATAAAATAAAAAGCTCTGAACCCATCCAGAGCAGAGAGTTTACTAGAAGATGAACCATAGGCCTACATCCACGTGTAATACTGGAACCCAACAGGTTACACCTTCAAAATAAGAGTGAATTAAACACCTCTTCCTACAAGAAGACTAAAGTAAAATTCTTACATTAAAATTTGATAATGAATGGAGGGAAAGTATCTTCCTTGACAATATATGTAACAACATGTTATTCCTCATGTAGACTGCAGATGAATTCACACAATGGATGATCCAACAAAACCTAAGATTTAGTTAAAGTGGTCCTAAGCTAAACATGCACCATGTACTTGACAAAAATAAATGCAAATAACCTTTGAACAAACTGAATTTCAATCCTTACCTCAAAAATTTCTCTTAAATCAAGTTCCCCCAAATATGAGCTCACAGATACAAGGAGTAAAATATCAAACACGGTGAATGCAAAACAGCAAAAACAATAGAGCACAGAATCAGACCCAGAATGATGCAGATATTGAATTACTAGAAAGATCATAGGTTTTCTAAATAGAACCAATACATTGAAATATATAAGCCCTGGCCAGATTTGCTCAGCAGTTAGAGCATTGGCCTGCGGTCCGAAGAGACCTGGATTAGGTTCCTGCTAAGGGCAAGTACCTCAGTTGCAGTTTGTCCCCGGCCCTGGTTGGGTCATGCGGGTGGAAACCACTTGATGTGTCCTTTTCACGTCGATGTTTCTCTCTCTCTCTCTCCCTCCCACTCTATCTGAACAAAATATCAAAAAATGTCCTCAGGTGAGGATAAAAAAAAAAAAGTTGTTAAAGTATGAATAAGCAATAAACTATGGGAACCAATAAACAGGTTTGAAATAATTAAAGCACTTCAAAGTGGCAGAAATATAATAATTGAAAATGTAAAATTCACTGGACATATATAACAGTGGAATAGAAATAACTAATAAGAAAGATATAATCTAGAATGTATACTTGATGAAATTATCAATATCTTAATAATACTAACCCAAGGAGAAATGAAAAAACTAAACAGTCATAATCATTAAATATTTTAACTCAGTAGCTAAAATTCTTGTCAGAATCTTTTGGTCAAATTTTAATTCTTTACAAGGTCAATTTCAACCACTCATGAAATATATATATGTACACATACACACACAGTAATATAAATAATATAATATAATATAATATAACATAATATAATATATTAATTTATCATACACTGGCATATAAAGCAAGTCTCTATGAATTCCAAAAGATCCAATAGACTATTTTTGTGGACCACAAAACAAAATATTTAAAAATTAATGCTATAAAGGGGATGTGGAGCTAAGTGAATAGGTGAAGGGATTAGGGGGGAAAAAAATTGGAGACACAGACAACAGTATGGTGATTACCAGAGAGAAAAGGGGGTCAGGGGAGATAGAAGGGAGTAAAGAGGGAATAAACGGTGATGGAAGCAGATGTAACTTAGGTTAGTGAACATGCAATACAATATTCAGATGATGTATTATAGGATTGTATACCTGAAACCTATATAATTATATTAACCAATGTTATCCCAATATTCAGTAAAAATAAAAAATTAAAAAAAGGAAAAAAAATCAAGAAGTTACCTCTGAGTCATGAGGCAATGGGGTTGAGTTTAGAATAGTTGTCACAGGGATTCTCACAGATACATATTTTTTTCTTTTTCTTTGTTTTAAAATATGTTTTAATTGATGTTCTTAGAGAGAGAAGAAGGGAAAGAGAGATAGAAACATCCATGTGAGAGGGAAACATCGACCAGCTGCCTCCTGCACTGGGGATCAAGCCTGCAACCCAGGCATGTGCTCTGACTGCGAATCGAACCGAGACCTCTCAGTCCATGGGATGACGTTCAATCCACTGAGCCACACTGGCTAGGTAATATTATGTTTTATTTAACTGTGTTGTGGTAACATTGATTAATAACATTATATAGTGTCCAAGTGTACAGTTCTATAATACATCACCTGTATATTGCATTGTGTACTCACCACCCAGAGTCGAGTCTTCTTCCGTCACCATATATTTGACCCCCTTTAGCTTTTACTACCCTCCTGCCCCCTTCACCTCTGGTAATAACCATAATGTTGTCTGTATCCATGAGTTTGTTTATTCATTTGTTACTTTCCAGTTTTTAGCCCATATAAAAGTGAAATCTTCTAGTACTTGTCTTTTTACATCTGACCTATTTCACTTAGCATGATACTCTCAAGATCTATCCATGTTGTTGCAAATGACAATATTGTATCCTTTCTTATAGCTGAGTAGTATTCATAGATATCCTTCTTAAGGTGGTTGAAGGTATACATAAGTGTTTCTTGTATTATTGTTTTTATCTTACATATGTTTTAAAAATTCTTCTACATTCATTCAATATTTAATAAGAACAAATTTAACAACACAGAGGACCATGTGCATGAGTGTGCATTTTTGTGTTTACATAGGCAGATTGCTAGAGCTGATCTTATAGGGAGAGTATGGAGTAATATATGGGCATAGTACAATAAACTCCCCTCAGTGGGCTATGCTTGAGATTTAAAACTTAAGAGCAGTATCTTTGCTCAAGCTTTACTTTCTCCATATTTACCTTACATATTGCAAAAGGCTAAAGGGTAGGTAATTTCTGGACTCTTATTCACAAGATATAAATGACTGATAGAAATCAACATACATTCAGCCATAATTTTTGTTTTTTGAGTCATATATCAATTGAAGGTAAATAAAAATGGTATGTTATTAAGTTTCTGAAACTCTGGAGGAAAAAGTGCTGAAGCCCTACAAAGGGAACACAATTTTTGGTTGAAAATTTGCGAACTATTGAAATGGCTTTCTCCCTCAAACAGCTACTTTCTTTTCATTACAGTAGTTCTTATTGTTTTTACTAAATTCCTCATTTTTCTTATAATCTAATACAATTTAATGTGCTACTAAAAATAATAATAAAAAAAACAGTTTCCCTGAATGTTGACAGTATTAAAATCAATATATTTAAAACCAATATATTGAATTTTGAATGATTAGCATTTACCAATTTGCTTTCTATTTTTCTACTGTGTTTTGATATGAAATTCAACCCTTTACTACCAAAACTGGCTGTGTAGGGGAAAATTTTTAAGTTAAATCTAAATATTGAGACAGAGTAATATTACCTCTGCCCAATTGATGTTTGGGTTCTTAAATATTAATACATTCTTAAAGTACATATTGAAGTATAAAATATACTCTATATGTATTCTGACTAAATATTGAAATTTTAAATATTTAACATGTTTACTAATACTCAGAAAAATTAAGAATAATGTAAATAGAGACAGAGCTTGGACTTTTTGTCATTTACATGACAGTTCTCTTACAAGAGGTGGGGAGTGAGGTAGGGGTGCCGTTTACTGGTATTAAATACAGGAAAAGTGTTCCACCTGAAAAGGAATCTATTGGAAATTGAGACTATACAAATTAAATAATATATTTAAGTGTGTTATAGAGATATAGCAACTGAGGCCCTCGTAAGAGATAATCAGTGGGTATCTATATAATCACACCCTTCTGTCTGATCGGGTGAATGGAGGAGAGAAATATATATATATATATATATATATATATATATATATATATATATATTTTTTTTTTTTTAATCAGGCAAATATTTAAAAACCTTGAATTAGTTTCAATGACATAATATTAGATTTACCTATGACTCCAGACTTAATGTTCCTTTCAAGAGCCTCAATCACAGGTTGCTTAGAACAAAGAAGAAGCAGCACCAGCTTTGGAACCTTGCCATGTCCATGTGGTGACCTTACCATATACTGGCTTTATTGTTAATTGTACATGGCTCTGTGCCACAATTATGAGCCAGTGTAGTGTCCCCTCCACACTACTTGGAAGCAAAATAAAGATACTAGTTGTACTTACAGAAAACACTTACGGGAAATGTCTTGTTTTTCTAACTACTTCATTTCCCATACTTTTCCTTAAAATTTATAAACTAAGAAAATGCAAATGACACTGCTCCTGTCTAAACTGTACCTATTTCTGACTTTAGGACAGCCTTTGTACCCATATAGCCTCATTAAATTTTCACAGCCACCCTATACAGTAGTTATTATCCCATTTTACAGATGAGGAAATGCAAGAGGTTGAGAAACTTGTTCAAGATTAGCACTTTGCTGAGCTGCAACGAGGGATCTACACCAAGTTTCAAGAGGAGAGAGAAAAAAAGCACACAAATACTACCGAATCATTACCAATTTGGGCCTATCAGACATAGCTTGTCAGTAGTGGTATTTCCATAGAGTAACATGTTACTGATAGTGATGACACTTTGTATAATAAAATTGGCTAATATTTACTGTGTAATTACTGTGTATTGTCAAGTCTTAGACTCAGTGAATTACAAAATGTAATATCTCATTAGAAGAATTCTGTAAAGTAGGTCAATTATCAATATTGTGTGGATGATGAAAAAGATTCGGAGAGAATAAATGGCTTAATGTAGCCATCTAGTTTTTGAGGGAATTATTAAGAGTGGTTACAACCTGTCTTGAACCGTATTTACATTGTTAGCACATATTTTTAATTAGATTGTTTATTACAGAAGAATAAAAAGTATCAAATTTTTTCCAGAGATGCTTTTATTTATTCACATTTTGCACAAGATCTAGGGAACATATATTTTGTAGTTCCAATATTATTTTCTTTTCTTTGTCTCTTTTGGGGATTACAGAAACATTCACTTACTCCTTGGCAGTGCTGTTGGTTCTAGAGCTGGGCTTCAAGGACCAGTCAGTCTGAATCACTATGCCCTCTGTCACCCAGGCTCCAAATATTCTACTTTTTCAAATACAGTACCTTAAAGTGCTTTTGATGCCTAGGGAAATTTAAGGAAAATGACAATGTTTATTTCATAGTATTGCCTCTTGTTCTGGTTATCTATAGCTATATAATAAATAACCCTAAACAAAGTTGTATTAAAAACCTATAATAATAATAATTATTATTATTATCATTATTATTATTATTCACCATTCTGGGGATTGCATAGGTTTAGCTAGGTGGTTCTCACTTGGGATATTTCTTACAGTCTGATAGTGACTAGAGTTGGTGTTATCTGGAAGGCTTCTTTACTCAGGTTTCTTTCCGCCTGTTGATACTTGCTGTCAGCTCAGACCTCAATTGGGGCTGTCAGCCAAATACCTGCGTGTGGAGTCTCTGTGTGGCCTGAGCTTTATTACAGTGTGTAATTTAAGTTCTAAGAACAAAAGTTCAAAGAGAAGCAGAGAGCCAGGTGAAAGTATTTTATAATTTAACCTAAGAAGTCACATATCACCACTTTTGTTGCATTTTATTTAATAGAAACAAGTCAATCTGGCTGGCCCATATCCAAAGAGAGAGAAATTAGCCTCCACTTCTTTTTTATTAATTAATTTTTGCTACAGATGTTTCTCCTTTTTCCCCCACTGATTCCCTCCTCCCCCTCCCTCCCCGCCCTGTCCCCAGTTTGTTTTCCATGTCCACTGTTCATGCATACATGCATATAAGTTCTGTGGTTTATCTCTCCCCCAACATCCCCTCTTCTGGAGATTGTCAGTCTGTACGCCACCTCCACGTCTCTGGGACTACTCCATTCCTCAGACTGTTATGTTCATTATATTCCACAAATAAGTGAGATCATATGATACTTGTCCTTCTCTGTTTGGCTTGCCTCACTCAGGATGATACTCTCCAGGTCCCTTCATGTAGTCTCAAAGGACAAGAGATCTTTTTTTCTTACAGCTGTATAGTACTCCATTGTGTATATGTACCACAGCTTTTTTATCCATTTAGCCTCCACTTCTTAATGGAAGGTGTATGAAAGAATTTGCAGATATGATTTAAAACCATTACTTTTCTCTCACTGATGAAGACAGGAAATCATGTAGTGAACTTGAGCTGATATGATCAATAAGATTCTAAGGGACTAAAGAGAGTATATACCAATAAAGCAAACTCAATTGTTGTACAGTGATTATTTTATTCAAGAATGCAAAAGTAGTTTACTGTATAACCAAGACTGTTCTCCCAAACTTTGCGTAAAAACAGCTGTTTGCCTTCTGTCTCTAACCCCAGTTACCAAAGTCATCAATTGGCCAATGTTGCCATTTTTCTTGGAGAGTGCCCTTTATTTAACCCCTGCCTTTCTCCAACGCCTCATACATAGCTGTACTATTTGACTAGCCACTGGAGCTGGCACAAGGCCTGCTCTCCTAGTCTACTCCTTGGAATCTCAGAATTCAAAAGGTTTGTGCAATTCAAAGCTTAGCCTTACAATTCTCATATCTATTAGAGCTCAGAGTATCTGACAGTCATGATAGTTTGTTTCTTTTGTGCCTTAACTGCCTCTTGAAACTATTTCTAATTGCTACTCATTTATTTTTAAATGTTGAGCAATGTACTACAAAATTATATTATAAAAATATTCAAGAAAATTACCATAAAAATTTCACTATTGGTCCTTCATTTCCTGAGTTTTCATATGCTCTTGAGCAGCCAGACTCTCAAATGCTATAGTGTAAACAATTGGGGTCAATAGTATATGTTGGCCATATACTATTCTGTTCCCAAGAACAGGAACAACAAAGGACCACTGTGGCAAAGCCACTAGTCTATATTCTCCAACACATTTTCTTTTCTTTAAATATTTTTATTGATCTCAGAGAAAGAGGAAGGGAGAAAGAGAGAAACATTGATGAAAGAGAAACATCTAACAACTACCTCCTGCAGTCCCCCAATGGGGTTGGAGCCCACAACCCAGGCATTTCCCTAACCAGAAATTGAACCAGAGACCTCTCAGTGCACAGGACAATGCCCAACCAATTGAGCCACACCAGCCAGGACCCAATCCATTTTTATTTGTACTTGTACAAAGCTTAAACTATATTCCCAGGCCCGTTTGAAGTTAAGTCAAGTCTATGTGATTGACCTCTGAGTAGGAATATGTGTAGAAGTGATACATACTATTTCTAGGCCTGGCCATAAAACCCTGTATCTATGCCACTGTCTTCCCATTCTGTGGAAGTTTTGCAGTACATCTTAAATATGACTGAAGTACAAGAGAGCCTTAACATATGAAAGAAACCTAGATTCATAAATGGCCATGCCAAGAAAACTTTTCACCTACTGTGCATACTAGACTATGATACTATGACAGAAATACAATTTTTTTTTGTCTGTAGATATGTATTTATTGCCATTTTGTTTGTTCATATTTTATCTTTTTCTTCAAGAAGACCCTTCAACATTTCATATAATAATGGTTTGGTGGTGATGAACTCCTTTAGCTTTTTCTTGTCTGGGAAACTCTTCATATGGCCATAGATTCTAAATGATAGCTTTGCAGGATAGAGTAATCTTGGTTGTAGGTTCTTGCTTTTCAACACTCTGAATATTTCTTGCCACTCCCTTCTGGCCGGCAAAGTTTCTTTTGAGAAATCAGCTGACAGTCTAATGGGAACTCCTTTGCAGGTAACTAACTGCTTTTCCCTTGCTGTTTTTAAGATTCTCTATTTGTCTTGAAACTTTTGCATTTTGATGATGATGTGTCTTGGTGTGGGCCTCTTGAGGTTCATCTTGTTTGGGACTCTCTGTGCTTCCTGGACTTGTATGTCTATATCCTTCACCAAGTTAGAGAAGTTTTATGTCATTATTGTTTCAAATAGGTTTTCAATTTCTTGTTGTCTCTCTTCTCCTTCTGGCACCCCCAAGAAGCAAAAGTTGGTATACTTGAAGTTGTCCCAGAGGCTCCTTAAACTATCCTCATTTTTTTGGATTCTTTTTTCTTTTTTTTGTTCTGATTAGGTGTCCTTTTGCTTCCTTATATTCCAAATCAATGATTGGCTTCTTGGCTTTACCCACTATTGAATCTCTGTAGATTATACTTTATTTCGGTTAGTGCCTCCTTCACTTCTCACTGGTCCTTCTTTATGCTCTTGAGGACCTCACTAAGTTCATTGAAGTTCTTACTAAGTTCATTGAGCATCCTTGTAAACAGTATTTTGAACTCTGCATCTGTTAGGTTGCTTATCTCCATTTCGCTTAGTTCTTTTCCTGGAGTTTTGTTCTGTTTTTTCATTTGGGACCTGTTTCTTTGTCTCCTCATTTTGGCTGCCTCCCTGTGTTTTTTTCCATGTATTAGGTAGAGTTTCTATGTCTCCTGGGCTTCCTAGGGTGGCCTATTTTAGTAGGTGTTCTGTAGGGTCCAGTGGCACAGCTTCCCTGATCTCCCAGCTGGGCCCTTGTGGCGCATCCCTCATGTAGACTTTACACCCTTTTGTTGTAATTGAGTATTGATTACTGTTGGCACATCAATGAGATGGTTTTACTCAGGCTGATTAGCTGTGAGAGAAATACAATTTCATTTAATTAAGCCTCTGAGAATAAAAATTGTCTGTTATAGTATCACTTTCACTGACTACCATCTCTCCTAATTATTTTGGTAGATCAGGAGTTCAGTACAGTCTGGTATGTGTGCAGTTTAGTACAGCTATTCTCCCTAAACCCAGGAATAACCAACTGAATAAAATAAAGATGAGAAAAATACTACACTAAGACTTCTTATGATGATATTTATTTAAAAATATATTTTTTTAGAAAAGTATAATACCATTCTAAAGATAAAAAGAGGGCAACCTATATCACAGAAGAACAGGTGATCAAAGAGAATGAGTGTATTATTAAAACCAGAGCAGAGTTTATGAAATTGACCCACCTTACAGGTTTCTGGGAGTGGAGGAGAAAAATGCTTGATAGGAGCTGCTCCCAGACAATCATATTTCCATAGTGGAAGGAGAAATAAGTCCCCTGAACCCTCCACCTTGGTGAATGTCTTTGACTTCCTTGTGAGTGTAGAGAAGTGAATATATGTTTAGAGGGTGAGAAATGGAGGGAAGAACTGAGCTCCACTAAAAACCAATAATTGAAAACAAGTGTCTGTTTATTTTATCCCTCCCCAAATTATACCAGGCAAGTGATTCCCTACTCTGTCATTTTGTTATACTCATCCTGTGAAAGAGAAAGTAGATGGTACTAAAAAACAAGTATAGACCAAGTTGTTCTATTCATTGAAATTGTATTCCAAAGCATTACTCACAAAGTTTATTTTTTCTCATCTTGCTTATGTGTTGGGCATTTATACCTCTTTTAACACATTGTAAAAAAAAAAAAAAAAAAAAAAACTTAGTCATAGAGATAGACGAGATAGAGGTAGAGATAGAGGTAGAGATAGAGATAGAGATAGAGATAGAGATGATAGAGATAGCTCTTGAACATCTAATCAATAGCAAATATTGTTATTTTCTTCAGTCTGGAATGTGTTAGTGCATCCCTTCCACAATGTTCCTACCAGTTTCTAGTAGCAGCATTGTTACCACCAGATAAAAAACCTACCATGACTGACACATTCTAAATTGCTCTGATTTGTTTCTTTTAAGTGAAGTAGTATTGCTTACTACTTTCCAGCAATTAGAATAAAATTCCTGTACACGTCAGGCACTTTGCCTACAATGTATTCTTACAGTACTTTTATATGGGATTTATGAACCAGAGTCCATAGTTCAATCATCTAATCTATCCTTATTTCTAATCTTTTTTTTTTTTTTTTACTGTTCTGAGGGGAAAATGCACTTGTATAACCAGGGATCAATGCATTATGATTGCATTTAATTTGCCCTTCTATATTTTCTTCATTGAAATACTAATAAAGAAAAAACAGAGTGGCATGTATGATTGCCACAACTTTGGAAATTAACTCCCAGATTCTAGAAGGGATTTCTACTAAACAAAAGGATTGTTTTGAGAATTTAAATATGTTAGTCAGATCTAAGTCAAGAAAATAGAAACATCTCTAGGTTTCCCAAAAGGAGATATTTAATAAAGGGAATTAGTTGCACAGTTGATAAAAAAAAAAAAATAGAGAGAGAAACAAAATATAAGAGTTAGGCAACTCAGAAGCTGGCAATAGCAAGAAGCTGCTTTCGTTTCTAAGAAGGGGTCATCAGGTAAGGTCTGGACTGAGGAAGAGATCTGCAAGGTGAAAATAGATAATGTTGTCTGTTTAAAACTGGGGTTTGGAAGGGGCTGAAGTAACGAAGGTGCCACAGCCCCTGTCAGAGGCAATGCCTAAGGCAGAAAGAGAGAGAATCAGAGAGATGGAAAGAGAGAGAGAAAGACTAATATTTTAGCTTCTAATTCCCTCCCATATTCAAGTTGACCACTAGTGTCTTTCTTTGGCAGAATCCAGTCAGAAGCCAGCTGACATGAACTGTGGGAAACCCAGCCCATGAGGGTCAACCTCTGCAATATAGAGCAGAGCAAGAGGTGAAATTGGAACTTAAATAAAATAGAAAACTTTCTAGTATACTACAGGAGGCTCAGGCACATGCTTACTTGGGGATCTAAATACTAAAATATAGAGGAAAAAGAAAAACATGTCTACCACTTGCCACTAGGTATCCACTACCCTATCTCAGAGACATGGAACCAACCCCAATCAGAAAATAAAGAAGCAGCCAACATGGACATCCCTATAATTTGGCTAGGGCTATTTTTTTCCATCCCTATATACTGTCTCTTTACAAAAAATCTTTCAAAGACTTTAAGTCCCTAGAAATGCAACCTAACCAGTGCTGAAATACCATGATGGTTGTAAATTACCTTCTGAAACCTCATGCTGGAAGAGATGCAGCAGAGCTGTGCATGCTAGAATTAAGGGATTTTGTGCAATATTTTAATAAAATACATACATAAATAAAATAACCACAAAATCCTAGAAATCTTCTACTTATTCGGGAATCAATTGGACTCTATACTGTAAATTCACAGGGTCAGGAGAAAATCCCTTCCTGGTTAGGAGAGTTGCAACAGATTAATTGTTATTAGACTCCAAATATTAGAATAGGAGCTATGTATGACAATTGTCATTCAGTTGAATATCACAAAGAGGGGATACTCTTAGCACTCAATTGGACAGTGAGAGAGGATGAGGGAAATATGCATTGAGCTTGGATTGATTCTTATCATTTAGTCACAAGTGAAAGTAAACCAAGCTAAAATGTGGGTCATAGCACAAAATACTTAATTATATCAGGGAAGGAGAATATTAACTTGAAGGTACAGGATATAATCATACCTTTTACAACTTATGCTAAATGTTATAAAGACAATTTTTAGAAAGAAAGCATTGATTGTTCTCAAGGAAAACAAAGGATAGATTGTAACAAGAAGAAAAAAGGTGAGATGAGAAAAACTGGCTGAGATGACAAAGGGTTGGATGAAATATAGGCTCATGCGAAGTGGAAAGTATCTTGAGAGAATGACATCAAGAGATATAAAAATGTAATAATAAAATTTAAATACACAGCCTAATCAGAAAAGAACAGATTTAACACTGCAGGAACTTCAGTCATTGATGAGAAAAGTTTTGAGAAGCATTAACTAAAGATAGAGAAAAAAAAAAAGACAAAATGTAATATAAAAGAAAGAGAAGAAGATAACTATGAAAACAAGAGCATGGAGACTTACTTTCCTGAAAAAAATCTGTATTCCTGAAGAAAAACAAACAAATGAACAAACAAAAAACAAACAAACAACAACAATAAAAAACACAGTGTAGTTATTTGTGGTACAACAGAAGAAAATGTTCTTTAATTGCAGAGTACAAAGCATAATTAATGATGACACTCATGTCTGCCATATTCTGATGCACCTTTTGAACTTTGAGAAAAGGGTGAAAATGTGTTTGGATACAAAAACAAAGTAAACAAAAAAAAACGTGTTAGCCAGAAAATAATAATATGTCCAGCCTCATGTTCCCTCCTACGACATAAAGTTTAAGAAAGCAAGAAACAGTTCATTTCTGAACTCTAAATTCTGTTCCATTTGTCTGTGTGTCTGTTTTTCTGCCATGAAGTTTTGATTACTATTGCTCTGTAGTATAATTTGAAGTCAGGCAGTGTGATACCTTCAGCTTTGACTAATTGGAATCTTCTGTAGTTTCATACAAATATGATACTTGTTCTGTTTCTTTAAAAATGTCATTGGGATTTTGATGGGGATTGAATTAAATCTTTATATTGCTTTGTGTAATATGGACATTTTACTTATGTTGATTCTTTCAATCCATGAACACTAAATATCATTTCATTTCATTGTGTCTTTTTAATCTTGTTTAATAATATTTTGCTGTTTTCAGAATTTAGTTCTTTGACAGCCTTTGTTAAAATTATCCCTAGGTATATTTCTGTTGTTGCAGTTGCAAAATGAATTTTTTTTTAAATCTCCTTTTCTGAAATGTAATTGTTAGTATATAGGAATGCAGTGGATTTTTGTACAATGATTTTGAATTGTGAAACTTTACAGTATGTGTTTATTGTTTTTAACATTTTTGGTGGAATAGTGTTTTCTATATGCAGAATTATTTCATTGGAAAAAAGTGACACTTTTACTTCTTTATTACCAGTTTTGATTCATTTTATTTCTTTTTCTTGCCTGATTGATCTGGCTAGGACTTAACAATACTGTGTTGAATAAGAGTGGTGAGAATGGACATTCTTGTCTTGTTCCTGATTTTAGAGGAAAAGTTTTTATTGCATATGATATTAGCTGACACTTTTTCATATACAGTCTTTATTATATTGAGGTACTTTCCTTCTATACTTATTTAATTGAGTGTTTTAATCATAAATGAATGTTGCATCTTATCAAATGCCTTTTCTGCATCTATTGATAAGATCATATGATTTTATCTTTTCTTTTGTTAATGTGGTATATCACATTGTTTGATTTGTATATATTGAACCATCCCTGTGCCCCTGGAATAAACCCCACTTGATTATGAAGTATTCGTTTTTAATGTATTTTTGTATTCAATTCTTTTCCTTTTCTTCATTTTATTTTATATTTTTCATCACCATTCATTCCCTCTATACCCTCTTCTACCGTCACCAACTCCCCTTCCTCCCAATCACCACACTATTGTCTGTGTCCATGAATTCTTTCTTCTGTTCTTGTTTGCTCAATTCCTCCACCCCCCAATGCCCTTCCCCTACCAGAGCTGCCTGCCTGCTCTCTATGAGTCTGTCTCTATTTTGCTGATAGTTCATTTTGTTCATTAGATTCCACATATGAGTGAAATCATATGATACTTTTCTTTCTCTGACAGGCTAATTTCACTAAGCATAATGCTCTCCAGGTCCATCCATGTAACACAAAAGGTAAATTGTCTCCTTTTTTCAACCAAGTAGTATTCCACTATGTAAAGGTACCACAGCTTTTTTATCCACTCATTTACTGATGGACATTTGGGTTGTTTCCAAATCTTGGCTATTGTAAATAATGCTAAAATGAATATAGAAGTGCATGTATTCTTTTAAATAAGGTTTCTTCAGAAAAATTCCCAGAAGTGGAATTGCTGGGTCATAAGGTAGCTCCAGTTTTAATTTTTTGAGGAAATAACTACTGTTTTCCAAAGTGGTTACACCAACTGCATTCCCACCAGCAGTGTGCTAGAGTCTTCTTTTCACCACATTCTAGCCAACACTTGTTTGTTGATTTACTGATAATAGCTATACTGACAGGTGTGAGGTGATACCTCATTGTTGTTTTAATTTGCATTTCTCTGATGATTAGTGACATTGAGCACTTTTTCATATGTTTATTGGCTATCTGTATGTCCTCTTTGGAGAAGTGCTCATTCAGGTCCTTTTCTCATTTTTAATTGATTGTTTAGGTTTTTTTGTCATTGAGTTATTTAAGTTCTTTATAAAATTTTGGATATAATGTCAGAAATGTCTGAAATTTTACTGCCTATGTTTTTTCTATGATTTTTATGGTTTCTAGTCTAATATTTAACTCATTGATCCATTTTGAGTTTGTCTTTGTGTGTGGTGTAAGAAGGTGGTCTAGTTTCATTTGTTTGCATGTATCTGTCCAATTTCCCCAGCACCATACATTAAATAGACTATCTTTAGTCCATGTATTTGGTTTATTATTTTTTGTTTAGGATTTTCATATGTGTATTTATCAGAGATATTGGTCTATAATTTTATTTTTTTGGGTGTTATTTTGTCCAGGATTTGGTATGAGGGTTATGTTGTCCTCATAAAATGTGTTAGAAAATATGGCTTCTTTTTCATTTCTTTTGAATTTTGAGAATGATGCATAACAAATCTTCTTTGACTTTTTTGGAGAATTTACTAATGAAGCCACCTGGTTTTAGATTTTTATTTTTTGGAAGGTTTTTGATGGTTGTTTCAATTCTCTTACTATTGATCTGTGTATTTAGATTTTCCAATTCTTCATGATTCAATCTAGGAAAGTTATATATTTATAAGAACTTATCCAATTCTTCTAGGTTATTGAATGGCATATAGTTTTTCATTGTATTCTTGTATGATCCTTTGTATTTCTGTGATGTCTGTGTTAACTTCTTTCATTTCTAATTTTGTTTATGTGAGTCTTTTCTCTTTTTTACTTAGTGAAGCTAGCCAGGGGTTTGTCAATTTTATTGATCTTTACAAGGAACCAGCTCTTTGTTGTATTAATTTTTTGACAGTCTTTTTGTACTCTATTTCATTTAATTCTGCTCTAATTTTTATTATTTCCTTTCTTCTGCTGACTTTGAGCTACTTTTGTCCTTCTTTAGTTATTTAAGATGCAATGCTAGATTGTTTACTTGAGATTTTTCTTGTTTCTTGAGATAAGCCTGTAATTATATTAACTTCCTTCTTATTACTGCTTTCACTGCACCTCAGAAATTTTGATATGTCATATTGTCATTTATCTCTATATATCTTTTGATCTCACCTTTCATTTCTTCTTTACCAAGTTATTTTTAGTACTATACATTTTAATATCCACATACTTATGGGGTTATTTTACTTTCTTTTTGTAGCTTATTTCTAACTTCTAAGCACTATGGTCAGAGAATATGCTTGGTATGATTTCAATCTTCTTAAATTTGTTGAGGCTAGTTTTTTGTTTTTGTTTTTACTTTATTATTTACACTATTACAGATGTTCCTATCTCACCATCTGCCCATATTTTCTGTACCCTACCCCCCCCTTCCCTCTGGCCATCACCACACTCTTTTCTGTGTCTATGGCTAATCCCTTCACTTTCTTTTCATCCAGCCACCCCTCCCCTTCCCCTGTAACAACTGTCAGTCTGCTCAATGTATCCATGCATCAATGCTTCTGTTTCTATTTTGTCCATTAGTTTATTTTTGTTCATTAGATTTCACATATTAGTAAGATCATATGGTATTTGTCTTTCGCTGACTGGCTTATTTCACTTAGCATAATAATCTTCACATGTTGAGGTTAGTTTTGTGACCCAACATATGCTCTATACTTGAAAATGTTCAATGTGCACTAAAAAAGAATATATAATCTGTCCTCTGGAATAAAAGGGTCTGTAAATATCAATTATGTCCATTTGCTTTAATGTGTCATTTAAGGCTAATAGTTATTTATTAATTTTTAGTTTGGATGATCTATTTAGAACTGTCAATGGAATATTTAGGTCCCCTACTATGATTGCATTTGTATTATTTTCTCCCTTTCGTTCTGTTAGTAGTTGCTTTATATATTTTGGTGTTCCCTGACTGGGTGCATATATATTGAAAAGTGTTAGGTCTTCTTGATGTAATGTCTCTTTTATCATTAAAAAAATATCAATCTTTGTTTCTTGTTACATTTGTTACCTTGAAATCTCTTTTGTCAGATATAAGGTTGGCCACACTTGCTTCTCTATAGATGCTATTTGCTTGGAGAATCATTTCCCACCCTTTCACTTTTAGTCTATCTTTGTCTTTGCAGCTTAGATGTGTCTACTGATGGCAGCATATGGTTGTTGTTGGTTCTTTTAATTTAATCTGTTACACTGTGCCTTTTCATTGGTGAATTCAATTTACTAATATTTATGGTATTTTCTTATGTATGAGGATTTCCTATAGCCACTTTATGCTTTGTTTTCTGGTAGCTCTGTTTCTCCATTGGTTCTTTTCCTGGCTGTTGTTTTTGCTATGTGGTATTTCATACTTTTTTTTCCTCTGTTTTCTTTTTTTAAGTTATGTGTCTCAGTTGTGTTTGTGTGTGTGTGTGTGTGTGTTTGCCATGAGGTTTATGTAAGATAGTTTTATATATACAGTAGTCTTTATTCTCATCTCTGTCTTCCTTTGCAAATTCAGACCTTTATTCCCTTTTGTTTTATGTTTTTGTTGTTACAAATTATCCTTGAATATGCATGATCTCACTCATAGTTTTGTGAACTTTTATTATTTGTTTCAGATAGAATAACACCTTTTAGTATTTCCTACAATGGAGATCTTCTGGTCATAAATTTCTTCAACTTCTGTATGTCTGGAAAAGTCTTTATTTCTTGTTCATATCAAAAATATATCTTTGCTGAATATATTATTGTTGGCTGGTAATTTTTCTCCTTCAGTAGTTTGAATGTTTGGTTCCACTCTCTTCTAGCTTGTAGAGTTTCTGCTGAGAAGTCCGATAATAATCAAATGGGCTTTGCTTTATAGATTACTTTCTTCTTTTCCCTGGTTGCCTTAATAATTCGTTCTGTCTTTAATTTTTGACAGTTTTAATATAAGGTGCCTTGCAGAAGATCTCTTTATATTGAGGTAATTATGTGTTTTATTGGATTCAAAAATCTAACTATTTCCATAAGTTTTGGAAGTTCTCATCAACTATTTGTTTAAATAAGCTCTTCATTCCCTTCTTCCTCTCTTCTTCTTCTGGTAGACATAACACATAAGCCCAGACAACAGTGTGGTGATAGCAAGAAGGAAAGAGGAATGGGGTAGGTGGAAGTGGGCAAAAGGGGGAAAAAAGGGAGCAAAATGAGACTTTGCTTTGAACAATAGTGGCATGATGCAGTGTGCAGATGATGTTTAGTTGAGTTTCACACTTGAAACCTGTATGGTTTTGTGAATCAATGTCACCCTAATAAGTGCAATTAAAAAAAGAGTATACTAGACTTGAAATCAAGAGATCTGCATGATTAACTGACATTTTATGATGGGCATGAATGAAATAGCTGATCTGAGAAAGCAGGTGGAATACAGAAGTGGATCTGGTGAAGTTGTAATAGGGACAATAAGAGTTGAGAGTGGGTTGGTTTGGACCATGCAGTGGTAACAATCAATATGACATTTTTTACTGTGCTTCCACATTTCTCCAAAGGTTCCAGAGAATCAGGTAAGAATAACATATTCTTTGTCAATAAGCTGAAAAGATGCTTAGAAATTATTTAGTCAACTCTTGATTACATAGAAAACCTGAGGTCCATAGAAGCTAAAACAAATCACTGAAGTTGACAACATTGGAGACAAAATCAGAATTAGAATCTAACCATTCTGATTATTTATTAAACCATCAGTTATCAATACAGCTTGCATATTGAGGATTTTCTTCTTGGAACATTTTTTTAAGCCAGAACAATTTTGAAAATGTGCAGGAGGTACTGGATGTTTCAGATCTAGCTAAGCTCTGAACAGAAATCATTATACTTTTAGTCACTAATTTTGAGGTTGTTTGTTGCATAGACATTTTATCTATAACAATAGAGATAGGTGAGTAGTATATTTTCTACGCTTATTCTCTATCAATAACCTATTTCTAGTAAGAATTTCTATTTCTCTACCCCACTATCTTAATTTCATTTTATCCATCCTCTCTTCACCTGAGATATACATTGGGTAAAAATGGAAACATGACAAGTAGATGCCATTTCTCACTGATGAGATCACAGCAGGAAGAAGATTGGCCCTGCTACATCTAATTACCATAATCATTAGCCAGCACACAGGTGAGTAATCACAAGATGTTCATATTACTCAGACTTCTTCTTTCTCAGAATGTAGGGAGATTATGCTCAGCCATAAGTCACTGTTATTCTTCAACAAACCTTCTCTTTTTATAATTTTATTAAATATATGGGGTCTAATTTAGTAATAAAATTATATAGGTTTCACATGTACAATTCAATAAAGCATCATGTGTACATTGTATTGTATGTTCACCAGCCCAAATAAAGTCTCCTTCTATCACCATTTATTTCCTTTACACGCTTCTACCTACACCCATCACCTTTTCTCTCCTTAAATCATGATACTGTTGTCTATGTCAGTAGGCTTTTTTTTACCTTAATCCCGTTACTTTACTATTAATTCTGTTAGTCCTGACCTGAAGACATTTTTCTGTTGATTTTTAGATTGTTCCTTTTATCATTATGTAGTGTTCTTTTTTGTTTCTTAATATAGTCTTTGTTATATTTTTTTTATTTTTTATAACAAACACTTCTTTCTTATTAATTTAGTTTTGTTACAGATGTTTCTCCTTTTTTCCCCATTGACAAACACTTCCCCTGCTCCCCACCCCATCACCAGCTTTGTTGTCCATGTCCAACAGTTATACATACAAGCATATAAGTTCTGTGATTTATCTCTTTCCTCCCACACACTCCCTCATCTGAAGGTTGTCAGCCTGTACCTTGCTTAGACATATCTGGGTCTATCCTATTCCACAGATGGTTAAGGTCATTATATTCCATAAATAAGTGAGATTATGTGATATGTGTCTTTCTCTGCTTGGCTTGTTTCGCTTAAGATAATACTCTCCAGGTCCCTCCAGGTCTCTAATAGGACAAGAGATCTTTCTTTCTTACAGGTGCATAGTACTCCATTGTGTATATGTACCACAGCTTTTTTATCCATTCGTATACTGATGGACACTTGGGCTGTTTCCAGATCTTAGCTATTGTAAATAGTGCTGCTACCAACATGGGGGTACATATATTCTTTCTGATTTGTGTTTCAGGCTTCTTAGGGTATATTCCTAGAAGTAGGATCGCTGGGTCAAATGGAAGTTCAATTTTTAATTTTTTGAGGTAACATCATATTGTTTTCCATAGTGGCTGCACCAGTCTGCATTCCGACTAGCAGTGTACTAGAGTCCCCTTTTCTCCACACCCTCGCCAACACTTGTTGATTGATGATTTGTTAATGGCAGCCATTCTGACAGGTGTCAGGTGATACCTCATTGTTGTTTTAATTTGCATCTCTCTGATGATTAGTGATGTTGAGCATTTCCTCATATATCTCTTAGCCATTTGTATGTCCTGTTTGGAGAGGTGTCTATTTAGTTCCTCTGCCCATTTTTTTTATTGGGTTCTTTGTCTTCCCTTTGTTGAGTTGTATGAGCACTCTATATATATTGGAAATTAAACCCTTATCCGATATACCATTGGCAATTATTCTCTCCCATACAGTGAGTAGCCTTTCCGTTTTTATGATTGTATCTTTCGCTGTGCAGAAGCGTTTGAGTTTGATGTAGTCCCCTGTGTTCATTTTCTCCTTTGTTTCTGTTGCCTTAGGTGATGTATCAGTGAAAATTCTGCTGTATATGAAGTCTGAAATTTTGGTGACTACAGTTTCTTCTAGGATTTTTATGGATTCATGAGTCACATTTAAGTGTTTTATCCATTTTTAGTTTATTCTTGCATAGGGTGTAAATTGATGGTCTAGTTTTATTTTATTTTTTTTTGCATGTAGCTGTCCAATTTTCCCAGCACCTTTTATTAAAGAGGCTGTCTTTACTCCACTGTATGCTCTTGCCACCTTTGTCAAATATTAATTGAGCACATTGCCTCGGGTCCACTTCTGGGTTCTCTATTCTGTTCCACTGGTCTATATGTCTGTTCTTGTGCCAGTACCAGGCTCTTTTGATTACAGTGGCTTTGTAGTATAACCTGAAATCTGGTAATGTGATCCCTCCAACTTTGTTCATCTTTTTCAAATTGCTGTGGCTATTTGAGGTCTTCTTTTATTCCATATAAACTATTGAAGCATTTGTTCTAATTCTGTGAAGTATGTCATTGGTATTTTGATGGGGATTGCATTGAATCTATAAATTGTTTTGGGTAGAATGGAGATTTTAATGATGTTAATTCTTCCTATCCATGAACAGGGTATGTGCTTCCACTTTTTTATATATTCCTCTATTTTTTTTTCCCAATGACCTGTAGTTCTCTGTGAATAGGTCCTTTATATTTTGTTAAGTTTATTCCTAGGTATCTTAATTTTTTTGCCGCAATGTAAATGGAATTGTTTTCTTAGTTTCTCTTTCTGTGAGTTCATCATTGATGTATAAGAATGGCATCGATTTCTTTACGTTAATTTTGTATCCTGCTACTTTTCCTAATTCATTTATTAAGTCTAGTAAACTTTTGATGGAGTCTTTGGGGTTTTCTACGTATACTATCATGTCATCTGCGAATAATGACAGTTTCAGTTCCTCCTTTTCAATTTGGATCCTTTTAGTTTTTTCTTCCTGTCTGATTGCTGTGGCTAAGACGTCCAGTACTATGTTAAATAAGAGTGGTTAAAATAGGCATCCTTGCCTTGTTCCTATTCTTAAGGGGAATGCTTTTAGTTTTTGCCCATTGAGTATGACGTTGGCTGTACGTCTTTCATATATGGCCTTTATTATATCAAGATATGATCCCTCTATTCCAACATTGCTGAGTGTTTTTATCAGAAATGGATGCTGGATTTTGGCGAAGGCTTTCTCGGCATCTATTGATATGATCATGTGGTTTTTATACTTCATTTTATTTATGTGGTGTATCACGTTTATTGATTTGCAAATATTGTACCAGCCTTGCATACCCGGGATTAATGCCACTTGGTCATGGTGGATAATTTTTTGGGGGTATTGCTGGATCCGATTTGCTAGTATTTGGTTCAGGATTTTGGCATCTGTTTTCATCAGGGATATTGGCCTGTAGTTTTCTTTCTTTGTAGTGTCTTTTTCTGATTTTGGTATTACAATTATGCTGCTTTCATAAAATTAGTTTGGAAGTCTTCCTTCTTCTTGAATTTTTTGAAATAGTTTGAGTTAAATAGATGTTAGTTCTTCTTTGAATTTTTGGTAAAATTCCCCATGATGCCATCCTTGCCTAGGCTTTTGTTTTCTGGGAGAGTCTTGATTACATCTTCAATTTCTTCTGTTGTTATCAGTCTCTTCAAGTTCTCTATCTCTTCCTGGTCCAGTTTTGGGAGACTATGTGTTTCTAGAAATTTGACCATTTCGCTTAGATTTTCTAATTTGTTGCCATATAATTGTTCCTAGTAGTTGTTAACGATCCTTTGTATTTCTGTGGTGTCAGTTGTTACTTCTCCTCTTTCATTTCTGATTTTGTTTATTTGGGTTCTCTCTCTTTGTTTCTTGCTGAGTCTAGCTAAGGGTCCATCAATCTTGTTTATCTTTTCGAAAAAAACAGCTCTTTGTTTCATTGATCCTTTGAATTATTATTTTGGTTTTTATGTCATTTATTTCTGCTCTGATCTTTACTATTTCCTTCTATTTGCTCTGGGTTTTTCTTTTTGTTTGCTCTCTAGTTCTTTAAGTTGTGAGGTTAGATAATCTATTAGGAATTTTCTTGTTTGTTTGAGGTAGGCCTGTAGTGCTATGAACTTCCCTCTCAGAACTGCTTTCACTGCATCCCATAGATTTCGTGTTGTGTCTTTATTTTCATTGGTTTCCAGGAAGTTTTTGATTTCTTTCTTCATCTCCTCAGTAACCCATTCACTGATTAATAACATGATATGTAGCTTCCATGTGTTCAAATGTCTTTGCATGTTCTTGTTCCAATTGATTTCTAGTTTCATGCCATTGTGATCTGAGAAAATGCTTGATATGATTTCAGTCTTCTTGAACCTGTAGAGACTTAGTTTGTGCCCTAACATGTGGTCTATCTTTGAAAATGTCCCATGTGCAGTTGAGAAGAATGTGTATTCTGTAGTTTTGGGGTGTGATTCTCTGTAGATATCTGTTAACTCTGTTTGGTCTAGTGCTTCAAGTATAGTCTCTGTTTCCTTGCTAATTTTTTGTCTAGAGGATCTATCCAGTGATGTGAGTGGAGTGTTGAAGTCATCTACTATGATTGCATTGCTATCGATTTCTCCTTTGAAGTCCTATAGAATATTTTTAATATATTTTGGTGCTCCTATATTGGGTGCATATATGTTTATCAAGGTTATATCTTCTTGTTGGATAGATCATTTCATTAATATGTAGTGGCCTTCTTGGTCTCTAGTTATGGTCTTCATTTTGAAATCTTTTTTATCAGATATGAGTATTGCTACCCCCGCTTTTTTATTGCTTTCTGTTTGCTTGGAAGATTTTTTTCCATCCCTTCATTTACAACCTATGTGAGTCTTTGTAGTGAGGTAGGTCTCTTGTAAACAACATATAGATGAGTCATGCTTTCTTATCCAATCAGCTACTCTGTGTCTTTTCATGGGAGCATTCAATCCATTTACATTTAAGGTGATTATTGATATGTACTTATTTATTGCCATTTTTGTTTAGTGTGGTTATATTTTTCTTCATATTTCTTCTACTAATTACAGCAGTCTTTTTAACATTTCTTGCAGGACCTGTTTGGTGCTAATGTATTCCCTTGGCCTTTTTTCGTCTGTGAAGCTCTTTATTTGACCTTCTCTTTTGAATAACAGTCTTGCTGGGTAGAATAGTCTTAGATTCAGATCCTTGTTTCTCATGACCTTTATTACTTCATGCCATTCCCTTCTGTCCTGTAGTGTTTCTGTTGAGAAGTCGTCTGAGAGCCTTATGTGGTTTCCTTTGTATGTAACCTGTTGCTTATCTCTTGCTGTTTTTAGGATTCTCTGTTTGTCTTGAATTTTTGGCACTTTGATTACTGTGTGTCTTGGTGTGTGCCTGTTTGGGCTCTTCTTACTTGGGGCTCTCTGTGCTTCTTGAAGTTGAATGCCTTCTTCCTTCACCAAATTAGGAAAGTTTTCTGTCACTATTTCTTTGAATATATTCTGTAACGCTTGCTCATTTTTTTCAACTTCGGGGAATTTTATGATGTGAATGTTACTACGTTTCACAGTTGTCTTAAGCTGTTTTCCTGTTTTTTAATTTTTTTTCTTGATTTTCTGATTGGTTGATTTTTTCTACCCTATCCTCTGATTCACTGATCTGGTCCTCAGCTTCCTTTACTCTGGTATTTAGACTTTCCAAAGTGTTCTTTATTTCTGATATGTCATTCTTCATTTCTTCTTGGTGGTTTTTAATTTCCAACTGGTTGATTTTCAACATTTCTATGTCTTTACTCTTGGTGATCATGTCCTTACACATGCTGTTGAGCTTCCTCAATATCATGGCTCTGAATTCTAGTTCTGTTAACTTCCTTAACTCCACCTCATTTATCTCATCTTCAGTAGAGGTCTCTTATTCTTTCATTTGGCTTTTGTTCCTCTGTTTCAACATTTTGGCTATCACAGTGGGCTTTGGTGCCTGCCAAATTTTCCCTGTGGGTATTGATGTTCTGCTGTTTGTGGCTCCCTCTCCTGGGTTTAAATGAGCGAGGGAGGATCCACGTTAAACACCACTGTCAATTCTTACTGTCCTGATTAGAGATGCTAGCCCAGGGAATGGTTGTTATCCTCTAGCTTTTTTGCCTGGAGGTTATTAGTAGAGGTCACCTGAAGAACCTTGTTTTTGAGTTGAATGAAAAACTCCCTCAGGTGCTCATTGTAAGAGAATTTCCTGAGGGTGGGGTAGATGCTGGTTGTTAATTGGCCTCAATTAGCATTTCAATGGCCACCAGGTGGGTTTGAATCTCCCAGTGATGGGCCACTGCCTCTACTCAGGACCCTGGCAAGGAGTAAGATGACCACAGTTTTGCATGTCTGCAACTCAGCAAAAGCTCTGTGCACCCTCAAATCCTGAGTGTCCCCACACAGTTCCAGTCCAGTCTGTCCTCCCTCTGCTGGAGCCCAAGTTGAGTGGCTTCTGCTAATTTATCCTCTGTCCCGGGTTTGGGCTGTGGAGCTGCTTGGGACTTTATTCCAAGGGCGCTGCTCCCAGCTAGGGCTGTCGCCCTCAACCAAGGCTGCAGCAGCTCCCAGCTGAGGGTATAGCTCCTAGCCAAGGGTGCAGGTCCCAGCTGAGGCCACTGCAGCTCCCAGTCGAGGGTGCAGCCCCCAGCTGAGGGCGCAGCCCCCAACCCAGGCCACTGCGTACAGTGGGCTCCCGGCCCCCTCTCGCATCTTCGCAAGCTTACAAGGATTGAGTCAGTGTTCCAGGTTATGTGGTCCTCCAAGTTGCTTTTCAGTTGCCTTTTTCTGACTATTTATTTATTTTCTTTGTAATTCCAATTTGGTCCTGGGAGATGGTCTGTGTAGCTTCCGTTCACTCCGCTGCCATTTTTCCTGTCTCGAGTTTCTTCCTTTTTTACATTTGACAAAAATCAAACCACTGAATAAACAAAAACTTGTAAAATGGATGAAAGAGAAGTGGAACAATATCATTGGCCCTGTTTTAGGAAGACTAGTCTGGTAGGGCACCCTTTTTGGGAAATCATAATAGAACTAAGTTTCTAACTTCAATCAGATAATATAAAAGGGGATATGAGAGGTAAGAAGGCAAACTCCATTTAAGGTATAAACTTTCTTTAGGTTAACCTAGACAATCTTTTTTATATTAAGTTTTACCCACTCTGTGTTCAATGCTGACCCAGACAAAAGAGTACTAAAATCGAAAACCTAGGGGGAAAAGCAATGGAAATTTATTGAATTTGATAGTATACTTTCATTGGAAAGAGCAGAAAATTATTCTAAAATAACAGTAATAATAAAATAATTAAATTCACTTTGTCAGAGTTGAAAATTTAGTGAATTAACCTGTTGTGAGATTACTGTCTTAAAGAGATCCTCTAAAGTGGTATTTCTTTGAGTTAGTGCTGCTGTTTGATTCTGAGAGTGTAGAGTGGATCGGTTGGAAGTAGAGAAGAGGAGAAGAGGTGTCCTGGAGGAGAAGTTGGTCAAGTTTCTTTACTGTAGATACTACATGAGTCACATCCTTTACCACATATATGCCAACCCAAGTAGTGGAAAATGATATGGACTCGTTTGTAATTTAATAAATTGGATTCAGATGGGTTACTTCAAAAATATTTACCTATTGGCAAAGGCCTGGCATCCATATTTAGTTTCTACCCTCTTATGCCCAGGGAATTGGTACTGTGTAATTTGAATTAGCTTTTGTTCATTTTTTTGAAATATTTTTATATTTTCAAAATATTGCACAGATAGTACAGAGAATTCTTATATACACCACACTGTTTACCCTATTTCAATATCTTATATTTCAATGGTACATTTGTCACAGTTAATGAACCAATATCATAGAGTATTTACTTAAGCCCATACTTTATCCAAAATTTCTTTTTTTTTTTTTGTACCTAAAGTCCCTTTTCTGATCTAGAATATCATCCAAAATACTACATGACGTGTAGTCATCATGCTTCCTTATACTCCTTTTGTCTGTAGTAGTTTCTTAGAATTTTTTTCATAACTTTGACAGTTGTGAGGAATACTGACAACAGATTTTGTAGAATGTCCTTCAATTAAAATTTTTCTGATATTTTTCTCATGATTTGACTGTGGTTACAGGTTTTGAAAAATCACAGAGGCAAATTGTTATTCTCATCACATCATTCCAAGTATACAACTATCAACATGACTATTTACTGTTGACCTTGATCATCTGGCTGAAGTTGGTCAACTTTCTTTACTGTAAAACTATTCTTTTGCCCCTCCTTTTACATGCTGTATTCTGTGGAATCAAGTCACTAGATGTAGCCTATATTTAAGGAGTAAAAAATTATGCTCCATGTCCTTGAGGTGAAGTAGCTACATAAATTATTTGGAACTCTTCCACACAACAGATTTGTCTATTTTTCCTCTTCATTTATTTGTTTGCTTGTTTATTCATTCAGTCATTCACATATATGTGGACCCTGAAAAAGAAGAAACCTATTAAAAAGGGCTCCAGAGGAGGGCTCAAATTAAAGAAAAAAATAAATAAAACAGAGTCTAAACTTTATGAGGAAGCTTGCACTAAGCTGTCTGTCTCCTGCTTTGAGTGGCTTTCTTGCACTAACATTCTGTCTTCTAAACCAGCTCTTATAGACAGTTGCTGAAATTCTGTTTCAACCAATAGGACTGAGATTTTCTGTCAATTCAGAGCTGTGCAGCTATAACCACAATCACCATGTTCACCAACCAATCACAATGGCCCTGTTATGACCAATCAGGACAGTGCCGTTTGGACCAGTCAAACTGTGAGGGTTTGTAGCTCTCATTTGCATAAGGACAGACAAATCAGGGACCAGTGACAGGGATTTCTATCTAGATAACTCAGATCCTCTCTGGCTCCAGGAGTACAGTTTCCCTTTCCACCATACTGAAGACTGCATTTTCCTGGCTGGGGCTGGAGCTGAAACACAAAAGAGTAGAGCATAGCTAATTTGCACAGGGACAGAGCAGAGCATACCAGCACAGAGCAGAGAGAAGCAGACCTGAGTACTCAAGAGTGGAGCAGAGATGTCTACCTGAGGAAGGGCCTCTCCCAAGGCCACCTTTAGGCAGTGCTGTTCTACAGCTGCACTGCTTCATAATTGAGCTCTAACATTACTGAGCTGTTCCAAAGCCATGCTGTTTTCACAGCCATCCTGTATCGCAGTTGAGATGTTTGCACCAGATAAAGTTTTCTTCTTCAATCATCCCAGATTGGGTATTCCTGTCAGCGTTAAACTGGTGCCAGTGATCATCATTTAACATATATCATTATGGACTCATGAATATTTATTTTATACTTTGGGTTATAGTGTAACACTTCTTTATTTTGTTGCTCAAATTGTCCAGCCTTAGCCATTGGGAGCTGTTTTAGCAGATTCCTGTGTAACTTTGATATACCTCATCACTGTGGTTAGTTTTATTTGTTTGAACACTTTCTTACCCTCTATCACTACAACATGCCTCAACTTCATTTTGTGCATTCCCTGCCCCAGTCCTAGAATCTGTCATTTATCCAAAGAACCTTGGTTCCTTTCATTGAAGAGTAGTATTAGAAACCAAGAACTGAATTTCTAAATTTGTTTCACAGAAAACTTCAAATGAGTTTTTTTCAGGTTGACATGTTACTATCAGTATTTACATTACCTAGTTGTTTTCATATTTATTAAAAAATACACTTTCAAGATAAGTAGAGAAGTGGGAAAACAACTCATTGGATAACAATAAATAAAATATATTGATGATTTTAAGAAAAATTTTAATTTCACTTTAATATATCCAAACAAGAATTTGAAAAGTTGAATAAAGATAGAAGAGAAGAAGGGGGGAAAAGGATATTTGAGAATGGCAAGCTGATGTTTTATTAACTAAGTGACTGATTGATTTTACTAATATGTTGTTAGCCTATGCAGTATTCGAAAAAAAAATTAAACCCATTTTCTTCATTTGAAGGCAAATCCTGAACTCTCCATAAGGTAAAGAAGTGATGTTTCTATTTTTAAATTCTAGTGTCTCAATGGCAGCACTAGGACTTTTATAGGTTAGACTTAAGAGTTCCAAACTAGATGGAAAGGGCAAGAAGACATTTCTTTAACTGAGAATATATGTATTTGTCTTTAACAAATGTGTTGAATATATGGCTTATGAGTCAGCTTTATCTTTTTACAGGCAGTATAACCATATGCAAGTTATTTGGCCTCTCTAGACTCATTTTCTCATCTGAAGAAATGTAGGAAATATAATAACACATTGGTGAGGGCTAAAAAATAAAATGAAATGCATAAAAAGTTGAGAAAAATATGCCCAGCCAGTGTGGCTCAGTGGATTGAATGTTGTCCCATAAACTGAGATATCCAGGTTTGATTCCCAGTATGGGCACATGCCTGGGTTATGGGCTCGATTCTCAGTAGGAATACAGGAGGCAGTCCATTGATGTTTCTCTCTCACACAGATGTTTTTATCTCTCTCTGCCTTCCACTCACTCTCTCTTATAAAAAAAAAATCAATGAAAACATTTTATAAAAAGCTTAGCGAAGAGTGAAAAAAGGTGGCGGAGTGAATGGAAGCTACACAGACCATCTCTCAGGACCAAACTGGATTTACAATGAAAATAAAGACTAATCGTCAGGAAGGGGCAACCGAAAGGCAGCTTGGACGACCACATAACCAGGGACACTGACTCAATCCTGGTAGGCTTGCAAGGACATAAGAGGGGGCTGGGAGCCCACTGTTCACAGCAGCCTGGGCTGGGACCAGCACACTTGGCTGGGACCAGGGGACTCGGCTGGAAGCTGCTTTTGCCTCCTCGGCTATGTCCGGCAACCGAGACTGGGTCCTGTGGCCTCAGCTGGGTGCTACACCCTCGGCTGGTGCTGCAGCCTCGGCTGCCCTTGGCTGGGAGCAGCGCCCTCGAGTTAAAAGTCCCAGGCGGCTCCACGATGCAGAGTCCGGACAGAGGCTAAATTGGCAGCAGCCATTCACTTTGGGGCCGGCAGATGGAAGGCAGACTGGACTGCAACTGTGTGGGGACACTCAGAATTCGGAGGGTGCTCAGAGCTTTTGCTGAGTGCAGCCACGCAGGACTGTGGTCATCTTACTCCTTCCAAGGGCCCTGGGGAGAGGGGGTGGCACCTCCCTCGGCAATTTAACCCCACCTAGTGGCCATTGACATGCTAATTGAGGACCATTAACAACCAGCATCTGCCCCACCCTCAGGAAATATTTTTACACTGAGCACCTGAGGGAATTTTTCATTCTACTCAGAAACCAAGGTTCTTCAGGTGAACTCTAATAATAGCCTCCAGGCAAAAAAAGCAAGAGGATAACTACCATGCCCTGAGCTAGCAACTCTACCCAGGAAAGTTAAGACTTGACAGAGGTGTAAGACTTCACAGTGGTGTTTCAAGTGGGTCTGCCCTGCCTCATTCAAACCCAGGAGAGGGACCCACAAAGAGCAGAACACCAACACCCAAAGGGAAAATTTGGAAGACACCAAAGCCCACTGTGATAGCCAAAATGGTGAAAAACAGAAACAAAAGCCAAATAAAAGAACAAGAGACCTCTACCGAAGATGACATAAATGAGGTGCAGTTAAGCAAGTTAACAGAACTAGAATTCAGAGCCATGATCTTGAGGAAGCTCAATAGCATGTGTAAGGACATAGAGATGCTGAAAATAATGCAATTGAAAATTAAAAACCACCCAGAAAAGATAAAAAAATGACATCTCAGAAATGAAAACCACGTTGGAAGGTCTAAAAAGCAGAGTAGAGGAAGCTGAGGACCGGATCAGTGAATTAGAAGACAAGGTAGAAAAAATCAACCAAAAGGAAAAAAACAATTAAAAAATAGGAAGACAGCTTAAGAGAGCTGTGGGACAAATGGAAACGGAATAATATTCGCATCATAGGAGTCCCCGAAGAAGAAGAAAATGAGCAAGGGTTAGACAATATATTCAAAGAAATAATGACAGAAAACTTTCCTAATTTGGTGAAGGAAGAAGGCATTCAACTTCAAGAAGCACAGAGAGCCCCAAGTAAGACGAGCCCAAACAGGCCCACACCAGGACACATAGTAATCAAAATGCCAAAAATTAAAGACAAAGAGATAATCCTGAAAGCAGCAAGAGATAAGCAGCAGGTTACCTACAAAGGAAACCCCATAAGGCTCTCAGCTGACTTCTCACAAGAAACACTACAGGCCAGAAGGGAATGTCATGACTCACATAGATTGAAAGTGAAGAGATGTAAAAAAATCTTCTAAGCAAACAGAAAGCAATAAAAAAGCAGGCTAGCAATACTTATATCTGATAAAATAGATTTCAAAATGAAGGCCATAACTAGAGAAGGTCATGAAAAACAAGGATCTGAATCCAAGACTTCTCTACCCAGCAAGGCTATCATTCAAAATAGAAGGTCAAATAAAGAGCTTTTCAGACAAAAAAAGGCTAAGGGAATACATTAGCACCAAACCAGCACTGCAAGCAATATTAAAAGGACTGCTGTAATTAGCAGGAGAAATGGGAAGAAAAACAGAACCACACTAAACAAAAATGGCAATAAATACATACATATCAATAATCACCTTAAATGTAAATGGATTGAATGCTCCCATAAAAAGACACAGAGCATCTGATTGGATAAGAAAGCATGACTCATCTATATGTTGTTTACAAGAGACCCACATCAAAACTAAATACATACATATCAATAATCACCTTAAATGTAAATGGATTGAATGCTCCCATAAAAAGACACAGAGCATCTGATTGGATAAGAAAGCATGACTCATCTATATGTTGTTTACAAGAGACCCACATCACAACAATAGACTCACATAGATTGAAAGTGAAGAGATGTAAAAAAATCTTCTAAGCAAACAGAAAGCAATAAAAAAGCAGGCTAGCAATACTTATATCTGATAAAATAGATTTCAAAATGAAGGCCATAACTAGAGAAAAAGAAGGCCACTCCATAATATTGAAAGGATATATGCAACAGGAAAATATAGCCTTGATAAACATATATGCACCCAATATAGGAGTACCAAAATATATTAAAAATCTTCTGGAGGACTTCCAAGGAGAAATAGATAGCAATAAAATCATAGGAGGGGACTTCAACACCCTGCTGACATCACTAGATAAATCCTCTAGACAAAAAATTAGCAAGGAAACAGAGACTCTAAAGGAAGCACTGGACCAAATGGATTTAATAGATATCTACAGAGAATCAAACCCAAAAGTACAGAAATCACATTCTTCTCAAGTGCACATGGGACATTCTCAAAGATAGACCGCATGTTAGGGCAAAAAACTAAGTCTCTACAAGTTCAAGAAGACTAAAATCATATCAAGCATCTTCTCAGATCACAATGGCATGAAACTAGAAATCAATTGCAAGAAGAACATACAAAAACATTTGAACACATGGATGCTAAATAGCATGTTATTATACAATGAATGGGTCACCGAGGAGATCAAGGAAGAAATCAAAAACTTCCTGGAAACCAATGAAAATGAAGACACACCAACACAAAATCTAAGGGATGCAGCAAAAGCAGTTCTGAGAGGGAATTTCATAGCACTACAGGCCTACCTCAAACAAACAAGAAATATCTCTAATAGACTATCTACCCTCACGACTTAATGAACTAGAGGGCAAACAAAAAGAAAACCCCAGGGCAAGTAGAAAGAAGTAAATTGTAAAGATCAGAGCAGATATAAACGACGTAGAGGGCAAAAAAACAATTCAAAGGATCAATGAAACAAAGAGCTGGTTTTTCAAAAAGATAAACAAGATTGATGGACCCTTAGCTAGACTCACCAAGAAACAAAGAGAGAGAACCTAAATACACAAAATCAGAAATAAAATAGGAGAAGTTACAACTGACACCACAGAAATACAAAAGATCGTTAACAACAACTATGAACAATTATATGGCAACAAATTCGACAATCTAAGTGAAATGGTCAAATTTCTAGAAACACATAGTCTCCCAAACCTGGACCAGGAAGAGATAGAGAATTTGAAGAGACTGATACCAACAGAAGAAATTGAAGATGTAATCAAGTCTCTCCCAGCAAACAAAAGCCCAGGCCCGGGATGGCTTCACAGGGGAGTTTTACCGAACATTCAAAGAAGAATCAAAAAATTCAAGAAGGAAGACTTCCAAACTCATTTTATGAAGCCAGCATAATTCTAATTCCCAAACCAGAAAAAGACACTACAATGAAAAAAAACTGGCCAATATCCCTGATGAATATAGATGCCAAAATGATGAACAAAATACTAGCAAATCGGATCCAGCAAGGGTGTGGAGAAAAGGGGACTCTAATGCACTGGTGATGGGAATGCAGACTGGTGCAGCCACTATGGGAAACAATATGGTGTTACCTCAAAAAAATTAAAAATTGAACTTCCATTTGACCCAGTGATCCCACTTCTAGGAATATACCCTAAGAAGCCTGAAACACCAATCAGAAAGAATATATGTACCCCCATGTTCATAGCAGCACTATTTACAATAGCTAAGATCTGGAAACTGTCCAATTGTCCATCAGTAGACGAATAAATAAAAACGCAGTGGTACATATACACAATGGAGTACTACGCAACTGTAAGAAATAAAGATCTCTTATTCTTTGAGACTACATGGAGGGACCTGGGAAGTATCATCCTAAGTGAAACAAGCCAAACAGAGAAAGACAAGATTCATATGATCTCACTTATTTGTGGAATATAATGAACATAACAGTCTGAGGAATGGGGTAGTCCCAGAGATGCGGAAGTGGGATACAGACTGACAATCCCCAGAAGATAGGGTTGTGGGGGAGAGATAAACCAAAGAACTTATATGCATGTATGCCAGAACAGTGGACATGTACAACAATCTGGGTACAGGGCATGGAGGGAGGGGGAAAATCAGTGGGGGGGGAAAGGAGATACATCTGTAACAAAAATTAATTAATAAAAAATAAATACATTTTTAAAAAGCTTAGCAAAATACATAGAATAAAGTAAATGGTAATAGATGCTTATTATATTTCAATGAATGGAGGGAGGCCTTTGGGCCAACTGGCCTGAAGGTATACCAGAATATTATAGTACATACTCAAAGTACTATGGTAGGAGACTTCAGTATAAGTGAGATGAAGCCAAACCCTCTGTTTTTTGTCCAATATGAAGTCCCTTTTAGGTGGGAGGAGTGGTGTGTAAGGAGAATGCACCTTAGAAAAATCACATTTCACAGTGTGGTCAAAACATTTCTAAAATAATCAGGATTCTGACTTGAAAGTCTGTATACTGACTTAGTACCTTCTTTTTTTTTTCCCTTCAGAAATAGAACAGATTCTCAAGATAAGTTTATTTCTTTCACTTGTCTGATACAATCTCCCTAGGGATACATTTTCACAGTCTGGAAGCATACACGTTACTGCACTGCAATAGGTTTGGGAAAGGGTGAAAGGAAAGAAAGAGGTGATTGGTCATTAACTACTTGATTGATTCCAAATAACCATAGTGTACTGCTGTTAGTGTTCCAGCATGTGTTCATTAAAAAGATGATTATGTTCTTTATGACAAAGGTAATTTTAGTTTGAATATTGCAATAAAGCGTTTGTGCAATTCTCTCTCCTCTTGAAAACTACCTTAGGTGAGATGTCTTACTGGGTTATGAACTACAGAAAAATGGTATTTAATATTTAATAATAGGGAGGCTGTAGCTTTTAAGGACATGCTATCATCTTCTCAAAATGCAGGCCCTATAACCCCAGAAACCAAATAACACTTGGCTGCTAGTCTTTCTCTTTTTCTTTTTAAAGTATTTCTGTAAAATTGTCCCCATAATACACTGCCCTGAAATAAGGTGAAATGAAAGGAGCATGATCTAGGAGTAATAGAGCTAATCTCTATTCTAACAATACCATAACCTTGCAATTTGGGTAAATTACTTCTCTAGATATGGTTTTCTAATTTTGAAAAGCTGTGGTCAGGACTAACACCCCAGACTAATAAGTGCTAACTCCAAATCCATTCTTCTTTTCAATATGTCACCCTGCTACTATTTTATATGTATGAAAATTTTTGCTCTTTCATCCAAAGTTCTTCATTTTCTCCTCTGTTATAGCTCTAGTCATGCATAGACAGTAGTATAGTTATTTACATATGACAAGGATATTTTTTACTTGCCCTGATATTCCTACCATTTTGCGTAGTACCCAATATATCCAATATATTGTAAATGTTTAGTTATTGCACGTTGAATTGATGACCCTTATGTTTTTAACTTTTGCCTGATATTTTTTGTGTGGTTACTCCCACCAAGAGTGTAATATGCATTATGGCTCTCCATACACACAAGGATGCTTGATTCTCTCTCCGTCACTAATCATCAGCCATTTTGGCAATACTCTGCTTGAGTAACCCTTGTTTCTTCAGGTAACACCACATGAATCTGGGGAGGACTTGTATTCACATACATTAGAATAGCAATGATAATGAGAATACTTACTGGATTACAGCACCCCACCAGAAGAGTTGCTTGGAACACAAATCATCCTCTCCCCAAGTTCCCTCTTTTTCCTCAGATGATTCAGTATAGGCTTGTGACCTCTTGTTGGCCATTGCAATTACTCTATCGCATCTGTTGTTGTCACATCTTTCTGGCTTTTGGGGGCTTTAATTATCAGGTACTGTACTATGGCTTGTTATTACCTTCACTACCAGTATGGGCCCAGTCTCTGTGCCAACCACTTCACAATGCACACACAAACACACACCACACACATTGATTATGTTCTAATTTGGGAGGATTTATACCACTATTATCACAGCTTTTTTTTATTTAAGGGTTTACTATCCCAATTTTATACATAGCTCACTCTCCTATGACACATAGATCAGCTCTCTCAGCACAATTTAAGAGGTTTGAGGATGCCATCTGATACTTCACCCAAAGCTGGTATCCCTTGCAAGTAGCCAAGTATTAAACCTGAGTATATCCATTACTCCTTACTTCAAAGTGTCAACCGCTTTTCTCAGTACCCTCACTGCTAGTGCTCACTTTTGAGACTTAAACCCAAGGTCCAAGGATGAGACCAACAATCCAAAGTTTCTCACAGTCTCTTTTCCTGTGACTCATTAGAATCTTACTCAAACGGACATATATTGCTCTGCCTTGGCATAAACAGTGTCTAGAGTCTGGGATGCACGTCTTCTCTCCAATCCTACACTCTCCAAAACATTCTCTGACAGAAGTTTTTCACCTTCCCTAAAGCACCTCATAAAATAATTACACAGTACATATTTTCAAAAACTTAAGCTCAGATTTGTAGTTACATTTTTATCAAAGAATATTTTTAAAGGTTTTAAGCTATTTCAATGCAACCCAAAATGTCAAAAACATTTTCCATGTTTTAAAAAAATACTCACAATGTTTATATGCATTTAAAAAATAAAAACCTTAGTGTTGGATATTAAAGATATACATATATTTCTGCCATTTTATCTGAAACAAACTTCTATTTTCACCTTCCAACTATCAATCCTTGGTCTCAGTCCCTTTACTTCTTAATTGAAGATTTTATTATGACCTTATTCTAGAAGTCAGGGAAACCACTTGTAAGCCAAAGAAATCTGAATGATTCACATGTAACACGTCATCATGATGAAAATTTCTGGCAAATGCTAGAGGAAAGCCTCAGTAAACAAGATATGAAAAACTTAGTTAAGTAGAAGTTCCATTACTGGTCTCATTGTGCTCCTACAAGCAACTGTTGGGAGTATTTTCTAAATTATTTTTTGTTTATCTCCCTTTATTTTCTGTGACATAGAAATGCACAGGGCCCAACCCTGACCAACAGCACTATACACCAAACAGAGCAGTCTCTGTTTCTGCCTCAGTAGGCATGAAGAGGGGAAAAGATGGCTGGTAAAACAAATGGCTCTTCGATGCATGCTGAACCACCTGCCTAAAGAAGGAAGGAGAAATATATATATATATATATATATATATATATATATATATATAGAGAGAGAGAGAGAGAGAGAGAGAGAGAGAGAGAGAAATATATATATGTATCTCAATGTTGAACTCTCTCTCCCTGTCCCTTCCTCTCTCTCTAAAATTAATTTTATATATACACACACCACATCTTTATCTACACAAGTTTACCCCACTATTGGAAAGTAGAGTTCCTATTAAAATTTTGTAAGTCAAATTGCATAAATAGAAGGGTGTCCCTTGCTTTCCAAAAGTTCATGCTATGCCATTTCACTTTTATGAAACACCTACATTAATACTGTGATGGCTTTTTTTTTTTTTAAGCAAAAAAAAAAAAATCTTTTTGGATTTCTTTTGGTTACTGAAAACAGGTACTGTACTAATGTAGGTCTTTCGCAAAAGTAAAGTGGAGTAATGTGAAACTCGAAATGCGACAATACCTATTTCCAAATAATTATTCATACAACAGACATTTGTATCACCAGAATATTTCTGGAAAGAAAACCCACCCTTTTCCAAGACGCTGATTCCAGTGTTTTTCAGTGTTGGGTGGTCTCTAATATATCATAAAAATGATGATATTTATCATCTAATGGTTATTACTGTGTCTAGTATTTTTACTGTAGCATGTTTGCTGTAGATATCTTTTGCTGCAAACATTTTCATCACATAACCAATTGTTTATGAGGCAATTTAACCCTGGCTGGTGAAGCTCAGCTGGTTGAGCCAGTCCCATGCACCAAAAGGTCACTGGTTCAATTCCCAGTTGGGACCCATGCCCAAAATGTGAGCTTGATCCCCAGTAGGAGACGTGCAGGAAGCAGCTGATCAATGTTGAACTCTCTCTCCCTGTCCCTTCCTCTCTCTCTAAAATTAATTTTAAAACATATAAAAATAATAAAAATGAATAACAAAATTTAAAAAATTTGTTCCAAATACAAAATAGTTGAATGCATTTAAAATGTGTGTAGATAGCCCTGGCCAGTTTGGTTCAGTGGTTAGAGCGTTGGCCTGTGGACCAGACAGTCCTGGGTTCGGTTCCCACTAAGGGCACGTACCTTGGTTACAGTTTGTCCCCAGCCCCGGTTGGGGTCGTGTGGGACAAACGATGTTTGGATGTTTCTCTCTCACGTCGACATTTCTCTCTCTCTCTTCCTCCCTTTTTCCTTCCCGCTCTATCTGAAGATAAATGCAAAAAAATATCCTCAGTTGAGGATAAAAAAAAAATGTGTAGATTGATGGCAGTATAGCAAATAATTGCTTTTATTTTGTGTTGTCTTTTTTCAATGGGGAATATAGGTTCAACTCTGAACCCTCAAAGAGGTCTCCTGTGCCTCTCTTCTTTCGATGTAGTGTATTTCAAAATAAGAAATCAACTAACCCTTGAGGTAAAAACCACTGTCATCTGAAATAAATACTATTTTTAGACAACCACTATTTATTTTCTCCACCAATTTGTCAATGGAGAAATTAAACCAAATGAACAAAAACAAACTGTCAATCAGTTATTTTATTGGCTAGTTACATGCTTATGCTAATCACTATAATCATTTAATTCATACAATGGCCCTGTGGGACAATTATTATCATTTCTATTTTTCATTACAGGAATCTGTTGCTTAGAAACATAAAAAAAAAAAATTGTATGAGGTCATACAATCAGTAAACAAAGTATCCAGTAATAAAACTAAAGTGTTTCTGGTTCCAAAAACCTAAACTTTAAACCTATAGCAACATTCTCAAACTCCACATCATCTGGTTTAAAAAGTGCACTATTTACAATAACTAAAATCTGGAAACAGCCCAAGTGTCCATCAATAGATGAGTGGATAAAAAAGCTATGGACATTTACACAATGGAATACTATGTAGCTGTAAGGAAGAAAGATATCTTGCCCTTTGAGACAACATACAGGGACCTGGAGAGTGTTATGCTAAGCAAAATAAGTCAATCAGAGAAAGACAAAAATCACATAATATCACTTATTTGTGGACTATAATGAACAAAATAAGCTGATGAACAAAATAGACCCAGAGACATGGAAGTAGGGTACAGACTGACAAACCTCAGAAGAGGGGTTTGGGGGAGGGAAGAGATAAACCACAGAACTTGTATGCATATATGCATAACCAATGGACATAAACAACAATATTGTGAAGGGGGATAGGAGCAGGGAGGAGAAACATCTGTAACAAAAAATTAATTAATTAAGAAAAATAATGTTGTGATGTTTCATGATGACAAATTATTACTAGAGTTAGTGAAGTGATCACATTGTAAGGTATAAATTATGTTGAATCACTATATTGTACACCTGTGGATAATATAACCAATATATTATTTTATAGCAAATATACTTATATGAAAATAAAATTTTTAATGTGCAAATTATCAGATCCAACTCCAAATCTACTGAACTAGAAATTATAGGGGAGAGGCCTAGAAATCTCTTTTTTAAAAAGTCCACAAGCAGGAGAAGGAAAAATGACAGTGGAGTGAATGGAGCTACACAGACCATCTACCAGGACAAAACTGGATTTACAACAAAAATAAAGGCAAATCTTCAGGAAGGGGCAACCAAAAGACACCTTGAAGGACCACATAACCAGGGACACCAACTCAATTCTGGTAGGCTTGCGAGGACACGAGAGAGGGCCGGGAGCCCACGGTCCGCAGCGGCTAGGGCGGGGACCAGGGGACTCAGCAGGAAGTTCCTGCTACCGCCTCGGCTGTGACCCACCTGAGTCCTGCGAACTCTGCGTACTAAGCCCTCGGCTGGTGCCGCACAGACTCGCTGGGACCAGGGGACTCTGTTGGAAGCTGCTGCAACCTCGGCAGTGTCCCGCTACCACGGCTCAGTCCTGAGGTTTCTGCTGAGTGCAACACACTCGGCTGGTGCCACAACCACGGCCGCCCTTGGCTAGAAGCACCGCCATTGGGTTAAAAGTCCCAGGTGGGTACACGACACAGAGTCTAGACAGAGGCTAAATTGGCAGCAGCCACTCACATTGGGCTCTGGCAGAGGGAAGGCAGACTGGACTGGAACTGTGTGGGGAAACTCAGGTTTTGGAGGGTGCTAAGAGCTTTCGCTGAGTGCAGCCACACAGGACTGTGGTCATTTCACATCTTCCCAGGGCCCTGGGGAGAGGCAGAGGCCCCTCCCTCAGAGATTCAACCCCACCTGGTGGCCACTGAAATGCTAATTGAGAGCCATTAACAACCAGAAGCTGCCCCACTCTCCGGAAATCCTCTTACACTGAGCAACTAAGGGAGTTTTTCAGGAAACTCAGAAACCAAGGGTCTTCAGGTGACCTCTACTAATAACCTCCAGGCAAAAGAAAGCTAGAGGATAACTACCATTCCCTGGGCAAGTAACACTAACCAGAAAAGCTAAGACTTGACGGTGGTGTTTAAAGTGGGTCCTCTCTGGTTCATCCAAACCCTGGAGAGGGACCCACAAACAGCAGAACACCAACACCCACAGGGAAAATTTGGCAGACTCTAAAGCCCACTGTGATAGCCACAATGGTGAAAAACAGAAACAAAAGCCAAATGAAAAAACAAAAGACCTCTACGGAAGATGAGATAAATGAGGTGCGGTTAAGCAAGTTAACAGAACTAGAATTTAGAGTCATGATGTTGAGGAATCTCAACAGCATGTGTAAGGATATGACCACCATGAGTAAAGACATAGAAATGTTGAAAATCAACCAGTTGGAAATTAAAAACCAACAGGAAGAAATGAAGAATGATATATCAGAAATGAAAAACACATTGGAAGGTCTAAAAAGCAGAGTAGGGGAAGCTGAGAACCACATAAGTGAATTAGACGACAGGCTAGAAAAAATCAACCAATCAGAAAACCAAAAGGAAAAAAAAAAAAAAAACGATTAAAAAACAGGAAGACAGCTTAAGAGAGTGTGGGACAACTGGAAATGGAATAATATTCACATCATAGGAGTCCCGGAAGAAGAAGAAATATATTGAATATAGAGAATATATTCAAAGAAATATATTGAATATAGAGAATATATTCAAAGAAATAATAACAGAATACTTCCCAAATTTAGTGAAGGTAAAAGGCATTATAGTTCAAGAAGCACAGAGAGCCCCAAGTAAGAAGAACCCAAACAGGCCCACACCAAGACTCATAGTAATCACACTGCCAAAAATTAAAGACAAAGAGAGAATCCTAAAAGCAGCAAGAGATAAGCAACAGGTTACCTCCAAAGAAACCCCATAAGGCTATCAGCTGACTTCTCACAAGAAACACTACAGGCCAGAAGGGAATGGCATGAAGTAATCAAGGTCATGAAAAACAAGGATCTGAATCCAAGACTACTCTACCCAGCAAGGCTATCATTCAAAAGAGAAGGTCAAATAAAGAGCTTCCCAGACAAAAAAAGACTAAGGGAATACATTAGCAACAAACCAGCACTGCAAGAAATGTTAAAAAAACTGCTGTAATTACCAGGAGAAATGGGAAGGAAAATAGAACCACACTAAACAAAAATGACAATAAATAAGTACATATCAATAATCACCTTAAATGTAAATGGATTGAATGCTCCCATAAAAAGACACAGAGTAGCTGACTGGATAAGAAAGCATGACTCATCTATATGTTGTTTACAAGAGACCCAACTCACAACAAAAGACTCACATAAATTGAAAGTGAAGGGATGGAAAAAAATCTTCCAAGCAAACTGAAAAGAAAAAAAAAGCTGGGGTAGCAATACTCATATCTGATAAAATAGATTTCAGAATGAAGGGTATAATTAGAGAAAAAGAAGGCCACTACATAATATTGAAAGGATCTATCCAACAGGAAGATATAAACTTGATAAACATATATGCACCCAATATAGGAGCACCAAAATATATTAAATAACTTCTGGATGACTTCAAAGGAGAAATTGATAGCAATACAATCATAGCAGGGGACTTCAACACCCCGCTGACATCACTGGATAGATCATCTGGACAAAAAATTAGCAAGGAAACAGAGACTCTAAATGAAGCACTACACCAAATAGATTTAATAGATATCTACAGAGAATTAAACCCCAAAAGTACAGAATTCACATTTTTCTCAAGTGCACATGGGACATTCTGAAAGATAGACCACATGTTAGGGCTCAAACTAAGTGTCTACGAGTTCAAGAAGAATGAAATCATATCAAGCATCTTCTAAGATCACAATGGCATGAAACTAGAAATCAACTGCAAGAAGAACACACAAAAACATTTGAACGCACGGAAGCTAAATAGCATGTTATTAAACAATAAATGGGTCACCGAGGAGATCAAGGAAGAAATCAAAAACTTCCTGGAAACCAACGAAAATGAAGACACAACAACACAAAATCTAAGGGATGAAGCGAAAGCAGTTCTGAGAGGGAAGTTCATAGCACTACAGGCCTACCTCAAAAAAAAGAAAAATCTCTAATTGATTATCTAACCTCACAACTTAAAGAATTAGAGAGCAAACAAAAAGAAAACCCCAGAGCAAGTAGAAGGAAGGATATAGTAAAGATCAGAGAAGAAATAAATGGCATAGAGACCAAAAAAACAATTCAAAGGATCAATAAATCAAAGAGCTGGTTTTTCAAAAAAATAAACAAGATTAATGGACCCTTAGCTAGACTCACCAAGAAACAAAGAGAGAGAACCCAAATACACAAAAACAGAAATGAAAGAGGAGATGTAACAACTGACACCACAGAAATACAAAAGATTGTTAACAAGTACTATGAACAATTATATGCCAATAAATTCAACAATCTAAGCGAAATGGACAAATTTCTAGAAACATATTGTCTCCCAAAACTGGATCAAGAAGAGATAGAAAACTTGAACAGACCAATAACAACAGAAGACATTGAAGATGTAATCAAGAATCTCCCTGCAAACAAAAGCCCAGGCCTGGAAAGTTTCACGGGGGAGTTTTACTGAACATTCAAAGAAGAACTAATAACCATTCTCCTCAAATTATTTAAAAAAATTCAAGAAGAAGGAAGACTTCCAAACTCCTTTAATGAAGCCAGCATAATTCTAATTCGAAAACCAGAAAAAGACACTACAATGAAAGAAAACTACAGGCCAATATCTCTGATGAAAACAGATGCCAAAATCCTGAACAAAAAACTAGCAAATCAGATCCAGCAATAGACCAAAAAAATTATCCACCATTACCAAGTGGGATTCATCCCAGGGATGCAAGGCTGGTACAATATTCACAAGTCCATAAATGTGATACACCACATAAATAAAATCAAGAATAAAAATCACATGATAATATCAATAGATGCTGAAAAAGCCTTCGACAAAATCCAGCATCCGTTTCTGATAAAAACACTCAGCAGTGTGGGAATAGAGGAATCATATCTAGACATAATAAAGGCCATATATGAAAGACCTACAGCCAACGTCATACTCAATGGGCAAAAACTAAAAGCATTCCCCTTAAGAACAGGAACAAGGCAAGGATGCCCATTTTAACCACTCTTATTTAACATAGTACTGGACGTCTTAGCCACAGCAATCAGACAGGAAGAAAAAACTAAAAGGATCCAAATTGGGAAGGAGGAACTGAAACTGTCATTATTCGCAGATGACATGATAGTATACGTAGAAAACCCCAAAGACTCCATCAAAAGTTTACTAGACTTAATAAATGAATTAGGAAAAGTAGCAGGATACAAAATTAACGTAAAGAAATCGATGCCATTCTTATACATCAATGATGAACTCACAGAAAGAGAAACTAAGAAAATAATTCCATTTACCATTGCGGCAAAAAAATTAAGATACCTAGGAATAAACTAAGAAGAAATAAAGGACCTATTCGCAGCAAACTACAGGTCATTGAAAAAAGATATAGAGCAAGATATGAAAAGGTGGAAGCACATACCCTGATTATGGATTGGGAGAATTAACATAATTAAAATGTACATATTACCCAAAGCAATCTATAGATTCAATGCAATCCCCATCAAAATACCAATGGCATACTTCACAGACTTAGAACAATTATTTCAAAAGTTCATATGGAACCAAAAACGGCCTTGAATAGCCACAGCAATCTTGAAAATGAAGAACAACGTTGGAGGGATCACATTACCCGATTTCAGGTTATACTACAAAGCCACTGTAATCAAAACAGCCTGGTACTAGTACAAGAACAGGCATATAGACCAGTGGAACAGAACAGAGAACCCAGAAATGGACCCAACACAATATGCTCAATTAATATTTAACAAAGGTGGCAAGAGCATACAGTTGAGTAAGGACAGCCTCTGTAATAAATGGTACTGGGAAAATTGGACAGCTACTTGCTGAAAAATGAAACTAGACCACCAACTTACACCCTACACAAGAATAAACTCAAAATGCATAAAAGACTTAAATGTAACTCATGAATCCATAAAAATCCTAGAAGAGACTGTAGGCAATAAAATTTCAGACATCATACGCAGCAGAATTTTTACTGACATATCACCTAAGGCAATAGAAACAAAGGAGAAAATGAACACATGGGACTACATCAAACTCAAAAGCTTCTGCACAGCAAAAGATACAATCATCAAAACGGAAAGGCTACCCACTGTATGGGAGAGCATAATTGCCAATGATATATCTGATAAGGGGTTAATTTCCAACACATATAGAGTGCTTATACAACTTCACAAAAGGAAGACAAAGAATCCAATTAAAAAATGGGCAGAGGAACTAAATAGACACCTCTCCAAACAGAACATACAAATCGCTAAGAAACCTGAAGAAATGTTCGTCATCACTAATCATCAGAGAGATGCAAATTAAAACAACAATGAAGTATCACCTCATATCTGTCAGAATGGCTGTCATCAACAAATCATCAAACAACAAGTGTTGATGAGGGTGTGGAGAAAAGGGGACTCTGGTGCACTGCTGGTGGGAATGCAGACGGGTGCAGGCACTATGGAAAACAATATGGTGTTACCTCAAAAAATTAAAAATTGAACTTCCATTTGACCCAGTGATCCCACTTAGGAATATACCCTGAGAAGCCTAAAGCACCAATCAGAAAGAATATATGTACCCCCATGTTTGAAGCAGCACTATTTACAATAGCTAAGATCTGGAAACCACCCAAGTGTCCATCAGTAGACGAATGAATAAAAAAGCTGTGGTATATATACACAATGGAGTACTACGCAGCTGTAAGAAAGAAAGATCTCTTATCCTTTCAGACTACATGGAGGGACCTGGAAAGTATCATCCTAAGTGAAACAAGCCAAACAGAGAAAGACAAGTTTCATATGATCTCACTTATTTGTGGAATATAATGAACATAACAGTCTGAGGAATGGGGTAGTCCCAGAGATATGGAAGTGGGGTACAGACTGACAATCCCCTAAAGAGGGGGGTGGTGGGGGAGAGATTAACCACAGAACTTATATGCATGTATGCATGAACAGTGGACATGGACAACAAACCGGGGAAAGGGTAGGGAGGGAGGGGGATGGGGGACTCAGTGGGGGAAAAAGGAGAAACATCTATAACAAAAATTAATTAAAATAAATAAATAAAAATAAAATAAAAGGTCCACAAGCAGATTCCAATGCATGCTGAGGTTTGAGAACCAATATTTTCAACTACTCTTTAATAAAATTTAGCATTATACATTGATTAGGCTAGTCATATGAAATTAACATGTATTATCAAAATTAAGTTTAAATAATAAAATCATTGGTAAATTTTAAATAGATTTATTGAAGTATAATTGTCATATATTGAACTGAAAATATTTCAAGTGTATAATTTAAAAGTTTTGACATGTTTATATACCTATAAAAGTACTACTATAATCAAGGTATTAAACTTATTTATCACTCCCTATGTTTCCTAATGCTTCTTGTTAATCCCTCACTTGCACCACTGCTCAATCACTTTCTCCACAACTACTCATCTGCTTTCCATCACTACAGATTACTTTGCATTGTCTAGAGTATTATACAAATGGAGTCATACAATAAATATTATTTTTGTCTGATAACTTTCTGTCAATATAATTACTTTGAGGTTTACCCAGTTTATCTGTATTAATATTTTATTTCTTTTGGTGCAGAGTAGTGTTTTAAAAATTAACATTTCACAATTTGTTTATCTATTCACCTGTTAATGTACATTTTGGTTGTTTCCAGTTTGGAGCTATTATGAGTAAAACTGCTATGAACGTTTATGTGCAAGTCTATGTATGAAAGTGGCTTTCTTGGCTAGATCTTATGGTAGGTGTATGTTTAACTTTTTAGGAAACTGCTAACATGTTTTCTAAAACGGTACTACAATTTTACATTCTTTTTTCCCCCCAATTTTTATTAATTTATTTTTGTTACAGATGTTTCTTTTTTTCCCCTAGACACCCTCCTCCCCATCCTGTCCCCCCACCCCCGTAGCATTGTTTTCTATGTTCATTGGTTATGCATACAAGCATATAAGTTCTTTGGTTCATTTCATCCAACCCCCTCGCCTCCCTACTCTGAAGTTTGTCAGTCTGAACCATACTCCTTTCTATGTCTCTGGGTCTATTTCCTTCATCAGCCCACCTTGTTCATTATATTCTACAAATAAGTGAGATTATGTGATATTTGTCTTTCTCTGCTTGGCTTGTTTCACTTAGGATAATACTCTCCAGGTCCCTCCATGTCGTCTCAAAGGATAAGAGATCTTTCTCTCTTACAGCTGCATAGTACTCCATCGTGTATATTTACCACAGCTTTTTAATCCATTTGTCTACTGATGGACACTTGGGCTATTTCCAGATATTTGCTATTGTAAATAGTGCTGCTATAAAAATGGGAGTACAAAGACATTTTAAAAATGCATAACATAAATAAATAAATAAATAAATAAATAAATAAATAAATAAGCAAGCCCTGGCCGGTTTGGCTCAGCAGTTGGAGTGTCAGTCTGTGGACCAGAGAGTTCTGGGTTTGGTTCCCGCTAAGGGCATGTGCCAAAAAAAAAAAATGGAGGTACATATATTATTTCTGATTGGTATTTCAGGCTTCTTAGGCTATATGCCTAGAAGTGGGATCAGTGGGTCAAATGGCAACTCCATTTTTAATTTTTTGAGGAAACACCATATTGTTTTACATTCTTATAAGCAATTGTGAAAATTACAGTTGTTCTACACTCTCACCAACAGTCAATATGGCTAGTTTTTTTTTTTTTTTTTTTCTTAAATTTATCCATTCTAACATGTCCTGTACCAGTATCTCACTGTACTATTAATTTACATTTCCTTAATGGGTAATGACAATAATCATTTTTTTATTTGCTGTTTTTCATCAGGAATTTCCTTTGGTGAAGAGTCAGTTTAAAAATTTGCTCATTTTTATCAAATGATTTTGAAGTAATTTCAGATTTACAGAAGAGTTGTACAGATAGTACAGAGAGTTCCTGTATACCCTTCACTCAGCTACCCCTGATGTTAACATTTTAGAGAGAATAGGAGGAAGGAAGGAGGGAGAGGGGAGAGAGAGAGAAACATCGATGTGAGAGAGACACATGGATTGGTTGCCTCCCACATGACCTCGACTGGGACCAGGGATCAAACCTGCAACCCAGGTACATGCCCTGGACCAGAATTAAACTTGTGACCCTTTAGTCTAAGGATACATGCTCTAACAGCTGAGCAAAACATCTTAAATAACTGTAACACATATATCAAAATTAAAAATTTAACACTGGTACTATACTGTCAACCAAACTTCTGATTTTATTTGAATTTAATTAGTTCGCTCACTAATGCCCTTTTGCTTTTCCAGAATCTAATCCAAGATACCTCACCACATTTAGTTGGAATCTTCTTTTTCTCTGTCAATTAGTAGCTGTTTCTAAATATTTCCTAGTTTTCAATGACCGTGGCACTTTTGGAGAGTATACGTCATGTATTTTGTGGAATGTTTCTTGATCTGCGTTTAGCTGATATTTTCTTATGAGTCGATTGAATTTTGAAAAGAATTGTAGAGATAACAGTGCCCTTCTCATCACATCATATCAATGGCACATGATATCAATATGAATAATCCCTTGTAATGTTAACCTAGACCACTTGGTTAAGGTGATGTCTGCAAGTTTTGTCCTCTGTAAAGTTTTTCTTTTTCCCTTTTTATACTTTGTTAGTTAGAAGTATGTTTCTAGGTTCCTCTCACAGTCAATCTGAGGGGAATTAAACTCCATCTCATGGAGGAAGGCATGTCTAAAAATCTGTGGTCATATGTTAAAACCAGCACTCTAATTAATAATTATAATTAACTTTATATACTTTACCTATAATAAAATAAATAATTAATAAATAATAAATATTGTGGGAAAGATATGTGAAGCTACTTGAATGTCTTATTTATCTTTAAATATTAAGTCACTAACTTTAGCCTTCATTATTGGCTCTTCCCAGCAGCAATTTTTACTGTGTTATGCTAATCATGAGTTTCTATTTGTCTCATCCCTTCTATACTCATTATTTGGAATGTTTATCTCTCCTCCACTTATACTTATTCTGTCATACATTTATATCAATGAAGTCGTGTAGCATATTTATTTTATTCTTTGGGTTATAATCCAGTATTATATCATTTATTTTGTTGCTCAAATCATTACAGATTTAGCCATTCAGGGAATCTTTCAGGTTGACTCTTGTATCTTTTAACATGCTTTTGTTTATTTTGTGAGTACTCCCTTACTTTCTAACACAAGATGAGCTCCAACCTCATCTCATATTTTTCCTGACCCAATGTTAGCACCACCAATTTCTCCAAGGTACCTTAGTTTCTATTTATTTATTTTTATTTTATTTTTGAGAATGTTATTTGGAAACCAAGATCTGGACAAGAAGCATAATCATTATTAACTTGGGTGTCATTGTTATTTGGCATTTTTAGTAGACAGAACTAGACAATACATATATGCATGCTGGACCATGCACACATACACATCTAATTATTTTGTTATTTAAATATATATATGTAAATATAAAAATATGAGTTTACATTGATATCTCCTACTCTAATCCAGAACACCAAGGTTCAGTTTGGCCTTCTCCCTTTGCCTATTTGAGCTTCTCTGACTGTGAGAGACCTAGTTCTCATTATCTACAGCTTATTTACTTATTTGTTTAACTCTATTATATATGCAACATAACTTCAAAATAGCATACTTCTTTTTAAAACAAATTTATCAACTAGAGTACACTATTTATATACAGTTATTTTGTATTTGATGGTAATAATCAATTAGAACACAACCTGGTTGTTATTTTTATATACATATATAGTAATAATTACTCCTCGTTTTGTACATTTCTGTGGGGGTGGACAAATACATTGAATACCACAGTACCATATGGAACATTTACATCACCTTGAAAAGTCTCTTGTAATTGGTTATTTTTAATTGGGTTCTTTGTTTTCTAATTACTTTGTTTTGATCATATGTTTTAGATTCACAATCTTTGATAGATATATGTCTTGGGTATATTTTCTCCCAATATGTCGTCTTCCTTTTAATTCCCTTAACAGTGTCTTGGTAAAAGTAAATTTTAATTTTGTTGAAGTTCAATTTATCAGTCATATTTTTAATATCAGATTCCAGAAATCTTTGCCTAACCTAAGGTCACAAAGATTTTCTCCAATATTTCTACTAGAAGTTTTATAGTTTTAGTTTTAACATTTGAATCTCTCATCCATTTGGAATTAATGTTTACTATGGTGTAAGGTATGGATAGAAGTTCTTGTTCAGCATATACCATTAACTTATTCAATTTTTAGGTCCCATTTGTTTAAGAGTACCTTTTCTCCACTGAATAACCTTTGCATGTTTTAAAAGTTTAATTGTCTAAACATGTTTTGGTTTATTTATGAATCCACTGTTCTATACCACTGATTTAGTTGTCTATTTTGACACCAGTACAACAAAATCTTGACTATAGTAGCTTTATAATAAACCTTAAGATGATGTAGTATTGCCCTGGTGGGTATGTGTCAGTTGGTTGGGTGCTGTTTCATGAACCAAATGGTTACCATTTCAATTCCCAGTCAAGGCACATGCTCAGGTTTTGGGAAAAATCACCAGTAGGGCTTATGTAGGAGGCAGCATATCAATGTTTCACTCTCATATCAAAGTTTCTCTCTCTCTCCCTCTCCCATCCCTCTCTATAAATCAATAAAAATTTGTAGAAAAAATATTTTAGAAAAGATGGCTTCAGGCAGGACCAGAGGGAGGGTGAATGTGTGACAGAGTGAGCTACTGTGTGAGAGTGTGAGTGGAAGTGAAGGTGAACAACCAAACTTGTGCAGTGCAGAGACGCAGAGCAGAAGGATTCTGTGCTGTGGACAGGAGCAGCCAGCTACCATGGTAAGCAACTCTTCAGAGTGCTTCTTCCTGTGCTGTGGGGAGGTCCCACCATTTTGGAAAATCCTGGGTCTTCTCTGAGAGGAGGCAGTGGGAAGGGTTAGGGCCCAGCAAACTGAGCCCACCACTGCACCTGGCACCTTTGGACCAGTGGACACTCTGTGTCAACACAGACCCATGCACAGTAGTGGAGCTCCCAAGGTGCCGGTCACGGAACCCTCAAACATCCAGGATCCCAGCACCATCACCTATAGTAACAACCCAATAAGAGTCAAGGCTTATCCCCAGCAACAGAGGCTGGGGAGCAGACATCCATCCCCAGGCAACAGAAGCACAGACCAGCAGCTGAGACCCATCCCCAAAACCTACAGCAAACGCTGAGCAGGAGTTGAGCCCCACAGGGAAGCAGCACTCCCCAGCCGCCAGCAGTGAGACATGGGGCTCCATAGAGGCAGGTGCGGTCCAGAAGCACATAAGAGTGGTGGGTAGCCAGAGCCTCAGAGAAACTTGTGCTATCAAGCTGCCCACACATGGGACCTGCAGGGTGCTGGGGCACCAGAAAGGCCTGTGTAACCCAACAGCCCATAACATAAGCATAAAGCCCAGACCCCAAAGGAACTATGAGATCAAGTTACCTGCTGGACCTGCAGGGGGAGCACACCAGAGAGCCCTGTGTGAACCAGCTGCGCACAAGATAGGCATAGAGGATGTGAAAATGGAGGCAGAGTAAATGGAAGATACAGAGATGATCTCCCAGGACCAAATGGGACTTACATCTAAAATAAAGACAAATCCTCAGAAAAAAAGCAACAGAAAAGCAGCAGGACAAAACCATATAACCAGGGACACAGGTAGAATCTGTGGAGGCACAAGAGCGTGGCGGGCTGGGAGCCAATGGACAGCAGCAGTCTTAGCTTTAAGCAATGCTCTTGGGGAATAAAGACCAAACCCACTCCACAGTACAAAGAGCTGGGATAGAGCACTAAAATAGCCACAAGCACTAACCTGGGGGCGATGGTAGAGGGAGGGCAGACTGGACTGGAACTCTAAGGGGACACCTGGTATTTGGAAGGCACTCAGAGTATTTGCTGAGTTGCAGCAACAAAGGATGGTGACCAGTAGGCTCCTTTCTCGCACTGTGGGGAAAAGCAGCAACATCCCTACCCCCAGGAGATTCAGCCTTTCCCACGTGAGGCAAAAAAAAAAAAGCAAATTGAGGCTCATTAATAACCAGAATCTATCCCACCCTCTGGAAATCCTCTTATGCAGAACACCAGGACTACATTCCAAGGCACTCAGTAACTGAGAATACTAGCCACCAGGAGAAAGCTAGAGGATAACTGAACCTTTCCTGGGCTTGCAAATCTACTCCAGAAAGGAATACTTGACCGTGGTGTTTAATGTGGGCCCACCAAAACCCAGTAGATGGAGCCACAAATAGCAGAACACCAACACCCACAGGGAAAATTTGGCAGGCTTCAAAACCCACTGAGATAGCCAAAGTGGTGAAACAAAGAAACAAATCCCAAATGAAAGAACACAAGAACTCTATCGAAGATGAGATCAATGAAATGCTGCTAAGCAAACTATCAGAGGTAGAGTTCAGAGCCATGCTCTTGAAGAAGCTCAATAGCATGAGTAAGGACATCAGTACCATGAGTAAAGATATAGAAGCATTGAAAACCAACCAAATGGAAATGAACAATGACATAGCAGAAGTAAAGAACACATTGGAAGGACTAACCAGCAAAGTAGAGGAAGCTGAGGACTGGAGCAGTGAATTAGAAGACAGGGTAGAAAAAAAACAACCAATCAGAAAACCAAAAGGAAAAAGCAATTAAAAATCAGGAAGACAGCTCAACAGAACAGTGGGACAACTGGAAACATAATAACATTCATATCATAGGAATCCCCAAAGTGAAAGAAAATGGGCAAGTGTTAGAGAATATATTTGAAGAAATAGTGACAGAAATTTTCCTAACTTGGTGAAGGAAGAAGGCGTTCAAGTTCAAGAAGCACAGAGAGGCCCAAGTAAGAAGAACCCAAAGAGGCCCACACCAAAACACATAATAATTAAAAGGCCAACAATTAAAGACAAAGAGAGAATCCTAAAGGCAACAAGAGATAAGCAACAGGTTACCTACAAAAAAAAAAAAAATCCATAAGGCATCAGCTGATCTCTCAACAGAAACACTACAGGCAGAAGGGAGTGGCATGAAGTAATCAAGGTCATGAAAAACAAGTATCTCAATCCAAGACTACTCTCTCCAGCAAGCTATCATTCAAAATAGAAGGTCAAATAAAGAGCTTTTCAGACTAAAAAAGGCTAAGGGAATATATTAACACCAAACAAGGACTGCAAGATATGCTATAAGGACTGCTGTGATTAGAAGAAGTAGGAAGAAAAATATAACCACGTTAAAGAAAAATGGCAATAAATAAGTACATATCAAGTACACCTTAAATGTGAATGGTTTGAATGCTCTGATAAAAAGACACAGAGTATCTGAGTGGATAAAAAAGCATGACTCACATACATGTTGTTTAAAAGAGACCCGCCTCACAACAAAAGACTCAGATAGGTTGAAAGTGAAGGGATGGAAAAAAAAAAATCTTTCAAGCAAACAGAAAGCAAAAAAAAGCTGGGGTAGCAATACTCATATCTGATAAAGTAGATTTCAAAATGAAGACCATAACTAGAGACAAAGAAGGCCACTACATAATATTGAAAGAATCAATCCAACAGGAAGACATAACCAAGGTAAACATATATGCACCCAATTTAGGTACACCAACATACATTAAAAATCTTTTGAAGGACTTCAAAGGAGAAATCAACAGCAATACAATCATAGCATGGGACTTCAATACCCTGCTGACATCACTGGATAGATCCTCCAGACAAAAAATAATAAAGAAAACACACATTCTAAATGAAGTACTAGATCAAATGGATTTCATAGATATCTGCAGAAAATTACACCTCAAAACTGCAGAATTCACTTTCTTCTCAAGTGCATCAGAAACATCCTCATAGATAGACCACATGTTAGGAAACAAACTAAGTCTCTACAAGTTCAAGAAGATTGAAATCATATCAAGTATCATCTCAGATCACAATGGCATGCGACTAGATATCAATTGCAACAAGACATTTGAAAGCATGGATGCTAAATAGCATGTTATTGAACAATGAATGGGCTACCATGGAAATCAAGGAGAAATTAAAAACTTTTTGGAGCCAAATGACAATGAAGACACAACAAAACAAAATCTATGGGATGCAGCAAAAGCAGGTCTGAGAGGGAAATTTATAGCACTACAGTCCTACATCAAGAAACAAGAAAAATTTCTAATAGACTATCTAACCTCACAACTTAAAAAACTAAAAAACAAACAAACAAAAAATCCCAGCGCAAGTAGAAGAAAGGAAATAGTAAAGATCAGAGCAGAAATAAATGACATGGATACCAGAAAAGAAAAAAAAAATTCAAAGGATCAATGAAACAAAGACCTGGTTCTTTGAAAAGATAAATAAGATTTATAGACCCTTAGCTAGAGTCACCAAGAAACAAAGAGAGAAAACCCAACTATACAAAATCAGAAATGAAAGAGGAGAAATAATAACTGACACCATAGAAATACAAAGGATTGTTAACAAATATTATGAACAATTATACTGCAACAGATTTGACAATCTAATAAAAATGTACAAATTCCTAAAAACATATAGTATCCCAAAAGTGAACCAGGAAGAGATAGAAAACTTGAACAGACCAATAACAACAAAAGAAATAGAAGATATAATAAGACTCTCCCATCAAACAAAACCCCAGGCCCAGATGGCTTCATGGCAGAATTTTTCCAAACATTAAAAGAACAAATACCCATTGTCGTCCAACTATTTCAAAAAATTCAAGAGGAAGAAGGACTTCCAAACTCATTCTATGAGGCCAGCATAATTCTAATTCCAAAACCAGAAAAAGATACTGAAAAGAAAGAAACCTACAGACAAATATTCCTGATGAACATAGGTGCCAAAATACTGAACAAAATACCAGCAAATATGATCCAGCAATACAACAAAAAAATTATTCACCATGACCAAGTAGGATTCATCGCAGGGATGCAGGTCTGGTACAATATTTTCAAATCAATAAATGTGATACCCCACTTAAAAAAATGAAAGATGAAAATCATATGATCATATCAATAGACACTGAAAAAGCATTTGATAAAATCCAGCACCCATTTGTGATAAAAATGCTCAGCAATCTGGAAATAGAGGGATCATATCTTGACATAATAAAGGCCATATATGAAAAACCTACAGCCAACATCATACTCAATGGGCAAAAATTAAAAGCATTTCCCTTAAGAACCAAAAGAAGAAAAGTATGCCCACTTTTGTCACTTTTATTTAACGTAGTGCTGGAAGTCTAAGCCGCAGCAATCAGACAGAAAGAAAAAATAAAATGGATCCAAATTAGAATGGAGAAAGTGAAACTGTCATTATTAACAGATGACATGATACTATACATAGAAAACCCCAAAGACTCCATCAATAATTTACTAGACTTAATAAATGAATTTGGCAAAGTAGCAAGATAAAAATTAAAAGTCAAGAAATCTATGGCATTCTTATACACCAATGATGAACTCACAGAAAGAGAAACTAAGCAAACAATCCCATTTACCATTGCGGCAAAAAAATTAAGATACCTAGGAATAAACTTAACCAAAGAAATGAAGGTCCTATTCGCAGAAAAGTACAGGTCATTGAAAAAAGAAATGGAGGAAGATATAAAAAAGTGGAAGCATATGCATTGTTCATGGATTGGAATAATCAACATCAGTAAAATGTCCATACTACCCAAACCAATCTATAGATTCAATGCAATCCCCATCAAAATACCAACAACATACTTCACAGAACTAGAGCAAATACTTCAAAAGTTCATATGGAACCAAAAAGACCCCTAATAGCCACTGCAATCTTGAAAAAGAAGAACAAAGTTAGAGGGATCACATTACCAGATTTCAGGTTATACTACAAAGCCACTGTAATCAAAACATTCTGGTACTGGCACAAGAACAGGCATATGGACCAGTGGAACAGAACAGAGAACCCAGAAATGGACCCAAGGCAATAGGCTCAATTAATATTTGACAAATGTGGCAATAGCATACAGTGGAGTAAAGACAGCCTCTTTCATAAGTGGTGTTGGAAAATTGGACAGCTACGTGCAAAAAAAAATGAAACTAGACCATCAACTTACACCCTACATAAGAGTAAACTCAAAATGGGTAAAAGACTTAAATGTGACTCCTGAAACTATAAAAATCCTAGAAGAAAATGTAGGCATCAAAATTTCAGACATTATATGCAGCAGAATTTTCACTGATACATCACCTAAGGCAACAGAAACAAAGGAGAAAATGAACACGTGGGACTACATCAAACTCAAAATCTTCTGCACAGCAAAAGATACAATCATCAAACTGGAAAAGCAACCCACTGTATGGGAGAGTATAATTGCCAATGATATATCAGATAAGGGGTTAATTTCCAATATATAAAGAGAGTGCTCATACAACTCAACAAAAGAAGACTAAGAACCCAATTTACAAATGGGCAGAGGAACTAAACAGACACCTCTCCAAACAGGACATACAAATGGCTAAAAGACATGTGAAGAAATGCTCAACGTCACTAATTATCATAGAGATGCAAATTAAAATGACTATAAGGTATCACCTCACACCTGTCAGAATGGCCACCATCAACAAATCATCAAACAAGTGTTGGCTAGGGTGTGGAGAAAAGGGGACTCTAGTACACTGCTGGTGAGAATGCAGACTTGTGCAGCGACTATGGAAAATAATTGTCAAAATATTCACAATTGAATTGGCATTTGACCCAGTGATCCCACTTCTTGGAATATATCCTAAGAAGCCTGAGAAACCAATCAGAAAGAATATATATACCCATATGTTCACAGTAGCACTATTTACAATAGCTAAGATCCAGAAACAGCCCAAGTGTCCATCAATAGACAAATGGATAAAAAATCTGTGGTGCACATATACAATGGAGTACTATGCAGCTGTAACAAAGAAAACTCTCTTATTCTTTGAGAAAACATGGAGGGACCTGTAAAGTATTATCCTAAGCGAAACAAGCCAAACAGAGAAAGACAGGTATCATATGATCTCACTTTTTTGTGGAATATAGTGAACATAACAGTCTGAGGAATGGGGTAGTCCCATAGATGTGGAAGTGGGGAACAAACTGATGATCCCCAGAAGAGGGGTGGGGGGAGAGAGATAAACCACAGAACTTACATGCATGTATTCATGAACAATGGACATGGACAATAAAGCTGGGTACAGGGCAGGGAGGGATTAGGAGGGGTGTATCAGTGTGGAAGAAAAGGAGAAACATGTAACAAAAATTAATTAATTGATTAAAAAAATAAAATGACACCAAAATTCTATCACTTCCAGATTTTCATTACACAAAAACAGAAAGGGACTCTGATGGACTGTTTTAAGAAGAAAAGAAACTTATTAAAAGTATATGGGTAACTCATAGAGCCTCTAGGAGGCTGGGAATATAGGCTTAGAGCCTCCAGGGCCAGAAGGAATTCCTGGAGCAGCCCATTATGAGGACCTGCTGGCAGTGAACCAGTCACCACTAGGAGCATCTTTGCCACACCTGAGACTTGCAGCTGCCAGAGAAGGTGCTCCACAAACCCCTCCACATCACTAGCTCTTGATTTAAAATCCAACTTACAACACTGGGTCATGAGCCTGTGTTCCAGCTGCAAAGGGAGGCCAGAGGAGCAAGTGTGTGGCATTATCAGCTTTAATATAGTCAGTGTTTAAAGATCCTGGGCAGCCCCAGTGGGGTAATGATGTCTACAGGAGCAAATAGAGATCAGTCAACACCATAACCGTTATTTTCTCCTTCCAACTACTTCAAGTGCCTGAAGTAATTGTGACACTAATTTAATGGTAACAGTAGGTTGTATGAATTGAACCATGAAACTATTGAAGGTTTGCTATATGTGTTAAAAAAACACTTTTTAAAAATGTTTTAACTGTAATAGAACATTAAATTTTTGCAAACAAAAGATATATATTATATAAAAATGAGGTCGTGTTAGCTCTCTACTTTTTTCTTTTTCACAGTGATTTTGTCTATTGTAAATCATTTTCATTTTGATATTTATTTAAGGATTAGCTTGTAAATATCTATAAAACAGCCCACTAGAATTCTGATAGGAATCACATTGAAACTATAGAATATATTTGGCAGGGTTGAAATATGAATATTAAATCTTTCAATACATAAATAAGCCATATTTTCCCATTTATTTAGGCTTCCTTTATTTTGTCCTTTATCTCAGTAACCTTTTGTTGTTTGAGCTTGTATTCTGCAAACTTACTAAATTCACTTAATAGTTCTAATAGCTTTTTTGTAGATTCCAGAGGATATTCTATATAAATTTTCTTTTCTTTTTTTTTCCTGTGAATACAGTTTTAGTTCTTCCTTTTCAATATTTATGTCTTGTATTTCTTCTCTGGTATTTTGGGTCGTGAGCTTTATGTGTTTCCATGTCTCTAGAAATTTGGGTTCATCTCTAAAACTCAGAGAGTCTGCCAGGATCTATCTCAGTTTCTTCTCTCTTTACCATGGCTTGGAAACTATCTCAGGGCAATAGATTGTAGGACTCTTAAGGCTCACTCTGTTTATTTTATATCTCTCACATATCATTAGCTTTTATTGTCTGTTGTTCAGTGTCTTGAAAAGCATTGCTTTATTTACTTTTTTCTGGCTGTTGGGTTGTTTCAGGTAGTACACTGAATATAGTCCTGTAACTTCATCTTGACTGAAAGCAGAAATTCCTTCTTTGGTATAAATTTTTGTTTTAAATATACAGTTGAGTTTTCTGTATGCCCTATATTAAGAAGAAATAATAAACAAAATTAAATTATTTAACAATCTGCTAATCACTTATTTTAAAATATTCAGAATAATTTATTTAAAATCACTTTATAAAATTCAGTAATCTTATATAGATTTATATTAATAGAATAAAATTACTTATTCAGATGTACCACATGCCTGAGTTGGATGCAATCATATGTCTATATTTAGCTGAGACATAGTGTCAGCTTACAAGCAAGAATAAATATTCTTAAGTAGAGATACTGGTATCTGTCCACTTTATGGAAGGTAATAATTCTCTGTCATGGGGTAGTTTACATTCTATACCTTCACACACACACACACACATGGGGGCGGGGGGAAAGAGCTACTTTCTTAGTCAGATTTTCTCAGAAACATCATAATCACCATTCTGGGGCTTCTCCTCACTTCATGAAAATCTACAAACTATAACAAATGTTTTGTTCAAAACCAGTATCTATATCCATGGTTATGGACTGGATATTTGTATACCCCCCAAATACATACATTGAAGTCCTAATCCCTAATGTGATGGTATTTCATGGTAGGGAGAACCTTGTGAGGCAATCATGTTTAAATTAAGTCATGCAAGTGGTATCCTCTGGGTGTGATTAGTGCCTTTATAAGAAGAAGGATAGAGAAAGAGATCTCTTTCTCCATAAACAGTCACTAAAGAAAGGCCAAATGAGGACGCAACAAGAAGTCAGCTGACTACAACCACAGAAAGCAGACCTTCACCAGAAACTGAATTTGCCAGCACCTTGATCTAGTGTCTCCCAGTCTCCAGAACTGTGAGCAATAAATATTTGTTGTTTAAACTACCAGTCTATGATATTTTGTTATAACAGCCCTAGAAGACCAAGACAGATATGTAATACAAAGAATTCTAATTTCAGAACAAAGAATTCTAATTTTAAAGCTATTCAGAATTCTGATGGATTACTTAAATATTCAGTCTAAAGCTCACTTTTTTATCAGCAGTATTAAGGTAGCAATATTGGACTAAATTACAGAAATGCATAGGGTAATCTATAAAATATTTGCATAACGAAAGCATAAGCAAGAATGTTTTAAAATTGGGTTACTGATATTTTCTAAAAGATTTTACATAAAACCTCAACTCACATCCCAGGAATTCCTACACAGTTGTTAATAATACCACATTTCTCTTTATTTCTTCACAAGAATGCTCTATTTATAGTGAGGAGACTGTTACCAATTTGACTGAGTGCCAGGTAACTATTATATTTACTTCAGTGTCCAAATTTAATAGGAATACCACAATCCTTAATTCACCTTCTGGAATTTAGATCAAGTGATTGAAGTGAAAGTCCTTATGCAATGGGAGCAAAAATAACTTTCGTTCTATCTAGTGAAATAAAAGAAAGAAAAGTACCCAGAAGTAGAATTACCTAGTTGATTATGAAGGATTCATAGGCCTAGAGCTGGAAATAATGGCTCCTGGATTTTTGAAACAGCTGTCTTTTTTACAGTTTTCTTTATTTTTCATTTGAGGTTTAACATGTCCACGGGCCATGCCAATCAGAGATTTGAGGCAATTGTCAAAAAGATTTTGGGGGAAATCCATGCAATCAAAACACATCACAGAAATGCAGCCAAGCATTTCACTAAGAAGAGTGAGCTATAGATTTTCTTTTCCCTGAATTACTTAGATAACGACTTCATTTTTTTCTCCTTAATTTTTCAGTAAGGACATGGCAAGACACTATTCATTTCAACAATGACACATGTATCACATGGAAATATAATTAGCATACAAACAATTATCTCCATTAAGGAAATAAAATAATTAATTTAGAAAAAAGTCTTTCTTTAAAAGAGCATTGGTCAACATTATTTTACATCATCTTAAAACAGTATTTCTATTTAATTTAGAATTTAAAATCTAAAGTTAAAGCCCTCACTGGGTTGCTCAGTGGGTTAGAGCAGCATCCTGATATACCAACGTTGCAGATTAGATCCCCAGTTAGGGCACATAAAAAAATCAACCAATGAAAGCGTAAATAAGTAGAGTAAAAAGTCAATGTTTCTCTCTCCCCTTCCCTCTCTCTGTCTAAAAATCAATTAATAAATAGAAATTTTAAATTAGTTCAATGTAACCAGGTTTTACTTTTTTTCACACTAACACAGTTATTTGATGTTTCAATACAATTAGAAATGACTGTCAATAATGATAATCAAGACATCAGTTTTAGGTATACCAATATATGTACAATAAGTTGTAGCTGTCAGAAATTGAATTTGCTTATATAGCCTTAAATAACTAATTAGAGAACTATAATTTTAGAATATTAGTTTCATTTCACTCCTAAAAATGGAAGCAATCTAATAAATGCAAAGAACAGAGGAAATAAACTAAGAGACCTAAGAATAAAAAGTAATAGAGATTCCAAAATGGCAGCAGAGTGAATGGAAGCTACACAGATCATCTCCGAGGACCAAATTGAAATTACAACAACAATAAAGACAAATTGTCAGGAAAAAGCAACAGAAAATCAGCTTGAAGGACCACATAAACATGGACACTGACTCAATCCCGGCAAGCTTGCAGAGACATGAGAGGGGAGTTGGGAGCCCACAATCCACAGCGGCCTTAGCTGTGAGCAGTGGCCTTAGCTGTGAGCAGCACCCTTGGGTTAAACTCCCAAGAGACTCCACAGCCCAGAGCCAGGACAGAGGCTAAAATAGCCACAGACACTTACCTTGGGCTCCGGCAGAGGGAGGGCATACTGGACTGGAACTATGTGGGGACATTCGGAATTTGGAGGGCGCTGAGAGCTTTTGCTGAGTTGCTGCCACATAGGACAGTGATCATCTTACTCCTTCCCAGGGTTCTGGGGAGAGGCAGTGGCCCCTCCTTCGAAGATTCAGCCACACACAGTGGCCATTGAAATGCAAATTGAGGCCCCAAAACTACCAGCATCTGCCCCAACCTCTGGAAATCCTCTTACACTGAGCACCTGAGGAAGTTTTTTATTCAACTGAGAATCCAAGGTTCTTCAGGTAACCACTACTGATAGCCTCCAAGCAAAAAGCTACAGGATAACTGTATCATTCCCTGGGCTAGCAACTTTAACCAGAAAAGTAAGACTTCACAGTGGTGTTTAACGTGAGTCCTCCCCAGCTAATCCAAACCCAGGAGAGGGAGCCACAAACAGCAGAACACCAACACTCACGGGGAAAATTTGGCAGGCTCCAAAGCCCACTGTGATAGCCAAAATGGTGAAACACAGAAACAAAAGCCAGATGAAAGAACAAGAGACCTCTACTGAAGATGAGACAAATGAGGTGCAGTTAAGCAAGTTAACAAAACTAGAATTCAGAGCCATGATCTAGAGGAAGCTCAACAGCATGTGTAAGGACATGAGCACCGTGAGTAAAGAAATAGAAATGTTGAAAATCAACCAATTGGAAATTAAAAACCAACAGGAAGAAATGAAGAATGACATATCAGAAATGAAAAACACATTGGAAGGTCTAAAAAGCAGAGTAGAGGAAGCTGAGGACCAGAACAGTGAATTAGAAGACAGGGTAGAAAAAATCAACCAATCAGAAAACCAAAAGAAAAATACGATTGAAAAACAGGAAGATAGCTTAAGAGAACTGTGGGACAACTGGAAATGTAATAACATTCACATCATAGGAGTCCCAGAAGAAGAAGAAAATGAGCAAGGCTTAGAGAATATATTCAAAGAAATAGTAACAGAAAACTTCCCTAATTGGTACAATATGAAATGAAACAACATCTGCATCACAGGTGTGGCAAAAAAAGAGAAGAAAATAAGCAAGGTTTAGAAAATATATTTGAAGAAATAGTGACAGAAAACTTCCTTGGCTTGGTGAAAAAAAAGGGGGTTATACAAGTACAAGAAACACAGAGAGCCCCAAGTAAGAAGAACCCAAACAGGTCCACACCAAGATTCATAGTAATTAAAATGCCAAAAATTAAAGACAAAGAGAGAATTATAAATGCAGCAAGAGATAAGAATCAGGTTACCTACAAAGGAACCCCCATAAGGCTATCAGCTGACTTCTCAAAAGAAACACTACAGGCCAGAAGGGAATGGCATGAAGTATTCAAGGTAATGAAAAATAAGTATCTGAATACAAGACTACTTTATCCAGCAAGGCTATCATTCAAAACAGAACATGAGATAAAGAGCTTCCCAGCCCCCCCCCCCCCCCCCCAATGCTAAGGAACAATATTCCCACCAAATCAGCATTGCATGAATGGTAAAGGCATTGCTGTAATAAGCAGCAGAAATATAGACAGCAACATAGACATAATAAATAAAAATGGCAATAAGCAAGTACATATCAGTGCTCCAATTTAAAGACACAGAGTAACTGAATAGATAAGCAAACATGACCCATATCTATGTTGTCTACCAGAGACCCACCTCAGAAAAAAAGATTCACACAGGATGAAAGTAAAGGGATGGGGGAAAAATTTCCAAGGAAATGTAAAGGAAAAAGAGCTAGGACAGCAATACTCATATCTGATAAAACAGAATTGAAAATGAAGGCCATAACAAGAGACAAAGAAACTCTAACCACTGAGCTAAACTGGCCAGAGCTTGATACCATTCTTATATACCAATAAAGAACACTCAGAAAGGGAAACTAAAATAATCCCATTTACCATTGCAACAACAAAAAATTAAGATACCTAGAAATAAAATTAACCAAGGAGGTAAAAGACCTATTCTCATAAAACTACAGAACACTGCAAAAAGAAATAGGGAAGATATAAAAAAGTATAAGCGTATACCATGTTAATAGATTGGAAGAAACAATATCAGTTAAAATTCTATACAACCCAAAGCAATCTATGGATTCAGTGAAATCCCTATTGAAATACCAATCACGTATTTCACAGATCTGGAACAAATACTTCAAAAGTTTATATGGAACCAAAAAAGACCCCGAATAGCCACAGCAATCTTGAAAAAGAGGAATAAACTAGGAGGGATCACAATATCAGATATCAAGTTATACTACAAAGCCATCATAATCAAAACAGCCTGGTACTGGCACAGGAATAGGCATATAGATCAATGGAACAGAACAGAAAACCCAGAAATTGACCCCAGACATTATATACAATTAATATTCTATGAAGAAGGCAAGAGCATATAATGGAGAAAAGAATCTCTTCAATATATGGCACTGGGAAAATTGAACAGGTCCTTGCAAAAAAATTAAAATGAAACTAGACCATACACCAAACACCAAACATACATAAACCATACACCAAAATAAACTCAAAATGGACAAAATACTTAAATGTAAGTCTTGAAACCATAAAAATCCTAGAAGAAAAGTTAGGCAGCACAATCTCAGCCATCACATGTAGCATAATTTTCACTGATACATTACCTAGGGCAAGAGAAACAAAGAAAAAAAATAGTAAATAAGACTCTATCAAACTAAAAACCTTCTGCACAGGAAAATAAACCAGTATCAAAATGAAAAGGGAATCCACTCTGGGAGAACATATTTGCCAATGTTACATTGGATGAGAGGTTAATATTCAAAATATATAGAGTACTCATACAACTCAACAAAAGGAAGGAAAATAATCCAATTAAAATAAACAGAGGACCTGAATAGACACTTCTCTAGACATGACATACAAATGGCCATGGGACATATGAAAAATTGTTCAATATCAATAATCATTAGAGAGATATAAATTAAAACAACTATGAGATATCACCTCACACCTGAAAGAATGGTTGCCATCAACAAATCTTCAAACAAGTACTGGCAAGAATGTGGAGAAAGGGGGACTCTAGTAAACTGCCGTTGGGAATGCAGACTGGCAGATCCATTTTGGAAAATAATGTGGTGTCTCCTCAAAAAATTAAAAATAGGCCTTCCATTTGACCAGTGATTCTACTTCTAGGAATATATCTTAAGAAGCCTGAAACACTAATCAGAAAATGTATATATATCTCTGTGTTCATAGCAACACTATTTACAATAGCTAAGATCTGGAAATAGCCCAAGTACCCATCAGTAGATGAGTGGATAACAAAGCTGTGGTACATTTACACAATGGAATACTATGCATCTGTAAGAAAGAAAATATCTTTTCTTTTGAGACAACATGGAACAACCTGGAGAGTATTTATTATGTTGAGTGAAATAAGTCTCTGTCAGAGAAAGACAGATACCACATGATCTTATTTATTCATGGAATATCATGAACAACATAAGCTGGTGACCAAAACAGAGCCAGAGTCATGGAATTAGGGAACAGACTGACAAACCTCAGAGGGAAGGGGATGAAGGGGTTAAGGAGAAATAAACCAAAGAACTGATATGCATATATGCATAACCAATGGACACAGACAATAATTTGGGGAAAGCAGAAGGGGGTTGGGATAGGGGAGCAGGAGGTCAATGGAGAAAAAAAAATTAATTAATTTTAGAAAGTTCTATGTCTTTAAAAGAGCAAAAATTAGACAAATCACAAGCTAATTTACTCAAAAAAGGGAAAAATCATACAAATAATAAATAACAAAAAGGAAATAATGCCTAACACAGAATTAAAATAGTGTAAGAATCTACTTTGTACACATCTATCAATGTAAGAAACGTTCAAACCTGTGAAGAATTTTGTGAGTTTATTTGAGCCAAACTGGACAAATGCAGCAAAGCAAAACCTAATGGGTTAAGAAAATGCTCCAGAGAATGGCAGTTTTGCCCCTTAATTTATACATCACAATCAAAAAAGAAGACATAAATGATTACATGAAATCCATTGGTGATAGATTAGGAAGGTGGGAGGAACAAAGCTGGGAAATCCTTGGGATTGGATAAAAAGTAAAATGATAGACACATCCTCTTTTACATAAGTGGCTATAAGATAGTTAACAGTAAGCAATTAGCATGGTAATAATAACAAAAAGGGGATTTGTGATTTCTGCCCTGGTGCATAAATTGTGCCCTGAGGGGTATGGAAAAAAGTAAGTTATACCACATATCAAAAGAATGTTATCATGGATGCAAAAAGACAATAGTCTCCATTAAGGTGAAAATTGACATTTGTCAGAGAAGATGCTGGACTAGGACATGACTACCTGCCATAAACTGCTTTTAGTTAACAGGTTTAAATTTCAGACCATCCTTTGTGGTTACTTTAGGTCTTTGATTTTACAAGGCTGTCATGCAGGCCTTCCCTGAGCTCTTCAGGTTATCATATCCCCCTTTTTGTCCACACATCTTTGCAAATAAATTTGAAAATGTAGATTAATGGATACTTTCTTAATAAAAATATAGTTTACCAAAAATTGATCCAGTAGGGACAGAAAAGTTAAGCAAACCAATTCCATAATTGAAATAGAAAAAAGTTATCAAGAAACAACTCATAAAATCACCTAGCTCAGGTGACTTCACAGAGCAATTTTACAAAACTTTTAGAAACCAAATAGTCCTAATGTGACATGCATTTAAAGTGAAAAAAAAAAAAAATCCCAAATTATTTTTATGAAGCAAGTGTAACACTGGTCCCATTAAAAATTATTGGAGCAATTTCAGTTATAAATAGTGATGCAAAAATTCTAAATATAACATTAGCAAACAAAGTCCAATACCATACAATCTTTTTTTAAAAAAAATATATAACATGGTCAACTGATTTTTATGCCAAAAATGCATTGTATTTTTATATTATCTATCCTACATCCTGCAATGTGCTTACCTAAATGTTATATCAAATAAAAGAAATAGAGAGCTCAGCTTGCTCTTAAGTAACTTGAATTTTAGTTAATCGTTCCTACTCAAATGTCTGAACTTTCTTCCAAATCTCAGTATGGCTCGCAATTAAAATTAAATTATTATTTTACTGTTGTCCTGAGATGCAAGTCTCTAAAATTTGGCAACAGTTATATTTCTCAAAAACATCACTTTTAATAACTATCAGGCCCGGCTGGTGTGGCTCAGTGGTTGTATCTACCCATGCACCAAGAGGTCACCAGTTCAATTCCTGGTCAGGGCACATGACCTGGTTGTGGGCCAAATCCCCAGTGGGGGGCATGTAGGAGGTGACCAATCGATGTTCTCTCTCATTGATGTTTCTAGCTCTCTCTCCCTCTCCCTTCTTCTCTCTCTCAAATCAATAAAGAAAATAAATTTTTTTAATAACTATCAGAAAATTGAATCCATTTCAAACCAATTTTCTAAAGATATTCATGCCAAAGAAAGATTGAGAATAACTAAGCTGCTATGTGGTTATGAGTTTTATCTTATACCATAAGTATTAAACTAAAGTGAAAAGTCTTACAAAGAAAAGTATACTTGTATTCAGGAAAGTCCTTAGACTGCTTATTTATAGAAATCATCTATGTCTTAGGATCTAAAATAATCAATAAATTAAATTGACAATATTCTAAATAAATCAACCTAATTAGATATGTTACCAGCTGAGAATAACTTTGAGGTTTTTATTGTTTCCTTTGGGAGGTATACTAAAAATTATTATCTATTTGTTTCCCAGAGTTGTGTCTATGATATGGCAAATCAGAGAAAATGTGCTCAAATTCCACAATTTGTGGCTCCTTCTGCTGCTGTTTGTTGAGCAATAACTTAGGAAAGTGGGTTAGTGGGAAAGAAGGAGGTTCCTCCTGGTGGCATTTAATAAGATGTAAGGTTTGGCCTGGCCGGTGTGGCTCAGTGGTTGATCGTCGACCCATGCACCTAGAGGTCACCAGTTCAATTCCCAGTCAAGGCACATGCCCAGGTTGTGGGCCTGATCCCCAGTGAGGGGCATGCAGGAGGTGGCCAATCAATGTTCTCTCTCATTGATGTTTTTATCTCTCCCTCCCTCTCCCTTCCTCTCTCTCTCAAAGCAATAAAAAAAAATTTTTTTGAAAAAAAAAAACAAAACATAAGGTTTTTATATACAATTAGTTATTATACTTACCACCAAGCTTACTATAAATCAAAGCATGGTTTACAGGACCTTTTCCATTTCTACACAAACCCATCAGGATGCTTGTTGATGACTTAATTTTCCTTCAATTTTGCTCTTAATATTAATATAAATTTACTTTATTTGTACAGTACTATTGGGGACAGATGAAATGGCAATGATCTCTATAATTAGCCTAAAGGCTGTCATCTCTGAAGATCGGCTCTGGAACTTCTAGTAACATAACGTTAGATCTCAGTGGTAACTTTTTCTAGACTTGAAAATAAGGACAACATGGGAGCTGATCTGTATTATCCTTATTAGTGGTCTATCCAAGTTGAGTATAAAATATGGCAAATTGATAGAAAGTAACATCACACAAAATTCATTTGTCTTGTGATTAAATTGTTGGTTTATACTTTAAAGTAAAAACAACAAATATCTTTGAGTATTAATAACTGAAAGATAATCATCCAGACTGGGTTGTAGTCAGGTTTTATTCAATGGACTAAAAAATCTTCACTTATGTTATATGACTCCTGTAGTAGACACTGGTGCTGCATCCAGGTCCCCTTGATCCTGTTTATCATTCTAGGCAATAGTCTCTCAGCTTCAAGATTCTTTTGCCTCCAGTATTTGACACCTGAATTACCTTGGAGGACTACCCTTGGGTTACTGAAATTACATTTGTAAATATTTTTGTTGTCTAGTTTACTTCCCTGCCCACCTCCTCATGGGGTCTTTGGCCAATAACTAGTTTGTGAAAAAGTATGAAAACCCAGGCCCCTTGTTTCTGTCTGGATAACCTCTGAGAAATAGCATACTCCTCAGAGTTCCCTGTTGTGATCAGCTTCTCTTGATAGGAACTTTGCCTGCCATCTGAAATTGTGCCCTTACTTGTTCTCTTCACATTCCCTGCCCTGCTTCTCCTGGTAGCATGTCCTTGATTAATCACTTGTACACGAGTCCTCATTGTATAATCTAATTCTGAGGAACTCAGCCTAATATACTACCTCCACCCTAAATTTAAGAATTTAAAAATGTGCAAAACACCACTAATTTCCTAGAAACAGGAAGGTAAAGTATTTTAAAACTTATTCAAAAAACAAGTAATTACAAGTTCCTTTAATAGCTACTTGTGGCAGATGGAGTGAGTCATTGGGTTATTATGTCCATTAAGAAAGAATTTATCTCATTCTTTCTGCACATAAATATATGTGGGCATGGGATAATGGAAAAGTATGCCAGGCTTTGTCAAAGGCAGAAGCAGAAGTGAGAAGAAAGTTAATGTCTACAGAAACAATTTTCTATTTTTACTTAATTTTTATTTTTTATACTATTATAGGTGTCCCCATTTCCCCCACCTTTGCCCCTTTTACTCAGACCCCCATCCCCCTTCTCTCTGGCCAACATCACTCTATTGCCTGTGTCCTTGGGTTATGCCTACATGTTCTTTGGCTAATCCCTTCACCTTCTTTCATACAGTCACCCTTCTCCCTATTCCCATCTGACAGTTGTCAGTCTGTTCCATGTTTCCATGCTTCTGGCTCTATTTTGTTCATCAGTTTATTTTGTTCATTAGATTCCACATATAAGTGAAATCCTTTGGTATTTGTTTTTCACCAAAAAAAACCAAAAAACTTTTTAATAGCTTTTTTAAGAAAACCAAATGAGAGAAAATATGAAAAGTAATTTGAGAATAATGAAATAATTTTCATTTCCTGCAGACATCCTATTACCTTTTTTCTCACTCTATTTTAGGAGAGGCATCTTTTTATAGTGTTTATATGGTATAGATCTGGAGAGTCAAAAAAGAAGTAAATTGGACTTTGTTAAAAACTTTAAAATACTGTAGAGAAGTCAAAAGAATATATATTCAATTAATATATTACTATATTTTAACTAATCTACTAAGTGGGACTTTAGCTCTAACCCCTGGAAATATAGGGAAAAAAATCAGTAAATCTTAAGTGCACAAAATGGAAATATCCATTTAAACATGGAAACCAAACATAGACAATCACTATTCAGAAACACAGAATGTCAGTGGGAGTAGGAGTGCATACTACCCTGCTTGAATAAAAACTTAACTAGGGCAAGAACTGGGTCTGCTTTGCTGACCACTGAAACATTATGAACTACTTATACATAGTTGTTAAATGGATTATCTTATTAATTAATTATATTGAAAACGTAATTCTGGTTTACTAATTTACAAAGGATATATACCCTATGATATGGCACATAGCAGGTACCAAAAATATATCTTGAATAAATAAACTTTTAATATAAGAACTGGGGCATATGGCCTGAAAGGTATGATTTCACTCATGGAAATAATAGGAATAAATGTTTCAAATCATGACTCTACTAGAAAAATTGAGACGTATGTATGTGATTGGCCCAAGCTGGCAAAAAAGAAAACCTCATTTCCCCAAAAAACTACAAGAAAGAAGTACTCCATTCAATTTTAGGCCTGAAAAAGACTTAATCATGACTTTCCAGCTTTCTGTTAGCCCAAATTGTTAATAGTAGCAGAGTGGTTATTTTAACCTAAATTAAATAAATACTGGAAAATTTAAGTGATTTTTAAAAGGTGATAGAGTTTATGTAATTTCATAGATATCTTTGATATTACATGGAATAGAGTTTAGAATATGGCAGAGGAATAATGATGCAAGAGCAGGCTTTTATATATGATATCTAATCTTGTCTATGCACAATATCTAATATGAAGAAGAGACATATTAGGTATTAAATAACATTAACTAACAGCATTAAGAGGTAAGGTACATTCTTAAAATTTTAAATTGATCTATGAGATTGAAAGTGTACTTTTTTTTCATCTCTTCTGAGTCCCCATATTCTCGACCACCCCTAATTTTCTCTGGCAGTTTCCAGATAAAAGCTTTGGTTCACAACTTTGATGCTTTTTATTGGTTATGCATACAATAACAGCATATATGTCTGCCCAATCAGAAGAGAGTATGAGAGTAAATTTACTAACTCACTAACAGAATAGTAACATTTTCTTTACTTGCATATTGGGATATAAGTCTATTGAATGAAATTCAACTTCAATGGATACTTATTCAAGTACAGTAAAAAATAGTTTAGAGATAGACTATCTATCATCTATCTTTCTGTTTATCTATATATCATTTATCTATCCCCAGTTTTAAAATAAGAAAACTGAATTATAATTATATTAATTAATTTCCTCACACAGACTGCTTCATACCAATCCTGGAAGACAGCTACTATATCTATAATATAGATAAGAAAACTGGCTCTCAAAAAGGATATGACATTTTTTACTTTCCCAGGGTTTTTCATTTCTGCTCTGTTTCAAATATCTTGGCCACGTCAGATGGCTTTTTTTTTTTTTTTTTTTTGAAGGTATAGTGTTAAAGCTTTATAAAAAGAAATCTCTAGTATAAAATTTTTCTTCTCCTTACATATGTTACATTGTTCATTCTTGTGTAATGAAAACTGTTACTAGAACTAATTAATTCCTTCTTGGAGAATTTAGTTAATACACTTGAGTTCTTTTAGAGAATTACAAATCTCAATGTTGGCTTTCGGCCAGCAAGAAGAAAACAGAAAGGAAAAAGGATGAGAAGAAAGGGAAGAAATAAAAATAAACAAATGCTATCTAGGACACACATGAAGGGGGAATACACCATTAAACCAAATTGCTTGTAATATCAGGTTGAGATTTTTTTCCACAGAAGCAGAATTCATTACTCTTCTCCTGTGTAGAGAGGTGGTATTTTCAAGGATCAAGGAAATGAGGGACAAAAAGGAGAAACATCTGTAACAAAAATTAATTAATAAAGACTTACATGCTTAAAAAAAAAAAAAAGGCAATTAGAGACAGAGGGTTGACACATATTAGCATTTAATTATTTCACTTCTCCTCTAATTGAACAAAAACACCCTTGCTCCTAAGAAATACTTTATTACACATGCCAATTGGATGAACATCAGGTCACAGACTAAAAACAGTTATAGTAGATCAATCAGCAGAATATCACAGAAATCTTGAATGTATTTTGTAATTATAATTAATAGTAAACATACATATACCACTCTTGGCAAAATTTGAAAATTAATCTGCCAAATTTAATTAAAAATTATTTAGGAAAAAATATTCTAGCTATTCAAAAATATTCTAGCTTCACACTTCTTCAGCTCAACTTAAATTATTTCCTCATATGTATTATCTTGTGTTAATAAGAAAGGAAGGGTGAGTGTTATTGCTTTGTTACTGCTGCAAAAGAAAACATTTCTTTAAAAACTAAAAGATAAAAATGAGAACATTTCCTCCCTTTGCTAAATAAATAAATAAGTAAAAACATATATGCAAGTGACCATAAAACATTCAAGTAGTATATTAAAAAAATGATCATTTAATAAGTACATATGCTGAATCTCATCATGGTAGCTTCTAAATGAGTTACTTTAGATTTCACGGTAGAATAAAGAAAGGTTTAGCATGATTAGAGGAGATTTATATATTGTGTAATCATATCAGAAACATCAGAGACAAATTTGGAACTAGCAGATAACTGAATTTCTAACCATGACACTGCACAGTCATTATAGATAAGAATACTCTTACTACTGAACTGGATTATGCTTAGGGACCAAGATATGCCTAAATCCAAGCATTTGGTCCCCAGAATTCTAACATTCTCCATTCACATTGCCTAAATAATCAGTTAGATTTTAAAGAAAACAGGTGAAATAGCCACCAAAGCCATAAAGTCATTGAAAAAACAGTCCCTTCCTTTGATATTTAGCTTGCTTTTATTTCTTGCTATTCCCCGTACACATAATTGAATCTAGTAATTCAGTTTTTAAAATGTGGCTAATAATCCAAATCCAGTTCAGTGTGACAGTGGCAGAACACCAAGTAATGATCAGAAGGGCAATTCAGTCCTGAAAACAGGAGCCAATGTTATAAATTTTCATGTTTAATGTGACTCAGATTTTTAAAAGCTACCAGCATATTACTTTTTATCTAAGAATATGAAAGTCCATCATATATCATTTATCTAATGAGCCAGTGATTTCCCATATATTTTTAGTTCTTTCTCTGTTTTAACTAAAAGTCATTTGAGAGAAAATTAAAGCTGATGATGTCAGTACATTCATTAAATAGAAAATGAAGTTTTTTTTATAGAATTTACTATTATTTTTTATATTCTCTCATGCCACCTATTTTGTTGCTACTAAGGGGATGTGGAAGAATTATCAAATTATAATGTTAACCCCCAAAATGCTAATCTTTTATCCTCTAATGATAAATAGTCCCACTTTAAAGTCCATTATCTCCTTCCCTCTTTAATCATAGGTTCCTCTTCTTCCTTCTACTCATAACATTTTCCCATGAAATAATCAAAGACCTTGTTAGATAGGTCCAAATCTCAAATATCTCTTTAAATTATTTTATACATGTAACCCTTAGTAATTGTCATGAGAGATTAGATAGTTAATTTTCATAAGAGATTTAGATAGCAATACTAACTTTCTCTCCTTCAACTTCACCTTTTTATATTTTTGTATCCTACTTTCTTCATAAGTACAGAGTCCAACATCTGTTTTTGCACAACTTATTCTGTAGTCCAGGATAGTCTGCATTTGGGTAAGAGGGGCTAGAAGTATGACAAAGCACTACCATTTGAAAATATTTCTATTAATGTGGATACCTTCTTTGAGTTGAACTCATTGTGCACTGTGAAAAACAATAATTTGACAAGATAGAAATTTGACAAGATAGTGGCACGACTGCTGTAGAAATCTTGTCATCCTTAACAGGCTAATTTTTGGCTTACTCTCCCCACCTACTCAGCCATTTGGCAGAAGTCCACCCCTTACTGACTGGGCAACTTGGGACAAATTCCTTCACTGCTCTAAGCCTTCTGATTGTCATCCATAAAACAAACACAGTAACAGAGCTTATCTCATCAAAATTATCTTTGAAATATTGTTTTGAAATTAATTTAAAAGTGCAGAAAATTTGTTATAACAGAACAAAGAACTCCTGTGCCCTCTTTATCTGGTTTCTAATTGTTAATGTATGACTTCATTTGTGCCCCCCTCCCATTATCATCAGTCTTTTCTGAACTCTTAGGCACCTACCTGCTGACACAATATCTTCTCAATTAAAAACACTTCAATATACATTTCCCCTAAACAATGACATTTCTCTTACATCACCAGTATAATTTTTTTTTTCAAAACCAAGAAATCAATATTGATACAACACTAATATCTAATCAACAAACTCAAATTTAAATTAAGTCTGAGAGCAAATCTCTAATGAACCCTCCTCTAAGCATCAAGGCCAATCCCATGACTAAACAGATAGATTATGAGAATTTTGAATACAACTAGACCTTGTATTGAGTCCAGGTTTCAGCCTGATTTTATTTAAAGTTCTTACATTTGTAACCAAGCCCTACTATGTCCCCCAATTTTTAGGACCTACAGCTTTACCTTACTTTCCTATCCTTAAGACTCTGTCCCTGTGATTGAAGTCAGAGAGAGTTTTTCAATAACATTTTTACTAGTAAATTCTTTCAAATGAAGTTACATTGAACCACTATGTATATGTACATAGGGATACCTGGGTTGCAAATCTGATTCTTCCATTTCCTAGACTTCTGAGATCATTTAACTTAGCTGGGTTTCAGTTTTTTCATCTGCAAAATGAAACACCAACTGAGAAAGGACATTGAGGTCACATGTACAAATATGTAATAAATAAAACATTTTAGTGCCCTGATAATTGAACCATTTTAAGTAAACTAATTATCACCAAGTAGTAGTATAAAATCTGGTGTATACACAAGAATGCAAATTCATTGTGTACATATGATGCAATAGCTAAAGACATCACATCCAGCTGGGTCAACACATTATATTAGTTGTAAGAAACATACTTAGGAAGCCAAATTATAATAGATGATTGCCTAATTGGCATGAAGCCAGCCTTATAACACTGGCCAGTTTGATCTTACCATAATGCCTAATAGCATTTATCTTCTCTATAAAACTAAGTTTCAAATTGCCAGACACTTATTTTTATTTTATTTTATTGGGGTGACTTTGGTTCACAACACCAGACAGGTTTCCAGTGTACAACTCAACAAAACATCATCTGCACATTGCATCATGTGTCCATCACCTAAATAAAGTTTCTTATGACAGTTGTTCAAGAAAACCCCTTATTTGCCTTGACATATTTTTTACCTCATGATTCGCAGTTTCAAGAATTAAGGTTATTTTTCCTGACAGATTTAATACTGATTTCTTTAACATGAATTGCATTAAAATGATACATCTCTTGTAACCTTGATGGTGTATGGGAGTTCCTAAATCCCTTCAGGTAGAACAGTAAAATATCTTAGGGAAAAGGTGTTAGTAATACAGAAATCAAAACATTTTGGAGGACCATCAGAAAAACATTTATTTATTGTCATAGAAAAGGTCAGACAGCCCTGACCAGTTTGGCTCAGCAGTTAGAGCATCAGCCCGTGGTCCAGAGAGTCCTGGGTTTGGTTCCTGCTAAGAGCACGTACCTCGGTTGCAGTTTGTCCCCGGCCCCGGTTGGGGTCATGTGGGTGGAGACCAGTCGATGTATCTTTCTCACATCAATGTTTCTCTCTCTCTCTCTTACTCCCTCTCTCTCTCCTGCTCTACCTGAAGATAAATGGGAAAGGAAAGGAAAGGAAAGGAAAGGAAAAGGAAAGGAAAGGAAAGGAAAAGGAAAGGGAAAGGAAAAGGAAAGGAAAGGGAAAGGAAAAGGGAAAGGAAAAGGGAAAGGAAAAGGAAAGGAAAAGGAAAAGGAAAGGAAAGGAAAGGAAAAGGAAAAGGAAAGGAAAGGAAAGGAAAGGAAAGGAAAAGGAAAGGAAAGGAAGGGACGGGAAAGGAAAAGGAAAAGGAAAGGAAAGAGGAAAGGAAGGAAAAGGAAAGGAAAGGAAAGGAGAAAGGAAAGGAAAAGGAAAGAGAAAGGAAAGGAAGGAAGGAAAAGGAAAAGGAAAAGGAAAAAGGAAAGGAAAGTCAGACAGCATTACACAAGATAATCAGTTTCTTAGGGCTGAAGAAAATCATGTCTACCCAATTGTGGTAAACAGAGCCTAGGGTAATCCGCATGGTTACTGTCTTCTGGTGTTCATGCCTTTGTGTCATCCCATCCTCTTAAGTGTGACCAGGACCTGTGATTTGTTTGTAGCCAAGAGAACACAGCAAAGGTGATAAGATACATGTGGTTATGTACACACAATTACAGTACATAGACTGTAATCCCCACTTGCTGAGAGACTCTCTCTTGCGCAGACTTTGAAGAATACAGCTGATATGGTATGAGATGGCCTAATGATAGGGCCCTATGGTAAGCATTTGAGGGTGACATCTGGCCAACAGTATAATGAAAACAAAGCCCGGAGTCCAACGGATGCACAGAACTGAATGGTGTCAAAAGCCATTGGAGTTGGAAAGTAGATCCTCACCCAGTTGAACCTCAGATGAAATTGCAGCCCTAGATGAAATGTTCATTTTAGTCTTATGAGACCTTGGAGCACAGAATCTAACTAAGCCATTCCTGAGCTTCTCAAATACAGAAAAATGTGAGAAAATTAATGGGTGCTGTTTTAAACCACCGAGTTTATGGTAATATATTCACAGCCATAGAAAACAAATACACCAATAGATCTGTCCCTTTTTATTCTACTTTGAGTTTCTCCAAATCATGATACTCCAAAAAAAACTTAGAGTAAATATTTCTTCAGAAAAACTTTTTTTTTCTTTTTTTTTACTTAATTTATTTTTGTTACAGATGTTTCTCCCCCCCCAAAAAAAACTGCCCTCCCTCTCCCTCCTGGCCCTCTCCCCAGCTTTGTTGTCTATGTCCATTGTTCAAGCATACATGCATATAAGTTCTGTTGTTTTTCTCTCCCCCTCACCTCCTCTTCTGGGGATTGTCAGTCTGTACCCCACTTTCATGTCTCTGGAACTACCCCATGTCTCAGACTGCTATGTTCACTATATTCCACAAATAAGTGAGATCATATGATACTTGTCTTTCTCTGTTTGGCTTGTTATGTTTAGTATAATATTGTCCAGCTCCCTCCATGTCATCGCAAAAGATAAGAGATTGTTCTTTCTTACAGCTGCATAGTACTCCATTGTGTATATGTACCACGATTTTCTTATCCATTTGTCTACTGATGGACATTTGGGCTGTTCCAGATCTTGGCTATTGTAAATAGTGCTGCTACGAACATGGGTGTGCACATATTTTTACTGATTGGTGTTTCAGGCTTCTTAGGGTATATTCCTAGAAGTGGGATCACTGGGTCAAATGGAAGTTCAATTTTTAATTGTTTGAGTTAACACCATATTGTTTTCCCTAGTGGCTGCACCAGTCTGCATTCCCACCAACAGTGTACTAGAGTCCCCTTTACTCCCCACACTCTCCAACACTTGTTGCTTGATGATTTGTTGATGGCGGCCATTCTGACAGGTGTGAGGTGACACCTCATTGTTCTTTTAATTTGCATCTCTCTGGTGATTAGTGATGTTGAGCATTTCGTCGCATGCATCATAGCCATTAGTATGTCCTGTTTAGAGAGGTGTATATTTAGTTCATGTCCATGTCCATTGTTCAAACATACATGCATATAAGTTCTGTTGTTTATCTCTCCCCCTCACCTCCACTTCTGGGGATTGTCAGTCTGCCCATTTTTTAATTGGGTTCTTTGTCTTCCTTTTGTTGAGTTGTATGAGCGCTCTATATATATTGGAAAATAACCCCTTATTCGATATATCATTGGCAATTATGCTCTCCCATACAGTGGGTTGCCTTTTCAATTTGATGATTGTATCTTTTGCTGTGCAGAAGCTTTTGAATTTGATGTAGTCCCACGTGTTCATTTTCTCCTTTGTTTCTGTTGCCTTAGGTGATGTATCAGTGAAAATTCTGCTGCATATAATGTCTGAAATTTTGTTGCCTACATTTTCTTCTAGGATTTTTATAGTTTCAGGAGTCACATTTAAGTCTTTTATCCAATTTGAGTTTACTCTTGTGTAGGGTGTAAGTTGATGGTCTAGTTTCATTTTTTTTGCATGTAGCTGTCCAATTTTCCCAACACTATTTATTAAAAAAAAAAACTATCTTTATTTCACTATATGCTCTTGCCACTTTTGGCACATATTAATTGACCATATTGACTTGGGCCCATTTCTTGGATCTCTGTTCTGTTCTTGTGCCAGTACAAGGCTGTTTTGATTACAGTGGCTTTGTAGTATAACCTGAAATCTGGTAATGTGATCCCTCCTACTTTTTCTTCTTTTTCAAGATGGATGTGGCTATTTTAGGTGTTTTTTGGTTCCATATGAACTTTGGAAGTATCTGTTCTAGTTCTGTGAAGTATGTTGTTGGTATTTTAATGGGGATTGCATTGAATCTATAGATTGGTTTGGGTAGTATGGACATTTTAATGAGGTTGATTCTTCTAATCCACGAACAAGGTATGTGCTTCCACTTTTATATATGTTTCTCTATTGCTTTTTTCAATGACCTGCCGTTTTCTGCGAATAGGTCCTTTATTTTTTTCGTTAAGTTTATTCCTAGATATCTTAAATTTTTTTTGCTGCGATGGTAAATGGGATTTATTTTTAGTTTCTCTTTCTGTGAGTTCATCATTGGTGTATAAGAATGCCATTGACTTCTTGGTGTTAATTTTATATCCTGCTACTTTGCCAAATTCATTTATTAAGTCTAGTACATTTTGGATGGAGTCTTTGGGGATTTTCTACATATAGTATCATGTCATCTGCAAATAATGACAGTTTCACTTCTTCCTTTCCAATTTGGGTCCATTTAATTTTTTCCTCCTGTCTGATTGCTGTGGCTAAGACTTCCAGTACTATGTTAAATAAGTGTGGTGAAGGTGGGCATCCTTTTCTTGTTTTGGTTCTTAAAGGAAATGCTTTTAATTTTTGCCCATTGAGTATGATGTTGGCTGCAGGTCTTTCATATATGGCCTTTATTATGTTGAGACATGATCCCTCTATTCCCAGTCTATTGACGTTTTTTATCAGTAATGGGTGCTGGATTTTGTCAAATGCTTTGTCAGTGTCTATTGATATGTGCATATAATTTTTATCTTTCATTTTGTTTATTTGGTTCATCACATTTATTGATTTGTGAATATTGTACCAGCCTTGCATTCCTAGGATGAATCCCACTTGGTCATGGTGAATAATTTTTTTGATGTATTGCTCGACTCGATTTGCTAGTATTTTGTTCAGGATTTTGGCATCTATGTTCTTCGGGGATATTGGTCTGTAGTTTTTGTTCTTTGTAATGTCTTTTACTGGTTTGAAAATTAGAATTATGCTGTCCTCATAAAACGAGTTTGGAAGTCTTTCTTCTTCTTGAATTTTTTTGCAATAATTTTAGGAGAATGGGTATTAGTTCTTCTTTGAATTTTTGGTACAATTCCCCGGTGATACCTTCCGGGCTTCAGCTTTTGTTTGCTGGAAGAGTCTTGATTACATTTTCAATTTCTTTTGTTGTTATTGGACTGTTCAAGTTTTCTATCTCTTCTCAGTTCAGTTTTGGGAGACTATGTGTTTCTAGAAATTTGTCCATTTGCTTAGATTGTCTCATTTGTTGCCATACAGTGTTCATAATATTTTTTAACAATCCTTTGTATTTCTGTAGTGTCAGTTATTATTTCTCTTCTTTCATTTCTGATTTTGTGCCATTGGGTTCTCTCTCTTTGTTTCTTGGTGAGTCTAGCTAAGGGTCCATCAATCTGGTTTCTCTTTACAAAGAACCAGCTTTTTGTTTCAGTGTCCCGTTGAATTGCTTTTTTGACCTCCATGTCATTTATTTCTGCACTGATCTTTACTATTTCCTTCCTTCTACTTGTTCTGGGGTATTCTTTTAGTTTATTTTTGTAGTTATTTGAGTTGTGAGGTTATATATTCTGTCAGAAATTTTTCTTCATTCTTGAGGTAGCCCTGTAGTGCTATGAACTTCTCTCTCAAAACTGCTTCTGCTGCATTCAATAGATTTTGTGTTACCATGTGTTTATTTTCATTGGTTTACAGGAAGTTCTTAATTTCTTCCTTGATTTCCATGATACCTCATTCATTGTTCAATAACATGCTATTTAGCTTCCATGTTTTCACATGTCTGTGCATGTTCTTGTTGCAATTGATTTCTAGTTGCATGCCATTGTGATCTGAGAAGATGCTTGATATGATTTCAGTCTTCATGAACTTGTAGATACTTAGTTTGTGTCCTAACATGTGGTATACCTTTGAGATTGTCCCATGGCACTTGAGAATAATGTCAATTCTGCAGTTTTGAGGTGTAATTATCTGTAGGTATCTATTAAATCCATTTGATCTAGTGCTTCATTTAGAGTGTGTGTTTCCTTGTTAATTTTTTGTCTGAAAAATCCTCCAGTGATGTCAGCAGAGTGTTGATGTCCCCTGCTATGATTATATTGCTGTCAATTTCTCCTTTGAGGTCCTCCAAAAGATTTTTAATATATGTTGGTGCTCCTATATTGGGTGCATATATGTTCATCAAGATTATATCTTCCTGTTGGATAGATCCTTTCAATATTATGTAGTGGCCCTCTTTGTCTCTAGTTATGTAGTGGCCCTCTTTGTAGTGGTCCTCATTATGTAGTGGCCCTCTTTGTCTCTAGTTATGGTCCTCATTTATCATATATGAGTATTGCTACCCCAGCTTTTTTTTTTTATTTCGGTTTGCTTGAAAGATTTTTTTCCATTCCTTCACTTTCAACCTATATGAGTCTTTTGTTCTGAAGTGGGTCTCTTGTAAACAACATATATGTGAGTCATGTTTTCTTTTCCAGTCTTCTACTCTATGTCTTTTTATCGAAGCATTCAAACCATTTACATTTAAGGTGATAATTGATATATACTTATTTATTGCCATTTTTGTTTAGTGTGGTTCTATTTTTCTTCCTGTTTCTTCTACTAATTATAGTCATCCTTTTAACATTTCCTGGAGTGCTGGTTTGGTGCTAATGTATTTCCTTAGCCTTTTATTGTCTGGGAAGTTCTTTATTAGACCTTCTATTTTGAATTATAGCCTTTCTGGAGAGTCTAATCTTGGATTCAGATCCTTGTTTTTCATGACCTTGATTACTTCATCCCACTCCCTTTTGGCCTGTAGTGTTTCTGTTGAGAAGTCAGCTGAGAGCCTTATGGGATTTCCTTTGTAGGTTACCTGTTGCTTATCTCTTGCTGCCTTTAGGATTCTCTCTTAGTCTTTATTTTTTGGCATTTTAATTACTATATGTCTTGGTGTGGCATGTTTGTGCTCTTTTTACTTGGGGCTCTCTGTGCTTCTTGAACTTGAATGCCTTCTTCCTTCACCAATAGTGACAGTTTTCTGTCACTATTTCTTCAAATATATTCTCTCACACTTGCCCATTTTCTTCCTCTTCGGGGACTTCTATGATGCGAATGTTATTACGTTTTCAGTTGTCCCACAGTTTTCTTAAATTATCTTTATGTTTTTTAATTATTTTTTTACTTTTGGTTTTCTGATTCATTGATTTTTTTCTACCCTGTCTTCTAATTCACTGATCTGGTCCTCAGCTTCTTCTACTTTGCTTTTTAGTCCTTGCAATGGGTTCTTATTTTCTCCTATGTCATTTTTTATCTCCACTTTGCTGTTTTTCAATGTTTCTATATCTTCATTCATGGTGCTGATGTCCTTACTCATGCTGTTAAGCTTCCTCAAGATCATGGCTCTGAACTCTACCTCTGATAATTTGCTTAGCTGCATTTCATTGATCTCATCTTCCATAGAGTTCTCTTGTTCTTTCATTTGGGATTTGTTTCTTTGTTTCATCATTTTGGCTATCTCAGTGAGTTTTGGAGCCTGCCAAATTTTCCCTGTGGGTGTTGGTGCTCTGCTGTTTGTGGCTCCCTCTGCTGGGTTTGGATGAGCCTGGGTGGGCCCCCGTTAAACACCACTGTCAAATCTTACTTTCCTGGGTAGATTTGCAAGCCCAGGAAAGGTTCAGTTATTGTCTGGCTTTTTCCTGGTGGCTAGTAGTCTCAGTTACTCATGTCTTTGAATATAGCCCTGGTGTTCTGCCTAAGAGGATTTCCAGAGGGTGAGATAGATGCTGGTTGTTAATGAGCTTCAATTTTTATTTCTTTGCCTCACCTGGGAAAGGCTGAATCTTCGGGGGTGGGGGCTGCTGCTTTTCCCCACAGCTCATGGGTGGGGCACCCTGTCCACTGTCCTTTGTGGCCCAACTCAGCAAACACTCTGAGTGCCCTCCAAATCCCAGGTGTCTGCACTGAGTTCCAGCTTGATCTGTCCTTCCCCTTCCCTAGCCTCCTAGTGAGTGACTTTGCCTATTTTAGTGCTCTGTTCTGGCTCTGTGCTGTGGAGCGGGCTTGGTCTTTATTGCCCAAGCGCGCTGCTCACAGCTAAGACTGCTGCTGTCCGTGGGCTCCCAGCCCACCACCCTCTCACGCCAACGCAGATCTTTCCAGTGTCCCTGGTTAAATGGTCCTGTCTTGCTGCTTTTCTGTTGCTTTTTTCCAGGGATTTGTCTTTATTTTAGTTGTAATTCCTGTTTGGTCCTGGGAGATCATCCGTGTAGCTTCTATTTACTCTGCCTCCATTTTCACATCCTCCAAGCCTATCTTGTGCACAACTGGGTCGCACAGGCCTCTCTGGTGCCCCTGAACTCTGCAGGTCCCATGGGTAATTGGATCACACAGTCCCTGCTGGATCGCACAGGCCTCTCTGGTGCTTCAGCACCCTGCAGGTCCCAGAGGTAACTAGATTTCACAATCCCTGCTGGGTCACACAGCCTCTCTAGTTCTTCAGCACCCCATAGGTCCCAAGGGTAACTGGATTGCACAATCCCTGCTGGGTCACACAAGCCTCTCTGGTGCCCCTACACCCTGCATGTCCCATGGGCAGGTAGCTGGATTGCACCATTCTTTCTAGGGTTCAGGTTTCCCATTCCTCTTGTGAGCTGCTGGCCTGCGCAGGCCTCTGTGGAGCCCTAGGTTCCACTGCTGGCGGCTGGGGAGTGCTGCTGCAATGTGTGGCTCAACTCCTGCTCAGCTTTTGCTATAGTTTTTGGGGATGGGTCTCAGCTGCTGGTCTGTGCTTCTGTTGCCTTGGGATGGATTTCTTCTCCCCAGCCTCTGTTGCTGGGGGTATATCTTGACTCTTATTGGGCTGCTACTCTGGGGGATGGTGCTGGGCTTCCGGCTGTCCACGGCTTTCACAGCTGACACCTTTGGAGCTCCACTACTGTGCACCGGTCTGTGTTGACCCAGAGTGTCCACTGGTCCGATGGTGCCAAGTGTGCTGTTGGGCCCTAGCTTCTTTGACTGCCTCCTCCCAGGGAAGACCCCAGATCCTCCAAAATGGTGGGACCTCCCTGTGGAGCACAGAGAAGTGCCTTGAAGAGCTGCTTACCAAGGTATCCTGCTGTTCCTGTCCACAGCACAGAAACCTCTGCTCGGCATCTGTGCACTACACACGTTTGGTCGTCCACCTTCATGTCCACTCACACTCTCTCATATACTAGCTTATTCTCTCACACACTCACCCTCCCTCCGGTCTTGCCCACTGTCATCCTTTTTTTTTTTCCTCAGAAAAACTTTTCTTACGTGATCAACTATTCTGTATTTTAGTCTATGTGGCAATCCTAAAGAGTACTAGGGAGTGAATGTATATATTTAAGACTCTAATAGATATTCTAATGACATGCCTCTTTCTCATCTGAATCTTAGTCCTGCCATTAATTTGTAGGCAATATCTGCTCTTGTCATTTTTGCTTCTTCCTTTGGTTGGTCATTTTCTCACTCATTCAGTAATTTACACCTTTTCCTCAACCATAAGACAAAACAAACTAAGTAAAAATAATTGTATATATAGCTGATTAATTATGTCCCTTCTGAGTTACATCTTGATTATTTCTCTTCCAGTGACAAAACTTATTTAAATGTTTGCCTTCAAAATGAATAAATAATAGTTAAGCCAAGTAAAGAAGGGGAAACAGAATATTCTGGGAACAAGTTCAGGATGTAAAAAAAATCCCCGTTGTGGGAAAAAGCACATGGTGTGAGTAAAGGCAAAAGTGATATACAATAAAGCTGGGTAGGTAAGATGAAGCCATACCATGCAAAATCTTCACAGAGTACTTTAAAGATTTAGCTTTTTAATCTAATAGAAATGAGAATGTGGAAGGTTTTTAGGAGTGTGAGTGAGGTAGCTCCAAAGTATTTTTTGAAAAAGATGAGTCTGGCCAAAGTAAAGGAAAGTATAGAGAACAGTTAGAAGGTGACTGAAGAAGCAATCTAGTGAGAGCTTATTATAGCCTGGATTAATGTGAGAGCAATGAAAATGGAAAATAAATGAAAATAACCGGACAAAGGATCCTAAAGTTATTGTTCACCATTCATTATTTCTTAGATATTTCATTTCCATCATTCTGGAAATTGTTCTGATTTAATTTTAATTTGCCTATAGAATTTCTTCAGTTTCTTTAGAAAAGGTGTTTAGTATATTTGCTAGGCTCCGACATATGTAAAAATGTGCCAAAATTGCTTCCATAAGTAAATGTTAGCATGGACTGCTATATTTTTTTCTCAAAATTTTATAAATGAGGTACTATAAAGTCTAGTTTTATATTGCAGAAAAGAAATCTGTTTCCCTTTATTTTCTTTATTGTTCATATTTTTTTCCTGTCTAAAAGTTTTCAAGATCCTTTATCTTAGAATTTCATGAGAGATGTTTGTCTTTTGTCTATTTAAATCCTGTTTGGTACCCAATGAATACACTGAGTCTGAAAAACTTGATTGCTTTTGAAGTTCAGATAAGTTTTTTTTCTAAAATTTCTTCAATTATTTCTGTCTTCCCTTCATTTATACTCTCTCCTGTAAACTCTATTCTTGTCATATATATCTTGGCTTTTTCTATAAATATATTTTCTTTCTTTACTCATGATTTCTATTTCTTCATGTTTCTTTTGCTTTTTGAGATAGTTTCTGTATTTAAATTATCAAATAATTTATTCAGTTTTTAGCAGTATTGACTCCATTTTATTACTTATTTGCAATCTTTAAATTCACAAATAACTTTTTAAAAAATTTTAGAACCATTTTTTCCATAATTTCTGTTGTATTTTTCTTTATTTTTCATAACAATTCACTATAGAATTTTTAAAGTTTTTTCTAATGTTGTAACTCCTCTCCTTTGAACTACTAAGTCTCCTTAATTGACTCATAAATCACATGTCCACTCCTTTCAGTAAGTCTAGAAATATTTCTCAACACCTTTGCATGTAAGGTCGTTGGAGCCTGTCAGGCCATGGTGGCTTTGCAGAAGAATGAGGTAAGAAGTTTATTAATGTTTAACCACTGGTAAAACAACTTGATTGATTGGTGCTGATGATGTTTTTATTTCACTTTTCTTCATGTGCAAGCTTCAAGTAACTGTCAATTTTGGCCCACTACAAGGTGGAGCAGTTTATAACAGCAGTCCACCTCAGGGGTGATGACATCCATGGGATCAACAGAATGTCTCAGGGATATGGTCATGAGCAGAAAGAAAGGGATAATCTCCACAGATTTAAGCAATTCCTGCACTCTACTATTTTCCCTGTCAGAGAGCCTTGGAACTAGAGCGCCTTACTCTAGGCTACATGAGAGAGAATGGTCTCCTCCCTCCTGGAGATTGAAATCATGATTCAAAGAAGATGCTTTCTCCTCTTAGTCTGGTTTCTGCAAGATCATCTGGGAAGCCTGAAGATACCAGATATATGGGATCCACCCCCCAGGTTCCTACAATGAAACATGGTCATATTTACACCACCTTCCCAATACCTCACACTCCAGACACACACACACACACACACACACACACACACACACATGCTTTCAAGCTTTAACTAACTGGTTGATTTATCTCAGTAGGAAATTAAGGTAAACAGATGCAAAAAACATATGCTTAGGCTGCCATTGTCCCAGAATCCTTCCTCTTGTGGCTGGGTTTTAAAAATATATATAGATAGATATAGATAGATGATGATATAGGTGTAGATATAGGTATAGGTATAGGGGGAGAGAGAGAGAGAGAGAGAGAGAGAGAGAATACTTTTTTTGTTTCATCTACACTAAAATCCCCTTGAAGGCAGAAATGTTAGGTAGTTTTTTAAGGCAAATTATATAATGAGGAGTGTGATTCAACTGCAGTAGGTATTTCTTAAAGGTACTAATGGCATTCTAAACATGATTCATAATTGGTAAGTGGATGAACCAAGCAAATATACAGATTTGGAACTAACAACTAAGAAATATGATCACATTAGCACCAGAAATTGATTTTTTTTCTCTAGCTGTTTGCCAATTTTGTATTGATCAGTTGTTGTCCTTGAAAATCAAGATACTATTGATCTGCATCAAGTACTAAAAGGATTCTGAAGAAATATATGTGGATTTTAATGAATTACAAAATAGAATAATACCATAGTAGAATAGTCTATGCGATTTTCATTGTATACATTTCTTAAATAACTGTGTAAATCTTTATTTCCTTATTAACTGATACCACCTATTTAACAAAAACTGTCTGATTCCCAAATCACTTCTAAGGCTTTGTGAAGTGGTTTTGAGTAGTTTCATGATAAACTATCTTAGGAGATGCTTAACTTACCTTAGGGTCTTGAGTGTCCTAGTTTCTTAGTTTATCAATAGAAACACTCTTGAAGATGTATTCTGAAATTATAAAGTACTTAAGCTCATAATTTTCTTCTGCTGTGAATGTAATTGACTCCCATTTTAAGCAAAAGCACTTTGAGAACATAAGAAAATTGAAGACAGTCAATATATGGTGTTTGGAAAATTGGACAGGTGCATGCAAAAAATTAAACTAGACCAGCAACTTATACCATACACAAGAATAAACTCAAAATGAATAAAATATTTAAATATAAGTCATGAAACCATAAAAATTTTGGAAGAAAGTTTAGGTAGTAAAATCTCAGACATCTCTTACAGCAATATTTTTGTCGATATGTCTCTGAGGGCAAAGGAAACTCATGAAAATACAAATAAATGGGACTACATCAAACTAAAAAGCTTCTGCACAGCAAAAGAAACCATAAATAAAATGAAAAGGGAACCCGCTGTATTGGAGGACATATTTGCCAATGAGACATCTGATAAACAATAGGGGGAAGTCTGCAATAATGTCAACATTAAGAATTTTTCATAAAAAATTAAAAAATAATACTTTCCAAAATATATAAAGAACTTATACATGTCAACACAAGGAAGACAAACAATCCAATTTAAAAAAGGGCAAAGGACATAAATAGACACTTCTCCAAAGAGAACATATCAATGGCCAACAGACACATGAAAAAACACTCAATGTCACTAATCATCAGAGAAATGCAAATCCACAATGAGATATCACCTCACAGCTGCCAGAATGGCTACCATCAATAAATCAACAAACAACAAGTGCTGGCGAGGTTGTGGAGAAAAGGGGACTCTAGTATACTGCTGGTGGGAATGCAGACTGGTGCAGCCACTATGGAAAACAATATGGAGTTTCCTCAAAAAATTCAAAATGCCTTTTGACCCAGCAATCCCACTACTGAAAATATATCCTAAGAATTCCAAAACACCAATCAGAAAGAATATATGCACCACTATGTTCATAGCCACATTATTTACCATAGCTAAGATCTGGAAACAGCCCAAGTGCCCCTCAGTAGATGAGTGGATAAAAAAGCTGTGGTACATTTACACAATGGAATACTACACGACTGCACAAAGAAAGGACTCTTAAGTTTTACAAAAGCATGGATGGACCTGGAGATTATTATGCTAAGTGAAATAAATCAGTCAGAAAAAGAAAAATACCATATGATCTCACTTATATGTGGAGCCTAATGAACAAAATAAACTGAGAAACAAAATAGAAACAGAAGCATGGAAACATGGAATAGGCTGACAGCTGTCAGAAGGCATGGGAGAAGGAACTGGATGAAAGATGGTGAAGGGATTAGCCAAAGAACATATATGCAAAACCCATAGACATAGATAACAATGTGGTGATGGCCAGAGTGAAGGAGATGGCAAGGGCTGGGTGGAGGGGACAAAGTGAGGGAGGGATGAGAACATCTGTAATAGTGTCAATGATAAAAATAAAGATAGAAAAAAATTGAACACTGCCTCTCTTTGGATACGGAAACAAGGAGTGAGGACACTATAAACAAAGTCAGAAAGAAGGAGTAGTAGAAATAATGATGAAATTAGGGCAAGGGGTATGTTTTCAAAATTAATTGACTCACTACCACTATTACTAAAAAAATACAGAATATCACTAAATGTTAAATAATAAAATTTACCAAATGGCCTAAATAAGCATTCTGTGAGAGTCAAAGGTCAAAATATTGAATAATTGAACAGGAAGAATGTATTTCCCCTTCCTCTAGTAATAAAATGAAGGTTTTTTTTCTTTTTCTTTTCTAGGTTTGAATGATACTAAAGAGTCTCAGGTGTGCATGGCCAATGTGGTCGGTGTGGCTCAGTGAAATGAGCATAACCTCATGGACTGAGGTGGTCCCAGTTCAATTCCTGGTTCAATTGCCAGTCAGGGTACATGCCCGGGTTGCAGACTCCATCCCCAGCAGGGGGTATGCAGGAGGCAGCCGATTGATGTTTCTCTTTCACATCAATGTTTCCATCTTTTTCTCTCTTCCTCTCTCTAAAAAATCAATAAAACCATGTTAAAATTATAAAAAAAAGAGTCTCAGTTGTTCCTGAGAGCCCTGGAATTGAGATTATTATGTGGAGATGACAACTAGGGAAGTCTCTACCTGAGGTTTTACTTAATTGGTTTCTGTCTATAGGACCCCATACTATTTATCCAAATATGGTTCCAAAATTCTCTGCTTCCCTGTAAAGTAGATGCTTCTGAAGATTACTTTCTGCCTATCAGACTGAGCTTTTATTAGCTGAAATGTTTGTAATAGTTGTTGCTTCTATTTTAACTCAACTGGATTCAGGAAGGTAAAAGGGGTGAATTTAAGGGACTCAGGGCTATGTATCATTGCTTTAGAAAATGGTGTTATGTGGTTCCCACTTGTCCTGATTCTAAATTTCTACCACTACTGAGCACCAATACTCTGCTTAGAATCTAGCAAGAAATATCCTCGATCTAGAACTCTAATTTTAGAGTCCCATTCTGGCTTTCCCTAAACTGTACCCTACTACATAAAGTGATGCATACATGGAGCCAAGGGGGTCTAAGAATCCCAACTTGAACCAGTATTTCCAGACTTCTGTAAAAGTATATTTGTCAAGATAAGAGGATTTATTGTGCTCTTTGCTAGCCTGATTTATAACATTTATATTTTTAGATAAATAGTGTATGGGTCACTATTATGTAAATAGTGACCTGGGTTGTAGAAATGGTAGGAGTAGACCTGCTTGTCACTACTTTTCATGGGCAAGAGAAGATTCCACCTGATCAATTCCTAGACCAGTTCCAGTGCTATTCCTTCCCTATATCAGAACAAGGCTTTCAATTAGAGTCTGGTTCTAGCTCTCACACTAATTAATTGAAGGACCTTGGCATATTATTTCCTCTGAGTCTCAAATTTTCCATCTACAAAACAAGGAAGTTGGACAAGATCTTCCAGCAGTAAACATTGCAAAAACTAGATGGCTATCATTTGTTTTTCAGGACTTAGTAAGGACTTTAAATCCTTTTTTAAAATTAATTATTTTTTTATTACAGATGTCCCTCCTTTTTCGCCCAATTACATCCTCCTCCCCGCTCCCACCTCCAACCCCCTTCACCATACTGTTGTCTATGGCCATATGCATATATCCATATAAGTTCTTTGGTTTATCTCTTTTGCCCCCACAATCTCCTTTCCCTCTGAAGTTTGTCAGTTTGTTCCCTAGTTTCATGTCTGTGGTGTTTTATTCATCAGCTTATTTTATTCATTATATTCCACAAATAAGTGAGATCATGTGATATTTGTCCTTCTCTGGTTGGCTAATTTTGCTTAGCATAATACTCTCCAGGTCCCTCTATGTCGTCTATGTCACCTCAAAGGGTAAGAGATCTTTCTTCATAACAGTTGCATCGTATTCCATTGTATATATGTACCACACCTTTTAAATCCTTTTGAACCAAGGCTTCTGTAGATAATACAGAGTGTGTCCTTATTTGTATTGAGAGCATGCAATGGATTTGCACTAGGTTTTACCAACTTGTGCATATGAAAAATAATTTGATAACTTCAGTTTCACCAGTTTATACTCATGTTTTTAAGGCAAGAGCCTCCACTCTCCTCAAAATTCTACCCAACTGTTTATGGCACCCCTGGGGTTTCTTTTTTTTTTTTTTTTTTGTTATTTGAGTCTGGTTTTTTTGTTGTTGTTGTTTATTTGTTTGTTTTCTATGGTATATGCCCCTAGCAGGAACTGAACCAGGGACTCTCTGGTCTACAGGCCGATGCTTAACCGCTGAGCCAGACTGGCCAGGGCACTTCTGGGGTTTCTTAATAGTTCTCAGGTTTCTCCACTCTTGGATACCATGTTAAGATTTTTTTGGAGAATGCCTTTCCCCTTGACCCTCCACATTGCACCTGTGGCCCCTGTAACAGACAACATAAATAGTGGTGCCTGAGCACCATCTTCTGATGCCTCCAATGTTACAGTCTTGCAGAACAAGCTGCAAACATGGTGCACAGCTCACTGACAAGAGAAGGAATGGCCCTCTGTCCTTCTGTTCATTTTATTTCCTACTTTGTCCCTGGAACAAAGAGCAGAGGTGAGCATGCTTACCCCTCTCATATAGTCTCATAGGAATGCAAGGCTTCTCATGAAAGGACTCAGAAATAGATCCAAGGACCATAAGACAGACCCTGACGATGGTTTCAATGTCTCTTTCCAGTAGCTGAATATCCTCTGGCCTCTTCCTCACATAAATATCAATCAGGAAGATGCCCAGAAACTACTAGCCCACTAACCTATCGGATATGTCAGATATGTGAACATAACTGAGACACAACAAATCAGTGAATGAATGAAAGAGTGAGATAACTCAGTAGCAGGAAAACAATGAAGTACAGCGATACTAGGCTGACTTTCCAAATATGTCTAAAATTCATTCAGGTACACATTATTTTTCAAACATTAGCTGTGTATTTTAAGCTTTAATGAATGGTTCTTGCATCTTTGGCAATAGAGAAAGCTGATCATTAGTATTCACTGAGTACTTGTGAGGTGCCAGGAACCAATACATATTTATATGTATTATCTTATTTATTCCTTTAGGTCAGGGTTGGTAAAAATTTTCTGTAAATGAACAGATTGTGAATTGTTTTCAGTTTTGTGAGCCATAACATCTCTGTCATACTGTAGAGCTCCGAAAGCCAAAGTGAAACAAATGGATTTGGCTGTGTTCCAATAAAACTTTATTTACAAAAATAGGTTACAGGATGATTTTGGCCTATGAATCATAATTTGCTGACCTCTGCTCCATTAAATTTATGACATTAGTACTGCTTGTATCTTCATTTAACAGACAAGGAGACTGAAGCCTAAAGAGGCTAAGCAGTTCACACAAGATCACAGATACTATGGAAAGGAACTGAGATTTGAACAAACCTAAGCAATCTGATTCCAGAGCTCACAAGCTTTAGGACTGAGTCATTTCTACTACATGGCAGTAAGTTAGAGACTAACTTTGTGTGAAAAACTTAATAGCTGGGACCTGCCTGTGAACCTGCATTGCATGTGGGCTTAATGTTTTCTTCCTTAGTCATTGTCATTGCCAACACAGCTTGATATATAATGATCACCTGTTAAAGAGAAAAAAAAAGATGCCCAGCTCGTGTGGCTCGGTGGATGGAACGTTGTCCCATGGACTGAGAGGTCTCAGTTCAATTCCCGGTCAAGGCACATGCCCAGGGTTGCGAGCTTGATTCCCAGTAGGAGGCGTTTAGGCGGCAGCCGATAGAAGTTTCTCTCTCAAATTGATGTTTCTATCTCTCTCCCTTCTTCTCTATCTAAAAATATCAATAAAAACATATTTGGAAAAAAAATCCAGTAATAAATAAAAGGTCATGTTCTCACTTTGAAATATCAGGAAAGGGTGGTGTATGTTTCATCTAGCAACCCTTCATTAAAGAATTGCAGTATTCATGACTTCTTAATTGCTCTAATGATATGATCTCACTGGCTACTCCTTAATTTCCTTTCCATTGTGGCCCCTCAAGCCAGCTCCTCATTTCATAAGAAGGTATGAATCAATAATAATAATAATTATTATATTAACAAAAACATATTTATATAGTACTACTCTAAGCCACTGGCTCTTCTAAATACTTTGAATATATTAATACATTTGATCTTCACAGTAACCATATTACAGATAAAGAATATAAGACCTAAGTGTTAAGTAGCTTGGCCAAAGATAAAATACCATTTCGTAGTATAACTGCAATTTGAATCCAGGCAGTCTGCATCCAGAATTCATGTTCTTAACTACTATGCCTGTCAGTCTTTCTAGAAGCATTTTTAAATATAGTAAAAACTAAAATTTGTCATTTTGGAAGGTCACCTCTGTGTAGAGGGTGTATGAATTGCATTTCCTGATTTATTATGCAACAGTTAAGTACATTCTCCTTATTAGAGAAGCAGTAACATCCCTTGAATGTGAAGGCATAGAGAAGCCTCCATCGCCAGTCTCTTGACATTGGTAATCTGTGCAGATGTCAGTGTGAACCCTCTGAGAAATTTAAAGAAGTGATTATTTGAGTGTGTGTGTGAGTGAGGGTAGGGATAAAGTATGGGGCACTTCAGGAATATCCAGGGTTATGGATGGGGTGGATATTAACATTTTAGTGTGGAAGTATTTTCATTTCTCTCCTTAACAGTTCTCTCTCTGAAAAATTCACTCCCTACAGAATTATAGCAGCTAATGTTACTGGGCCACAAATATCTCCTTGGAATTTATCATTTCTCTACATGCAATCCAACTTACTACTGCTAACACCTATGCCTCTTTGCCTGCGAGCTTTCTCTGGCCTCCAAAGCCCTCTCTGCCCACAAGCATGGTAGGGAGAAAGTGCCAGGGATCTAAGCAATAATAAATGAGAGTTGATGTATAAATATTCCAGCACCATCACTCTTCAGACAGAATAATTCTGAGTCATGTGAATTCTGAGACGTGTGCTACACTGGCTTTCAGAACTCCTCAGAGGATTAAGATGCAGTTTCCACAATGGAAACTGGCTTGATAATTGTATGTCAGGATTCCACCAAAGGGAAAAGTATCCCAGTATGATATATATCATGTCCTGGAAAGTCTGAAATCTGTAGTGCAGGCCTTCAGAATAGGCAAACTGAAACTCAGGCAGGAGCAGGTGCTACATGCACTTTAAGAGTCCAGGTGTCCCATCATTTGGGAAGACTTGCCTCACCACTGCACGTTCATGTTAAGAGTGAATGATTCTCCTCTCAGCTCATTCACATCTGTCTTGTACCTATATTATTGCACCTGTATTACAATAGTCGGTCTCCTTCTTGACGACAACCATTGTTATTTCTTGGTACCTAGTTAAGTATCTGACCAAGACGGTCAACAAATGTTTGAAAAGAATTGTATAAACCCAGTCAGCTCCTATAATTACATCATTCTGTGTTGCCTTTGAACTGAGAGAACTGGAATATATTTGTATTTTAAATGTCATAATTTTCATGGAGTAACTATTACACACCTTTTAGATTAAACTTTTCTTCTGTGTATCTACATTACTGGGGACATTTTTTTAAAAAAAGGACATTTTTCATATGTTGCCATCTTCCATATCACCCTCCTAGTTCCACTCCCAAAAATATCCAACATGTTTAATTATTATATTTATAGATTTGTAAAGTAGCTTTCATGAGTAAGAATGCCACTCATCTGTAAGAATATTTTGAATTTTTCAAGGAAAAACACTGTTTTATATATAAATATTATTAATAATATTAATAAATCAGAGAGGAGTGTAGCTTATGCTAAAGAATGATATGAAATTCTTAATATGTTTATCTAAAATTTGAAAACCTTTGACATTGTAAATTCAAACATAGTCAAACTGTGAAGTCCATTCTATTGAAAGTATTTATTCTATATTGAAACTTCTCACTCATAATTTAGTATCAGCAGTGAATGAATATAAAAATTCAAGTGAAATTTAGTCAGCCTCTACACAAGGTAACAGAGTACACAACAGTCAAGGAGAAATTCACTGATATGTATTGATCTGTTTTACCTGAGCAATTTATTTGAGACACACAAAAAATCTGCCATTATATCCATAAAATTAATCAAACATAGTTGCTTGCCACACACTGATGATACTGCCAGTTTCTAGTCAATTATAAATAAAAAATGGCCCTCTCTGCTATCATCCCCATAAGTGGGCTTATTTTATGGATCATAATCACCTGAAATCTTTGTAATTTACAGGTCTAATTTTCTGCCCTAATTTTCATAAAGACTTTTATAGCAGGCACAATACACTCCCATGGGTAAGTAATGTATAAAGCCCTTATTATATGCAAAGATTATTTCATTACCAGGAAAAAAAAAACTATACCAGAGGCTACATATTTTCTATAACCTGTTCACAGAAAATGCCACATAGGTGGGCATTAAAATTATTTGGGTGTAGATAAAATTTTATCCAATTTTACATGTGCAAAGTTTTAAAAGACAAAGATTATTGTAAGGCTAATACAGAAAACAGCAGATCCCTTCCTATCCTTTACAAGCTGATTACTCCTTTTAAGACACAACCACTTCCAACTACTTTGACGCTTTCTTTCTTTATTTTTATTTTTTTATTTATTTTTATCCTCACCCGAGGACATTTTTCCATTATTTGCTCAGCTAGAGTGGGAGGGAAAGAGAGGAAGAGAGAGAGAGAAACATCGACGTGAAAGGGTCACATTGAGTGGCCGCCTCCCGCACAACCCAACCAGGGCCGGGGACAAACTGCAACCAAGGCACATGCCCTTAGCGGGAACTGAACTTGGGTCTCTCTGGACCGTAGGCCGACTCTCCAACCGCTGAGCCAAACCGGCCAGGGCTACTTTGAGACTTTCTACTTCAGTATATAACATCCCTACTGCTACTTCTTGTTTGTTTTTCTCTTCTGTCTTTTTGTTAGTTTGCAAACTGATCCCTGTACATGTAAGGCAAGAATAGACCAAAGAGACTTCCGGTCAAGATGGCTGCGTAGGTAAACGCGGTATCGCGTCCTCCCACAACCACATCAAAGTTACAACTAAACTACAGAACAACCATCATTCAAAACTGCCTGAAATCAAGCTGAATGTAAGTTCTACAACTACGAAATCAGCAGCTACATCCAGACTGGTAGGAGGGGCGGCGGTGGCGGCAGCAGCGCGACGGGCTGGTCCCATACCCCAGTGTGGCGGATAAAAATCAGGAGGCTCCTGCGGCTGAGAAGGTCCTTCCTGAGGACTGCGGGGTCCCCGTCCCACACCAGGTGCCCCGCTCAGGGTTCCAGTGCCAGGAAGAGAATCCCCATAACTTCTGGCTGGAAAAACCAGTGGAAACTGAGGCTCAGGGAAGCTGAAGCGGCTGGAGCCCCAGGCAGCTCCCTAAAGGGCCCTCGCACGGACTTAACTGAGCTGTTTGGCACTGGAGCTAGGGCTGCAGAGGGGGCTTTCTCCGGGACAAACGTGCTGTAAGAGGGCTTTGTTCCCTTGGCGAGCCCCTCCCGGGGGCAGCAGACAGTCTCCATATCTGGGACTCCAGCAACCTGGCTCACACTGGTAGCCCCGCCCTGCTGACTTCCTGAGGCCCCGTCCCACCCAACTTTCAAGCCCACCCAAGCTGTTGGAACTTACTTAACCATAGGATTGGCCTGTCTTGGATCCTGCTTCAGGTCTTTCCTAAATTCTTTCAAACGAGCAGCATCGGGTCTCAGCTAGCTCCATACCTCTTATTAAGTAATACACTGAAACAAACACAGGGAGGCAGCCAAAATGAGGAGACAAAGAAACAGGTCCCAAATGAAAGAACAGAACAAAACCCCAATAAAAGAACTAAGCAAAATGGAGATAAGCATCCTAACAGTTACTGAGTTCAAAATAGTACTTATAAGGATGCTCAATGAACATAGTGTGAACCTCAGTGAACTTAGGGAGGGCCTCAAGAGCATAAAAAAGGACGAGTCAGAAATCATGAATACACAGTTAGCATTGAAGGAGGCATTAACTGAAATAAAGAATAACTTACCCAGCTTCAATAATAAAGTATGTAAATCCAAGGAGCAAACCATCGATTTGGAATATAAGGAAGCAAAAAATCCCCAGTCAGAACAGCAAAAAGAAAAAAGAATCCAAAACAATGAGGATAGTGTAAGGAGCCTCTGGGACAACTTCAAGCGTGCCAACATTCGCATCTAGGGGGTGCCCGAAGGAGAAGAGAGAGAACAAGAAATCGAAAACCTGTTTGAAACAATAATGGCAGAAAAGTTTCCTAACTTGGTGAAGGAAACAGACATACAAGTCCAGGAAGTACAGAGAGTCCCAAACAAGATGAACCCCAAGAGGCACACACCAAGACACATCATCATCAAAATGCAAAAGGTTCAAGACAAAGAGAGAATCTTAAAAGCAGCAAGAGAAAGGCAGCTAGTTACCTACAAGGGAGTTCCCATTAGGCTGTCAGCTGATTTCTCAAAAGAAAGTTTGCAGGTGAGAAGGGAGTGGCAAGAAATATTCAGAGTGATGAAAAGCAAGAACCTACAACCAAAATTACTCTATCCTGCAAAGCTGTCATTTAGAATTGATGGACATATAAAAACGTTCCCAGACAAGAAAAAGTTAAAGGAGTTCATCACTACCAAACCGTTATTATATGAAATGATGAAGGGTCTTTTTGAGGAAAAAGAAAATGTATGAACAAACAAAATGGCAATGAATACATATCTATCAACAATGGAATCTACAAACAAAATGAACAGGAAGAACAGAAACATTCTCATAGATACAGAGAACATTTTGTTGGTTGCCAGTTGGGAGGGGGATTGAGGGAATGGGTGAAAACGGTGAAGGGATTAAGAAGCAAAGGGAAAGAGGTTGGGGGGGGGGGGTGGGAAGAAATAAACCAAAGAACTTATATGCATAACCAATGGACACAGACAATAGTGTGGAAAAAGGTGGGAGGGGGCCGGGAGTGGGGAGGAGGGGGTCAATGGGGGAAAAATGTGGAACATCTGTAATACATTTTACATCCAACAATAAAGATTTGAAAAAAGAAAAGAAAAAAAACAATACAAAGTAAAAAAATAAAAATAAAAAAACAAGAATAGACTAAAGAAAGAGGTAGATCACTCCAGATTTATAAGTGCCAGTTTTAACAAGGAAGGCAACTTACCAGTGGCTATCTTCATCTACCCACCTATCAGAATCTTAAAAATTTACAAACACAGCTTAACTGGGTTTAATCATATACACCATCCAGATGATGTCAACAACACATTCTTCTTTCAAGGCTACATCCTTGGAACAGCTTCCCCTGTGGGAAAAGTAAGCAGATGGTACATTCCAAGGATAGGGGAGGGGTTGAGAAGCCTCTGATTGCCTGGGTCTAGCACGAGGTCAATCACTGGTTACATTTTATTGATCACTTCCTCCAACACTTTCTTCTATAAAAGATGAAGATTCAGCACACTTAGACACTCCTTCTCTACCTCAACTTTTATTGTTGTTTTTTTATCCTCACCCAAGGACATTTTTGCATTTATCTTCAGATAGAGCGTGAGGGAGAGGGGGAGGAGGAGAGAGAGAGAAACATCGATCTGAGAGAGACACATTGACTGGTTGCCACCCACACAACCCCAACCGGAGCAGGGGACAAAATGCAACCGAGGTACATGCCCTTAGCAGGAACTGAATCCAGGACTCTCTGGTCTGTGGGCTGTTGCTCTAACTGCTGAGCCAAACCGGCCATGGCTCCACCTCAACTTTTAAACACACATTTCCCAATTAGTATTTTTCCCCTCTACTTATTTTTGCAAAAGATCAACACTCTGCTCTGCTTTGTATTATTAAAATGCAAATTGTAACATCGATTCAGATTAAGCCATTTTTTTCTAAATCTACTTTTTAAAATTTCCCCAAAGTAATATTTATTCTCTACCCACCTTAGTTTCTCTGTGCCAGCATTCTCAAATCTGAGTTGGAAGGAGAATTAATAGGAGTTTCTCAGAGTTCAGATATTCACATTTTTCCTTTGCCCCCCCCCCTCCCCGTCTTGAGGTCTTGAGCTTGTAACCAACCCTGTGCAATGCCTGGTATCCCTGAGGTCAAAGTCTCTCTTGCTTAAATTCTCTGCAGGGTAACATCTCTAGTCTTCATCACACACTAGGGAGTAGATGTGAAATTTATTTAAATGCTACCTGTGCAGCCTATCAAACAAGTCTCCTTTTTCCATCAGAGCCAACTCATGCTCCCATTCCCAAGACTTTGGATGCTTCTCTGGTCAGACTCATCTACTTCTGTACTTCCTACATGATGGCCTAAGAAACCAGCATTCTCTGGTCTGTTAGAGCAGTTTCCACTTGCCCAATTTGCTTTCCAGTTTGCGTTTATAACTGCTGTTTCCTCTCCTATTGTCACAATCTTTTTGTGAAATAACTACTTTATCTCCTTCATTGTCAGCTTAGTGGTGTTGGACAGAAAATGGCAATAAATTCAGGTCTTCAATTTATAAGATATTACCAGAATTCCTCACACAAATAATTTTTATTTTTCTTAAATTTATATAAATAAATGTGTCACTTAAGTTCTCTCTGAATTCAGATTTTGGAGTTTTAAATATAAAGGATAATTGGTACTTTACATCCACCTACATAGTTGTGGATATTATTGCCAAGAGGCAATAATACTAATAATGATAGAAGGAAGAAGAAGCTGCAAACAAACTCACTCCCTTACATATTATGGTGAAGAATAAACTAGGGAAGTGGCTTAATGAAAAGAACTAAATAGAGAGACCAAATTATTCATTGAGATATTTTCTACAAACTGTTTTATTATAACCTATTAATAGGACGTTTCAAGCCAAAATAATACATGTTATCATGTAAGTAAGTGAAAAAGCAAAAGTCTCTGCAAATCATGGATTCTCTCTTAAATTGAAGGGCAATCTTTAATTTCTTCATTTCCCATTTTCTATTCAACTGCTGCCTCTCTGCTAGAACTTCCCTCAAAGGGTACCAGATGACTTCCCATCTGCTAATAGCAATAACCTGTTTGGGGGGCTCTCAGGAACATTTGACTTTGAGAGATCTCCTACTTTCTGGAACTGTATAGTTCTGCTGCATAGTTTCCTCTCTGCTCTCCATTCTATATTTTCCTTTTAATCCTATCATTTACTGTTTCCCTCTTTGTCACTGCCCTCAAAATCTTCAACCATTTTCAGTTCACTTCTGTAGCACCAACTCTTATCTATATGTGTTCACTTTGCTAAGCTTTGGTTCCCAATTTTTGACAATGTTTCAGAAAGGCTGGTTAAAGCCAATTTCAATCCTTCTAGACCTATAAAAATGTTTCAATCACATTAAACTGTTATACCAGGTGTTTTATGAAGATTGGGAAAAGGCAATGTTATAGTGGATATAATGAGGTATTATGACCATCCCCCCAGTTTTCCCCCTTCAGGACTGAGGCACTCATTTCCCCAGCTGCTGACAGAAGGCCCTCTGCCAAGACAACCTCATTCAGGGACAGGCCCCATTTACTGAGGCTACCTGCATCAAGTGACTTCCCTCACATCCCACAGGTGTTGATCACAAAGGCATTCCACCATAAATTCCCTGCAGGCTGATCTCCATCTAAAAGTTTGTTTTCAGTATCTGACCCAAATAAATGCATGTTAATTTGAGTATTTGCTGCAAAAGCAAAGTAGCACCATCAAAAATCCCATTCTCCCAAGATAGGACATTTAAAGGACTTAGGCATTAAAGGTCAGTTAAAATCATTGTTAAAACAATTGCCTCTGGGATCAGAATGTGATTGTATGCAACTTCGATTTAAAGCCTACCAGCTCTGTGGTCTTGTCCAATTTCTGTTCAGTTTAACTACATCACCTTTCCTTATGCATACAATGGCCATGCTAGTACTGCCTATGCTAACATAGGGTAGGAGTTCTCAAACTTCAGTCTGCATCAAAATTACATAGAGGACTTCTTAAAACATAAAGATCTTGTTCTCACCTCTAAAGTGTCTGAGTCAGTAGGTCTGAGGTGGGGGCTGATAATTAGCATTTCTAACAGGTTTCCAGGTGATGTTGATGCTGTTGATCTGAGGACCACAATTTGCCAAACACTGCCATAGGGATTTGTGAAGATAAAACGAGAGAATAGCTGCAATGTGCTGAGCTTGGGACCTAGTAAGTGCTCAAAAATTTTAGTTGTTTTTGCTATTGTTTTTAGAAGAGCTATACTTCCCCAGTCATAAACTGAACCGAACATCTGTGTCTAAGACAGGTTTAGGAATCAAGAAAAGCACAGAGGGGCAATAATATCCAAGAAGCATATGTTGCAAACAAATTCCATGAACCACACTGAACTAGAGGTGGCCAATCATAAAATGAACAAAAATGTTAAAAAACGACAAGTTGAGGAACATCCTCTTCGCAATGGTGTAAACATAACACAATTTGCATCTTTGACTAGGCTCCAGGCCCTCTTTAGTACCATCAAAATTTTTACCTATGCCCAGCCGATGTGTCTCAGTGGTTGAGCATCGATCCATGCACCAAGAGGTCACTAGTTCGATTCCCAGTCACGGCGCATGCCCAGGTTGTGGGCCAAATCCCCAGTGGGAGGCATGCAGGAAACAGCCAATAAATGTTCTCTCTCACCAATGTTTCTATCTCTCTTTTCCTCTCCCTTCCTCTTGCTCTAAAATCAATGAAGAAAAAAAAAAATGTGTACCTACATTGGAACTTCTCCTTTTCTAATTTCAAACCTATCACAGCAGGGTTTATAGAGGGGCGCTCCAATCATTTTTGGCTTACATGCTTTATCTTATTGAGAAAGGCAAGCTTAATAAATCAAAACAGTCTACTGGTTAAATTTTTGAATCATAAATACTATCTTTTTCCATGACAAGTGGAATCAATTCATTCATGCAATTAACTACATGCCAGCTTAAAGACCCTCTCCCTCAACTCCACCCAAAAGGAGATCCCATGCAGCCTATGTCTAAGGTAATGAACAATATCTATTCATTGGAACCACATCAGGAATGAGTAACTTGAAAAAGCCAGAATTACTTATCAAGGATATTATGTTCTTTTCTACAACATTTCTCTGCAACTCTGATAAAACAAGACTTAGATTCAAATCCAGCCAACATTTTCTGAGCACCTACAATGTGTCAGGCCTTGTGCTGTGTGCTTGTACAAATGTATCTTGTTAATCCCCACAAAGGTAAACTAATCCAATATTATATATTAAGGTGATAGAGGCTTAATATTATAACAGAATGGAATAAATCTGTATAAACTATGAAAACATCAGAAATATCCATATATCTCTTATTTTTAGTGAGTAATTTGATATTTGTTTTACAGAAAAATCGGTTTCAATGTCAAGATCTGCATACTGACTTTTATTGTGTTCCTTTCTTTAATATAGCTCAGTAGCTTACAAACTCTTGTGTGTATAACAATTAATACAAAGGACTGCACACTCAAAACAAGATTACCACATCTTATAGTTGATTTGAGGATTTTCCAAGGACATTTTTTGTTATAGGGATTTTTACATTTTTAATTTTAAATTCTTATTTTTTTTTATTTTTTTGGGGGGGTGGGGAAAGGGAAGGGAGAGAAAGAAAGCTCACCCTGGGGAAAGAAGAGGAGGGAGAAGAGCAGGACCATGCTCCAACGAGAGAACCAAACTGCAATTTTTTTATTAATTTCTTTTGGTTACAGGTGTTTCTCCTTTTTCCTCCATTGACACCCTCCCCTTGATGCCATCCCCTCTTCACAGCATTGTTATCTATATCCACTGTTTACATATGTAAGTTCTTTGGTTTATCTCTTCCCTCCTCCTTGCCCCCCATCCTCTGAGGTTTGTCAGTCTGAACTCTATTTCTATATATCTGGGTCTATTTTGTTCATCAACTTATTTTGTTCACTATATTCCACAAATAAGTGAGATCATGTGATACTTGTCATTCTCTAATTGGCTTATTTTGTTTAGCATAATACTCTCTAAGTTCCTCCAAGTCTTCTCAAAGGATAAGAGATCATTCTTTCTAATGGCTGCATAGTATTCCATTGTGGATATGTACCACAGCTTTTTATCCACTCAACTAATGATGGACACTTGGGCTGTTTCCAGTTCTTAGCAATTGTAAATAGTGCTGCTAAGAACCTAGGGGTACATATATTCTTTCTGATTGGTGTTTCAGGTTTGTTAGGGTATATTCCTAGAAGTGGAATCACTGGGTCAAATGACAGATCAATTTTTAATCTTTTCAGGAAACACCATATTGTTTTCCATAGTGGCTGCACCAGTCTGCATTCCCACCAGCAGTGTACTAGAGTCCCCTTTTCTCCACACCCTCGCCAACACTTGTTGTTTGATGATTTGTTGATGGCAACTCTTCTGGCAGGTGTGAGGTGATATCTCATAGTTGTTTTAATGTTCATCTTAAAGACTGACTTTCAAACTTCATTCCTACAAAACATAAGACATGAACATTTTAAGCCAAAAATGTATGGTTATCTGAATCTTAAGCATTTCAATATGATGTTTGCTTCTTTTTCATATAGTAAAAAATGGACCTCAATCAGGAGTAAAGCCTGGGGGGAGGTTGGTCCTAAAGTTGGAGGCATTGTCCTAAAAAATAATACACCCATTACCAAACTTGAAGAAAACCTTCAGGATTTATTTTTTAACAAATATTTATTTGATTTGAATACATGGCAGGTACTGTTCTAGGTGCTAAGGATATAGTAATAAGTAATGCATAAATTGCTGATCTCAGAAAATTTACATTTTAGAATCAAAAGACACAAACAAATAACCAATATATATTAAATATGTCATCGTGTATTTCATAATGTAAAATAGTTTAAAGAGATAGAAAGTTTCAGTAGAGGCTGATAGGTATTTCATTCAACACGATCACAGAAAGAGGAGAACAAAGAGAATGATGTCCCAGAAACAAAGTGAAGAATGCATGTTGGAAAAGGAAGAGAGAGCAATTGGCTGCGTTATTTGCAGAAAACAGATCCAAAAAGGTGAAAACTGATAAATCACCATTATGTCTGGCAACATAAAGATCACTGGTGACCTTGAAAAGGAAGCTTTGATGAATTGATGAGTACAGAAGCCTACTCAGAGTGAGGTCAAAAGGAAATAAAAGCAGTGGAGACAGTAAAGAAGAAACAGCTACTAAGGACTTTTGTTAAAATTTCAACAGAGAAACGGTTACCATATTCAGAGAGGAATGTGTGATGAAGGGAGAGAAACATTATTGTGTGCTTGCATGCTAAGATGATTGATTCAGTGCTGAGGGAGAAAATGATATGAAAGAAAGAGGAGAACAAGTCCTGGATCAATGTCGTTGACTAAGAAGTCAAGAATGAAATCATCATGCCCTGGCCGGTTTGGCTCAGCGGTTAGATGGTCGGCCTGCGGTCTAGAGAGACCCGGGTTTGGTTCCCGCTAAGGGCCTGTACCTCGGTTGCAGTTTGTCCCCGGCCCTGGTTGGTCGTGTGGGTGGCAACCGCTCAACGTGTCCCTTTCACGTCGATGTTTCTCTCTCTCTCTCCTTCCCACTCTATCTGAACAAAAAAACAAACAAAAAAATGTCCTCAGGTGATGATTAAAAAAAAAAAAAAAAGAATGGAATCATGGGCACAATGAGAGAGTTTGGCCTTATATAAGTAGATAAAGAGCTCATTTGTCATGACACAAGAAAGAATGTGAAATAGTGGTTCACATACAGAAGACTGAAAATTACTTTGTTGTAAAGATATGAATGTTCCCTTTTGAATGATTCTGTTTTCTCAGTGAAATAATAAACAAACCATAGAAGAATATGAAAAGGCAGGAGGTGGTTCATGGAGCGAGAAAAAGGCATGATAATAGTCATCTAAAAGAATGGAACAAGTAATTTGGAAAAAAAAATGAGACTCCACAGCAGTTCTAAGGGCTCACCTGAAGTCAGTACACATGTGAATTGCCTCTGATTGAGCTGGCTGGCCTAGAGGCAACCTCTAGAATATCAGGCAGGAGAGGGATCCTAGAATGTTGTACCTGTACCTGAAGGCATGCTGTGTTATTTCCTTTATGTAACCATTTTCATAAATTTCTATGTCCTTTGCTACTAAAGAAGTTAACATCCTCTAAAAGTGACTGCTTGCATCTTTTCATCAATCACACTGCTGCCCATTGTGACAAGCAAGCAAGGGGAGAGTAGCATAATATTATTCTTCAGGCACCTTGCCAACACAATGAAGTCAGAGACCCTTCTTATTCATTCTCCAGGAATGGAACAAACAGCTCTGCCAGATAAAATTAGAAAGCACTCTGCTAGGGCCTCAAAGCCAAAGTGTCTATACCAACACTGATTTTCTCCTACTCCAATAAGGTATTCCTGCTAATTCACAGCCTACCTAGCCACTTAATTTTCTGAATATTGTTAGACTTATTTATGTATGACAAATATGATTACTTTGCTTCTAAACCTTTGATGGCTCCTCATTTCCTAAATGATATTTTAAATTCATGAACCTAATATGGAGAGCCTTTCTAGTATATCTTTTTAACTCACCTCTACTTCTCTCCTTCTCATACTATCTTCGCCCATACAAAACTACCTTACTGGTTAAATGCCTACCTCATGAGGTAGTTTGAGTTTCACAGAGAATCAGAGTACTTCAGTTGCTTTTGATAGGGAAAGCTTTAAATAACTTTCATCAAATATTTGCCTTGGGTTAACTAAGAGAAGAACGTCCCATCATGTGTGCTAGTGATGCCTCTCAGACTCAATGCCCACATGGTATGGCTCTCAATATCTCTCTATTCTAGAATATAATCCAAACTAAGAGACCTTCTAAAATTGACTTCCCCTTGCCAGGCTCTTAGTTGTGGCTCTGTGTTATTGTTGTTCAATTTATTTCAATTAAGATTATATATATTTATATGGTCAGATAATCCAGAAAGCAAGCACCAAAATTGAATTACAACCCAAAAAATATATTGGAGAAAATACCTGTGATAAAAGGGTAGGGAAAAAGCAAAAGGAAGGACAAGGAAAGTCTTCAGAGTATAATATAGGACTGAAAACTGAGAAAGAAGAGAAGAAACAGAGGAAGACTGAGTAGAAAGAACCTCAGATGCCTGCAGAGTTCTGAGAAAACTTTGGCCAGGCCAATGGGAATCCCCAGAGCAAAGAAAGATTGCCTATCAGAAAAGTCCCATGTCAGGCAAGAATTTCCAAGCTCTATTGTTCCTGCCATACTCAGTCATTAGTGGGGAGAGTGGCCTTAGTAGGAACACTGTAGCCAACCCCGAGGGTGCAGCAGGTGGGGGCTGTCCACTAACAGGTCTCCTACCAAAAGGTTCTCTCTTGTGGGGCAATCTGTGTGTGCACCTTCATGGTTGCCACAATCATCTATGTTATCTCTATTCCTAATCTTAATTCTCTCTTTTTACAGTCATTAACTTTTATATATCAGGGTCTTCACTGACACTGTTCTCTCTGCCTTTCTGTTTCTTCTTTGCCTGGTTATCTTCTACTCATTGTTGCATAATTCGTCAAACAATCCTTTCTTTATGATATTTTCCTTACCCCAGCTCCCTTTATGTCCCTCAGAGATCTTAGCAATATTGTACTTCAGCAAAGCATTTATAATATTTTAGTAAGTTGTTTGCATGTATTTGCATGTTAAATTTTAAAAATCCTTTAGAAATGAACCGTATTTTATTTATTTTTGTGTTCCTAACTTCATAATTCCCAAACTGTATGTCTAGAACTCCAGGGTGCTGCAGTGAAGTCACAAGGTATAATTTAAATTTTCCAGGAAAACATAATCACACCTCATGAAAAGTAACTATTAAATTGCTTGGACCTAACTACTTAATACAAAGGACTGTTATATCTAGGTTTACTATGAAAAAAAGCTTGAGACACTAAAGGCTCTGTGAACTGAGAAAGTTTGGGAAACTCTGTCCTAACTCCCAATAAGCACAACGCTTAACAAATAACATATGTTAGGTAAAAGACTCAACTGCTATTTTAGATGATCTTATTGTAAACATTTCTTCAGCATATACTCTCTCTCTCTGCCAGCCATTGTGTTAAGTACTTTATATGCATTATGTCATTTTTCCTTCCAACAGCCCTGTTGAGAAACATAGATATAGGGTGATAAAAGAATGTTTGCAAGGCCTCACCACTGAAAATTTGTAAAACTGAGATTCCAAAGCCCATTCTATTAATCACTATATTTTATATACAAACTCACAAAAGATTTTCCAAATACCAAGTGGTGAACTTGATTGAAAATAATGGCATCACATTCACTTTACTGCAGAATATATAGAGTAACATTTTGAGAGTTAAATAGATGAATTTATTATAGGACACTTCAACAACTATTATTGAATGTCGACTGTGTGCAAAATACTATGAGGATACAAAAATGAATAAGAAATAGTTCTGAAATTGACAATTTTGAAACAAACATAAAGCCATTTTCACACAGTTACACATTTTCAAGATACTTTGCAATTCTAATCTCAGTATGCCAGTGAACTTTTTCTCTTATATCAACATGTTTCAGAAAAACTCCTAAGGAATTTAGCTTTGTCCATTTCATTGACTTCTTCATTATAGGACTGAAATTTTGATTGTCTGTACCAGCAATTGAACTTGCCCTAACTAAGTTTTAGCAGCTTTGGACAACTAAACGAGGATTTCTCATTTCCTTTTTCCTCTTCTTCCTAATTTGAGATGGGCTACTAGTTGATGAATTAACAGCAAGAGTGAGCAATAGGGATCATTGCATATTAGAAGTTTGTTTAGCAGCAGGTAGGGGCAAGTGTTATGCTACCTTCAATTGGCAGGGATAGGGACTACTGAAAGAAAAAGAGTCATAATGCACAGGTGATTGCTCTGGTAACCAGCATTGGAATCACCAAAACAATTTTTAACATGAAAATGGGACTGCACTACTAACCTGCAAAATCTGATTCTTGTGGAATATGCCCTCCAAATGAGTTTCACACTCCCTAAAATTAAACTAGGCCAAACCCAGTATATTTGACCAAAAAATTTAGATTGAGCTATACAGTAATACTCTATAACTGGTTAAGGTGAAACTGTGGGCTATAAGTATTACACTGTTCTGACAGATGGGAGAACTACTACCGAATTAAGATTCTAATGCTGACTTTGTGTATAACATTTTTAACAAGTCATTTAACTAGTCTGACTCTGAGATTGTATTTGAGTTAAATAGACTGATCTCTTGTTTTGCAGTGTTGAAGTTCTATGATTGTATTCTACTAAGCACAGCCACAAAATAATTTAAGAGGCTATATTATTGGACCCTGAAAAAACAAACAAAAAGTTATATATAATATATATAAAACAAACAAGATAAACATAAAACCTTAAAAATAAAGAACAAGGCAGGTAGAGTCATGAGCAGGGAGGAGGGTATCAATGGGGGAAAAAGGAAGGACATCTTTAATAAAAAAATAATTAATTAAAATTAAATTAAATACAGAAAAAAAATGTAGAGCACTGCACAAGAACATAACCAAAGCCTTCTGGAATTCTGTATGAATAAATGTAAAATAAGGGATTTGCTTTTATCTTGATGATTATAATATCAGCCAACCTAGACCAGACTGTCAGTATTTACCTGGAGAAATCAGTAAATTTTACATTGTCTTATGTGATAGATATGTTATTAATATCAGTGAGGACATTAGATAAGCTGAGGAAACCAAAATAATTTTGTTATTGTGCAATCATATCTTATTGCTTAATCATTTTTTAAATATGCTTAATTTTCAGATATAATCATGCAATTTTAACTCATTACTACAAATATCAATGCACTATTGATGATGTGTTGAGAATATGCAAACATTGACTTTTTAAATTCTGAAATACCTATCTTTAGATAGGTATTTAAACCATCAGGAAAAATAAAGAACTAGCTAGAGAAGGGTAACGTATACTATTGACTGTGATTTCCAATTGGAAACTAAGTTTTCTAATTTCCCAACTACTTTCAAGGTGATATGGGAGGTTGAGATAGAAGCCAAGAAGTTGACAAAATTAAGCTTTTAAAAAATATATACATTCTCTAAAAAGAAGAGAATATTTTGAGAGATGGCTGTGGAAACAGATCTCTGAAAGTTTGATACTTTAAAAGTAGAGGTAAAAAACTACAGACAAAAATTTCTCATGAACTTAAAAGCAAAAATGTCTCAAGAATTTAGAGGCAAATATCCTCAACAAAATATTAATGAATTGAACCTACTAGTATATAAAAAAAAATTACATATCACAAACAAGTGAGTTTTATTTCAAGGATGTAAAATTGATTCACTATTTTAAAATGCATAAATATAATCTATCATATCCTCAAAGAAGCAAAATCACATAATCATATCAATCAATTGCAGAAAAATATTTGATAAAATTTAAAACCTATTCATGATTAAAAAAAATTTTAAAAAATACCTCTCAATAAATTAAGAACAGAGGGAATCTTCCTCAGGTTGATAAAGAAGATCCACCAAGAAAAAAACCCTAGCTAATATTGTGTTTACATATGAAAAACAATATTTCCCCCCTAATATTGGAAGCAAGGCAAGTAGGTCCACTCTCACAACTTGTATTCAATATAGCACAGAAAGATTTACCCCTTGCAATAGGGGGGAAAAAAATGAGGGCATATAGATTGGAAAGAAAGAAATAGAACTATCCTTATTTTCAGATGACATCATTTCTATGTAGAAAATACCAAGGAGTCTACTCAAAAGCTACTAGAACTAATAAGTGAGTTCAGCAATGTCACAAGATACAGGGTTAACACAGGAAAATCAATTGTATTCTATTTACTAGCAACAAGTACATGGTAACCAAAATTAAAAATGCAATACCATTCACAACTGAGTCAAAAAAAATTTAATAAAACTTAAGCAGGATCTGTATATTGAAGATTAATAAACACCGAAGAAAGAAAGCAAAGATTTTTTTAACATTATTATTATTTTTATCTTTATTGTTGAATGTATTACAGATGTTTCTCATTTTTCCCCCATTGACCCCCTCCTCCCCACTCCTGCCCCCCTCCTGCTTTTCCCCACACTGTTGTCTGTGTCCATTGGATATGTATATATGCATATAAGTTCTTTGGTTTATTTCTTCCCACCCCCAAACCTCCTTCCCTTTCAGTTTTGTCAGTCTAGCAACCAATTTGTACTTCTTAATCCCTTCACCTTTTTCACCCATTCCCCCACACCCCTCCCATCTGGCAACCAACAAAATGTTCTCTGTATCTATGAGAATGTTTTTGTTCTGCCTATTCATTTTGTTTGTAGATTCCATTGTCGATAGATATGTATTCATTGCCATTTTGTTTGTACATATAGTTTATCTTTTTCTTCAAAAAGACCCTTCAACATTTCATATAATAACGCTTTGGTGGTGATGAACTCCTTTAACTTTTTCTTGTCTGGAAAAGTCTTGATATGGCCATTGATTCTAAATGACAGCTTTGCAGGATAGAGTAATTTTGGTTGTAGGTTCTTGGTTTTCATCACTCTGAATATTTCTTGCCACTCCCTTCTGGCCTGCAAAGTTTCTTTTGAGAAATCAGCTGACAGCCTTATGGGAACTCCCTTGTAGGTAATTATCTGCTTTTCTTTTGCTGCTTTTAAGATTCTCTCTTTGTCTTGAACCTTTTGCATTTTGATGATGATGTGTCTTGGTGTGGGCCTCTTGGGGTTCATCTTGTTTGGGACTCTCTATGCTTCCTGGGCTTGTATGTCTGTTTCCTTCACCAAGTTAGGTAAGTTTCCTGGCATTATTGTTTCAAACAGGTTTGCGATTTCTTGTTCTCTCTCTTCTCCTTCTGGCACCCCCAAGATGCGAATGTTGGCACGCTTGAAGTTGTCCCAGAGGCTCCTTACACTATCCTCATTTTTTTGGATTCTTTTTTCTTTTTGCTGTTCTGATTGGGTGTTTTTTGCTTCTTTATGTTCCAAATTGATGGTTTGCTTCTTGGCTTTACCTTCTCTACCACTGAATCTGTGTAAATTATACTTTATTTCAGTTAGTGCCTCCTTCATTTCTGACTGTGCATCCTTCATTTCTGCCTGGTCTTTTTTATGCTCTTGAGGCCTTCACTAAGTTCACTGAGGTTCTCACTAAGTTTATTGAGCATCCTTATAAGCAGTATTTTGAATTCAGCATCTGTTAGGTTGCTTATTTCTATTTCGCTTAGTTCTTTTCCTAGGGTTTTGTTCTGTTCTTTCATTTGGGACCTGTTTCTTTGTCTCCTCATTTTGGCTGCCTCCCTGAGTTACTTTCAGTGTATTACTTAATGAGAGGTGTGGAGCTATCTGAGACCAGATGCTGCTTGTTTGAAAGAATTTAGAAAAACCTGAAGCAGGATCCAAGACAGGCCAATCCTATGGTTAAGCAACTGTCAACAGCTTGGGTGGGCCTGAAAGTTGGGAGGGGCGGGGCCTCAGGGAATCACCAGGGTGGGGGTACCAGTGTGACCCAGGTTGCTGGAGTCCCAGATATGGCGAATGTCTACCGCCCCAGGGCAGGGCTCACCAAAGGAACAAAGGCCTCAGATAGCACATCTGTCCAAGAGAAAGCCCCCTCTCCAGCTCTCGCTCCAATGCCAAACAACTCAGTTTTTCCCTGCATGTCTCTGGTGCCCCTCGAGCTGCCTCCCCTCCAAGCTTAGAGGGAGAGAGTCTGATTAAGTCCATGCACTGGCCCTTTAAGAGGAGCTGCCTAGGGCTCCAGCTGCTTCAGCCTCCCTGAGCCTCAGTTCCTGCTGGTTTTTCCAGCCAGAAGTTATGGGGACTTTTCTTCCTGGCACTGGAACTCTGAGCAGGGCACCTGGTGTGGGACGGGGACCCCTCAGTCCTCAGGGAGGACGTTCCCAGTTGAGGAATCCTCCTGATTTTTATCCGCTTCACGTGGGTGTGGGACCAGCCCGTCTGCCTACGCCCCTCCTACCAGTCTCGATGTGGCTGCTGTTTTAATTCTGTAGTTGTAGGACTTCCATTCAGCTTGATTTCAGGCAGCTTTGAATGATGGTTGTTCTGTAGTTCAGTTGTAACTTTGATGTGGTTGTGGGAGGATGCGATACCGCATTTACCTCCCCGCCATCCTGACCGGAAGTCCAAGAAAGCAAAGATTTAAATGGACAGACATATTGTGTTCACAGATTGGAAGATTTACCATAGTAAAGATATTAGTTTTTCCCTACAAGTTTAATGCAATTCCTATCAAAAACCCAGCTAGTTTTTTTACAGGTATAGATAAGCATATCTTAAAATTTATATGGAAAGGCAAAGAAACTAGAATAGCTAAAATATTTTTGGCAAAAAAGAATAAAATTAGCGGAATCTGAGGTTAAGACTTATGCTATAGCAACATCAATCAAGACAATGTGTTATTAGACAAGGAATATTTACATGTAGATTAATAGAACTGAATAGAGACTACAGATATACCAACACAAATATGCCCAAGTTATTTTTGATAAAGATGAAAAAGAAGATTCAGTGGAGAAAAGATAGTTTTTTTTCCCAACAAATTGGGCTGGAATAATTGATCTAATTGTTTTACTGCATATGAAAAATTAATTCAAAATGAATCATGAATTTAAATGGAATTTATGAAATTATTAAAAAATTAGAAGAAAATAGAACCATTTTTGGGGCCTAGTTTTAGGTGATAACCTACTGTTAGACATAACCCCCAAAAGCATGTCCTGTTTGAAAAAGATTAATGAATTAAACATCCTCAAAATTAAAAAGTTTTGTACTCCAAAATTCCTTATTGTGAAAATAAAAAGACAAGCTACAGACTGGGAGAAAACATTAGCAAACTATATATCTGAACAAGATTTTATATCTAACATGTGTAAATAACTCAAAATTCAACATTTCTTCTTTTTTTTTTTTTTTTTACAAATAATTCAATTACAAAATTTAAGCACATGCATGCTAAATAGCTTGTTATTAAACAATGAATGGGTTACCAATGAGATAAAGGAAGAAATTTTAAAAATCTAGAAAGAAATGAAAGGGAACACACATCAACCAAAAAGTATTCTTGAGAGGGAATTTCATAACACTACAGGCAAACTTCAAGAAAAAAGAAAAAATTCTAACTAACTAACACTACAACTTAAAAAATTTGAAAGGGGTCTGGCCAGTGTGGTTCAGTAGTTGAGCATTGACCCATACACCAAGAGGTTGCCAGTTGGATTCCTGGTCAAGGCACATGCCCAGGTTGTGAGCCAAATCCCCAGTGGGGGCATGCAGGAGGTGGCCAATCAATGTTCTCTCTCTCTCTCTCTCTCTTATCCTCACCCAAAGACATTTTTGAATTTATCTTCAGATAGAGCAGGAGGGAGAGAGGGAGAAAGAGAGAGAGAGAAACATTGATGTGAGAGAGATACATCAACTGGTGCCACCCACTTGACCCCAACCAGACCCAGGGACAAACTGCAACTGAGGTTCAATGTTCTCTCTCATCAATGTTTCTATCTCTCTCTCCCTCTCTAAATAAAGTCAATAAAAAAATTTAGAAAGGGAATAACAAGAAAAGTCCAGAGTAATTAGAATGAAGCAAATAATAAATATCATAGCAGAAATAAATGACATAGTTTAAAAATTCCTAAAGATCAATGAAACCAACAACTAGTTCTTTGAAAACATAAACAACACTGATTAACCTTTAGCCAAAATCAACAAAAAAGAAAAAGAGAACTCAAATAAATAAAATCAGAAACAAAAGATGTGAAGTAATACCTGACATCACTGAAATACAAGGGATCATAAGAAAATACAATGCAGAATTATATATGGTGACACATTGGATAACCTAGGAGAAATGACCTATTCCTAGAATCATACAATATTAAAAACACAATGAGGAAGATTTATAAAATCTGTACTAGACCAACAACAACTAAAAAAATAGAAGGAGTAATCAATAAACTCCCAGAAAACAAAAGCCCTGGTGCAGATGACTTCACAGGGGAGTTTTGCCAAACATCCAAAGAAGAATTAACAGCTATCTTTCTCAAATTATTTCAAAAAATATAAGAGGAAAGAAGAATCCAAAACTACTTTTACAACACCAGCATTATCCTAATTCCAAAACCAGGTAACGACATGCCATGTAAAGAAAATTACAGGCTAATATCCCTGATGAACATAGATGCCAAAATCCTCAACAAAATATTAAAAAATTGGATCCAGCAATATATTAAAATGATTATTCACCATGGCCAAGTGGGATTTATCTCAGGGATGCATGGCTGGTACAATATTCACAAATAAAAAAAATGTGATACACCACATAAACAAGATGAAATATAAAAATCCTATGATCATATCAATAAATGCAGAAAAAGCTTTCCACAAAATCCAAAATCCATTTTTGATAAAAACTCTCAGCAAAGTGGGAATAGAGTGATCATACCTCAAAATAACAAAGACCATGTATGACAAACTTAAGCCAACACCATACTCAATGGGCAAAAACTAAAAGCATTTTCCTTAAGAACAGGAAGGAGACAAGGATGCCTGCTTTCACCACTCTTATTCAACATAGCACTGCAAGTCTTATCCACAGTGGTCAGATAGGGGGAAATAAAAGGCATCCAAATTATAAACAACGATGTGAAACTGTCATTATTCACAGATGACATGATATTGTACATGATATAGTAAACCCTAAAGACTCTCTCTATATAAAAAACTACTAGATTTAATAAATTAATTCATCAAATAGCAAGATACAAAATTAACCCCCAGAAATTGGTGGCATTTTATACACCAATAATGAACTCTCAGAAAGAGTAACTAAGAAAACAATCCTATTTAAAATTGCAACAAAATACATTGAGATACCTAGGAATAAACTTAACCAAGGATGCAAAAAACTTATTCTCAGAAAACTACAGGACACTGAAAAAGAAACAGAGGGAAATATAAACAAGTGGAAGCATGTTCAAGGATTGGAAGAATTAACATCAGTAAAATGTTCATACTACTGAAAGCAATCTATAGATTCAATGCAATCCCTATTAACTACCAATGATAAACTTCACACATATAGAACAAATAGTTCAAAAATTCATATAAAGCCAAAAATGGCCCAAATAGTCATAGCAATCTTGAGAAAGAAGAATAAATTTGGAGCCATCACAATACCAGATATCAGGTTATACTACAAAGCCATTGTAATAAAAACAGCCTGGTACTGGCACAAGAACAAGCATATAGATCAATGGAACAGAACAGAGAACCCCAAAATCAATCCTAGCCATTATGATCAACTAATGTTTGACAAAGGAGGTAAGAACATACAATGGAGTAAAGACAGTCTCTTCAATAAATTTGGTTGGAAAAATTAGGTACATGCAAAAAAATAAAATCAATAAAACTAGGCCACCAACTTACACCATAAAAGAATAAACTCAAAATGGATAAAATGCATATATGTAAGTTGTGAAACCATAAAAATCTTAGATGAAAACATAGGCAGCAAAATTTCAGACATCTCACAAAACAGAATTTTTACTGATGCATTGCCTAGGGCAAGACAAACAAAGGAAAAAAATAAACAAATGAGATAACATCAAACTAAAATCTTCTGCATACTGAAAGAAACCAGCATCAAAAGGAAAAGGAAACTCACTGTATAGGAGAACATATTTGCCAATGATACATTGGATAAGGGGTTAATTTCCAAAATAGTAAAGTACTCATACAACTCAACAAAAAAATGATAAATCATCCAATTAACAAATGGGCCAAGGACCTGAATACACACTTCTCCAAACAGGACACACAAATGGCCAAGAGACATGTGACAAAAAGTTCAACACCACTAATCATCAGAGAGATGAAAATTAAAACTACTATGAGTGGTTCCAAAAATGGCAGTGGAGTGAACAGAAGCTACACAGACCATCTCCCAGGAACAAACTGGAATTACAACAAAAATAAAGACAAATCATCAGGAAAAAGCAACAGAAAAGCAGCTGGGAGGGCCATATAACCATTGACACTGACTCCATCCTGGTGGGACTACAGAGGCCCTAGAGTGGGGCTGGGAGCCCACAGACAGCAGTGGCCTTAACTGTAAGCAACACCCTCAGGTTAAACTCCCAGGTGGCTCCATAGTGCAGAGCCAGGACAGAGGCTACATTAGCCACAGCCAATTACTTAGGGCTCCGGCAGAGGGAGGGTGAACTGGACTGAAACTGTGTGGGGACACTCGGGATTTGGAGGGCACTCAAACTGTTGCTGAGTTTCAGCCAGCCACACAGGACAGAGGTCATCTTGCTCCTTCCCAGGACTCTGGGGAGAGGCAGTGGCTCCTCCCTCGGAGAATGAACCTTACCCGTTGGCCATTGAAATGCAAATTGAGGCCCATCAACAATCAGCATTTGCCCCACCCTCGGGAACTCAACTTATGCTGAACACCTGGGGGAGTTTTTCATTCAACTGAGATCCAAGACTCATCAAGTAACCTCTACTGATAGCCTGAGAATATCGGAAATACTGAAAGCTAGAGAATATCTAAACCATTCCTGGGCTTGCAACTCTATCCAGGAAAGTAAGACTTGACAGAGGTGTTTAACATGGGACCTCCCCAGCTAATCCAAACCCAGGAGAGGGAGCCACAAACAGCAGAACACCAACACCCACAGGAAAAATATGGCAGGCTCCAAAGCCCACTGTGATAGCCAAAATGAAGAAATACAGAAACAAAAGCGAAATGAAAAACCAAGAGACGTCTACCAAAGATATGATAAATGAGGTGCAGTTAAGCAAGTTAACAGAACTAGAATTCAGAGCCATGATCTTGAGGACGCTCAATAGCATGTGTAAGGACATGAGCACCATGAGTAAAGACATATTAATGTTGAAAATCAACCAGTGGGAAATTAAAAACCACCAAAAAGAAATGAAGAATGACATATCAGAAACAAAGAACACATTGGAAGATCTAAACAGCAGAGTAGAGAAAGCAGAGGACCGGATTAGTGAATTAGAAGACAGAGTAGGAAAAAAAAAAAAAATCAACCAATCAAAAAATCAAAAGTAAAAAACAGGAAGGCAGCTTAAGAGAACTGTGGGACAACTGGAAACGTAATAATATTCGCATAATAGGAATCCCAGAAGAAGAAAGTGAGCAAGGGTTAGAGAATATATTTGAAGAAACAGTGACAGAAAACTTCCCTAATTTGGTGAAGGAAGAAAACATTCAAGTTCAAGAAGCATGGATAGCTCCAAGAAGAACTCAAGCAGGCTCACACCAAGACACATAGTAATTAAAATGCCAAAAATAAAAGACAAAGAGAGAATCCTAAAAGCAGCAAGAAATAAGCAACAGGTTACCTATAAAGGAACCCCCATTAGGCTCTCAGCTAACTCCTGAACAGAAACACTACAGGCCAAAACGGAATGGCATGAGGTAATCAAGGTCATGAAAAACAAGATCTGAATCTAAGACTATTCTAGCCAGCAAGGCTATTATTTAAAATAGAAGGTCAAATAAAGAGCTGCCCAGATGAAAAAAGGCTAAGGGAATATATTAGCACCAAACCAGCACTGCAAGAAATGTTAAAAGGACTACTGTAATTAGCAGGAAAAATAGGAAGAAAAATAAAACCACACTAAACAAAAATAGAAATAAATAAGTACATATCAATAATCACCTTAAATGTAAATGGATTGAATGCTCTGATAAAAAGACACAGAGTAGCTGATTGGATAAGAAAGCATGACTAACCTATATGTTGTTTACAAGAGACCCACCTCACAACAAAAGACTCACATAGATTGAAAGTGAAGGGATGGGAAAAAATCATCTAAACAAACGGAGAGGGGAAAAAAAGCTGAGGTTGCAGTACTCATATCTGATAAAATAGACTTCAGACTGAAGGCCATAACTAGAGACAAAGAAGGCCACTACATAATATTGAAAAGATGTATCCAACAAGAAGATATAACCTTGATAAACATATATGCACCCAATATAGGAGCACCAAAATATATCAAAAATCTGCTGGAAGACTTCAAAGGAGAAATCGATAGCGATACAATCATAGCAGGAGACTTCAACACCCCACTGGCATCACTGGATACATCCTCCAGACAAAAAATTAGCAAGGAACCAGAGACTCTTCATGAAGCACTAGACCAAATGGATTTAATGGATATCTATAGAGAATTACACTCCAAAACTACATAATTTACATTCTCAAGTGTACATGAAACATTCTCAAAGGCAGACCACATCATAGGACAGAAAATAAGTCTCTAAAAGTTCAAGAAGATTGAAATCATATCAAGCATCTTCTCAGATCACAATGGCATGAAACTAGAAATAAATTGCAACAAGAACATGCAAAGACATTTGAACACATGGAGGCTAAATACCATGTTATTAAACAACAAATGGGTTACCAAGGAGATCAAGGAAGAAATTAAAAACTTCCTGGAAACCAATGAAAATGAACACACAACAACAAAAAATCTATGTGATACAGTGAAAACAGTTCTGAGAGAAAATTTCATAGCACTACAGGCCTACCTCAAAGAACAAGGAAAATCTCTAATGGACTATCTAACCTCACAACGTAACAAACTAGAAAGCAAACAAAAAGAAAACTCCAGAGCAAGTAGAAGAAAGGAAATAGTAAAGATCAAGCAGAAATAATTGATATAGAGTCCAAAAACAAAAATAATTCAAAGTATCAATGAAACAAAGAGCTGGTTTTTCGAAAAAATAAACAAGATTGACTGACCCTTAGCTAGACTCACCATGAAACAAAGAGAGAGAACCCAAATACACAAAATCAAAAATGAAAGAGGAGAAGTAACAACTGACCACAGAAATACAAAGATCGTTAACACATACTATGAACAATTATATGGCAAGAAATTTGACAATCTAAGCAAAATGAACAATTTTTTAGAAACACATAGTCTCCCAAAACTGGACCGGAAAGAGATGGAAAACTTGAACAGACTAATAACAACTAATGAAATTGAAGATGTAATGAAGACTCTCCCAGCAAACAAAAGCCAAGGCCCAGATGGCTCCATGGGAAAGTTTTACCAAACATTCAAAAAGAACTAACACTCATTCTCCCCAAATTATTTCAAAAAATTCAAGAAAGACTTCCAAATTCATTTTATGAGGCCAGCATAACTTTAATTTCAAAACCAGAAAAAGACATTACAAAGAAAGAAAACTGCAGGCCAAAATCCCAGATGAACATATATGCCAAAATCCTGAACAAAATACTAGCAAATCAAATCCAGCAATACATCAAAAAAATTACTCACCATGACCAAGTGAAATTCATCCCAGGAATGCAAGGCTGGTACAATATTCACAAATCAATAAAGGTGATACACCACATAAACAAAATGAACACTGAAAACCACATGATCATACGAATAGATGCCGAAAAAGCCTTCAACAAAATCCAGCATCCATTTTTGAGAAAAACACTCAGAAATGTGGGAATAGAAGGATCCTATCTTGACATAATAAAGGTCATATAGGAAAGACCTACAACCAACATCATACTCAATGGGCAAAAACTAAAAGCATTTCCCTTAAGAACACGAACAATACAAGAATGCCTACTTTCACCACTCTTATTTTACATAGTACTGGAAGTCTTAGCCACAGCAAACAGACAAGAAGAAAAAATAAAAGGGATCCAAATTGCAAAGAAGGAAGTAAAACTGTAATTATTCGCAGATGACATGATACTATACGTAGAAGACCCCAAAGACTCCATCGAAAATTTGCTACACTTAATAAATAAATTTGGCAAAGTAGAAGGTTACAAAATTGACATCAATAAATCAATCGCATTCTTATACAGCAATGATGAACTCAAAGAAAGAGAAAATAAGGAAAATATCTCTTTTACTATTGTGGCAAAAAAAAAAAAAAAAAAAATTAAGATGCCTGGGAATAAACTTAACCGAAGAAATAAAGAACCTATTTGCAGAAAACTAGAGGTCAATGTCATTGAAAAAAGAAATAAAGATATACAAAATAGAAGCACAGGGAGAGGAAAAATGGCGGCGAAGTGAATGGAGGGACCCAGACCGTCTCCCAAGACCAAACTGGATTTACAACGAAAACAAAGGCAAACCCTCAGGAAAGGGCAGCCGAAGGACACCTTGGAGGACCACTTAACCAGAAACACCCACTCAGTCCAGGTAGGCTTGCGAGGACGGGAGAGGGGACCAAGAGCCCAGGGTCCGCAGCGGCCTGGGCAGGGGCCAGGGAACTAGAGGGGAAGTTAATTCCACCATCTTTCTTCCCACCGTGCATGGCCCTTGAAACTCTGTAGCCGGCTAGACTCTCCACTGAAGCCGCACAGACTCCTGGCCCCCAGGGAACTGGGCGGGACCAGGGAACTCAGAGGGACCGGGAACTAGGCGGAAAGTTAATTCTACTGCCTCCCCTCCCGCCATTCAAGGCCCTGTAGCTGCTGAAGCCGCACAGACTCCTGGCCCCCAGGGAACTCGGCAGGACCGGGGAACGCGGCGGAAAATTAATTCTACCGCCTCCCTCCCCGCCGTGCACGGCCCTGGAAACTCTGTAGCCGCTGAAGCCGCACAGACTCGCAGACCCCAGGCAACTTGGTGGGACTGGGGAACGCGGCTGAAAGTTAATTCTACCGCCTCCCTCCCTGCCGTGCACGGCCCTGGAAACTCTGTAGCCGCTGAAGACACAGACTCGCAGACCCCAGGGAACTCCGCGGGACCGGGGAACGCGGCGGAAAGTTAATTCTACCGCCTCCCTCCCCGCCGTGCAGGGCCCTGGAAACTCTGTAGCCGCTGAAGCCGCACAGACTCACGGCCCCCAGGAAACTCGGTGGGAGAGGGGAATGCAGTGGAAAGTTAATTCTACCGCCTCCCTCCCTGCCGTGCACGGCCCTGGAAACTCTGTAGCCGCTGAAGCTGCACAGACTCGCAGACCCCAGGGAACTCGGTGGGACCGGGGAACTCAGTGGGAAGCTAATCCTACTGTCTCCCTTACCACCCTGCATGGGCCCTGGAAACTCTGTAGCCAGCTAAACTCTCCACTGGAGCCGCACAGACTCGAGGGCCCCAGGGAACTCAGCTGGACCAGGGAACACAGTGGGACCAAGGAACTCCGCGGGACCAGGGAACTCAGCGGGAAATTATTCCCACCGCCTCCCTTGCCACCCTGCATGGGCCCTCGTAATGCTATTGCCTGCTAAACTCTCGGCTGGAGCCACACAGACTCACGGAGAACAGGGGACTTGGCGGGATTAAAGTGGGTCCTCCCTGGAGCATCCAAACCCAGGAGAGGGAGCCACAAACAGCAAAACACCAACACCCACTGGAAAAACTTGGCAGACTCCAAAGCCCACTGTGATAACGAAAATGGTGAGAAACAGAAACAAAGGCCAAATGAAAGATCAAGAGACCTCTACAGAATATGAAATAAATGAGGTGCAGTTAAGCAAGTTAACAGAACTAGAATTTAGAGCCATGATGTTGCGGAAGCTCAACAGCATGTGTAAGGACATGAGCAACATGAGTAAAGACATAGAAATGTTGAAAATAAACCATCTGGAAATGAAAAACCAACAGGAAGAAATGAAGAATGACATATCAGAAATGAAAAACACACTGGAAGATCTAAAAAGCAGAGTAGGGGAAGCTGAGGACCGGATCAGTGAATTAGAAGACAGGCTAGAAGAAATCAACCAATCAAAAAACCAAAAGGAAAAAAGATTAAAAAACAAGAATAGAGCTTAAGAGAATTGTGGGACAACTGGAAACATAATAATATTCGTATCATAGGAGTCCCTGAAGAAGAAGAAAGTAAGCGAGGGCTAGAGAATATATTCAAAGAAACAGTGACAGAAAACTTCCCTAATTTGGTGAAGGAAGAAGGCATTCAAGTTCAAGAAGCTCAGAGAGCCCCAAGTAAGAAGAACCCAAACAGACCCACACCAAGACACATAGTAATCAAACTGCCAAAAATTCAAGACAAAGAGAGAATCCTAAAACCAGCAAGAGATAAGCAACAGGTTACCTACAATGGAATCCCCATAAGGCTCTCAGCTGACTTCTCACAAGAAACATTACAGGCTCGAAGGGAATGGCATGAAGTAATCAAGGTCATGAAAAACAAGGATCTGAATCCAAGACTACTCTACCCAGCAAGGCTATCGTTCAAAATAGAAGGTCAAATAAAGAGCTTCCCAGACAAAATAAGGCTAAGGGAGTACATTAGCACCAAACCAGCAGTGCAAGAAATGTTAAAAGGACTGCTGTAATTACCAGGAGAAATGGGAAGAAAAATAGAACCACACTAAACAAAAATGGCAATAAATAAGTACATATCAATAACCACCTTAAATGTAAATGGACTGAATACTCCCATAAAAAGACACAGAGTAGCTGATTGGATAAGAAAGCAAGACTCATCTATATGCTATTTACAAGAAAGCCACCTCACAACAAAAGACTCACATAGATTGAAAGTGAAGGGAAGGAAAAAAATCTTTCAAGCAAATGGAAAAGAAAAAAAAGCTGGGGTAGCAATACTGATATCCGCTAAAATAGACTTCAGATTGAAGGCCATAACTAGAGACAAAGAAGCCCACTACATAATATTGAAAGGATCTATCCAACAGGAAGATATAACCTTGATAAACATATATGCACCCAATATAGGAGCACCAAAATATATTAAAAATCTTCTGGAGGACTTCAAAGGAGAAATCAATAGCAATACAATCATAACAGGGGACTTCAACACCCCACTCACATCACTGGATAGATCCTCTAGACAAAAAATTAGCAAGGAAACAGAGACTCTAAATGAAGCACTAGACCAAATGGATTTAATAGATATCTACAGAGAACTACACCCCAAAACTACAGAATTCACATTCTTCTCAAGTGCACATGGAACATTCTCAAAGATAGACCACATGTTAGGGCACAAACTAAGTCTCTACAAGTTCAAGAAGATTGAAATTATAACAAGCATCTTCTCAGACCACAATGGTATGAAACTAGAAATCAATTGCAAGAAGAACATACAAAGACATTTTAACACATGGAAGCTAAATAGAATGTTATTAAACAATGAATGGGTCACCGAGGAAATCAAGGAAGAAATCAAAAACTTCCTGGAAACCAATGAAAATGAGGACACAACAATACAAAATCTATGGGATGCAGCAAAAGCAGTTCTGAGAGGGAAGTTTATAGCACTACAGGCCTACCTCAAAAAAGAAGAAAAATCTCTAATAGACTACCTAACCTCACAACTTAAAGAACTAGAGCGTAAACAAAAAGAAAACCCCAGAGCAAGTAGAAGAAAAGAAATAGTAAGGATCAGAGCAGAAATAAACGACATAGAGACCAAAAAAACAATCCAGAGGATCAATAAAACAAAGAGCTGGTTTTTCGAAAAGATAAACAAGATTGATGGACCCTTAGCTAGACTCACCAAGAAACAAAGAGAGAGAACCCAAATACATAAAATCAGAAATGAAACAGGAGAGATAACAACTGACCCTACAGAAATACAAAAGATCGTTAACAACTACTATGAAAAATTATACGGCAACAAATTCGAAAATCTAAGCGAAATGGACAAATTTTTAGAAACACATAGTCTCCCAAAATTGGATCAGATAGAGATTGAAAACTTGAACAGACCAATAACAACAGAAGAAATTGAAGATGTAATCAAGACTCTTCCAGCAAACAAAAGCCCAGGCCCGGATGGCTTCACGGGGGAGTTTTACTGAACATTCAAAGAAGAACTAATACCCATTCTCCTCAAACTATTTCAAAAAATTCAAGAAGAAGGAAGACTTCCAACATCATTTTATGAAGACAGCATAACTCTAATTCCAAAACCAGAAAAAGACACAACAAAGAAAGAAAACTACAGGCCAATATCCCTGATGAACATAGATGCCAAAATCCTGAACAAAATACTAGCAAATCGAATCCAGCAATACACCAGAAAAATTATCCACCATGACCAGGTGGGATTCATCCCAGGGATGCAAGGCTGGTACAATATTCGCAAATCCATAAATGTGATACACCACATAAATAAATTGAAGAATAAAAACCACATGATCATATCAATAGATGCTGAAAAAGCCTTTGACAAAATCCAGCATCCATTTCTGATAAAAACGCTCAGCAGTGTGGGAATTGAGGGATCATACCTAGACATAATAAAGGCCATATATGAAAGACCTACAGCCAACATCATACTCAATGGGCAAAAACTAAAAGCATTTCCCTTAAGAACAGGAACAAGGCAAGGATGTCCACTTTCGCCACTCCTGTTTAACATAGTACTGGAAGTCTTAGCCACAGCAATCAGACAGGAAGAAAAAATAAAAGGGATCCAAATTGGAAAGGAGGAAGTGAAATTGTCATTATTTGCAGATGACATGATACTGTACATAGAAAACCCCAAAGACTCCACCAAAAGCTTACTAGACTTAATAAATGAATTAGGCAAAGTAGCAGGATACAAAATTAACGTCAAGAAATCGATGGCATTCTTATACACCAATGATGAACTCACAGAAAGAGAAACTAAGCAAACAATCCCATTTACCATTGCGGCAAAAAAATTAAGATACCTAGGAATAAACTTAACCAAAGAGATAAAGGACCTATTCGCAGAAAACTACAGGTCTTTGAAAAAAGAAATAGAGCAAGATGTAAAAAAGTGGAAGAACATACCCTGTTCATGGATTGGGAGAATTAACATCATTAAAATGTCCATATTACCCAAAGCAATCTATAGATTCAACGCAATCCCCATCAAAATACCAACGTCATACTTCAAAGAATTAGAACAATTACTTCAAAAGTTCATATGGAACCAAAAAAGGCCTCGAATAGCCACAGCAATCTTGAAAAGGAAGAACAAAGTTGGAGGGATCACAATACCAGATTTCAGGTTATACTACAAAGCCACCATAATCAAAACAGCCTGGTACTGGCACAAGAACAGGTATATAGACCAGTGGAACAGAATAGAGAACCCAGAAATGGACCCTAGGCAATATGCTCAATTAATATTTGACAAAGGTGGCAAGAGCATACAGTGGAGTAAGGACAGCCTCTTTAATAAATGGTGCTGGGAAAATTGGACAGCTACTTGCCAAAAAATGAAACTAGACCATCAACTTACACCCTACACCAAAATAAACTCAAAATGGATAAAAGACTTAAATGTAACTCATGAATCCATAAAAATCCTACAGGAGACTGTGGGCAACAAAATCTCAGACATCATACGCAGCAGAATTTTTACTGACACATCGCCTAAGGCAATAGAAACAAAGGAGAAAATGAACACATGGGACTACATCAAACTCAAAAGCTTCTGCACAGCGAAAGATACAATCATCAAAACGGAAAGGCTACCCACTGTATGGGAGAGCACAATTGCCAATGATATATCAGATAAGGGGTTAATTTCCAATACATATAGAGTGCTCATACAACTCCACAAAAGGAAGACAAAGAATCCAATTAAAAAATGGGCAGAGGAACTAAATAGACACCTCTCCAAACAGGACATAGAAATGGCTAAGAGACATATGAAGAAATGTTCATCATCACTAATCATCAGAGAGATGCAAATGAAAACAACAATGAGGTATCACCTCACACCTGTCAGAATGGCCGCCATCAACAAATCATCAAACAACAAGTGTTGGCGAGGGTGTGGAGAAAAGGGGACTCTAGTACACTATTGGTGGGAATGCAGACTGGTGCAGCCACTATGGAAAACAATATGGTGTCACCTCAAAAAATAAAAAATCGATCTCCCATTTGACCCAGTGATCCCACTTCTAGGAATATACCCTACAAAGCATAAAACACCAATCAGAAAGAATATATGTACCCCCATCTTTGTAGCAGCACTATTTATAATCGCTAAGATCTGGAAACAGCCCAAGTGTCCATCAGTAGACGAATGGATTAAAAAGCTGTGGTACATATACACAATAGAGTACTACGCAGCGGTAAGAAAGAAAGATCTCTTATCCTTTGAGACTACATGGAGGGACCTGGAAAGTATCATCCTAAGTGAAATAAGCCAAACAGAGAAAGACAAATTTCATATGATCTCACTGATTTCTGGAATATAATGAACATAACAGTTTGAGGACAATCCCCTAAGGAGTGGGGAGGTGAGAGAGTGATGAACAACAGAACTTATATGCATGAATGCATGAACAATGGACATGGACAACAATGCTGGGGGCAGGGCGGGGAGAGAGGGGGCGGTGGAATGATGGGTGGAAAAGGAGAAACATCTGTAACAAAAATAAATTAATTAATTAAATAAAAATAATAAATATAAAAAGAATGGCTAGTGTGCATCAAAAACCAAAATAAACACTACTTGTTGAAAAAACACAGTTTGATTTTTAACCTATCAATATATTTTGTGGTTAGTTTTATACCATAAGTCTTACTTTCCAACACAGTAATACATAATTTTGTGAATTAGAAATAAGCTTGTGACATAATATTTTAAAAGTAGAGGCCACTGCTCTTTGGGTTCTGAATTAGGCTGCACTTGCCACACTATTTTTATTTTCACAAGAAGCCAAAAATTATCCTACTTCTCAGCTTAGCTTTGCCATTATTAACATGTCGCAGCAGTCAGAGAATAGTGAGATTTCAGTAAACTGGCAGAGAAAAGTTTCCATTTTTTATGATTATAGTGGAAATTATATATTTTATAAATACTTGTTTGATGTAAATATTTTAAGTCAGAATGTAAAGAAAAGGACATGCAAACATCAAGACTATTTAAATTTGAGATTTTGATATCAAATTATTTATAAAAAGGAAATATTAAATTATAGAATTTAGATATACAGTCTCATATCCAGGGTACCAATGCGTCAGTTAACTTAATACTGATTTTCTTTTTGCTGTTTTCCAGCATATTTGGGGGCTATTTTATTATGTGTTATAAAATCTTTTGATATTACTTTGAAATGCTGTAACACATTTCATAAGCAAATATAAATAGCAATTAATTATTTAAAATGGTAAATGATTGGCCAAATATAAATGTCTAACAAGATGAGATAGCAAATTATACAATATCTATCCACACAACTAAAATCTACACAGATATTAAAAATAAATCTGCTAGCTAAACTTTCCCTAGCAATGCTCTACTCAGTCATTCATTTAAGAAATGTTTACTGCCCAGCCAGTGTGGGTCAGGGTTCAGCATTGACTCATCGATCAAGAGGTTGCTGGTTCCAATCCTGGTCAAGGCACATGCCTGGGTTGCGGGCTCAATCACCACTGGGGGTGTGCAGGAGGCAGCCAATTGATGTTTTTATCTCTCTCCCCCTTTCTCTCCAAAAATCAATAGAAACATATTTTTAAAAAAGAAATATTTACTAATAATCCATTTGTGCCAAAACTGTGCTAGATGCTGGGAATCACTGGTAAGCCAAACAGACATGGTTCTTTTTTTTATGCAGACCCCTCTTAATTAACCAATAAAGTATGTAATTATAAAAATTTATGATAAATCAGCACCATGGAAGAAAAATACAGGTTGATTTGAAAGAATATAACAGGAGTACCTGATATCTAAAAGACAGAAGTGATTCCTAAAGTAACTTTTGGCTATAATAATGTAAATGCTAAAGTGTTTTTTTTATTTTTAAACATTTTAAACTATAAAGTACTTTATATTAGTCATATTTTTGTCTTGTTCTCAACATGTTATCTAAAATGCTCAACAAATAATACATAAACCAGAACACTAGAGAAGATGTATTATCTTTTAGCTCAAATGTTGCAAAACTGAGACTTAAGTTTATGAAATTGCTTTTAGGATCTATCTAATATGTATTCAAATAATCACAGAATAGCTTCTATATATTAAAGCACAATAAAAGTTAGGTTTGAAGTATACCTTTAATTTTCAAAACTAGTACTTTAATACAAGACATCAAATCCCACAGCCAGAAGTGTTCATTCAAGATTAATCTGGACAATTTCTTCATGAGATAATGTTATTTATCAATTGTATGTATAATTCAGTATAATAATACATCAGCAAAACAGTAACAATTTACTGTAGAGGAAAGGCATCAACACAACCTGAGAGCATTTGGAAGAAACACTCATTTATAAACACTGCACTTAACAGCAACTTGCCAAATATTAAAACTATAAAACTACCTTTTTTTTTTTAATTAAAAGGAAACCTAGAGAAGTTAATTAACCATTCATTCACTCATTCATTCATTCACTCAGTAAGTATAGAATGGGTATAGGAGGCACTGAACTAAATGGTTAATGATCAAACCACATCTCAGTTTTTTTTGAAGAACAACAATGTCCACATTAGAAAGATATTATTGGGACGCCACTAACAAGAATCTTCCCTTCAATAAACAATAACTAATTAGTTGTATAAGTGGAAGTATTCATAAATAAGTGGCTGATTAGAATGTGATGAGCTCATAAGGGGAATATTTTTAAATTCTGTTTTAGCCTTAGTAGTGAGAAAGAATGAGCACTTGTTCCTTGTGTATGTTGATAATTTTATTCACATCAGATTTAAAACTGGAGTAATAAATATAAATATTCCAACACACACACACACACACACAAAAGAATCCGCCCTTCATAATTAGTGTACAATTTTAAATTTTGGTATTGTTACAGGTACCAATAAAAACAGAGATTTGGACTCTCCAGGGTGGAGGTGGGGATTATCAGGTGAACTGGGAAGTCATTTCTTCGAAACATTGTGAATTTAGAGAGAGCCATTGACAAATTTTTTGCTACTATGCATGCTTGTAAAATGAGGTATCATTAGGAAAAGCCACATAAAGCTGTTGCAGCTGTGTTATATAAAAAGTGGGGATAATTTAATAGAAAATGTCATCCTTTGCAGAATGTTGATTGCTTATTTTTTTTCCCATAAAGCCTTCTCATCAGAGGGGCTCCAGCAGCTGCGACAAGGCATCCTGTCATTGATGTTCCCAGACGTGGTGGTGTACAAAGCTTTCTATGTGCTGTTTGGCACCCAAAATGTACTGTTTTATTTTTCTTTCTTCTTCATACTCTACTATGGAATATTTTCTGCTTGTGAGGATGAAGCAAGGACTTGCTTTTTGACACTGGAATTTCAGTGTAAATAAGAAAAAACATCTGTTGAAGCCACGAGGTGCTATTTTTTTCTGTATTCTAGATCAAGGAACCCTAAAGCTCTAAGGTTCTATAATTATATAATGTTAAGGATTTCTCCTTAACAGATGGCAGTCATTATAAATTACTGCTAAGCATAATTCTTCAGAGGCTCAGATGAAAATTTGTCCCACGCTAAAAAGAAAAGAGATTTGACGAAGAAGCAGGGTCAAGTACTTTTTAAAAATCATGTTAAAATTCTCCAAACTGAAAGATCTATTTTCTCATAATTAGAAAAGTGACTTGGTCATAAATTTTACATCATAAAAATCATTGGGCTTTAGAAATTTAATAGCTACACATTTCACTGAGCTTAAAATAATCCCATAACTTGTCAAATGTTTTGCATCCAAAAACTTAAAGATTATTATTACTAAGAGGATAATGGTTTTGAGAAGGCAAGCCAGGTGCAGCCTCTTAGGCAGTACAGAGACCCCACCCCTGGCTTTTGTAATCCTCTTACATCTGGCAACTGCCTAAACTACAGTGGAAATAGAAAGCCCTCAAATACCTTGAAATTTATCATGCATAAAAGGTGGCTGGAACCCAGGGTCGGGGCTCAGAGTTTGGAGGTGATGCTGCTGAGCCTGTACTCCAGCCATCTGACCAATTTTCCTACATAAACCAGTGGTTGGAAATAGCCCAAATCAGGCCTCCTTGGGTCCAATTCTGTGTTACTAGTCAGGGACAGTGTAAGGTCCTCATGGTGAGAAGGGAAGCCTGATAGACAGGATCTTTTATCTCTCAGTGCAAAGACCCCCCTGCCTCTGGCTTTTGGGAGAAGGCAAGCCAGGTACAGCCCGTTAGACATGCAGCGACCCCACCATTGGCTTTTGTAATTCCCATACATCTGACAACCACCTAAACTACAGTGAAGTCAGAAGGCCCCCAAATGCTCATGTATCAATAGCGGCTAGAACCCAAGATCATAAATCAGCCTTTGGAGGTGACTCCACTAGAACAGCACCAGTGCACATTAAACAGTCCTTTTCTGATCCGCATGCACATAGTCTGTCTCTTCCTGCTGACAGAATTTCTGTCACAACAATGGCACAGGGTAAAAGGAAGACTTCACAGAAAATTAAGTGGCCTCCTATATTACAAGGGGATTTGGAAAAGGCCCCTCCACTGACACCGCCGCATGCCCTGCTACCTAAGGATGGGGAACCTCACCTGCCCGACAGCCCACCTCCATCTGTCTTAACCTCACAACTGGCCAATGTGCTGCTGGAGCCAGAGTCACCAGAGTCTGTGGGAAATGTCTCAGGTCAGCAACCCAGAGACCCAAACCCCAGCAGCAATGCAATTACCACTGCAGGAGACAAGGAGTCTATAGAGAATAGGCCTCGATGGGACCCTACAAGAGGGGCAGATCAGTCTTCCAGACTTATTGCCCCACCTGGGTTGACCGTAAAGGATTGTCACAGAAGTCAGAAAGTGGCTCCAGACCCAGGCGCCAGCTGGACATCTAGACATAGAAGTCTGGGCACAAGAGGCTTTACCTGATGAGGAACCCTTAGGGAGACCCACAGACACAATGACACGGGAGAGGGAAAGAGAGAGACAGACAAAGGCACAGAGACAAAGCCAGAGTTTGAGGCAGATAGAGAGTGGCCAGAGAAGCTGTGGGAGAAAGAAGCAGGGAGAGACAAAGATGCAAGTAAACAAGGTTTCAGGAGCCGGGCCACTAGGCACCTCTCCCAAGCCAAGGGGCAAGTTTTCTCCATCTTGGCAGAAGGTCCCTTGCCCCTCTGAAACTCTGCCTCTGACCCTGGCACTAGTCTGAGCCCCAGGCTGCAGAGAGCAGCTTCCCCCAAAGCCAGGGTGTGGAGGACATGGTGCCTAGACAGCCTCAGTCCCTCCCAGCTTGAGCACATTTCCATGTCCCAGCTGGACCTACTTCCTAGGAGGGGCTGGATGGGCAGCTGGCTGTGGGGAACAAAATCCCATCTGCTGCTTCCCACTGTGACCTTCCTTGGGCTGGTGTGGCTGCTCCTGCTGCTGCTGGCCTCCCTCCAGCCCTCAGCCCTGGCTAGGTTGGCTCAGCAGTTGGAACGTTGGCCCATGGACCAAAGAGTCTTGGGTTTGATTCCAGTCAAGGACACATTCCCAAGTTCTGGGCCCAATCCCCAGTCGGGGGCATACAGGAGGAAGAAAAATGAGTGCCCCAACCATCTGCAAGGAAAACCAGGAACTTCTGCTCCACCCAGCTGCTACTGGCCAGACTTATGTTTCAAGATCACCCAAGGCAAAAGAATGCTAGGGGCTGAAAGGAAACAGGCAGTCTGTGCTATTCCAGTTTTCACTTCCCATCTGCCCAAAGAGCAGAACTATGGGCCCTGGTGAGGGCATTAGAACTCAGCAAGGATCAGCGGGCCAACATATATACTGACTCACGCTATGCCTTTGCCACCCTACATATATATGGAGCTACATACAAGGAAAGATGGCTTCTTACTGCAGGGGGGAAAGGAGTAAAACTTTGTGGTGAAATCCTAAAATTGTTGGAGGTGGTCTGGGAACCAAGAGAGGTAGCAGTCATCCACTGCAAGGGACACACAAAGGGAGGAGACTCAGTGTCAGAAGGAAACCTTCGGGCAGATGCTGCAGCTAAACAAGTTGCAGGAGAACAGACAGCCCCATCAAAAATCATGCTGGATCCATAAACACCTGTAACCCCAAAATACATGGCCCAGGAAGAGGAATGGACACAACAGGAGGGAGGAAATATAATAAGGGAAGGATGGTGAATACTCCCAGATCACAGAATCTACGTGCCAGAACAATTAGCCCATCAGTTAGTTCTCCAACAACATGAACTCACCCATCTGGGAAAATCTACCCTAGAGTCTTTCATAAGCCGGTACTACCTGATTGCTTGACTTCTGTCCCTCTGTGCCTTGGTCTCCCAATGCTGGCTCTTCTGTATTCGAAACAATGCCAGGCAAGACCCCACCGGGCCTGCCAGGATCCAGCACTGCAGGCAAGCACCCTTTGAAGATCTAGAGGTAGACTTCTTGGAGATAGGACCCAGTAGAGGAAATAAATATCCCCTGATTTTCATCAGTACTTTCTCGGGCTGGGTTGAAGCTTACCCCACACGTTCAGAAAAGGCAAAAGAAGTAATCAAAGCTCTACTGAGAAACATCAATGGCCCAGCCATTGACTATAGAATGAGACAATGGCCCAGCCTTCGTAGCAGAAATAGTACAGCAGGTAGATAAAACTCTAGGCATCCAGTGGAATTTGCACATGGCCTACTGGCCCCAGAGCTTGGGGAAAGTAGAACACATGAATCAGACCCTTAAGCAGATCATGACAAAACTATGTCAAGAAACCAACTTGCCCTGGACTGATATACTGCCCCTAGCTCTCCTGTGAGTACTTTGTACCCCTTGGGCAAAGATAGGGTTCTCCCCTTTTGAAATCTTATACGAGAGACCTCCACCACTGATCAAATTCAAAGGGGATATAAAAGAACTGAGAAATTTGGAAATTCAAAAACAACTACAAGGACTAGGAAAAACCATTCTTGAGATATATAATTGGGTAACCGATAGAATACCCATTTCCCTGGGAATAACTACACCCCCACAGACCAGGGGACCAAGTCTGGATAAAAGACTGGAAAGGGGAACCTCTCAAACCAACCTGGAAAGGGCCCTCTTTAGTTATACTAACCACTCCCACAGCTCTCAAGGTTGCAAGTCTGAAGACCTGGATCTACCACCCACAGGTAAAGGCAGCTCACCTGCCACATGACAACCAACCTGCCTGGAGAGTGACCACCAGCCAGAACAATCCTCTGCAGGTCACCCTTAAGAGGACAGTGAAACCTGCTGATCGGTCTATGGCAAGAGCCTGAGGACTCCACCAGTATTATGGATGATCATCACATGCTGAACTGATCCCAGCACTGAACTCTGTATCCTTAGTAGCTTTACAGGATCAAATAGACTCCTTAGCAGCAGTAGTATTACAAAATAGAAGGGGGGGGGGGGTTAGACCTACTGATTGCTGAAATGGGAGGAATATGCCTCTTAAATGAGGAATATTGCTTTTATGTTAATCAATCAGGAATAGTTAGAGACATGGCCCAGCAGTTAAAGGAACAAATTACAAAAGACAGGAATTATTGGACTCTTGGAGTTCTTAGAGTAACATATGGAACTGGACATCTTGGGTACTCCCATTAGCTGGTCCTCTCTTAATGCTTTTAATAGTGCTCCTATTTGGCCCTTGTATTCTAAACATGCTAACCCATTTAATTTACTCTCTCTTAGAAAGAATAAAGCTCCAAATGATGGTTCAAATAAGGACCCCCAACCACTCTCCTCTGGACGGTGAAGAACTCTAGTTGCTGCATCCCTCCCCTTCAGTGCTCCTATTCAGCAGGAAGCAGTCAGAGAGATTGCCGCCCCTCTTCCTCATGTGGCACTAAGGGAACTTTCTGTCCAAGATGTCCTCTAAGTCCAGTAGGAGCAGCTTGAGAATCAAAAGGGGGGGAATGAGAAGGCAAGCCAGGTGCAGTCCCTTAGGCAGTGCAGAGACACCCCCCTCGCCCCTGGCTTTTGTAATCCCCTTAAATCTGCCAACTGCCTAAACTACAGTGGAACTAGAAAGCTTCAAAATACCCAGAAGCTTATCATATACAAAAGGTGGCTGGAACTCGGGTATGGGGCTCAGCCGTTGGAAGTGACTTCACTGGGCCAGCACTGGTGTGCACTAAACAGTCATTTTCTAATCCTCCAAGTGCATGCAGTCTCTTCCCACTGACCGAATTTCTGCCTCAAGAGTTTATTCTATTTTGGTGTACAAAATGCTGCAAACTAAATATATCATGCATCGCCACAGCTCAAAATAATTGTCAGTGCTATGCACATAGTTGGTATTCATGTTTATTAATTAATTCCTTCCACAAATTTTTGAGTATTTACTATGTCTCAAGTACTGTTCTGAGTGCTAAAGATACAACCATGAACAAGAGACTAAAATCTCTTTTCTTATAGAGCATATCACCTGTTGAAACACATGCAGAGACACACACAAACATATACTGGTGTGAAATTTAGGGTTGTACAGTATGGTAAACAGACTTCAAAGTGGCTTTTATGACTTCTGACTCCTGGTGTTTACACTGAAGGGTGGCAGAATGTGACATCTAAAATATGCTTCTTTGTCATGAAGATTATTTTGAGCTGATTGTTTTGAAAAGCAGCAGACAAAGGAGAATCTCTGAAAACAGAGTAGAAATTACACTTTTGTATAAGACACATTTATAATTATAAAGAAAATCACCATTTGTAAGGGTGTTTCCCCCTCTGTACCAGGAAGAAGATGATGGCTCTAAATCACAACAGAATCTTATCAATGTAGAAGACACTGGCTAAAATATGCATAATAAACCTTACTTTTGTTTATATTACTCTTCCAGGTCAACTCCTTGTAAACAGGCCTCCTCCACACTATTCTTCCTTTTGTCTTTAATTGAAGATAGTATTTAAGCCTAAATTCTAAGCTACCTGTGTGAGTTACTCATTTTCCCCTAGATATCTCCATGAATACATGAGGTTTACATGATAATAAATCTCCATTTGTTTTTCTCTTGTTAATCTGTCTTCAGTTTCAGGAGCCTCAACAGAGAACTTAGAAGGGCAGAACAAAAACTATTTTTCCTCTTTTATAACACCTTTGTGTAATCCTCTCCCACTGAATGTGGGCAGAATCTATGACTTGCTTTTAACCAATTCAATGTGGCAAAAGTGATGGAGTATAGGTGATCGTGTGTATTTTATTACATAAGCATATAGTACTCATTTTGCTAGAGTCTCTGGTCCCCACCTTCTCTCTCCACTACTGGCTTTGAAGAATCTAGCTGCAAATAGGCTTCTGAACATATGACTCTACAATATGGCACCTTGGCATATTGAATATTTTAAGCTGAAGGAGTTTGAGAAAACAGGAGAAGCAGGAAGGTTACTCTGACCTTCTCCCACCATTCTCCCTTGAAATAGGTAATAAAACCCTCAAGTGAGAGGTACCCTTCCTTTACCCAGAGGAAAGAAGCATCCTTTTTTCTGAAGATACAGGGACACCGAGAAGAACCCTAACAAACAGGTTTTGCTAAATGTCCCCAGTTGACTACACTTATCTCATCCTGTTTGACCTATTTTATTTCTCCATGACTCTCCACACTTCATCAAACTTGGCATAAAATTATTCAGGTCTACCCTGGCCAGTTTGGTTCAGCGATTAAAGCGTCGGCCTGCAGACCAATGAGTCGTGAGTTCGATTTTGATCAAGGACACATACCTCAGTTGCGGTTCAACTCTGGCCCAGGTTGAGTCATGCGGGAGGCAATCGGTCAATGTGTCCCTCTTACATAGATGTTTCTCTCTTTCTCCCTCCATCCTACTCTATCTGAAGATAAATAGAAAAATATCCTTGGGTAAGGATTAAAAAAAATTTACTCAGGTCTGTTTCTTCAGGTCTTCATTTTCTTATGAAGGTTCCCATCTTATTAAATAAATTTGTATGCTTTTCACCTGTTAATCTTTGTCAGTTTAATTTTCATACTCAATGAGGTATCCTAAGAATAAAGAAATTTTTTTCTCTTCTACATTGCCATAAATCCAATTATCATCTAAGAAAATAATTCTGCCAACAACCCGAAGAAATTTGGGAATAGATCTTTTCCCAGTTGGGACTCTGATGAGAACCCTGTCCTGATTGACACATTGACTGCAGCTTTGTGAGACATTAAATAGAGGATCCAGCTCAGCTGTGCCTGAACTCCTGCCCTCCCCCCCGAAATTTTGAGATAATAAATGTGTGTTGTTTTATGTAGCTAAGTGCATAGAACTTTATGACAGACAATACAAACAGAATTGTTATCCTGATTTTGAATCATAGAAATAACTGTCACTTTTTACAATAAAATACCTCAAAGTCATATTTTGATAACTAGGTTGTCTTCTGTGTAGGAATGTTTTCAACAGTATTGCATCATTGGGTCAAGTAATTGATTTATGTTAATGTTTATCACAGAGGTCTTTGTGGCCTACACTAATCTGCTGAAATGAACCAATCATGTAGGACCAGTCTTGTCTTTACCAAATGAAATTATTTATAAACCAATCTATGATGGTCCCATTTCTGCTCCACTCAATGAACCAGGACCATGGGCCCATATAAATAGCTTAAATATAATTTGTGCTTAATGTGTGCAGACCAACTTACCAAGAGCTTTTACTAGTCCTCACTCTAAGTCAGCGGTTCTCAACCTTCCTAATGCTGCAACCCTTTAATACAGTTCCTCATGTTGTGGCGACCCCCAACCATAAAATTATTTTTGTTGTTACTTCATAACTGTAATTTTGCTACTGTTATGTCTTAGGTGACCCCTGTGAAAGGGTCATTTGACCCCCAAAGGGTCACGACCCACAGGTTGAGAACCACTGCTCTAAGTAAAGGAGAGAATAATTTTACAATGAGGAATCTGAGGCTAAGAGAACTTAAAAACTAAAATCATATCATTAGTAAGTGGCAGAAGTGGGACTCATGCTACCAAATGTCATCAGAAAGATAATGCATTGCTCATTTCACTCTGTCACAGACATTTGTATAGAAAATTGACTGTTCTGTCCCTACAATCTTCCCTAAGTCAACAGAGCCTTTCAAAGCAGACTCTGTGCTGGGCCCTCACTCCTTCACAGGAAGCCTAAGCCAGCATCAGTGCTCTCCTTTTCAATTAAAACCAGCTACATTCTACATGTGAACAAAAGGAAATGAACAAACAGGAGTATCACCTCCTTAGAGTAATTGATTTAGTCAGAATCATTAGCTATGTTCCAAGTACTGTGCTGGCTACTGGGAACAGGAAAAAAATGAGTTAAGAACCATTTCTGCTTCAACTTCCCCTTTACCCCACTACCAGCACCACCAGGTACTTTCAGTCTGGGAGACAGAGACTTAACATTATTTCAATTTGATACACTGAATTCTCACTATGAGACAACAAATGGACCAGTGAAACTAGGCATGGCTTTCAGAGAAGTCTTCTGACAGCAAAAGAAGCTTTAGTGAAGGTCTGCAAAGGCAAGAAAAGTTTCAATTATGTGTTTCAGGCCAAGGAAATTGGTAGGTAGGTTATAGAAATAGGAAGCAATTTGCAGTATACAGCAGTGTTGTTGTTTTTTCTTAAGATAATCAAGATAAGCATGTAACCTTTAATTTTTTCTTGTTTTCTTATCCTCACCTGAGGACATTTTTGCATTTATCTTCAGATATAGCAAGAGGGAGAGACAGAGGAAGAGAGAGAGAGGAACATTGCTCTGAGAGAGACACATTGACTGGTTGCCATCCACACAACCTCACCCGGGGCTGGAGACAAACTGCAACCAAGGTACATGCCCTTAGCGGGAACCGAACCCGGGACGCTCTGGTCTGCGGGCTGATGCTCTAACCACTGAGCAAACTGGCCAGGGCAGCAGTTGATTGTTAATAATAAATGCAGCATGGGACATGAAGTAGCCAGAGAGTTAGTAACAAAATCATGACTTAAATCATGTGTGCCTGTCATATGCCAGGCTTTGTGGTAAGAACCATACTTATGGACAATAACTTAATTCTAAAACAACTTAGGTAACCACCGTTATTATGTCCATTTTTCATGAGAAAACTGAGGCTCAGAAATGTTTAGTAACTCAACAGGGTAACTCAGCACAGTTCCCACAGCTAATAATTGGCAGAGTTGACATTTGAACCAAAGTGATTCCAAATGCTTAGCCAAATCCCACATTGCTTTTCTAGGTAGGAAGCAGGTCTGAGGATATTGTACTTAATGTAATAAATAACAAGGGTCATAACACTTTTCAAAATAAAGAACCAGATAATAAATAGTTCAGGCTTCGTGAGCCATGTGGTCTCTGTTGCATCTACTCAGCTAGGTCACTGTGAGAAAGCCACCATAGACAGCACATAAATGAATGAGTGTGGCTGTGTTCCAATAAAACTTAATTTACAAAAATGGGTGTCATGATGATTTTGATCCATGGGCCATAATTTGCCAAAATTCTGATGAATAGACAACCATTAAAGGTTTTAAGCAAAGAATGGATGTGACTGGTTTTGAATAGCACTGCTCTAACAGTTTGGTCCAGGCCAGAAACATTCTCAGGCCATCTAAATCTAGATGAAATGGCTGCTTCTCACAAGTGGTAGCAGCTAAGATTTTGTCTCCTTACATTTTCACATCTTATACATTTTATCTGTTTATTTCACAAATCTTTATTCAAGTCCTACCATGATCCAGGCACTGTTTGGGCACTACGGGTATAAGAACAAACAAAAATAAAGTTATTTCTCTCATAATGCTTATATTGTTGTGGGATGAACACACACACACAAGTAAATAGATACAATATGTTAGTGAAGGGGTTCAGAATGAGTCACCCCAAGGTGTGCCTCTGTGGTATACAAATTGTTTTGAACTAAAAACAAACAAGACCCTGTCAGCTCAAGAGAAATTTCTGCCTCTCTCAACTACCTGCAGCCAACATCATACTCAATGGGCAAAAATTAAAAGCATTTCCCTTAAGAACAGGAACAAGACAACGATGCCCACTTCGCCCCTCTTATTTAACATAGTACTGGAAGTCGTAGCCACAGCAATCAGACGGGAAGAAAAAATAAAAGGGATCCAAATGGGAAAGGAGGAAGTGAAACAGTCATTATTCACAGATGACATGATACTATACATAGAAAACCCCAAAGACTACATGAGGAATTTACTAGAGTTAATAAACAAGTTTGGCAAAGTAGCAGGATACAAAATTAATGTCACGAAATCAATGGCATTCTTATACACCAAAGATGAACTCAAAGAAAGAGAAACTAAAAAAAAAAAAAATCTCATTTACCATCACAGCAAATAAATTAAGATACCTAGGAATAAACTTAACCAAAGAAATAAAAGACCTATTCGCACCAAACTACAGGTCATTGAAAAAAGAAATAGAGCAAGATACAAAAAAAGTGGAAGCACATACCTTGTTGATGGATTGGAAGAATTAACATCATTAAAATGTCCATATTACCCAAAGCAACCTATATATTCAGTTGAATCCCCATCAAAATACCAATGACATACTTCACAGAACTAGAACAAATACTTCAAAAGTTCATATGTAAACAAAAAAGACCTCGGATAGACACAGCAATGTTTAAAAAGAAGAACAAAGTTGGAGGGATCACATTACCAGATTTCAGGTTATACTACAAAGCCACTGTAATCAAAACAGCCTGGTACTGACAGAAGAACAGGCTTATAGACCAGTGGAACAGATCAGGGAACCCAGAAATGGACCCAAGGCAATATGCTCAATTAATATTTGACAAAGGTGGCAAGAGCATACAGTGGAGTAAGGACAGCCTCTTTAATAAATGGTCTTGGGAACATTGGACAGCTACATGCAAAAAATAAAACTAGACCATCAACTTACACCCTACACAAGAATAAACTCAAAATGGATAAAAGACTGAAATGTGACTCATGAATCCATAAAAATCCTAGAAGAAACTGTAGGCAACAAAATTTCGGACATCATGCGAAGCAGAATTTTCACTGATACATCACCCAAGGCAACAGAAACAAAGAAGAAAATAAACACATGGGACTACATCAAACTCAAAAGCTTCTGCACAGCAAAAGATACAGTCATCAAAATGGAAAGGCAACCCATTGTATGGGAGAACATAATTGCCAATCATATATCGAATAAGGGGTTCATTTCTAATATATATAGAGTGCTCATACAATTCAACAAAAGGAAGACAAAGAACCCAATTAAAAAATAGGGAGAGGAACTAAATAAACACCTCTCCAAACAGGACATACAAATGGCTAAGAGACATATGAAGAACTGTGCAACATCACTAATCATCAGAGAGATGCAAATTAAAACAACAATGAGGTATCACCTCACACCTGTCAGAATGGCCACCATCAACAAATCATCAAACAACAAGTGTTGGAGAGGGTGTGGAGAAATGGGGACTCTAGTGCACTGCTGGTGGGAATGCAGACTGGTGCACCCACTATGGAAAACAATATGGTGTTACCTCAAAAAATTAAAAATTGAACTTCCAGTGATCCCACTTCTAGGAATATACCCTAGGAATCCTGAAACACCAATCAGAAAGAATATGTGTACCCCCATATTTATAGCAACACTATTTACAATAGCTAAGATCTGGAAACAGCCCAAATGTCCATCAGTATACGAATGGATAAAAAAAGCTGTGGTACATATAAAAGATAGAGTACTATGCAGCTGTAAGAAAGAAAGATCTCTTATCCTTTGAGACGACATGGTGGGACCTAGAAACTATCATCCTAAGTGAAACAAGGCAAAAAGAGAAAGACAAGTATCATATGATCTCAATTATTTGTGGAATACAATGAACATAACAGTCTGAGGAATGGGGTAGTCCCAGAGATATGGAAGTGGGGTATAGAATGAAAATCCCCAGAAGAGGGGGATGTGGGGGAGTGACAAACCATAGAACTTATATGCATGTATGCATGAACAATGGACATGGACAACAAAGCTTGGGACAGGGTGGGGAAGGAGGGGAAGGGAGGAATCAGTCTGGGAAAAAGGAGAAACATCTGTAATAAAAATTAATTAATTAATCAATAAAAATAACATATTGCCTCATGTTATATATGTTATATTTCAAAGTACAAAAGACACCTCAGTGTTAATATTATACTAAGAACCTATGCTAAATGATTTTCATTCATCATACTTAGTCTTCAAAACTACCCTACTTTCCAAAATTACATATGAGAAAACTGAGCCTCAGAGAGTTAACATGACCAAATACACCTAACTAGAAAATGAGAGAACCTTGATTAAAATTATTGTCCTTTCCCCTCAAAAAGCTGTATGCCAAAACACTGTAAACACTACCTCCTATAAGATGAAGGGGAACAGAATATGCATTCCCAAATTATGCCTCTTTGGTATGAGGATTATTTTGAGCTGATTATTTTTATGAAAGAGCAGACCTAGTAGAAGTTCTGAAAACTGAAGAGAGGTTACTATTTTGTAAAAAACATTTATATTCATAAGGAAAATTCCCATGTGTAAAGATTTCTTTCTCTCTGTACTAGGAAGAAGATGACTGATTCTCTATAAATGGAGAAGGCAACAATTTAAATCTGCATAATAATCATACACCTGCTTACTGTGCTTTGTCTGATAACTTTCCATAACTGACCCCACCCCCAACAACTTTTTGTCTTTACCTGAAAAAGAATTTAAGGTGGTGGTTTGGGTCATTTCAGAGTTACTCAATTTTCCTGGGTCTCTCTCATATACACAAGAGGTATACATGTTACTAAATTTCCACAAAGTATTAAGCTTCAATGCTCCAAAATCATCATTGAATTCAATGCATTAATTTCTCTATTATGTACCTAGAATAGGATATTTATGTGCCCTGCTTGTAAGAACTGATAAAATAATCACTCAAATATTTTTTTTCCTTCCAAGTCTTAATTCTCTCACTGAAATACTATTGAAAGTGGTTGCAGCCTAAAAAATCATTTAACCTTTGTATTCCTGTTTCTTTTTTTTTTTTTTTATCTTAATTTCTAAAGTGTGGGTAAAAATAGTACATTGTTCATACTTTTAAAAGAGAATTAAGAAGCTAAGACATATAAAACACTTAAACAGCACAAACATAATAATAAATGTTATTTTTATCAATGTCCCATTTATATTTGTTTTTTCCACTTCTTCCTGTAATATAGGTGCTCAGTAAATACTTAAGAAATAAACAGATGTATGCATATATAATTTTTTTCTTTATTGACTTTTAGAGAGAGAAGAAGTGAGAGGGAGAGAGAGAAAGAAACAACGATGAGAGAGAACATTGGTTGACCACCTCCTGCATGCCCCCCACTGGGAATTGGGCCCACAACCTGGGCATGTGCCCTGACTGGGAATTGAACTGATGACCTCTTGGTGCATAGGTTGATGCTCAACCACTGAGCCACACTGGCTGGGCTGATATATGTATATATAAAGATGAATAGTCATGATGTGTATAATAAATTGGATCAGAAGGGAGGCATAAAGACTGGAACCTGCTGGAATAATAACACATAAAAATCAGTAAAGAGGTTATGAATCAGGCAAACAGCAATGGAAATAGAAGGGATATAAGTTTCTGAAATATTGCAGAGGTGGTTCCACAAGACTTGGAATCTTACAGAATGTGGGTAGTGGAGATAACTCAGAGTTGTGAACTTGGGTAATTGAATGAATGGTGGTACCAGTCATAGAATGGGGGGGAAAATCTAGGGAGAGATGATGAGTTGAATTTGAGACATTTGCGTAATTAATCTTATAAGGAATCTTAAAAAGTAGAAATTTGTTCAAAAATATTTCTTGCAAAATGCGAAAAATCTGCCAAACAAGATTGCATTCAAAGCATTTTAACAAGAGTAGCATATTTCGTGGTTTGGTTGAATTGTTGCATGTCACAGAAACAATTGCAACTACTGTAGGGAGAAGAAAAATAAGGGTACAGGAATTTATTTTTGTGATATAGGGGAATACTGTGGAATTAATTGGGAAGAATAGAGCAGAGCCTCAGAAAGAAATTAGAGGTACGGAGGAAAGCCATCAGGTACCCAGGAAGGACTCTATCTCAGGGTCTTTTTTCTTGGGTTGTTTTTCATATTCTCTACCTGAAGACCAGCCTTTTCTGCTACTCAGAGCACATTCTGGGAGGTGGGCATGTTACCTGCAGCTGATGTCTGTGTTCTGACCATATCCTCTCCAATCCTGTTCTGTCCTTTTTTTGTGGAGCCCTTAACTTTGGTCTACTTTCCCTTCCATCAGTTAGCTTCTGCAACTGTATTTAAAGGACTTCCAAGGAGAACATGACCTCTTGTTTGTTGGATGTAGTAGAAATGGAAGTACCTGAGAATTTACATTTCCCACACCTCTATGGTAGCACTTAACCAATGATAATAGCTAACAATAATTGAATGCCTTGCTTTCTTGCCTCTAATCAGAAAAACTCCAAGGCATAACTTGTATTTTAGGGTTCTGCTGCAGGATAAGACTGAGTTCATCCTACCCTCTACAGGACTTTTCCTTCCTCCTTTTTCCTACCCTGTTTCCATCTGTCCCTTGCTGATATGAGCACTGATATGTGAGCAGTTACTTAATGGTTTGCTTACAGATTTATCCTCATCTCAGAATCTACTTAAGGGAACCCAACTCTTATGGATTGAATTATGTCCCTCCAAATATATGTTGGAAATAATGTCATTGCAGATGTAATTAGTTAAGATGAGTTCAGTATGGTGGACACTAATCCAATATGACTGATGTCCTTATAAAAAGTGGAAATTTGGACATACATAGATATGCATGGGAGGAAGATACACAGGGAGAAGATGACCATGTAACAGGAATGATTCATGTACAAGTCAAGGAATGCAAAAGATTGCCAACAAACACCAGAATCTAGAAGAGGCAAGAAAAGATTCTTTGTTTGAGCCATCAAAGAGAATATAGTCTTGATTTCAGACTTCTGGCCTCCAGAATATTAAAGAATAAATTTATGTTGTTTTAATCTACTCATTTTTTGGTATTTTGTTGTGGCAACCCTGGGGAACCAATACACTAATCAATAACAATCCTGATCTCAAGTTTTTACATCTCTTCTCTGTAAGAGATCAGCATAGACTGACACAAGATTCTCTTAGCTCCTATTCCAAATTCTCAGGGTGTAGAGTCTGATTGAATCACCCAGGTCCTTCAACTATATCTAGGAGATGGAGCAACATTGTATAAACATTAATGTTGTCATTGAGAGGAAACATTTCACATAGAAAAGAAGAGCACTGTTTGTCCCCTGAAATGGAAAGACATCCCCAAAGTGGTCACTACAAAGAGATTTCTCAGAATAGAGTGTTCTAGTCCTTTGTATAGTCCTGATGCCAAGCTGGCATGTATCCAAAAGAACTGATGGAGGAGTTTGGTTACATTTTCAAATTCAGAAAATGTTCTAAACTTGTAAGTTTTCCAAAGCATGACATTTGAAAAAGCCTACACGTTTATTAGTGTTGCCATTTTTATTTCTTGATTTGGCTTCTTAATGGCAACAATGAATGCTACAGAATAACATTAATTCAAAATGAACAACCAATCCTGTTGTGCAGTGAAACCTGAAGTCAATATATCAATTTTTTTTTCACAGAGTTTGAAACATAATACAAATAAATATCACCAGTATATCTACAAATTGAATTAGCAGAACAGTATTTTATCTTTTAAGCAAACTCCAAAAGGGAGAAAACATGAATTTAGGGGAAGTTCTTTTTCTTTTTTCTTTTTATTACTCAAAGTGGAAGCAGAACATTTTGCACCACTTAGCACCAGCCAGTTTGAAACGTATTCAAAGTTGATTGTCTTTAACCAATTACCAATATGTATGTATGTAATTAATTTCTTATCCTCATGCAAGTACATTCTTAGCGAGAGGAAGGGAGAGAAGGAGGGAAGAAGGGGGAGAGGGGGAGAGAGAGAGAGAGAGAGAGAGAGAGAGAGAGAGAGAGAGAGAGAGATTGAGATTAATTGGTTACCTTCCCTACATCTTCCCTACATGCTCGTGCCCCTTCTGGAGATTGAACCCACAACACACCAGTAATTGAACAGGCAACCTTTTGGTGCACAGGATGACACTCAACCAACTGAGCTACTTAGGCTGGGCTATATATGTATTTATTAATGGATAGGCACTGAATCTCATTTTTCTTACTTCTTCAAGTAATCTAGTTATAAAATATGATATAAGCAACATATGTACAATGAGATGAAATGTAATTTTCTTATTTTAATATTCATCACTTTTCTTTATAAATAACATTTATTTTTCTCTTGTAGGGTGGAGGAATTTTAAAGAAGGAAACCTGGCTATTTGAAGTTTTTTCTTGTAGAGGTACTGGCTTTCCAATACATTTGTTAAACTCTTGAATAGCACCAGTAGCATACCCTGCAATGAGGATTCTGATGTGAGTGTTGTATGAAGGATGGGTTCCTAAAGGATCCTGGAAAAAGAGGAAGAAACATGGAGAGGAATGCTACAAAAGATGTAAGGGTGCAACTTTAGGCCTAGTCCTGACCTCAGACTGGACCCTGAGTAAGTTACACCTCAGAGTTTGTGCGGTTTTCAGGCCAATAGCAGAACTTTCTTACTGCTGCACAGTCAATCTTTGGATAAGGGTCACTCAGCGCTCTGGTCTAAATGTTTGTGTTAACACACACACACACACACACAAAATCATATATGGAAAACCTAATCTCAAAGGTGATGGTATTAGAAAGTATTTAAGAGGTGAGCCATAGACATGTACCATGATGGGGCCCCAGTGTATAAAATGAACGCCCTTATAAAATAGACTCCACAAAACTCTCTAGGCTCCTCTACTACATGAAGGTACAGGGAGTCTGCAATCCAGAAGAAGGCCCTCGTCTGATCATGCTGGCACCCTGATCGAAGATTTCCAGCCTCCAGAACTATAAAAATAAAAAGTTCTGATTTTTATAGGCCACCTAGTCTGTCATATTTTTTTTTTTATTATAGTAGCCTGAACAGACTAAGATGGAGATGGGAGGCATGAGAACTTCCAGGCACTTTCAGCTTTTTACTGTTGTGACAGCAGACCCAGTAGCACAAGGGCAAACCTCGAATGTCAGCATCAGGTGTGTGCTATTAGAAGCAAAAAACACAGAGAACCTGGAAAAATGGTGCTCAGAAGAGGTAAAGAAAAAAAACAAAAAACAACAACAAATATATGTGCTGTGTCTCTTTCTACTTGTGACTTCACTGTGTGGTCCTCCAAGACCTGAGAGGAATAAATTGTGTTCATCAACATTTCTTAATGGTTTCTTACTGAAGTGCACCCTGTGATCATAACACGCACAAGGGCTGTTCCAGCCACAACATTGGCCCTGGTGAAGGAAATGTCTGTAGAGGCTCTGACAAGTAAAAGGTGCCCAGGCAAAAATGATGGTGGAGTGAATGTAAACTACACAGACAATCTCCCAGGACCAAACAGAAATTACAACTAAAATAAAGACAAATCTTCAGAAAAAAGCAACAGAAAAACAGTGGGACAGGACCATATAACCAGGGACACTGGTAGGATCTGCAGAGGTGCAAGAGGGTGGCGGGTTGGGAGCCCACAGACAGCAGTGGTCTTAGATGTGAGCAGTGCCCTGTGGGGACACCCAGGATTTGGAGGGCACTCAGTTTGGGCTAAATTCTGGCCACAAAGGATGGTGGTCAGTTTGATCTTTCCCAGAGCTGTGGGGAAAGCAGCAGTCCCTCCCTCAGAGATTCAGCCTTTCCCAGGTGAGGCAAAGAAGTGAAAATTGAGGCTCATTAACAACCACCATCTGGCCCATCCTCTGGAAAATCTCTTACACAGAACACCAGGGCTACACTCCAAGACCCTGAGTAACTGAGACTACTACCATCCAGACAAAAAGCTAACTTTTTTCAGAGGATAACTGAACCTTTCCTGGACTTGAAAATCTACCCAGAAAAGTAAGACTTGACAGTGGTGTTTAACGTGGGCCCACCCAGGCTCATCCAAACCCAGTAGAGGGAGCCACAAACAGCAGAACATCAAAACCCACAGGAGGTAGCCAAAATGATGAAACTAATAAACAAATTTCAAATGAAAGAACAAAAGAACTCTATCGAAGATGAGATCAATGAAATGTAGCTAAGCAAATTATCAGAGGTAAAATTCAGAGCCATGATCTTGAGGAAGCTCAACAGCATGAGTAAGAACATTAGCACTATGAGTAAAGATATAGAAACATTGAAAACCAACCAAGTAGAAATGAAGAATGGCATAGCAAAAATAAACAACACATTGGAAGGACTAACCAGCAGAATAGAGGAAGCTGAGGACCGGAACAGTGAATTAGAAGACAGGGTAGAAAAAAATCAACCGATCAGAAAACCAAAAGAAAAAAACAATGAAAAAATAGGAAAATAACTTGATTGAACTGTGGGACAACTGGAAACATAATTACATTTGCATCATAGGAGTCCCCAAAGAGGAGGAAAATGGGCAAGAGTTAGAGAATATATTTTAAGAAATAGTGAGAAAGAAAACTTTCCTAACTTGGTGAAGGAAGAAGGCATTCAAGTTCAAGAAGCACAGGGATCCCCAAGTAAGAAGAACCCAAACAGGCCCACACCAAGACACATAATAATTAAAATGCCAAAAAGTAAAATCAAAGGAAAAATCCTAAAGGCAGCAAGAGATAAGCAACAGGTTACCTACAAAGGAACCCATATTAGGCTCTCAGCAGACTTCTCAACAGAAACACTACAGCAAGAAGGGAAGGGCATGAAGGTTTCCAGGTCATGAAAAACAACGATCTGAATAAAAGACTACTCTATCCAGCAATGCAATCATTCAAAAAAGAAGTTCAAATGAAGATCTTCCCAGATCAAAAAAATGCTAAGAGAATATATTAGCTCCAAACCAGCACTGCAAGATATGCTAAAGGGACTGCTGTATTTAGTAGAAGAAATAGGAAGAAAAATAAAACCACACTAAACAAAAATGGCAATAAGTAAGTACATATGAAAAATCAAGTTAAATATAAATGGTTTGAATGTTCTGATAAAAAAACAACAACAAAAAACAGAGTAGCTAACAGGATAACAAAACATGACTTACATATATGTTGTTTACAAGATTCCAACCTCACAAAAAAGGACTCTCATAGGTTGAAAGTGAAGAAATGCAAAAAAATTTTTCCAAGTAAAGGGAAAGGAAAAAGAAGCTGAGGTAGCAATATGTATATCTGATAAATTACATTTCAAAATGAAGGCCATAACTAGAGACAAAAAAGGCCACTACATAATATTGAAAGGATCTATCCAAAAGGAAGCTATAACCTTGGTAAACATACATGCGCCCAATATAGGAGCACAAAGATATATTAAAAATCTTCTGGAGGACTTCAAAGGAGAAATCAACAGCAATACAATCATAGCAGGGGACTTCAACAACCCGCTGACATCACTGGATAGATCTTCTAGACAAAAAATTAACAAGAAAACACAGACTCTAAATGAAGTGCTAGATTATACAAATTTAATAGATATCTACAGAAAAAAAAAAAAAAAAAAAACCAAAACTGCATAATTCACATTCTTCATAAGTGCACATGAAACATTCTCAAAGATAGACCACTTGTTAGGGCACAAATTAAGTCTCTACAAGTTCCAGAAGATTGAAATCATATCAAGCATCTTCTCAGGTCACAATGGCATGAAACTAGAAATCAATTGCAACAGGAACATGCAAAGACATTTGAAAATATGGAGGCTAAATAGCATGTTTTTGAACAATGAATGGGTTACCATGGAGATCAAGGAAGAAATTAAAAACTTCCTGGAAACCAATGATAATGAACACACAACAACACAAATCTGTGGGATGCAGTGAAAGCAGTTCTGAGAGGGAAGTTCATAGCACTATAGGCCTACCTCAAGGAACAAGAAAAATCTCTAATAGAATATCTAACATCACAACTTAAAGAACTAGAAAGCAAACAAAAAGAAAACCCCAGAGCAAGTAGAAGGAAAAATAGTAAAGATCAGAGCAGAAATAAATGACATAGAGTCAAAAAACAAAAACAAAAAAAACAAACAAACAAAAAAACAATAAAAAGGATCAATGAAACAAAGAGCTGGTTTTTCAAACAGATAAACAAGATTGATAGACCCTTAGCTAGACTCACCATGAAACAAAGAGAGAGAACCCAAATACACAAAATCAGAAATGGCAGAGGAGAAATAATTACTGACATCACAGAAATACAAGGATTGTGAACAAATGTTATGAACAATTATACGGCAACAAATTCGACAATCTAAACAAAATGGACAAATTTCGAGAACCACATAGTCTCCCAAAACTGAACTGTGAAGAGATAGAAAACTTGAACAGAACAATAACAACAAAAGAGATTCAAGATATAATCAAGACTCTCCCAGCAAACAAGTGTGACTCATGAATCTATAAAAATCCTTAAAGAAAATGTAGGCAATAAAATTTCAGACATCATATGCAGCAGAATTTTCACTGATACATCACCTAAGGCAACAGAAACAAAGGGAAAAAATGAACACATGGGACTACATCAAACTCAAAAGCTTCTGCACAGCAAAAGAAACAACCATCAAAATGGAAAAGCAACCCACTTCATGGGAGAGCATCATTGCCAATGATACATCAGATAAGGGGTTAATTTACAAAATATATAGACTACTCACACAACTCAACAAAAGGAGACAAAAAAACCAAATTAAAAAATCCGCAAAGGACCTAAAGAGACACCTGGAAAAACAGGACATACAAATGGCTAAGAGACATATGAAAAAATGCTCAACATTATTAATCATCAGAGATGCAAATTAAAACAACAATGAGGTATCACCTCACACCTGTCAGAATGTCTGCCATCAACAAATCATCAAACAACTGTTGGGGAGGGTGGGGAGAAAAGGGGACGCTAGTACACTGTTAGTGGGAATGCAGACTGATACAGCCACTCTGGAAGACAATATGGTGTTACCTCAAGAAATTAAAAATTGAACTGTCATTTGACCCAGTGATTTCACTTCTAAGAATATACCCTAAGAAGCCTGAAACACTAACAGAAAAAATATATGCACGCCCATGTTCATAGCAGCACTATTTACAATAGCTAAGATCTGGAAACAACCAAAATGTCCATCAGTAGATGAATGGGTAACAAACCTGTGGTATACATACACAATGGAGTACTATGCAGGTATAAGAAAGAAAGATCTCTTATCCTTTGAGTTGACATAGAGGGACCTCAAAAGTATTATCCTAAGTGAAACAAGCTAAGCAGAGAAAGACAAATATCTCATGATCTCACTTATTTGTGGAATATAATGCACATGACAATCTGAGAAATTGGGTAGACCCAGAGAGGTGGAAGTAGGCTACAACAGACTGACAACCCTCAAAAGAGGGGGGGATATAAACCACAGAACTTATATGCATACATGCATAAGTGATGGACATGGACAACAAAGCCGGGGGGGATGGAGAGGAAGGTGTCAATGGGGAAAAAAAGGAGAAATTAAATTAAATTAAACAAAATTAAATTAATAAAAAATTTTTAAAAAGAATTAAAAATGGACCTGCCATTTGACTTCGTGTTCCCACATCTAGAGATATATCCTAAGAAGACTGACACATTAATCAGAAAGAATATATGTACCCCTTTGTTCACAGCAGCACTATTTACAATAGCTAAACTGGAAATAGCCCAAGTGTCCATCAGTAGATGATTGGATAAAAAACCTTCATACATATACACAATGGAATACTATGCAACTCTAAAAAAGAAGGATATATTACCCTTTGATAAAGCATGGAGGGAACTGGAGAATATTATAATAAATGAAATAAGTCAGTCAGAGAAAGACAAGTATCACTTGATCACTTATATGTGGAATCTAATGAACAAAATCAATTGATGAATAAAATGGAAACAGAGCCCTGGAAACATGGCACAGATTGATGTATGGGGGAGTGTGGAAAAGATTAATCGAAGAACTTATATGTGTGTATGCATTACCCACAGACATGGACAATTAGGGTGATGAATGTCTGGGATGGGTCAGAAACTGTGAGGAGGGGGGCAATCGGGGAAGAAGAAGGTCACACCTATAATGCTCTCAACAATAAAGATTAAAAAGGAAGAAAATTTTGTCAAATAAAGGAAGAAAGACTGCAGGAGAGAATGAGTCTGGTGCAGCCTATACAAGATCCTCCCATCATCTCCTGAAGCAGGGAATCTAGCCACTCAAGCAAGCCACCAAGGAGCACCATTTTAGACTGGGAGTAACATTTAATGAATCTGTGTGGCTCCATGAAGCTATTTAAATTGGTATACCCTATCCTTTATCATTTGATCTCCTGGATGGACAATTTCCTCTCATGTAAATAGCTGGAATAGTTAGTTGTATGCTCAGGAAGCTGTGCATGTGGGAACTTGTGTTTTGAATACTCTATGAGAAAAACTCAGCCACAACTTTACAGGGTGATAATAAACTTTGAGGAAGTCACTTTGAGTCTTAAAGGGACTTATGGTTGAGGTTTCAACATAGTTTACAGATGAGAATCTGTCTGTGGGTGGGGAGAGCAGCACAAGAAGCCCCACTCCTTGGCTTCTACTCTGAAGTGTTTGATGCCTCACCATAATCAGCTAAAGGAACAGGATTCTCTCTTAAAACCTGTGCCTGCTCATAGACTAGAAGCTTCTTCCCCCAGCTTCAACTTAGCAAAATTGAAAAAGGATGATACCTAAAGATAACAAAACAAATCTCTTACTCCAAAGATTTCTTGCTTGAAAATCAAGAAATAAAAACCAAAATGGTCCAATTTCTGACTTGGGTTTTTGATACTAAGTATGCTAGGAAAAGCCATGCTGAGGGAGAGAACCCCTTCCTCCCCTTCACAAGGAAGTGGTCTTATACAAGTTCATGGTCAATCCATCATATTAAAGATTCCTGAACCATATAAGAATCATAGCACATAACTTATAAAATAATCTCCCTGATAAATCTAGTACTTACCTATCATCATGCATAATTAGTACAATATTATTGACTATATGTGCTATGATGTAATTTTGTATCAGCGAACATAAAAATTTTAAGCCTGTTAAAGTTTATTTTCATACCTAGGATTCTGGTCTATCTTGGAGAATATTTCATGTGTACTTTTTCTATAGGGATTATTAAAGAAAAAATAGTTAAGCATATGTGAGAAAGTAACCAAATCATACTCTAGACCTATACTAATAAAGTTTATTTTAAAATAGTTTTCAATACTGATGATATTATATTTATTTGGAAACTTTAAATAATGTATGCTTAAGGAAAAGAACATTTCTAGTTAAATGACAGAGTCATGAGAGTGAGCTCTAGGCTCTCTCCACAGAACATGCCTATAGACTATGTTTCCAACCAGAAGCCCTGACCATAAAATATCACTATCACCTGCATAAAATACTATTTAAAGCCATAAAGTGGAAAGTGAATATGATTGTGAACATAACTATCCTACTCTTTTTGAATATCCTTTTCTGAAAGAAATTTAATTTTCTATTATATTTTTGTTGTAAAATTAAAGAAGGTACTTAGAACTTTCATGGACTCTAATATATATATATATATATATATATATATATATATATATATATAATAAAACTGTATGTAAGTGAGAATAATTATTGTTATCATCTTGTTATTGGTAATTGTACCAATAAATTATAAAACATTTTGTAGTTAATTGTTCGTAAGCAGTTAGTAAACAACTGTTGGTAAACACTCTTTAGTAACTTGCAGTACAACATTGTATAATTGCCCAGCTCAAAGCATTGACAAGTCACCTTCTTGTTCATTTTAGGAGGTAAAGGACTTCATGTACCATTTTGGTATTGAATGGTCACTTCAGAGCATCCAAGCTGTCTTGGTTTCTCTGTTTTGAAAACACACATGGGTTTCTAATTATGTAACAATTGATTTCTTACAGAAGGCTATGTGTTATGTGTACCTCGTATACACATACCTTGTTATATTGGCCATCAAGAAATGCTTCCTTCATGACCAAAGGCCGTATCAGCCACAGCCTATCCTGAAGACAATTGATGTCAAGAGGAAAAAGAGGAATGCAAAGAAATGAATGCTGTAGAGACCTTGAGAAGCAGCCTGATTTTAGATATGTGCCTGTTATGGGTGGAATTCTGTTCCTCTAAAATTCATATATTGAAATATTAACCCCTAGTACCTCAGAATGTGACCCTATTTGGAGAAAGAGTCTTTATAGAGCTAGTCAAGTTAAAATGATGTTATTAGGGTGAGCCCTCTAACATGACTTATAAAATGAAGAAATTTGGACACAGAGACAAACACACAGAGGGAAGATGATGTCAAGACACAGGAAGAAGACAGACCTCTACAAGTCAAGGAGAGAGGCCTAGAACAGGTAGTTGCCTCACAGCTCTCAGAAGGAACCAAGCCTACTAACATCTTTAATTTAGACTTTTACCTTCTAGAACTGTAAGAGAATAAATTTGTATTGTTCAAGTCACCAATTTGTGGTATTTTGTTCCAGAAGCCCTAGCAAACTAATATAGTGCCAAAAAGCACAAAAGCCACAGCAGTAGGTTTTATGGGAGTGTATTTTAGCACATTTTGTTTTCCTGTAGTAACTTGAGGGGAAAACACACACACACACACACACACACACACACACACACAGAAGCTGATGAAAATATTTCTCTATAGCTATTTTCTTTTTCATCCAGAGTTGGATGAGACTGTAAACTGAATAACTACTTACTCATCTGAAATATTATGCCCTGCAGCCCTTTTCCATCAGCAGTTGAGAGTTTCTTTGATAACATAGCTCCCAGATCTTTTTCTTATCCTAACCTCTTCTAGCTATTCAATAAATTAATCGTTAAAGTTCAGAATATTTCTAACGTGAAAACCCTCATCCGAAAGAAAAGCTATAAACCCAAGCAACCTTTCTGAGATTTGGCAATGTGTCCATCAGCAAACTTTATGTTACAAAGGAGTATTTGTTGCCTTAAACAGCAAATAGAGAAAGAAGCAACTAATGTAATTAGGATCTATATATTGCTTACCCCTTTGGGTGAAGATATATTTAATTTGTACCTGGACAGCTCTATGCTCTCTGGGGATGGTTGAAAATCTGATACTGACCCTTGGCTAAGATAAGGATGAAATGTGCTAGTTAATGATTTAAAATTTGCTACTTAAGGTTAAAAATTTCCATAGAGGCATCCTGTACCAGCTTACTTACATTCGTTAGGGATCTAAAGTTGATAGTTTGTACCCAGTCTTATTGTTTACACTATCTTGTTTTAGTTGTGATCAGAGGAATATTAAATACCCCTCAATAAACTTGTGTCTCAGCTTCCTTGAAACCAAGATATCTTGAACATACTTTAGTTGTCCGTAATCTAAATGCAAAGCAACTGAGAAAGAACTCTGAGAGTTGCTCCTGGACATATCAAACTCCTCAATGTTTGACTATACTTTCTTCTGCTGTATTTAACTTTATTAAAGCCTTGTGTGTGAAATGTTATAAATTCTTTCAATGGCTGGCCCTGTGTACTTGCTATACCTTTGAGCCCTACATTTAAGGCTGAGACCTTGGGCCCTTTCTAAAATTTACCTTAAAAAGTAAAGCAAGAAGTAATCCTGGAGACCACAAATTGGAAAGAAAATGGAAAAGCAGTAGAGGCCTAAATTTTTGTAGATTTTAAAAAGACTTGAGACCTGAATAAGAGGCCATAAAAAAGTCTGTAGAATTCTGGATCTTAGTTCTAGATGTAAGTGAAGTAAAATTGGAGAGTAGCATAGGAATATAATAGACACTGTTGGGTCATCAAATCCCAGTATCCCCACTGCTGTCAGAAATATAACTCTTGTGGAGTGGGGGGGATTGAGACTGCAGGTGAAATTAAAATGGGGTCTGACAGTTATTTCTGCTGGTTCACATGACTTCTCTGGTTCTAGAGACTGTCCCTGGGGCCAACAGGATATAAAGGAGTAAAGGCCACAGCATAACAAAAATTGCACAGTTAAATCTAGGTCTTTTGCCTTGGCCGGTTTGGCTCAGCGGTTGGAGGGTCGGCCTGTGGACCAGAGAGTCCTGGGTTTGGTTCCAACTAGGGGCACATACCATAAAAAAAAAATCTAGGTCTTTTTCCTAAAGCACAGACTTCAAATAACCATCGAATCTGCCACCTTTTATAAACTATCTGTTTTGAGTGTTGTTGGATTACATTAGTCAGAAACAGTTTTATATTCTGTGCATTATAGAGGCTCTAAATAGGATGTCTCCTTTAAAGCATATATGAATAGAGAAGTTAGTTACAAAGTACAAGAGAACAGCAATAACATTTAAAACATAGGAAATGTCTTGTAACCTTAATCGGGTTAAAGAAAGGAATAACCACTAAGACATGTCTACCACTAGAGCAGTGGTTCTCAACCTGTGGGTCGTGACCCCTTTGGGGGTAGAATGACCCTCTCACAGGGGTCGCCTAAGATATAACAGCAGCAAAATTACAGTTATAAAGTAGCAACAAAAACAATTTTATGGTTGGGGGGTCACCATAATATGAGGAACTATATTAAAGGGTCACAACATTAGGAAGATTGAGAACCACTGCACTAGAGGAATGATTTAAAAATAATGATACATCCAAACAATGGAATAGTATGAAGACATTAAAATGATAATTAAGATTTTGTAGAAACACAAACAAGGTGTTTGATCTGTTAAGTAAAACAGTAGAATACAGTGGCATGAGTGCACATAATTATATATGCAAGTTTAAGTACATATATTAAAACAGTGTATTATCATAATTAGAAGTAGATTATTTGTTTTTATTTAAAATATACTGTTATTTAGACTTTGTATATGTATGTAAACATATACATACACCCTCTATGTGTGTATATCCATATATAGACATAAGGCATTTGGTAGTGGGCACATTATCCTGGAGTTTTTGGAGACTCGTTCTTATTATTTAGCGCAACATTTTCCAGTAGAACTTGCTGTAATTATGAAACTGCTCTCTAAATCTGTGCTGTCCAATATAGTAGAAACTAGGCTACATGTGTTTATTAAGCAGGTAAAATGTGGTTAGTTTAGCTGAGCAAATAAATTTTAAATAAATTTTGACGTGTTAAAATTTAAATTCAAGTAGCCAAATGTGACCAGTAGTTCTTTAAACAGTGCAAGTTTAGAGCTAGAAAATGGATAAAATTTAGTAGTGGGTTCATTAGTCTCAAGTTTTTCCAATGTCATTAATATTTTTCTACGATCATTTGGAACCTTAGAAGTACTCTGTTATTCACTTCCCCCTTTGGAGCAAGATATTGTGCAAAAAGTGCACTCTGCTGAACTGCAAAAGATAAAGAGCTCTACTTCACTGGAGTTTTAGTACATCAAAAATATTTACATTAGTCACAAATATACCGGAGACCTGAAGTTACCCAAACAGCTGCTCCTTTTTGGTACAAAAATATAAGAAACCACCACATCATAGACTCCCTGGTTTAGCCTGGCTTCAAAAGTACATTAGCAAAAGGCTCTGTTCTGCAGTCAATAAACATAAATGGAGGAAAAGAGAGCATTAATTCTCCTACTTGAGAAAATGTTAAGGCTCCATGTAACTGTTTATCTTTGAAATCCTATCCACACCTGTCACTAGAAAGCAGTACCCAACTGACTTAAGCAGATCTCATCCTGACTTCTGCATTGCCCTCCCACCTCTTTCCTCTTTCTTAACCATATCTCTCCACTCTTATCTCCCATCTCCACCTTGCAATGCCATTTTCATCTCCAAGGGGCTATTGAGTTGGATCTCTTTATATAGGAAAATTCGGATTAGAGATGAGCAAAGAAAAAAATCTATCTCAAACCTGGTATGACGTAATTCCAAAACTCTTTCAGAGAAGTAATGATTATTCCAGATAATATGCTTGTGGACTGTTCTGATAGACTTAATTGAAAATTTCTTAAATGGTGATGTTACTAACCTAGCCAGCTATCTATCAGCCAGCACTTTAAATATCTTTAACCAAACATTCTTTTTCATCATGTATCTGGTCTAAACATGATTTCCCATTCAGCCTTTGTTCCTGTTTCTCTACCAAAAGTAAAATCATTTACTTTACTGATTTAGAGGCCTAGTCTCTTGTATCTAACTTAAAATAGAACTTTGACAGAATGAATGTGTTATATACCGTTCACTTAAGTATTTGGAGGTCCTACCAAGGTGGCTTAACTCACAAAAACCTTCCAGAGTACAAGTAGAACAGCTCTGCATCAAGTAATACCACACCTAGAATGACACTGAAAACTTGGAGAGGAAAATCGGAGTCAGAATACCGGATGTCCCCATAGTTTGGGCAATTACAGTGAATGTACCCAACCCTGTCCCTGCTGTAAGTATCTGGAAAGGTCTTTTGATGTCAGAAAAAAACTGGAGAAAAGGTGAGTTGGGTTTGATACCATAGGCTTTTGGTAAGTTTATGAAATTATGTTACTGAGGGATGATCAAAGCCTCTAGCAAAAATAGGGTGGGTAATTACTTATTTATTTCTTTTGGTTATAGGAAGTTATTCTATGTGTAATTGGAAAATTTATGTCTCATTTTCATTTTTCTTTTAGCTAAATTTGCCCAGTATTTTTTCTGTGTCTGTAAATGGTCATTTGCAATTATTTGTGTTTGTGACCAGAGATATTCTAGATATAGAACGTCTGTTTGCTTAAAATACCTTTGAAAAAATATGGGTAATTGATTGTAGGTCATGTGTATGCAACATGAGAACATCACGTTCAAACAAAGAGATTCATCTTGAGATGAAGGAACAGAAAATATGTTCAGTTAATAATGAAAATATGCTATCTTCTATGATATTAAAGAAAAAGCTTATATATTTATTTTTACTTTTGTGCTGGGCATACTGACGAAGGGATTGGCTGGAATACACTAAGTGATGGAACTACTCTAGGGATATAAACAATATTATAAAATAAAAACTATTTTCTTCCTTACTGTCACAGGTTAGATTCTTTTGAACATTGCCCAAGAGATAAAGTTTATCAGGCAGAATTGTTATGAAAAAAATAACACTTGTGGGAGGTGGGAGGATCGAGTAGGCATGGACAGAGGAAGAAGTTTAAACTGTAATGCAGACCTTAAAAATGCCTTGGACAACCCTATGGGGCACTCTGGAGTAAAAAATAGTACTTCGGAATTGTTCCCTGTAGGGTCAAGATGGCTATGTATTTATATTTCCACATAGACCAGAGTAATGTGGTTAACTTTGTGGCTCCTGCAGCTCTAATGTCCCAGACATCTGAAGTCTTCCTGCTTATATCACTTGAGCAGCTAGAATAAGTCCTTCAGTGAAGGGGATCTGGGTGGAGCATTTTTTATTTACCTTCTTAGTTAGGTAATTGTGTGAGGCTAAATTACCTAATCTGGGGGAAATAAGAAAGATCGTTAAATTTATCATATTCAATGGAGCACATATTTAATTAGTCTAGGGACTTAGCTTATGTACATTTGGAATAAATTATTTCAAGAACTCATACACAAAAAAGGAGAAATAAAAACAAGATGCAATAGATTCCAAAATGGCAGCAGAGTGAATGGAAGCTACACAGACCATCTCTCAGGACCAAACTGGAATTACAACTAAAATAAAGACAAATCGTCAGGAAAAAGCAACAGAAAAGCAACTTGTGAAGACCATATAACCAGGGACACTGAATCAATTCTGGTAGGATTGCAGAGGCATGAAAGGGGGCTGGGAGCCTATGGACAGCAGTGGTCTTTGCTGTGAGCAGCACCCTCTGGGAAAAAATCTCAAGTCAGCTTCACAGTGCAGAAGGTCAAGACAGAGTGCTAAAATAGCCATAGCCACGCACATTGGGCTCTGGCAAAGGGAGGGTGGACTGGACTGGAATAGTGTGGGGACACTCAGGATTTGGATGGTGCTCAGAGTTTTTGCTGACTTGCACCCACGGAGGGCGGTGGTCATCTTACTCCTTCCCAGGGCTCTGCAGAGAGTCACCGGCCCCTCACACAGAGATTCAACCCCACATAGGTGGGTCATTGAAATGCCAGTTGAGGCTCATTAACAACCAGTGCCTGCCCCACACTTCGGAAATTCCCTTATTCTGAACACCTGAGCAAGTTTTTCATTCAACTGAGAACCCAAGGCTCTTCAAGTAATCAAGACTAATAGCCTCCAGGCAAAAAGTTAGATAATAACTGAACCATTCCTAGACTTGCAAATCTACCTAGGAAAGTAAGACCTGACAGTGGTGTTTACCTTGGATCCTCCCACGCTCATTCAAACCCAGTAGAGGAAGCCATGAACATAAGAACACCAACAACCACAGGGAAAATTTGTCAGGCTCCAAAACCCACTGAGATAGCCAAGAGGGTGAAAAAAAAGAAAAAAAAAATGATAGAACAAGAGAACTCTATTGAACATGATATAAATGAAATGCAGTTAAGCAAGTTATTAGAGATAGAGTTCAGAGTCATGATCTTGAGTAAGCTCAACAGCATGAGTAAAGACCTCAACAACATGAGCAAAGATATAGAAGCACTGAAAACCAACCAAGTGGAAATGAAGAACAAAATAACAGAAAAAAGACCACATTGAAAGCACTAAACAGCATAGTAGAAGGAGCAGAGGACCAGATTAGTGAATTAAAAGAAAGGGTAAAAAAAATCAACAAATCAAAAAAACAAAAGAAAAAACAAAAAAACAAATAAAAAACAGGAAGACAGCTTAAGAGAAATGTGGGACAACTGGAAATACAACAATATTTGCATCATAGGAGTCCCTAAAGAATAAAAAAAATGTGCAAGGGTTAGAGAATATATTTGAAAAAATAGTGACAGAAAACTTTGTTAATTTAGTGAAGGAAGAATGCATTAAAGTTCAAGAAGCACAGAGAGCACCAAGTAAGAAGAACACAAACAGGCCCACACCAAGATACATAGTAATTAAAATGCCAAAAATTAAAGATAAAGATAGACTCCTATAAGCAGCAAGAGATAAACAACAGGTTACCTACAAAAGAAACCCCATAAGACTCTCAGGTGACTTCTCAACAGAAATACTACAGGCCAGAAGGGAATGGCATGAAGGAATCCAGGTTAAACAAAAAACAAGGATCTGAATCAAAGACTACTCTATCCAGCAAGGCTATCATTCAAAACAGAAGGTCAAATAAAGACCTTCACAGACAAAAACAACAACAAAAAAAAAAGGCTAAGGAAATATATTAGAACCAAACCAGCACTGCAAGAAATGTAAAACGAACTGCTGTAATTAGTAGAATAAATTGGAAGAAAAATATAACCACATTAAAAAAAATGGCAGTAAATGAGTAGATATCAATAATCACCTTAAATGTAAATGGATTCAATGCTCCAATAAAAAGACAAAGAGTAGCTGATTGAATAAGAAAACATGACTCGTATATCTGTTGTTTACAAGAGACCCACCCGACAACAAAATACTCACATAGGTTGAAAGTGAGGGGATGAAAAAAAATCTTCCAAACAAATGGAAAGGAAAGAAAAGCTAGTGTAGCAATACTCATACCTAATAAAATAGACTTCAAAATGAAAGCCATAACTAGAGAAAAAGAAGGTCACTATATAATATTGAAAGGATCTATCCAACAGGAAGATATAACCTTGATAAACATATATGCACCCAATATAGGAGCACAAAATGTATTAAACATATTCTGGAGGATTTCAAAGGAGAAATCAACAGCAATACAATCATAGCAAGGGATTTTAACACTCCGCTGACATCACTGGATAGATCCTCCAGGCAAAAAACTAGCAAGGAAACAGAGACTCTACATGAAGCACTAGAACAAATGGATTTAATAGATATCTAAAGAGAATTACACCCCAAAACTAAAGACTTCACATTCTCCTCAAGTGCACATGGGACATTCTCAAAAATAGACCACATGTTAAGATACAAACTAAGTCTCTACAAGTTCAAGAAGATTGAAATCATATCAAGCATCTTCACAGAGCACAATGGCATGAAACTAGAAATCAATTGGAACAAGAAGATGCAAAGACATGTGAACACATGAAGGCTAAACAGCATGTTATGAAACAATGAATTGGTTATCGAGCATATCAAGAAAGAAATTAAAAACTTCCTGGAACCAATGAAAATGAACACACAACACAAAATCTATGGGATGCAGTGAAAGAAGTTCTGAGAGGGAAGTTGATAGCACTACAGGCCTACATCATGAAACAAGAAAAAAATTTTCATAGACTATCTAACCTCACAACTTAAAGAACTAGAAAGCAAATAAAAAGAAAACCTCAGAGCAAGTAGAAAGAAGGTAATAATAAAGATCAGACAGAAATAAATGACATAGAGACCAAAATCAAATTCAAAGAATCAATGAAACAAAGAGCTAGTTTTTCAAAAAAAGATAAACAAGATGGATGGAGCCTTAGGTACACTCACCAAGAAACAAAGAGAGAGAACCCAAATACACAAAATCAGAAATGAAAGAGAAGTAACAAGTGACACCACAGAAATACAAAGGATCATTAACAAATACTATGAACAATTATATGGAAAGAATTTCATTTTGGCAATCTAAGCATAATGGACAAATTAGTAGAAACATATAGTCTGCCAAACTTGGACTGGAAAGAGAGAGAAAACTTGAACAGACCAATAGCAAAGAAGGAAATTAAAGATGTAATCAAGAATCTCCCAGCAAACAAAAGCCCAGGCCTGGACGGTTTCATGGGGAAGTTTTACCAAACATTCAGAGAACTAACACCCCTTCTCCTCAAACTATTTCAAAAAAATCAAGAAGAAGGAAGACTTCCAAACTCGTTCTATGAGGCCAGCATAATTCTAATTCCAAAACCAGAAAAAGACACTACAAAGAAAGAAAACTACATGCCAATATCCCTGATGAACATAGATGCCAATATTCTTAACAAAATACTACCGAATGAGACCAACAATACATCAAAAATATTATTCACCATGACAAATGAGGTTCATCCCAGAGATGCAAGGCTGGTACAATATTTGCAAATCAAGAAATGTGATACACCACATAAACAAAATGAAAGATAAATACCACATGATCATAACAATAGATGCTGAAAAAGGATTTTGACAATATCCAGCACCCATTTCTGATAAAATCGCTTAGCAATGTAGGAATAGAGGGATCATATCTCAACATAGTAAAGGCCATATATGAAAGACCTACAGCCAACATCATATTCAATGAGCATAAACTAAAAGCATTTCCCTTAAGAACAGGAACAAGACAGGGATTCCCACTTTAATCACTCTTATTTAAGATAGTACTGGAGGTCGTAGCCACAGCAATCAGACATAAAGAAAAAATAAAAGGGATCCAAATTGGAAAGAAGGAATTGAAACTGTCAATATTCACAGATGACATGATATTCTACATAGAAAACCCTAAAGACTCCATCAAAAATCTATCAGACTTAATAAATAAATTTGGCAAAATAGCAAGATACGAAATTAACATCAAGGAATCGATGGCATTCTTATACAACAATGATAAAGTCATAGAAAGACAAACTAAAAAATAATCCCATTTACCATTGTGGCAAAAAAATTAAGATACCTAGGATTAAACTTAACCAAAGAAGTAAAGAACCTATTTGCGGAAAACTACAGGACATTAAAAAAGGAAATAGAGGAAGATATAAAAATGTAGAAGCACATACCTTATTCATGGATTGAAAGAATTAACATCATTAAAATGCCCATACTACCCAAAGAAAGCTGTAGATTCAATGCAATCCCCATCAATATACCAAATACATATTTCAGAAAACTAGAACAATACTTCAAAAGTTCACATGGAACCACGAAACACCCCAGATAGCCACAACAATCTTGAAAAAGAAGAACAAAGTAGTTGGGATCACAATACCAGATTTTAGGTTATACTACAAAACCACTGTAATCAAAACAGCCTGGTACTGGCACAAGAATAGGCAGATAGACCAGTTGAACAGAACAGAGAACCCAGAAATTGACCCAGGACATTATGGTCAATTAGTATTTGACAAAGGTGGCAAGAGTACACAATGGAATAAAGACAGCTTCTTTAATAAATGGTGTTGGGAAAATTGGACAACTATGTACAAAAAAATTAAGCTAGACCACCAATTTACACCAAACGCAAGAATAAACTCAAAATGGATAAAAGACTTAAATGTAACTTGTGAATCCATAAAAAGTTTAGAAGAAAAATTAGACAACCAAATTACAGACATCATCCACAGCAAAATTTTCACTGACACATCACCTAAGGCAACAGAAACAAAGGAGAAAATGAACACATGGTACTACATCAAACTCAAAAGATTCTGCAAAGCAAAAGAAACAACCACCAAAATGTAAAGGTAACCCAACTGCATGAGAGAGCATAATTGCCAAATATACATCAGATAAGGGGTTAATTTACAAAATATATAGAGTGCTCATACAACTCAACAAAATGAAGACAAAGAACCAAATAAAAAATGGGCAGAGGAACTAAATAGACACCTCTCCAGATAGAACATACAAATGGCTAAGAGACATATAAAGAAATGCTCAACATCACTAATCATCAGAGAGATGCAAATTAAAACAACAATGAGGTATCACCTCAAACCTGTCAGAATGGCCGCCATCAACAAATCATCAAACAAGTGTTGGCGAGGGTGTGGAGAAAAGAGGACTCTAGTACACTGCTGGTGGGAATGCAGACTGGTGCAGCCACTATGGAAAACAATATGGTGTTACCTCAAAAAATTAAAAATTGAACTTTCATTTGACCCAGTTGTTCTACTTCTAGAAATATACCCTAAGAATCCTGAAACATCAATCAGAAAGAACATAGGTACCCCTATGTTTTAGCAGCATTATTTACAATAACTAAGATCTGGAAACAGTACAAATGTCCATCAGTAAAACAAGCCCAACAGACAAAGATAAGTACCATATTATCTCACTTTTTTGTGTAATATAATGAATATAACAGTCTGAGGAATGGGGTAATCCCAGAGACATGGAAGTGAGGTACAGACTTACAATCCCCAGAAGAGGATGTGGTGGGGGAGAGATAAACCACAGAACTTATATGCATGTATGCATGAACAATGGACATGGACAACAAAGCTGGGGACACGGTGGGGAGGGAGGGGCAGGGGGAATCAGTGTGGGAAAAGAAGAAACATCTGTAACAAAAACAATAAATTAATTTAAAAAATAATAAAATTTAATTTAATTCTAAAAAATAAAAAGATGTTCCATAACATGTCATCAGAGATATAGAAATTAAAACAATAATGAAATTCCACTACAAACCTATTAGAATGTCCAAAATCCAGAACACTGCCAACAGCAAATGTCAATGGAGCACCTGGAATTATCACGCATTACTGGTGGGAATGCAAAATGGTGCCACCACTTTGGAAGACAGCTTAGAGGTTTCTTACAAAATTAAGTATACTCTTACCATACAATTCACTAACTGTGCTCATTGGTATTTATGCAAAGGAGTTGAAAACTATTGCACACACCAAAACCTGCATGTGGTTATTCATAGAAGCTTTATTCACAGTTGCCAAAGCTTGGAAGCAACCAAGATGTTCTTCACTAACTGAATGGATAAACTGTGCTATATCCAGACAATGGAATATTATTCAGCATTAAAAAGAAATGGACTATCAAGCCATGAAAAGACATGGATATCACTTAAATGCATATTACTAAATGAAAGAAGCTAATCTTAAAAGGCTACATACTGCATGATTCCAACTGTACGACATTCTGGAAAAGGCAAAATATGAACAGAGTAAAAGGATTAGTGGTTGCTAGGGGTTGGGAGAATTTTTAGGGCAATGAAACTACTCTGTGTGATATTATAATAATGGATACATATTATACATTTGTCCAAACCCATATATTATACAACACCAAGAATGAACTTTAGTGTAAACTATAAACTTGGGTGACTAAGATGTAGGTTCATAGTTGTAACAAATGTACTGCTTTGGTAAAGAATGTTGACAATTTGAGATACTATGGATGTATGGGACAGGGGATAGATGGGAAATCTCTATAGTTTCCTCTCAGTTTTACCCTAAAACTTAAACTGCTCTAAAAACATCTTAATTTTTCAAAATTATTTAATTTCAACAGCTAGATATGTTCTTTCTGATTTTATAACAGTGGAGAATATGATATAAAGTATATACAGTACTTGATTTTATTTTCCTATAAAATATTCTAAAGAACTGGGACTTTCCTATATCTTCTTATGGGTCATAAAAGTGATCATTACTGACACAAAAATATTTTAAATATATAAGTACAAATATAGATTCTCAAGTAAATTGAATTGTAATAACTAACATCTTTCTGATTTTTTTTCTGTGAATTCCAGCCAATGTTTCAAAATACATAAACTCCAAAATTACTCCACTTGCATTACGTGAGTAAAATTTCATTGTCCTATACTTTTCTGATAAGTTACTTTTTAATATCAACAGTGATTACGTAGATATTTAAATAATTTACAATTCATTATAGATCTTGCAATTACAATTTAAGTCTTTCTATAAATTTAATATTTGTGTAATTAATTAATAACCTAAAGTTACCTGGAAACTATTTAAAGATTTCAAAGTGAATAGAGATAAAAAGAATGAAATTTGTCCAGCCAGTGTGGCTCAGTGGACTGAGCATCATCCCATGGACTGAGAGGTCCCAGTTCAATTCCAGTCAGGGCAGGTGCCAGGGTTATGGGCTCAATTCCCAGTAGGGGGTGTGCAGGAGGCAGCTGATTGATGTTTCTCTCTCACATTGATGTTTCTATCTCTCTCTCTAACAAATCTATAAAAACAATTTTTTAAAAAGGAACAAAAGTAATTAGTCACCAAATAATAGTTTTAATTTATATATTCTCACATATATGTTACATATTTGTCAATATAAAAAGTACTTTCTTATATGTTTACAAAGATTAAAAGCTAAAGTTTAAATTTTCAAGCAATGTTATAATTTCCCTTTTTAGTATGATTATATATGTGTATGTCTATTTTGTTTACCTATTTATTTTAAAATGTTATGTTTAAGTGAGAGAAAATACTGGTAGCTCAGAAGACAAAATAAAATGTTATTGGAATACTGTCTGTTCTGAATGTGAGGCAATAAAAAGTTATTTGGTTTCAACATATTCTCTTCAGATGGCAGATGATTTTCACCTCATCCAACCTGACTGTGCATTCTCAAAAGAGTCTGTTAATTTTTATGCTATTTTATGCTTTTGGGAATTTCATAACTATAGACAACTGTGCATAACTGACATAAAAACTAAACTCCTAGTGTTTACTATGGAATGATTCAGCTATGGTTGTTATATGCTATTGCCAGTCTTTGGAACTTTCTTGTCTTCAAACAACTGTACTGTCATCTGAAAACTATTATGATATTGCTTTCCTCTAAGTTTAGACCTCAGATTCAGAATAATATCACTGAAAAGGTGGGCTTTTTCACCCTTACCATATTCATTCTCCCAAAAGTGTTGCTAGATAGCAACAAAGGATTTCTCCTCATCTTAGAACCTAGAAAGTGACACTCATGAGCAAGAAGGGATGTGAGAAATAGTTAAGTTTGCTTGGTATGCTCATTATCTTCTTAATTGATTCAGCAGAATGCTAAGAGTTGTTCTTAACTAGGATACAAACTGTGGAGAAAACTGTCAAATCAAAGAAGTTCAACCTCCCTACCTTAATTTTGTGCAAGACAAGTACTATAACACCCATTTTAGTAGTGGTTAATTATTTTAACATGTAATATTCCCACTTTTATTCTTATGCAAGGTGTAACATATTATCAACAGATTGATTTATTTAAAAAGTTTAATCCCAGATTAAAAAAAAACAAAAAATCACTCTTATGAGATGTTAGTGATCATGACATACATTTTACAGGAGAGATACTAAGGTGCTCTAGTTTCAGCAGTTTCTCTGCTAACCATAACATATTTTTACCTTCATAATAATTAATTAAGTTGGTATGAAATGTTGCAGGGTAGTCCACATAATTTAGAAGTATACCCCAATAGAAAAGTTTACTGTTCTTCATTCTGATAGAGTCCCTGAAATAAAATGATAGTCTTCTTATCAATTAGGGGTTTCTGCTCTCACTGCAGGTTTATCTGAAACTAACACCATAAATTACTGATTGGCAAGTATTTCTGAAATAAATGTCAAAGATAAGTTAAAAAGATTGGTATAAAGGCCCTTAACAGAGACTCTTGGCTAGTTTAGTATACTTAGGTTTCAGGGAATAAATTTATGGACACATGCTGATGTTACGACTATAGTCTGACACCTGGGAGATGCAACCTACAGGGAACTGAAGACAGAATTTTCAGGACTATTTTTTCCAGAAGTAGAAGACTTTATGAAACTAGATTGTTGAACAACATTAGTGGAAAAAGATTTAATTATGTAGAACTGAGTAAAACCTTTGACAAAAATCTAATAATGATTATTTTATTGGGATGTTGTAGTATTGTTTTAAGTAATCAATTTTAATTCATATATAATAAAATATTGCTTCCTTTTTCCCTTTATCTCTAAATTTCAATTTAACAGACTATCATTGTTCAAACTGTACCTTAACCTATAGTTTACAACTTATGATGAAATACCTACTAAACTAGACCTGAACAATGACCTGAAATTTTTATTTAAAAAGGAACTTTTGCTTCTAGAGAAATTGGGGTAACAGGCCTGATTCACTCTTCTATCAGAAACAACCAAAAAATGGACCAAATATATGAAATTTCCAGACTATGATGAGGAATATCAACTCCTCTGCTGGGAGAGTCAGCAAAGGCCAGATGGAGAGCCAGTACTCCACACAGGGTAAAAATGAGCTTCCCCAGCCCCTCCTTCCTCTACCACATGATGTCACCAGAAACCAAATGGAAAGCCTAGGTTTTTAACTCCACCTGGTGGTAAGAACACATCCTTATGTCTTCATTTTGGGATGGTGTCAGAGGAGGGAACTTTACAACCATTCAGAGGTAATGAAGTCACTCCTTCCTGCGGTGTCATTGGAGGCCAAGTGAAAAGCCTGCATCTCTACCCCTACTTGAAAGTAACTAGGCATCCCCTCCCTTCCGAATGGCATAGTGTCACAGGAGGCCTAGTGGAGAGTCATAATTTTAACCATTACTTAGTGGTAACAAGGCAAATTTCTCATGGTGTTAGTAGAGGCCATGTGGTGAGCATTAATTAGGTGCTCCTTTCACTACTATTCATAGTGGTATCAGAGAAGCCAAAGTACAAAGGTGGAATTCCTATCTCTGCCCAGCAGCAAAAGGAGCCTTTCTTCCCAGTTGTAAATAGAGGCTGAGTAGAAAACCTAAAAGTAACAAGATGGTATTTTCCTTCACTCACCTGACGTGTCAGAAGAGGCCCAATAAAACACAAGATTTTTTTTTTTAATCCAGAATAATATAATACCCAAATATTCTGGTGTCAATTGCAAATCACTTGTGATTCCAAGAACCAAGATATCACACTGAACAAGAAAAGATAACCAACATATACTAACATTCAGATAGATTTTAAAGTTATATGAGAATAATAATAAAGCAGCCATCATAAAAATCTTTTTTTCCTTTATTGATTTTATTTTATTTTTCTTGAGTGCTTACAGATCTTTTTATTTATTTTCAATTAGTTAATTTATTTTTGTTACAGATGTTTCTCCTTTTTCCCCCACTGATTCCCCCCTCTTCCTCCCTCCCAGCCCCGGCCCCAGCTTTGTTGCCCATGTCCATTGTTCATGCATACATGCATATAAGTTCTGAGGTTTATCTCCCTCCCTCACCCCCTCTTCTAGGGATTGTCAATCAGTACCCCACTTCCACGTCTCTGGGACTACCCCGTTCCTCAGACTTTTATGTTCATTATAGTCCACAAATAAGTGAGATCATGTGATATTTGTCTTTCTCTGCTTGGCTTGTTTCACTTAGGATAATACTCTCCAGGTCCCTCCATGTCATCTCAAAGGATAAAAGATCTTTCTTTCTTACAGCTGCATAGTACTCCATTGTGTAAATGTACCATGGCTTTTTTATCCATTTGTCTACTGATGGACATTTGGGCTGTTTCCAGATCTTAGCTATTGTAAATAGTGCTGCTATGAACATGGGGTACATAAATTCTTTCTGATTGGTGTTTCAGGCTTCTTAGGGTTTATTCCTAGAAGTGGGATCACTGGGTCAAATGGAAGTTCAATTTTTAATTTTTTGAGGTAACACTATATTGTTTTCCATAGTGGCTGCACCAGTCTAAATTCCCACCAAAAAAAATATTTTAATGGACCATCAAAAAACAAACTTAGAACAAATGAAAAAATGGTAGACTTCAGCAAATATAAAAAGTCTTAGCAAAAAAAATAAAAGATATAAAGGAGACGAAAAAGAAAATTTTAGATATAAAATATACAATAACTAAAATTTAAAAACTCAATGGATAAACTCAACAGCAGAATGAAGAGGACAAAGGAAAGATTAAATTCAAGACAGAACAATAGAAATCAGTCTGAACAACAGAGAGAAAATTGACTGAAAAAAATATTGAGAGATCCTAAGGAACAGGCATTACTATAACAAATGCTCTAACATTCACCCTGAAAGAAAGGATAAATAAAGTGAGGTTTAAAAGGTATTAAAAGAGCCCTGGTCGGTTTGGCTCAGCAGTTAGAGCATTGGCCTGTGGTCCCAAGAGACCCAGGTTTGGTTTCTGCTAAGGGCATGTACCTGGGTTGCAGTTGTCCCCGGCACCGGTTGGATGGCAACCACTCGATGTGTCTCTCTCACATTGTGTTTCTCTCTCTCTCTCTCTCTCTCTCTCTCTCTCTCTCCCTCTCCCTCTCCCTCTCCCTCTCCCTCCCACTCTATCTGAACAAAAAATGGAAAAATGTCCTCGAGTGAGGATAATAAATAAATAAATAAATAAATAAATAAATAAATGGTATTAAAATAAATATTGCTAGAAGTGGGATCACTGGGTCAAATGGTAGGTCAAATTTTAACTTTTTGAGGTAACACCATAGTGTTTTCCATAGTGGTTGTACCAGTCTGCATTCCCACCAGTAGTGTACTAGAGTCTCCTGTTCTCCGTGTTTGATGATTTGTTGATAGCAGTCATTCTGACAGGTGTGAGGTGATACCTCATTGTTGTTTTATTTGCATCTTTCTGGTGACTAGTGATGTTGAGCATTTTTTTTTTTTTATATGTCTGTTGGCCATTTGTATGTCTTGTTTGGAGATGTCTCTTTAGGTCCTCTCTCTATTTTTAAATTGGGTTCTTTGTCTTTCTTTTGTTGAGTTGTATGAGTACTCTATATATTTTGGAACTTAATCCCTTATCTGATGTACCATTGACAATTATGGTCTCCCATATACTGGTTTTTTTTTTCCATTTTGACGGTTGTTTCTTTTGTAGTGCAGAAGCTTTTCAGTTTGATGTAGTCCCATGTGTTCATTTTTCCCTTTGTTTCTCTTGCCTTAGGTGTTTTATCACTGAAAATTCTGCTGCATGTGATGTCTGAAATTTCGTTGCCTACTTTTTTTCTAGGATTTTAATGGATTCACGAGTGCCACTTGACCCAGTAATCCCACTTCTAGGAATATACCCTAAGAAACCGGAAACACCAAGCAGAAAGAATATATGTACCCCTTTTTCATAGAAGCATTATTTACAGTCGTTAAGATCTGGAAACAGCTCAAGTGTCCATCGATAGATGAGTGTATAAAAAAGCTGTGGTATACATATATACATACAATGGAATACTATGCAGCTGTAACAAAGAAAGATCTCTTATCCTTTGAGATGACATGGAGGGACCTGTAGAATATTATCCTAAGCAAAACAAGGCAATCAGAGAAAGACAAATATCACACGATCTCACTTATTTGTGGAATATAATGAACAAAACAACCTGATGAACAAAATAGACCCAGAGACATAGAAATAGGGTACAGACTGACCAGCCTCAGAAGAGGGAGTGAGGGGGAGGGAAGAGATAAACTACAGAACTTATATGCATGTATGCATAACCATGGACATAGACACAATGCTGGGGACACAGTGAGGGGGCGATTGGGAGGAAGGTGTCAATGGAGTGAAAAGAAGAACCATCTGTAACAAAAATTAATTAATACAAAAATGTTAAAGAGGTATTAAAATAAATAATATGTGATAATTCAATTACCTGGATGAAACCCTGAGAAATATGCATAAAGACACATCATAGTCAAACTTGAAAAATATCTTGAAATCAGTGAGAGATAAACAACACCTTTCCACTTCAAGGTACAGAAGATTTTCATCACGGAACATGTAGGCCAGAAAGAAGTGTCATAACACTTTTCTAGTCTTGAAAGAAAAGAATTGTCAGCTGAAAAACCTTTATGTAGTGAAAATATCCTTCAGAGTGAAGAGGAAATCAATCAAGACATTCTTAGACAAAGGAAAACTAAGAAAAAAATTTTACCAGCATATCTACCCTAAAAGAATATGTAAAGGAAATTTTCTAAATGAAAATAAAATTATAAAAGAAAGAATCTTAGATCATGAAAAAGAAATAAATAAGTAGGGAAAAGGCAAAAGTATTGGTAAATAACATATCACTTGTAAATATTGACACTAGTAGACTGTGAGAAATTATATATATATTTATAACATGATACCTACAATAACCACTAAATAAGTTATACTAAGAGATGCACTAAAAAATTCTATAGATAAATAAAATTCTAAAATATATTCAAGTAACCCACACAAATTCAGGGACAAGGAAATGGAGGCAGAGAGAATGAACAAACAAAAAATAAATGGCAAACTTAAACCTTAATATATCAATAATTGCATTAAAAGTTATGGTTTAAATACACCAATTAAAAGACAGATTGACAGAGTGAATTAAAAAATATGACTCTTTCCAAAATGAATTAAATTTAAAAAAAGAAGAAAACCGGAAAAAAAGGAAAAAGAGACCAAGTGTAGCAAGTAGAAATCAAATAACAAGATGATAGATTTAAATCTGCTTATCACTAATCACGTTAAATGCAAATAGTATAAATATCCTGATTGAAAGGTAGGGATTGCTTGATTGGATAAAAATGCAAGACCCCCGTATATGCTGCCTCTGAGAAATGCACATCAAATATAAAAACATAAGTAAGTTAAAAATAAAGGGGTCTAAAAAAATACTGTATTAACCACAGTTGAAAGTAAGCCAAAGAAGTTTTCTTACCATCAAATAAAGTAGATTCCATAGCAAATATTACTAACAGTGCTGAAAAAATTTATTTCATAGTGGTAAAGGGGAAATTCTTCATGCACACATAATAATCCTAAATATTTAGGCTAAATAAAATAAACTGAAACCAAAATCTCTATATTATATGATTTAATTTATAAAAAGGCAAAACTATAGGGAAACAAAGCAGATCAGTAGTTGCCTGGGTTTCGGGGATTTCAGTAGGCGTTAACCATAAAGTTATTCATTAATAGCTTTTATAGAATGGAGTTTGAAAAAGAGGTTCAGTATTGAGAGAAAGCAAGAAAAAAAATTGGGGGTAATAACACTTTCTGTATGGTACTATGCTGGCAGATACATTTCCATGCATTTGTCAGTACACTACAAAGTGGTATTTTCACTATACGTAAATTAAAAATAAATTAACCAATATGCTGAGGAATCCCAGGTTCAAATACAGACTGTGACAAATTATAACAAGATGATAACAATAATTATTCTCACTTATATACAGTTTTATGATACATATATTGGAGTCCATAAAAGTTTTAAATACTCTCTTCAATTTTACAACAAAAATATATTATAGAAAATTAAATTTCTTTCAGAAAAGGATATTCAAAAAGAGTAGGATAGTTATGTTCACAATCATATTCACTTTCCACTTTATGGCTTTAAATAGTATTTTATGCAGGTGATAGTGATATTTTATGGTCAGGGCTTCTGGTTGGAAGCATAGTCTATAGGCATGTTCTATGAAGAGAGCCTAGAGCTCACTCTCATGACTCTGTCATTTAACCAGAAATGTTCTTTTCCTTAAGCATACATTATTTAAAGTTTCCAAATAAATATAATATCATCAGTATTGAAAACTATTTTAAAATAAACTTTATTAGTATAGGTCTAGAGTATGATTTGGTTACTTTCTCACATATGCTTAACTATTTTTTCTTTAATAATCCCTATAGAAAAAGTACACATGAAATATTCTCCAAGATAGACCAGATCCTAGGTATGAAAACAAACTTTAACAAGCTTAAAAATGATACAAAATTACATCATAGCACATATAGTCAATAATATTGTACTAATTATACATGGTGATAGGTGGATACTAGATCTATCAGGGAAAGTATGACATAGATAAGCCCGGCTGGTGTGGCTCAGTGGATTGAGCATTGTCCCAAGGACTGAGAGGACCCAGTTCAATTTCCGGTCAGGGCACATGCCTGCATTGCAGGCTAGATCCCCAATGGGGGACATGCAGGAGGCAGCCAATAGATGTTTCTAATCTCTCTCTCCCTTCCTCTCTTTCTAAAAAATGTATAAAAACATATTTTAAAAAAGAAATAAAAGGGTCTTCAATCAATTATCTAAGTTTCTACTTCAATAAACTAAGGAAAAAGGAAGGAAACTAGCCAAAGGAGAAAGAAAGAAAGCATAAGGATAAGAGCAGAAGTAAAAAAAATATTGAAACAGAATAACAATGGAACACAAAATTGGTTCTTGAAAATATAAGTAAAATGGATAAACTTCTAGTAAGACTTAAAAGAAAAAAGAGAAAAAGCACAAATTGCCAATATCAAGAATGAAAGAAGATATATAACTGAAGATAATACAAATATCAAAAGAATAAAAAGAGAATACTATAATAAACTCCGCTCATATACATTTGGCAATATAGAGTGAATGGATCAATTTTTGAAAACCACAAACTAATAAAACTCATCCAAGATTAAATATATAACCTGAATTGTCCTATAACTATTAAAGAGATTTAATTCCTAAGAAGAATCTTTCAAAAATAAAAACTTCAGGTCCATGTGGTTTTATTGGTTAATTCTACCAATCATTTAAAGAATAAATAACTCCAATTATACCAAATATATTCCAAAAAATGGGGGTGGTGGGAACATTTCCCAATAAATTTGTACCTAAATTCCTGTGAAACCAAAACCAGGTAAGAACAAAACAAAAAAATAAAACTATAGACCAATCTCCCTCATTAACATGGATATAAAAATCCTCAAAAATTAGCAAATTAAATATAGCATTATATAAAAAGAATAATATACCATGATCAAGTGGGATCCATTTGCAAAATGCAAGGCTAGTTAAATATTCCAAAACAAGTCAATGCAATCTACCTTACATACAGTTTGAAGTTGAAAATCATACAATCATATCAACTGATGCACAAGACCACTGAGAAAAAGTTCAAAATCCATTCATGATAAAAATTCTCAACAAACTAGTAATAGGAAGGAAGTTCCACAATCTGATTAAGGACATGTACAAAAATAAATAGAGTTATTAATATTCTTATTCATAAAAGAATGAGTACTTTCCACATAAGATCAGCACAAGGCACTTGCTCCCTCTAATTATTGCTATTCAACATTATACCAGAATTCTTAGCCAATTTACAAGATAAAAAAAAAAAAAGGCCCACAAACTGGGAAGGGAGAAATAATAAAAAATATCCCACTAGAACTAATAATTGAGTTTAGCAGTTTGCAAGTTACAAAGTTAACACACAAAAATCAATCATATTTTTATGTAGTAGCAATGTACATTTGAAAATAAGAAATTTTTAATGATACAACTTATAATAATTGCAAGAATGAAATACTTAGGTATAAATCTATAAAAGTAAGGATCTATATGCTGACAGTACAAAATGCTGATGAAAGAAATTAAAGGAGACCTAAATAAATGAAATAATATTCTATGTTCAAGGCTTGGCAGACTTAATATAGCAAAGATGTCAATTATCCCCAAATTGTTCCACAGATATAATGAAATTCTAATAAAAATCCCAGCAGAATATTTTTATGGTTACAAATGCTATGTCTAAAATTCATGTAGACAGGCAAAGAAACAAAAATAACAGAATAACAAACAATTTTGAAAAAGAAGAATAAAGTGGGATGACTTACACTACCAGATTTTAAGGCTTACTAAATAGTTATAGTAATTTAAAAAAATAAATAAAAAAAGTGTGGCATTGGCAGAGGGATAGATACATAGAGCAATAAAATATACTAGAGAATGCAAAACTAAGTCCATGTGTGTGAATATAAGATAGACATAGTTTTTCCTATTCCTCTAACAAAGTACAAGTAAATACAGTAGATATTATGTATATAAAATACATATAAGATTCTATAAGGTAGAGAGAAAATGCAGATCAGCTAAAGACCTAGGACCCCAAAAGAGACACAGTGGTAAATACCCTGAGTTTTCTTTTTGTCTTACATGTCCCAGACAGGGTGCTGGAGAAGCCAGCAATCAGGAATGACAATGGGCACAGATAAAACAGAAAACAAAAATTTCTATTATCTCTAGCCTAAGGGCTAGGAAAGAAGAAGTCTAGCAAGAGAGAAGGTTTTCAGAAAATAACCTTTCTACTGCAGCCGAATATCACTAGAAAAAGACTACCCATGCCAAAAGTGTCAGGGGGACCCTATACTTCCAACTTTAACAAACCATAATGAGGTATCACATCCCCCTGCAAGTGTGGTTTCAAAGGTCAAGAAGGGAGCTGGAACTTTATCTACACCAAGTAGTATGACCGCCCTCCCCTAAACCATGGAGTCAGTGGAAACCATGTTGGGTGCCTGTACTTCCTTCATCATCTGGTTATAATAAGGCACCTATCTCCTTCTCCACTAAGGTGGTATCATAGGGGCCCTAGTGGATAGTTGAAATTTACAACACTGTCCAAAGGCACTCACCTCAAGGTATCAGTGGAGATCATGCAGGGAGTAGTAATAAAGCCCTCCCACCGATCACAGCCATGGATATATTAATGTAGGCCTAGTGGAAATCTGAAACTACTGCTCTTGTCCAGTAGTAATAATGAGTTCCCTCCTCCTCAACTGTCAACCGAGGTTAAGTAGGGAAAATAGACTTCCATTTGCAACAGACAGTAACAAGGCATAGCTTCCCCTTCATCACTGAATTGTCAGAGGAAACTTGATAAGACAAAAGGTTTATATAGGATCCAGAATCTCATATAATATACAAAATATCTAGGTTACAATAGAAATAAAATCACTTATACCAAGAATCAGGAAGATCTCAAACTGAATGAGAAAAGACAACCAATAGAATTCAATACAAAGATTACAGAGATGTTAGAATTATCTGACAAAATTTTTAAAGCAGTCATATAATTGCTTCAACAAGCAATTATAAGCACACTTGAAACAGCAAAGGAATTGAAAATCTCAACAAAGAAAAGAAAAGGTATAAATAAGAATCAAATAGAAATGTTAAAACTTAGAAATAAAAATTAAAAAAAAAAACTCAGTGGATGATATCAAGACCAGAATGGAAGGCAAGGAGAGAAGAATTAGTAAACTAGAAAATAGATCAATAAAAATTACACAGTCCAAAAAACAAAGAGAAAACAGACTTTAAAATAAAGATTCTCAGAGACCTATTGAAATATATATGTGTGTGTGTGTGTGTGTGTATATATAATCTTTATTGTTGAATGTATTACAGATGTTCCTCATTTTTCACCCATTGACCCTCTCCTCCCCACTCCCGACCCCCTCCTGCCTTTCCCCACACTGTTATCTATGTCCATTGGTTATGCATATAAGCATATAAATTCTTTGGTTTATTTCATCCCCACATCCCATCCCCCTTCCCTTTGAGGTTTGTCAGTCTAACAACCAATTTGTACTTGTTAATCCCTTCACTTTATTCACCCATTTCCCCACCCCTCTCCCATCTGGTAACCAACAAAATGTTCTCTATATCTATGAGAATTTTTCTGTTCTGCTTGTTCATTTTGTTTGTAGATTCAATTGTTGATAGCTATGTATTCATTGCCATTTTGTTTGTTCATATTTTTTATCATTATTTTTTATCTTTTTTTTTTTTTCAAGAAGACCCTTCAACATTTCATATAATAATGGTTTGGTGGTGATGAACTCCTTTAGCTTTTCCTTGTCTGGGAAAATCTTTATATGGTCATCGATTTTAAAAGACTGCATTGCAGTATAGAGTAATCTTGGTTGTAGGTTCTTGTTTTTCGTCACTCTGAATATTTCTTGCAACTAACTCCCTTCTGGCCTGCAAAGTTTCTTTTGAGAAATCAGCTGACAGTCTAATGGGAACTCCCTTGTAGGTAACTAACTGCTTTTCTCTTGCTGCTTTTAGGATTCATTCTTTATCTTGAACCTTTTGCATTTTGATGATGATGTATCTTGGTGTGGGCCTCTTGGGGTTCACCTTGTTTGGGACTCTGTGCTTCCTGGACGTGTATGTTTGTTTCCTTCAGCAAGTTAGGGAAGTTTTCTGCCATTATTGTTTCAAATAGGTTTTCGATTTCTTGTTCCCTCTCTTCTCCTTCTGGCACCCCCAAGATGTGAATGTCGGCATGCTTGAAGTTGTCCAAGAGGGTCCTTACACTATCCTCATATTTTTGGATTCTTTTTTCTTTTTGATGTTCTGATTGAATGTTTTTTGCTTCCTTATATTCCAAATCAATGGTTTGCTTCTTGGCTTTACCTACTCTACTGCTGAATCGGTGTAAATTATTTTTTATTTCAGTTAGTGCCTCCTTCATTTCTGACGGTCATCCTTCATTTCTGACTGGCCCTTTTTTATGCTCTTGAGGCCTTCACTTAGTTCACTGAGGTTCTCACTAAGTTCATTAAGCATCCTTATATGCAGTATTTTGAACTCTGCATCTGTTAGGTTGCTTATCTCCAGTTTGCTTAGTTTTTTTTTTCCTGGAGTTTTATTCTGTTCTTTCATTTGGGACGTGTTTCTTTGTCTCCTAATTTTTGCTGCCTCCCTGTGTTTGTTTCTATGTATTGCTAACAAGAGGTATGGGGCTAGCTGAGACCAGGTGCTGCTTATTTGAAAGAAGTTAGGAAAACCTGAAGTAGGATCCAAGACAGGTTTATCCTATAGTTAATCAACTGGCAACAGCTTGGGTGGGCCTGAAAGTTAGGTGGGGTGGGGTGGGGCCTCAGTGAGTCAGCAGGGCGGGATACCAGTGTGAGCCAGGTTGCTGGAGTCTCAGATATGGCAGCTATGTGCCGCCCCAGGGAAGAGCTCACCAAAGGAACAAAGGCCTCTGACAGCATGTCTGTCCCAGAGAAAGCCCCCTGTCCACTGCTTCTTCTAATGCCAAATAGCTCAGTTCTTCCCTGTATATCTCTTGTGTCCCTCAAGCTGCCTCCCCTCCAAGCTTAAAGGGAGTGCGACCAATAAGTCCGTGCGCGGGCCCTTTCAGAGGAGCTGCCTGGGGCTCCAGCAGCCTCAGCCTCCCTGAGCCTTAGTTCCCACTGGTTTTTCCAGCCAGAATTTATGGGGACTTCGCTTCCTAGCACTGGAACCCTGAACAGGGTGCCTGGTGTGGGACAGGGACCCCTCAGTCCTCAGGGAGGACCTTCCCAGCTGAGGTATCCTCCTAATTTTTATCTGCTACACATGGGTATGGGTCTAGCATCTCGCACCTCTGCCCCTCCTACCAGTCTCAATGCAGCTGCTTCTTTAATTTCATAGTTGTAGGACTTCCATTCAGCTTGATTTCAGGTGGCATTGAATGATGGTTGTTCTGTAGTTTAGTTGTAACTTTGATGTGGTTGTGGGAGGATACGATGCTGCGTTTACCTACACCGCCATCTTCTGTCCTGCTTTTTCTCTTGAAATATATTTTTTTAAAATCTAATATTTATGTCATCAAAGTCCCAGAAGGGATGATAAATTGAGTACAGCTGAAAAATGTGATGCAACAATGCCTGAAAACTTCCCAAATTTGACACATGGTATATTATACAAATTAAAAAAGCTAAGTGAACCACAAAGAAATTCTCAGAAAGGCACACCATAGCCAAACTTCTGAAAAGTGAAGACAAAGAAACAATCTTGAAATCTCTCTTTAGTAGGACAATTTTTTCAAATGACAGAGGATTTCTCATCTGAAAACATAGAGGCCAGAAGGAAGTGGTAACATTTTTGCAGTGCTAAAATTAAAAAAAAACAAAAAAACATTAAACCCATAACACTATATCCAGTGAAAATATCCTATAGGAATAAAGGAAAAATAAAGACATTATCAGATAAAGAAAAACTAAGAATTTGTCACCAGAGACCTACCATTAAAGAATAGCTGAGGAAAAGAAAAAAGAAATGATTAAAGAAATAATTTTGGAACACCAAAAAGGAAAAGAGAGCATGGAATGCAAAATGTACTTAAATATATTGAATTCTCTTCTTGAGTCTTCTAGAATACATTTGATAATTGAAGTAAAAATTATAACAAAGTCTGATATAGTTCTTAATGCCCATAGAAAATATTTAAGATAATCATATTATAAAGTGGGAGGTTAAAAGGAAGTAAGATTTGTACACTTTACTGAAAATGGTAAAATGTCAACATTAGAAGACTGTAGTAAGTTATATATTTATAACGTGATCTCTAGAGCAACAACAAAAAATATTATATGTTATCCTTTGAGATTACATGGAGGGACCTAAAGAGAATTATGCTGAGCAAAATAAGCCCGTCACAGAAAGACAAGTACCACATTATCTCACTCATTTATAGATTATCATGAACAAAATAAGCTGTTGATCAAAATAGATCCAGAGACATGGAACTAGGAAACAAACTGAGAAACCTCAGAGGGAAGGGGAATGGGATGGTTGGGAAGAGATAAACCAAAAACATATATGCATATGTGCGCAACCAATGGACACAGACAATAGTTTGGCGAAAGGAGGAGGGGGTGGGAAAGAGGGGGTCAATGAGGAAAAAAGATAGACAGCTATAATACTTTCTTTTTTTTTTTTTATCTTCACCCGAGGACATTTTTGAATTCATCTTGAAATAGAGTGGGAGGGAGAGAGGGAGGAAGAGAGAGAGAGAAACATCGACGAGAGAGAGAGACATAGAGTGACTGCCACCAACACAACCCCAACTGGGGTCGGGGACAAACTGCAACCGAGGTACATGCCCTTAGCCGGAACCAAACCCGGGCCTCTCTGGTCCACGGGTCTATGAGCCAAACTGGCTAGGGCACCTTTGTAATATTTTCAACAATAAAGATAATAATAATAATAATAATGTCTACAAAAAGATTCACTCAAAATCACTATAGATAAATCAAAATGTATTATAAAATAGTTTAAATAACCCATAAGAAGTTAAGAAAAAGAAAAAAGAACACAGAGAAAATAAACAGAAAAATTAAAACAGCAGACTTGAGTTCTAATATATCAATAATTATATTCAATGTAAATTTTCTAAAAATGCCAATTATATGTGTGTGTGTGTGTGTGTGTGTGTATATATATATATATATATATATATATATATATATATATATATAGATATCTTTAGAGTAGATTAAGAATATGGCCCACCTATAGGTTCTCTACAGGAAACTCTTCAAATATAATATAGGCAGATTGCTATATTAAGCTAACACATATCAAAAGAAAATGAAGTGTTTGTATTGCTTTCAGATTAAGTGAATTTCAAAGCAAAAAAAAATTACTGAGATAGAAAGGACATTATATAATCATGAAGAATTTAATATACCAAGAAAATATAGCAAAATGTGTATGCATCAAACAACACAGTAGCAAAATATATGAAGACAAAAACTGATAGAACTGAAAAGAGTACCAGGCACAGTCACAATTACAGTTGGAGACACTGATATCCTTCTCTAAACAACTGTTAGAACAGTTAAATAGAAAATCAGCGAAAAACGGGAAAAATGGCGGCGGAGTGAAGGGAGCTACACAGACCATCTCCGAGGACCAAACTGGATTTACAAGGAAAATAAAGGCAAATAGGAAGGGGCAACCAAAAGACACCTTGGAAGACCACATAACCAGGGACACCAACTCAATCCTGGTAGGCTTGCGAGGACACGAGAGGGGGCCGGGAGCCCACAGTCCACAGCGGCCTGGGCGGGGACCAGGGGGCTTGGCGGGAAGTTGATGCTACCGCCTCAGCTGCGACCCCTCATGAGTCCTCCGAACTCTGCTGCCTGCTAAGCCCTCGGCTGGTGCCGCACGGACTGGCACGGACTGGCCGCGACCAGGGGACTCGATGGGACGCTGCTACAAAGGCTGAGTCCTGCGAACTCTGCGGGCTAAGCCCTCGACTGGTGCCGCACAGACTCATGGGGATCAGGGGACTCTGCTGGGAGATGTTGCCACCTTGGCAGTGTCTAGCTACAGCGGCTTAGTCCTGGGGTTTATGCAGAGTTTAACGCCCTCGGCTGGTGCCACAGCCGCAGCTGCCCTTGGCTGGAAGCAGCGCCCTTGGGTTAAAAGTCCCAGGCAGCTCCACGATGCAGAGTCTAGACAGAGGCTAAATTGGCAGCAGCCACTCACCTTGGGCACCAGCAGAGGGAAAGCAGACTGGCCTGGAACTTTGTGGGGACACTCAGTTTTTGGAGGGTGCTAAGAGCTTTCGCTGAGTGCAGCCACACAGGACTGTGGTCATTTTACTCCTTCCCAGGGCCCTGGGGAGAGGCAGAGACCCCTCCCTCAGAGATTCAACCCCACTTGGTGGCCATTGAAAAGCTAATTGAGGCCCATTAACAACCAGCAGCTGCCCCACCCTTGGGAAATCCTCTTACAATGAGCACCTGAGGGAGTTTTTCAGGCAACTCAGAAACCAAGGCTCTTCAGTTGACCTCTACTAATAGCCTCCAGGCAAAAAAAAATTAGAGGATAACTACCATTCCCTGGGACAGAAACACTAACCAGAAAAGCTAAGACTTGATGGTGGTGTTTAAAGTGGGTCCTCCCTGGCTCATCCAAACCCAGGAAAGGGAGCCACAAACAGCAGAACACCAACACCCACAGGGAAAATTTGGCAAACTCCAAAGCCCACTGTGATAGCAAAAATGGTGAAAAACAGAAACAAAAGCCAAATGAAAGAACAAAAGACCTCTATGGAATATGAGATAAATGAGGTGCAGTTAAGCAAGTTAACAGAACTAGAATTTAGAGCCATGATGTTGAGGAAGCTCAACAGCATGTGTAAGGATATGAGCACCATGAGTAAAGATATAGAAATGTTGAAAATCAACCAGGTGGAAATTAAAAATCAACAGGAAGAAATGAAAAATGACATATCAGAAATGAAAAACACATTGGACGGTCTAAAAAGCAGAGTAGGCGAAGCTGAGGACCGGATCAGTGAATTAGAAGACAGGGTAAAAAAAAAAAATCAACCAATCAGAAAACAAAAAGGAAAAAAACGATTAGAAAACAGGAAGAGAGCTTAAGAGAACTGTGGGACAACTGGAAATGGAATAATATTCACATCATAGGAGTCCCTGAAGAAGAAGAAAATGAGCAAGGGTTAGAGAATATATTCAAAGAAATAGTGACAGAAAACTTTCCTAATTTGGTGAAGAAAGAAGGCATTCAATTTCAAGAAGCACAGATAGCCCCAAGTAAGAAGAAACCAAACAGGCCCACACCAAGACACAAAGTAATCAAACTGCCAAAAATTAAAAACAAAGAGAGAATCCTAAAAGCAGCAAGAGATAAACAACAAAATACCTACAAAGGAAACCACATAAAGCTCTCAGCTGACTTATCACAAGAAACACTACAGGCCAGAAGGGAATGGCATGAAGTAATCAAGGTCATGAAAAACAAGGATCAGAATCCAAGACTACTAAACCCAGCAAGGCTATCATTCAAAATAGAAGGTCAAATAAAGAGCTTCCCCGACATAAGAAGGCTAAGTGAATACATTACCACCAAACTAGCACTGCAAGCAATGTTAAAAGGACTGCTGTAATTAGCAGGAGAAATGGGAAGAGAAATAGAACCACAATAAACAAAAATGGCAATAAATAAGTACATATCAATAATCACCTTAAATGTAAATGGACTGAATGCTCCCATAAAAAGACACAGAGTAGCTGATTGGATAAGAAATCATGACTCATCTATATGTTGTTTACAAGAGACCCACGTCACAACAAAAGACTCACATAGATTGAAAGTGAAGGGATGGAAAAAAATCTTCCAAGCAAACAAAAAGGAAAAAAGCTGGGGTATCAATACTCATATCTGATAAAATAGATTTCAGAATGAAGGCCATAATTAGAGACAAAGAAGGCCACTACATAATATTGAAAGGATCTATCCAACAGGAAGATATAACCTTGGAAAACATATATGCACCCAATATAGGAGCACCAAAATATATTTAAAAACTTCTGGAAGACTTCAAAGGAGAAATCAATAGCAATACAATCATAGCAGGGGACATCAACACCCCGCTGATATCACTGGATAGATCCTCTAGACAAAAAATTAGCAAGGAAACAGAGACTCTAAATGAAGAACTAGAGTGCTTAATAGATATCTACAGAGAACTACACCCAAAAAATACAGAATTCACATTCTTCTCAAGTGCACATGGAACATTCTCAAAGACAGACCACACGTTAGGGCACAAACTAAGTCTCTACAAGTTCAAGAAGATTGAAATCATATCAAGCATCTTCTCAGATCACAATGGCATGAAACTAGAACTCAATTGCAAAAAGAACATACAAAGACATTTGAACACATGGAAACTAAGTAGCATGTTATTAAACAATGAATGGGTCACCGAGGAGATCAAGGAAGAAATTAAAAAGTTCATGGAAACCAATGAAAATGAAGACACAACAACGCAAAATCTATGGGATGCAGCAAAAGCGGTTCTGAGAGGGAAGTTCATAGCACTACAGGCCTACCTCAAAAAAAAAAAAAAAAAAAAAAAAAAAAAAAAAAAGAAAGAAAGAAAGAAAGAAAGAAAGAAAGAAAGAAAGAAAGATCTCTAATAGATTATCTAACCTCACAAATTACAGAACTAGAGAGCAAACAAAAAGAAAACCCCAGAGCAAATAGAAGGAAGGAAATAGTAAAGATCAGAGCAGAAATAAATGACATAGAGACCAAAAAAACAATTCAAAGGATCAATAAAACAAAGAGCAGGTTTTTCGAAAAAATAAACAAGAATGATGGACCCTTAGCTAGACTCACCAAAAAACAAACAGAGAGAACCTAAATACACAAAATCAGAAATGAAAGAGGAGAGATAACAACTGTCACCACAGAAATACAAAAGATCATTAACAACTACTATAAACAATTATATGGCAAAAAATTCAACAATCTAAGCAAAATGAGAAAATTTCTAGATACACATAGTCTCCCAAAACTCGATCAGGAAGAGATAGAAAACGTGAACAGACCAATAACAACAGAAGAAATTGAAGATGTAATCAAGACTCTCCCAGCAAACAAATGCTCAGGCCCGGATGGCTTCACAGGGGAGTTTTACCGAACATTCAAAGAAGAACTAATACCCATTCTCCTCAAACTATTTCAAAAAATTCAAGAAGAAAGAAGACTTCCAAACTCGTTTTATGAAACCAGCATAATTCTAATTCCAAAAACAGAAAAAGATACAACAAAGAAAGAAAACTACAGGCCAATATCTCTGATGAACATAGATGCCAAAATCCTGAACAAAATACTAGCTAATCAGATCCAGCAATACACCAAAAATATTATCCACCATGACCCAGTGTGATTCATCCCAGGGATGCAAAGCTGGTATAATATTTGCAAATCAATAAATGTGATACACCACAGAAATAAAATGATGAATAAAAAACACATGATAATATCAACAGATGCCGATAAAGCCTTAGACAAAATCCAGCATCGATTTCTGATGAAAATGCTCAGCAATGTGGGAATAGATGGATCATATCTCGACATAATAAAGGCCATATATAGAAGACCTACAGCCAACATCATACTCAATGGGCAAAAACTAAAAGCATTTCCCTTAAGAACAGGAACAAGGCAAAGATGCCCACTTTCGCCACTCTTATTTAATATACTACTGGAAGTCTTAGCCATAGAAATCAGACAGGAAGATAAAATAAACTGGATCCAAATTGGAAAGGAGGAAGTGAAACTGTCATTATTTACAGATGACACGATACTATACATACAAAACCCCAAAGACTCCATCAAATTTTACTAGACTTAATAAATGAATTTGCAAAGTAGCAGGATACAAAATTAACGTCAAGATATCGATGGCATTCTTATACACCAATGATGAACTCACAGAAAGAGAAACTAAGAAAACAATCCCATTTACCATTGCGGTAAAAAAAATTAAGATACCTAGGAATAAACTTAACCAAATAAATAAAGGACCTATTCGCAGCAAAATACAGGTCATTGGAAAAAGAAATAGAGGAACATATAAAAAAGTGGACGAACATACCCTGTTCATGGACTGGGAGAATTAACATCATTAAAATGTCCATATTACCCAAAGCAATCTGTAGATTCAACTCAATCCCCATCAAAATACCAACGGCATACTTCACAGAATTAGAACAATTATTTCAAAAGTTCATATGGAACCAAAAAAGACCTCGAATAGCCACAGCAATCTTGAAAAAGAAGAACAAAGTTGGAGGGATCACAATACCAGATTTCAGGTTATACTACAAAGCCATTGTAATCAAAACAGCCTGGTACTGGCACAAGAACACGCATATAAACCAGTGGCACAGAACAGAGAACCCAGAAATGGACCCAAGGCAATATGCTCAATTAATATTTAACAAAGGTGGAAAGAGCATACAGTGGAGTAAGGACAGCCTCTTTAATAAATGGTGCTGGGAAAATTGGACAGCTACTTGCAGAAAAATGAAACTAGACCATCAACTTACACCCTACATGAGAATAAACTCAAAATGGATAAAATGCTTAAATGTAACTGATGAATCCATAAAAATCCTAGAAGAGACTGTAGGCAACAAAATTTCAGACATCATACGCCGCAGAATTTTTACTGACACATCACCTAAGGCAATAGAAACAAAGGAGAAAATGAACACATGGGACTACATCAAACTCAAAAGCTTCTGCACAGCGAAATATACAATCAGCAAAACAGAAAGGCTACCCACAGTATGGGAGAGCATAATTGCCAATGATATATCAGATAAGGGGTTAATTTCCAACACATGTAGAGTGCTTATACAACTTCACAAAAGGAAGACAAAGAATCCAATTAAAAAATGGGCAGAGGAACTAAATAGACACCTCTCCAAATAGGACATACAAATGGCTAAGAGACATATGAAGAAATGCTCATCATCACTAATCATCAGAGAGATGCAAATTAAAACAACAATGAGATATCACCTCACACCTGTCAGAATGGCTGCCATCAACAAATCATCAAACAACAAGTGTTGGCGAGGGTGTGGAGAAAAGGGGACTCTAGTGCACTGCTGGTGGGAATGCAGACTGGTGCAGCCACTATGGAAAACAATATGGTGCTATCTCAAAAAATCAAAAATTGAAGTGCAATTTGACCCAGTGATCCCACTTCTAGGAATACACCCCTAAGAAGCATAAAACACCAATCAGAAAGAGTATATGTACCCCCATGTTTGTAGCAGCACTATTTTCAATTGCTAAGATCTAGAAACAGCCCAAGTGTCTATCAGTAGACGAATGGATAAAAAAGCTGTGGTACATATTCACAATGGAGTACTATGCAGCTGTATGAAAGAAAGATCTCTTATCCTTTGAGACTACTTGGAGGGAACTGGAAAGTATTATCCTAAGTGAAAGAAGCCAAACAGAGAAAGACAAGTTTCATATGATCTCACTTATTTGTGGAATATAATGAACAAAACAGTCTGAGGAATGGGGTAGTCCCAGAGATGCAGAAGTTGGGTACAGACTGACAATCCCCAGAACAGTGGGTGGTGGGGGAGAGATAAACCACATGATATGCATGTATGCATGAACAGTGGACATGGACAACAAACTGAGGAAAGGGCAGGGAGGGATGGGGAGGGGGGAATCAGTGGGGGAAAAGGGAGAAACATCTGTAACAAAAATTAATTAATAAAAAAAAGGAAAAAAAGAAAAAGAAAATCAGCAAGTGTACAGAAAAAGTGAAAACGTCAAATAGAAGGATCTAATCAACATTAAACACTCCACCCAACAACAGTAGAATGTATATTCTTTTCAAGTGCCAATGGAACATAAAACAAGATAGGCCATTAAATAAACCTCCAAAAATGTTAAATTATTGAAATCACACACAGTGTATTCTCTGACCACGTTGGACTTAAACTATATATCGATAACAAAATGATACAAAAAAGTCCAAACACTTGGAAACTAAAAACCACACTTCTATATTATTTATTGGTCAATGATAAGTCTCAAGGACAATTACAAAATACATTATAGTGAATAAAAATGAAAATACAACATGGCAATGATTGTTGGGCATAGGAATAGGAGTGCAAAGTTGGAAACTTACAGTATTAAATGTGTACATGAGGAAAGAGGAAACATCTCTGATCAGTAACCTAATATCCCACCTCAAGAACCTAAAAAGGAGAGAAAATAATTCCAAAATGAGCAAAAGTAAGAAAATAAGATAAAGGCAAAAATCAATGAAATTCAAAAGAGAATAATAATAGAGAAAATTTAATGAATCACGGAATTGGTTCTTTAAAAAGATGAAAACAATTGACAAACCTCTAGCACAACTTGACAAATTAAAAAGAGGAAAAGAAACAAATAACTAAGTTAAGGATGAAAGAGTATACATCATTACAGAATCTTCAGACAAAAATGATAATGACATACTTGAAAAAACATTAAACACATAAATTTGACAACTTAGATGGAATGGATCAATTCTTAGAAAAAATGAAAACTACCTTAGTTATCTAATATTAAATATTAATTTAAATTGTCCTACAACTATTACAATTGAATTTACAATTTAAAAAAATCTCAAAAGGGATTCTCTAAGCCCAAAAGGTTTTACTGAAAAATTCTACCAAATGCTTAAAACGAACTAACACCAATTCTACATAATCTCTTTCAGGAAATAGTAGAGTAGGGAACACTTCCCAGTTTATTTTATGAAGTTCTTATGACTCTTACACCAAAACTAGACAAAGAGAGTACACCCGAAAAGGAAACTATAAACCAATGTCTATGGTAAGCATTGATGTAAAAATGCTCAACAAAATATTTATGAACTAAATCTAAAATGCTTAAAAGGTGGATGACCAAATCCGAGCAGTGCAGAGCCCCTAAGCAGAAGGTTCCTGTGCTGTAGACTGGAGCAGCCAGCTACCTTGGTAAGCTGCCCTTTAGGGCACTTCTGCCTGCGCTGCGGGGAGGTCTCACCATTTTGGAAGATCCCGGGTTTTCCCTGGGAGGAGGCAGTGTGTGGGGCTAGGGCCCAGCAACCTGAGCCCAGCAGCACACACTGGACCAGTGGACACTCTGTCTACACAGACCAGTGCACAGTAGTAGAGCTCCCAAGGTGCTGGTCATGGAAAGCTCAGACAGCCTGGAGCCCAGTACCATCCCTCAAGTAGCAGCCTGATCAGAGTCCAGATATACCTCCAGCAACAGAGGCTGGGGAGCAGACATCATCCCCAGACAACAGAAGCACAGACCAGCAGCTAAGACCCATCCCCAAAAACTATAGCAAAAGCTGAGCAGGAGTTGAGCCCCACAAGGCATTAGCACTCCCCAGCCACCAGCAGTGAAACCTGGGGCTCCACAGAGGCCTGTGCAGTACAGCAGCTCACAAAAGCTGTGGGAAGCCTGAGACCCAGAGAGACTAGTGCAATCCAGCTGCCCGCCCTTGGGACCTGCAGGATGCAGGGTCACCAGAGAGGTCTGTGTGACCCAGCAGAAACTATGTGATCCAGTTACCCGTGGGACCTGTGGAGTACTGAAGCACTAGAGAGGCCTGTGTGACCCAGCAGAAACTGTGTGATCCAGTTACCCGTGGGACCTGTGGAGTACTGAAGTACTAGAGAGGCCTGTGTGACCCAGCAGGAACTGTCTTTTCCAGTTACCCACTGGACCTGCGGGGTGCTGAAGTACCAGAGAGGCCTGTGCTACAAAGCAGCCCATAATATAGGCATAGAGCCTGGTCCCCAAAGGGACTATGCAGTCTAGTTACCCGTGGGACCTGCAGGGTGCTGGGGACCAGGAAAGCCTGTGCAACCCAGCTGTACACAAGATAGGTATAGAGGAAGTAAAAACAGAGGCGGAGTGAATAGAAGCTACACAGAAGCTACACAGAAGCAGGACCAAAAGGGAATTGCAACTAAAATAAAGACAAATACTAAGAAAAAAAGCAACAAAAAAGCAGCAGGACAGGATCATATAACCAGGGACACCGCTAGGATCTGCAGAGGTGCATGAGGGTGGCGGGCTGGGAGCCCAGGGGCAGCAGAAGTCATAGCTGTGAGCAGCGCCCTTGGGGAATAAAGACCAAGCCCATTCCACAGTGCACAGAGCCAGGACAGAGCACTAAAATAGCCACAGCCACTCACCTGGGGCTACGGCTGAGGGAGGGTAGACTGGGCTGAAACTCTGTGGGGACACCAGGGATTTGAAGGGCATTCAGAGTTTTTGCTGAATTGTGGCCAGAGAGGACAATGGCCATTGCACTCTTTCCCAGAGCCTTGGGGAAAAGCAGCAGCCCCATCCCCACCCCCTACCCCTCAGAGATTCAGCCTTTCCCAGGTGAGGCAAAGAAATGTAAATTGAGGCTCATTAACAACCAGCCTCTATCCCACCCTCTGGAAATCCTCTTAAATAAAAAATTTTAAAAACCTAATGTGTAAGTAATTTGCCCTCTATAAGCAGAAAATAATTTTTGTCCTAAACCTCACACCTCATGCAACAATTAACCTAAAATGGATAGTTGACTTAAATGTAAAACAATACAACTCTGGAAAAATAAAAAGAGAAATACTTTGGTATTTATCACTAGACAAAGATTTTTTTGGACTTAACACCAAAAGCATAAACCATAAAAGAAAAAAGTTTAAAAATGATAAGCTTTTGCTCTGTAGAAGCCCATATGAAGAGGATGAAAAGAGAATCTAGTCTGGGAGACGATATTTTCAAACCACGTGTCTGACAGAGTACTATTATCTAGAATATAAAGAAATTCCAAAACTCAATAGCAATATCACAAACAATCTAATTAGAAAATTGGCAAATGGCTTGAAGAAACATTGCACTAAATAGGATATACAGATGTCAGAAAAGCTATAAAAACATGTTCAACATCATTAGCCATGGAAATGCAAATTAATAACAAATGAGACATCACTACATACCCATCAGAATGAATAAAAATTCATTCTGTACCAAATGCAGTAACAAATTCTGGTGAGGACATGGAGATATTGGATCATGTGTTTTGCTAGTGGGAATTTCAAATGGTATAGGCACTCTGAAAAACAGTTGGGCAATTCCTTATAAAACTTAACATGCAACTACCATATGATCCAAAAATATACTCTTGAGTATTTATCCCAAAATTATAAAAACATGGTCACACAAAAAACCTATACATAAATAGCACCTTTATTTGTAATAATTAGAAATTGAAATCAGTCCAGATGTCCTTAAATGAGTGAATGGTTATACATACCGTGGTGTATACATACTTAACAATAAAAAGGAAAAAACACTGATAAATAGAACAACTTGAACGGGCCTCAGGGAAATTAAAGCTGAGGATAGGAAGCCAATCCCAAAAAGTTATACACTGTATGATTGAGTATCTATAACATTTTGGAATGATAAAAATTTAGAAGTGTAGAACAAATTAGTGATTGTCAGGGGTTGAGTTTGAGGAAAGGGTTCACTAGAAGGAAGTGGGTGTGCTTATAAAAGAGTAATACCAGGGATCCTTGTGGTGATGAAATGGTTCAATATCTTTACTGTGGTGGTAGATAAACAAACCTATAAATAATTTCTATAAAACTGTATAGAACTTAACACATACAAATTAGAAGTTAAACGGAATAAGATTAGATTGTATCAATGTCAATATCCTGTTTGTGATATTATACTATAGTTTTGCAAATTGTTACCACTGATAGCAATTGGGTAAAACATATAAAAGACTTTTCCACATTATATTTTTACAACTGCATATAAATTTACAATTATTCCAATTAAAATTTAAAAAATAATGCGATGTAGAAGAACATATACTTCAGCAAAGAGCATATAAAGATGGAAAAAAAACACATGAAAAGATGTTCAGCATCTTTAGCCAACAGGAAAATGCAAATTAAAACCATGAGGAGATATGACTATATAACTATTGCAATAGCTTTAAAAAAAAAGATTGACACTATCAACTGCTGGCAAATGTATGGTGCAACTGTAACGGTCATGTATTGCTAGTGAAAACACAAAATGGTAAAGCCACACTGGAAATGGCTTGACAGTTATTATTTATTTATTTATTATTTATTTGTTTTTGTTACAGATGTTTCTCATTTTTACCCCATTGACACCCTTCTCCCCTTCCTCCCCACCCCACCCCCAGCTCTGTTGCCTATGTTCATTGGTCAAGTGTACATTAATGTACGTTCTGTGGTTTATCTCTTCCCCCATCAATGCCCCTCCTCTGAGGCTTTTCAGTCTGTACCCACCTCTATGTCTCTGGGTTAATTTTCTTCAGCAGTTTGTTTAGTTCATTATAATCCACAAATAAGTGAGATCATGTGATATTTGTCTTTCTCTGCTTAGCTTGTGTCACTTAGCATAATACTCTCCAGGTCCTTCCATGCCATCTCAAAGGATAAGAGATCTTTCTTTCTTATAGCTGCATAAGGTTCCATTGTGCACATGTACCAGGGCTTTTTAATCCACATATCTACTGATAGACACATGGGTTGTTTCCAGATCTTAGGTATTATAAATGGTGCTGCTATAAACATAGGAGTACATATATTCTTTCTGATTGGTGTTTCAGGTTTCTTAGGGTATATTCCTAGGAGTGGGATCACTAGGTCAAATGGCAGTTCAATTTTTAATTTTTTGAAGTAATACTATAGTGTTTTCTACAGTGGCTGCACCAGTCTGCATTCCCACCAGCAGTGTACTAGAGTTCCCTTTTCTTCGCAACCTCGCCAACACTTGTTGTTTGATGATTTGTTGATGGCAGCCATTCTGACAGGTGTGAGGTGATATGTCATAGTTGTTTTAATTTGCATCTCTGTGATTATTAGTCATGTTGAGTATTTCTTTATATGTCTCTTGGCAATTTGTATGTCCATTTTGGAGAGGTGTCTATTTAGTTGATCTGCCCATTTTTTAATTGGGTTCTTTGTGTTCCTTTTGTTGAGTTGTATGAGCACTCCATATATTTTGGAAATTAACTCCTTATCTGATGCATCATTGGCGATTATGGTCTGCTATATAGTGGGATTGCTCTCTGTTTTGATGCTTTTTGTTTGTTTGTTTGTTTTTTTGCTGTGCAGAAGCTTTTTAGTTTGATGTAGTCCCATGTATTCATTTTTTACCCCTTGTTTCTCTTGCCTTAGGTGTTATATCAGAGAAAATTTTGCTGTGTAAGATGTCTGAGATTTTGTTGCCTACATTTTCTTCTAGAATTTTCATGGATTCATGACTTACATATAAGTCTTTTATCCATTTTTTTTTAGTTTATTTAAAAAAACTGTCAAACCAAAAATACTCAAAATGGTTTGACAGTTTTTTTTAAATAAACTTAAATATACACTTATCATATGATCCAGCCATCTGACTCCTTAATATTTACGCTAGAGAAATGAAGATTTATGTTAATGCAAGAACCAGTATATGAATTTTTATTGAAGCTCTATTTGTAATTTCTACGAACTGGAAAAGCCCATATGTTCTTCAAATAGTAAATGGATCAACTAGGATATGCAATGGAACAAACTATTGATATGTTGAACAACATCAGCTAATCTCAAGGCAAGTCTGTAAAGGTTATATACTACATGATTCCAATTACAAGAAATTCTGGAAAGACACGGATCAGTGGATGTCAGAAGTTATAATAGTAAGATGTCTGTGACTATAAAGGAACAGATGATAGCTGAAGTCATTTTTGAGGGGTCTATGGAACTGTTCAGTATCCTGATTTTAGTGGTGAATACACAAATCTATGAAAAATGTATGCCACAAAAGGTGAATGGAGTAAAAAAAATGTACATAGAACTTTCAATAGTTAATAGGACTTTCTAGGAATCTGTACTTAATCCTTTGAATGAATAAGCATAGTGACTGAGAGACTTAAAGACTTAGTGACTGGTTAACTACATATTGTGCATTGATCTAAAGTCTCTATTCTGCCTGTCCAGGCTATTTGAGAACAGGTAAAGTAAACAGGTTCATTTGTCTTTTAGAATTCTGGCTCCTCTCTTCACACATGACATAGAAACAAAAAAAATTGATATTCCTTTTACATAGCTCAAGCCCCATTTTTATGACTTTTTCTTCTTATCTAAAAATTGTACATTTCCACTGAATGCTTCTTAGTTTCCCTCTCACGAAAGCACTTTGCCTTTGTTAAATGAAATTTTATGCACCTTGAATTTCACAGAAGCTTTACAATTTGAAAAACCCTATTGTTTGTTACAAACAGTGACTTAAGTCATATTTTAGGGTAGCTCAAGTAATTTTTTAAAACTTCTTTTTTCCCCAGAGTTTGAATCAATAAACAAAATGAGACTCTTCTTGCCCACATTTTAAGATTAATTTCATTAAAATACCAGTGTAGTTGTTTCTTCCCTATTTTTAAACCATTTGTTTGTTATAAGTGGTTTGGAATTATATATAAATTTTAAAATTAATTTGCACAGCAGATATTATCAAGGGTTTAGGAATATTACAAAGAGCATGAAAATTTGTTGAAAACAATATCAGAATTAAAAGGATTTTCTTTCTCCTCAATTTTTCACCCACTTCAATCTTGAACTAGAAGTAACTTTAGGATAGTTTACACCCTTATAATTTAGAAGCCTTGTTCTGAGTGTATTTGCAACCCATTGGAACCTAAGGAACACTTTATCAGGCTAATGAAATAGAGGGTTCACTGTGATATTCAGTTATAAGTGTCATTTATCACATCATATCACTGCCATGTGTATCACGAAGTTTAAAACCCAAGTACTCAACAAAGCCTTCATGTTTAATCAATTGACTGTGTAAACACATTTTCCCATTATCACGCCCAGACATAAAATGTACCTTGACTTTCTACTCATTAATCCCCATATAGATTCAGTAACTGTTTACTTCTACATGACAGAAACACCTAAACATTATGCTTATTTATTCAGGTGAATATTATTCAATTATCTATGTTTTACAAATATATTAAGTCAATCATAGTGGTGTGTTGAAAGAAATTAACCATAATCCAGAGGAAGTTATGTTCTGCCTCCGTTTGCCAACGTTGGCTCCTTTCATAAATCAATACTTAATAAATGCTTTTGATGACTGATGATTAGGATGACTTTATATAACTGAAGAGGCAAATAGGTTTTACCCATTTTTTTTTTTTATGGTTGTAACAAGAGATACCGAGAAAATAAGAAATCATATCTCTAGTAATATAGTAAATCATTATCCGATCTGAATATAATGACAATATCCAAAAGTCCAGTCTCCAAAAAATTTAAGATTCTGGTAGAATAAAGCATCTCCATATGGTTTGATTTTTCCAACCCCACAGTAGTTTCAGGATAATAGATGGATTTAGGGAAGGGCTAGCGAGGAAATGATAAGGGTCTTTGAAATAGGGTTTGTACAACTTCTGAATGAAAGCTTACCTTCCCAGAAAAAACAAACAAACATATAAACAGCTATGAGCAACCAACTACAATAGATCTTCATCAAACTTGGCATTTACTTGAAAACAGATATTCTGTCCATTAACATGTGTGTTGAATGGAGCATATTAGAAAGCACTCGATGTGGAAGATATTTTCAATAAGAAAAGCAAGTGAGAGAAAAAATACAAATCAGTCATAATTTAAAATCTTGTGGTCATATGTGAACTAAAGTATTTCTGATACTTGGAGATATATTCTTTGTTTATAAGCAAGTATCAGGCTCTGTATATTGAAGATTTGCAGAACAGAGGCAGAGAGATGTCATATTTTTATCACACTTACACAAAATATTTTCGAATATTGGCCAGTGTCCTTTCATTTGATTTTTCTCTCTGAACCTCCCTTACTTCTGTAAACACAGATTTTTATAATAACAATGTATATTTTTCTTAGTGGTTTCTCAAGCTTAGGAGAGTGGCCATGCACCCACACATTACTTGTTGTGTTTCAAGATCTCATAACCCAGGTAAGGTAACTCAAACTTCAAAGAGCAACCCAAACTTCAAAAGGTAAGAAAATTTTGATTCAGTAATATTCCTCAGAGAACAGGGAGTATTTGGTAATAGGACTAATGTTGATCAAAATTTGTATTTCATTGGCAATACAGAAAGTTAATACCAACAGCAGTGGACACCGAATTGAGAAGGTTGATTTATATTTTTGGTTTTACTCATAGCTGGCTTGATAACCACTGCGTTTTTTCACATTTTAAATATAATAAAAAATTTAGACTTTTGATTTTTGCATTATTTATAGTCAGTGTCTCTGAAATGCCTGACAAGGTGTTCATAAAGACCCAGACAATTGAAAATTAAATTAAATCAAAATAAGAAATATAGTGATTCCATCTCTGTTGTTAGATATTTTGTTATTTCTTATTAAATTTATTCTGGTGGAAAAATGTCATCTTCAGATTCCAAAATAGCGGCTGAGTGAAAGGAAGCTACATAAACCATCTCCCAGGACCAAACAGGAATTACAATGAAAACAAAGACAAATTGTTGGTAAAAAGCATCAGAAAAGCAGCTTGGAGGACCATATAACCAGGGACACCAATTCATCCTGTTAGGCTTGTGGAGGTGCAAGAGGAGGGCTGGGAGCCCACAGAGAGCAGCAGCTTTAGCTGTGAGCAGCACCCTCGGGTGAAATTCCCAAGTGGCTCCACAGTGCAGTGCTGGGACACAGGCTCAAATAGCCACAGCCACTCACCTTGGGCTCTGGCAGAGGGAGGGCAGAGTGGACTGGAACTGTGTGGGTACACTTGGAATTAGGAGGGTGCTCAGAACTTTTCCTGAGTTGCAGACACTCAGGACTGTGGTCATCTTACACCTTCCCAGGGCTCTGGTAAGAGGTGGAGGCCCCTCCCTCTCAGATTCAACCCCCGAGGTGGCTATTCAAATGCAAATTGAGGCACATTAACTCTCAGCATCTGCCCCACCCTAGGAAATCCCCTATGCTGAACACCTGAAGGAGTTTTTCATTTAATTGAGAAGCCAAGGCTTTTCAAGTAACCACTACTGATAGCATCAAGGCAAAAAGATAGAGGATGACTGTACCTTTTCTGGGCTAGCAACTCTAACCAGGAAAGTAAGACTTAAAAGTGGTGTTTAATGTGGGTCCTCTCTGGCTCATACAAACCCAGGAGAGGGAGCCACAAACAGCAGAACACCAACACCCACAGGGACAATTTGGCAGGATGCAAAGCCCACTGTGATAGCCAAATGGTGAAAGACAGAAACAAAAGCCAAATGAAAGAACAAGATAACTCTACTGAAGATGAGATAAATGAGGTGCAGTAAAGCAAGTCATCAGAACTAGAATTCAGAGCCATGATATTGAGGAAGATCAACAGCTTATGCAAGGGCATGAGCACCATGAGCAAAGACATAGAGATGTTGAAAATCAAGGATTTGGAAATTAAAAACCACCAACAAGAAATGAAGAATGACATATCATAGGAAGAACACATTGGAAGTTCTAAAGAATAGAGTAGAGGAAGCTTAGGACCAGAGCAGTGAATTAGAAGGCAGGGTAGAAAAAATCAACCAATCAGAAAACCAAAAGGAAAAAATAATTAAAAACAGGAAGACAGCTTAAGAGAATTGTGAAACAACGGAAAATGTAATAATATTCAGATCATAGGAGTCCCTGAAGAAGAATAAAATGAGCAAGGGTTAGAGAATATATTTGAAGAAACAGTGACAGAAACTTTTCTAATTTGGTGAAGGAAGAAGGCATTCAAGTTCAAGAAGCACAGAGAACCCCAAGTAAGAAAAATACAAACAGGCACACACCAAGACACATAGTAATCAGAATGCCAAAAATTAAAGACAAAGAGAGAATCCTAAAAGCTGCAAGAGATAAGCAACAGGTTACCTACAAAGGAAAACCCATAAGGCTCTCAGCTGACTTCTCACAAGAAACACTACAGGCCAGAAGGGAATGGCATGAAGTAATCAAGGTCATGAAAAAAAAGGATCTGACTCCAAGACTACTAAACCCAGCAAGGCTATCATTCAAAATAGAAGGTCAAATAAAGAGCTTCCCAGACCAATAAAAGGCTAAGGAAATACATTAGCACCAAACCAGTACTGCAAGAAATGTTAAAAAGACTGCTGTAATTAACAGGCAAAATAGGAAGAAACATATAACCAAACTAAACAAAAATGGCAATAAATAAGTACATATCAATAATCCTCTTAAATGTAAATGACCTGAATGCTTCAACAAAAAGACACAGAGTAGCTAATTGGATAAGAAACATGACTCATCTATATGTTGTTTACAAGAGACACACGTCACAACAAAAGACTCACATAGGTTGAAAGTGAAGAAATGGAAAAAAAATTTCCAAGCAAATGGAAAGGAAAAAAAGCTGGGGAGCAATACTCATGTCTGATAAAAAAGATTTCAAAATGAAGGCCATGACTAGAGACAAAAAGGCCACCACATAATATTGAAAGGATCAATACAGCAGTATGATATAACCTTGATAAACATATATGCACCCAATATAGGAGCACCAAAATATATTAAAAAATTTTTGGAGGACTTCAAAGGAAAAATCAATAGCAATACAATCATAGCAGGGGACTTCAACACCCCACTGACATCAATGGATAAATTATCTAGATAAACAATTAACAAGGAAACACAGACTCTAAATGAAGCACTAGATCAAACGGATTTAATAAATATCTACAGAAAATTACACTCCCAAATTGCAGAATTCACATTCTTCTCAGGTGCACATGGGACATTCTCAAAGATAGACCACAAGTTAGGGCAGAAACTAAGTCTCTACAAGTTCAAGAAGATTGAAATCATATTAAGCATCTTCTCAGATCACAATGGCATGAAACTAGAAATCAATTGCAACCAAAACATGCAAAGACATTTGAACACATGGAGGCTAAAAAACTTCCTGGAATCCAGTGAAAATGAACACACAAAAACACAAAACCTATGGGATACAGGAAAAGCATTTCTGAGAGGGAAGTTCACAGCACTACAAAGCTACCACAAGAAGCAAGAAAAAGAGTAGAATATTTAACCTCACAACTTAAAGAACTAGAAAGCAAACAAAAAGAAAACCACACAGCAAGTAGATAGAAGGAAATAGTAAAGATCAGAACAGAAATAAATGACATAACTCCAAAAAAAACCCCAAAACAAAACAAAAAAACCACCACCAACAACAAAAAACAATTCAAAGGATCAATGAAACAAAGAGCTGGTTGTTCAAAAAAATAAACAAGATTGATGGACCCTTAATTAGACTCACCAAGAAACAGAGAGAGAGAACCCAACTACACAAAATAATAAATGAAAGAGGAGATGTACAACTGATACCAGAAAAATACAGAAGATCGTTAACAAATACTATGAACAATTATATGGCAATAAATTTGACAATCTAAGCAAAATGGACAAATTTCTAGAAACATATAATCTCCTAAAACTGGACCAGGAAGAGATTGAAAACTTGAACAGACCAATAACAAAAGAAGAAATTGAAGATGTAATCAAGACTATCCCAGCAAACAAAGCCCAGGCCTGGATGGATTCAAGGGGGAGTTTCTCCGAACATTCAAAAAAACAAAAAAACAAAAAACTAATAACACCCATTCTCCTCAAACTATTTCAAAAAATTCAATAAGAAGGAAGACTTCCGAACTCGTTTTATGAGGCCAGCATAATTCTAATTCCAAAACCAGAAAAAGACATTACAAAGAAAGAAAACTACAGGCCAATATCCCTGATGAACATAGATGCCTAAATCCCGAACAAAATACTAGCAAATCAGATCCAGCAACACATCAAAAAAAGTATCCACCATGACGAAGTGGAATTCATTCCAGGGATGCAAGGCTAGTGCAATATTCACAAATCCATAAATGTGATACACCACATAAATAAAATGAAGAATGAAAACCACATGATCATATCAATAGATGCCGAAAAAGCCTTCGACTAAATCCAGCACCAATTTATGATTAAAATGCTCAGCAATGTGGAAATAGAGGGATCATGTCTGGAAATAATAAAGTCCATATATGAATGACCTACAGCCAACATCATACTCAATGGGCAAAAATTAATAGCATTTCCCGTAAGAACAGGAACAAGACAAGGATGTTCACTTTCGCCACACTTATTTAACATGGTACTAGAAGTCTTAGCTACAGCAATCCGACAGGAAGTGCAAATAAAGGGATCCAAATTGGAAAGGAGGAAGTAAAACTGTCATTATTCACAGATGACATGATACTACATATAGAAAACCCTAAAGATTCCATCAAAAATTTACTAGACTTAATAAATGAATTTTGCAAAGAAGCAGTATACAAAATTAACGTAAAAAAATTCACGGCATTCTTACACACAAATGATGAACTCACAGAAAGAGAAACTAAGAAAACAATCCCATTTTCCATTGTGGCAAAAAAAAAAAAAAATTAAGATACCTAAGAATAAACTTAACCAAAGAAATAAAGGACCTATTCGCAGCAAACTACAGGTCATTGAAAAAAGAAATAGAGGAGGATATAAAAAAGTGGAAGCACATACCTTGTTCACGAACTGGAATAATTAACATCATTAAAATGTCCATACTACCCAAAGTAATCTATTGGTTTAATGCAATCCCCATCAAAATACCAATGACTTACTTTACAGAACTAGAACAAATACTTCAAAAGTTCATATGGAACCAAAAAGACCTCAAATAGCCACAGCAATCTTGAAAACAAAGAACAAAGTAGGAGGGATCACATTACCAGATTTCAGGTTATACTACAAAGCCACTGTAGTCAAAACAGCCTGGTATTGGCACAAGAACAGGCATATAGACTAGTGGAACAGCACAGAGAACCCAGAAACAGACCCAAGGCAATATGCTCAATTCATATTTGATAAAGATGGTAAGAGCATACAGTGGAGTAAATACAACCTCTTTAATAAATGGTGTTGAAAAATTGGACAGCTACATACAAAAAAAAAAAAAGAAAGAAAGAAACTAGATCATCAACTTACACCATACACAAGAATACACTCACAATGGATCAAAGAGTGAAATGTGACTCATGAATACATAAAAATCCTAGAAGAAACTGTAGGCAACAAAATTTCAGACATCATATGCAGCAGAATTATTACTCATACATCACTTAAGGCAATAGAAACAAACAAAAAAATAAACACATGGCACTACTTTAAACTCAGAAGCTTCTGCACAGCAAAAGATACAATCATAAAAATGGAAAGGCCAATTTTATATCAAATAAGGGATTAATTTCTAATATATAGAGAGTGCTCATACAACTCAACAAAAGGAAGACAAAGAACCCAATTAAAAAATGGGCAGAGGAACTAAATAGAAAACCTTCCAAACAGGTCATACAAATGGATAAGAGACAAATGAAGAAATGCTCAACATCACTAATCATCAGAGAGATGCACATTAAAACAACAATGAGGTATCACCTCACACCTGTCAGAATGGCTGCCATCAACAAATCATCAAACAACAAGTGTTGGCGAGGGTGTGGAGAAAAGAAAAACAAAATAGCCTAGCATCACACCAGCTTGTAAATAATATTGAGATCTAGCTGTGAATGTCAAATCAGTTCTGGATGTCAGAAGCTGCTTTTTTCTTTCTCACTCATTATGGTATGGGCCTGAAAAAAAATGGTGGCAACTTGGTACACATAATTTAATTGTGACATAAGAGAATGAGGAAGAAGGTGGTTCCTGACATTAAGCCATAAGGACAAATAGCTTGTGCATATTATTAGGTGTTTCTGGAATTCTTTAATAAAAACCAGGGAAGTAACTGAAAGCCCTACATTCCTGTTAATTTATCTGTAAGTAAAGCTGACAAGAAGCAAGAAGCATCCTGCTATGGACTGAATTGTTTCTCCTCCACTCCAAAATTCATATGTAAAAGCCCTAACACCCTATATGATGGTATTTGGAGATGGGGCCTTTGGGAGGTAAAGAGGGTCATATGAGGTCAATTTGCAGAACTCTAATGATAGAACAGGGGTGCTTATAAGACAAGAGCTTGAAAGCTTCTCCCCATGCACTCACAAGGAAGATGCCAGGTGAGCACACAGTGTGATGTTGGCCATCCATATACCTGAAAGAGTGATCTCACCAGAATCAGACCATGAAGGCACCCTGACTTCCAACCTCCAGAACTGTGAGAAAATCAATTTTTGTTGTTTAATCACCCATCCTATGGTATTTTGTGATATCACCTTGAGCAGACTAAGATACACCCATAGGTATTAAGTCAAATAAGAAAGGAACTCTGTATTGTCCCGGTGAGTGAGCCACCAGGTCCAAGTGGTGGGTTTTGTAGCTTTAACTCATTAGAATACAGGTTAAGTGATGAAATAGTAATCAATGTTACACTATAGACCTATTTTTTAAAAAAGGATGCTCTTGAAGGTATCTGAATGGACTCCCCCCTCTCTTCACGGTTCCAGAAATGGATTTAATATTGAACTGCAACAAGCTTAGTGTTTTGCTAGGTTTTACAGCAGTACTCCAGTTGAGCTTGGTGCCTGCAGAACACTATTTTCCTACAAGGTTTCCCTGGGACCAGGAGAGTAATTTTCTCTACTCACATTCATCCTTAATTTCTTTTAAACACAAAATCACTTCAAATGACTGGATTTAAAACATTTCATTTTGCCTTTAAACAAAACAGACTGTCTTTATTTTTTAGTTTCTCAGGCAAAGTGAGTCCTTTGTGTTTCCTGACTTTATATTAACTGGTAATGCTACTCCCAGATATCTAACAATTTAAAGATGGACAAAAGAAATGGGAAACCCTGACATCCTGAAAGGAGGGACCTCAGTGGGTATCTTTAGCTCTTAATCTTTGCAAATTCAAAGTCTTCTAGAACTAGGTGTTGCAGTTGTAGTTTGAAAACCATTTATCATTTTTAGCTAGATTTTGGTTTCTTAGCACCTTCCTTGACCCCTTTTGTCTCAATTGCCTCAAATCTTATCATCTTTTTTACTGAGTTCACCATACGGCAGCCTACCAATGGTGACTGCATACACACAATCTACCCCTCCTGCCTTAACACCTATGCCACAGAGTCATACACATTAGTAAGGAAATGGCCTCATACTTTCCCCTAAATGTAACAAATAGAAACTTGACTCCTTTGCTAGAATAAATTTTTAAACATTTCCAGCTCTTTACCCTTAGCTGCCCTTTCCACAGTCAGGGAAGTTCATGAGTTGTGACAATTATCTTCATAGAATTGCTTGTTTTTAAATTATATATGTGTCATAAATAAATGTAATAGGATCACAGGCTACTACAAAAATATATTTTCTAACAACTATAATGTAGCTCTATGGCCTATAAAATTTGTTGGCATATAGAAGGTGCTTGAAAATGAATGAGCCCATGATTTTATAGTTAAAGAAACTAAGATCCACTGATATATTAAATTTCTTAGTCTGACAAGTTAGCATAGAACCAGTACCCTAAACTCACTCAAAAACGTGTAATGTTCACAGAGTCTGAAACCATTGAAAGAGAAACATAAAATAGGTCTCTTTATGCAGCTTCAGGTTTATTTTTTTTCTTCAGATTTATTGAGGTATAATTGTCAAAGTTGTAATATTTAAAGCATACAATGTGAAGACTTGATATGTGTATATTGTAAAAGGATTTCCACCATCAAGTTATTTAACACATTCATCACCTCACATATTTCTGTATTTTAGTGAGTACTCTGAACAGATTTAAATTATGAAATACAATATTATTAACTATAATTATCAAGGTATACATTATATCCTCAGATATTATTCATATTATAACTGAAAGTTTGTACCCTTTTACCAACCTTTCCCTATTTCCCTGACTCCCACCTGGCAATCCCACTTGGTAACCACCACTAAAATCTGTTCTGTTTTATGTTTTTGTTTGTTTGTTTGTTAAGATTTTACATATAAGTGATAACATGCAGTATTTGTCTTTTTTCTGCCTGGCTTATTTCACATAGCATAATGTCCTCCATGTTCATCCATATTGTTGCAAATGACAGGATTACTTTCTTTTTAAAGGATGAATATATATTTAAAGAATGTATACACACACATGCAAATAATATTTTCCTTATCCATTAATCTTATCAATGGCCACTTAGATTGTTTCCAGATCTTGACTATTGTGAATAATGCTGCAATAAACATGAAAATACAGATATCACTTTGGGGTAATGATTCTGTTGACTTTGGGTATATGCTGAGATGTGGGATTGTTGTATCATATGGTAGTTCTATTTTCGATTTCTGGAGGGACCTCCATACTGTTTTCCATAGTGGCTGAACCAGTTTATATTTTCATCAACAATGTATAAGTGTTTCCTTTTCTTCACATCCTTACATGTTTTCTTTTAGGAGTTAGTTATAGATTAAGTTCCTACATTCAAGTCTTTAAATTATTTTGAGTTGATTTTTGGAGGGTATGGTATAACATAGGGGTCCAGTTTTGTTCCTTTGCATGTAAATATCCAGTTTCTTAACGTTGTTTATTAAAGAGACTACTTTTTTCCTATTGTATATTCTTGGTTCCTGGGTTGAAAATTAATTAACTATATATCCATGGGCTTAGATCAGGGCTTTCTATTCTGTTCCATTAATCTATGTGTGGCTATCTATGACAATACCATACTGGTTTTGATTACTATAGCTTTGTAATATAATTTGAAATAAGAAAGTGTGATGCTTCTAGTTTTATTCTTTTTTCTCAAGATTGCTCTGGCTCCTTGGGTGTCTTTTGTGATTCCATACAAATATATTTTTATTTCTGAAAAACAAGCATTGGAAGTTGATAAGAATTGCATGGAATCTGTAATTTATTTAGATAGTGTAGACATTTTAACAACACGGTCATGTGCTTCATAATGATGTTTTGGTCAATGATGCACTGCATATATATGATGGTGGTCCCATAAGTTTATAATAGAGCTGAAAAATTCCTACAGCTTAATGATATTATAGCTATTGTAATGTCATAGCACACATGTTACAAAAATCAACAAGGCTGTGGTTGAGATGGCAAACAACTAAATCTGGGTGTGGATGAAGGTAACATTGAGGAACTCCAAAGATGGTTCTTGAGGAATTGACTAGTGAGGGTTTGTAGGAACTGGAACAAGAATGCATGACTGAAAAAGAGGCATGAGATAAATAAACTACAGAAAAAGAAGAAATATTTCAAAAAAATTCACTGTAAAGAGTTTAGAAGAAGTTTCTGCAGACTTCAATAAGCTTCTTAAAAAGTTTGAAAACATGAATGCCAATACCGAAAGGTTTGCATAAATAGGAAAATGAGTTTGTGGTATTTTACTACTTACAAACAAATCTATGATGAAAAAAAAAATTAAACAAAGTACATTGAACATATTTCTTAAAAAAGTGGCACCTCCTCAGAAAGAGTCTTGGGCAGATGCAGGAGGTTTGCCAGAGAAGGCATTGCTATCATAGGGGATGATAGCTTTATGTGTATTATTGCCCTGTAGACCTGCCAGTGGGACAAGATGTAGAAGTGGAAAACAGTGATGATAAACCTGACCTTGTGTAGGCTTAGGATAACGTGTGTGTTTGCATCTTAGTTTTTAACAAAAAACGTTTAAAAATTATAAAAGTAAAAAAGCTTATAACAATATAAAGAAAGAAAATATTTTTGTATAGCTGTGCAATGTGTTTGTGAATAAAGCTAAATGTTATTACAAAACAGTCAAAATTTTAAATATTAAAAGTTTATAATGTAAAATATTACAGTAAGCTAAGGTTATATCAAAAAACAAAAATTTTATTTTACACATTTAGTATACAGTGTCTATAAAGTCTATAGTAATGTACAGTAATGTCTAATGCCTTCACATTCACTCACCACTCACTCAGTGAGTCACCCAGAGCAACTTCCAGTCCTGCAAGCTCAATTCATGGTCAGTGCTCTATACAGATGTACCATTTGTTATCCTTTATACTACCATAATTTTACTGTACCATTTCCATGTTTACATATGCAAATACTTACCACTGTGTTACAATTGCTTATAGTATTTAGTACAGCAACATTCTGTACAGGTTTGTACCCTCGGGGTAATAGGCTATACCATATAGTGTAAGTGTGTTATAGGCTATAACATCTAGTTTTTTGTAAGTACCCTTTATGATGTTTGCACAATGACAAAATTGACTAATTATGTATTTCTCAGAACATATCTCTGTCATTAAGAAATGCATGACTATATTATGTGTCTATTAACAAATCATTGTAGTTATCAATATTTTAATAATTCTTTTAACTTTTATACTACTTATAAGTGATTTACATACCATTACTATTTTAGAGTATTCTGAATTTAGCTATATATTTACCTTTACCAGTGAATTTAATATTTTCATGTTACTAGTTAGTGTTCTTTGGTTTCATCCTTGAGAACTAAGAACTTATTGTAACATTTCTTTGTAAGGCTGTTGTAGTGGTGATGAATTTCTTCAGCTTTTGTTTGTCTAGGAAACTCTGAAGGACAACACTGCCAGGTAGAATACCTTGACTGGCAGTTTTTTTTTGTTGTTGTTGTTGTTGTTGTTTTTCCTTTCCGCACTGACTATATCCTCTTATTCCCTTCTGACCTTCAAGGTTTCTGTTGAAAAAATCCACTGATAATTTTTTTATGGGGGTTCACCGGTATGTAAAAAGTTTGTTTTCTTTTGCTGATTTTATGATTCTCTGTTTTTAACTTTTGATAATTTAATTATATTAAGTCTGGGCATGAGTCTCTAAATTCTTTTTTGGTACTGTCTGGATCAGGATGTCTGTTTCTTTCCCAAGGTTAAGAAAGTTTCAGTCATTATTTCTTTGAATAAAGTTTCTGCCCCCTTTTCTCTCTTTGCTTTCTGGGTTCCCAGTAGTGCATATATTGGGTGGTTTGATGTTGTTCTCTAAACTATCTTTATTATTTAAAATTATTTTTTCTCTTCAGATTGGAGGAATTCCACTTCCCTGTTTTCAAGTTCCCCAGTTCTTTCTTCTGCTTGATCTAGTCTGTGGTTGAACCCTCCTAATAAAATTTTTAGTTCAGTTATTGTATTGTTCAGCTATATAATTTATTTGATACTTTTTAAAATTTTTCTAACTTTTCATTGAAATCCTTACATGGTTCATGCATTTCTCTCCTAACTTCAGTGAGCATCATTATGGCTGATATTTTGAACTATTTTCTGGGCAATTCACTTATCTTTGTTTCATTAAGATTAGTTTCTGAATAATTATTTTATTTTATTTAAAACATATTCCATTTATTTATTCTTTATTCTCCTTGACTCTCTGCATTGGTTTCTGTGAATGAGATAAAGGAGTCACCTCTCCCAGTCTTGACAGACTGGTGTCATGTAGGTGATGAACCATGTCAAGCAGTCTACTTCAAGCTTCTGGTTGCCTATCAACCCTTTATGTTTGTCTAAGCCATTGTCTTTGTGCTTAGTGACTCTCAGTGTTTGAGCACATGTTAAGATCCAACAGTGTAATAAAAAGAATGATTACTATAAGCAATAGATGAAGGCCATTTCAATTTTTGTATTTTCTGTCATTTGATGTGTAGAGTCACTCAACTATTTTCTGGATTTGTATTAGAAGGATTTTTTCTATATGTAGCTGTATATTTGGTGCATCTATGAGGGAAGAAAAATTCAGGAGCCTCCTAATTTGGCATCTTCATCCAAAGTCTTATGTTCTTAATTACTGTTTCCAACTGTGCTCTTAGTCCCTCCTCTTTTTGTGAGGAGTTTAATATCTTAATTCCATAGTTTTCCAGCTACTTGCAGTTATGAACACAGTTTTATTCAAGTTTTTATGACTCAGTACTGTTATTTTACAGTCAATGTCATATTAAATCAAAAGCCTTTATCTTCTCTCCAGACATAACCTAAATTTATGTCTCTAGCAGCTTACATGGAGGAAAATCTCAAGGCATGATGATCGATTTGGAGTATAAAGTCTGCTCTTTTAACCATTTTCACTCCATCTCTTTTGCAGCATAGTATAAAGAAAAGAGTTTAAATCCCCAGTGTGCCATTGCATTATGGTTCAGGTGAGGTTGTTCTCCTTTCATAGCTTAGTTGCAATTACTGCTCTGGACTCTGGAGAAAAGGTAGCTCTCATAGGCCACACTGATGAGAGCTCTCCTTTACACTGCTACCATAATAATTGGTTAGCTACTTGTCTGACATTCTGCTGAAGTTCAGGATTCTGCCACATGCAATGATAGTCCCCAACAGTGTTGTAGTATTTAATCTCTACAGTGGCTACAAAATCTGGAGCCATGGAGAAGAGGAGGACCTCTAATCACAAACATAACAATATGCCCAAAGAAGACTTTACCATTTTAAATCATTCTTATTTGGACTTATCAGAGAAGATAATGTGTAATTCTCCCCAGTGGTAAATCTCAGCAAGCCATACAGGGATGGAGCAGCCTCTAGCATCTAGTGGGGATATGGACTCTAAAATGAGACCATGAAGTACATAGCACCTGTTTTCATTGTCTGAAATTTCAATACTGTTCATTAACATTAATCCACTATACTCTCAATAATTTCAATGTTGTATTATGTACCTTGAATATATCTATTTATTTATGCATATCGTATATATATAATGTACATGTATGTAATGCACACAAAATAATGCATATATGTTTATATATTTATTTGTTATAGTATTGTGTATATAATATATATGTATATGCATACATATATACACATATATTCACACAATAATACATACACACATGCATTATATACGTGTGTGTGTATTTATGTATTTATGCATTCAGTGAGTTGGGTGTGGGAACAGGAAAACCATAACATTTTCCTGGGTTGCGTGCATTATGTGGCTCTCTTTTCTCCAGTTTCCTCTATTTATATAGTGTGGTTTTAATTTTCTTTGACTAAGCGTGTTCTGAGATGAATATTGATCAAAAGAAAATGTGAGATGAAATCTTGTTTTTAATAAGAAAAGAATTAGAGAGTATTAAAAGAGCCTTGATGAGGAAGCGAAAGGTGATAAATGGTGGCAACGAAGGAAAAATAAGCAGAGACAGCCCTGAGTGGAATGAATATGAATGAGCCAATAGATAGAGGGGCTGGCTATACTAGGACACGTGTTGATAAATCTTCTGTACCACATCTTAGAAGATGTGGAGGTCAAAGAAATATTGTTATTTAATTCCAATATTATCTCATATCTCACAATAATGACAAAAACTAAGAGTGTAATAAACAGGTGAAAGAAAAGAGGTGAACCAAAGAAGACTTTTATACATTGCTGGCACGAGGATAAATTGATACAACTTTTTTGGAAAACAACATGGCATAATCTCACAAAGCTGAATATGTGCACATCTTATACTTAAACAACCCCACTTGTAAGTACATGTAACTAAGAAACATTCAAAATCATGTTCCAGAATATGTGCAAGATTCTTCATGGCAGTAATCTTTGTAAAGGTAAGAAACACACAAAAATCCCCAAACTAATCAGAACAATCCTGTTTTCCACTGACAGGAAAAATAATAAAATATATTGTGGTATATTAACAAAAAAAAAACAACTATAATTCATCAATAAAAAATAAGTGAGGTAAATTATGACAGAGGCTAAGTAGCTGGTCAACGCACCTATTTCTTTCTTCTTCCTGGTCATATATCTAGACTTTATTTTTTAGTCCCCCTTTTGTTCTTGCATGATCATGTGTGTCAGTTGGGATCCTCTGAGAAACCAATATAAAGATGGAAATAGAAGTACAAATGTTATATTGAGAATGAACTCTGTGTAAAATAATGGGCAGAGGGAGCAAGAGCAGGCAGGGAGAGCCTTAAAACCATTATGCAGATCTGACCCATGTGAAAAGAGAGGGGAAAGAAGGATGGGCAGGTAAAGAAAACTTCAGACAGCAGTGCAGCTTCGGGAAAGTTTTGGCCAACCCGATGTTCAGTTTCAGCACAAAGATTGGCCATCAATAAATTCTGCACCAAACAGAAATGTCCAGGTCCACTTGCAATGCTCAGTCATTGTCTGGCAACTGCCTGGTAAAAGTCTGGCCTTAATTTTGATCATGTGATAGATTCTAAAGGTGCAGCAACTGGAGGCAATCAGCTTACTGCACTCCTTCCAGGAGCTTCTGTGTTGGAGGAAATCTAAGAAGCACAGCTCCATGGCTGCCACACCATGTAACTGAGTTTCTACAAATGCAATGCAAGAGGAAACAATGTATGTCACTTCTGAACTGAATCCATAGAAATATCTTACATAGATTTTCTACGCTTTTCCTCCTCTGCAGCTTGGGGGAAGATAAATGTGGCAACTTGAGAAACCACATATTGAAGACATAGAGAATAAGAGCAAGAAATTTCAAATTCCTGGTATTGGAAGATGGTGGCTGGCAGGACTGGAGGGAGGGTGAGGTGTGAGAGAGTGACCAAGTGTGTGAGAGTGTGTGAGTGGACGCGAAGATGGACTACCAAACCCAAGCAGTGCAAAGATGCAGAGCTGAAGGTTCTTGTGCTGTGGACAGGAGCAGCGAGCTACCACAGTAAGTGGCACTTCAGGGTGCTTCTCCCTGTGCCCCTAGGAAGTCCCATCATTTTGGAAGATCCCAGGTCTTTCCTGGGAGGAAGCAGTGGGAGCAGCTAGGGCCTGGCAAACTGAGCCCACCAGTGCACCTGGCACCATTGGACAAGTGCACACTCTGTGTCAACACAAACCAGTGAACAGTAGTGGAGCTCCCAAGGTGCTGGTTGTGGAAGCCCCAGAGAGCCCAGAGCCCAGCACCATCCCCCATAGTAGCAACCTGATCAGAGTCTAGATATACCCCAGCAACAGAGGCTGAGGAGCAGACATTCATCCCCATGCAACAGAAGCATAGACCAGCAGCTGAGACCCATCCCCCAAAACAACAATAAAAGCTGAGCAGGACTTGAACCCCACTGGGCAGCAGCACTCCCCAGCTTCCAGCAGCAGGACCTGGGGCTCCACACAGGCCTGTGCTGTCCAGTAGCTCACAAGAGCAATGCGAAGCTGGAGCTCAAGGGAGACTGGTGCGATCCAGCTGCCCACCTGTGGGACCAGCAGGGTGTGAGGGAACAAGAGAGGCCTGTGCTACCCAGGAGAGACTATGCAATCCAGTTACCCTCAGGACCTGTGGGGTTCTGAAGCACCAGAGAGGCCTGTATGACTCAGCAGAGACTGCTATCTAGTTACCACCAGGATCTGTGGGGTGCTGAAACAACAGAGAGGCCTGTGTGACCCAGCAGGGACTGTGCCATCCAGTTACCCTCAGGACCTGTGGGGTGCAGGGGCACCAGGAAAGCCTGTGCTACACAACTGCACACAAGTTAGGCACAGAGGAAGTAAAAAACGGATGTGGAGTGAATAGAAGCTACGCAGAAGATCTCCCAGGACCAAAGGTAATTACAACTAAAATGAAGACATATCTTCCAAAAAAAAAAAAAAAAGGAAGAGAAAAGCAGCAGGACAGGACCATATAACCAGGGACACTGGTAGGATCTGTGGAGGCACCAGAGGGTGGTGGGCTGGGAGCCCATGGACAGCAGCAGTCTTAGCTGTGAGCAGCGCCCTTTGGGAATAAAGACCAAGCCCACTCCACAGTGCAGAGAGCCAGGAAACAGTGATAAAATAGCCACAGGAACTAACCTGTGGGTTATGACAGTGGGAGGGCAGACTGGGCTGGAACACTGTGGGGACACCGGGGATATGGAGGAGGGAACTCAGAAATTTTGCTGAGTTGTGGACACAAAAACATGGTGGCCAATGTGCTCTTACCCAGAGTTGTGGGGAAAAGCAACAGTCCCCTCTTGGAGAATCATCCTTTCCAGGTGAGGTAAGGAAATGCCAATTAAGGCTTATTAACAATAAGCATCTATCCCACCAGTTGGAAATCCTCTTATGCAGAACACCAGGGTTATATTCCAAAGCACTGAATAACTGAGACTACTAGCCACCAGGAATAAGCTAGAGGATAACTGACCTTTCCTGGGCTTCCAGATCTACTCAGAAAAGGAAGACTTGAAAGTGGTGTTTAACATGGGCCCAAGGAGGCTCATCCAAACCCAGAAGAGGAAACCACAAACAGCAGAACACCACCAACAACAGGAAAAATTGGGCAGGCTCCAAAACCCACTGAGATAGCCAAAATGGTGAAACAGAGAAACAAATCCCAAATAAAAGAACAAGAGAACTCTATCGAAGATGCGATAAATGAAATGCAGGTAAGCAAATTATCAGAGGTAGAGTTCAGAGCCATGATTTTGAGGAAGCTCAAAAGTGTGAGTAAGGACATCAGCACAATGAGTAAAGATATAGAAACATTGAAAAGCAATGAAGTGGAAATGAAGAATGACATAGCAGAAACTAAGAACACATTGGAAGGACTAACCAGCAGAGTAGAGGAAGCTGGGAACTAGATCAGTGATTTAGAAGACAGGGTAGAAAAAAAATTAACCAATCAGAAAACCAAAAAGAAAAAACAATTAAAAAACAGACAGCTTTAGAGAACTGTGGGACAACTGAAAATGTAATAATATTTGCATCATAGGAGTCCTGGAAGAGGAAGAAAATGGGTAAGGATTAGAGAATATATTTGAAGAAATAGTGACAGAAAACTTTCCTAACATGGTGAAGGAAGAAGGCATTCAATTTCAAGAAACACAAAGAGCCCCAAGTAAGAAGAACCCAAGCAGGTCCACATCAAGACACATAGTAATTAAAATGCAAAAATTAAAAAAAAGAGAATCCTACAAGCAGCAAGAGATAAGCAACAGGTAACCTACAAAGGAAAAGCCATAAGCCTCTTAGCTGACTACTCAACAGAAACACTACAGGCCAGAAGGGAGTGGCATGAAGTAATCAAGGTCATGAAAAACAAGGATCTGAATCCAAGACTACCCTATTCAGAAAGACTATTATTCAAAACTAAAGGTCAAATACAGTGTTTTCCAGACAAAAAAAGGCTAAGGGAATATATATTAACACCAAACCACCACTGCAATATATGCCAAAAGGACTGCTGCAATTAGTAGATGAAATACGAAGAAAAATAGAACCACACTAATCAAAAACGGCAATAAATAAGTACATATCAATTATCTTAAATGTGAATGGTTTCAATGCTCTAATAAAAAGACACAGAGTAGCTGACTAGATAATAAAGTATGACTCATAAATATGTTGTCTACAAGAACAACAACTCACAACAAAAGACTCACATAGGTTGAAAGTGAGGGATGGAAAAAAAAGTTCAAGCAAATGGAAAGCAAAAAAAAAGTTGGGGTAGCAATACTCATATCTGATATAGTAGATTTCAAAATGAAGGAAATAACTAGAGACAAAAAAGGCCACTACATAATATTGAAAGAATCTATCCAACAGAAAGGTATAACCTTGATAAACATATATGCACCCAATATAGGAGCACCAACATGCATTAAAAATCTTCCCAAGGACATCAAAGGAAAAACTGAAAGCAAAACAATCATAATAGGGGACTTCGACACACCGCTGACATCACTGGATAGATCCTCTAGACAAAAAATTAACAAGGAAACACAGATTCTAAATGAAGCACTAGATCAAATGGATTTAATACATATCTACAGAGAATTACACCACAAAACTACAGAATTCACATTCTTCTCAAGTGCACATGAGACATTCTCAAAGATAGACCACATGATAGGACACAAACTAAATCTCTACAAGTTCAAGAAGATTGAAATCATATCAAGCAACTTCTCAGATCACAATGGCATGAAACTAGAAATCAATTGCAACAAGAACATGCCAAGACATTTGAGCACATGGAGGCTAAATAGCATATTATTAAACAATGAATGGGTTACCAAGGAAATCAAGGAAGAAAATAAAAACTTCCTGGATACCAATGAAAATGAAAACACAACAACACAAAATCTATGGGATGCAGCAAAAGCAGTTCTGAGAGGGAAATTCCTAGCACTACAGGCCTACCTCAAAAAAACAAGAAAAATCTCTAATTGACTGTCTAACCTCACAACTTAAAGAATTAGAAAGCAAACAGAAAAAGAAAAAAAAAAAAAAAACAGAGCAAGTAGAAGGAAGGAAATAGTAAAGATCAGAGCAGAAATAAAAGACATTTAGGGATTCCAAAATGCCAGTGGGCTGAATGGAAGCTACACGGATTGTCTCCCAGGACCAAACTGGAATTACAACTAAAACACAGACAAATTGATGGGAAAAAGCAACAGAAAAGCAACTTGGAGGGTCATGTAAACAGGGACACTGACTCGATCTTGGTAGGATTGCAAAGGCACAAGACGGAGGCTTGGAGCCCATAGTCGGCAGCTCAGCAAAATCCTTAGCAGAGAGCAGTGCCCTCGGGTTAAACTCCCAAGCAGCTCCACAGTGCAGAGTGGGACAGAGGCTAAAATAGCCACAGCCACTCACCTTAGGCTCCAGCAGATGGAGGGCAGACTGGACAGGAATTGTGTGGGGACACTCAGGATTTGGAGGACAATCGGAGCTTTTGCTGAGTTCCAGCCACACAGGACTGTGGTCATCTTGCTCCTTCTCAAAGCTCTGGGGAGAGGCAGCAGTCCCTCACTAGAAGATACAACCCCACCCTGTGGGCCAGTGAAATACTAATTGAGGCTCACTAACAACCAGCATCTGCCCCACCTTCAGGAAATCCCCTTATGCTGAGCACCTGAGGGAGTTTTTCAATCAACTGACAACCCAAAACTCTTCAAGTAGCCTGGACTGCTAGCCTCCAGACAAAAATCTAGAGGATAACAGTACCTTTCCTGGGCTAGCAACTCTAACCAGAAAAGTAACACTTGACAGTGGTGTTTATCGTGGGCCATCCCTCGCTCATCTAAACCCAGGAGAGGGAGCCACAAACAGCAGAACACCAATACTCACAGGGAAAACTTGGCAGTCTCCAAGCCCATTGTGATAACCAAAACGGTAAAGCATAGAAACAAAAACCAAATGAAAGAACAAGAGACCTCCACCGAAGATGATATCAATGTGGAGCAGTTAGACAAGTTAACAGAGCTAGAATTCAGAGTCATGATCTTGAGGAAGCTCAACAACATGAGTAAGGACATAGAGATGCTGAAAATGAACCAACTGGAAATTTAAAAACAACCGAGAAGACATCAAGAGTGACATGTCAGAAATACAGAACACATTGGAAGGTCTAAATAGCAGAGTAGAAGAAGCGGAGGAACATATCAGTGAATTAGAAGACAGGGTAGAAAAAATCAACCAATCAGAAAATGAAAAGAAAAAAATGATGAAAAAACAGGAATACAGCTTAAAAGAACTGTGGGACAAATGGAAACGTAAAAATATTCGCATAATAGGAGTACCCGAAGAAGAAGTAAATGAGCAAGAGTTACAGAATATATTCAAAGAAATAGTGACAGAAAACTTCCCTAATTTGGTGAAGGAAGAAGGCATTCAAATTCAAGGAGCACAGAGGGCCCTAAGTAAGAGGAACCCAAACAGGTCCACACCAAGACACATAGTAATTAAAATGCCAAAAATTAAAGACAAAGAGAAAATCCTAAAAGCAGCAAGAGATAAACAACAGATTACCTACAACGGAAACCACATAAATCTCTCAGCTGACTTTTCACAAGAAATACTACAGGTCAGAAGGGAATGGCGTGAAGAAATCAAGGTCATAAAAAACAAGGATCTGAATCCAACACTACTCTACACAGCAAGGCTGTCATTAAAATAGAAGGACAAATAAAGAGCTTCCCAGACAAAAAAAGGCTAAGGGAATACATTAGCACCAAACCAGCACTACAAGAAATATTAAAAGGACTGCTGTAATTGGTAGAAGAAATAGGAAGAAAAATATAACCAAAGTAATAAAAAATGGCAATAAATAAGTACATATCAATAATCACCTTAAATGTAAATAGACTGAATGGTCTGACAAAAAGACACAGAGTAGCTTATTGGATAAGAAAGCGTGACTCATCTATATGTTGTTTACAAGAGACCCACCTCGCAAAAAAAGATTCATTAGGTTGAAAGTGAAGGGATGAAAAAAAATCTTCCAAGCAAATGGAAAGCAAGAAAAAGACTGGGGTAGCAATATTCATATCTCATAAGATAGATTTAAAAATGAAGGCCATAACTAGAGACAAAGAAGGCCACTACATAATATTGAAACCTTCTATCCAACAAGAAGATATAACCCTGATAAATATATATGCACCCAATATAGGAGCACCAAAATATATTTAAAACTTTCTAGAGGACTTCCAAGGAGAAATCGACAGGAATACAATCAGAGCAGGGGAATTCAACAGCCTGTTGACACCACTGGATAGATCCTCTAGACAAAAAATTAGCAAGGAAACAGAGACTCTAAATGTCTCACTAGACCAAATGGATTTAATCGATATCTACAGAGAATTACATCCCAAAACTACAGAATTCACATTCTTCTCAAGTGCACATGGGACATTCTCAAAGATAGACCACATGATAGGACACAAACTAAATCTCTAGAAGTTCAAGATCAAAATCATATCAAGAATCTTCTCAGATCACAATGGCATAAAAGTAGAAATCAATTGCAACAAAAATATGCAAAGACATTTGAACACATGGAGGCTAAATAGCAGGTTATTAAACTACAAATGGGTTACCAAGGAAATCAAGGAAGAAATTAAAAACTTCTTGGAAGCCAATGAAAATGAACACACAACAACACAAAATCCATGGGATGCAGCAAAAGCAGTTCTGAGAGGGCAGTTCCTAGCACTATAGGCCTACCTTAGGAAACGAAAAAAAAATTCTAATTGACTGTCTAACCTCACAACTTAAAGAATTAGAAAGCAAACAAAAAGAAAACCACAGAGTAAGTAGAAGGAAGGAAATAGTAAAGATAGGAGGAGAAATAAATGACATAGAGCCCAAAGGAACAATTCAAAGGATCAATGAAACAAAGAGCCGGTTTTTCAAAAAGATAAACAAGATTGATGGACCCTTAACTAGACACAGAAAGAACCAAAGAGAGAGAACTCAAATGCACAAAATCAGAAATGAAAGAGGAGAAGTAACGACGGATACCATAGAAATACAGAAGATCGTTAATAACTACTATGAACAATTATATGGCAACAAATTCAACAATCTAAGCAAAATGGACAAAATTCTAGAAACAGAGTCTCCCAAAGCTAGACCAGGAAGAGATAGATAATTTGAACAGACCAATAATAATTAAGGAAATTGAAGAGGTAATCAAGACTCTCCCAAAAAACATAATCCAGGCCCAGATGGCTTCACGGGGGAGCTTTACCGAACATTCAAAAAAGAACTAACACCCATTCTCCTCAAACTATTTCAAAAAATTCAAGAAGAAGGAAGACTTCCAAACTCGTTCTATGAGGCAAGCATAATTCTAATTCCAAAACTATAAAAAGACACTGCAAAGAAAGAAAACTACAGGCCAATATCCGTGATGAGCATAGATGCCAAAATCCTTAAAAAAAGGCTAACAAATCAGATCCAGCAATACATTAAAAAAATTATTCACCATAACCAAGTGGGATTAATTCTAGGGATGCAAGGCTGGTACAATATTCGCAAATCAATAAATATGATACACCACATAAACAAAATGAAGAATAAAAAACACATGATCATATCAATAGATGCTGAAAAAGCATTCGACAAAATCCAGCATCCATTTCTGATAAAAACGTGCAGCAAAGTGGTAATAGAGGAATCATATCTCGACATAATAAAGGGCATATATGAAAGACCTACAGCCAACATCATACACAATGGGCAGAAACTAAAAACCTTTCCCTTAAGAACGGGAACAAGACAGGGATGTCCATTTTTGCCAGTCTTATTCAACATAGTACTAGAAGTTGTAGCCACAGCAATCAGACATTAAAAAAAAATAAAAGGGATCCAAATTGGAAAGAAAGAAGTGAAGCTGTCATAATTTGTAGATGACATGATATTATACATAGAAAATCATAAAGACTCCATCAAAAATCTACTAGACTTAATAAATGCATTTGGCAAAGTATCAGGATATAAAAAAAATATCAAGAAATTGATGGCATTTGTATACACCGATGATTAACTCACAGAAAGAGAAACTGAAAAAACATACCCTTTAACCATCGTGGCAAAAAAAATTAAGATATCTAGGAATAAAATTAACCAAAGAAGTTAAGGACCTATTTGCAGAAAACTACAGACATTGAAAAAAGAAATAGAGGAAGATATAAAAAGTGAAAGCACATAACTTGTTCATGGATTGGAAGAATTAACATCATTAAAATTTTCATACTACCCAAAGCATTCTACAGATTCAATGCAATCCCCATCAAAATACCAATGACATATTTCACAGAACTAGAACAAATACTTCAAAAGTTCATATGGAACCAAAAATGTCCCCAAATAGCCACAGGAATCTTGAAAAAGAAGAATAAAGTTGCACGGATCACATTACCAGATTTCAGGTTATACAACAAAGTCACTGTAATCAAAGCAGCCTGGTAATAGCACAAGAACAGGCATATAGACTAGTGGAACAGAACAGAGAACCCAGAAATGGACCCAAGGCAATATGCTCAATTAATATTTGACAAAGTTTGCAAGAGCATACAGTGGGGTAAAGACAGCCTCTTTGATAAATCGTGTTGGAAAAATTGAACAGCTACATGCAAAAAAATAAAACTAGACCACCAACTTACACCATACACAAAGGTAAACTCAAAATGGATAAAAGACTTAAATGTAACTCATGAATCCATAAAAATCCTAGAAGAAAATGTAGGCAACAAAATAAAGACATCATACGCAGCAAAATTTTCACTGATATATCACCTAAGGCAACAGAAACAAAGGAGAAAATGAACACATGGGACTACATCAAACTCAAAAGATTCTGCACAGCAAAAGATGCAATCATCAAAATGGAAAGGCAACCCACTGTATGGGAGAGCATAATTGCCAATAATATATCAGATAAGGGGTTAATTTCCAAAATATATAGAGTGCTCATACAACTCAACAAAAGGAAGAGAAAGCACCCAATTAAAAAATGGGCAGAGGAACTAAATAGACACCTCTCCAACGAGGACATACAAATGGCTAAGAGACATATGAAGAAATGTTTAGCATCACTAATCATCAGAGAGATGCAAATTAAAACAACAATGAGGTATCACCTCACACCTATCAGAATGGTCACCATGAACAAATCATCAAACAACAAGTGTTGGCGTGGGTGTGGAGAAAAATGACTCTAGTACACTGCTGGTGGGAATGTAGACTGGTTCAGACACTATGGAAAACAATATGGTGTTACCTCAAAAAATTAAAAATTGAACTTCCATTTGACCCAGTGATCCCACTTCTAGAAATATACCCTAAGAAGCCTTAAACACCGATCAGAAAGAATATATGTACTCCCTTGTTTGTAGCAGCACTATTTACAGTAGTTAAGATCTGGAAACAACCCAAATGTCCATCAGTAGATGAATGGATAACAAAGCTGTGGTACATATACACAATGGAGTACTATGCAGCTGTAAGAAAGAAAGATCTCTTATCATTTGAGACGACATGGAGAGACCTGAAAAGTGTCATCCTAAGCAAAACAAGCCAAACAGAGAAAAACATGTATCATATGACCTCACTTATTTGTGGAATATAATGAACATAACAGTCTGAGGAATGGGTAGTCCCAGAGACATGGAGGTGGGGACAGACGCATAATCCCCAGGCAAGGGATGGTGGGGAAGAGATAAACCACAGAACTTATATGCATGTATGCATGAACAATGAATATGGACAACAAAGCTGGGGAGAGGGCAGGGAGTGAGAGGGAGGGGGGAACAGTGGGGTAAACAGGAGAAATATCTTTGACAAAAATAAATTAATTAATTAAATAAAAATAAATAAATAATGGGTAGAGGAACTAAATAGACTCTTTTCCAAACAGGACATACAAATGGCTAAAAGACATATGAAGAAATGCACAACATCACTAATCATCAGAGAGATGCAAATTAAAACAACAATGAGGTATCACCTCACACCTGTCAGAATGGCTGCCATCAACAAATCATCAAACAACAAGTGTTGGAGAGGGTGTGGAGAAAAGGGGACTCTAGTACACTGCTGGTGGGAATGCAGACTGGTGCAGTCACTATGGAAAACAATACGGTGTTACCTCAAAAAATTAAAGTTTGAACTGCCATTTGACCCAGTGATCTCACTTCTGAGAATATACCCTAAGAAGCCTGAAACACGAATCAGAATGAATATATGTACCCCCTTGTTTGTAGCAGCACTATTTACAATAGCTAAGATCTACAAAGAGCCCTAATGTTCATCAGTAGATGAATGGATAACAAAGCTGTGGTACATATATACAATGGAATATTATACAGCTGTAAGAGAGAACGGTCTCTTATCCTTTAAGATGACATGGAGGGACCTGAAAAATGTCATCCTAAGCGAAACAAGCGAAATAGAGAAAGACAAGTATCATATGATCTCACTTATTTGTGGAATATAATGAACATAACAGTCTGAGGCATGGGGTAGTCCCAGAGACATGGAAGTGGGGTACAGACTGACAATCCCCAGAAGAGGTTGTGGTAGGGGAGAGATAAACCAAAGAACTTATATGCATGTGAACATGAACAATGGATATGGACAACAAAACTGGGGAAAGAGCATGGAGGTAGGGGGAGGGCAGAATCAGTGGGGGGAAAAGGAGAAACATCTGTAACATATATAAATAAATTAATAAAAAAGAAAAGAAAAAAAATGGGCAGAGGACATAAATCGACAAGTTTCCAAACAGGACATAGAAATGACCAAGAGACATATGAAAAAATGCTCAACCTCATTCATCATCAGAGATGCAAATTAAAATAACTATGAGGTATCACCTTACACTTGTAAGAATGACTACCATCAACAAATTATCAAACAAGTGTTGGTGAGGATGTGCAGAAAAGGGTACTCTGGTATACTGCTTGTGGAAATCAGACTGGTGCAGCCAATATGGAAAACAACATGGTGTTTCCTCAAAAAATTATAAGTTGAACTGCCATTTGACCCAGTGATCCCAATTTTTCCAATATACCCTAAGAAGCCTGAAACACCAATCAGAAAGAATATGCACCTGTATGTTCATAGCAGTGCTATTTACAATAGTTAAGTTCTAGAAACAGCCCAAGAGTCCATCAGTAGATGAGTGGAGAAAAGAAAACTGGGGTACATTATTTTGAATCTGTTTATAAGAGTGTACGTAATGCAAATAAGTAATTATGAGAATGTTGTTGGGAACCAATAGGTTCAATTAAGATAAAAGAGATTCAAGTATAAAATAAAATAATTTAAAATGTAAAATATAATGTTAAATTTGAGTTTGAAATTATTAATATGAAATCAGTTTATTTTCTTTTTAGTGATATATATCTTAGCTCTGTCTCCTACAAAACATACAAGTTATGAAAATTCATTAGTGAACACAACTACACCCAAATTGTGATCTTTAAGTACCATTTTTCACTAAAAGAATTGAGAGCTCCTTGCATTCCACTTCCAAGTTTGGGTGAAAACATATACAAACATCTTGTGCCAAGAAGGAAGCCATCAAAGACTAAAAAGTAGTGACAAAAGAGACCAGAGTTAACAAGAAGGGACATTTTGAGATTAAATTAAATAATAAATAATGAATATAATTTATAAAAAATACTAAATTACTTAAATATTACAAATTTCTAGCAATATTCAAAAATAAATAACGCAGAAAGAAAAAATTACCATGATTGAACAAAAAAGAAAGAAAACAAGAGCATCAAAATTGGCAAATAGGTAAATAAGCATTTTTTGCCTCGTTTTTTCTCTATGAACCTTTTTTTAGAGTAACCAAGTAGAAAATAACCACTTTGTAATCCTTAATAAAACAACTGATTCTTGAATAAATAGCAGTGGATGAAACCCAGTAGATGAAAGGTTGAGTGAGAAATTGACGATGGAGGGAGCAGGCTGTTGACAACTAAACTCACTGATGAAATGCAGTACCATTGATAGTAAGACAACCAACACTCTGCATCTTCCGGGGTAAAATGCAATATCAAGCACACAGTCTCTACTATGAAAGAGTTTTATCAATAATACTGAAGCTAATCTAATCAAGCTTCTTATACTAACTTCTACTTACCAAACATGTAAGTGATATAAAGGAGCAAGTTAAGTGACACTGTAAGGGAAAATCTTCCAAATCAATAATATGGCCCGTTCCATGGGAACAGGGTCCTGACTTCTGCAATCAGAAAATAGAAGATAAAATGAGAAAGGAAAATGGGAGGAAAAACTCATTTACATTAAAATACATTTTGAATGAAATAAGAGCCTGTGACAATGTGTGGACAATGCTTAGATCCTGTTTCAAATAAACCAGTTGTAAAAGGGCAAGTTAAGACCACCAAAGACATTTAGATATGGACTGTGTATTAGTTGACACCAAAGAATGATTGTTAATTTTGGTAGATGTGATAATGATATTGTGATTTTTTTAAAAAATTATTCATAAGCCTTGCCGGTGTGCCTCAATGATTGTGCATAGACCCATGCACCAAGAGGTTGCCAGTTTGATTCCCAGTCAGGGCACATGCCCAGGTTGTGGGCCCAATCTCCAGTTGGGGGAATGTAGGAGGTGACCAATCGATGTTCTCTCTCATCGATGTTTCTGTCTCTTTTTCTCTCCCTTTCTCTCTCTAAAAATCAATCAATAAAAAAATAAAAATATATTCATAATATTTTGAAATAAAATATTTAGAGGTAAAAATGATATTGTATCTGGAATTTGTGTTAAACTACCTCAGAATAGGCAAAAACAATTAGATAAAGGGAGCATGGCAAAATCTTGGTAACTATTTAATCAAAGTGAGAGGAGTATATAGGGATTTATTATGCTATTATATCTACTTTTATCTGTGAAATTTTCTATTATAGACTTTTAATAAATATTTACTTCCCTATAGGGAAGTAAACAAAAGCAATATTTTCAGGGCTGTGATTATAATATTAAATCAGATGTGGTCCAAAGCAATCACAGAGGTCAAGATTCCTTACTGGTTAAGTATCACATACAAATAAGTTGAAGTGAAATTATATGAAACAGTTATATAAAAAACCATAATATGTATAATAACCTCCTTTTCATAAAATTATTTCTATTTACCCACATATTTATTTGGTTATCTTTTTTTATACACTGAGGTTTTGATTACTTTCTGGTAGCTTAATGTTAATTATGAAAATTTTTGTGTGGGATGTGTGATGATTTTTTTCTAAATTTCTTCTCATAATCTGTATTATAGCCAAAATGTTAGTCATTATTATTTTTTAAATCTCTAGTCATCAGCCGCTGAGATGATATTGTAATATACTAATGAGACACAACCCACAATTTGTAAAACACTGCCTTAGAGGACTTGAAAAGATATTTGATTTCTGAAATGTTAAAGTGAATAATCTAATTGGAAAGATAAACATTTAATTTAGCATGTTCACTATAAGAGACAAGTGGTTTAAGGTAAATGAGTATTCCAGATTAGTGTCACAAAACATCAAAGAAGGGCAAATGTCGCTGTAAACAAGTGGTCAGTAGTAGCTTAGTGGTATAGAAGAGTCAAGGATTATGGGTAACATACACATGAGTATAAAAGATGGAGAATAACATTTCTGGAAGAGTTATGAAGAAAATCTACATGAGCATAGACATGGAGAAATGTAAATGATGTGTATTTGGATAATGATGTAAGCTTGTCTGGTATGAAGTCACACAAGATAACAAAGAAATAATATTTTATTATCACATAATATATTGACATATTTCTAGATTTGTCATTTTCCTTCAAATGCTTAAATTAGAATTTTATTTATTTCCAAAGCCCCCAAAACAGTAACAATGACCTTGTGCTATCTTTTCTGGAATAAATGTATTATCAAAGAAAAGATCATCTTTACATATATAAAGGGCCTTGAGACTTTCTCATTATTGCCTTTCTGGGAAGTTCAGATACATTGCTTTTCTGCAGGCCCATATCTTTCTTAACACAAGGTTTAAAGTGTAAGGTTGGGGGTTTGGTAGATGAACAAAATGTAAACTTTAGGTATGCATTCTTGCAGCCTGGCTAGCTGAGAACAAAGTATACATGACATGAGTTAGAACACCACCCAAGGGAGTGAATTTGTTTGTTCAGAATCCTGGATGAAAACAGCCAGGTGCAGCTGGAACAATAAGAATGTTGGGCTTGGCTGAAAGGTAAACAGAGACACTATGTCTAGGACATAATTACCTAAAACTTAGTGTAACCTAGGGAACTGCTAAGAAAATAAATTGGGCTGCATCCAGAGATCAGGAGCATTTGCTCCCTTGCAATGCTGCCCCTCAGTCCAAACTGTGTCTGCTTGTAGTTCATTGCATTGTGACGACCACCAGCAGACGGAGAGTTGGCAAGTGGTGACCCCAACGTGATTTGAATGCACAGTGACATGATTCGATGTGACCAGTAATGTAACAGTATGTGAAAGAGAATTAGAAAAGGAATTAGCAATCCAGATAAAAAGTAAAAGAATGCAGGTTATCTTGAGTCAGCTGTGCCAGGCTTGGGATAGCTGCCAGCATTCCTAGTGACTGTGAGGGGATTTCCAGTAAAATAGAATGAGTTCAATACTTTCTAAAGATCAGTGACTGTATGTACAAGTCTTAAGGCAGCTGTTGAAAGCAGTGTAATGCTTCATATAAGAGCAGCAATTCTTGCAGCTTTTGTGGGATGTACATCAGCACTGTCCATGGTTCCCTAATGAGGGTATATTTGATTCTGACATGTAGCTCAAAGTGGGAGAAACTTTTAGAGTGCACAAGGATTTGAGGTGTAATCTCTCCACCTCAACCCTTCTCTTATGGCAACTGGTATTTACAGCATTACAGCTGCTAAGAAAATCAGTCCTAGCAGAACAGCAGGTCCAATATCCCTTTTGGAGGAGACTCCAGAATCAGCCACCCCTCCATTGTCATCAAAAGAGGAAGACTTTTCTCCAACTCCTCCATTTTTTGTGGAGGATCCCTGTGTCTGAATGCCTAGCTATGGAGGTCTGTCAGAGAAGCTAGGAAGGCAGGGGATGATGGAGTATTTTCAGCTATTATTCGACTGGATCAACAATCTGTGTATGGATTTTTGCTCTGTCAGGTTTTTAAAGAATTCAGGCAGAGCATAATGGAAAATGGTTTGCAAAGTTTTTTTACTATAGGACTATTGGAGGAAGTAGCTAATAGTTATAGTAGCTTCTTTTGCTTAGGATAATACTTTCCAGGTCCCTCAATGTCATTACAAAGAATAAGAGATCTTTCTTACTTACAGCTGCATAGTACTCCATTGCGCATATGTACCACAGCTTTTATATCCCTTTGTCTACTGATGGACATTTGGGCTGTTTCCAGATATTAGCTATTGTAAATAGTGCTGCTATGAACATGGGGGTACATATATTCTTTCTGATTGGTGTTTCGGGTTTCTTAAGGTATATTCCTAGATGTGGGATCACTGGGTCAAATAACAGTTCAATTTTTAATTTTTTGAGGTAACACCATATTGTTTTTCATAGTAGCTGCATCAGTCTGCATTCCCACCAGCAGTGTAGTAGTGTCCCCTTTTCTCCACACTCTTGGTGACACTTATTGTTTGATTATTTGTTGATGGCGGCCATTCGGACAGGTGTGAGTGATACCTCATTGTTGTTTTAATTTGCATCTCTCCGATGAGTGATGTTGAGCATTATTTCATATGTCTCTTAGCCATTTGTATGTTCTGTTTGGAGAGTTGTGTATTTAGTCCTTCTGCCCATTTTTTTTTTTTTTTTGTATCATCCCCCAAAAACATTTTTCCATTTCTATTCAGGTAGAGTGGGAGGCAGAGAGAGAGAGAAAGAAACATTGACATGAAAGGGACACATAGAGTGGCTGCCACCCACACTACCAACTAGGGCCAGGGACAAACTGCAACCAAGGTACACATCCTTAGTGGGAACCAAATCCGGGTCTTTCTGGACCACAGGCCGACACTCTAACCACTGAGCCAAACCAGGCAGGGCTCTCTGTCCAAATTTTAATTGGGTTCTTTGTCTTTCTTTTGTTGAGTTGTATGAGCACTCTATATTTTGGAAATTAACCCCCTATCTGATGTATTGTTAGAAATTATGCTCTCCCATACAGTGGGTTGTTTTTCCATTTTGGTGGTTGTTTCTTTTGCTGGTCAGAAGCTTTTGAGTTTGATGTAGTCCCATACATTAATTTTATCCTTTATTTCTGTTGCCTTAGGTGATGTATCAGTGAAAATTCTGCTGCGTATGATGTCTGAAATTTTGTTGACTACATTTTCTTCTAGGATTTTTATGAATTCATAAATCACATTTAAGTCTTTTATCCATTTTGAGTTTATTCTTGTGTAGGGTGTAAGTTGATGGTCTAGTTTTATTTATTTTTCATTTTATTTTTTTGCATGGAGCTGTCCAATTTTCCCAACACCATTTATTAAAAAGGCTGTCTTTATTCCACTGTATGTTCTTGCCCCTTTGTCAAATATTGATTGAGCATATTGTCTTGGGTCCATTTCTGGGTTCTCTATTCTATTCCATTGATCTATTGGCCTGTTCTTATGACAGTATCAGGCTGTTTTGATTACAGTGGCTTTGTAGTATAACCTGAAACCTGGTAATGTGATCTCTCCAACTTTGTTTTTTTTTTCAAGATTGCTGTGGCTATTGGGGTCATTTTTGGTTCCATATGAACTTTTGAAGTATTTGTTCTAGTTTTGTGAAGTATGTCATTGGTATTTTGATTGGGATTGCATTAAATCTATAGATTGCTTTGGGTAGTATGGACATTTTAATGATGTTAATTCTTCCAATCCATGAATGAGGTATGTGCTTCCACTTTTTTACATCTTTCTTTATTTTTTTAATGACCTGTAGTTTTCTGCAAATAGGTCCTTTATTTCTTTGGTTAAGTTTATTTGTAGGTATTGTTATTTTTTTGCCACGAGGCTTAATGGGGTTTGTTTTTTTTTAGTTTCTCTTTCTGTGAGTTTATCATTGGTGTATAAGAATGCCATCAATTTCTTGATGTTAATTTTGTATCCTGCTACTTTGCCAAATTCATTTATTAAGTCTAGTAAATGTTTGATGGAGTCTTTGGGGTTTTCTATGTATAGTATCATGTCATCTGCGAATAATGACAGTTTCACTTCCTCCTTTCCAATTTGGATCGCTTTTATTTTTTCTTCCTGTCTGATTCCTGTGGCTAAGACTTCCAGTACTATGTTAAATAAGAGTGGTGAAAGTGGGCATCCTTGTCTTGTTCCTGTTCTTAAAGAAAATGCTTTTAGTGTTTGCCCATTGAGTATGATGTTGGCTGGAGGTCTTTCATATATGGTGGCCTTTTTATGTTGAGATATGATCTCACTATTCCCAAATTGCTGAGCATTTTTATCAGAAATGTGTGCTGGATTTTGTTGAATGCTTTTTCAGTATCTATTGTTATGATCATATGGTTTTTATCTTTTCTTTTGTTTATGTGGTATGTCACATTTATTGATTTGCAAATATTGCACCATCCTTGCATGCCTGGGATAAAACCTACTTGGTCATGATGAATAATTTTTTTTGGTGTATTGCTGGATCCAATTTGCTAATATTTTAAAGATTTTGGCATCTGTGTTCATCAGGGATATTGGCCTGTAGCTTTCTTTCTTTGTAGTGTCTTCATCTGGTTTTGGAATTAAGATTATGCTGGCCTCAAAAAATAAGTTTGGAAATGATCCGTCTTCCTGGATTTATTGGAATAGTTTGAGGAGAATGGGTATTAGATCTTCCTTGAATGTTCAGTAAAATTCCCCCATGAAGGCATCTGGGACTGGGTTTGTGTTTCTTGGAGTTTCTTGATTACATCTTCAATTTCCTTTGTTGTTATTGGTCTGTTCAATTTTTTATCTTTTTCTGGTTCAGTTTTGGGAAGCTGTGTGTTTCTAGGAATTTGTCCATTTCTCCTAAATTGTCCAATTTGTTGGCGTATAATTGTTCATAGTATGTTTCCATGATTCTTTGTATTTCTGTGGTGTCTGTTGTTACTTCTCCTCTTTCATTTCTGATTTTCTTTATTTGGTTTGTCTCTCTTTGGTTCTTGTTGAGTCTGGTTAAGGGTCCATTAATCTTGTTGATCTTTTCAAAGGACAATCTTTTGTTTCATTGATCTTTTGAATTGTTTTATTAGTGTCTATGATGTTCATTCCTGCTCTGACCTTTATTATTTCCTTTCTCCTGCTAGCTCTGGATTTTTCTGTTTGTTTACATTCTATTTCTATAAGTTATAGGGTTAGAAAGTCAATTAGGAATTTTTCTTGTTTCTTGAGGTAGGCCTGTCATGCTAGGAACTTCCGTCTCAGGAGTGCTTTCGCTGTGTCCCATGGATTTTCTGTTTTTGTGTGTTTGTTTTCATTGGTTTCAAGGAAGTTTTAATTTTTTTTTTTGTGATCTCCTTTGTAGCCCATTTTTTGTTTAATAACATGTTATTTAGCCTCAAAGCGTTTGAATGTTTTTCTGTGTTTTTATTGTAATTGAGTTCTATTTTCATGCCACTGTGATCTAAGAAGATGCTGGATGTGATTTCAATTTTCTTGAATTTGTAGAGACTTGCTTTGTGTTCTAACATGTGGTCTATCTTTGAGAATAACCCATGTTCACTTTAGAAGAATATATATTCTGCATCTTTGGGGTGAAATGTTCTGTAAATATCAATTAAGTCCAACTGATCTACTTTTTCTTGTAAGGACTCTATGTCCTTGTTAATTTTTTTGTCTAAAACATTTATCCAGTGGTGCCAGTGGCATGTTAAAGTCACTCACTATGATCATGTTGCTATTGATTTCTCCCTTGAAACCCTTCAGAATTTTTTTGAATATATTTTGGTGCTCCCGTATTTGGTGCATATACATTTACCAGGGTTATATCCTTTTGTTGTGTTGCTCCTTTTACTATTATGTAGTGACCTTCTCTGTCTCTTATTATTGCCTTTTTTTGAAGTCTATATTGTCAGATATGAGTATTGCTACAACAGCTTTCTTTTCATTTCCATTTGCTTGGAAATTTTTTTTCCTATCCCTTTACTTTCATCCTGTGTGAGTCTTTTATTGTGAGGTGGGTGTCTTGTAAACAACATATATATGGATCGTGTTTTCTTACCCAATCAGCTACCCTATGTATTTTGATAAGAGCATTTAAGCCAATTACATTTAAGGTAATTATTGATAAATATTTATTAATTGCCATTTTAATTTTATGCCTGTGTTTCTCTCTTTCTTCTCTTTCGTCTCCTTCGTCTTCTCCTTCTCCTTCTCCTCCTCCTTCTCCTTCTCCTCCTCCTTCTCCTTCTCCTCCTTCTCCTTCTCCTCCTTCTCCTTCTCCTTCTTCCAACAGTCCCTTCAGCATTTCTTGCAGTGCTGGTTTGGTGGTAAATATATTTAGCTTTTTTTTTTTTTTTTTTTTTTAAATCTGTGAAGCTCTTTATTTCTCCTTTAATTTTGAATGATTGCCTTGCTAGATAGAGTAGTCTTGGGTTCAGACCCTTGCCTTACATAACTTTGTACACTTCATGCCACTCCCTTCTGGCATGCATTGTTTCTATTGATAAATCAGCTGACAGTCTAATAAAAGAGCTGCCTTGTAGGTAACTTTCTGTCTCTCTCTTGCTTCCTTTAAGATTCTTTCTTTGTCTTTAATTTTTGCCATTTTTATTATGATGTGTCTAGCTGTGGGTCTTCTGTGGTTCATCATGCTTGGGACTCTCTGTGTTTCCTGGACTTGTGTGACTTTCTCCTTCACTAGTTTAGGGAAGTATTTGTCATTATTTCTTCAAACAGGTTCTCTATTCCTTTCTCTGATTCTTCTCCTTCCAGTATTGCTATAATGTGAATGTTATTACATTTTTTTATTGTCCCACAGCTCCCATAAACTTTCCTCAGGCTTTTTAAAGTTTCTTTTCCATTTGCTGCTCTAGTTGAGTGTTTTTTTTCTACCTTGTCTTCTAAGTTGCTGATTCAGTCTTCAGCTTCTTCTAATCTACCATTAAACCCTTCTAACTTATTTTTTTCATTACAGCTATGTCATTCTTTATTTTCTCTTAATTTTTATGAATAGCTTTCACCTCTTTATGTGTAGCTTCTACTTCTTTTTTTAAGCTGAAGAAGTTCCCAGTGAGCTCTTCATAATTCTTAAGTTGCTTGTAGTTCTCATCAAATTCTTTGAGCACCCTTAAAATCATTGCTTTGAACTCTTTATCTGACAAGTTGCTGTCTTCCATTTCCTGTAGTTCCTTTTCTGGTGATTCCTGTTTTTTCTTTCCTTTGGGTACTTTTTTTTTTTTTTTTTTTGTCTTCCCATTTTAGCATTCTGGTAGCTCTAGACCTGCTGAGGAATCTTTGGATGTGCATGTAAGTCACTGTATATCAAATAAGGCTACGGTGCCTCCCTGACTGTTTTGTTGTGTGTCGCCTCTTGCCTGCTGTGGATCCTGGAGGACTAACTACTGGGGGCTGGTATTGGTGTATCCTGGTAGGTGCTGCTGCTGGATCATGTGGGCCTGTCTGGAGCTGTGTTCCCAGCTTGTTGCTGGTGCCACCTGTAGCTGTATAGCTCAGGCCCTGTACTGTGGGCAGCTGGATTGCACATTCCCTTTAGTCACCCAGTTCTATGCCCATCTTGTGGGCTGTTGTGTCACACAGGCCTCTCTGGTGCCTCAGCACCCCACAGGTCCTGCGGGTAACTGGTTCACACAGTCCCTTTGGGGACCTGGCTCCAGGCCTGTCTTGTGCACAGCTGGGTTGCACAGGCCTCTCTGGTGCCCCTGCACCCTGCAGGTCCTGCGGGCAGGCACCTGGACTGCACCAGACCCTCTCAAGCTCTGGTTTTCCACCCACCGCTGTTGTGGGCTGCTGGGTCTCACAAGCCTCTGTGGAGCCTCAGGTCCCGCCACTGTCAGCTGGGGAGTGCTGCTGCCCCGTGGGGCTCAACTCCAGCTCAGCTTTTGCTGTAGTTTTTGGGGATGGGTCTCAGGTGCTAGTCTGTGCTTCTTTTGCCTGGGGCTGAATGTCGGCTCTCCAGCCTCTGTTGCTGGGGGTATATCTGGACTCTGATTGGGCTGCTACTATGAGGGTTGTTGCTGGGCTCCTGGCTATCTGTGACTTCCGTAACCAGCACTTTGACAGCTCCACTACTGTGCATGGGTCTGTGTTGACACAGAGTGTCCACTGGTCCAAAGGTGCCAGGTGCACTGATGGGCTCAGACTGCTGGGCCCTGGCTGTTCCCACTTACTCCTCCCAGGAAAGACCCAAGATCTTTCAAAATGGTGGGACCTCCCCAAGGTCCAGGGAGAAGATCCCTGAAGAGCCACTTACCACAATAGCCGGCTGCTCCCATCCACAGCACAGTAACTTTCTGCTCGATGTTTCTGCACTGCTCAAGTTTGGTCATTCACCTTTGTGTCCACTCACTCACTCACACACTAGTTCATTCTCTCACACACTCACCCTCCCTCTGGTCCTGCCCACCACCATCATCTTTTTTCTGATAGTGCCAAAATCTCTGTATTTTAAATAAAATGTGTAGAGAACTTTGATTTTATGTAATTATTTATATAGTTTTGTTATAATCTTTCCTCCTGCTAGTTTTTATTACTTCTATATTTTTTTCTACTTGGAAACATTTTATAATATGCACTCATTCATTTATTTACTCATCAAAACTTTATAGGATCTAAATGTAAGCTAAAGGTAGCTGTGAAATAATAGTTTTAGATTTTTTTTCTACGCTGACATGTTTTCTACATTGACATTTCTTGCATTTTTGGGGGAAAGTTGTTTTCAAAGTATGACATTTGATAAACCTGCATTTTTATTCCTATGAAATAAATATTGTTATGGCTTCTCTTGGGCTAAAAAGGGAAGCTGGCTGTGCTTTGTTTCCCCTAAGACTTCAATTTGAGCCTCTTTATTTTTATTTATATTACCTATTAAGGATAATTTATTAAAAATGCTCTGCTGAAATCAGTCTAAAAATAAAATTTGGTTTTTAGAAAATTGAAACTAATGTATGAAAGACAATAATATCCATAATAATTTATAAACAAAAATATAAATTTAGAGTAATTTTTGAAAATAAAAGTCATTTAGAATTATATTAATTGTTATTAAATAACAAATATATGTTATATTGGTATTTTCAATATCTTCCTCAAATTTAATAATTATCTATCTAAAAGTGTATGATGTATACTGAAGAATAGACATGGAAAGCATTAATATTATTGAGAATTACTCAATACTTTTCTGTTTGTCTCCTCACCAAAATATAATATCACATCATTTTTTACATTTACATTTCCCAGAGAATAAAATATTCATAATGAAAAAAATATATTTTGGGGAGAGAATGGAATAGGTTGAATGGGAGTTTAATGATGCTTTGGATTTGTGTCTTAGGTAAATTTCAACCATTATCATCGCCTCCTCTCAGTCTTTCATCCCTCTCCTTCTTTAATTGTGTATTGGGTACAGAGTATTGAGTTAATTTCACTACTCTGAAAATGGCATATTTTTACCATTGGTTCCTGAAAGATCCTTCTTGTGTTTATGTATTATTCCCTTTGTCTATATTTATGATTCTAATATAAACTCATGCCAAAACCTGGCCAGGGTGGCTCAGTGGTTGAGCATCTACCCATATGCCAAGAGGTCACCAGTTTGATTCCTGGTCAGGACATATGCCAAGGTCGTTGGCCTGATCCCCAGGGAGGGGCAATGGGGGACATGCAGGAGGAGGTCAATCGATGTTCTCTCTCATTGATGTTTCTATCTTTCTCTTCTTTTTTCCTTTCTCTCTCTCTAAAATCAATAAAGAGATGGGGAAGATGGCAGCAGGCAGGACCAGAGGGAGGGTGAGTGTGTGAGAGAGTGAGCTAATGTGTGAGAGTGTGAGTGGACATGAAGGTGCAGTGCAGTGCAGAGACATGGAGCAGAAGGTTCCTGTGCTGTGGACAGGAGCACCCAGCTACCATGGTAAGCAACTCTTCATGGCACTTCTCTTTGTGCCATAGGGAGGTCCCACCATTTTGGAAGATACCAGGTCTTCCATGGGAGGAGGCAGTGGGAGTGGCTAGGGCCCAGCAACCTGAGCCCACTAGCACACCTCAACCATCAGACCAGTGGACACTCTGTGTCAACACAGACCATTGCACTGTAGTGGAGCTCTCAAGGTGCTGGTCTCAGATGCCAAGGACAGCCGGGAGCCCAGCAAAATCCCCCATAGTAGCAGCCTGATCAGGGTCAAGATATACCCCCAGCATCAGAGGCTGGGAAGCAAATATCCATGCCCAGGAAACAGAAGCAGAGACCAGGAGCTGAGACCAATCCCCAAAATCTACAGCACAAGCTGAGCAGGAGTTGAGCCCCACAAAGCAGCAGCATTTGCCTTCAATGGTGGGGCCTGGGGCTCCACAGAAGCCTGGGTGGTTCAGCAGCACACAAGAATGGTGGAAAGCCAGAGCCTGAGAGGGACTGGTACAATACAGCTGCCTGTCCATGGGACGTGCACTGTGTTGGGGCACCAGAGAGTCCTGTTCAACATAACAGGGACTGTGCAATTCAGTTTCCTATGAAACCTACGGGGTGCTGAAGCACCAGAGAGGCCTGTGTGATCCAGCAGGGACTGTGCCATCCAGTTACCTGAAGGACCTGCGGGGTGCTGAAGAACCAGAGAGGCCTGTACTACCCAGCAGCCCATAACATAGGCATAGAGTGGGGTCCCCAAATGGACTGTGTGATCCAGTTACCTGCACGACCTGCAGGATGCGGAAGCACCAGAGGGGCCTAGGCAACCCAGCTAAGCCGAAGACAGGCTTAGAATATGTGAAAATTGAGGCGGAGTGAATAGAAGCTACACATAATATCTCCCAGGACCAAAGGAAAATTACAACAAAAATAAAGACAAATCCTCAGAAAAAAGCAACAGAAAAGGCACAGGACAGGACCATATAACCAGTGACACTGGTAGGATCTGTGGGGGCATGAGAAGGTAGCGGGCTGAGAGCCCATGGACAGCAGCACTGTTAGCTATCAGTAGCGCCCATAGGGGAATAAATACCAAGCCGGCTCCACAGTGCAGAGAGCCAGGACAGAGTGCTAAAATAGCCACAGCCACTCACCTGGGGGCTATGGCAGAGGGAGGGCTGACTGGGCCGAAACTCTGTGGGGACAACCAGAATTTAGAAGGCACTCAGAGTTTTTGGTGAGTTGCAGCCACAAAGGGCAGTGGCCAGTGTGATCCTTCCCCAAGCTGTGGGGAAAAGCAGCAGCCCCCACCACGAAGATTCAGTCGTTTCCAGGTGAAGCAAAAAATGAAAATTGAGGCTCATTAACAATCAGCATCTATCTAAACTTCTGGAAATCCTCTTATGCAGAACACCAGGGCTACATTTCAAGGCACTGAGTAACTGAGACTACTAGCTACCAAGAAAAAGCTAGAGGATAACTGAACCTTTCCTGGGCTTGCAAATCTCCCCAGAAAAGTAAGACTTGATAGTGGTGTTTAATGTAGGCCCACTCAGGCTCATCCAAACCCAGTAGAGGGAGCTACAAACAGCAGAACACCAAAATCCACAGGGAAAATTTGGCAGGCTCCAAAATCCACTGAGACAGCCAAAATGGTAAAACAAAGAAACAAATCCCAAATGAAATAACAAGAGAACTCTACTGAAGATGAGATAAATGAAATGCAGTTCAGTAAATTATCAGCAATAGAGTTCAGAGCCATGATCTTGAGGATACTCAACAGCATGAGTAAGGACATCAACACAATAAGTAAAGCTATAAAAACACTGAAAACCAAACAAGAAGAAATGAAGAATGACATCGCAGAAGGTAAGAAATCATTGGAAGGACTAACCAGCAGACTAGAGGAAGCTGAGGACTGGATCAGTGAATTAGAAGACAGTTAGAACAAAATCAACCAATCAGAAAACCAAAAGGAAAAAAACAATTTAAAAACAGGAAGACAGCTTAAGAGAACTGTGGGAATCATGGAAACATAATGACATTCGCATCATAAGAGTCCCCGAAGAGGAAGAAAATGAGCCAAGGGTTAGAGAATATATTTGAAGAAATAGTGACAGAAAAATTTTCTAACTTGGTGAAGGAAGAAGACATTCAAGATCAAGAAGCACAGAGAGCCTTAAGTTAGAAGAATCCAAAGCGGCCTATACCAAGACACATAGTAATTAAAATGCCAAAAATTTAAGGCAAAGAAAGAATCCTAAAGGCAGCAAGAGAAAAGCAACAGGTCCTTATAAAGGAACCCACATAGGGTTCTCAGCTGAGTTCTCAACACAAACACTACAGGCCAGAAGAGAGTGGCTTGAAGTAATCAAGGTCATGAAAAACAAGGATCTGAGACAAGACTATTCTATCCAGCAAGGCTATTATTCAAAATAGAAAATCAAATAAAGAGCATCTCAGACAAAAAAAAAAAAAAGGCTAAGAGAATATATTAACACCAAACCAGCACTGCAACATATGCTAAAAGGACTGCAGTAATTATGAGAAGAAATAGGAAAAAGATGGAAACACACAAATCAAAAATGACAATAAATAACTACATATCAATTATCACCTCAAATGTGAATGCTTTGAATGCTCTGATAAAAAAATACACAGTACCTGACTGGATAAGAAAGCATGACTCACATACATATTGTTTACAAGAGACCCAACTTACAACAAAAGACTGACATACGTTGAAAGTGAAGGTATGGAAAAAATATTTCAAGCAAACAAAAGCAGAAAAAAGCTGGGGTAGTAATACTCATATATGATAAAGTAGATTTCGAAATGAAGGCCATAACTAGAGACAAAGAAGGGCACTATGTAATATTGAAAAGATCTATCCAACAGGAAGATACAACCTTGGTAAACATATGCACCCAATATAGGAGCACCAACATATATTGAAAATTTTCAGGAGGACTTCAAAGGAGAAATGAACAGCAATAAAATCATAGCAGGGGATTTCAACAACCTACTGACATCACTGGATAGATCATCTAAACAAATAATTGACAAGGAAACACAGACTGTAAATGAAGCGCTAGATCAAATGAATTCAATAGTTATTTACAGAGAATTACACCTCAAAACTGCAGAATTCACATTCTTCTCAAGTGCACATGGGACATTCTCAAAGATAGACCAAATGTTAGGGCACAAACTAAGCCTCTACAAGTTCAAGAAGATAGAAATCATATCAAGAATCTTCTCAGATCACAATGGCATGAAGCAAGAAATCAATTGCAACAAGAACATGCAAAGACTTTTGAAAACATGGAGGCTACATAGCATGTTATTAAACAATGAATGGGTTACCATAGAGATCAAGGAAAAAATTAAAAACTTCCTGGAAAAGAATGAAAATGAACACAAAATCTATGGGATGCAGCAATAGCAGTTCTGAGAGGGAAGTTCATAACACTTCAGGCCTACCTCAAGAAGCAACAAAAATTTCTAACAGAGTATTTAACTTCACAATTTAAAGGAATAGAAAGCAAACAGAAAGAAAACCCCAGAGCAAGTAGAAAGAATAAAATAGTAAAGATCAGAACAGTAATAAATGACATGGAGACCAAAAAAAAAAAAAACAATTCAAAGGATCAATGAAACAAAGAGCTGGTTCTTGGAAAAGATAAACAAGATTGATGGACTCTTAGCTAGACTCACCAAGAAACAAAGAGAGAGAACCCAAATATAGAAAATGAAAAATGAAAGAGGAGAAATAATAACTGACACCAGAGAAATACAAAGGATCTTTAACAAATATTATGAACAATTATACGGCAGCAAATTCAACAATCTAAGTGAAATGGACCAATTCTTAAAAACACATAGTCTCCCAAAACTGAACCGGGGAGAGATAAAAAACTTGAACAGACCAATAACAACAATAGATATTGAAGATGTAATCAGGACTCTCCCAGCAAACAAAAGCTCAAGCCCGGACAGCTTCGGTAAAATTTTACCACACATTCAAAGAAGAACTTAACAACAATTCTCCTCAAACTATTTCAAAAAATTCAAGAAGAAGATCGACATCCAAACTCGTTTTATGAGGCCAGCATAATTCTAATTCTAAAACTAGAAAAAGACATTACAAAGAGGGAAAACTACAAACCAATATCACTGATGAACATACATGCCAAAATTCTGAACAAAATATTAACAAATCGGATCCAGCAACACATCAAAAAATTATTCACCATGACCAAGTGGGATTCATTCCATGGATGCAAGGTTGGTGCAATATTCGCAAATCAATAAATGTGATAAACCACATAAACAAAATGAAGAATAAAAAACACATGTTCATATCAATAGATGCCGAAAAAGCCTTCGACATAATGCAGCATCCATTTCTGATTAAAACGCTCAGCAGTGTGGGAATAGAGGAATCATATCTAAACTTAATAAAAGCCATATATGAAAGACCTACAGCCAATATCATACTCAATGGGCAAACACTAAAAGCATTTCCCTTAAGAACAGGAACAAGACAAGGATGTCCACTTTTACCACTCTTATTTAACATAGTACTGGAAGTCTTAGCCACAGAAATCAGACAGGAAGAAAAATAAAAGGGATCCAAATTGGAAAGGAGGAAGTGAAACTGTCATTATTTGCAGATGACATGATACTATATGTAGAAAACCCCAAAGACTTCATCAAAAATTTACTAGACTTAATAAATATATTTGCCAAAGTACCAGGATACAAAATAATGTCAAGAAATCAATGGCATTGTTATACATCAATGATGAACTCACAGAAAGAGAAACTAAGAAAACAATCCCATTTACCATTGCGGCAAAAAAAATAAGATACCTAGGAATAAACTTAACCAAAGATATAACGGACCTATTCGCAGAAAACTACAGGTCATAGAAAAAAATAAAATAAAGGAGGATATAAAAAAGTGGAAGCACATACCTTGTTCATGGATTGGAAGAATCAACATCATTAAAATGTCCATACTACTCAAAGCAATCTATAGATTCAATACAATCCCCATCAAAATACCAATGACATACTTCACAGAACTAGAACAAATACTTCAAAAGTTCATGTGGACCCAAAAAAGACCTCGAATAGCCAGAGCAATCTTGAAAAAGAAGAACAAAGTAGGAGGGATCAAATTACCAGATTTCAGGTTATACTACAAAGCCACTGTATCAAAGCAGCTTGGTGCTGGCACAAAAACAGGCATTTGGACCACTGGAACAGAAGAGAGAACCCAGAAATGGACCAAAAGCAATATGCTCATTTAATATTTGACAAAGTTGACAAGAGCATACAGTGGAGTAAAGACAGCCTCATTAATAAATGGTGTTGGGAAAACTGGACAGCTTCATGAAAAAAAAAAATTAAACTACACTATCTACTTACACCATACACAAGTATAAACTCAACATGGATAAAAGGCTTAAATGTGACTCATGAATCCAAAAAAATCCGAAAAGAGAATGTAGGCAACAAAATTTTGGACATCATATGCAGCAGAATTTTCACAGATACATCACCTAAAGCAACAGAAACAAATGAGAAAATGAATACATGGAACTCATCAAATTCAAAAGCTTCTTTCTGCACAGCAAAAGATATAATCATCAAAATGGAAAGGCAACCCACTGTATGGGAGAGCATCATTGCCAATGGTATATAAGATAAGGGGCTATTTTCCAATATATAGAGAGTGCTCATACAACTCCACAAAAGGAAGACAAAGAACCCAATTAAAAAATGGGCAGAGGAACTAAATAGACACCTCCTCAAAAAGGACATACAAATGGCCAAGAGACATATGAAGAGATGCTCAAAATCACTAATCAGAGAGATGCAAATGAAACAATAATGAGTTATCACCTCACACTTTTCAGAACGGCTGCCATCAACAAATCACCAAACAGCAAGTGTTGGCAAGGGTGTGGACAAAACCAGACTCTAGTATACTGCTGGTTGGTTAAATGCTGGTAGAAACTGGTGCAGCCAGTTTAAAAAACAATATGGTGTAACCTCAAAAAATTAAAAATTGAACTTCCATTTCACCCAGTGATCCCACTTCTAGCAATATACCCTAAGAAGCCTGAAACTCCAATCAGAAAGAATATATGTACCCCCATGTTCACAGTAGTACTATTAACAGTAGCTGAGTTCTGAAAACAGCCCAAATGCCCATCAGTAGACAAATGGATAAAAAAGCTGTGGTACATATACACAATGTAATGGTATGCAGCTGTAAGAAAGAAAGAGCTCTTATCCTTTGAGAGGACATGGAGGGACTGGAGAGTATTTTCCTAAGCGAAACAAGCCAAGCAGGAAAAACAAGTATAACATGATCTCACTTATTTGTGGACTCTAATGAACATAGCAGTCTGAGGAACAGGGTAATCCCAGAGACGTAGAAGTGGGTACAGGCTGATAATCCCCAGAAGACGGGATGGTGGGGGGTGAATAACCACAGAACTTATATGCATATATGTATGAATGATGGACATGGACAACAAAGCTGGGGACAGGGTGGGGAGGGTGGGGAAGGAGAGAATCAGTGGGGGGGGAAAGGAGAAACATCTGTAACAAAAATAAATTAATTAGTTAATTAATTAAGAAAATAAAATCAATAAAGAAAATAATTAAGTATGAAGGTATACAAATTCAAATTGATGAACTACTGCAAATGCACTTGTGTGCTGGTTAATATTTAACAACTTGCTTTATTAAAGAAAAGCTCTAAATTTGTTGTTTTTGCTAATTGTCATGGTGTAAATACTTTTACCTTGGTCAGTAATTCAAGTTAGCAATGTAATGTTATGGCACTGGGATTAAGAAATGATATAAAAAATCAGCTTTCATGAGCTGGTAAACATCAACTCCTATATAACACAACTGGCTAACTTTAACAGTATGGGTGACTTTAACCCATTAATGTTGAGCATAATCAAGAAATAAAATATTATATGAAGTATAATTCCAGAGGGTGGTGTGCACGTGCCTCCTTGGCTGATTTGGCCTGGCGCTCGGCAGGTAGCCACAGGATGTTTGGTACAAGAGAGTACAACTTCACACAGCCCAACATGAAGGGGGAGTATGAGATTGCTGAAGGAATCCATGCAACTGTCTTTCGAATGGTGCTGGATTATTACAAAACCGGTATTATCAATTGTCTTGATGGCATCTCTGTCCCAGACCTTCTAAGATTCTCTGCATTAACTTTGACTTCAACATTATCGGATGTCACGATCTGAGTGCTTTCCTGCATGAACTGTCGAATGATGGTGCTCACAAGCTGTTTGATTACTACCTTGAAGAACTGATCCTGCCCATCATAGTGGACTGTGCCAAAAAAAAGGGAGTGAGAGCGCCACATTGCTGTGCTGACTGATAAGTATCCTGTGGATGGAGAGAAATATTCCCAAATTCTTTATAGCTCTAAGCTCTACAGATTCTTCAAATACATTGAGAATCAGCATGTTGCTAAAACAGTGTTAAAGGAGCAGGGTCTGAAAAACATTCACATTGGAATTGAACATCACCCTACCTATAAAGAAAAAAATTAAGAGAAGACCTGGTGGCCAATATGAAGTAATCTATAATTATGTGCAACACCCCTTTATCCAGATGTCATGGGAAAGGAAGGAAGAAAAGAGTTGCCATGAAGATTTCCAGTGTGTTCAGAGCAAATTCCTCACTAATCTAGTAGCTGCTGGAAAAGATGTCTTGGAGGACCAGAAAATATTAATGCATGACCTGATCCAAGTGGATGAACTTGACTGGTTAAATGCTCCACTTTCTCAGATGGCTTCTAACAACATTCAGGATTAGGGCTAGCTATGGTCTACCCCTCTATGAAGCTTGTCTCTGTCTGGGCTGCCAAAGCCAGTCCTCCCCATGAGTACGGACATGCTTCTCCATCCTTTCCCTTTCTCCTACACCTAACATTGGTCCTTTTCGGTATATCCGAACCTCTGGCAGGGGATGAAAAGTTACTCATTGGTAATTAGGCTACCAGTTTTTTGCAGCCCTGGTAACTTGAAATTTTAGGTCTGGTGTTGTTCACTGAGCCTTTGCATAACTGCAAAAGCAGAAAAGGAAGTCAGACTCCGGTTGCCTTGTATTCAGCAAAGCAGTTCTCATCCTTTAGGCTGTGTCTTGGCTTTTGTGTGTTTTGTTTTATATCAGGCACATTACTTAGCAGCAAAGGGATCAAACTTGAAAGGAGACAATCTCTATCTTCTACAAATAGACATTAATGGCATACTCATTAGAGATTAATGAAGATGCCCTTTTTCGTGGCATCTGTGCCCAGATTGCATTAGGGAAGAACTAAACTCTCATTCAAAATGTCTAAAAGGAAATTCTTAGGCACTTAAATTTAGGTTTTTTTTTGTTTTGTTTTGTTTTTTGTTTTATTAATGCAGTAAACAATCCAGAACTACACGGATTTCATGACAGAAAGGAAAATGGCATAATAGTCTTTATGAAATCTTGGTGGTTGAGCCTAAATAGATTATTCATTTCAAAGGAAACTCACAACTCAAGTAGAGCATCTCCAGATCAGGTCCTGCCTTAAAATCTGGTAAGAAGCCATAGGCCTTCACCCAAGAACAGCATGTTGCTGTGGGTGTGGCTGAGAGACCTTAGATATGACATAAAGTCTTTCAAGATGTGGACAAATATTTCTTATAAGGGCTCAGTTTCTCAGTGGGAAGACTTATAAGAGTACCAGTGAGGGCATATTTGGGGTGAAGCTGGGGAGAAAGCATCACCTGTCCAGGCTTTACCCTAGTACAGGATTTTTCTTTATATATTCCTTTTTTACTTAGGAAATTTTTTTGGATATTAGAAAATTTTAATTTTGAAATAGCCTATCGGCTGCTCACACTGAGTAAGAAACCGTACCAGTGTCATCCCCAAAGGAAGGATTAGTTGAAGGGAAATTAGGCCTAGTAATTGTATTTTCCCTTTTCAGCTACATGTTAATGCACAGTGTGTGACAGCCAGGTCCCTCTTCCCAGCACTGGACCACCTTCCCCAATGTCTCCATGGTTAGAGCCACATGTGTCATGAGGTTATCTTCTATGTTGTGGTACAAGCTGGCCTTCCAATTACCTACCCGGAGCATTTACTCATCACAAATTACAAAGAGGCCCATAGTTTTTATTAAGTTATTTAAGAAAGTGACCAGTTTTCTTAAATTCCATTCACATAAAATACTACAGGGAGAAAAAGCTTGATTCTGTTTAGACTGCGCTAGTCATAGTCCTCTAAAGGTGAAGTCAGATGGATGTTAAAAGCTGCTCTTTCCAGGCTTGAAGAACAAGTGTCTAAAAATTTGTGTTCCCTGTGCATGTGGTCAGCATCACAGTGGAAATCAATGATGTTCCTCACTCTGAAATAATAATAGGGGTTACACTTAACCACCCCCCACCTACAAAGTTCTGGTTAGCATTGGCATCCATTTGTAAGGCTGATGGCCAGGGTTAAGATTTATGGTTAGGGTTATTTTGTAGCCAGTGGGTAGTTTTATTTTTGTGAAACTGTTTGCTCACATTTGAGGTCAGGTTTGGCTGTGACCCTATCAGTATACATTCATGTCAACTAGTAGCCACCCAAATAATTGTTTGACGGTGCTTTCTTTACACTTTTCATTGAATATCATGTCATCACAAGGGAAATGCACATAGACTGTTTGTGTAGTCCATGATATATGTGTCACTTCTGTTATACAGTTGATGCATTGTTAAGGTTTAGTAAGTGTCAACACCCTGGAGCTAATACCCTAATTAGTCCTTGCTTAGGTGGAAAACCAGGTATGAAAGTATGGCATGTACTTAACACTTTTTTCTATGTAAATGATTAATATACTCGCTTTCAAGAACTAGATTTCTTTTCCCCAATTTAGGTTAATGTGATTTTGGCTTCAACCCCATAGAAAACGGTGGAAATAAATCTGCCAGTGTCTCAAGATGGTGGTGACTGAGGAAAAAGCTGGGCCCTCGTGCTCCTTCTGTAGGAGAGGGGGTTTCTCCTGAACCCCATTCCTTCCCTGCATGGAGTTCAGCATCACTGTAATTTGGTGGTTCCCTCAGTCATAGCTGCTTTGCTTCTAGGCCCAGGACATCTTGCCATGGCAGAACCTCTCATCCTTCACAGGAACAGGACTGAGTTGTGGTCATTCCCTTCATAATCAGCTGGCCACCTGGGCAAGAGGCGTTTCTATTACAAAAGTTGGGACACAGGTTTGGTGTTTTTTTCTGAGTCCCTAAATAAGTAAGCCAGGTGATTTATACAGAAACATTTTTATAAGGAAATGATTTTCCCCAGACTGTCTTACTCAGAGGTATCAGCAAGCCAAGATGAACCTGAATTTGAGGTTTAGAATCCAAGTTTATGTCTGTATCTTACCATGTATAGTTGAGTAGGAAACATTTGTCATTAGGACTTAGAGAGTAGTGGGTAAGGAGACAGTTAAAATATGTCTAGTGATATTACTTAAGAATTTCTCCAAAGTGGAGGAAAGGTACTGAAAAAATAATAGCAAAAGGTAAAACAGCTAGAAAGTAGCTGGATTTACTGCACACTATATGCATAGCCAATATTTTAAACTAAAATCCAAAAGAATGGTGTGATATTTAATGTTTACAGGTCTATGAAGACACTGTGGAATAATCCCATGAAGGTTGGCTATATTTGTAAATAGTGGTCCAACAGGCCCTTGTGTAAGTAAAAACAATTAGAACACAAGCTTTAATTCAAATAGTCAAGGTGTGATATAGAACTGTTTTTATTGAGTGAAAATAGAAAGTTAAGAAGGGGTTTGGAAAATCTATTCAATGCAACTTCTTGCCATCATTTAAAAACTGCTAAAATGGGCATAGTGAGTTCAAAAAGCAAACCTGATGCCTTCATGGGAGATGGAGCCACATTCATACTCTGGGTGGGACCACCACTGCAGAACATTTCTCTTAGAGGCAAAATGCCTTTAGTTTAGCCTCTTTACTTTATATTTATTTATTTTTAATCTAATTAATCTATTTTCCTTACAGACATTTCTCCTTTTTTCTCCATTGACACACTCCTATACCCCCCCCCCAGTGCTGTTATGTATATCCATTAGTTATGCTTATATACATAAATTCTTTGGATTATCTCTTCCCTCCCCCTTAGCCCCTCCTCTGAAGATTGTCAGTCTGAAACCTACTTCTATATTTCTGGGTCTATTTTGTTCATCATCTCATTTTGTTCATTATATTCCACAAATAGGTGAGATCATGTGATACATGTCTTTCTCTGATTGGCTTATTTTACTTAGCATAATATTCTCCAGGTCCCTCAATGTTGTCTCAAAGGACACAAAATCATTCTTTCTTACAGCTGCATAGTATTGCATTGTGTATATGGACCACAGCTTTTTTATCCACTCATCTATTGATGGACACTTGGGCTGTTTCTAGATCTTAGCCATTGTAAATAGTGCTGCTATGAACATGGATATACATATATTCCTTTAATTGGTGTTTCAGGCTTCTTAGGGTATATTCCTAGAAGTGGGATCACTGGGTCAAATGGCAGTTCCATTTATACTTTTTTGAGGAAACACAATATTGTTTTCCATAGTGGCTGCACCAGTCTGCATTCCCACCAGCAGTGTACTAGAGTCCCCTTTTTTCCACACCCTCGCCAACCCTTGTTGTTTGATGATTTGTTGATGTTGGCCATTCTGGCAGGTATGAGGTGATACCTCATAGTTGTTTTAATTTGCATCTCTCTGATGATTAGGGACATTGAGCATTTTTTTATGTGTCTCTTGGCCATTTGTATGTCCTGTTTGGAGAGATGTCAATTTAGGTTCTCTGCCCATTTTAATGGGATTACTTCTCTTCCTTTTGTTGAGTTGTATGAGTACTCTATGTATTTTGGAAATTAACCACTTGTCTGATGTATTTTTGGCAATTATGCTTTCCCATACAGTCGGTTCCCTTTTCATTTTTTTTTTTATCCTCACCCAAGGACATTTTTCCATTTTTGTTCAGATAGAGTAGGAGAGAGAGAGAGAGAGAGAGAGAGAGAGAGAGAGAGAGAGAAGTGAAAGGGACACATCGAGTGGCTGCCACCCACACAACCCAACCAGGGCTGGGGACAAACTGCAACCAAGATACAAGCCCTTAGCGGGAACCAAACCCAGGTCTCCCTGGACCACAGGTCGATGCTCTAACCACTGAGCCACCGGCCAGGGCTCCCTTTCCATTTTGATGCTTGTTTCTTTGGCTGCGCAAAAGCTTTTTAGCATGATGTAGTCCCATGTACTGATTTTTTTCCTTTGTTTCTCTTGCTTTAGGTGTTGTATCAGTGAAAATTCTGCTCTATGTGATGTCTGAAATTTTGTTGCCTCCATTTTCTTCTAGGATTTTTATGGATTTTTGAGTCACATTTAAGTCTTTTATCTATTTTGCATTTAATCTTGTGTGTTTTGTAAGTTTGTGGTCTAGTTTCATTTTTGCATGTAGCTGTCCAATTTTCTCAGCATCATTTATTAGAGTGGCTTTATTTTCTCCATTGTATGCTCTTACCACCTTGGTCAAATATTAATGGGGCATATTGTCTTGGGTCAAATTCTGGGGCTTTTTTTTTTCTGTTCCACTGATCTATATACCGGTTCTTGTGCCAGTACCAGGCTCTTTTGATTGCAATGACTTTGTAGTATAACCTGATATCCAATATTTTGGTCCCATCTACTTTGTTCTTTTTCAAGATTGCTGTGGTTATTCAGTGCCTTTTTTTGTTCCATATGAACTTTTGGATTGTTTGTTTTAGTTCTGTGAAATATGCTGTTGGTATCTTAATGGGGACTGCACTGAATCTATACATTGCTTTGGGTAGTATGGACATTTTATGATGTTAGTTCTTCTAATCCATGAACAAGGTATATGCTTCCACTTTTTTATATCTTCTTAGTTTTTTTTTCAATGTCCTGTAGTATTCTAAGAACAGATACATTACTTCTTTGGTTAAGTTTATTCAAAGGTTTCTTAATTTTTTGTTGCAATGAAAAATGGGGATTTTTTTTTTCTTAAATGATAAAATATTTCCAGTATTATTGAGGTATAATTGCCCAGTAACATTATACAAGTTTAAATTATACAATGTAGTGATTTGGAATAAGGATGTATTTTCAATTTTTTTAGTGTTTTTTTAATTAATTAATTTATTTTTGTTAAAGATGTTTCTCCCCCCCCACCACCACCACTGATTTCCCCCTCCCCTGCCCTCCCGACCCTATATCCACCTTGGTTGTCCATGTCCATTGTTCATGCACACATGCATATAAGTTCTGTGGTTTGTTTCTCTCCCACAACCCCCTATTCAGAGGATTGTCAGTCTGTATTCCACTTCCACGTCTCTGGGACTACCCCATTTATCAGACTGTTATGTTCATTATAATGCACAAATAAGTGAGATCATACGATACTTGTCTTCCTCTGTTTGGCTTGTTTTATTTAGGATAATACTTTCGAAGTCCCTCCATGTCGTCCCAAAGGATAAGAGCACGTTCTTTCTCACATCTGCATAGTACTCTATTGTGTATATGTACCACAGCTTTTTTATCCATTTGTCTACTGATGGACACTTCGGCTGTTTCCAGATCTTAACTAGTTTAAATAGTGCTGCTACAAACATGGGGGTGCATATATTCTTTCTGATTGGTGTTTCAGGTTTCTTAGGGCATATTCCTAGAAGTGGGATCACTAGGTCAAATGGAAGTTCAATTTTTAATTTTTTCAGGTAACACCATATTGTTTTTCCATAGACTACATTCCCACCAGCAGTGCACTAAAGTCCTCTTTTCTCCACACTCTCACCAACAGTTGTTGTTTAATGATTTGTTGATGGTGGCCATTCTGACAGGTGTGAGGTGATACCTCACTGTTGTTCTATTTTGCATCTCTCTGATGATTAGTGATGATGAGCATTTCTTTATATGTCGCTTAACCATTTGTATGTTCTGTTTGGAGAGGTGTCTATTTAGTTCCTCTGCCCATTTTTTAATTGGGTTCTTTGTCTTCTTTTTGTTGAGTTGCATGAGCATTCTATATATATTGGAAATTAACCCCTTATTTGATATATCATTTACAATTATGCTCTCCCATACAGTGGGTTGCCTTTCCATTTTGATGATTGTATCTTTTACTGTGCAGAAGCTTTTGAGTTTGATGTAGTCCCAGGTGTTCATTTTTTTCGTCGTTTCTGTTGCCTTAGGTGATGTATCAGTGAAAATTCTGCTGCATATGATGTCTGAAATTTTGTTGCCTACATTTGCTTCTAGAATTTATATGGATTCATAAGTCACATTTAAGTCTCTTATCCATGTTGAGTTTAATCTTGTGTATGGTGTAAGTTGATGGTCTAGTTTCATTTTTTTTTTGCATGAAGCTTTCCAATTTTTCCAACACCATTTATTAAAAAGGCTGTCTTTATTCCACTGTATGCTCTTGCCCCCTTTGTCAAATATTAATTGAGCATATTGCTTTGGGTTCATTTCTGGGTTCTCTGTGCTGTTCCACTGGTCTATATGCCTGTCCTTGTGCCAGTACCAGGCTCTTTTGATTATAGTGGCTTTGTAGTATAACCTGAAATCTGGTAATGTGATCTCTCCTACTTTGTTCTTTTTTTTCAAGATTGCTGTGACTATTCGAGGTCTTTTTTGGTTCCATATGAACTTTTGAAGTGTTTGTTCTAATTCTGTGAAATATGTCATTGGTATTTTGATGAGGATTGCATTGAATCTATAGATTGCTTTGGATAGTATAGACATTTTAATGATGTTAATTCTTCCAATCTATGAACAAGGTATGTGCTTCTATTTTTTATATCTTCCTCCATTTCTTTTTTTAATGACCTGTAGTTTTCTGCAAAGAGGTCCTTTATTTCTTTGGTTAAGTTTATTCCTAGATATCTTAAGATTTTAGCCTCAATGGTAAATGGGATTGTTTTCTCAGTTTCTCTTACTGTGAGTTTATCATTGGTGCATAAGAATGCCATCGATTTCTTGACGTTAATTTTGTATCCTGCTACTTTGGCAAATTCATTTATTAAGTCTAGTAAATTTTGATGGAGTCTTTGGGGTTTTCTACATATAGTATCATGTCATGTGTGAATAATGACAGTTTCAGTTCCTCCTTACCAATTTAGATCCCTTTTATTTTTTCTTTATGTCTGATTGCTGTGTCTACGACTTCTAATACCATGTTAAATAAGAGTGATGAAAGTGGGTATCCTTGTCTTATTCCTGTTCTTAAGGAAAATGCTTTTAATTTTTTCCCATTGAATATGATGTTGGCTGTAGGTCTTTCATATATGGCCTTTATTATGTCGAGATATGGTACCTCTATTTTCACATTGTTGAGTGTTTTCATCAGAAATGGATGCTGTATTTTGTCAAAGGCTTTTTCGGCATCTCTTGATATGATCATGTGGTTTTTATTCTTCATTTTGCTTATGTGGTGTATCGCATTTATTGATTTTCGAATATTGTCCCAGCTTTGCATTCCTGGGATGAATCCCACTTGCTCATGGTGAATAATTTTTTTGATATGTTGCTGGATTCAATTTGCTAGTTTTTTGTTCAGGATTTTGGCATCTATGTTCATCAGGGATATTGGCCTGTAGTTTTCTTTCTTTATAATGTCTTTTTCTGATTTTCAAATTAGAATTATGCTGGCCTCATAAAACAAGTCTTCTTGAATTTTTAAAAATAGTGTGAGGAGAATGTGTGTTAGTTCTTTTTTGAATGTTCGGTAAAAATCCCCCATGAAGCCAACCGGGCCTGGGTTTTTGTTTGCTGGGACAGTCTTGATCACATCATCAATTACCTTAGTTGTTATTGGTTTGTTCAAGTTTTCTATCTCTTCATGGTCCAGTTTTGGGAGACTGTGTTTCTGAAAATTTGTACATTTTACTTAGACTGTGGAATTTGTTGCCATATAATTGTTCATAGTAGTTCTTAACGATCATTTGTATTTCTGTGGAGTCAGTTGTTACTTCCCTTTCATTTCTGATTTTGTGTATTTCGGTTCTTTCTCTTTGTTTCTTGGTGAGTCTAGATAAGGGTCTATCAATCTTGTTTATATTTAAAAAAAAAAAAAAACAGCTCTTTGTTTCATTGATCCTTTGCATTGTTTCTTTCTTTCTTTTTTTTTTTTTTTTTGGACTCTATGTCATTTATTTCTGCTCTGATCTTTACTATTTCCTTCCTTCTACTTGCTCTGGGGTTTTCTGTTTGCTTTTTTGTTCTTTAAGTTGTGAGGTTAGATAGTGTATTAGAGATTTTTTCTTGTTTCATGAGGTAGGCCTGTTGTGCTATGAATTTCACTGCATCCTATAAATTTTGTATTGTTGTGTGTGTTCGATTTCATTGGTTTCCAGGAAGTTTTTAATTTCTTTCTTGATCTCCTTGGTAAATCATTCATTGTTTAATAACATGCTATTTAGCCTCCATGTGTTCAAATATCTTTGCATGTTCTTCTTGCAATTGATTTCTAGTTTCATGCCATTGTGATCTGAGAAGATGCTTGATATGATTTCAATCTTCTTGAACTTGTAGACATTTATTTCTGTCCTAACATGTGGTTTATCTTTGAGAATGTCCGATGTGCACTTGAGAAGAATGTGAATTCTCTAGTATTGGGATATAATCCCCTGTAGATATCTATTAAATCCATTTGGTCTAGTGCTTAATTTAGAGTCTCTGTTTTCTTCCTAATTTTTTGTCTAGAGGATCTATCTAGTGATATCTGTGGGTTGTTGAAGTCCCCTGATATGATTGTATTGCTATTGATTTCTACTTTGGAGTCTTCTAGAAGATTTTTAATATATGTTGGTGCTCCTGTATTGGGTGCATATATGTTTATCAATGTTATATCATTCTGTTAGATAGATTTTTTTTCAATATTATGTAGTGGCCTTCTTTGTCTCTAGATATGGCCTTCATTTTGAAATCTATTTTATGAGATATGAGTATTGCTATCCCAGCTATTTTTTCTTCTCTGTTTGTGTGGAAGATTTTTTTCCATCCCTTCACTGTCAACCTATGTGAGTCTTTTGTTGTGAGGTGGGACTCTTGTAAACAACATATAGATGAATCATGCTTTCTTATCCAATCAGCTACTCTGTGTCTTTCTATGGGAGCATTAAATCCATTTACATTTAAGGTGGTTATTGAGATGTATTATTTAGTGCCATTTTTGTTTAGGGTGGTTACATTTTTCTTGCTATTTCTCTTGCTAATTACAGCAGTCCTTTTAACATTTCTTGCAGTGCTTGTTTGGTGCTAATGTATTCCCTTTGCCTTTTTTGTGGGGGGGGAAGCTCTTTATTTGACCTTAGATTTTGAATAATAGCCTTGCTGGGCAGAGTAGTCTTGGATTCAGATTCTTGTTTTTCATGACCTTGATTACCTCATGTCATTTTCTTCTGGCCTGTGGTGTTTCTGCTGAGATGTCAGCTGAGAGCCTTATGTGGTTTTCTTTGTAGGTAATCTGTTGTTTATTTCTTGCTGCTTTTAGAATTCTCTCTTTGTCTTTAGTTTTTGGCATTTTGATTACTATGTGTCTTGGTGAGTGACTGTTTGGGTTCTTCTTACTTGGGGCTTTCTGTGGTTCTTGAACTTGAATGCCTTCTTCCTTCACCAAATTAGAGAAGTTTTCTGTTACTATTTCTTCAAATATATTCTCTAAACCTTGCTCATTTTCTTCTTCAGGGACTCCTATGATGCGAATATTATTACGTTTCCAGTTGTCCCACAGTTCTCTTAAGCTGTCTTTCTGTTTTTCATTGTTTTTTTCCTTTTGGTTTTCTGATTGGTTGATTTTTTTCTACACTGTCTTCTAATTCATTGATCCAGTCCTCTGATTCCTCTACTCTACTGTTTAGACCTCCCAATGTGTTCTTTATTTCTAATATGTTATTCTTCATTTCTTCTTGGTGATTTTTAATTTCCAACTGGTTGTTTTTCAACATTTCTATGTCTTTATTCGTGGTGCTCATGTCCTTACACATGTTGTTGAGCTTCCTAAAGATCATGGTCTGAATTCTATTTCTGTTAACTTGCTTAAATGCACCTCATTTATCTCATCTTCGGTAGAGGTCTCTTGTTTTTTCATTTGCCTTTTGTTTCTGTGTTTCACCATTTTGGTTATCACAGTGGGCTTTGGAGCCTGCCAAATTTTCCCCGTGGGTGTTGGTGTTCTGCTGTTTGTGGCTCCCTCTCCTGGGTTTTGATGAGCCAGGGAGGACCCAAATTAAACACCACTGTCAAGTCTTACTCTCTTGGTTAGAGTTGCTAGCCCAGGGATGGTACAGTTATCCTCTAGCTTTTTGTTTGGAGGATATCCTTAGGTTTCCTGAAGAGCCTCTGCTTCTCAGTTGAATAAAAATCTCCCTCAGTTGTTAAGCATAAGTGGATTTTCGGAGGGTGGGTCAGATGATGGTTGTTAATGTGCCTCAATTTGCATTTCAGTGGCCACCAGATGGGGTTGAATCTCTGAAGGAAGGGTCACAGTCTCTCCCCAGAACCCTGGGAAGCAGTAAGATGACCAGCATCCTGTGTAGCTGCAACTCAGCAAAAGTTCTGAGAACCTGCCAAATCCTGGGTGTCCCCACTCAGCTCCAGTCCAGTCAGCCCTCTCTCTGTCAGTGCCCAAGATGAGTGGCTGTGGCAATTTTAGCCTCTGTCCCAGCTCTGTGCTGTAGAGCTGCTTGGAAGTTTAGCCCGAGGGTGCTGCTCACAGCTAAGACTGCTGCTGTCTGTGGGCTCCCAGCCCCCCTCTTACACCTCCACAATCCTATTATGATTGAGTCAGTGTCCTTGGTGATATGGTCCTCCAAGCTGTCTTTCTGTTGCCTTTTCCTTACAATTTGTTTTTATTTTTGTTGTAATTCCAGTTTGGTTTTGGGAGATGGTCTGTGTAGCTTTCATTCACTCTGCTGCCATTTTGGAATTATTTTGTGTTGTTTTTTTAGTTTCTCTTTCTGTGTGTTCATTATTGGTGCATAAAAATGCCAATGATTTTTGGATGTTGATTTTGTATCCTGCCACTTTGCTGAATTTATTTATTACATCTAGTAGTTTTATTATCGAGTCTTTAGGGTTTTCTATGTAAAATATTATGTCATCTGTGAATAATGACAGTTTCACTTCTTCCTTTCCAATTTGGATTCCTTTTATTTTTTTCTACTTGTCTGATGTCTGTGGCTAAGACTTCTTGTATTATATTGAATAAGAGTGGTGAAAGTGGACATTCCTCTCTTGTTCATGCTCTTAAGGAAAATTCATTAATTTTTTTTGCCCAATGAGTATGTTGTTGGCTGTAGGCTTGTGATAATTGACCTTTATTATATTGAGACATGATCCTCCTATTCCCACTTTGCTGAATTTTTCTTCAAAAATTGATCTTGGATATTGTCAAATGTTTTTTCAGTATTTATTGATATGATCACATAATATTAATTCTCTATTTTCTTTATATGATGTATTATATTTATCGATTTAGAAATATTGTATCAGCCTTGCATACTTGGGATAAAACCCCACTTGATCATGGTGTATAATTTTTAAAATATATTGCTGGTTTCAATTTGCTAAAATTTTGTTGAAGATTTTGGCATCTATGTTCATCACGGATATTTGCCTGTAATTCTTTTTTTTGGTAGTGTTTTTATCTGGTTTTGGGATTAGGATTATGCTGGACTCATAAAAAAGAGCTTGGAAGTCTTCCTTCCTTTTGGATTTTTGGAATAGTTTGAGGAGAACAAGTGATAGTTCTTCTTTAAATGTTTGATAAAGCTCCCCTGTGTAGCCGTCCAAACCAGAGCTTTTGTTTGCTGATATTTTATTAATTATTTCTTCTATTTCCTTAAATGTTATTGGTTTGTTAAGGTTTTATGACTCTTCCCAGTTGAGTTTTGGAATAGTATATGATTCTAAAAATTTGTCCATTTCACCCAGGTTGTCGAATTTGTTGACATATAATTATTCATAGTATTTTCCTACAATCCTTTGTATTTCTGTGGTGTCTGTTGTTCATTCACCTCTTTCATTTCTGATTTTATTAATTTGGGTTCTCTCTCTCTGTTTCTTGGTGAGTCTAGATAAGGTTTTATAAATCTTTTTTTATCTTTTCAAAGAACCAGCTCTTGGTTAAATTGATCTGTTGTATTGTTTTTTAGTCACTATGTCATTAATTTCTGCTCTGTTTTTTATTATTTCCCTCTTTCTACTAACTCTGGGTTTTTTCTTTTTGTTCTCTTTCTATATCTTTAAGTTTTTGGGTTAGATAGTTTATTAAAATTTTTTCTTCTTTCTTGAGGTGGGCCTGTATTGCTATAGACTTACCTCTCAGGACTACTTTTGCTGTGTCCCATTGATTTTGTATTTTTGTGTCTTCATTTTTATTAATTTCCAGGAAGTTTTTTCTTTCTTTCTTAATCTTATTGGTAACACATTCATCGTTTAGTAACATGCTATCTAGCTTCCATGTGTTTGAATGTTTTTTGTGTCTTTATTGTAATTAACTTTTAGTTTCATGTCATTGTGATCTGAGTAGATGCTTGATATCATTTCAAACTTCTTGAATTTGTAGAGACTTACTTTGTGTCTTAACCTGTGGTCTATCTTTGAGAATGTCCCATGTGCACTTGAAAATTATGTATATTCTGCAGCTTTGGTGTAAAATGTTCTGTGAATATCAATTAAGTTCATTATTTAAGCACTCTGTTTTCTTGTTGACTTATTGTCTAGAAGATCTATCCAGTGGTGTCATTGGGGTGTTAAAGTCACCCACTATGATTGTATTGGTATTGATTTCTTCCTTGAAGTCCTGCAGAAGTTTTAAAATATATTTTGGTGCTCCTATATTTGGTGCATATATGTTAACCAGGATTTTATGCTCTTCTTGGATTGTTCTTTTAATATTATGTAGTGACCTTTTTTATCTCTTATTATGGCCCTCATTTTAAAGTCTAGCTTATCAGATATGAGTTGCTACACCAGCTTTTTGTTCATTTCCATTTGCCTGGAAAAATTTTTTTTATCCCTCCAGTTTTATCCTGTTTGAGCTCTTTATTGTAAGGTGCGTCTCTTGTAGACAGCATATACATGGGTCATGTTTTCTTATCCAATGAGCTACCCTATGTCTTTTGATTGGAGCATTTAAGCCATTTACATTTAAGGTTATCATTGATAGATTCTTGTTAGTTGTCACTTTTATTTTATGCCTGTGTTTCTCTCTCGCTCTCTATTTCTTTTTCCTACAGCAGTCCCTTTAGCATTTCACTTGTTTAATTTTATTGTTGAATGTATTACAGATGTTCCTCATGTTCCCCCATTGACTCCCTTCTCCCCACTCCCGCCCTCCTCCTGCCTTTTCCCACACTGTTGTCTGTGTCCATTGGTTATGCATATATGCATGGTTTATTTCTTCCCACCCCTCAACCCCCCTTCCCTTTGAGATTTGTTAGTCTAGCAACCAATTTGTACTTCTTAATCCCTTCACCTTTTTCACCCATTCCCCCAACCCCCTTCCCATCTAGCAACCAACAAAATGTTCTCTATATCTATGAGAATGTTTCTGTTCTGCTTGTTCATTTTGTTTGTAGATTCAATTGTTGATAGCTATGTATTCATTGCCATTTTGTTTGTTTATATTTTTTATTTTATTTTTTTTCAAGAAGACCCTTCAACATTTCATATAATAATGGTTTGGTGGTGATGAACTCCTTTAGCTTTTCTTTGTTTGGGAAACTCTTTATATGGCCATCGCTTCTAAATGACAGCTTTGCAGGATAGAGTAATCTTGGTTGTAGGTTCTTGCTTTTCATCACTCTGAATATTTCTTGCCACTCCCTTCTGGCCTGCAAAGTTTCTTTAGAGAAATCAGTTGACAGTCTAATGGGAACGCCCTTGTAGGTAACTAACTGTTTTTCTCTTGCTGCTTTTAAGGTTCTTTCTTTGTCTAGAACCTTTTGCATTTTGATGATGATGTGTCTTGTGTGGGCCTTTTGGGTTTATCTTGTTTGGACTCTCTGTGCTTCCTGGATTTGTATGTCTGTTTCCTTCATCAAGTTAGGGAAGTTTTCTGCCATTATTGTTTCAAATAGATTTTTGATTTCTTGTTTTCTTCTCCTTCTGGCACCCCCAAGATGCGAATTTTGTCACACTTGAAGTTGTCCCAGAGGCTCCTTACACTATCCTGATATTTTTGCATTCTTTTTTCTTTTTGCTGTTCTGATTGGGTGTTTTTGCTTCCTTAGATTCCAAATCGATGGTTTGCTTCTTGGCTTTATCTACTCTACTATTGAATCTGTGTAAATTATTCTTTATTTCAGTTAGTGCCTTCTTCATTTCTGACAGTCATCCTTCATTTCTGACTGGTCCTTTTTTATGATCTTGAGGCCCTCACTAAGCTCACTAAGGTTCTCACAAAGTTTATTGAGCATCCTTATAAGTAGTATTTTGAACTCAGCATCTGCTAGGTTGCTTATCTCCATTTTGCTTAGTTCTTTTCCTGGGGTTTTGTTCTTTTTTTTTTTTGGGACCTGTTTCTTTGTCTCCTCAGTTTGGCTGCCTTCCTGTGTTTGTATCTGTGTATTGCTTAACAAGAGGTATAGGGCTAGCTGAGACCAGATGCTGCTTGTTTAAAATAATTTAGTAGGCCTGTAGTGCTATGGACTTCCCTCTCTGAACTGCTTTTGCTGCATCCCATAGATTTTGTGTGTTGTGTGTTCATTTTCATTGGTTTCCAGGAAGTTTTTAATTTCCTCCTTGATCTCCATGGTAACCTATTTATTGTTCAATAACATGTTATTTAGCCTCCATGTTTTCAAATGTCTTTGTATGTTCTTGTTGCAATTAATTTCTAGTTTCATGCCATTGTGATCTGAGAAGATGCTTGATATGGTTTAAATCTTCTTGAATTTGTAGAGACTTAGTTTGTGCCCTACCATGTGGTCTATCTTTGAGAATGTCTCATGTGCACTTGAGAAAACTGTGAATTTTGTGGTTTTGGGGTGTAATTTTATGTATGTATTTATTAAATCTATTTTATCTAGTGCTTCATTTAGAGTCTGTGTTTCCTTGCTAATTTTTATCTAGAAGATTTATTGAGTGATGTCAGTGGGGTATTGAAGTCTCCTGCTATGATAGTATTGCTGTTGTTTTCTCATTGGAAGTCTTTCAAAATATTTTTAATATATGTTGATGCTCCTATATTGGGTACTTATATGTTTACCAAGGTTATATCTTCCTGTTCGATAAGGTTTTTCAATATTATGTAGTGGCCTACTTTGTCTCTAGTTATGGCCTTCATTTTGAAATCTACTTTATCAGATATGAGTATTGCTACCTCAGCTTTTTTTCCTTTCTGTTTGCTTCAAAAAAATTTTTCCATCTTTTCACTTTCAACCTATGTGAGTCTTTTGTTGTGAGGTGGGGCTCTTATAAAAAACATATATGTGAGTCACGCTTTCTTATCCAGTCAGGTATTCGGTGTCTTTTTATGGGAACATTCAAACCATTCACATTTAAGGTGATAACTGATATGTACTCATCTATTGCCATTTTTGTTTAGTGTGGTTCTATTTTTGTTTCTATTTCTTCTACCAATTATAGCAGTCCTTTTAGCATATCTTGTAATGCTGGTTTGGTGTTAATATATTCTCTTAGCCTGTTTTTTTCTCTGGAAAGGTCTTTATTTGACCTATTTTGAATGATAGCTTTGCTGGGTAGAGTAGTCTTGGATTCAGATCCTTGTTTTCCATGACCTTGTTTACTTCATGATACTCCCTTCTGGCCTGTAGTGTTTCTGTTGAGAAGTCAGCTGAGAGCCTCATGTGGGTTCCTTTGTAGGTAACCTGTTGCTTATCTCATGCTGCCTTTAGGATTCTCTCTTTGTCTTTAATGTTTGGCATTTTGATTACTATGTGTCTTGGTGTGGGCCTGTTTGGGTTCTTCTTATTTGGGGCTCTTTGTGCTTCTTGAACTTGAATGCCTTCTTCCTTCATCAATTTAAAAAAGTTTTCTGTCACTATTTCTTCAAATATATTCTCTCACCCTTGCCCATTTTCTTTTTCTTCAGAGACTTCTATGATACAAATATTATTGTTTCTAGTTGTCCCACTGTTCTCTTAATCTCTCTTCCTGTTTTTTAATTTTTTTTTTTTTGGTTTTCTGATCAGTTGATTTATTCTACCCTCTCTTCTAATTCACTGACCTGGTCCTCAGCTTTTTCTACTCTGTTGGTTAGTCCTTTAATGTGCTATTTATTTCTTCTATGTCATTCTTCATTTCCACTTGGTTGGTTTTCAATGTTTCTATATCTTTACTCATGGTGCTGATGCCCTTACTCATGGTATTGAGCTTCCTCAAAATCATGGGTCTGAATTTTACCTCTGATAATTTGCTTAACTGAATTTCATTTATCTCATCTTTGATAGATTTCTTTTGTTCTTTTATTTGGGATTTGTTTCACCATTTTGGCTATCTCAGTGGGTTTTGGGGCCTGCCAAATTTTCCTTGTGGGTGTTGGTGTTCTGCTCTTTGTGGCTCCCCCTACTGGGTTTGGATGAGCCTGGGTGCACCCACATTAAACACCAATTCTGAGTAGGTTTGCAAACCCAGAAAAGGTTCAGTTATCCTCTAGCTTTTTCCTGGAGGCTATTATTCTCAGTTACTCAGCGCCTTGGAATGTAGCCCTGATGTTCTGCATAAGAGGATTTCCAGAGGGTGGCATAGATGCTGGTTGTTAATGAGCCTCAATTTGTATTTCTTTGCCTCACCTGAGAAATGCTGAATCTTTGAGGTGGGGGCTGCTGCTTTTCCCTACAACTCTGGGAAGGAGCACAATGGCCACTCTCCTTTGTGGCCACAACACAGGAAAAACTCTGAGTGCCCTGCAAATCCTGGGTGTCCCCATAGAATTCCAGCCCAGTCTGCCCTTTCTCTGATGTATCCCCTAGGTGAGTGGCTGTGGCTATTTTAGTGCTTTGTCCTGGCTCTCTGTGCTGTGGAGCTGGCTTTGTCTTTATTCTCCAAGGGCGCTGCTCACAACTGACCATGGGCTTTCAGCCTGCCACCCTCTCGTGCCTCCACAGATCCCACCAGTGTCCCTGGTTATATGGTCCTGTCCTGCTGCTATTCTGTTGCTTTTTTTCTGAGGATTTGTCTTCATTTTAGTTGTAATTCTCATTTGGTCCTGGGAAATCCTCTGTGTAGCTTCTATTCACTCCACCTTCATTTTTACATGCTCTTAACCTATATTGTGCACAGCTGGGTTGCACAGGCCTTTCTGGTGCCCCTGCACCCTGAAGGTCCTGTGGGTAACTGGATCACACCATCTCTTTGGGGACCAGGCATTATGCCTATGTTATGGGCTGCTGGGTTGGACAGTCAGTCCTCTCTGGTGTTTCAGCACCCCACAGGTCCTGAAAGTAACTAGACTGCACAATCCCTACTGGGTAGCACAGGCCTCTCCGGTGCCCCCAGACCCTGCAGGTCTTGTGAAATGGCAGCTGGATGACACCAATCTCTCTTGAGCTCTGGCTTCCCACTGCTCTTGTGATCCGCTGGACTGCACAGGCCTCTGTGGAGCCCTAGGTCCCACCGCTGGTGGCTGAGGAGTACTGCTGCACCATGGGGCTCAACTCCTGCTCAGCTTTTGCTGTAGTCTTTGGGGATGGGTCTTAGCTGCCGGTCTGTGCTTCTGTTGCCTGGGGATGAATGTCTGCTCCCCAGCCTCTTTTGCTGGGGGTATATCTGAACTCTGATCAGGCTACTACTATGGGGGATGGTGCTGGGCTCTGGGCTGTCTTTGGTTTTAGAGACTGGCACCTTGGGAGCTCCACTACTTTGTACTTGTCTGTGTTGACACAGAGTGTCCACTGGTCCGATGGTGCCAGGTGTGCTGGTGTGCTCAGGTTGCTGGGCCCTAGCCGCTCCCACTGCCTCCTCCCAGGGAAGACTGGGATCTTTCAAAATGGTGGGACCTTCATGCAGGGCAGGGAGTAGTGCCCTGAAAGGCTGCTTACCGTGGTAGCTGGCTGCTCCCATGTACAGCACAGGAACTTTCTGCTCTGTGGCTCTACACTACTAGGGTTTGGTCGTCCACCTTCATGTCTACTCACACTTTCTCACACACTTGCTCATGCTCTCACACACTCACCCTTCTTTCAGTCCTGCTCTCCACAATCTCATATTTTTCTTCTTTTGAGAGTTTTAATTATAATGTTTTTATATTATGTTTTGATGTTTGGTGTGTAAAGGACAAACACATGACATGGCCCCCTGGATTTTAAGGGAATGGCAAGAACTAGCTGCTAATAGATAACCACAGCATTGTATAGATAACCACTGCTTTGTGTACACTGAAACTGATTGTTCCCTCTGGCATAACAGCTAAATGCAAATATCTGCTTCTGTAGGTGCTTGCTTACTCACATACCCTTAACCCAAATTCCTTAACAGGGGCTAAGACAACTATATAAGCAACCCACCCCCTGAGGTCGGGGCTGCTCTCTCCTCTGAGTAGGATGGGACAGTCGCCACACAGCTAATAAAGCTCTCTTCATTTGGACCCAGTTCAGTGTCTGAGTCAGGTCGGTCTTGTTGGTCTACAATATTTGGAGACCCCAGCAAGATGAACAAACAAGTCCCCCACTTTGTTGGGTTGACCTACTCAGACTCCGGGAGACAGGTTCATCCCAGGAGCAAATGGGCAGCCTAGGAGAAGGCCTCAGAGAGATGTTCCTCCACCCTGGATGCCATTCTGCTCTGGAATTGTCTCCACTCCAAAATTCCATCTAGAGAGCATCTGGAAACCCTGGGCCCAGGTTTGGTTCAGCAGACGGGACGTCCCTTAGTAAGTCTGATTCTGATACCTCTGCAGAGAATGGGGAAGTGAATATGCTGGATGCAGCACATGGATCCATCCCCAGGGCCATAGCAAGATGTTGATCTTGGCCCCGGTTCGGTTTGTCTGTTTTGTGTTTTTTTTGTTTTTTGTTTTTTTTGTCTGTCTTATTTGTTTGTCCTTTTGTGTTTTGTGCTTCTGTGCTGTGCTGGCCTGTGTCCTTCAAAATGGGTCAGGGACCTTCGGGACCTAGGACCCCTCTTCAATGTCTCCTTGATAACTTCTCAGATTTCTCCAAGTGCTTCAGGTTACAGCATCTCAGCAGACCCTGGATTCTTGAGCACTTTGTGCAAACTGGAGTGACCCACTTTCCGGGTCAATTGGCCCTCCTAGGGCACTTTTGACTTAAGCTCTTTGTAGTTTGACACGTCATCTATGGGACTCCCGGACACCCAGACCAAACTCCTTACATCGATATTTGGATTGACATAGCTACTGACAAGCCTAATTATATTAAGAAATGTTCGTGCCCTAATAGGGAGATTTTAATTGCCCAGCTTCCGTGGAAGACTCAGAAGCCCTTGGCTCCTGCTCCCTCCCAAAGGCTTTACCCTGTTCTTTCAGGTCCCCCAGAAGACTCCCTCACTGACCCTGTGGGGCCACCCCCTTATTGGCCACCACCACCTCCCGCCATTGCTGGAGAGACTGAAGCCCTTCAGCTGCTCACTCCTTTCTATACATGTGGCAGCACCCATTCTAACCCTCCTCCACAGGCGCCAGACTCCTCAGCTGCCATCCTGCCCCTCCGTCAGGTTGCTCCAACACCAGGTGGAGACCAGACTTGGCCCTTCATGGTTTATGTCCCCTTCTCAACTAGCATTCTGTATAATTGTAAACAACAGAACCCCTCCTCCTATGATAAACCTCAAGGTTTAATCTCTCTCCTAGAGACAGTTTTCCAAACCCATTAGCCCACTTGGGATGACAGTCAGCAATTGTTGCACATCTTGTTCACCTCCAAGAAGAGGGACATGATCCACAGAGAGGCAGCAAAATCTGTCCTCAGGCCAGATGGCCAACCCATCACAGATCCGGCCCAAATAGGAGCCTACCTCCCATCTACCTGACCCAACTGGGACCGAACACTGATCAAGGTAAGGAGGCTTTACCCCAGTATCGCCGATCTCTACTCCAGGGCCTCCACAGAGTTTCCAAAAAGCCAATTAATCTGTCTAAGGTGAGTGAGACTGTTCAAACCTCAGGGGAATCCCCAGCAGCCTGTCATGAACATCTCATGGAGGCTTATCGCCTCTTTACTCCCATAGACCTGGAGGCCCCTCAGAATAGATGGGCAATTAATATTGCTTTTGTCACCCAGTCAGCCCCAGACATCAGGAAGAAACTCCAGAAATTAGAGGGGTTTGAAGGAAAGAATCTTAGTGAGTCAGTTGAAATAGCTCAGAGAGTATTTAACAACTGGGATGACCCAGAAACAGCCAGTACTAAAAAAGTCACAAGAGTAATCATAGTTGCTCTTCAAGAGAATCAAAAAGGGCAATGGGGAAATGGGCCTAAAAACATAGGGCCAACCCCACGGAGACGAAGGCAATGATCTCAGCCACTTGTTGACCCTAACCAATGTGCCTACTGCAAAGAATATGGTCATTGGTAAAAGGACTGCCCTAAGAGGGGGGCCCAACAGAGACCTAAGGACCTCATCCTCTTGGAAGACACTAAATGAGGGGTTCGGGGCTCCTACAGATTAGGCCCCCAGGAGCCCAAGGTAACATTACAAGTAGGGGGCTGTTCTATTGAATTTCTAATTGATACTGGAGCCACCTGTTCTGTTTTAAAGACCACAGGGCCACTCTCATCTGAGAAAATGTCAGTTGTAAGGGCAACAGGGAAGTCCAAATCCTACCCTTGGACTACCTCAAGAATAATTGACTTAGGCAAAGGAACTGTCACTCATTTCTTCCTAGTCATGCCGGACTGTCCCTACCTCCTCCTTGGCTGAGATTTCCTCCAGAAATTGCAGGCCACAATCTCCTTTAAACAAGAGGTCTCTACCCTACTAACCCTTGGGGAACCAGAGGTGTCTCTCCTGCTCTCTGTGCCCCTAGCAAGGAATACTTCCTACTAGAAGAGCCTTCTAAAGAAACCTCTAATGCTGTCCTCAAAAAATGGAAAAAAGAAATATCGGGGGTTTGGGCAGAAAGTAACCACACTGGCCTAACTAAGCATCATGCTCCAGTTATAGTACAACTAAGCAGCAATGACTCCCCCATTCGGGTCTGCCAATACCCAATCTCCATAAAGGCCAAACTAGGAATAACTACGCATATTAATAGACTCAGAGAAGCTAGAATTTTAAAACCTTCCCATTTGGCCTGGAACACTCCCCTCATGCTGGATAAGAAGCCTGGGACTAAGGATTTTAGGCTGGTCCAAGACTTAAGGGAAGAAACACTCAGGTGGAAACCATCCACCCCACGGTTCCAAACCCTTACACGCTTCTGAGCCTGATCCCGCCTAACCGTGTTTACTATATTGTCTTGGACCTCAAGGATGACTTCTTTTCAATTCCTTTATTGCTTCTCAGCCAACCCATCTTTGCCTTTGAATGGGTTGATCCGGAAGGGGGATTCTCAGGACAACTGACTTGGACCCGACTGCCTCAGGGATTTAAGAACTCTCCCACCATCTTCGATGAGTCCTTCAGCAAGGACCTCCAATTGTTCCAGGATAGGTACCAACATGTCACCCTGCTACAGTATGTAGATGATTGGCGTGCAGCAGCCACTTCTCTTCCTGAATGTGAGGAGGCCTCGAAGGCACTCCTACTAGAGCTAGAACACTTACAATATCGGGTCTCAGCCAAGAAAGCTCAATTATGCACTACCACCGCGGCCTACCTAGGTTATGAACTCAAAGAAGGAAAACAGTCGCTCTCCAGTAGCAGGATAGAGGCGGTCATAAAAATCCCTACTGGGTAAAGCTCCTTCCTTTTGCCCTCCTTTGTGTGCGCTGTACCCCTTATCTTAAGGGTTTCACCCCATTTGAAATCATGTTTGGCTGACCTCCCCCTCTTCTACCCAAAATCAGGGACGAGGTCTTAGTCAACCTGGGAAACCATAACTTCCTCAGCTCTTTGCAGGCAATCCAGAGGCTGAAAGAGCAAACCTGACAGCTAATTAAGGACACCAAACCCCAACCGGGACACCCCAGATACCACCACACAACTTTGCCTTTGGTGACTGGGTCTGAGTCAAAATACATCAGCCTGCTTCCCTCGAGGCTCACTGGACTGGCCCTTTTCCTATTATCCTGACTACACCCACCATTCTTAAGGTAGCAGGACAGAAATTTTGGATTCGCCACACTCAGGAAAAGAAAGCACACCCTGAACAAATACCTGAACAATGGGCCTTACAGGGAACCGAGGATCCCCTGAAGGTAAAGCTCTCCAGGGTTTCCTCTTAGTCTCTTTCCTGACTCTGATCACCAGTAAAGCACCTAACCAATTTAGATGCACTTAAGGGCAGCCACTGCTATGAAGGTATGGGCCCCCACCTGACCCTTGGAGACCTACAAGGACAGGGGACATGCTTCATCATCGGCAACTATGACCTAAGATCTTCCTCTTATGTGGGCTCATGCGGAGATGCTACCACCCTAACCCCATTAAGCCCCTCATCATAAGAGACTTGGGTCCTAACTGCACCCCCCCCCCCCCCTGGACTTGGTTTGCTTGCGCCTCAGGACTGACTCCCTGCATCTTTCCCATTGGAACCGAAGACATGTATTCTTGCTAACATTACTCCTCAGGTTTATTTCTTTTCTGTTTAGCCTTAGGAGAAACCTGTTGCTTTTAAGTTAACCAATCTGGTATTATTAGAGAAAGCATAAAATTAGTTAGACAGTGACTAGATAAACGAGAACAGGCTCTATCCACCTCTAGGAATTGGTATGAGAACCTCTTTAATTGGTCCCCATGGCTCACTACTCTTTTCACTGGCCTTGCAGGCCCCTTAATCCTCCTTCTATTAATATTAACTTGTGGCCCAATCCTGATTAATCGCTTAATGCAATTTTTTAGAGAAAAAGGACAGGCTGTTGAGCTCATGGTCCTTAGCACTCCCTATCAGAGGCTAGCCACAGTGGAAGAAATTGAAGACACTTTAGAATCAAAGATTTCATTTAACCCTAAGACCAGTGGGGAATGTAAAGGATCAACACATGACCTGGCCCCCTGGATTTTAAGGGAATGGCAAGAACTAGCTGCTAATAGATAACCACTGCATTGTATAGTTAACCACTACTTTGTGTACACAGAAACTGATTGTTCCCTCAAGCATAACAGCTAACTGCAAATATCTGCTTCTGTAGGTGCTTGCTTGCTGGCATACCCTTAACCCAAATTCCTTAACAGGGGCTAAGACAACTATGTAAGCAACCCACCCCCTGAGCTTAGGGCTGCTCTCTCCTCTGAGTAGGATGGGACAGTCACTGCGACTAATAAAGCTCTCTTCATTTGAACCCAGTTCGGAGTCTGAGTCTGGTTGGTCTCGTTGGTCTACAATAGGTGAATTTTATCCCCCCTTGTTATTCCTCTTTATTTTCATTTTCTTGACCGCTATCTCATGTTTATATTTCTGGGCTATTAAGTTTTATTTTGCCCAGCCTGTGTGGCTCAGTGGTTGAGTGTCCACCCATGCACCAAGAGGTCACTGGTTTGGTTGCAGATCAGGGCACATGCCCAAGTTGTGGGCCTGATCCCCAGTGGAGGGCATGCAGACGGAGGCCAGTTGATGTTCTCTCTCACCAATGTTTCTATCTCTCTCTCCCTTACTCTCTCTCTGTAATATCAATAAAGAAAAATAGTTTTATTTTATCTCGTTCTCCAAAAGATAATATTAGAATTATAATTAGGATTGTATTGAATTTATAGATTAGTTTTTTTCTAGTCAAAAATAATACGTGCCTTTTCACTTGAACAAATGTTTTTCTAAGTACTCCTGTAGAATTTCTAAATTTTCTTTATACAGGGATTATATATTTTTGTCTGACTTATTCCTGGATAATACAACTGTTTTGTAGTTGTATATGGAATCTTCCCTTATATATTTTGTTTATTTTTTAAATAAAATATTATTACTTTTTATAATTAATTTTTCAAATGTCATTTGTTACATAGATGTCTGAAGTATAAAAACATAATGACTCAATGTATTAAAATGGTCTGTAGAAATTATACCCTTAGGATATTATAAGCAACTCTGTTTAAAACAGTGAAGGGGCATTACCACACTGGACCATAAAAACTATCTTAGCCAGCATTTGTGCCCTTCAATATGAGGATGGTGATGAGGTTAAAACTAAAGAAACAAACAAAAGAACATAAAGTAGTAAAAATATTCTAGAAATGATCTAACCCCACCTCCCATTATTGAAAAAATTCCATCAACATTATCTTTAAAACAGCCATCTCATTTCTATCTAAACACTTTTTGACATGAAGAGCACACCACCTTTTTAAGATCTTCTTAAGTTAGAAAGAACTGAAATGTTATCTCTATTGCTTTGGTCCTGGTTCTGTTTTCTGAGACTACACAGAGAAAGCACACTCCCTCTTTAACATTAACCCTTCAAACATTTGAAAAACACTATCATGTTTGATCTCAGACCTCCTAGGTAAATCTCCCCAGTTTCTTCACACAGGCCCTGTATGACAGCATTTTTAGACCTTTTGAATTTTTGCCACTTTCATGGAATCCTGAATTTACTCCATCTGGTAGAGAATTTCTCCCAACATTATCTCCATTAGGACTAGAATGTTTACAGAGTTTTTTAGTATGCAGGGACTACAGAAAACTACATTTTCATACTAATTCAAATCTTAAAGCTCCAATAACCTCCAGTATTATAGTGAATATTTATACACATTTGTACTGTGCTCAGTATAATACAATCAGATTTTAAAATTCATTTTTATTCTTGAGTGGGAAGCAGCTCTAAAAATTTAAGAACCAGTCCACCAGAGTAGACAGGATTTATAAGTAACATTATTAAATTGCTTGGATATATGTCATGTCTGAGTTGAAAAATGCAAATGTATGTGTTGATAGTTCCATAAATCTGGTACAAGAATATTTTATTTTTTGCACTGGAAAAAAAATCTTATACTTAAAAAATAAGCCCGGCCTGTGTGGATCACTCATTGAGCGTCAACCCATGCCCTGAGAGTTTGCCAGTTTGAATCCTGGTCAGGGCACATGCCCAGGTTGTGGGCCCAATCCCTGGTGAGGGATTGCAGGAGGTGGCCAATCGATGTTTCTCTCACTCTCCCTTCCTCTTTCTCATATATATATCTGCTCCAGGAGGAGATTTGACATGAAGAACACACCACCTTCTAAAGATCTCCTTAAGAAGGAGACAACAAAAGTTTCTCAGTTTATTACTTTTCATATGTTCTTATTGGTTATTAGATATGACTGCTAATCTTCAGAAAGATTTTTTTTTTCTTTTTGTGTAAATATGCATCTTTAGGTAAATTCTATGAAGTCACTAAAATATCATTTCCAGCCTTTCAGTATTTACTGCACAGTTATTATGCAACAAACCCTAAAGTATAGCAAGTTGTACACACATTCCAAAAAATATATAAAGTGGAATTTTTTATTAATTTTTTCTTTATTGAATTTTTAGAGAGAGAGGAAGGGAGAGAGAGATAGAAACATCAATGAGAGAGAACATTGATTGGCCGCCTCCTGCATGCCCCCCACTGGGGATTTGGCCCACAACCTGGACATGTGCCCTGACCAGGAATCGAACTAGTGACCTCTCAGTACATGGGTCGACGCTCAACCACTGAGACCCACCAGCCAAGGTAAAGTGGTATTTTTTCATTGTTTCCTCTGGAAATGTGTTAGAAAAAATATACAAACCAATGTGTATTCTATACTAGGAAGAAAAACAAAATTTAAATTTAATATTGGTAAAGAGTTATGTTTAATTGGTTTTTAGGTAATGAATGTGACAGAGAGAAAATTCCCGTGTTCATCTCTTTATATTTCCAGTGGTTTTTATTAGTAGTAGAGCATTAACTGATCCAAATGTAAAGATGACTCACTCTTTCTTTAATAGCAGAAATATGTCCAATGTTTTCTGTGTCATCACTGATTTTTATTACATATTCACCTTTCTTCAGGATGCTTACTGACTGAATCACTGATTAAGACTCTGTGAAGATTCCTGCTGATATGTTTGCCAATTTTCATCTAAAGCAGGATGTTAGAGCAAGGTATTTTAACTAGGTAATTATGTGTGGTAACTATAGATAATAAAATTTTGTTTCTTAATAGTTATTTACAGTTTCCTTATTATTTTCATTTATAAAAATATGGAAGCATGACAAGTAGACTAAGTCTCCTGTCAGTCACATGAGGAAGGGACAGGTCCTGGTAGAAGGGAGACTTAGAAAGAGAGAAAAAGTACCTCTTTTTGCAGACTCTTTGGACCTTAAAGAACACCACAAAGCAGAAGGCTAGAGATGGCACCTGACACAGGAAATAACTTGCTCAAGTAAGGGAAATAAATATTAAGATAAGTAAGCCTTTCTGTGTAAGCAATTTGTCCATCATATAATTTTCCTAGAGATAACTTTCCTTTGCTTTCTGTGAATCTGAATAAAGTCATGGAGAAGGATAGAGTAGGGTTTACAAAGATAGACCCTGAAGTCACACTGCCTGAGCTAGAATCCTGGCTTGGCATTTTTCTTAGCTAGGTAAACTTATGCAAGTTACTTCACCCTTCTGTTCCTAGGTTTCTTGACAAGTATAATACCTACTCCATAGTTTTTTATGAGGATTTAGTAAGTTAATATGCATAAAGTGCTTATATAGTGCAATTGTCCCTTAGTATATTCAGGATATTGGTTCCGGGACACCCCCACCCCATACGTATACCAAATTTGAAGATGCTCAAGTCCCTTACATAAAATGCATAGTATTTGCATATAACCTAGTCCCATCCTTCCATATACTTTAAATCTTCTCTAGATTACTTGTAATACCAAATAAAATGTAAATGAAATGTAAGGAGATGTTATACTATATTATTTATGAAATACTGACAAGAGACAGGTCTACAGATATTCAGACATATGCAACCATCATAGATAACTACATAGCACATGCCAACAACACATTATTTTATCTAAATGTTTTTGATTTACAGTTGTTTGAATCTGCAGATGTGGAATCCGTGGATATGGAGGACCAACTGTACTTACCATGTGCCAGGTGTTATTCAAAGTCTAGCTATTCAATGTTTTATCTTAACCTCAAGTGTGGTTTAGAATATTTAGATAAGGGCCATGAGTTCACCTTTAGGAGTAATATCTTAAGCTGTCAATTCCAGCCCCTACCTAGAGTAACCATTTTGATGAATAACCTACAATGCCTCCAGCAAATACCAACATATGACAATATACATGACTTTTTCCCTTTGTAAACTAATATAATTATGCCTTGCCAGAATTCTTATTTTTATTAGGCAAAAACAAAACAAAGCAAGCATTTGCCAATGAATGATGAAAAATGGTGGATAAACACATTAGCTTGACCATCCTCTGGGAGCATCAATTCTGAATCATGTCCCACACAGTTTCTCAGAGGGATCCCCAGTGAAATTAAAGCTTTAGTTGCTTACAGATTTGATTTCCTAATAATGCATGTTGTACTTCCAGGGATCAACTCCCAACTAAACTTCCAGCACCCATGTCTTTGTCTCAGAATCTCTTTAAAGGAACCCAAAGGATGATACCTTTCAAATTGTGTGAAACCAAAATTATCTCATTTCCTTTCAGTTAAGATAACATGTCTGAATCCCTTCATTTTTCCTTCTAATCCCCAAAACTCTCTCCCTTATGAAAATCATCAGTCAATTCTCTGTATCTGTGAGTCTGTTTCTGTTTTGTTTATTTGTGATTGTCTATTTTGGTCTTTAGAGTCCATGTGTAAGTGAAATCACGTGGTCTTTGATTTCTCTGACTAATGTATTTTACTATGCTAATACCCTCTATGTCCATCCAGTGAGAAGTATAGATTGGTAGTTACAAAAAAGTCATGGGGATGTAAAGTACAGCATAGAAAATACAGTTTAAAATGTTGCAAAACCTATGTATGTTGCCAGTGGAGTACTGGAAGTATTACAGGAAACACTTTGTAAAGTACATGATTGTCTAACCATTATACTGCACAACTGGAACTGATACAAAATAATATTGAATGTAAACTGTAACTGAAAACAATTTTAAAAAATTATTTATTTATTTTTTATCCTCACCCAAGGACATTTTTTTTTTTATCCTCACCCGAGGACATTTTTCCATTTTTTGTACAGATAGAGTGGGAGGGAGAGAGAGGAAGAGATAGAGAGAGAGAAACATCGATGTGAAAGGGACACATCGAGTGGCTGCCACCGCACGACCAACCAGGGTCGGGGACAAACTGCAACCGAAGTACATGCCCTTAGCGGGAACTGAACCCGGGTCTCTCCGGACCGCAGGCCGACGATCTAACCGCTCAGCCAAACCGGCCAGGGCCCAAGGACATTTTTCAATATTTTGTTCAGATAGAGTTGGAGGGAGAGAGAAAGAAAAAAACATCGACATGAAAGGGACACATCAAGTAGCTGCCACCCGCATGACCCAACCAGGGTTGGGGACAAACTGCAACCAAGGTACGTGCCCTTAGCGGGAACCAATCCTGGGTCTCTCTGGACCACAGGAGGATGCTCTAATCTCTGAGCAAAACCAGCCAGGGCAAAAAAATTTAAACAATGAAAAACAAAAATGTCAACAAAGATATCTGAAAAGGCCTTTCTGAAGACCACATTTTCAGTATGACAGGATATACTGAAATTTTAATACACACTTCACCAGCCAGGTTCTTCATTACAAATAATAAAAATAAAATCTTTTTTCATCTTTAGTAGAAAAGTAATTTATTTTAAAAGTACTAAGAGATTACATAATTGGTAAAAATGTTACAGAACTTCACTTAGCCAATACATAGAAAATTAAGATCCTGTAATAGAAATGTTTGTTCTACTTACATTTTGATCATTGATGCCAGAGGAACTAGACATGTATCACCATACTGTTGAAATGTGTAAAAATTTCCTGGAAACCAATGAAAATAAACACACAACAACACAAAATCTGTGGGATGCAGCAAAAGCAGTCCTGAGAGGGAAGTTCATAGCACTACAGGCCTACCTCAAGAAACAAAAAAAATCTTTAATTGACTCTCTAACCCTACCAATTAAAGATCTAGAAGGAAAACAGAAAGAAAAACCCAGAGCAAATAAAAGAAAAGAAATAGTGAAAGTCAGAGCAGAAATAAATGACATAAGGATTAAAAAACAGTTCAAAATATCAATGAAACAAAAAGCTGGTTCTTTCAAAAGATCGATGAACCTTTAGCCAGACTCACTAAGAAACAAAAGGAGAGGATCCAAATAAACAAAATCAGAAACAAAAGAGGAGAATTAACATCTGACACCACAGAAATACAAAGGATCATCGAAACATACTATGAAAAATTATACGCCAACAAATTGGACAAAGTAGGAAAAATGGACAAATTTCTAGAAACACACAGTCTCCCATAACTGAACTGAATAGAGATAGAAAACTTGAACAGACAAATAACAACAAAGGACATTGAAGATATAATTAAGAAACTCCCAGAAAACAAAAGCCCAGGTCTGGATGACTTTACAGGGGAGTTTTACCAAACAGTCAAAGAAGATCTAATACCCATTCTTCTCAAACTATTTCAGAAATCCAAGAAGACAGGAGATGTCCAATCTCATTTTATGAGGCCACCATAATCTTAATTCCAAAACCAGGTAAAGACAATACAAAGAAAGAAAACTACAGACCAATAGCCCTGATGAATACAGATGCCAAAATCCTTAACAAAATGTTAGCAAATCGGATCTAGCAATAAATCAAAAAAAATTATCCACCATGACCAAGTGGGATTTATCCCAGGGATGCAAGGATGGTGCAATATTTGCAAATTAATAAATGTGATATAACATTATAAACAAAATGAAAGATAAAAATCATATGATAATATAAATAGATGCTGAAAAATCATTTAACAAAATCCACCACACATTTCTGATAAAAACACCCAGCAATGTGGAAATACAGAGATCATATCTCAACATAATAAAGGCCATATATAAAAAACCTATAGCCAACATCATACTCAATGGGGACAAACTAAAATCATTCCCCTTAAGAATGGGCACAAGACAGGGATGTCCACTTTTGCCACTCTTATTTAACATAGTATTGGAAGTCTTAGCCACAGCAATTCAACAAAAAGAAAAAATTAAAGGGATCCAAACTGAAAAGAAGGAAGTGAAACTGTCATTATTTGCAGATGACATAATATTGCACATAGAAAACCCTAAAGACTCCATCAACAATTTACTAGACTTAATAAATGAACTTGGAAAAGTAGCAGGATACAAAATTAATGTCAAGATATTGACGGCATTCTTATACACCAACAATAAACTCACAGAAAGAGAAACTAAAAAAAAAAAATTCCATTTACCATTACGGCAAAAAATTAAGATACCTAGGAATAAACTTATCCAGAGAAGTAAAGGATCTCTTCAGAGAAATAAACAGGTCATTGAAAAAAGAAATAGAGGAAGATATAAAAAAGTGGAAGCATATACCTTGTTCATGGATTGGAAGAATTAACATCATTAAAATGTCCATACTACCCAAAGCTATATATAGATTAAATGCAATCCCCATCAAAATACCAATGATATACTTCACAGAACTAGAACAAATACTCCAAAACTTTATATGGAACAAAAAAAAAAAAAAAAAAAAAAAGGCCCCAAATAGCCACAGCAATCTTGGAAAGAAAAAACAAAGTAGAAGGGATCACATTACCAGACATCAGGTTATAATACAAAGCCACTGTATTCACAACAGCCTGGTACTGGCACAAGAACAGGCACATAGATCAATGCAACAGAATACTGAACCCAGAAACTGACCCAAGAAAATATGCTCAATTAATGTTTGACAAACGGGGCAAGAACATACAGTGGAGTAAGACAGCCTTTTAATAAATAATGTTGGAAAATTGGACAGCTACATGCAAAAAAATGAAGCTAGACTACCAACTTACACCATACATAAGAATAAACACAAAATGGATAAAAGATTAAAATGTGACTCATGATTCCATAAAAATGCTACTAGAAAATCTAGGCGATATAGAGAAAAAAATAGCGGTGAAGTGAATGGAGCAACACAGACCATCTCCCAGGACCAAACTGGATTTACAATGAAAATAAAGACAAATTGTCAGGAAGGGGCAACTGAAAGGCCACCAGGAGGACCACATTCCAGGGACACTGACTCAATCCTGGTAGGCTTGCGAGGACATGAGAGGGGGCCGGGAGCCCACGGTCTGCAGCGGCCTGGGCTGGGAACAGCAGACTCAGCTGGGACCAGGGGACTTGGTTGGAAGTAGCTGCCGCCTCGCTGCTTCCACGACCATGGCACAGTCCTGCGAACTCGACTGAATGCTACGCCATCGGCTGGAGCCGCACACTCGGCCACCCTTACCTGAGAGTAGCGCCCTTGGGTTAAAAGTCCCAGGCGGCTCCATGACACAGAGTCTGGACAGAAGCTAAATTGGCAGCAGCCACTCACCTTGGGCTCCAGCAGAGGGAAGGAAGACTGGAGTGGAACTGTGTGGGGACACTCGGAATTTGGAGGGTGCACCGAGCTTTTGCTGAGTTCAGCCACATAGGACTGTGATCATCATACTCCTTTCCAGGACCCTGGGGAGAGGCAGCGGCCCCTCCCTCGGAGATTCCACCACACCTGGTGGCCATTGAAATGCTATTTGAGGCCCATTAACAACCAGCATCTGCCCTAACCTCAGGAAATCCTCTTACACTAAGCAACAGGTTACTTACAAAGAGGGAGTTTTTCAGGCAACTCAGAAACCAAGGTTCTTTAGCTGAACTCTACTAATAACCTCCATGCAAGAAAAAGCTAGAGGAAAGTTAAGACTTGACAGTGGTGTTTAAAGTAGGTCCCACTGCCTCATCCAAACCCAGGAGAGGGAGCCACAAACAGCAGAAAACCAACACCCACAAAGAAATTTTGGCAGACTGCAAAGCCCACTGTGATAGCCAAAATGGTAAAAAAACAGAAACAAAAGCGAAATGAAAAAAGAAGAGACCTCTACCAAAGATGAGATAAATGAGGTGCAGTTAAGCAAGATAACAGAAGTAGAATTCAGAGCCATGCTCTTGAGAAAGCTCAACCGCATGGGTAAGGACATGAGCACCATGAGTAAGGACATAGAAATGTTCAAAATCAACCAGTTGGAAATTAAAAACGACATATCACAAATGAAAAACAAATTGTAAGGTCTAAAAAGCAGAGTGGAGGAAGTTGAGGACCGGATCAGTGAATTAGAAGACAGGGTAGAAAAAAAATCAACCAATCAGAAAACCAAAAGGAAAAAACAGGAAGACAGCTTAAGAGAACTAGAAACGTAATATTATTTGCATCATAGGAGTCCCCGAAGAGGAAGAAAATGAGCAAGGGTTAGAGAATATATTCAAAGAAATAGTGACAGAAAACTTTCCTAACTTGGTGAAGAAAGATGGCATTCAAGTTCAAGAAGCACAGAGAGCCCCAAGTAAGAAGAACCCAAACAGGCCCACATCAAGACACATAGTAATCAAAATGCCAAAAATTAATGACAAAGAGAGAATTCTAAAAGCAGCAAGAGATAAGCAACAGGTTACTTACAAAGAAAACCCCATAAGGCCCTCAGCTGACTTCTCACAAGAAACACGGCAGGACAGAAGGGAATGGCATGAAGTAATCAAGGTCATAAAAAAGAAGTATCTAAATCCAAGACTACTCTACCCAGTAAGGATATCATTCAAAATAGAAGGTCAAATAAAGAGCTTCCAGGACAAGAAAAGGCTAAAGGAATACATTAGCACCAAACCAGCACAGCAAGAAATATTAAAAGGACTGCTGTAATTAGCAGGAGAAATAGGCAGAAAAATAGAACTACACTAAACAAAACTGGCAATAAATAAATACATATCAATAATCACCTTAAATGTAAATAAATTGAATACTCCCATAAAAAGACACAGAGTAGCTGATTGTATAAGAAAGCATGACTCATCTATATGTTGTTTACAAGAGATCCACCTCACAACAAAAGACTCACATAGATTGAAAGTGAAGGGGTGGGAAAAAATCTTTGAAGCAAATGGAAAGGAAAAAAAAAAGCCGGGGTAGCAATACTCATATCTGATAAAAGATTCTACAAAATGAAGGCCATAACTAGAGACAAAGAAGACGACTACATAATATTGAAAGGATCTATCCAACAGGAAGATATAACCTTGATAAACATATATGCACCAATATAGGAGCACCAAAATATATTAAAAATCTTCTGGAGGACTTCAAAGGAGAAATCGATAGCAATAGAATCATAGCAGGGGCCTTCAACACCCCGCTGACATCACTGGATAGATCTTCTACACAAAAAAATTAGCAAGGAAACAGAGACTCTGAATGAAGCACTAGACCAAATGGATTTAATAGATATCTACAGAGAATTACACCCCAAAACTACAGCATTCACATTCCTCTCAAGTGCACGTGGGACATTCTCAAAGATGAACCACATGTTAGGGCACAAACTAAGTCTCTACAAGTTCAAGAAGACTGAAATCATGTCAAGCACCTTCTCAGATCACAATGGCATGAAACTAGAAATCAATTGCAAGAAGAATATACAAAGACATTTGAACACGTGGAGCTAAATAGAATGCTATTAAACAATGAATGGGTCACTGAGATCAAGGAAGAAATCAAAAACTTCCTGGAAACCAATGAAAATGAACACACAACAACACAAAATCTATAGGATGCAGCGAAAGCAGTTCTGAGAGGGAAGTTCACAGCACTACAGGCCTACCTAAAAAAAAAAAACAAGTAAAATCTCTAATAGATTATCTAACCTCACAACTTAAAGAACTAGAAAGCAAACAAAAAGAAAACCCCAGAACAAGTAGAAGGAAGGAAATAGTAAAGATCAGAGCAGAAATAAACGACATAGAGTCTAATCAAAAAATTCAAAGAATCAATGAAACAAAGACCTGGTTTTTTGAAAAGATAAACAAGATTGATGGACGCTTAGCTAGACTCACCAAGAAACAAAGAGAGAGAACCCAAATACACAAAATCAGAAATGAAAGAGGAGAGGTAACAACTGACACCACAGAAATACAGAAGATCATTAATAACTACTATGAACAATTATATGGCAACAAATTTGACAATCTAAGTGAAATGGACAAATTTCTAGAAACACATAGTCTCCCAAAACTGGACCAGGAAGAGATATAAAACTTGAATAGACCAATATCAACAGAAGAAATTGAAGATGTAACCAAGACTCTCCCAGCAAACAAAAGCCCAGGCCCGGATGGCTTCACGGCGGAGTTTCACCGAACAGTCAAAGAAGAACTTAACACCCATTCTCCTCAAACTATTTCAAAAAATTCAAGAATAAGGAAGACTTCCAAACTCATCTTATGAAGCCCGCATAATTCTAATTCCAAAACCAGAAAAAGACAGTAAAAAGAAAGAAAACTACAGGCCAATATCCCTGATATACATAGACGCCAAATCCTGAACAAAATACTAGCAAATCGGATCCAGCAATATACCAAAAAAAGTATCCACCATGACCAAGTGGGATTCATCCCAGGGATGCAAGGATGGTACAATAGTCGCAAAGCAATAAACGTGATACACCACATAAATAAAATAAAGAATAAAAGCCACATGATCATATTGATAGATGCCGAAAAACCTTTTCAGAAAATCCATCATCCATTTCTGATAAAAACGCTTAGCAATATTGGAATAGAGAGATCATATCTAGACATAATAAAGGCCATATATGAAAGTCCTACAACCAACATCATACTCAATGGCCAAATAGTAAAATCATTTTCCTTAAGAACAGGACCAAGTCAAGGATGCCCACTTTTGCTACTCTTATTTAAAGTAGTACTGGAAGTTTTAGCCACAGCAATCAGATAAGAAGAAAAAATAAAAGGGATCCAAATTGGAAAGCAGAAAGTGAAACTGTCATTATTTGCAGATGACATGATACTATACATAGAAAACCTCAAAGACTCCATCAAAAATTTACTAGACTTAGTAAATGAATTTGGCAAAGTAGCAGGATACAAGATTAACATCAAGAAATCGATGGCTTTCTTATACACCAGTTATGAACTCACAGAAAGAGAAACTAAGAAAACAATACCATTTACCATTGCAGCCAAAAAATTCAGATACCTAGGAATAAACTTAAACAAAGAAATAAAGGACCTATTCGTCATTGAAAAAAGAAAAAGAGGAAGATGTAAACAAGTGGAAGCACATACCCAGTTCATGGATTGGGAGAATTATCATCATTAAAATGTCCATATTACCCAAAGCAATCTATAGATTCAATGCAATCCCCATCAAAATACCAATGACATACTTCACAGAATTAGAACAAGTACTTCAAAAGTTCATATGAAACCAAAAAAGACCTCGAATAACCACAGCAATCTTGAAAAGGAAGAACAAAGTTGGAGGGATCAAATTACCAGATTTCAGGTTATACTACAAAGCCACCGTAATCAAAACAGCCTGGTATTGGAACAAGAACAGGCATATAAACCAGTGGAATAGAACAGAGAACCCTGAAATGGACCCAAGGCAATATGCTCGATTAATATTTGACAAAGGTGACAAGAGCATACAGTGGAGTAAGGACAGCCTTTTTAATAAAAGGTACTGGGAAAATTGGACAGCTACATGCAGAAAAATGAAACTAGACCATCAACTTACACCCTACACAAGAATAAACTCAAAATGGATAAAACACGTAAATGTGACTCATGAATCCATAAAAATCCTAGAAGAAACTGTAGGCAACAAAATTTCAGACATCATACGCAGCAGAATTTTCACTGACACATCACCTAAGGCAATAGAAACAAAGGCAAAAATAAACACATGGGACTACATCAAACTCAAAAGCTTCTGCACAGCGAAAGATACAATCATCAAAACGGAAAGGCTACCCACTGTATGAGAGAGCATAATTGCCAATGATATATCAGATAAGGGGTTAATTTCAATATATATAGAGTGCTCATACAACTCCACAAAAGGAAGACAAATAATCCAATTAAAAAATGGGCAGAGGAACTAAAGAGACACCTCTCCAAACAGGACATATAAATGGCTAAGAGACATATGAAGAAATGCTCATCATCACTAATCATCAGAGAGATGCAAATTAAAACAACAATGAAGTATCACTTCACACCTGTCTTAATGGCCGCCATCAACAAATCATCAAACAAGTGTTGGCGAGGGTGCAGAGAAAAGGGGACTCTAGTACACTGCTGATGGGAATGCAGACTGGTGCAGCCACTATGGGAAACAATATGGTGTTACCTTCAAAAATTAAAAATTGAACTTACAATTTACCCAGTGATCCCACTTCTAGGAATATACCCTAAGAAGCCTGAAACACCAATCAGAAAGAATATATGTACCCCCATGTTTGTAGCAGCACTATTTACAATCGCTAAAATCTAGAAACAGCCGATGTGTCTATCAGTAGACGAATGGATAAAAAAGCAGTGGTACATATAGACAATGGAGTACTGCGCAGCTGTAAGAAAGAAAGATCTCTTATCCTTTGAGACTACATGGAGGGACCTGGAGAGTATCATCCTAAGTGAAACAAGCCAAACAGAGAAAGACAAGTATCATATGATCTCACTTATTTGTGGAATATAATGAACATAACAGTTTGAGGAATGGGGTAGTCCCGGAGACGTGGAAGTGGGGTATAGACTGACAATCCCCAGAACAGGGGGTGGTGGGGGAGAGATAAACCACAGAACTTATATGCATGTATGCATGAACAGTGGACATGGACAACAACCTGGGGACAGGGCAGGGAGGTGGGGGGAAGTGGAATCAGTGGGGGAAAAAGGAGAAACATCTGTAACAAAAATTAATTAATAAAAAATCAATAAATTTTAAAAAAAGAAGCCAGAAAAAAAAAAAAGAAAAGAAAAGAAAGAAAATGTAGGCAACAAAATTTCAGACATCATATGCAGCAGAATTTTCACTGATACAACACCTTAGGCGACAGAAACAGGAAAAAATGAATACACGGGACTACATCAAACTAAAAATCTTCTGCATAGCAAAAGAAACAACTATAAAAATGGAAAGAAAATCCACTGTATGGGAGTGCATAATTGCCAATGATACATCAGATAAGAAATTAATTTTCAAATTATGTATGCATAACTGATGGACATAGACAACAAAGTTGGGGATGTGTTGGGAGGGGATGGGGGGAGAGTAAACAGGGAATAAAAGGAGAAGCATCTGTAACAAAAATAAATTAATAAAAAATAAATTTTAAAAAATATCTCAGGGTGTGTTCACCAGAGGAATTCACTGAGGTGAAGTTTGGGATAAAAAACATATATGTTTATTAGGAATTAAAAACTGTGAAGAGAAGGGAGAAAAAAAGCAGGGCAAGGCAAAGTAAGAATTGTGATACAGAGTCAGCAAAGTATCTGCCAACCTATCAGGTAGCTCAAGAGCAGGTAATGCCCATCAGATTTTCTACAATGGGCTAACATGGCTGTCTCTATATAATTACTTTACTCAGTCTCTAGATACAGACAGCCAGGAAAGGTCATGACCTTCACTAAAGCCATGCCTCAGAAGACCCTGAAGTTTCTGACACCAGGTAGCTATTTGCTAACCACATTCCCTATTGCTGGGCAGCAAGTCTTTCTTAGATTGGGGAATACAAGTGGTTATCTCTATGTATACCATATGGACTACTTTTCTGCCATACTCTCCAATATAATATTTAAACAACCTGCATCACTGTGTCAAGCTTCAAGTTTCAAAGTCTTAGGAAAGAGCAGTTGCGTGGCCACACTTCTATACTGGACCCAGAGTATATCTTTTACCAGACCAAAAAGGTAATTCCTTTCCCTTTTTAGGTTTTGATAATGGGATCTAGGGTTCTATCACTTATCTCATTTGGATTCAACCTAAATACTCAGGAAGTTTAGAATCTGAGACATCAAAATTACTATGGTCTGTTATAGTCCCCAGTTTTAATAGTCTAATCTTCAAAGTCATAGAGCTATTCCTTTCCTTTCCTTTTTTCCCTTCCTTTTTCCCTTCCTTTTTACTTTCCTTTTTTCCTTTCCTTTTTTCCTTTCCTTTTTTCCTTTCCTCCTCTCCTCTCCTCTCCTCTCCTCTCCTCTCCTCTCCTCTCCTCTCCTCTCCTCTCCTCTCCTCTCCTCTCCTCTCCTCTCCTCTCCTCTCCTCTCCTCTCCTCTCCTCTCCTCTCCTCTCCTCTCCTCTCCTCTCCTCTCCTCTCCTCTCCTTTCCCCTCTTCCCTGCCCTGCCCTGCCCTGCCCTGCCCTGCCCTGCCCTGCCTTGCCTTGCCTTGCCTTTCCCTCTTCCCATATTTTGGCTACCAAGGGAAAAAAAATCCCTCACTGAACACAATATATTCTTCTCTTTTCTAGCTGATAATGTAATCACTCCAGTTAATAATCCCAACTCCTTATCCAAATCTCTAGTGATATGTGTGTTTTGGTGTTCTTCATCTATACACTAAATTTCAAAATTAAGCACCAACAAACACTCTATAACAAAGATGAAGATGAGTAAATAAAAATTAATTTAGTTGAAGCATTTACATTTATACAAGGAAAAGAAAGATGGGTAGATGCTATAATCCCTATTTCTGCAAGTTTTCACAAGGTCATGATTGATTTTTATGACTTATTTTCTCTACCAACCATTTTATATTTCCTTTGTTTTCAGCCACTCTAGCTACTCTTTCCCAATGGGTGATCTTATTCAAGCCCATGGCCTCAGTTAGCACTAAGTATTAATACTCCTAAATCTTGATCTCCAATCTAAGCCTTCCTCTTTTTTCTTTAGCCCATATTTATATTTGCTTACTACAGAACTTTATCTGAAGTCACTACATTCACCAGACACCTAAAACTCAGCTTGTCCAAAATGAGTCATTCCTCTCTCCAAACAACAACAACAATACAACAACTATATATATTTACTTACAACACTGTTTAACACTCCAATGTAAAGTATGCCCTGCACACCAGGCATAATTAGTGTGTAAGTAATTGAAATGGGTACCCAGGTCCACTGTACAAGTGCATTTTCTCTAGAACACTCCTCTTGTTCTAATTCACAGAGATGTTCAATGTGAAAAACCCATGGTATTGTCAGTGTCTTCCAATTCATGTATTTACTCCTTGCATGTAGACATTCAATATATATATATATTCTTGTATTCCTTTACCAAGCAATTTGACCTGGAAGTCTCCTTGTCATTTCTTTTCTATCCATTTTTCTGTTTCAGTATTCAACTAGTGACAGACTTGTAAATTCTACTTGTTAGGTATTTCACAAGCAACCTCCCTTTAACCTTGCCACCACCACTCTCTTAGATCAGCTCTCAAGCTTTCTCCGTAAAGCAGTAATAATAGTTTCGAAAGAGATTATTATGCCCAACAGTCACTCATTTTTATTATATTCTCAACTCTTCTGTCAGGGTAACTTTAGTTAAAATGTTAACTACCAGGTCTCCCCTGTTGCCCTGTTGCCCTCATGATTAGGTTCAAACTCTCCTCTTCTGATTTTGTGAACATACTTATGAGTCCCACATAATTTTGACACTCTTATTCTTCTCTCCTATAAGAAGTTAGGGACTTCTTGTTTGTTGGCACAACTAGGGCCAGAGGGGGTTGGGTGGGTGAAGGTAGTTATCATAGAATATAATGTGCATGGCACTCCCAGAAGTTATGAAAAATAAAATGGATTTTACCTCCATGATTTTCATTGCCCTAATTTTGTAAATTATCTTCATTCTATACTCCCATTTTAAGCTGAGTTCTTTCTCTAAAGGTTATGTCTTTACTGTGCCTTTTTCTAGTCTAATTAGTCTGGTTTAAGATAATATTTTTCTTCCTCAAATTATGTACCTCTTTATTTCTCATAATGTATTACATTGTTTTTGCAAATATCTTAGAACTCTAAAATTCACTACATCTCTGAGAAATTTTTAAAAACTGTGTATGTGTGTGTGTTCATTGATCTTTTAGAGAGAGAGGATAGGAGAGAGAGAAACATCAATTGGCTGCCTCCTGCACCCCCCCCCCCCACTGGAGATAGACCCTGAAACCCAGGCATATACTCTGACTGGGAACTGAACCAGTAACCTCTTGGTGCATGGGACGATGGTCAATCCACTGATCCACACTGGTTGGGCTCTAGGAACTTTTTTAATTTGTTGAGTTAAAGTAATTGTGTGTTTTTTCTCTAAAATTCTCATACCTTCATTTTATTGACATCTTGCTTGTACTGGAGTTTTTTGGTTTTTTTTCTAATGGCTGAGCCAAGCAGGCCAGGGTTGTACTGGAGTTTTTATCAGCAAATAAAATCTTTTAACACAAAATAGAGCATAGAATGTATCCCATGAATTATTTATAGGAAATAGAGCATGCATTCCAGGAATAGCTTGTATTATACAGTTTCAGTAAATGTAGTAACCAAAAGACACAGTATAAAAGGAGAGCTAAATTCAAAGTACCAGAGACTGACTTTTATATTTGATGAGCTAGAGATCAAGGTGGGGTAGAACCAAACAACAGTTATTGGCACCTTAGCCACTTCTGAAGTAGATTAATCAATTGTGTTCTAATGATAATAATACAGCAGGGAATTCAAGTAATGAGCACGCAGATATACACAAATACACACACATGTGTGAGCATATGCATGCAACCTTTAATTTTTTTTTAAATATGTTTTTATTGAGTTTTAGAGAGAGAAGAAGGGAGAAGGAGAGAGAGAATTAGAAACATCTACGAGAGAGAAACATTGATCGGCTGCCTCCTGCACGTCCCCTACTGAGGATTGAGCCTGCAACCCAGGCATGTGCTCTGACTGGGAAATGAACCAGTGACCTCTTGGTGCATGGGATGACACTAAATCCACTGAGCCTCACCAGCTGGGCTGTATGCAATTTTTTTAAAGGAGAGCTTTGGTATTCTGCCTAAGTAACAGTGTAAGGATCAGAGATACAATTATCTCCTTCCCAGCATGATTCCATTTCATGTGATTTCTACATGACATTTCTTATTTCTACAATTTTAGCCTTACCAAACTACTATTAACCTTGAAGGAAGCTCCAAGGTAGCTCAGAGGGAAATAAGAAAAACTGAACCCTCAGAGTTAAGAATGACCAGTAGCCTTTTACTCTTTCCAGTCCTATTTGCTCCTGGTAGCTAATTTTTTATGCTTTTGCTCTCCCCAGCCTCTCTCAGGATACTGACCTTTCCCACCTTCTCTATCACACAGAATATGTGTGTTTCAGATTACATTTTCTGGGCATAGCAGCTTCTGTTTTCCCCTGGTTTGAATTTCATTGTATTTCCTGCCCTGACTTGAACCTTCCCAAGTCCAACAGAATGATTTCTCAGTCCTTGCTGGTCAAGGCAATATCTCCCAATTTAGTATCTTTAGTGCATTTAATTATCTCTGTTTACACCACAAGATATTTCTTTAATTCAATAAACTGTTGTTTGTCATCCTCTTCTTGTTTTTTTTTCTCCCTGCCCTTTATATTTATTTTATTCTCTATAACAGGATTTAACTAATTTTTCAAGCACTATTCCTCAATGCAGTATCCATGACTGTGATTAGCAGGAAGTTGGACTGCAATGGTATTTGTCAAAGTTACAGACTCACAGCTAATTCTGCTTTACTCTGACAGTTTTGCACATCACTGATTTATAATAAGATTGGTATGCAAAACTTTGGCATTCTATAACAATAAATGAAAAATATTGGTAAAAGAAAGTAAAAATACACAGTACACATTAAACGACAATATTTAATTGGTCTTGTAGCTGCAAAATGAATGTGGTACAAAATATCATTTCTACCTTATACTAGAATTAAACTAAATAACAATTTAAAAAACAAAAATAACAGTGATAATAATAAAAAAAAAGTAGCACAAATTAAGTGAACATGTAAATGTCAGTATATCCTGTTGGTTATTGGTTTTTAAGGTTATTTTATTGTCTTTTAAAAAACTTTTTCTATTAATTTATTTAGTTTTGTTACAGATGTTTCTTTTTTTTCCCCCATTGACAGACACCCTCCTCCGAACCACCCCCAAGCATTGTTGTCTATGTTCATTGGTTACACATACATGCATATAAGTATATAAGTTCTTTGGTTTATCTCATCACTCCCCCACCCCCACCTCCCTCCTCTGAACTTTGTCAGTCTGAACCATACTCATTTCTATGTCTCTGGGTCTATTTTTATTGAAGTTAATTTTACACATAAAAAAGCACACATATTTTAAGCATGCTGCTCAATGAACTTCTCAAACTAAATCTGCCCATGTAATTGGCACCAAGATCAAGAAGCAGAACTTACCAGCACACCAGAAGCTCACCACTCATGATATTGTCCAATTACTCTCCACCTAGGAAAAACTACTATGTTGACTTTTAGTAAAATTATGTTTTCTGTCTCAGGATTTTATATAAATACAATCATGCAGTATGTATTTGCATCTGGTTTCTTTCATATAATGTTATATTTGCAAGATTCATCCATGCTGGTACCTAAAGTTGTAAATTTTTCATTTTTATTACTATATAGAATTAAATTCAATTGTGTGAATATGCAGTAGTTTTCATTGTTTGCCTACTCTTAAGAGTGCTGCTATGGGAATCCTAAAAAGGGATCTTTGTTAAACATATGTGTGTATTTATGTGGGGTATAGAAATAGGAGTGGAATTGTTGGTATATATATACATTTTCAAGATACAGGCAAACAATATTAGAAAGTGTTTGTAGCCATTTATACTTTCATAAGCTATGTAGGGTTCTATTTTTATATCTTTTAAATACCCTCCTCACCTTATGAACTGTTTTGTTTTTTTTTAAAAAAGAATGCTTGACATTCAATTCTGTTCTTTAACCAGTAGATCCAATGACAGTCATAAAATATCAAATGGAAATTTTCTCTGTGCTTATATAATTCTCTTTTGGTGTTCAGAGCATATGAGTCTACTCTTTAGACCACAAAGTGACATATGATAATATCTCTCATCCAATAGGTGCCCAGAAATATTTGTTGAATCAATGAAAACAAAAGAGAAAAATCAGGATGATTCATTTTATTACTTAACTGTTAAAATTTATTTAAATATCGAGCTGAATCTAATTTATAAACAGACATAAGAATAAATAATTCAATACACATTTTTGTGCTTTTTTAAGGGCCAAAAAAATCATTTGTGGGGATGGAGGTTGTAATGCTGGAAGGGACGTTTTAATGCAGGGGTAGAAGCAAAAGATCCATACTAAAAATTGCTATTTTGATATTGATATCATTATTGACAATAAAATAATACTGTTACAAGTATTTTTAAAATGATGACCAGTGAGTGAATATGAGTCTTTATAGGACAGGTATGCGCCATTTATATTTTTTAGCTCCTATAATGTTTAGCATAAACATGTATTAAATACTTGCTGTGCATTGGGCATGTTACAGTTAAGATATCATATAATCCCTTACTAACCCTGTGAGATGGTTATTATTTTTCCTATTTTACAGCTAAGGCTCAAAACAATTTAGAAACATGTCCTAATTTACACAACTAATATAAGTATTAAACAAGACTTGAACAAATGTGTACTTGATTTTACACTCAGGCTTTATGAACCCACCAGAATGCCTTTAATTTTTCCACTGGAGAGTCCCTCAATGTCATAGGAAAGAAAATGGGAAGCCCAAATAATTCAGTTTGTGCAGCTTGAAGAAGCCAACTTCAAGTAAGAAGGTTCATCGAAGTCTCATGTTTTGTATTGTTTTCTTTAAATTTGAAGAAATATTACAAATGACTCCATAACCTATTTGTTTTCATATCAAATAATGTCTTCAATTATTCTCCACTAAATAAAATTAGGACTCCAAAACAATGACTTATTATTTATCTTATGGTTTTAGATATCCCTTGCTATATTGTTAGGTATCCAATAAAGATGGTCTGTCCAAAGATTAATATTCCCAAATCAGGAGGGGAGACAAGGATATCTTCACTGTTATAGGCTGCTAGTTTTCAAACTAACAACTAGATTTTGTTGCAGGAAGTAACTTTTTATTAATAGTCTTCACTTTTTATGAGAGCTTTGGGTGGAACAACTGAAATGTGTTTTGGCAGCCCCTAGAACTTATCTCATGTATTTTAGAGAAGGGATTTCTGAAACTGAAAGAGCCAGATGGAAATTTGGGAGTCTAAAAAAAGACTGTAGAAAAATGAAGGGCTATTTGTTTTCCTAAATGCCCTTCTCTGATAACTCATGAAGATCAGTAAAGATAGTGAGAAAACTGTCTATTCTAAATTATATGAATAAGTAAATATATTGGGCATAATAAGAAAGAGAGATCTTGAATAAAAAGTGTCAGTATGATTTACACATGGCTATGTGTAATGTTTTTGTGTGTGTGCACACACACATGTAAAGCAAGAGATGTGTAGGGTATATGAATGCTTAGGTGTATGTATCCTACTTTTGTTCACTAAAAAGTCCTACATGCAATGACAACCCAGTAGCAATAAGCACATTTATGACTCAGATCTTATTTTGAATACCATTTTCCATTAAAATAACCAGGGTCCATTGTCAAAATGGCTGATTATAGAGCATGTCAAAACGTGAAAGAGTTCCCACTGGCCCAATCTGAAGAAATTTGAGCATAAAAAGAGGTAAATAGATTAAAAAAAAAAAAAAAAAAAAATGGCGGCAGAGTGAATGGAAGCTACACAGACCAACTCCCAGGACCAAACTGGATTTACAATGAAAATAAAGACAAATCGTCAGGAAAGGGCAATTGAAAGACACCTTGGAGGACCACATAACCAGGGACACCAACTCAATCCTGGTAGGCTTGCGAGGACATGAGAGGGGGCTGGGAGCCCATGGTCCGCAGCGGCCTGGGCTGGGACCAACGGACTCAGCTGGGAGCAGGGGACTTGGAGGGAAGCTGCTGCAACCTCGGCTGCGTCCCGCTACCGCGGCTGAGTCCTGTGCCTTCAGGTGAGAGCTATGCCCTCAATTGAGTCCTGTGAACTTGGCTGAGTGCCACGCCCCCAGCTGGTGCCACAGCTGCGGCTGCCCTTGGCTGTAAGCAGTGCCCTCAGGTCAAAAGTCCCAGGTGGCTCCATGATGCAGAGTCTGGACAGAGGCCAAATTGGCAGCAGCAACTCACCTTGGGCTCTGGCAGAGGAAAGGCAGACTGGACTGGAACTGTGTGGGGCCACTTAGATTTTGGAGGGTGCTCAGAAATTTTGCTGAGTGCAACCACGCAGGACTGTGGTCATCTTGATCCTTCCCAGGGCCCTGGGGAGAGGCGGCGGCCCCTCCCCAGAGATTCAACTGCACCTAGTGGCCATTGAAATGCTAATTGAGGCACATTATCAAAAGCAGCTACCCCACCCTCAGGAAATCCTCTTACACTGAGCACCTCAGGGAGTTTTTCAGGCAACTCAGAAACTACTGTTCTGCAAGTGACCTCTACTAATAGCCTCCAGGCAAAAAAGCTAGAGGATAACTACAATTCCCTGGGATAGCAACACTAACCAGGAAACCTAAGAATTGACAGTGGTGTTTAAAGTGGGTCCTCCCTGACTCCCACAAACCCAGGAGAGGGAGTCACAAACAGCAGAACACCAACATCCACAGGGAAAATTTGGCAGACTCCAAAGCCCACTGTGATAGCCAAAATGGTGAAAAACAGAAACAAAAGCCAAATGAAAGAAGAGAACTCTACCAAAGATGAGATAAATGAGGTGCAGTTAAGCAAGTTAACAGAACTAGAATTTAGAGCCATGATGTTGAGGAAGCTCAACCGCATGGGAAAGGACATGAACACCATGAGTAAAGACATAGAAATATTCAAAATCAACCAGTTGTAAATTAAAAACCACCAAGAACAAATGAAGAATGACATATCAGAAATGAAAAACACCTTGGAAGGTCTAAAAAGCAGAGCAGGAGAAGCTGAGGACCGGATCAGTGAATTAGAAGACAGGGTAGAAGAAATCAACCATTCAGAAAACCAAAAGAAAAAAATGATTAAAAAACAGGAAGATAGCTTAAGAGAAATGTGGGACAACTGGAAACATAATAATTTTCGCATCATAGGAGTCCCCGAAGAAGAAGAAAATGAACAAAGGATAAAGAATATATTTAAAGAAATGGTGACAGAAATTTTCCCTAGTTGATGAAGGAAGAAGGCATTCAAGTTCAAGAAGCACAGAGAGCCCCAAGTAAGAAGAACCCAAACAGACCCACACCAAGACACACAGTAATCAAAATGCCAAAAATCAAAGACAAAGAGAGAATCCTAAAAGCACCAAGAGATAAGCAACAATTTACCTACAAAGAAAACCCCATAAGGCTCTGAGCTGATTTCTCACAAGAAACACTACAGGCCAGAAGGGAATGGCATGAAGTAATCGAGGTCATGAAAAATAAGGATCTGAATCCAAGACAACTCTACCCAGAAGGTCAACTAAAGAGCTTCCAAGACAAAAAATATAAATAAATAAATAAAGGAAAAGAGAATACATTAGCACCAAACCACCACTGCAAGAAATATTAAAAGGACTGCTGTAATTAGCAGGAGTAATGGAAAGAAAAATATAACCACACTAAACAAAAATTACAATAAATAAGTACATATCAATAATCACCTTAAATGTATATGGATTGAATGCTCCCATAAAAAGACACAGAGACGATGATTGGATAAGAAAGCATGACTCATCTATATGTTGTTTACAAGAGACCCACCTCACAACAAAAGACTCATGTAGATTGAAAGTGAAGGGATGGAAAAAAATCTTTCAAGCAAACAAAAAGAAAAAAAAAAAAAGCTGGGGTAGCAATACTCATATCTGATAAAATAGATTTCAAAATGAAGGCCATAACTAGAGACAAAGAAGGCGACTACATAATATTGAAATAATCTATCCAAGAGGAAGATATAACCTTGATAAACATATATGCACCCAATATAGGAGCACCAAAATATATTAAAAATTTTATGGAGGACTTCAAAGGAGAAATCGATAGCAATAGAATCATAGCAGGGGCCTTCAACACCCCGCTGACATCACTGGATAGATCTTCTACACAAAAAAATTAGCAAGGAAACAGAGACTCTGAATGAAGCACTAGACCAAATGGATTTAATAGATATCTACAGAGAATTACACCCCAAAACTACAGCATTCACATTCTTCTCAAGTGCACATGGGACATTCTCAAAGATAGACCACATGTTACGGCACAAACTAAGTCTCTCCAAGTTCAAGAAGACTGAAATCATGTCCAGCATCTTCTCAGATTACAATGGCATGAAACCAGAAATCAATTTCAACAAGAACATACAAAGACATTTGAACACATGGAAGCTAAATAGCATGTTATTAAACAATGAATGGATCACTGAGGAGATCAAAGAAGAAATCAAAAACTTCCTGGAAACCAATGAAAATGAACACACAACAACACAATATCTATGGCATGCACCAAAAGAAGTTCTGAGAGGGAAGTTCCTAGCACTACAGGCCTACCTCAAGAAACAAGAAAAATCTCTAATAGATTATCTAACCTCACAACTTAATGAACTAGAGACCAAACAAAAAGAAAACCTGAGAGCAAGTAGGAGGAAGGAAATAGTAAAGATTAGAGCAGAAATAAATGACATAGAGACCAAAAAACAATTCAAAGGATCAATGAAACAAAGAGTTGGTTTTTCAAAAAGATAATCAAGCCTGATGGACCCTTAGCTAGACTCACCAAGAAACAAAGAGAGAGAAAGCAAATACACAAAATCAGAAATGAAAGAGGAGAGGTAACAACTGACACCACAGAAATACAAAAGATCGTTAACAACTACTATGAACAATTATATGGCAAGAAATTTGACAATCTAAGCGAAATGAACAAATTTCTAGAAACACATAGTCTCCCAAAACTGGATCGGGAAGAGATAGAAAAGTTGAACACACCAATAACAACAGAAGTAATTAAAGATACAATCAAGACTCTCCCAGCAAACAAAAGCCCAGGGCCAGATGGCTACACGGGTGAGTTTCGCCGAACATTCAAAGAACTTAACACATATTCTCCTCAAATTGTTTCAAAAAATTGAGAAGAAGGAAGACTTTCAAAATGGTCTTATGAAGCCAGCATAATTCTAATTCTAAAACTGGAAAAAGACAAAACAAAGAAAAAAAACTACAGGCCAATATCCCTGATGAACATAGATGCTAAAATTCTGAACAAAATACTAGCAAATCGGATCCAGCAATACACAAAAAAAATAATCCAACATGACCAAGTGGGATTCATCCCAGGGATGCAAGGCTGGTTCAATAGTCGCAAAGCAATAAACGTGATACACCACATAAATGAAATGAAGAATAAAAACCACACGATCACATCAATAGATGCCGAAAAAACCTTCCACAAAATCCAGGATCCATTTCTGATAAAAACGCTCAGTAGTGTGAGAACAGAGGAACCATATCTGGACATAATAAAGACCATATATGAAAGACCTACAGCCAACATCATACTCAATGGGCAAAAAAGTAAAAGCATTTCCCTTAAGAACAGGAACAAGACCAGGATGACCACATTTGCCACTCTTATTTAACATAGTACTGGAAGTCTTAACCACAGCAATCAAACAGGGAGAAAAATAAAAGGGATCCAAATTGGAAAGGAGGAAGTGAAACTGTCATTATTTGCAGATGACATGATACTATACGTAGAAAACCCCAAAGACTCCATCAAAAGTTTACTAGATTTAATAAATGAATTTGGCATAGTAGCAAGATACAAAATCAACGTCAAGAAATCAATGGCGAACCGAAAAATGGCGGCGGAGTGAACGGAGCTACACAGACCTGCTCCCAGAACAAAACTGGAATTACAACTATAACAAATCGACGGGAAAAACCAACAGAAAAGCAGATTGCGAGGACCATACAACGAGGGACACTGACTCCATCCTGTTAGGCTTGCGAAGGCGCGAGACGGGGGCTGGGAGCCCACGGTCGGCAGCTCGGCAGCGGCCTTAGCTGGGAGCAGTGCCCTCGGGTCACACTCCCAGACGGCTCCACAGCGCAGCCGGGACAGAGGCTGAAACAGCCACAGCCACTCACCTTGGGCTCCGGCAGAGGGAGGGCAGACTGGACTGGAACTGTGTCGGGACACTCGGGGTTTGGGGGGGCGCTCAGAGCTTTGGCTGAGTGCAGCCACGCAGGACAGTGGCCACATTGCTCCTTCCCAGGGCTCTGAGGAGAGGCAGCAGCCCCTCCCTCGGAGATCCAACCCCACCCTTTGGGCCATTGAAGTGCTAATTAAGGCTCACTAACAACCAGCATCTGCCCCACCCTCGTGAAAGCCCCTTGGCTCAGAACCAGAGGGAGTTTTTCAATGAACTGACAACCCAGAACTCATCAAGTAACCTAGACTGCTAGCCTCCAGGCAAAAAGCTAGAGGATATCAGTACCTTTTCTGGGCTGGCAACTTTAACCAGTAAAGTAAGACTTGACAGTGGTGTTCAACGTGGGTCCTCCCTAGCTCATCTAAACACAGGAGAGGGAGCCACAAACAGCAGAACACCAACACCCACAGTGAGAACTTGACAGGCTCCAAAGCCCACAGTGATAGCCAAAATGGTGAAACACAGAAACAGAAGCCAAATGAAAGAGCAAGAGACCTCCATTGAAGATGAGATCAATGAGGAGCAATTAGGCATGTTAACAGAGCTAGAATTCAGGGCCATGATCTTGAGGAAGCTGAACAGCATGAGTAAGGACATAGAGACACTGAAAATAAGCCAATTGGAAATTAAAAACCAACAAGAAGAGATAAAAAATGACATATCAGAAATGAAAAACACATTGGAAGGTTTAAAAAGCAGAGTAGAGGAAGCTGAGGACCGGATCAGTGAATTAGAAGACAGGGTAGAAAAAAATCAAACAATCAGAAAAACAAAAGGAAAAAACTATTAAAAAACAGGAAGACAGCTTAAGAGAACTATGGGACAACTGGAAACATAATAATATTCACATCATAGGAGTCCCCGAAGAAGAAGAAAATGAGCAAGAGATAGAGAATATATTCAAAAAAAATAGTGACAGAAAACTTCCCTAATTTGGTGAAAGAAGAAGGAATTCAAGTTCAAGAAGCACAGAGAGTCCCAAGTAAGAAGAACCCAAACAGGCCCACACCAAGACACATAGTAATTAAAATGCCACAAATTAAAGACAAAGAGAGAATCCTAAAAGCAGCAAGAGATAAGCAACAGGTTACCTACAAGGGAACCCCATAAGGCTCTCAGCTGACTTCTCACAAGAAACACTACAGGCCACAAGAGAATGGCATGAAGTAATCAAAGTCATGAAAAACAAGAATCTGAATCCAAGACTACTCTACCCAGCAAGGCTATCATTCAAAATAGAAGATCAAATAAAGAGCTTCCCAGACAAAAAAAGGCTAAGGGAATACATTAGCACCAAACCAGCACTGCAAGAAATGTTAAAAGGACTGCTGTAATTAGCAGTAGAAATGGGAAGAAAAATAGAACCACACTAAACAAAAATGGCAATAAATAAGTGCATATCAATAATCACCTTAAACGTAAATGGATTGAATGCTCCCATAAAAAGACACAGAGTAGCTGATTGGATAAGAAAGCAAGACTCATCTATATGTTGTTTACAAGAGACCCACCTCTCAACAAAAGACTCACATAGGTTGAAAGTGAAGGGATGGAAAAAAATTTACCAAGGAAATGGAAGGCAAAAAAAAGCTGGGGTAGCAATTCCCATATCTGATAAAACAGATTTCAAAATGAAGACCATAACTAGAGACAAAGACGGCCACTACATAATATTTAAAGGATCTATCCAACAGGAAGATATAACCTTGATAAACATATATGCACCCAATATAGGAGCACCAAAATATATTAAAAATCTTCTGGAGGACTTCCAAGGAGAAATCGACAGCAATACAATCATAGCAGGGGACTTCAACACCCCATTGACAGCACTGGATAGATCCTCTAGGCAAAAAATTAGCAAGGAAACAGAGACTCTAAATGAAGCACTAGATCAAATGGATTTAATAGATATCTACAGAGAATTACACCCCAAAACTACAGCATTCACATTCTTCTCAAGTGCACATGGGACATTCTCAAAGATAGACCACATGATAGGGCACAAACTAAATCTCTACAAGTTCAAGAAGATTGAAATCATATCAAGCATCTTCTCAGATCACAATGGCATGAAACAAGAAATCAATTGCAACAAGAACATGCAAAGACATTTCAACACATGGAGGCTAAATAGCATGTTATTAAACAATGAATGGGTCACCGAGGAGATCAAGGAAGAAATTAAAAACTTCCTGGAAACCAATGAAAATGAACACACAACAACACAAAATCTATGGGATGCAGCGAAAGCAGTTCTGAGAGGGAAGTTCATAGCACTACAGGCCTACCTCAAAAAACAAGAAAAATTTCTTAATGGCTGTCTAACCTCACAACTTAAAGAATTAGAAAGCAAACAAAAAGAAAACCCCAGAGCAAGTAGAAGGAAGGAAATAGTAAAGATCAGAGCAGAAATAAATGACATAGAGACCAAAAAAAAAACAATTCAAAGGATCAATGAAACAAAGAGCTGGTTTTTGAAAAGATAAACAAGATTGATGGACCCTTAGCTAGACTCACCAAGAAACAAAGAGAGAGAACCCAAATACACAAAATCAGAAATGAAAGAGGAGAAGTAACAACCAACACCACGGAAAGACAAAAGATTGTTAACAACTACTACGAACAACTATATGGCAACAAATTTGACAATCTAAGCAAAATGGACAAATTTCTAGAAACACACAGTCTCCCAAAACTATTCCCGGAAGAGATAGAACACTTGAACAGACCAATAACAACCAAGGAAATTGAAGAGGTAATCAAGATTCTCCCAGCAAATGAAAGCCCAGGCCCAGATGGCTTCACGGGGGAGTTTTACCGAACATTCAAAAAAGAACTAACACCCATTCTCCTCAAACTATTTCAAAAAATTCAAGAAGAAGGAAGACTTCCAAACACGTTCTATGAGGCCAGCATTATTCTAATTCCAAAACCAGAAAAAAGACACTACGAAAAAAGAAAACTACAGGCCAATATCCCTGATGAACATAGACGCCAAAATCCTGAACAAAATATTAGCAAATCGGATCCAGAAATATATCAAAAAAATTATTCACCATGACCAAGTGGGATTCATTCCAGGGATGCAAGGCTGGTACAACATTCGTAAATCAATAAACGTGATACACCACAAAAACAAAATGAAGAATAAAAACCACATGATCATATCAAGAGATGCTGAAAAAGCATTCGACAAAATCCAGCATCCATTTCTGATAAAAACGCTCAGCAATATAGGAATAGAAGGATCATATCTCGACATAATAAAGGCCATATACGAAAGACCTACAGCCAACATCATACTCAATGGACAGAAACTAAAAACATTTCCATTAAGAACAGGAACAAGACAGGGATGTCCACTTTCGCCACTCTTATTTAACATAGTACTGGAAGTCTTAGCCACAGCAATCAGACATGAAGAAAAAATAAGAGGGATCCAAATTGGAAAGGAGGAAGTGAAACTGTCATTATTTGCAGATGACATGATATTATACATAGAAAACCCTAAAGACTCCATCAAAAATCTATTAGACTTAATAAATGAATTTGGCAAAGTAGCACGATACAAAATTAACGTCAAGAAATCAACGGCATTCTTGTACACCAATGATAAACTCACAGAAAGAGAAACTGAAGAAACAATCCCATTTACCATCGCGCCAAAAAAATTACGATACCTAGGAATAAACTTAACCAAAGAAGTAAAGGACCTATTTGCAGAAAATTACAGGTCATTGAAAAAAGAAATAGAGGAAGATATAAAAAAGTGGAAGCACATACCCTGTTCATGGATTGGAAGAATTAAGGTAATTAAAATGTCCATACTACCCAAAGCAATCTATAGATTCAATGCAATCCCCATCAAAATACCAACGACATATTTCATAGAACTAGAACAAATACTTCAAAAGTTCATATGGAACCAAAAAGACCCCGAATAGCCACAGCAATCTTGAAAAGGAAGAACAAAGTAGGTGGGATCACAATACCAGATATCAGGTTATACTACAAAGCGACTGTAACCAAAACAGCCTGGTACTGGCACAAGAACAGGCATATAGACCAGTGGAACAGAACTGAAAACCCAGAAATGGACCCAAGGCAATACGCTCAATTAATATTTGACAAAGGTGGCAAGAGCATACAGTGGAGTAAAGACAGCCTCTTTAATAAATGGTGTTGGGAAAATTGGACAGCTACATGCAAAAAAATGAAACTAGACCATCAACTTACACCATACACAAAAATAAACTCGAAATGGATAAAAGACTTAAATGTGACCTGTGAATCCACAAAAATTCTAGAAGAAAATGTAGGCAATAAAATTTCGGACATCATACGGAGCAGAATTTTCACTGATACATCATCTAAGGCAACAGAAATAAAGGAGAAAATGAACACATGGGACTACATCAAACTCAAAAGCTTCTGCACAGCAAAAGAAACAATCATCAAAATGCAAAGGCAACCCACTGTATGGGAAAACATCACTGCCACTGATGTATCGGATAAGGGGTTAATTTCCAATATATATAGAGTGCTCATACAACTGCACAAAAGGAAGACAAAGAACCCAATGAAAAAATGGGCAAAGGAGCTGAATAGACACCTCTCCAAACAGGACATACAAATGGCCAAAAGACATATGAAGAAATGCTCAACATCACTAATCATCAGAGAGATGCAAATTAAAACAACAATGAGGTATCACCTCACACCTCTCAGAATGGCCGCCATCAACAAATCATCAAACAACAAGTGTTGGCGAGGGTGTGGAGAAAAGGGGACTCTAATACACTGCTGGTGGGAATGCAGACTGGTGCAGCCGCTATGGAAAACAATATGGTGCTACCTCAAAAAATTAAAAATTGAACTTCCATTTGACCCAGTGATCCCACTGCTGGGAATATACTCTAAGCAGCCTGAAACACCAATCAGGAAGAATATATGTACCCCCATGTTCATAGCAGTACTATTTACAATAGCTAAGATCTGGAAACAGCCCGTGTCCATCAGTAGACGAATGGATAAAAAAACAGTGGTACATATACACAATGGAGTACTATGCAGCGGTTAGAAAGAAAGATCTCTTATCCTTTGAGACGACATGGAGGGACATGGAAAGTATTATCCTAAGTGAAAGAAGCCAAGCAGAAAAAGACCAATACCACATGATCTCACTTATATACGGAATATAATGAACATAACAGTCTGAGGAATACAGTAGACCCAGACACATGGAAGTAGGGCACAGACTGACATCCCTCAGAAGAGGGAATGGGGGGGTGAGGGGTGGGAAGATATAAACCACAGAACTTATATGCATGTATGCATGACCAATGGACATGGACAACTAAGCCGGGGATAGGGTGGGGGTTGGGTGTGGTGGGGGGTGCCAATGAGGTAAAAAGGTAATATATCTGTAACAAAAAAATAAATAAAAATTCATAAAAAAAAAAAAGAAAAAGGTGAAGGGATTAAGAAGCACAAATTCATTGCTAGACTGACAAAACTCAAAGGGAAAGTGGTTGGGGGGGTGGTGGGAAGAAATAAACCAAAGAACTTATATGCATAACCAATGGACACAGACAATAGTGTGGGAAAAGGTGGGAGAGGGGCGGAAGTGGGGAGGAGGGGGTCAATGGGGGGAAAATGTGGAACACCTGTAATACATTTTACATCCAACTATAAAGATTTGGAAAATAAATAAATAAATAAATAAATAAATAAATAATCAATGGCATTCCTGTACACCAATGATGAACACACAGAAAGAGAAATTAATAAAACAATCCCATTTACCATTGTCGCAAAAAAGCTAAGATACCTAGGAATAAACTTAACCAAGAAAATAAAGGACCTATTCGCAGAAAACTACAGGTTATTGAAAAAAGAAATAGAGGAAGATATAAAAAAGTGGAAGCACATACCCTGTTCATGGATTGGGAGACTTAACATCATTAAAAAGTCCATATTACCCAAAGCAATCTATAGATTAACCGCAATCCCCATCAAAATACCAACGGCATAGTTCACAGAATTAGAACCATTACTTCAAAAGTTCATATGGAACCAAAAAAGGCCTCGAATAGCCACGGCAATCTTGCAAAGGAAGAACAAAGTAGGAGGGATCACAATACGAGATTTCAGGTTATATTACAAAGCCATTGTAATCAAAACAGCCTGGTACTGGCCCAAGAACAGGCATATAGACCAGTGGAACAGAACAGAGAACCCAGAAATGGACCCATGGCAATATGCTCAATTAATATTTGACAAAGGTGGCAAGAGCATACAGTGGAGTAAGGACAGCCTCTTTAATAAATTGTGCTGGGAAAATTGGACAAATACATGCAGAAAAATGAAACTAGACCATCTACTTACACCATACACTAGAATAAACTCAAAATGAAAAAAAGACTTAAATGTGACTCATGAATCCATAAAAATCCTAGAAGAAACTATAGGCAACAAAATTTCAGACATCATACGCAGCAGAATTTTCACTGATACATCACCTAAGGCAGTAGAAACAAAGGAGAAAATAAACACATGGTACTACATCAAACTCAAAAGCTTCTGCACAGCGAAAGATACAATCATCAAAATGGAAAGGCTACCAACTGTATGGGAGAGCATAATTTCCAATGATATATCAGATAAGGGTTAATTTACAATACATATAGAGTGCTTATACAACTCCACAAAAGGAAGACAAAGAACCCAATTAAAAAATGGGCAGAGGAACTAAATAGACACCTCTCCAAACCGAACATACAAATGGCTCAGAGACATATTAAGAAATGCTCATCATCACTAATCATCAGAGAGATGCAAATCAAAACAACAATGAGGTATCACCTCACACCTGTCAGAATGGCCACCATCAACAAATCATCAAACAACAAGTGTTGGCAAGGCTGTGGAGAAAAGGGTACTCTAGTCCACTGCTGGTGGGAATGCAGACTGGTGCAGCCACTGTGGAAAACAATATCGTGTTACCTCAAAAAACTAAAAATTGAATTTCCTTTTGACCCAGTAATCCCACTTCTAGGAATATACTGTAAGAAGCCTGAAACACCAACCTGAATGAATATATGTACCCCTATGTTTGTAGCAGCACTATTTACAATACCTAAGATCAGGAAACAACCCAAGTGCCCATCAATAGATGAGTGGATAAAAACGCTGTGGTACATGTACACAATGGAATACTATGCAGCTATAAGAAAGAAAGATCTTGTATCCTTTGAGATGACATGGAGGGACCTGGAGAGTATTATCCTAAGTGAAACAAGCCAAGCAGAGAAAGACAAATATCACATGATGTCACTTATTTGTGGAATATAACGAACTAAACAAACTGCTGAACAAAATTAACCCAGAGACATAGAAGGAGGATACTGACTGACATGCCTCAGAGGAGGGGGTGTTGTGGGCGTGGGGAGATAAATTACAGAACTTATTTGCATGTATGCATGACCAATGGACATAGGCAACAAATCTTGGAATGGCGTGGGGGGGATGGGGAGGAGGGTGTTAATGGGGAAAAAAAGAGAAACATCTGTAACAAAAACAAATTAAATAAATAAATAAATAAATAAATAAATAAATAAATAAATACATTAATAAGTGTGAACAAAAATGTGGCAATAAATATGTATCTATCAACAATTGAATTTACAAACAAAATGAACATGCAGAACAGAAACAGACCCATAGATACAGAAAACTTTTCATTGGTTGACAGACAAGAGCAAGGTTGGGGATATGGGTGAAAAAGGTGAAGGGATTAAGAAGCACAAACTGGCCCTGGTCAGTTTGGCTCAGAGATTGGAGAATTGGCCTGCAGAACAGAGATACACAGTTTCGGTTCCCACTAAGGGTATGTACCTTGTTTGCAGTTTGTCCCCGGCCCTGGTTGGGGTCGTGTGGGTGGCAACCAGTCAATGTGTCTCTCTCACATTGATGTTTCTCTCTCTCTCTCTCTTTTCCCCTCTCTCCCGCCCACTCTGTCTGAAGATAAATGCAAAAATGTCCTTGGGGAGGTTAAAAAAAAAAGTACAAACTGGTTGTTAGACTGATAAACTTAAAAGGGAAGGAAAAGGAGGATGGAAAGAGATAAACCAAATAATTTCTATGCATAACCAATAGACACAGACAATAGGGTGGGGAAGGCCGGAGGGGAGTGGGAGTGGGTCAAGGGGGTAAAAGGAGGGATATCTGTAATACATTCAACAATGAAGATACGTTAAAATAAATTTTAAAAAAGAAAGTAATAGAGTTAGGAAAATCACCATTTGACAGTCACCATAGAAATAATTGATTCAGCATAGCATCATCAATAGTTGCTAAAACTAGTGAGTAACCTCTGGTTGAAAATTTGATTTGGAATGAAATATTCTGAGAATCTCACAGTGTCTTCCCACAAATTATTTATCAACTACAAAAAATATTATGGTGAAAAAGCTGGTAAACTCCTCCTCAACCAAATGATAAATGTTAATACCACTGTAAATAATTTTAAGTGTATCATGTGGCTCTTTATTTGATGCATTGAGAACACAAAACCTGACTTCTATAATCATGAGGAAACATCAGGAAAACCCTAACTAAAGGACATTCAAATTTACTAGAATTAATAAATGAATTTGGAAAAGTAGCAGGATAAAAAATTAACGTCGAGAAATTGATGGCATTCTTATACACCAATGATGAACTCACAGAAAGAGAAACTAAGAAAACAATCCCATTTACCATTGTGGCAAAAAAATTAAGATACCTAGGAATAAACTTAACCATAGAAATAAAGGACCTATTCACAGAAAACTACAGGTCATTGAAAAAGAAATAGAGTAAGATATAAAAAAGTGGAAGCACATACCCTGTTCATGGATTGGATGAATTAACATCATTAAAATGTCCATACTACTGAAAGCAATCTATAGATTCAATACAATCCCTATCAAAATACCAACGGCATTCTTCTCAGAATTAGAACAAGTACTTCAAAAGTTCATATGGAATCAAAAAAGACCTCGAATAGCCACAGAAATCTTGAAAAGGAAGAACAAATTTGGAGGTATCACATTACCAGATTTCAGGTTATACTACAAAGCCACCATAATCAAAACAGCCTGGTACTGGAACAAGAACAGGCATATAGACCAGTGGAACAGAACAGAGAACCCAGAAATGGACCCAAGGCAATATGTTCAATTAATATTTGACAAAGGTGGCAAGAGCATACAGTAACATAAAGACAGCCTCTTTAATAAATGGTGTTGGGAATATTGGACAGCTACATGCAAAAAATGAAACTAGACCATCAACTTACACCCTACACAAGAATAAACTCAAAATGGATAAACGACTTAAATGTGACTCATGAATCTATAAATATCCTAGAAGAAACTGTAGGCAACAAAATTTCAGACATCATACACAGTAGAATTTTCACTGATACATCACCTAAGGCAATAGAAAAAAAGGCGAAAATGAACACATGGGACTACATCAAACTCAAAACCTTCTGCACAGCAAAAGATACAATCATTAAAACGGAAAGGCTATCCACTGTATGGGAGAGCATAATTGCCAGTGATGTATCAGATAAGGAGTTAATTTCCAATATATATAGAGTGCTTATACAACTTCACAAAAGGAAGACAAAGAACCCAATTAAAAAATGGGCAGAGGAACTAAACAGACACCTCTCCAAACAGTACATACAAATGGCTAAGAGACATATTAAGAAATGCTCATCATCACAAATCATCAGAGAGATGCAAATTAAAACAACAATGAGGTATCACCTCACACCTGTTAGAATGGCCGCCATCAACAAATCATCAAACAAGTGTTGGCGAGGGTGTGGAGAAAAGGAGACTCTAGTCCACTGCTGGTGGGAATGCAGACTGGTGCAGCCACTATGGAAAACAATAAGGTGTTACCTCAAAAAACTAAAAATTGAACTTCCATTTGACCTAGTGATCCCACATCTAGGAATATACCCTAGGAAGCCTGAAACACCAATCACAAAGAATATATGTACCCCCATGTTTGTAGCAGCACGATTTACAATAGCTAAGATCTGGAAACAGCCCAAGTGTCCATCAGTAGAGGAATGGATAAAAAAGCAGTGGTACTTGCCCTGGCCGGTTTGGCTCAGCGGTTAGAGCGTCGGCCTGCGGTCCAGAGAGACCCAGGTTCGGTTCCCGCTAAGGGCACATACTTCGGTTGCAGTTTGTTCCCGGCCCTGGTTGGTCGTGCGGGTGGCAACCACTCTATGTGTCCCTTAACGTCGATGTTTCTCTCACTCTCTCTCTCTTCCTCTCTCTCCCTCCCACTCTATCTGTACAAAAAAAAAAAAAAAAAAAAAAAGCAGTGGTACATATACACAATGGAGTACTATGCAGCTGTAAGAAAGAAAGATATCTTATCATTTGAGACTACATGGAGGGACCTAGAAAGTATCATCCTAAGTGAAACAAGCCAAACAGAGAACATCAAGTATCACATAATCTCACTTATTTGTGGAATATAATGGACATGACAGTCTGAGGAATGGTGTAGTCCCAGAGACGTGGAAGTGGGGTACAGACTGACAATCCCCAGAAGAGGGGGTGGTGGGAGAGAGATAAACTACAGAACTTATATGCATGTATGCATGAACAATGGACATGGACAGCAAAGCTGGGGACAGGGCAGGGACGGAGAGGGAGGGGGGAATCAGTGGGGGGAAAAGGAGAGACATCTGTAAAAAAATTAATTAATAAAAAAAAAGGGCATTCGACAAAATAATTGTTTGTTTGTTTTCCTTAAAAAAACTTAGTGTCATGAAAGAAAAAGACTGGGAACTATTCTAGATTAGAGATTTATAGAGATTAAATTCTATAGGTGATACAGGACTAAATATCCTGGACTACGATAAATATATCCCAGTAAATTATATTATTGAAAAAAAGGGTTCAATTTTTTAAATTAATTTATTTATTTTTGTTACAGGTGTTTCTCCTTTTTTCCCCACTGACTCCTCCCTCCCCTACCCTCTCCACCCTGTTCTCAGCTTTGTTGTCCATGTCCATTGTTCTTGCACACATGTATATAAATTTTGTGATTTATCTCACCCCCACCACACCCTCCTCTGAGGATTATCAGTCTGTACCCCTCTTCCATGTCTCTGGGACTACCCATTACTCAGACTGTTATGTTCATTATATTCCATAAATAAGTGAGATCATATGTTACATGTCTTTCTCTGTTTGGCTTGTTTTGCTTAGGATAATACTTTCCAGGTCCCTCCATGTCGTCTCAAAACAAAGGATAAGAGATCTTTCTTTCTTACAGCTGCATAGTACTAAAATGGATCAATTTTTAATGCAAACTATGTGGATTCAATAATAGACAATTATTAATGTAAATTTTCTAATTTTATTCATTGTACTATGGTCATGTAATAAAATGTTTCTATCTTAATACCAAAATAACTGAATTGTTTACATACTATAGTATATAGGGGTAAAGGGGAATGATGTCTGCATCTTACAAATGATTTAGGAAAATGTCGGACAGGGTGGGGGAAATAGCTCTGAATATTTTTTGTTTTTTTACTATTTTTGTAAATTTAAATGGGAAATTTCAGCAAAATTTAAAAGTTACAGAATGATTATAAATTTCAATCTTATTCTTAATTTTCCTAAATTGTTAAAATTTTACCTAATATGCTATAACAAATGGTAAAGAAATAATTTGTAATTATATATATCTTTCTACACATGCTATAGTTCATCATATTGTGCTCTTTGTATTGACAATGTCTTTATTTAATTACTTCTCCAATATGTTGTGAGTGTATGTGTATATGTGTGTTTTAATTTTGTGAATATGTACACTGTGTTCTCCCTTTTCTAAAAATATATTTTTAATGATTTTTAGAGAGAGATAGAAGCATATACATGAGAGAAACACATAAGTTGCCTTCTTCCTTCACGCTCCCTACTGGTGATGGAGCCAGCAACCCAGGCATGTGCCCTGACTGGGAATTGAACCAGGACCTCTCAGCCCATGGGGTAATGCTCAGTCCACTGAGCCACACTGGCCGGGTTTTTCTCCCTTTTTTCACTTTGGTATTTATAATGTCTTGTGGAAGATTGGGGAGTTTTAAACTATACCCCCCACTAGAATTATGTTTTCCTCATTCCTTCATATGTGCAAAGCCTAAATAGTCTGTTTGCATTTCAAGGTCAAATAGAAATCTACATTAGAGATAGTGCTCTGAATTTTGAAGTCAAATTAATCAATCTATTTCAAAGCCTCTTTCTGCTATTAATTAATGGTAATCATGGGTAAGTAGCTTAATCATGCTGAATCTGTTTCTAAATCTTAACATACAAGATTATCTTGATAATCAGTTACCCTGTAGGTAAAATACCCGGCATTTAGTAATCAATAAATGGAGAGTATTTTAATTTTTATTCCATTTTGCTGATTTGGAGAAGAATTACACCTACTATTAATGTTCCTATAGTTCCCATACCTCTAAGAAAGGGAATACACTATATTGTGTCAATGGCAAAACAGCTAACAAACTCAAACTCTGAAGAGTAATCTCAAAAATTATCTAATCCAACATCCACATTTGACTTTTTAAAACAATTTTCATTTATACCTCCAGATTGTTTAAAAAGTTAAATAGATCTACTAGAATTATAACAATTAATAATAATAAATACTGTTTTCTTTCTACTCTATTCTCCAGAGGCCTTTTAGCTACTTTTTTTTAATGATGTTAACTTCCATATTTCTAAAAAAATTTGCCTATAGTGTTTATTCTTTACTTATCTGTCATAGATATAGTTACATTGTTTTCTAAAATTTAATGTTGCAGAAAAGTCAAATGTTATCTTTATTTCAAATACATTGTAAGTAATGTATTTTCTCTGGAATAATTTAAGATCCTCTATCTCTGGAGTTCTTAGGTTCCAAATAAACTATATTGGGCCAGACTTTTTCCATTATGTTGTCTTGGGCTATTAGGGGGATCTTGCAGTTTGGAGACTCAAATCCACCAATTCTAGGACATGTTTTAGAGTTGTTTCTTATACAATACAGAAAATAATTCTGGAAAAAAAAGGATCACTTTCTGAAACTCTTATTGCTTGTTGCACCTCTTATTTAAAAACATTTTTGTCGCCCTGGCCAGTTTGGCTCAGCGGTTAGAGCGTCGGCCTGCGGTCCAGAGAGACCCGGGTTCGGTTCCCGCTAAGGGCACGTACTTCGGTTGCAGTTTGTCCCCGGCCCTGGTTGGTTGTACGGGTGGCAGCCACTCGATGTGTCCCTTCACATTGATGTTTCTCTCTCTCTCTCTCTCTTCCTCTCTCTCCCTCCCACTCTATCTGTACAAAAATGGAAAAATATCCTCGGGTGAGGATTAAAAAAAAAAAAAAACAAAAAAAAACAAAACACATTTTTGTCTTTATTGTAAATCTTTCTGCCATTTAATTCAAATTTCTAGGATATGTCCGAGATTAAATATATCAAATCTTAAATCCCATTTCTTATTTAAATCATATTTTAATAAGTTATTCTTAATCTCTAATGATAAACTTTAAGTTCTATTCTCTGCATTATCTCAATGTTTTGGTATTTTGTGTGTGTGTATGTGTGTATGTGTGTGTGTGCGTGAATATCTTTCCCCAAATATTTGGTGATACTTGATGGCCCATTCATACTTAATATTGAAATGACAAAAAGTTGATCAAAGTTTTTTTGTCCATAGGTGGGCCTTGTTAACTAAAGGACATCATCATTAGATAATCAAGAGGCTAAACAGATGTTTCATTGAAAATAACCAATTATCACTATTTATGGGTTTTCTCTCTAAAGAATGTCAGTTTCATATAGCAAATATTCTTCCAATCACTTGTCAGGGGAGCCTGATTCTGGCTACCTTTGTTCTGGTGTTGAGGTAGAGTAGAAGAGAGGAGTTGCACCTTTCCTATGCTGATTTTCATTCAGTCCCTTTTTTTTTTTTTTACTAATTTAATGAATTAATATATTTTTGTTACAGATGTTTCTCCTGTTTCCCACACCAACTCCCCCCTCCGCCTCCCTCCCAGCCCTGTCCCCAGTTTTGTTGTACATGTTCATTGTTCATGCACACATGCATATAAGTTCTGTGGTGTATCTCTCCCCCACAACCCCCAATGTCAGTCTGTACCCCACTTCCACGTCTCTGGGACTACCCCATTCCTCAGGCTGTTATGTTCATTATATTCCACAAATAAGTGAGATCACTTGATATTTGTCTTTCTCTGCGTGGCTTGTTTCGCTTAGGATAATACTTTCCAGGTCACTCCATGTCATCTCAAAGGATAAGAGATCTTTATTTCTTACAGCTGTATAGTACTCCATTGAGTATACGTACCAAGGTTTTTTATCCATTTGTCTACAGATAGATATTTGGGCTGTTTCCAGATCTTAGCTAACGTAAATAGTGCTGCTACAAACATGGGGGTACATATATTCTATCTAATTGGTGTTTAAAGCTTCTTAGGGAATATTCGTAGAAGTGGAATCACTGGGTAAAATGGACGTTCAATTTATAATTATTTGAGGAAACACCATATTGTTTTTAAAGTGGCTGCACCAGTCTGTATTCCCACCAGCAGTGTACTAGAGTCCCCTTTTCTCCACACCCTCGCCAACACTTGTTGTTTGATGATTTGTTGATGGCGGCCGTTCTGACAGGTGTGAAGTGATTCCTCATTGTTGTTTTAATTTGAATCTCTCTGATGATTAGTGATTTTGAGCATGTCTTTATATGTCTCTTAGGCATTTGTATATCCTGTTTAAAGAGGTGTCTATTTAATTCCTCTGCCCATTTTTTAATAGGGTTCTTTGTGTTCCTTTTGTTGAGTTGTACGAGCACACACTATATATATTGGACATTAACCCCTTATCTAATGTATCATGGGCAATTATGCTCCCCCATACAGTGGGTTGCCTTTCCATTTTAATGATTGTATCTTTCACTTTGCAGAAGCTTTTGAGTTTGATGTAGGCACATGTAGTTCATTTTCTCCTTTGTTTCTGTTGCCTTAGGTGATGTATCAGTAAAAATTCTGCTGCGTATGATGTCTGAGATTTTGTTGCCTACATTTTCTTCTATGATATTTATGGATTTATAAGTCACATTTAAATCATTTATTTATTTTGAGTTTATTCTTCTGTATGGTGTATGTTGATGGTCTAGTTTCATTTTTTTGCATGTAACTGTCCAATACTCCCAACACCGTTTTAAAGAGGCTGTCCTTACTCCACTGTATGCTCTTGCCACCTTTGTCAAATATTAATTGAGCATATTGCCTTGGGTCCATTTCTGGGTTCTCTGTTCTGTTCCACTGGTCTATATGCCTGTTCTTGTTCCAGTACCAGGCTGTTTTGATTACGGTGGCTTTGTAGTATAACCTGAAATATGGTAATGTGATACCTCCAACTTCGTTCTTCTTTTTCAAGATTGCTGTGGCTATTCGAGGTCTTTTTTTATTCCATATGAACTTTTGAAGTACTTGTTCTAATTCTGTGAAGTATGCCGTTGGTATTTTGATGGGGATTGCGTTTAATCTATAGATCGCTTTGGGTAGTATGGACATTTTAATGATGTTAATTCTTCCAATCCATGAACAAGGTATGTGCTTCCACTTTTGTATATCTTCCTCTATTTCTTTTTTCAATGACCTGTAGTTTTCTGTGATTTGGTCTTTTATTTCTTTGGTTAAGTTTATTCCTAGGTATCTTAATTTTTTGCCACAATGGTAAATGGGATTGTTTTCTTAGTTTCTCTTTCTGTGAGTTCATCATTGGTGTATAAGAATGCCATCAGTTTCTTGACATTAATTTTGTATCCTGCGACTTTGCCAAATTCATTTATTAAGTCTAGTATATTTTTGATGGAGTCTTTGGAGTTTTCTACATATGCTATCATGTCATTTGCAAATAATGACGGTTTCACTTCCTCCTTTCCAATTTGGATCCCTTATATTTTTTCTTCTGGTTTGATTGCTGTTGCTAAGACTTCCAGTACTATGTTAAATAAGAGTGGTGAAAATGGGCATCCCTGTCTTATTCCTGTTCTTAAGTGAAATGCTATTAGTGTTTGCCCATTGAGTATGATGTTGGCTGTAAGTCTTTCATGTATAGCCTTTATTATGTCAGGATATGATCCCTCTATTCCCACATTGCAGAGCGTTTTTATCAGAAATGGATGGTGGATTTTGTCAAGGGTTTTTCGGCATCTCTTGATATGATCATGTGGTTTTTATTCTTTCTTTTACTTATGTAATGTATCAAATTTACTAATATGCAAATATTGTACCAGCCTTTTGTCCCTGGGATGAATCCCACTTGGTCATGGTGAATAATTTTTTTTGATGTATTGCTGAATTCATTTTGTTCAGGATTTTTGCATCTATGTTCATCAGGGATATTGCCCTGTAGTTTTCTTTCTTTGTAATGTCTTTTTCTGGTATTGGAATTAGAATTGTGTTGGCCTCATAAAACAAGTTTGGAAGTCTTCCTTCTTGAATTTTTTGAAATAGTTTAAGAAGAATGCGTCTTAGTTCTTTTTTGAATGTTTGGTAAAACTCCCCATGAATCCATTAGGGCCTGGGCTTTTGTTTGCTGGGAGGGTCTTGATTACATCTTCAATTTCCTTAGTTGTTATTGGTCTGTTCAAGTTTTCTATTCTTCTTGGTCCACTTTTGGGATACTATGTGTTTATAGAAATTGGTCCATTTCACTTAGATTTTCGAATTTGTTGCCATATAATTGTTCATAGTAGTTGTTAACAATCTTTTGTATTTCTGTGGTGTCAGTTGTTACTTCTCCTCTTTCATTTCTGATTTTGTGTATTTGGGTTCTCTCTCTCTGTTTCTTGGTGAGTCTAGCTCAGGGTCCATCAATCTTGTTTATCTTTTCAAAAAAACAGCTCTTTGTTTCACTGATCTTTTCAATTGTTTTTTTGGACTCTGTCATTTATTTCTGCTCTGATCTTTACTATTTCCTTCCTTCTACTTGCTGTGTGGTTTTCTTTTTGTTTGCTTTCTAGTTCTTTAAGTTGTGAGGTTAGATAGTCTATTAGAGATTTTTCTTGTTACTTGAGTAGGCCTGTACTGCTATGAATTTCCCTCTCAGAACTACTTTTGCTGCATCCCTTAGATATTGAGTTGTTGTGTGCTCATTTTCATTAGTTTCCAAAAGTTTTTAATTTCTTCTTTTATCTTTTCATTGACCCATTCATAGTTTAATAAGATGCTCTTTAGCCTCCATGTATTCAAATGTCTTTGCATGTTTTTGTTGCAATTGATTTCTAGTTTCTAGTTTCTAGTTTCATGCCACTGTGATCTGAGAAGATGCTTGATATGATTTCATTCATCTTGAACTTGTAGAGACTTACTTTGTGTCCTTACATATGGTCTATCTTTGAGAATGTCCCATGTGCATTTGAGAAGAATGTGAATTCTGTAATTTTGGGGTGTAATTCTCTGTAGATATCTATTAATTCCATTTGGTCTAGTCCTTCATTTAGAGTCTGTGTTTGCTTGCTAGTTTTTTGTCTAGAGGATCTATCTAGTGATATCAGCGGGTGTTGAAGGCCCCTGCTATGATTATACTGCTATCGATTTCTCCTTTAAAGTCCTCCAGAAGATTTTTAATATATTTTGGTGCTCCTATATTGGGTGCATATATCTTTACCAAGGTTGTTCTTTCCTGTTGGATAGATCCTTTCAATATTATGTAGTGGCCTTCTTTGTCTCTAGTTATGACCATCATTTTGAAATCTCTTTTATCAGATATGTGTATTGTACCCCAGCTTTTTTTTTTTTTTTTTTCTTTCCGTTTGCTTGGAAGATTTTTTTCCATCCCTTCACTTTCAACCTATGTGTATCTTTTGTTGTGAGGTGGGTCTCTTGTAAACAATATGTAGATGAGTCATGCTTTCTTGTCTAATCAGCTACTCTGTGTCTTTTTTATGGGAGCATTCAAGCCATTTACATTTAAGGTGATTATTGATATGTAGTTATTTATTGTCATTTTTGTTTAGTGTGATTCTATTTTTTTTTCCTATTTCTCCTGCTAATTACAGCAGTCCTTTAACATTTCTTGCAGTGCTGGTTTGGTGCTAATATATTTCCTTAGCCTTTTTTTTTGTCTGGGAAGCTCTTTAGTTGACCTTCTATTTTGAATGATAGCTTTGCTGGGTAGAGTAATCTTGGATTCAGATCCTTCTTTTTCATGACCTTGATTACCTCATGTCACTCCCTTCTGGCCTGTAGTGTTTCTTTTGAGAAGTCAGCTGAGAGCCTTATGGGGTTTCCTTTGTAGGTAACACATTGTTTCTCTCTTGCTTCTTTTAGGATTCTGTCTTTGTCTTGATTTTTGGCATTGTGATTACTATGTGTCTTGGTGTGTGCCTGTTTGGGTTCTTCTTACTTGGGGCTCTCTGTGCTTCTTGAACTTGAATGTCTTCTTCCTTCCCCAAATTAGGGAATTTGATCACTATTTCTTCAAATATATTCTCTAACACTTGCTCATTTTCTTCTTCTTCAGTGACTCCTATGATGTGAATATTATTATGTTTCCAGTTGTCCCACAGTTCTCTTAAGCTGTCTTCGTGTCTTTTAATTGTTTTTTCCTTTTGGTTTTCTGATTGGTGGATTTTTCTGCCCTGTCTTCTAATTCACTGATCCGGTCCTCTGCTTCCTCTACTTTGTTGTTTAGACCTTCAAATGTGTTCTTTATTTCTGATATGTCATTCTTCATTTCTTCTTGGTGGTTTTTAATTTCCAACTGGTGGATTTTCAACATTTCTATGTCTTTACTCATGGTGCTCATGTCCTTACACATGCTGTTGAGCTTCCTCAAGATCATGGCTCTGAATTCTAGTTCTGTTTACTTGCTTAACGGCACATCCTTTATCTCATATATGGTAGAGGTTTCTTGTTCTTTCATTTGGCTTTTTTTTTGTGTGTGTTTCACCATTTTGGCTATCACAGTGGGTTTTGGAGCCTGAAAAATTTTCCCTGGGGATGTTGGAGTTTTGCTGTTTGTGGCTCCCTCTCCTGGATTTGGATGAGCAAGGGAAGAACCACATTAAATACCACTGTCAAGTCCTACTTTCTATGTTAGAGTTGCTAGTCCAGGAATGGTACAGTTATTTTTAGCTTTTTGCCTGGAGGCTATCAGTAGTGGTTACTTGAAGAGCCTTGGATTGTCAGTTGAATAAAAAACTCCCTCAGGTGCTAGCATAAAGGGATTTTTCGATGGTGGGGCAGATGTTGGTTGTTAATGGGTCTCAATTTGCATTTCAATGACCACCAGGTAGCATTGAATCTCTGATGGAGGGGCCGCTGCCTCTCCCCAGAGCCCTGGGGAGGAGTAAGTTGACCCAAGTCCTGTGTGACCGCAACTCAGGAAAATCTCTGAGCATTCTCCAAATCCTGAGTGCCCCACACAGTTCCAGTCCAGTCTGCCCTGTCTGCCAGAGCTCAAGGTGAGTGGCTGTGGCTATCTTAGCCTCTGTCCCTTATCTGCACTGTGGAGCCGCTTTGGAGTTTAACCCAAGTGAGCTGCTCACTGCTAAGGCCACTGCTTTCTGTGGGCTCCCAGTCCCCTTCGTGCCTCTGCAATTCTACCAGGATAGATAGGTATCCCTGGTTATATGGTCCTCCAATCTGCTTTTATGTTGTTTTTTTTCTGACAGTTTGTCTTTATTTTTGTTTTAATTTCAGTTTGGTCCTGGGAGATTGTCTGTGTAGCTTCCATTCGCTCTGCCATTTTGGAATCCTCCCAGTTCCTTCTTATGACCTGTCTGAAATACAGTAATATCTTCCAAAGCTCATAGATTTTACTGGTCTTACCTGGTGGTCTTTCATGCAGAAACAACTGGCTTTATGTATAGTGTAGTGGACTGTTGAAGCTTCAATTACAGTTCCTGCCGGGAAAAAAAACAATGCAAATATCAATATGTGATAATTCCTTATCATTATAATGCATGAGTCCAAAAACCAAAGGTATAACTATTGTATCTACTAAACCATTAGAAGTATTTTTATTCTAGTTAATACAAACTTGGACCCCATGATTGTAGATGTCCTCGTGGCTAAAAGATAAATTATTGTACCAGAAAACATAGGAATGGTCTGAATAATTGAAGCTGAGACTGCCATCTGTCTGTTTTCAGCTTCTCATTGCCACTGAACCAATACCATAGAAGAGGGTAACTGTATTAAGTTAGTGATGTATTCTGGTTACCAAGGGGAAATTTGGCTGGTGCTACACAATAAGGACAAGAAGGACTATGTTGGTACCCAGGGCATTCCCTAGAGCACATTTTAGTTTATTATACTCAATCGCCCTGATCTATGGTATACTGAATCACTGCAAAAAAAAAAAAACAGACATTAAAGACTCATATTGTTTATGAATTAAAGTTTGGACTACCTCCCAGTGAAGATTATCATCCAGCTGACAAACCAGGGAAGTATAATAGTACATGTAATGTGGAGTAGAAGGCAGCTATAATAATCGACTTAGCCTTCCTAACCAGCTACAAAAGCGGGGTCTAACACAGCTATCTTTTGTGTAACTAATTCCTTATCTAACACTGTATTATATAAACTCTGGTGTTACCTGATGTTTTATATTTTAGATGATCGTATTATGGGAGTTTTATCATCTTGACATGATAAGTTAGTTGATGGGACTTTGTGCACTCCTCTGCTGGGAAAATTCAGCTTTTATCCTTATAAAACACAATAGTGTATACGGCAAATCAGAATAATAGGATTGTATGAGATTAATTCTGTAGTCTCCCCTACCCATCCATTTCCCACTATTTTTTAATCTTGTTTCATTCATCCGTTCCACCAGAAGAATCTGTTCTCTATCAGAAGCTGACTATATGGACCTCACAATGGGGATTCCTATTGCATTTGGTGAGCGGTGAGCCCTGGCAGTAGATTGCAGTGAAGGGAAGGGTTGGGTGTGAAATAGGATATTGCTCCCTTACTTCTCTCCCTGAAAGATTGCCTGGGGCTGGCTATTTTCCTTAACCAAAGGTCATTCACTACTCCTCCTAAAGTGACCAGCTCTATACAACTTTTACGCTTTCAAACCTAGAGTCAAGGCATCTTGTCTGCTACTAGTCCTATATCCCTGCATGTAAATAACCCTTCTCAAATTATTCTATTTGAAATGTACCATCTGTGTTTCTTGTGCAGACCAGGTCTGATTCCATATATAGACCATAATAATTTTAGATAATAGAGTCAAACAAACTTCTGCTGTGGGTTATTTAGTCTCCTACACACACACACACACTAAACATTTGCTATTAAAAACACTGCAATTGTTACACTTTGGCTCAATCCCTTTTGTCTACTTAAGGTTTCACCTTGTCAATGTTTATTTTTAATGACAAAAGATGACCGCCAAGAAATAAGGGGCACAATAATTATTTTTTCTAGTATGGAATTTCTGAAGGACTGAATAAGAGATATTTCCAGAGTTATTTTTAGGGCAAATACTATTCTCTTCTTGAAAAGTACACAATGGTTATCATTAACATTACCAGGAACTGCATGAATAAGTTATCAACAGAAAAAAAAAGAGAATCTCTTCAAGTGGATATCAAAACTTACAACATTGTTATTTAAAATGTTAGGCTTTTAAATATAGTACTTTTTCAAAGGAAGTACCACTGCTTTCTATTTCTTTTCCTCAGGCTACACAATTCTTTGTTTTTATAAAGAGAAAAAAAAACTAAGGTATCATTAATAAAAAAGAAAAAGTTATTCCTTGGTAGAGACAAAGTTGCAATCATGTGTGATGAAAAATGGAAATAGGCCAAGTTACAAAGTAGTAGCCTATTTATATATCATTTCCCCCATAGGATATTATTTGAAAAAATGTTTTCTCTACACAACTACATAGGAAATTTGAAGGGGAGATAACTCATTCTTCCCATTTTAAAGCAATAATAAACACTAACACATAGTTATCAGTCTCCATTAGAGTAGGGCTTTTACTTCCAGATTATTATAGACAATTGAAAATAAGCTCATACCACTCATGGTATTCAAATGCCATTCAATAATTACAGTTCCTTCCTGAAGTAGAAGCACCTTACTTGTTCCCTGATGCCTCAATCAAGAACATCTTCAAATCACTCTACAGTTCTCTATATTTCTGTATATTATTATCATCATCATCATCAGTAATTGGCAGTGCTAGGAGTAGGAGCAGTAATATCAATATTATTATTCCCTACTATTTTAGTTCAGGGTCTCCTCCATTCTCACTTGAGCTATTGTAATAGCTGCATACAATGACTTCACTGTGACTCTCACTTTTCTCTAATTTACCCTCTTGGATACCATTAGACCAACTTTCTAAAATTTATATCTTGTCATTCTCACTTCCCTGAACAGGACTCTTCAATAGCTCCGCACTATCTATGGAGTAATATATAAGATACTTAGCATGTAGTACCATTTATGACTTTATGACATAGCTTCTGAAAACCTTCTCAGGTTTATCTTCCTCTTCGTCCTATTCTGTAGCCACATGGAACCTGAGCCTCTAGTTATACCTTTTTTAATCTTGTCTGCCTGATGATCTCTCTCTCTCAAAATTCATTCAAGGGTCACTTTCTTGGCAACTCCTTTTCTGGCTTCCTGGTTAAAAATGGCAACACTGTCAGAGTACACAGAAGAGAGTATGGGGGGATGAATGGTGATGGAAGGACACTTGACTTGGGGTGGTGAACACACAATACAATATACAGATGATATATTATAGAACTGTATACTTGAAACATATAGTTTTATTAACCAATGTCACCCCAATAAATTAAATAAAAAACAAACAAGTAAATATAATTTAAAAGAAACAAATAAATGCTTTAAGAAACAACTAAAAATGATCACACTGTCCTCCAGGTGTTCATAGTTCAACTAGCCATATTTAATATCAGCTCCTTTGTCACTTGACTATACTTTATAACCTACCTGTATTCTAGTTTCCTCTTTGAAAATTGGACCAATATTTCTGTGTACGGCATTACCATAGCACATGGCAAACAACAGGCACTAAATACATTTTTGTTGAATGGATAAATGGAAAAATATACAAGTATTAATGACAGAAATTATGTTGGATAGAAGATGTTTGTTTATTAAAGATCCAGGGTAAGATTCTGCCTCAAGTTGCTTATATCAAACTAATTAGGTAGGAATAGCATATGCATAAGAAAAAAAGAAAGTACATATGTCAGGATCCCAACTGAAAATAGATGGTATACTCCAATTAAGATAATTTTAAAAAGATCTTATTTACAAAGGGTCTAATAACAAAGACTTGGACAGATTATAGGAAAATTTCAAGGAGCAGTGCAAGAAGCTATTTGCACTGTTACAGATAGTTGTAAATATTTCTACCCTTAAACCTGAGGAAATGAAGAGATAAATAAAAAGAGAGGTTATTGAAACTTAGAATAAAAGGAAAATACATAAAATAAAAAAAAATAAAAAAATAAAAAAAAAAACAGTGACTTTAGGGCAACGGACACAACCAAACCAATACGAACTCAAAAAGTAGAATCCAATGTGAGAAGTTCCCTGCTCGTTCTTCTTCCTCTCTTTAATCTGTTGCTGAGTTTCCTCATTAGTTATATCCAATTAGAAACCAAAGGGCACTAAAACTCTATGGTACATTCCATATAGGTCAGGCTCCAGAAGTGCAGAACAAGGTGGCAGTAGGTGAAGAGTGAATCTAGAGAAAACAGAAGACTACCAACACAACACTTCCTTAAATCATCAAATAGCATAGCAAATCAATTCATACATACTAGAGTCTCAACAAGAACGTATGGACAATTTGATGACTAACGTGACTTAAAAATCGTTTAGTGGCAGCCATGGAAGTACACCATCCAACTTTCTCTTCAAGAAAGAACTTGCCATTCATCTCTGAAAGGAGCAGTGAGCTAACAGCTTCTATCTGCAGGGCCTTCGTGATTCATTGCAGCATTTGAATAACATTCCATGGTTTTCCTAAGCACCTTCCATCCAATGAATGATCATGGTGAGAATACTAAGGACTGGCCATTTCTGAGCATTACAAAATTCTACAAATGGGCAATTTTTCTCAAGAGTTCCTTATTGCACTGCCCAAAACTTAGTCAGATCTGCTTCATAGTCTGAGAATCTGTCTGCCCCAATTCTGCTTTATGTTCTTTAATTCTCATAAACATTATCTCCTGATAAACCAATTAAACGTCTAACTCTGTCTAGCCTTCTGCTTATCAGAGAACCTAACCTGACACATATGCGTACCTAATGAGAAATCGAGAAGATAAGGGTTTCTTTATGAAAAAAGACTGTGGTAAACCAGTTTCATGGAGGAGAATTGGAAAATAGGTCTTAAAAGATAAGAAGGAAGGAAAATTGTTATATCAAAGTCAGAACACCTCCCCCCCAAATCCACATAAGACTGCCTAGTATCCTTTTCTATGTCAGAGAGTTATGGTCAGAATCAAATGAGACAGTACACTGTTTCTAAGTTTTGAGTGAGCCAGTCAACAGACGCTGTCACTGTGCATTACTTTATACTCATTCTCAACTCCTTCCTAGCACACTTTTTAGACAGGGTGAAGAAGTTAAATACTTACTTCCCAGTCTCTCTTTCTTTCACTAGGGTTACCTATGTAATATAAATTGGTATAAACAAAGAGCTTATAGAGACATTTCTTTTACCCCCATGATAAGACAGATATATGCAGATGAGGCCATCTTAAGACCAAGTTGTAAAGATTCAACACACTAAGTTTGACAGAGTAGAAAGATTATATATATCAAAGTCATATTCTTGAAATGTTGCTCAGCCCTAACCTGTCCAACTCTGGACTGCCTCCTATGATACTTCTGGTTATGTGGCAATCTACACTGTTATTTGTCATCTATGCTCTATGTAGGGCATCATATCCTGACTGTTAGAAACATTTAAATCAGATTCTCAGGTACCACATTATTTTTGTTTGTTTGTTATTGCCATTGAAAATATAGTTTATTACTCACAGTTCTCAAGAGAATCCAGAAATTGCAGTCTGGGCATTTAACCCAGAGAAATAAAAACTTAAGCTCACAAAAAAAACTTTATATTGATTACATTTTATACTTTCTGTATCTGATGTTTTGACATCTAGGACCTTGTTGATTAGGGATGGACTGCCCCTCCCAAGGTTGGTTAATGATTTGTAGATTCCTAGTGACAGCAAAGCACTTTCCCAGGAGGCAACTTTTTATACGCCCATGAACCAATCTAAACGCAAATTCCCTAACTGCTTGCCGTTTTTATGGTTGTTCTTACACTTCCGAGACACTATTTTTCTGCCCTAATTTCCACAGGCCAAGGTATTAAGTGCTCTCTACACTCTAAAGCCCACTAAAATTTTTCAGAGTAGCCAATATTAACCTGGTTTTCCTGCTTAAGGTACCCCATTCTCTAATATTTAATTTTTGGGGGCTTCAGGACACCATGAGGAGGAATTTAAATTAGGTTCTCATTTGGGATTCATACAACTTGGCTAATATTCTGGAAGACTTCCAAAGGAAGTCAAAATGAAAGTAAATATGATGAAATATCTATTAAAAAGTACAAATGAATGTTTCACAAAGGCATGAGTGAAGCTGACTTTACTGTTGGGACAAGGAGTCAAAAGTAGTAATATTTCTAGGTTGATAGGTTGTACAGCCCTCTGTGAATTTTAACAGTCAGATAGATGATTATGATATGAAGGAGAAAACAGTATTCCTAGAGGTCAAACAGTTCTGCTCAGGTAGCACTCTGAAAGAGGTTGCAAGAAAAATGAAAAGAGTTTTCATATTGTCTGGCGAGAAAGAAAAGAGCAAGAAGATGTTGAGTTTTAAAAGATTAGTAGGACTTCTGGTTTTAGCTCTGACATATAAAAATCATGTATGCATCAATCCAGTTCTCACCACAAGAAAAATCTTAGGCACCATGAACATCAGCAACTTTTCTTAAAAGGCAAAACTACAAAATAAATCTGCTTTAAATATTAAGACACTGATAATTTAAAAGTAAGGAGAGAAAAATATACTTTGCTAATACTAATCAAAGAAAGATAATGTAGCTTATATTCATATGAGGACCAGTAGACTTAAGAGTAAGGAAATTTATCAGGGATAAAGAGAGGCTGTATATAAAAACAAAGGAGCCAGTTCTTTAAAAGATGTAACAATCCCAAACATGCATGACCTTAACAGAATGCCAAAATACATGAGGCCAAAATTGATTAAAGTAAAAGGAGAAATAGCCCAGCTGGTGTGTCTCAGTGGCTGAGTGCTGACCCATGCACCAACAGGTCACCAGTTTGATTCCTAGTCAGGGCACATGTCCAGTTTGTGGGCCTGATCCCCAGTGGGGGGTCTTGCAGAAGGAGGCCAGTCAATATTCTCTCTCGAAGATGTTTCTCTCTCTCCCTCTCTCTAAAATCAATAAAGAAAAAACTATTTATAAAAAAAGTAAAAGAAAAAATAGACAAATCCAGAATTGTATTTTAAGACTTCAATACCTCTGTCAGTAACTGATAGGTCAAGCAGGTAAAAAATAAATTAGGATATGGTTGACTTGAACAGCAATATCAATCAACTTAATCTAATTGACATTAATGGAATTAGTAGAATATACATTGTCCTTACACTTGCTTGGAACATTCCCCCAAATAGATCACATTCTGGCCCATAAGATACACCTTAAAAAATTTAAAAGAATGTTCTTAGACCACAGAAGAATTTGAGAGAGAAATCAACAGAAGACACCTAAAAAATCTCAAAATATTTTGAGATTAAGCAATGTATTTTTAATAACAGATTTGTCAAAGAAGAGTCTCAGGAACATAATATAAAATATTTTGAAAAGAGAACTTAAAATTTGTGAGATGCACAGGAAACAAAGCTTAGAGGGAAATTTACAGCATTAAATACATATATTAAAAATGAGACGGGGTGAGAGAAAAAATGGCGGGGAAGTGAATGGAAGCTACACAGACCATCTCCCAGGACCAAACTGGAATTATAACGAAAATAAAGACAAAACGTCAGTAAGTGGCAACCGAAAGGAAGCTTGGAGGACCACATAACCAGGGACACTGACTCAATCCTGGTAGGCTTGCAAGGATGCGAGAAGAGGCCAGGAGCCCAGCATCCGAAGCGGCTTGGGCTGGGACCAGCGGACTCGGCGGGAAGCTGCACCCTGGGCTGGATCCTGTGGCGTTGGCTGGGACCTGCTGCCGCCTTGACTGGGTCCTATGACCTGGGCTGGGTACTACGCCCTCAGCTGGTGCTGCAGCCTTGGCCACCCTTAGCTGGAATCAGTGCCCTCGGGTTAAAGTCCCAGACGATTCCATGGCGAAGAGCCCGGACAGAGGCTAAATTGGCAGCAGTCACTCATTTGGGCTCTGGCAGAGGGAAGGCTGACTGCACTGGAATTGTGTGGGGACACTTAGGATTTGGAGGGTGCTCAGAGCTTTTGCTGAGTGCAGCCACACATGACTTTGGTCATCTTACTCCTTCCCAGGGCCCTGAAAAGAAGCAGCGGTCCCTCCCTCACAGATTCAACCCCACCCGGTGGCCATTGAAATACTAATTTAGGCCCATTAACAACCAGCATCTGCCCCACCCTTGGAAAATCCTCTTACACTGAGCACCTGAGGGAGTTTTTCAGTCAACTCAGAAACCAAGGTTCTTCAGGTGACCGCTACTAATAACTTCAGGGCAAAAGAGCTAGAGAATAACTACCATATCCTGGGCTAGAAACTCTAACTAGGAAAGTTAAGAATTGACAGTGGTGTTTAAAGTGGTACTACCGACCTCATCCAAAACCAGGAGAGGAAGCCCCAAACAGCAGAACACCAACAACCACAGGGAAAACTTGGCAGACCCCAAAGCCCACTGTGATAGCCAAAATGGTGAAAAACAGAAACAAAAGCCAAATGAAAGAGCAACAGACCTCTACTGAAGTGAGATAAATGAGGTGCAGTTAAGCAAGTTAACAGAACTAGAATTCAGAGCCATGATCTTGAGGAAGCTCAACAGCATGTGTAAGGATATGAGCACCATGAGTAAAGACATAGAAATGTTGAAAAGCAACCAGTTGGAAATTAAAAAACACCAAGAAGAAATGGAGAATGACATATCAGAAATAAAAAACACACATTAGAAAGTCTAAGTAGCAGAGTACAGGAAGCTGAGTACCGGATCAGTGAATTAGAAGGTAGGGTAGAAAAAATCAACCAACCAGAAAATCAAAAGGAAAAAATAATTAAAAAACATGAAAACAGCTTAAAAAAACTGTGGGACAACGGGAAACATAATAATATTCACATCATAGGAGTCCCTAAAGAAGAAGAAAATGAGCAAGGGTTAGAGAATATATTTGAAGAAATAGTAATCAAATTCCCTAATTTAGGGAAGGAAGAAGGCATTCAAGTTCAAGAAGCACAGAGAGCCCCAAGTAAGAAGAACCCAAACAGGCACACACCAAGACACATAGTAATCACAATGCCAAAAATGAAAGACAAAGAGAGAATCCTAAAAGCAGCAAGAAAGAAGCAACAGGCTACCTACAAAGGAAACCCCATAAGGCTTTCAGCTGACTTCTCACAAGAAACACTACAGGCCGGAAGGGAATGGCATGAGATAATCAAGGTCATGAAAGTGAAGGGATGAAAAACAAAAATCTTCCAAGCAAACAGAAAGAAAAAAAGCTGGGGTAGCAATACTCATATCTGATAAAATGGATTTCAAAATGAAGTCCATAACTAGAGACAAAGAAGGACACTACATAATATTGAAAGAATCTATCCAACAGGAAGATACAACCTTGATAAACATATATGCACCAATATAGGAGCATCAAAATATACTAAAAATCTTCTGGAGGACTTCAAAGTAGAAATCGATAGCAGTACAATCATAGCAGGGTACGTCAACACCTCACTGACATCATTGGATAGATCCTCTACACAAAAAATTAGCAAGGAAACAGAGACTCTGAATGAACCACTAGACCAAATGGATTTAATAGATATCTACAGAGAACTACACCCCAAAACTACAGAATTCACATTCTTCTCAAGTGCACATGTGACATTCTCAAAGATAGACCACATGTTAGGGCACAAACTAAGTCTCTCCAAGTTCAAGAAGACTGAAATCATAACAAGCATCTTCTCAGATCACAATGGATGGAAACTAGAAATCAATTACAAGAAGAACATACAAAGAAATTTGAACACATGGAAGCTAAAAAGCATGTTATTAAACAATGAATGGGTCACTGAGGAGATCAAGGAAGAAATCAAAAACTTCCTGGAAACCAATGAAAATGAAGACACAACAACACAAAATCTATGGGATGCAGCAAAAGCAGTTCTGAGAGGGAAGTTTATAGCACCACAGGCCTACCTCAAAAAAACAAAAAAAATCACTAATAGACTATGTAACCTCACAACTAGAAAGCAAAGAAAAAGAAAACCCCAGAGCAAGTAAAAGGAAGGAAATAGTAAAGGTCAGAGCAGAAATAAACGACATAGAGACCAAAAAAAAAAAAAAAAAAAATCAAAGGATCAATGAAACAAAGAGCTGCTTTTTCGAAAAGATAAGCAAGATTGATGGACCCTGAGCTAGACTCACCAAGAAAGAAAGAGAGAGAACCCAAATACACAAAATCTGAAATGAAAGACGAAAAGTAACAACTGACACCACATAAATACAAAAGATCATTAACAACTATTATGAACAATTATATGGCAACAAGTTTGACAATCTAAGCGAAATGGACAAATTTGTAGAAACACATGGTCTCCAAAAACTGGACCACGACAAGATAGAAAACTTGAACAGACCAATTACAACAGAACTGAAAATTTAATCAAGACTCTTCTAGCAAACAAAAGACAAGGCCCAAATTGCTTTACGGGGGAGTTTTACCGAACATTCAAAGAAGAACTAACACCCATTCTCCTCAAATTATTTCAAAAATTCAAGAAGAAGGAAGACGTCCAAACTCGTTTTATGAAGCCAACATAATTCTAATTACAAATCCAGAAAAAGACACTACAAAGAAAGAAAACTACGGGCCAATATTCCTGATGAACATAGATGCCAAAATCCTGAACAATATACTTGCAAATTGGCTCGGGCAATACACCAAAAAAATTATCCACCATGACCAAGTGGGATTCATCCCAGGGATGCAAGGCTGGTACAATATTCACAAATCAATAAACGTGATACACCACTTAAATAAAATGAAGAATAAAAACCACATGATAATATCAATAGATGTTGAATAGCCTTCGACAAAATCCAGCATCCATTTCTGATAAAAATGCTCACCAATGTGGGAATAGGGGGATCATATCTCGACATAATAAAGGCAATATATTAAAGACCTACAGCCAACATCATACTCAATAGGGAAAAACTAAAAGCATTTTCCTTAAGAACAGGAACAAGGCAAGGATTCCCACTTTTGCCAGACTTACTTAACATAGTACTGGAATTCTTAGCCACAGCAATCAGACAGGAAAAAATAAGAAAAGGGATCCAAATTGGAAAGGAGGAAGTGAAACTGTCATTATTTGCAGACGACATGATTCTATACGTAGAAAAGCCAAAGACTCCATCAAAAATTTACTAGACTTAATAAATGAATTTGGAAAAGTAGCATGATACAAAATTAACGTCAAGAAATTGATGGAATTCTTATACACCAATGATGCACTCAAAGAAGGAGAAATTAAGAAAACAATCCCATTTACCATTGCAGCAAAAAAATTAAGATACCTAGGAATAAACTTAACCAAGGAAATAAAGGACCTATTTGCAGAAAACTACAGGTCATTGAAAAAAGAAATAGAGGAAGATATAAAAAAGTGGAAGCACATACCCTGTTCATGGATTGGGAGAATTAACATCATTAAAATCTCCATATTACCCAAAGCAATTTATAGATGCAATGCAATCCCATCAAAATACCAACGACATAATTCACAGAATTAGAACAAGTATTTCAAAAGTTCCTATGGAACCAAAAAAGAGCTCAATTAGCCACAGCAATCTTGAAAAAGAAGAACAAAGTTGGAGGTATCACATTAACAGATTTCAGGTTATACTATAAAACCACTGTAATCAAAACAGCCTGGTACTGGCACAAGAACAGGCATATAGACAAGTGGAACAGAACAGAGAACCCAGAAATGGACCCATGGCAATATGCTCAATTAATATTTGACAAAGGTGGCAAGAGCATACAGTGAAGTAAGGACAGCCTCTTTAATAAATGGTGTTGGGAAAATTGGACATCTACATGCAGAAAAATTAAACTAGACCATCTACTTATACCAAAAACAAAAATAAACTCAAAATGAAAAAAAGACTAAATGTGACTCATGAATCCATAAAAATTCTAGAAGAGACTGTAGGTAACAAAATTTCAGACATCATATGCAGTAGAATTTTCACTGATACTTCACCTAAGGCAATAGAAACAAAGGAGAAAATGAACACATGGGACTACATCAAACTCAAAAGTTTCTGCACAGCAAAAGATACAATCGTCAAAACGAAAAGGCAATCCACTGTATGGGAGAGCATAATTGCCAATGATATATTAGATAAAGGGTTAATTTCCAATATATATAGAGTTCTCATACAACTCCCCAAATGAAGACAAAGAACCCAATTAAAAAATGGGCAGATGAACTAAATAGAAACCTCTCCAAACAGGACATACAAATGGCTAAGAGACATATGAAGAAATGCTCATCATCACTAATCATCAGAGAGATGTAAATTAAAACAACAATGAGGTATCACCTCACATCTTTCAGAATGGCCGCCATCAACAAATCATCAAACAACAAGTGTTGGCGAGGGGGTGGAGAAAAGGGACTGTAGTACACTACTGGTGGGAATGCAGACTGGTGCAGCCAGTATGGAAAACAATATGGTGTTACCTCAAAAAATTAAAAATTGAACTGCCATTTGACCCAGTGATTCCACTTCTAGGAATATACCCGAAGAAGCCTGAAACACCAATCAGAAAGAATATATGTACCCCCCATGTTTGTAGCAGAACTATTTATAATAGCTAAGATCTGGAAACAGCCCAAGTGTCCATCAGTAGACGAATAGATAAAAAAAGCTGTGGTACCTATACACAATGGAGTACTATGCAGCTGTAAGAAAGAAAGATCTCTTATCCTTTGAGACTATATGGAGGGACCTGGAAAGTATCATCCTAAGTGAAACAAGCCAAACAGAGAAAGACAAGTATCATATGATCTCACTTATTTGTGGAATATAATGAACATAACAGTCTGAGGAATGGGGTTGTACCAGAGATGTGGAAGTGGGGTACAGAGTGACAATTTCCAGAAGAGGGGGTGGTGGGGGAGAGATGAACCACAGAACTTATATGCATGTATGCATGAACAGTGGACATGGACAACAATGCTGGGAACAAGGCAGTTAGGGATGGGGAGGGGGGAATCAGTGGGGGAAAAGAAGAAACATCTGTAACAAAAATTAGTAAAAAATAATTTAAAAAAGGAAAATAATAAGAAGGATATAAAAATAAATAAGGTAAGCTTAATCCTTAGAAAACAAGAGAAAGAGCAATTTAGGAATAGGTTGAAAAATTAATAGAAATGACAGTATAAATCTGTAAAATTTAAGACAAGAAAACAACAGAGAAAATCAGTGAAACTAAAACATCAATATAATTGACAAATAAACCCATAGAAGACAGGGAAGCAATAAAAAAAGAATGAAGACCCAAATTACCAATATTAGAAATGAAAGAGGGTTCATTAAAATTAATCACATTAATATTAGAAGGATAATAAAGAATACTAAACCTATCTATGCCCACATGTTTGATAACTAGATGGAATGGACCAATTTCCTAAAAGGTACAAACTACCAAAACTCATCAAAGAGAAATAGTCAATTTGAATAGCTTTTAATTATTAGTGTAATTTAAATAATAGTTTATAAATTTCCAAAATAGGAAGCACCAGGCTCAGATAATTTCACTGGTGAAATGGACCAAATATTTAAAGAGGAAATCATAGCAATATCTTTCAGAAAATTGAAACAGAAAGAACACGACCTCACTCATGCCAAAAAACATTGTACTTTACCTATTCAAACCTCATATATTTTCCCCAAGTCCATGGAAACCACTGATGTTTTTACTATCTCTGTAGTTTTGCCTTTTCAAGAATATACAGTACCAAAATGGTAAAAATAAGACATTAACCATTTTTCAAAACCTATTGAAGTTTATAGCACAAAGAGTAGTTTTAACATGTGCAAACAAACAAACAAACAAACAAAAAACTCATTTAGTAGGTCAGGAGAACCCAGAATGGAATGCAGAATGTGACAAAAGAATATGAATGTTTTACAAAATTTGAAACAGCTTCACTAAAGGAGGTGAGTGAAAAGGTGCTGACCTAAGTCTCCTTGGAAATGAGTGAGGTTTATAAAACTAAAAGCTAAGAAAGTGTATTTAACCACTATGCTCCAATTGATAAAATTGTTTCCCATGGGATATGGGTTAACAATTCTGAAAACAATATACATACGTACTAGAATTAAACAATTAATTAACAGGATGGCAGACAGTGGAAACCAGATCTTACAGTATGAGTGGGAGGTTACAGGGAGAAAGCTAATAATTATTCATGTGATTATGGTGGATTAGAGTTGAAGACATCACTATGAACCAATTTTAGCTTAATAAAGATATATGTATATATTACTAATGCCAGATGTTAACAGCAGAGAGAATGATGTGGAGTATAAAGTAAATCTCTGTACTATCTTCACAATAATTCTATAAATCTAAAAGTAAAATTAAAAAATACTGAAAACATACAAGTTAGCAACTTAGACAATAACTTCACATGCCATATTAATAGTGGTTAATGAATGAGATGGCAGAGAAAATTAGCTGATAATTTTTTTCACTTTCCTTAAACATAGAAGCATTAATCATGCTATGTTGTTTTTATACAGCCCAGAAATGCATTATAGAATGGTGAAAAACACCCCGTACAATACATTTAGAAAACAGGTATGCAGTGATAACTCTATTGCTTGCCAGCTGTGGGACCTTGTGAAATCTCTCCTCCTCTTTACAACAAGGGTATTGAATCTAATGACCTTTGAAGCCTTTTCAGCTCAGACATTCTATTACTCTTCATCCTTTGATACTCTCTTCTTGGGCATGGTTGTGTATCAGCAAATAAGATGTTGGAGCCTATCCCACACAGCCACTCAGATTCAAGGACCTCTGTGGAGTGCAGAAGAAGCTTCAACCTGCCAACAACGGGTACAAGGTAAGAGTAGCCTCCCTATACCCATTGTCATTTGTGTAGTAGTTATTGTTGCTTTCCTGCCCAGATCTACTTCATCAGGTTATTGTGTCCATTCTCCAGCTGCTATGACTACTAGCTGCTAATAGCTCACAATTCACCCATCTCTGGAGAACTGTACTGTGTTAACAGGAGCTGCTTTGTGAAAAATTTCATAGGAGGTTACACAGACCTCTGTTCTGGGGGTTGGCCCTATAGGGGTTCAGAACTAGTCACCCCAAAGTGTGCTTCTGTGGTATGTGGACTATTTTTATCTAAAGATAACCAAGACCCTTCAGGCTCAAGAGAAACTCTGACTCCTCCCCTTAACCACCTAGAATAATTTACATCAGGGGTCTTGACCATAATAAGAGATTATCAGAGGTAACCTTTTTGACCTATATATGTGACAGTGCAAACTTCTAATAACTGAACATCTTGTCTTATTATCATGCTGCAATAACCTTCTTCCTTCAATGTGCCTTATCTCATCCTTAGCTCAGAATATTACATAGACCTGATTTTCCCTTTCTGCCTCTGAGTCTCTTATATATGTGGGGTCCTTGACTCTCTCATGTATGTGGGTTGCTGATATGTACACATACTGTGAAATTAGTTATTTTCTCTTGTTAATCTCTTTCATGTTGATTTGATTATTAGACTAGCAGGAAGATCGTAGAAGGGTAAAGGAAAGTTTCTTCCTCCCCCACAACCCACTACTAACAACTGACTGATATTGCGGTATTTAAAGCACAGTCCCCTTGTCCCATGTTCATATTACAGAGCTCCCTTTGAGATCAGTCTGAGCCTAGACAACAGATAAACCCACATCTTTGCCTGGTTTCTTCTTTTGCCCTTTCCTGATTGCCTTACTCCACTATAGGTTTCATTGGGGAACACTCCCTCACTAAGTCACTTACACAAGCATCCCTGTCTCAGGTTCTGCTTCTTGTAAAAATGACCATAGAGAGTGTGTACAAAGTTGTTGTAACATGCTTTGAATGTCCTGGAGAAATCACAGGTGTGGCTACTCTCATGCAAATTTTCTAAAGCAGGAGTCCGCAAGCTTATTCTGTAAAGGGCTAGAGTAAATAGTTTAGGCTTTGCAGATCACATATGGTCTCTACTACATGTTATGTTTTTCCTTTTTTTAACCTTTTAAAAATATAAATACCATGCTCGGCCAATGTGGTTCAGTGGACTGAGCAACATCCCATGGACTGAGAGGTCACTTTTTGATTCCTGGTCAGGGCACCTGCCCAGCTTGTGTGCTCATCCCTAGTAAAGGGCGTGCAGGAGGCAGCTGATCGATGTTTCTCTCTCACATCGATGTTTCTATGTAACAAATAAAAAATCAATACAAATATTTAAAAACATAAAAACATAAACACCATTCTTAGCCCTTAACTCATACAAATAAATAAATAGAAACAAAGCAGCAAGTGGCATTTGGCCCATGAGCTGTCCTTTGCCAAACTCTGCTTTAAAGCATAGTTTGTAAAGTAAACTTGGCAGGGCCAGCCTGCCACAGAGTGGAGGTTTAGGAGACCTTAGTCATGTCAGTCTTCTTTGTGGAGGATTGATGTAGAAGCTCATTTGACAGAAACGAAGCAGTAATAAATGAGTGAGATTTAAAGACTCCAAAAATACAATGAACTCTACAAAACTAAGTATTCAGGGATCTATCATTAACCATTCATCTCCTGTTTAATCAGTTGTCTCCTGCTTATTATTATTATTAAAAAATATTTTAAGCAAGTGACTTAATTTAGAAGACCTGACAGTCTTTCAAGAAGTAAAACAGCTTAACAATAACCCACAGCCTCAGACTGACAAACTTCAGAGGAGGGGGGCAGGGGCGAGGGATAAGATAAACCAAAGAATTTATATGCATGTATGCATAACCAATGGACATAGACAACAGTGCTTAAGGGGTGGGAGTGGGGGACAGGATAAGAAGGAGAGTGTCTGGGGGGGGGGAGAAACATCTGGAACAAAAATTAATTAATTAAAAGTGCCAAAAGCTCTGGCCTGTTTTGCTCAGCAGTTAGAGCATTGGCCTGCGGTCCAGAGGGACCCGGGTTCAGTTCCTGCTAAGGGCACATACCTCCGTTGCAGTTTGTCCCTGGCCCTGGTTGGGTCGTGCAGCTGACAACCACTCGATGTGTCCCTTTCACGTCAATGTTTCTCTCTCTCTCTCCCACTCTATCTGAACAAAAGATGGAAAAATGTCCTCAGGTAAGAATAAATATATAAAAGTGTCAAAAAATAAAAATAAAATGTGATACACCACATAAACAAACAAACAAAAGAAGCAAAACAGTTTCTAGTGAACTACATTATTGAGAAAAACAACAACACTAGAGACAGACATACAAGAGACACAGACAGACAGACATAGAGAGAGGTTTGAGGCAGAAACAGAGAGAACTAGGCCACACAGAAGATAAAAGACAGAGACTGAGAGCAGAAAGGAGAAGGAGGGGGAGGAGAGGGAAGGAGAGCTGAGAAAAGAAACAGGCAAAGAGAGGAAAATGAAAAACAGATATAGATTGAGTGACAGAAGGGTAGGGAGACAGGGATGGAGAGTTAAAATCAGGGAGAAAGACTCAGAGAGAGAGAGAGAGAGAGAGAGAGAGAGAGAGGCAAAGGCAGAAAGAGAGAGACAGTAAGAGAGAATCAGAAGGAAATACTCTTACCAACCAATATTTTTGGCAGCAATTTCAAATCTGATTTCAAGAAGCAAAGCTTAATTACTGGTTGAATACCTGTCTCATTATAGCCTCTATATTCACAACCCAACATCTATGATAAGAAACACATGAATGTGTGTTGTTTGATTTCAGGAGAATAAACATTCTATATTTTAGAGCCATGAAATCAGCTACATAAATTATGAAACATAAATAAATATAAATACTTATCTCTTTTTTGTTGTTTTTGTGTTTGCTTATTTACTATTTTTCTTTGCTCTAAGCAACTGAGGAATTTGGTAAACAATTCTACAAAACCACAAGAAATGAAGAAAATGAAAATGACAATGCCAACCTTCTAACATAGTTGTATGAATTGTGTGAGGCAATGTATGCAAATTGCTTTTTCAGTGATTTAAGTGTCATGTTTTAATTATGTGTGTACTGATTTCAGACCAATAAAAGCAATAATTAATTTGGTTTAACTAACAATATAGTACATTCAAAACAGTGGGGGGATTTTATACACAGTTTCCCAGATCTTTTATCTGTAATGCCATGGGCACCATCAAGTTCTTATGTTTCAAGGAAGCCAGACCAAGATTGGGAGCTTTTGAAGATGAGAAAAGGAGCAGTTTAAAGCAATCTTAATTTCTAGTCATTTCATTTCAAAACATAGCATCACAAATTCCTCCAGACAGGAACTTGAACCAATATTGCCTGTGATATGTCAAAAAATGTTTTGTTAGTTTATACTCAAGTTTCAGCACTGTGATTTCTTGTTACTGTGTTTCTTCTCATCTGTAGTGGACACTGAGATGAGCTTCTAACCAGATCCGTTCTCAATGAAGGATGTATTGCTCTAGCTGTTGGGACTGCTGTGGACAAACAGCCTCCAGCTGTTGGCCTCCTCAGGGTCTGCCTCAGCTGCACAGAGAAGCCTTGCCAAGGTCATGACTCTTCCCTGGGTGGTCTGCAACCAATATCTAATCCATGTGGTAGTATAAAGGCCTAGCCACCTCAGCCCAATTTGGGTTTGCTCTCTGTAGGGTCAATAGAAACTGTTGCTGGGACTGTATCACAGCTGGAATTCTCCCTCTGTTCATTCTTGCTTCCTTCCCCTCCCTCTACAGAGGTTAAATTAAAATCACTCCTGAATAAAGATCTTGCATGCTAAATTCTGTTTCGTGGTCTCCTACCTAGGGAATCAAACTGCAGCACTCTCTCACTTTCTTTTGTTTCCTTTGTTGTATCACATTGTGTAGCATTGCTTTATGGAATGACAAGTCAGTAAGAAACTGACCTCAGTATTAGGTGGTTGGTGATTGAAGCCAATCAGAATTACTCAGGCCTAGCATGTCCATAAGGCATCTGATAAGCTCTAATCTATAATAATAAACTTGGTAAGCTGCAAGGGGCCATGTAAAAGAAATTAACTAATACTAACAAAGCACTTACATTATGCTGGGAAATGTGTTACACACTTTCACATCTATTCTCTCATTTAATCCTAATTAGGAGTCAAATGTCATAAGTAATGTTTTCCCCAGTTTACAAATAAGGGAGTTGAGGCTGAATGCATGAGTTAGCCAAGACTCAAGTACAGATCATCAAACTCCAAGTTAGAGCCTAAATTATAACTTAAGTCTCATTTGAATCTAGAGGTTAAAAGTATTTTCCCCAATCACTCTGTCCGATTTGGCTCAGCAGTTAGAGCATCGGGCTACGGAAAAGAGAGACCTGAGTTCGGTCCCCGCTAAGGGCACATATCTCAGTTGCAGTTTGTCCCCGGCCCTGGTTGGGTCATGCAAATGGCAGCCACTCAATGTGTACCTTTCGTGTCGATGTTTCTCTCTCTCTCTCTCTTCCTCTCTCTCCCTCCCACTCTATCTGAACAAAAAATGAAAAAATGTCCTCAGGTGAGGATAAAAAAAAAAGTATTTTCCCCAATGTATATTAAATAGGGATTGAGTCTGGCTGAATGTAACAATATCCAAACAATGATGACTTAAACAGATATGGTTTATTTCTCTCAATTTATGAAAGTCCTAAGTTAAATGGCACTGACATTGGCTCAGGAACTGAAGGACATTACAGCTAAGGTTCTAAATCTGTTGGTTTCTCCCTTATGTCCCCTCTAGCACTGAAAATACTTTTCAGGAAAGAAGAATAGAGAACCTAAAGGGCATAAGTAATTGTATCAGCTCATTTAGACTCTTTAAAAAGCTGTGACTTCTGATTACATCTTATTGGTCAGAGCTGTGTCACATGGCACCCTTGATTGCAATGAAGTCTGGGAAATATATTTTGTAATGTAAGTTGGGCCCATTGACAGCCTAAATAAAACTGGATTTCAGTTTGTGAGAAAGAAGGAGAGAATGGCTATTATTAACTAGTCAACTAGCTCACATACCTGAAGATTTATCTCAGGTATTTCCAAAAGTTTTTTTTTTTTAGGTATTGAGTTTGGGTTCCATGGGAAATCAACTCAGAGATGAAAATTTGTGTGATTCTCTAGGAGAGTGCTCTTGTAAGCAACACATTTAAAGAAGTATGAGAAAAACTGAACTATAATGTAGTTGCAATAGAGAACAGTTGGCTTCATGGAAAGCTTTGAAGCTAGGATCATTACAGAAATGTCCCAAATTGAGGCAAGGAGATTAGCCTTGTACCCTGCATCACCTAGTCATTGAATGTTGGCTGCCCCTGGCAAATGGATATAAACTTGAAAGAGGCAGCCATTTCAGCCAAGGACAATTCCTCGGACAGACTCAGCTTTGAACTGACAGCAACCAACACTCCCAGGAAGTAAGACCTGAAGAGGAAATTTGGACACCACATTTCAACATCAACAACACCAGACTAATAATAAGTTGTCCCTTACACATTGAAGTACGAACTCTCCAAGCTGGTTTCACAGAATGTGTTAGACACAGTGACAAGGGAGGCACAAAATGAGGGCAAAACATACCCAGATATACTAGTTTTGAAGCAAATGTTACAGATTACTTTTTGCAAAACTCCCATTGCAAATGATTAATGTCACTCTAAATAAGCATGTAGTACCAATAAAAACTGGGCTCTTATAAATGTATGTTACCTGTTAATCAATTGTTGACTTCCTAGAAAAGAAAACAAATGGCCTACCCAATCAGCATTTTTAGGATCTCAGCCTACAAAATTGTTGATATAGAGAAATGCATTTGGATAATATTTTTGCAACTCATAATCTTTTAGAAGTACTACTAATTCCCATGGAGATCTTGTACAAATTTTTAAAAGTCACTCTCATTGGACAGAAGCAGCCCTGAGCTAAAGTGATCAGTTTGACAGATTCCAATTTTGTTAGCTTAAACGTCTTTGTCTGCCACTTGTACAACCATATGTGGATCCAGCAAAAACTTTCCATACTTCTGATTTCAACTAATCCTAAAAACGTCATTAGCTAGATATGATGGAGGGTGTTATAATTCTACTTTATGAACGAGGTGGTTCAGATTGTTTAAATGATTTATCTGAGGCTACATGGCCAATAATTGTCATAGCCTGGACACAAATCCTAAAATTCTGATTCTAATCCCAGTGATTGTTTCAGGAGACTATGTCACCCTTGTACAGCAGATACCAAACACAGCAGAATTGTCTCAAACGTTGATTACAATAATGGTTGTCATAGGTAGGACTAAAAGACATAGACACCTACAGAGAAACATAATAGGAGGAAAAGGTTTGTATGCTAACACTACCAATAACTTATAAATTAATGCACTCTACAAAGAATGAATGCACTGCCTAAAGAAAAAAAGGTCTTAAAGATAAATGTTTAAAAATCTAAAAACTCTTGAGTTGTGTTGTGCTTATCTTTAAAATATGTGTATGTGTCATAGCCACAGGTATCAGAATAAAAGGATAAATTAAAGACATGCAAATTGGAAAAGAAGAAGTAAAACTATCATCATTTGCAGATGAGATACTATATAGAAAGAATTCTAAATATTCCACTGAAAAAACTACTAGAACTCATAAATTAATTTAGTAAAATAGCAATATACAAAGTAAATATTTAGAAGTCAGTTGCATTTTATACACCAATGATGAAATATCAGAAAGAGAAACTAAGAAAACAATGTTATTTACAATTGCATCAAAAAATGAAAGAGGTGAAAGACCTGTCCTCAGAAAATTATAAGGCATTAATAAAAGTAATTGAAGATACAAATACATGGATGCATACACCAACCTCATAGCTAAGAAGAATTAATATTGTTAAAATGTCCGTACTATCCAAAGCAATCCATAGATTCAATGCAATTTCTATCAAAATACCAATGGAATTTTTCACAGAACTAGGACAAATAACACAAAAATGTATATGGAACCACAAAAGACCCCAAATAGGCACATCAATCTTGAGAAAGAAGAACAAAGTTGGAGGTATCACAATACCTGATATCAAACTATTAGAAGGGTATGGTAATCAAAACAGCATGGTATTGGCATAAAAACAGATATAAAATCAATGGAATAGTACAGAGCTCAGAAATAAACCCACAACTTTATGGTCAACTAATGTATGCCAAAGGAGGCAAGAACAAACAATGGTGAAAAGACAGCCTATTCAATACATGGTGTTAAAAAAATGGGACAGATAGAAAAAAATAAAATGAAAGTAGACCATCTTCTTACACCATATATAAAAATAAGCTCAAAATGGATTAAAGACTTAAATGTAAGACTCAAAACCATAAAATTCCTAGAAGAAAGCATAGGCTATAACATCTCTGGGATTTCTCTCAGCAATACTTTTTCTGATATATATCCTTAGGCAAAGGAAATTTTTAAAAAATTAAAAAATGGGACTATATCAAACTAAATCTTTTACACAATAAAGAAAACCATCAACAAAACAAAAAGATAACCTACTAACTGAGAACAAATTTGCCAATGATATATCTGAGAAAGAGTTGATATCCAAAATGTATTTTAAAACTCTTACAACTCCACACCAAAAAAATTAAATAATTCCATTAAAAATGGGCAGTGGACCTGAATAGACACTCCTCCAAAGAGGATACATAGATGACCAATAGACATATGAAAAAATGCTCAAAGTTACTAATTATCAGAGAAATTCAAATTAAAACCACAATGAGATATCACCTCACACCTGCCAGAATGGCTATCATCAATAAATCAACAAGCAAGTGTTGGCGAAAATGTGGAGAAAAGGGAACCATTGTGCACTATTGGTGGGAAAGCAGATTGGTGCAGTCACTGTGCAAAACAGTATGAAGTTACCTCAAAAATTAAAAACAGAACTGCCTTGCCTGGTGTTGCTCAATGGTTAGAGTGTCAGCCTGAACATCAGAGTGTCACAGGTTTGATTTGTGGTCAAGGGCACGTACATGGGTGGCAGGTTCATATATACAATGCAATATTACTCAGCCATACAAAGAATGAAATCTTACCATTTGCAACAGCACGGATGCCAAGTGAAATAAGTCAGAGAAAGACAAATACCATATGATTTAACTTATATGTGAAATCTAAAGAACAAAACAAACAAAATTGAAACAAACTCATAAATATAGAGAACAACAGATTGATGATTGCTAGAGGGGAAGGGAGTTGGGGGACTGAGTGAATAAGTCAAGGGATTAAGAAGTACAAATTAGAAGTTAAAAAATAGTCTCAAGGATGTAAAGTACAGCATGGGAAATTATGGTTAATAATATTTTAATAACTATGTATGATGTCAGATAGGTACTTAAATTATTGGGGGGATAACTTTGTAAAATATATGACTGTCTACTCACTATGCTGTATACCTGAAACTAAAACAAAATAGTATTGAATGTAAATTGTAATTAAAAATTAAAATATGGGTATGTGTATCTCTGTGTATATACAGATATATTCACACATCAATTGTTCTATTTTTCAAAAAGAGATTGAAAATGCTTTCTAATATTATATGAAATATAAGAAAACATGATAAGTTAAAAATAGAAGTAAAAAAAGAAAATTAGAAGGGATATAAAATGGAACTAAGAAAAATGTTAAAAATGCATATCATAAAAGCCCTTTCAGTTATTGTTAAGGATAGACAAATAATTTGGCTCTCAGATTTTTTGCAGTAAAATTAGAAAAGAAACTTGATTTTTCACATAATTACTTATCAAATGAATTTAAAAGGCTAATTTGTTAGAAAGAATACTCCTAAAGTTCTTCAAAAGTAGAACACTCATGTAATAAGACCCAACACAATAAATGTAACTACAACTTATAAATACATAGCTTATTAAAATAGTCTTATAATATAAATTATTTTTTTTAGGTTGCAAAAGAAATGTATTGACTATAAAAATCTTCTAAAATACATAAAAGTTCAAAGAAGAAAATAAAAAGTGTTCCCCATGTAGAGATAACCACTTTTAATACTATACATATACATATACATATACATATACATATACATGCTTGTGTGTGAATATACATGTATATATAAATATATACACATTTGTGTTTAACTAAAATATCAATATTTATGTTACAAAATATATATTTTATAATATTAATATATTATATAATGTATAATATATTTATAAGATAAATTTAAATATTGAGCTCATACATTGGTTATTTATTAGTGTGCTTTGGATATTTCCCCATTCTGTATATTCTTTTACGGCACATTTATATGTGAAATAATATGTAGTTTCCTGGCTGGTGTGGCTCAGTGGTTGAACATCGACCCATGTACCAAGAAGAGGTTGCCGGTTTGGTTCCCAGTCAGGGCACATGCCCAGGTTGTGGGCCAAATCCCCAGTGGAGGTTATGCAGAGGTGACCAATTGATGTTCTCTCTCATCAATGTTTCTATCTCTCTTCCTCTCTCTCTAAAATCAATAAAGAAAAAAAATAAAAATAAAATAAATACTATGTAGTCATTGAAAATTATGTTAAAATTTATTTCACTAACATATATGGCTGGATATGTATGTATATATTTTCTCTATTATGAATAAAACTGTACATAATTATTTTATTAAATTCTGATTATTTTCTTATAATCAGCTGCTCAAAAAAGAATAAGCAGAAAGAAAGGCATACATTTTTAAAAATAATTTAATTCACGTTTATAATCTACCTTCTGGGAAAGTGATACAAATTTCTACTTTCTTTTTTTTTTCTTCCTCACCTGAGGACATTTTTTTCACTCCTTGTTCAGATAGAGTGGGAGGGAGAGAGAGGAAGAGAGAGAGAGCGAAACATTGACGTCAAAGGTACACATCGAGTGGCTGCCACCCACACAACCCATCCAGGGCCGGGGACAAACTGCAATCGAGATACGTGCCCTTAGTGGGAACTGAACCCGGGTCTCTCTGAACTGCAGACCGACGCTCTAACCGCTGAGCCAAACCAGCCAGGGCCAAATTTCTACTTTTTAAAAAATGTATGAGAAATTCCTACCAGCAATGTACCAGGGTTACTTTTTCTCCACATTTTCACCAGCAGTAGTTGTTTGTTGATTTATTGATGATAGGCATTCTGGCAGGTGTGAGATGATACCTCATTGTAGTTTTAATTTGCATCTCTCGGATGATTAGCAGCATTGAGCATTTTTTCATATCTCTTGGCCATTTGTGTGTCCTCTTTGGAGAAGTGTCTGTTTAGGCCCTCTGCTCATTTTTTTTTTTATCCTCACCTGAGGACATTTTTCCATTTTTTGTTCAGATAGAGCGGGAGGGAGAGAGAGAGAGAGAGAAACATCGACGTGAAAGGGACACACCGAGTGGCCGCCACCCGCACGACCAACCAGGGCTGGGGACAAACCGCAACCGAGGTACATGCCCTTAGCGGGAACCGAACCCGGGTCTCCCAGGACCGCAGGCCGACGCTCTAACCGCTGAGCCAAACCGGCCAGGGCTGCCCATTTTTTAATTGGATATTTTGTCTTCCTTTTGTTGAGTTGTATGAGTACTCTATATATTTTGGAAAATAACCCCTTATCAGATGCATCATGGCAAATATGCTCTCTCATACTGTGGGTCCCCTTTTCAACTTGATGTCTGGTACACTGCTGGAGGGAATGCAGATTGGTAAAACTGCTTTGGAAAACAATGTGTAGTTTTCTCAAAAAAATAAAAATAAAATTATCTTTGACCCAGTGATCTCACTGCTAGGAATATATCCTAAGAATACTGAAACACTATCCAGAAAGAACATATGCACCTGTGTTCATAGCAACATTATTTACAGTAGCTAATATCTGGAAACAGCCCAAGTGTCCATCATTAGATGAGTAGATAAAATAGTACTATACTTACATAATGGAATAATATGCAGCTGTAAAAAAGAAGGATCTTTACCCTTTTAGATAGCATGAGGAACCTGGAGATTTTTGTGCTAAGTGGAATAAACCAATCAGAGAAAGACAAATATCGCATGATCTCACTTATATGTGGAATATAATGAACAAAATAAACTCAGTAATATAATAGAACCAGAGAGATGGAAACATGGAACAGATTGAGGAATCTCAGAAGGAAGGAGGGCCGGGGTTGGGCAGGACAGGAAGAGATTAACCTAAGAACTTATATGCATATAGGAATTGCCATGTACACAGATATTAGGAGGGTGAAGGCCTGGGGTGGGTCAGGAACCAGGTGGAGGGGGCCATGGAGAAAAAATGCAGGACATTTGTAATACTATCAACAATAAAGTTAAAAAATAAATAAATAAGTAAAAATGTATGAGAAATTAAGTTGACTTTCATAGTGGCAGAGTGAGAACCTTGGTAAATCTGCTCTCCCATAAAAGCAAAGGAAATACTTACAAAGCAACTATTTATGAACTCTTAAAATTAACCAAAGGCCCAGAAAAAAACTAAAATAAGTTTATTGCAGAAAAAAAATATTGAATCTTGTCAATAACAGTAGGTATATGGCATTTTAATTTGAGCTTTCTCCCATTTTCTCTTCCTTACCTCATTTGGCATGGTAGTCTTGAAAAGCTGACAGTCTTACAGCCAAAAGACAGAAGTAACCTCTTTTGGAGCTCTTTTAAAAGCCTTCCCTAAAGTAGAGTCAGTATTTTGATGCGATCCGCAGCTCTCTGTAAAAGCTCCAATTCCATGGTATTGGTGCTATTTGATCTGACTGGGAACTCAGCTGTGTGTAACAAGCCCTATCCCCTGGGTATAACTGATACCAAACAATAGCAATCAGCTGGAATTATTAACACCGCAGCTGTCTACAACTGTGATTTCAGTTGGGACAATTAATGTAATTTAAAGCTGAACACCTGCTTTCCTTTTGGGGCTCAGGCCTTTGGATGCATACCAAGCAAAGAGTACCTATGTGACCAGTCTCCAAAGAAAGCCTTGGGCACTGAGTTTCTAATTGCTTCTCTGACAGACAACTTTTTACATGTGTCATCACAATTTGTCGTTGGAATAAATAAGTGTGTCACCTCCACTGGGAGAGGACTCACAGAAGCTTGGAAGTCCAGGTCCACTCTAGATTTGAAGCCATGCACCTTTTACTTTTGGTGATTTAACTTTGTATTCTTTTGATATAATAAATAATAGCCATGAGTATGATTATATGCTGAGTCCCATGACTCCTGGCAAATCATCAAGTCTTGTGGACCCTGACACAATGCCTTGTAAAAAAGTATATACTTATTAGCAATGGATATTAACATTGTTGAAAATCTTAATGAATTCAAAAGCAGTTAATGCTATCATCTTCAGCTATTGAGTTTGAACTTTTGTTTACAGTATATGCTTATTAGTCATTTGGATTCAGTATTCTGTAAACCGTTTGTTTGTTTCCTAAAGGAGATTTTATGTATATATACATACACACATTTATACATTTCTTTACTGATTTCTCAGCTATCATTTTTTAAAATTTTACTCGAGTACATGTTCACTGATTTAAGAGAGAGAGGAAGGGGAAAAGAGAAAAAAAAAACAATGATGCAAAATGATGTGGGAGAGAAACATCCATAGGTTGCCTTCCATACAGTCCCTGACCAGGGATCAAACCCACAATCTAGGTATGTGCCCTGACGGGGAATCAAACCCACATCCTTTTGGTGTATGGTGCGATGCTCCAACCAACTGAGCCACACTGGCCAGTGTTCAAACTTCTTTACATATTAAGGATATTGGTCCTGTGCCACATACTGCCACATAAAAGGATTTTTCTTATAGAGCTCTTCAGTGCTGACTGATGGTTTCACACCAAAGCTCAGAGGAAAATAAATGGCTTTCTGAGGATCTAATTCCCAGCAGTACAGTCTTCAGGCCTTGCTTATCCAGCAAGATGCCAAAAGAGATAAAAAAAAGAAAAAAAAGAAAAAAAACACACTCAGGAAACATATTTTTCTTTCTTTCATTAAATTAAGTCTATTAGGGTTACAGTAGTTAATAAGAAATGCATAATTTTTACATGCTTCAAGAGATTCCCCAAACATTTTTTTCTCTTAGCTATGCTTTTGTTATGTAATCAGAAGCACTTAGAAGGGGATTGTTCTCACTATCAGGTAATCAACATTCAATTGTTATTCTATTGGGTCAAAACCTTAGTATACACATGCCTTAACCAAGCAAAAGGTTCACACTTTCTGCCCTCAAGCCTTACATTTTGTTGTTGTTGTTGTTACTGCTCAACACATCCCCTCTTACCTTTAGGTCTTTGTACTTATAGTTCCCTCAACACCAAAGGCTTGACCTTCCCCTCTTTAACACCTATATCTCCTTCAGATCTTAGTTTGGGTCACTTCCTGGAGCAACATTTTTTAATTTTCTTCAGTAGGTCAAATCTCCCTTTATGTGTACTTCCTCACTAGTCACAGTTGATTTTTTTTTTTATTTGTGAGATTATTTGATTAATCACTATTTCCTCCACTAGACTATAAATTATTTGAGAGCAAAGACTAGGTTTATTTTGTTCATTATTGTAATACACTTATTAGCACATTGCTTGGCACCCAGTAAGTGTTCAGGTAATATTTATTCAATAGATGAGTCATCCTTTCTATGAATGGATATGTGTCCTAAAGCCAATGCACTGCACCTTAGAGAATGTTTTTAAGTGATATTTAATAGACCAAATGCTTTCAAAAGGCTCAGAGTAATTTCTGGGCTTGTTTGTGCCCCATGGAAGGGTCTCTGTTCATAAGCACAATACTCTTCTCACTACTGCTATGAAGCTGCTAAGATATCATTCTAGTCCTAATATATGATTTGTTTGCTCACTTCCACCCATAAGGATTGACTTTGGCTTTTCATAGTTTTGCTGAAAACAAAAGGTAGGGTAACAACTACCTATTGAATAAATGAGACAGGATAAAATATAACAGAGATACTGCATATTCCTGGGAGACGTGTGGTCCCAGACATGAGGGGTTATGCATCTGAAGCTTCTCTCTTCTAATTCTATCGTGTAACCTGTTATCTGAAGCACAGGCCCAAAATGGTGCTCAGAGGCCATGTCTTGCTGTTGAAGTGACACATGACTATTTGTCCCCATTCCCAGCAATTTCAAAGGGAGACTTTGAGTCTGTTCTGTGGTTTTTGCACAGGGAAAACTAATACTCAGATGGGTCTTGTGTTAGTTATCTATTGTTGTATAACTATCCCAAATTTTAACAGCTTAAAACAATAAACATTTATTGTCTCACAATTTCTGTGGGTCAGCAATCCAGCAGTTTAACTTAGTAGTTGTACCTCAGAGTCTCTCATGAGGTTGCAGTAAAGCTGACAGCCAGAGCTGCCATCATTCAAGGTTAGAGAACATGCTTCTAAATTCATTTACATAGTTGTTGGCAGGACTCATTTCCTCATTGGTCATTTTCTAGAAACCTAAGTTTTTTGCCACATGGGCCTCTCCATAGGCTGACTGCTTGTCTTTACCATATGGCTATTGACTTCCTTGAGAGTAAGTAATCCAAGAAAAATAGAGAAAGAACCCAGATGGAAACTACAGTCTTTATAACCTAATCTTGTAAATTATATACCACAATTTCTGCTGTTTTCTATTGGTTATACCAAATAAACTTCAAAGTGTTAGGAGGGACTACACAAGGGTGTGAATACCAGGAAGCAGAGATTCTTGGTGGTCATTTTGGAGGCTGGCTATAAGTTCCTTCTCATCTTGAGCAGGTGGTAAAGTTGCTTCTTTGAATTTACATTATCAAGATGGGAAGGGATGGTAAAATCAGCTAATAAGTGTTTAAAAAAAAACAACAGAATTCAAGTGATTAAATTTGAAGATGTAATTGGATTTATTAAGCAATTAATAAATTGGGCAGCATCCCATCTAGCAACTAGAAGGGTGCTCCCAGGAGTTGTACAAAACAGAAGGTTATTTTAGAAAAAAAGAGGGGGGGGGGGCAATGAAGCTATTAGCAAAAAAAAAAAAAAAAAAGGTTTATTTTTAGACCAGGAAATCTTCTCTGGGGGGAAGATAGCTGGAAGGGTTTTTATCAGGTAGATTGCTGCTTCTTTCTATGGGGTATGAAGAAGGTCCATCTGGTTCAGGTTAAAACATCAGTTAGGTCAGGTATTAAATCTAGGTTTTGAATCATGGGCTTTAGCACAATTTATACCATTTTGGGCCTGTGGTTTCCTCTTTAATATAAGGAACCTCTGGCATCTATTATAGTCTAGAGTTAGATTCTATACCATTAAAAATTTAATTAAAATACTTTTGGTCTAATAATGCATCTGATATACAAAATAATATATGTTTCAGTGATTAGTTGTAATATTGCATTCAATGATATAACTGGAAATTGCTTTATTAGTTTCCCTGGTTAAAAATGCAGGGTTACCTTGACAGAGACCAGAACAGACATACAAAGGGTCAAAGACATAGTTGGTATGTGTGTGTGCATATGTCTACATGCACACATATGTGTAAGTATTTCCATACTAAACATTTAAAACACATCTAAGCCCAGCCAGTGTGGTTCAGTGGTTGACCATTGACCCATGTACCAAGAGGTTGCTTGTTTAATTCCCAGTTAGATGCACATGCCCAGGTTGTGGGCCAAATCCCCAGTGAGGGGCATGCAGGAGGCAGCCAATCAATGTTATCTCTCATTGATTTTTTTAATCTCTATCAATCTCTCTAAAAATCAATAAAGAAAAATCAATCAATCAATCAATCAATCAATAAAACACATCTCATAGGATACTTGGTTGAGAACTGACATTTGAACTAAGGTCTTGTGGGGGCTGAAAAACATATAACTTTCCTCCCACTTTCTAAGTTTTTCTAGCTGGGCTAATAATCAAATTAACAGAGACAGATTGACAGGATAAAATGTACAAAGTCTATTAGAGATATACACGCTGGGGGTGTCACAGATATGCGACACAAAACGCATTGGGGAGTTGAGATTTACATGCCATTCTGGATACAGGGAAAGGGGGGCAGAAGTCTGGGATTTCAGAAGGAAAGTAGATCATTCACAGGTAGGAGGAAGAGCAAACACATGGTAAACATATTCTTGCTGGGAAACAGAAACACTGGGACACAGAAGGAAGTTCAACAAATGGGCATTGCTAGATTTCTCCCTGTCACATTTAGTTCATGTGTCATAAGGTGAATATGCTAAGGTGATGCATTCTTTCCTTAAGTAGGTCTTTCTATCTTAATTCCTTGAGGCAGAAAGCAGGGGGTGTCAAAGGTTGTTTCTGAGTCTTTTGTTTCTTAATATTAGCTTAAAATCAATATCCTACTTAGTCGGTGTGGCTCAGTGGTTGAGCATTGACCCATGCAACAAGAGGTCTCCAGTTTGATTCCCGGTCAAGGCACATGCCCAGGTTGTGGGCCAAATCCCCAGTGTGGGGCATGCAAGAGGTGGCCAATCGATGCTCTCTCTCATCAATGTTTCTATCTCTCTCTCCCTCTCCCTTCCTTTCTCTCTAACATCAATAAAGAAAAAAATCAATATCCTGAAGAGCACATTTTGGAGTGGCAAAACTTTGGTCCCCTTTGTTCTTCTTTCCCATAAATCCACTGATATAAAACACAACTGCTGTGCTATTTTATTTTTTAATATGTTTTTATTGATTTTTTTAGAAAGAGAGGAAGGGAGAGTGAGATAGAAACATCAATGTGAGACAGAAACATCAATCAGCTACCTTCTGCACATCCACTACTAAGGATCCAGCCCACAACCTGGGCATGTGCCCTGACCGAGAATTGAATGGGGACCTCTCAGTCCATGGGGAGAGGCTCAGTCCACTGAGCCACACCATCTGGGAAACTGCTGTGCTGTTTTAGAGTACTTGTCTTAACATACAATTTAATGTAACATAGCCTGAAATACCCACATAAGTTATAACTAAATACTAATTTAGAAACTTTGACAGCTCTTAGACCCTTGCTCATTCTTTTTCCCCTGCTTGAAATTCCATTTCCACTCCCAACTCAAAAATGTATTTTCTCTCTGTTGAACTGTTTTTCATATGTCACAATTTTCTATGATTTACCTTCAATCAAAACAAATTACCACTCCTTCTCAGCACTTATTTACACATCTATTATAGTATTTATGCATCTAAACACAAATCAGACTCTAATAAATTGAGTGTTCATTTAGGGAAAGATTGCAGTGCAGCTTGTTCCTATATGTGTGTGAACTCTGAGAAAGATATCTACAAAAAAGGGGCTCCCAGTGGCTAACTGGGATTAAATTATGAAAACAAAACAGAAAAACAGAGCCTAACAGCCATTTCTACACAGGGACCTCTCATGCAAACTGTACCTTAGAAAAAAGCCTGCACTGTACTACCTGCCTCTACACTGGACTGCCTGTCTGCACTATGTTTCTGCCATCTAAGCCAGTGTTATAAAGATGTTCCTGGAATCATATTTCAACCAATAGGACTGAGACTTTCCCTACAACATCCCCATCTATATCCCCATCAACATCCTTACTGATCAATCAGAGTGGCTCCATTCTGACCAATAAGGACAGTGCCTTTTAGACCAATCAAACTGTAAGGATTTGAATTCCTCAATTACATAAGGACAGAATAATCTCAGACCAGGGACAGGGACTTCTGTCTATATAAGTCAGCTCCCTCTGGCTTTGGAAGAGTACTTTCACTTTCCAACCAGGATTGTGTGTTCCCCGGCTGAGCTGAAACACAAAGGATATCTCCACGGATAAGGCCAGAGCAGACTGGCACAGAACAAAACAGACTAGAGCAGAAAAGAAGACCAGCATAGAATAGAACAGAGCAGAGCAGATGAGGCCAAGGAGGAACAGAGCAGACCAGAGCTGTCTAGCCAGAAAGGGGCCTGGTTCCAGGATCTCCTAGCTTCCAGGCTTCCTCACAGCCATGCTGTGTCACAATGAGCTATATTGTTCTGAATAATGTTTTCTTCTCCATAACACCACAAATTGGGGATTCCTGTTAGTGTTGAATTGTTGCCAATGACCATCCCATCCCATCTCATCCCATCGGTTGACACATGGCCCTGAGCTTCTAGCAGACACCTTGAATACAGCAGGTTCTTAGAGAGGGAGAAATAAAGGCTACTTCTGGGAGCCTATTGATTTAACAAGGCTCCCTGCAGGGAAAATAATGAAGAGTGGTGTAAATATTTGATGTACCTAGTGGGAATATTGTCATTCTAGTAACAAAAGGACATGTAAAAATAACCAAATGTTTTTAGTAGTATGTTAATATAACCATGTGGATCTATTAACCCATTCCCTTTTCCTGTGCCTCATTAGATCAAATTACAATGCATTCTTATATTTTTCTATGATTCCCCTTAACTAAAAATCAGAGCTTCAAAGCAAATGTCTCCCTGATAAACCACCTCATCTTTCATAGCAAAGAGATATCAACAACAAACTGGTTCCATGCTATTTTCTTCCCTTCTTGCTTGATAATCCTTTCTCATTTGAACCACATCTATTTAATATTATCTTCCTTCCATCTGTAGTTTTAGTTTGTGGGCTTCCAGGTCTCTATTATTGATGACTTTATCACTAAAATCAAGTAGAATTATTCAGATAGATGTTTAACACCTTAATCTCACTGTCCCTTGAACCTATAATTCCAGCAGCCCTCATAGTCATTCCATCTTAAACCCTATTCTTTTCAAATCTTGATTCTCATCCCCACCCTCAGCTCAGAACCTCAATTCCTCCTTAACTGAAATAAAATGGGGTCATTTTTGCCTTTTTTTTTCTCTCAGAAGATAAAGTATTTTATAGCCTTTCCCGTCCATATGAATTCTCGATTCCAGGCCATAGATGATATTCTTACCTTTGTCCTTAATTGCATTTTTAATCAAATGCCTTAGATCTATTGGCCATGCTACCACTACCATTACTTGCATCTTTAACCTCTCTTTTATGTGATCATTAAAGTACTTGCTCACATATACTTAACATTTCTCTAAAAAGATTGCCTGAGGTTTGCTACCACACTAAGTTTCCGATCTGTTTTCTTTCATTGCTAAATTCCTTAAAGAAAAACCTAATTCTTCCACTTCCCTAATGCCTTCTTATTATTTATTCTCTCCCAATTTAAGTATTAGTCCTATATACTTTCTAAAACTATTCACTCTATTGTCACAATTGTTCCCATAGAGATGAAACCCAAAGACTCTTTCTGATTCTTCTCCTTAACTCTGTAGAATTTGATTGAGTTGGCTACCTTCTTCTTAAATCATTCTCTGTGAAATTGTTCATCTTCCTATTTTGGTAACCATTTCTTTTTTTTTTTCCCTTACTGCTTTACTTTCTTTCTTTGTATAGCCTTTTTAAAGTTCTCATTCTCTTTATTTTCCAAGCTTTCAAAAATATTTTGGATGTTGATGAAACTGAAATCTAGTATTTGTTCCTAAATTCAGAGTTAAAGGCTACTGCCATCCCTGGCTCGTATGGCTCAATTGGTTAGAGCTTCATGCTGTACATCAACAAGTGGCATGTTTGATTCCTGATCAGGGCACATACTTGGGTTGTGGGTTTGATTCCTGTCAGGGTGTATACAGAAGGCAACCGGTCAATGTTTCTCACATCAATGTCTTTCTCTTTCCCTCTCTCTCCCTTTCTAAAATCAATAAGAATTCATATCCTCAAACATAATAAATAAATAAACAAACAAACAAACAAATAAATAAAACTACTACTACCATACTACTCCTTCTGAATGGTTATACCCTAAGAATAAGAGCAAAGTAAAAATAAAGCATTTTCATTTAGAATGAGGTGATTCCCCTAACTCCATATTAAATCAGAAGAAAATCAAATCTTCTCTGGAGGAAAATAATATTATTCTGAGCCTCTATACATTTTCATACACAATGACTCACATTTAACAAAAAATTTAAAGTCATGAAATAAAACAGATCAAAATTACCAAAAATAAATAGAAATAAAGACAATTAGAGCCACAGATGATCCAGAAATTGGAGTTATCAGACATGAACTTTAAAGCTTTATAAATATAATTAAGTCATTCAAGAAAATAGATTTTAAAAAATAGAAAGGTTTCCCCAGAGAAGTGGAATCTATAAAAAAGAATAAGATGGCAATTGTTCAATGGAGAGTATAATAACATGAAATTAAACACTGACTCAATATTATCAAGAGCACATTCGCACACAGAAGAATGGGATAGCGAATGGTAAGTTGGTTGGGGAAAAGTATACACATTGGAGTACAGAGAGAAAAATAAGAAATAAGAAAAGAATATAAGAGATATATCGGGCATGGATAAAGGTTTAATCTATGTCATTTATATTTATGGCAAGACTAAAAAAAGACATGGGGTAGAAGTAATATTTGAAGGATACAAGTCTGCAAGTTTCTCAAACTACATTGTTAAGTAGCTTCATAAACCCAAACTATGTAATTACATATAGGCATAAAGTCATTTAAAATTTTTAGAACAAAAGAAAAAAAAAATAAAGTATACAGAGAAAAATGACATATTACCTCCAAAGGAATAGCAAAATGACTATATGACTAACAGGCAAAATATCACAATACACACTAGAACACAGAATAAAGTGGAATCATATATTTGAAATACTGAAATAAAAGAACTAAAAACTTAGAATTAAGAAAAAAACATCCTTCAAAATAAAGAGAAAATATATTTTTTTTCAAGCAAACAGAAATAATCCGATTGGATTCATTAAAGAAATACTATAGGAAGGAAAAGGAAAGAAGAAAAATTATGAGTTAGAATCATGGTAATGAAAGTAGGCATGAAGAGCCACTAAAAAGAATAAATATGAGAATAAATTGACTGTTCAAAGCAATAGTACTATTAATCTATGGGGTTTACGATATAGAGAATTAAAATACAAAAACAGAATGGGGGTAAATAAAATTAAAATGTTGTGAGATCTTTACACTGCTCAGAGAATGATAAAAGCTTTAGCTTAGGCTAAAGTCAAATTAGTCAAGAATCCTTTTGTAATATCCAGGGTAAAAATTAAAAGAATAACAAAATATTGAAAACTTAACAGTGAAGTGGAATTTAAAAAATAATAATTGATTAATCTAAAAAATGGAGAAAACATGTTAATTGCAAGGAACAAAGAGGGGAGAAGTAAAAAAAAGAAATACATATGTCACTACTTTAAATAAAATTAGACCAAATACTTAAAACTAAAGACTAAGATGGTCAAAATAAATTTAAAAGCACATACACACATTCACAAAAACTTTTTGCTGCTTATGAGAATCATGTCTAAAATAGAAGTATATCAAATGTTTTAAAAACAAAGGATGAAAAAATTATACTGAAGTATTATTATAAATAGGAATAATTCAAATTTGGAAGAGTCAACTCAGTGGAATAAAATGATCAAAATTTGTATGTGCCTAATAATATAGATGCAAAATATATAAAGTAAACACTAATAGACTAATGAAGAAATATAAATAATCCAAAAATACTTGGATATTTCAACATAACTTTTCCAGTTGATAGAACCAGCAATCTAAAATCAGTAATGTTATAGGATTTTTGAGCAGCATCATTAAATGACATATATAAATATAGGACACCTAGAAAAAAACCCACAGATAACATCATACTTAATGGTGAAGGGTTGACAGCTTTCCCTTTAAGATCATAAACAAGGCAAGGATATGTTTTCTCACCATTTCTCTTCAAAATTGTACTGGAGATTCTAGCCAGGGCAATCAGCCAAGAAAAAGAAGTAAAAAAACATCCAGACTGGAAATGAGGAAGTTAAACTATCTCTATTCATAGATGACATGATCTTTTATATAGAGAATCCTAAGGAATCCACACAAAAACCTATTAGAGTTAATAAACAAGTTCAGCAAGGTAACAGGATATGATATCCAATATAAAAATCAATTGTGTTTATATACACTAGCAATGAACAATCCAAAAAGGAAATTGCAAGTAATTTAAATGTCATTGAAAACATCATTGGAAGTAATTTAAAAGACCCCAAAATTGGGAAAACACCCCACATTCATAGATTAGAAAACTTAATATTGTTAAGATTACAATGCTCCCAAAATTGATTAACTTATTCAATGCACTATCAAAATTCCAATAGCCTTTTTTCGAATAAATGAGAAGTTGATCCTAAAAACTATATGGAAATGTAAAGAACCCTGAAAAATGAAAACAATCGTGAAAAAAACAATTTGGAGGACTCAGATTTTATTTTAAAGCATACTACAAAGCTATAGTATCAAACAGTTAGACATATAAATAAATGGAGTAGAATTGAGAGTACAGAAATAAAATCCCAAAATTATGATCAAGTGATCTTTGACAATGGTGTTAAGAGAATTCAATGGGGAAAAAATAGGCTTTGTTATAAATGCTGGTAGAACTGGATATCCACCTGCAAAAGAATGAAGTTATGATCCCACTTCTAGGTATATACCCTAAGAAGCCTGAAACACCAATCAGAAAGAATATATGTACCCCCATGTTCATACCAGCACTATTTACAATAGCAAAGGCTTGGAAATAGCCCAAGTGTCCATCAGTAGACGAATGGATAAAAAAGCTGTGGTACATATACAAAATGGAGTACTATGCAGCTGTAAGAAAGAAAGATCTCTTATCCTTTGAGACGACATGGAGGGACCTGGAGAGTATTATCCTAAGCGAAACAAGCCAAGCAGAAAAAGACAAATATCACATGATCTCACTTATTTGTGGAATATAATGAACATAACAATCTGAGGAACAGGGTAGACCCAGAGAAGTGGAAGTAGGGTACAAACTGACAACCCACAGAAAAGGGGGTGGGGGGAGGAAAGAGATAAACCACAGAACTTATATGCATGTAATGTATGCATAATTGTCGGACACAGATAACAAAGCTGGGGACAGGGCGGGGGGGATGGGGAGGAGGGTGTCAACGGGGAAAAAAAGGAGAAACATCTTTAACAAAAATAAATTAATAAAAAAAAGAATGAAAAATTTCTACCTTATACTTTAAAGAATAATAAACTCAAAATATATACAGGTTTAATTATGAAAAATCAAAGTATAATACTCTTAAAAGAAAATATAGGTGGCCCAGCTAGTGTGACTCAGTGGATTGAGCATTGTCCCATGGAATGAGAGGTCCCAGTTTGATTCCTGGTCAGGGCACATGGCTGGGTTGCAGGTTTGAGCCCCAGTAGTGGGCATGCAGGAGGCAGCTGATTAATTAATGTTTCTCTCTCACATCGATGTTTATGTCTCTCTCTCTAAGAAATCAATAAAAACATATTAAAAAATTAAATATGGGTTTAAATCTACATGATTTTAGATTAGGCAATGGCTTCTTTAATATGATACAAAGCAAAAGGAACAACGACAAAATAGATAAATTAGACTTCATTAAAATAATTTTTGTGTTTTAAATTATTCTATCAAGAAAGTGAAAAGACAATCAAGAGAGTGGGAGAAAATATTTTCTAATCATATATCTGATAAAGACTTGTATCCAGAATATATAAAGAATACTTACAATTAAAAAAGTAAAAGACAAATAACCCAACTTAAATGTTGGGGGACAGAAGCGGAGAGGAGGATGTCAATGGGGGAGAAAGAAGGGGCATCTGTAATAAAAATGAATAAATTAATTAAATTTAAAAAATAAATCCAGGTACAGAAGGTTAGTGTCTTATTTTTGGCAAAGGTACCATGGCAATAGGAAATGTTAACAATGGGGAAATTGTGTAAGGGGTATACAGGAACTCTCTGCACTATCTTTGTAACATTTTTTGTAAATCCAAAGTTATTCCAAAATAAAAAGTTTATTTTAAAAACACACAAAACAAAACAAAAAAAACAAAAATAAAATGTTGGCAAAAGATCTGAATGGATATTTAAAGGACATATGCAGATGGCCGATAAGTACATGAAAATATATTTAACATCATTAATCAGTACAGAGCTGCAAATTAAACAACAATAAAATACCACTTCACACATACTAGGGTGGCTCTAATCCAAATGACAGACAATAACATGTATTAACGAGGATGTGGAGAAATGGAACCCTCATACATTGCTGCTAAGAATGTAGCCCTGCCCAGTTTGGCTCAGCGGTTAGAGCCTCGGCCTATGGTCCAGAGAGATCCAGGTTTGTTTCCCGCTAAGGGTACGTACCTTGGTTGCAGTTTATCCCCAGCCCTGACTGGGTCGTGCAGGAGACAGCCACTTGATGTCCCCCTTTCATGTTGATGTTTCTCTTTCTCTTCTCTCTCTCTCTCTTCCTCTTTCCCTCCCACTCTATCTGAACAAAAAATGGAAAAATGTCCCTGGGTGAGGATAAAAAAAAAAAAGAATGTGAAATGGTGCAGCTGTTTTGGGACTGACAACATATGTCCATGCAAAAACTTGTACATAAATATTCATACAAGCATTATTCATCATAGTTGAAAAGTGTCCATCGATTGATGAATGAATAAACAAAATATGGTACATCCATATAATAATATTATCTAACCATATAAAGGAATAAAGTACTGATACACATTATTCTATGTGAAAGAAGTCAGACAAAAACTATGTCATATAATCCCATTTATATGAAATGTACAGAATAGGCAAATCCATAAAGACAGAAAGTAGACTAGTTTTCCAGGAGCCTGTGGGAAAGAGGAATGAAGGGTGACAGCTAATTTATTCAGGGTTTCTTTTTGTAGTGATACAAGTATTCTGGAATGAGATAGTGGTGATAGTTGCACAACCATTGAATCATATCATTTAAAAGGGGGATTTATGGTATGTTAATTATATCTCACTTTTTAAAAACCAGCATAGATCTATATATTGCAAAGGAAGTCAATTTATGATTTAAGGTTTTCAAAAGCCCAGATGAATTGTCCAGTAAATTATCCATAACATTTAGGAAAAATAATAGTAATTTCAAGAGAAGAGAAAAATTATCTTCCAGAAACTAAAAAGAAAAGAAGACACCTCCAAGTGGTTTTGTGAGGTCAGGATAACCTTGATACCAAAATCTATAGGTTCATTATTTAAAAATTTAATTATAGGTAAGACTCTATTATGAATAGAGTTTAAAAAAAAAAAAAAAAAAAACTAAGCAAAACATTTTCAAATAATATCCATCAACATATAGAAAGGATAAAAGTTCCCAAATAGGTTAGTTTTGTTTTAAGTAATGCACAGTTGTTTTAACATTTAAAAATCAGCTGGGGCCGTATGGCTCAGTGGTTGAGCATTGGCCCATGCACTGAAAGGTTGCTGGTTCAATTCCTGGTTGGGGCACATGCCTGGGATGCAGGCTCAATCCCCATTGTGGGGCATGCAGGAGGCAGCCGATCAATGTTTCTCTCTCATTGATGCTTCTATCTATCTCTCCATCTCCCTTACTTTCTCTCTAAAAATCAATAAAAACATTTTAAAAATCAATGAATACAATCCATCCCACTAACAAGAAATAAAGGGGAAAAAACTGTGTGAGTATCTCAATGGGTGTAGAAATATTATTTGATACAATTTAATATCCAAAAATCAGATAGAAATTTTCATAATCTGTTATAGGGTTATCACACAAAATCAAATTGAAAAAATCCCAAACAAACAAAAATCAGAATATTCAGCATACAACATAATTAACAGTGAATTATTGAATGCTTTCTCCCTGAGACTGGGAATGAGGCAAAGAATAATTCTAATATGTACTACAGATTCTCATTAGTTAAATAAGGCAAATTTTAAAGAAAAAAAAAATATACCCTTGACACCACATGAAGGGACCTGGAGAGTATTATGCTAAGTGAAATAAGCCAATCAGAGAAAGACCAATACCACATGATCTCACTTGATTATGGGATATAATGAAAAAAAAAAAAAAGCTGATGATCAAAATAGATCCAGAGGCTTGAAAGTAGGGAACAGACTGACAAACCTCAGAAGGATGAAGGGTGGGAGGGGTTGGAAGAGATAAACCAAAGAACATATATGCATAACAAATGGACACAAACAATAGTGTGGGGAAGGCAGGAGAGAGGTGGGAGCATGAAGGAAGGGGTTAATGGGGGGAAAAGGGGGGAAACATCTGCAATACTTTCAACAATCAAGATTAAACATATATATTAAAAATAAATAAAAGAAAAAGAAAAAAATTAACAGGGTTATAAAGGAAGAAACAAAATGTTCATTATTCATAGACAATATGATTGTGCTATTGTAATACACTTAGGAAAAAATAGTTTAAATCAATTGAATATTTATATGGTTAACAACTCCAGTTCTGTAACTCACAGCATAGATAAAGTTTAATTTCATATAGATCTCACATTGAAATGTAAAATTTTAAAAAAGGCAAATGAGAATATCTTCAATATCTTTGAGGTAGAAAAAACATTTTTAATGGGATACCAAAAAGCACAAACCATAAAATTTTAATAAATTGGATTTAATTAAAATTAAGAACAAAATACTACTACGAGATAAAAAAATCAAGCCACGGGAGATTGAGCTAGTCAACACATAATTCTTAATGAGAATATATAAAGAATTCACAAATCAGTAAGGAAATGCACATAGTGGGATTAAAAATAAATGTGCACCTCCCCTGGCCAGTTTGGTTCAGTAGTTAGAGCTTTGGCACCTGGACCAAATAGTCATGGGTTCGATTTCAGTCAAGGGTATGTACCTTGGTTTCAGTTCATCTCCAGCCCTGGTCGGGGTCCTTTGGGAGGCAACCAGTCGATGTGTCACTCTCACATAGGTCTCTCTCTCTCTCTCTCTCTCTCTCTCTCCCTCTCTCTCTCTCTCTCCCCCTCTCCCCTTCTCTCCCTCCATCTCTATCTGAGATTCTGAGATAAATTGAAAAATATCCTCTGGTGAGGATTAAAAAAACATTTTTTTTTTGAATTTTTATTTTTTTATTTTATTTTTTTTATTAATTTTTGTTACAGATGATTCTCCTTTTTTCCCCCACTGATTCCCCCCTCCCTCTTCCCTCCCTGCCCCTTCCACAGATTGTTGTCCATGTCCACTGTTCATGCATACATGCATATAAGTTCTGTGGTTCATCCCTCTCCCACCTCCCCACTCCTTAGGGAATTGTCAGTCTGTACCCCGCTTCCGCGTCTCTGGGGCTACCCCATTCCTCAAACTGTTATGTTCATTATACTCCACAAATCAGTGAGATCATATGAAATTTGTCTTTCTCTGTTTGGCTTGTTTCACTTAGGATGATACTTTCCAGGTCCCTCCATGTAGTCTCAAAGGATAAGAGATCTTTCTTTCTTACCGCTGTGCAGTACATTTTTTTAAGTTCACCTGAAACCTGTATAATTTTCTTAACTAATGTCATCCCAATCAATGCAATAAAAAGGAAAAAATAGGCCTGGCCAGTTTGTCTCAGTGGTTAGAGTGTTGGCCCGCGGACCAATGAGTCCTGGGTTTAATTTTAGTCAAGGGCACATACCTCGGTGGCTATTCTTCCAGGGGCCCTGGTCGGGGTCGGGCGGGAGGCAGCCACTCAATGTGTCCCTTTCACATTGATCTCTCTCTCTCTCTCTCTCTCTCTCTCTCTCTCTCTCTCTTCCTCTCTATCTCTCCCACTCTCTTTGAACAAAAATGGAAAAATATTCTTAGGTGAGGATAAAAAAAATAGGAAAAAAATAAATGAGCAAAAGTCTACAAAGTCATTTCACAAAATATGATATTCAGAAGGCTAATAAGCAACCTCATGATGCATGAGGGAAATACAAACTAAAACCACATTTAGGTACTATTTTATAATCATTAGAATAGCTAAATGAATAGACTGACAATACTAAATTTTGGCAAAGTTATGGAGAAGATAAAACTGTCAAATAGTGCCAGTGGGAGTAAACATTGGTACAACCTCTTTGAAAAGGTGTATGACAGTATCTACTAAAGCTAAACACCTGCATACTCAATAATTAAACTCCTAAGTATATACCCAATAGAATGTGCACATATGTATATCCAAAGTTGGGTACAAGAGGCTTCATAGAGGCATATTTGTAATAGCCAAAATTGAAAACAACCCAATTACCCATCAACTGTAGATTGCGTAAATCAATTGTAATCTAAGAATAAAACAGATTGAATCACCACTACACAGAACACCATGGAACCTTACAAACATATCACTGAGTCAATACTAAAGACTAGATATTATATTGCTTCAGTTCTGTGATAAAGCCAGTTTTTACCAGCTTGTGAAAGTGATTGTTTACATTTGTTCTCAACTCCATGTTTACTGATAATCTCATTGGTAGCTTAAAATTGATCATGGTGTGAGTATTTATACGACAGGAATTGTCAAATGTTACAAATTAGGGCTCCTCCTTACCACATCTATAAAAGCTGGGTGTTAGGTACTTACTAGTATACTAATGTATTACCCCAAAACAGGTACCCTATTCTACAGTGAGATAATTCAGAATAGTGGTTACTTAAAAGGAGGAGTTATAACTGAGAATACTGTGGAGTTTTCTAGGGTGCTGGTAAAGTTCCATATTGTGTGTTGATCAAATTGTTGGGTACACAGGTGTATTTATGCCATGAAAGTCATCAAGCAATTAAAATTGATGCATTTCGTCGTGTATATGTACCACAGCTTTTTTTTATCCATTTGTCTACTGATGAACACTTGGGCTGTTTCCACATCTTAGCTATTGTAAATAGTGCTGCTGTGAACATGGGGGGTACATATATTCTTTCTGATTGGTATTTCAGGCTTCTTAGGGTATATTCCTAGAAGTGGGATCACTGGGTCAAATGGAAGTTCAATTTTTAATTTTTTGAGATAATACCATATTGTTTTCCATAGTGGCTGCACCAGTCTGCATTCCCCCGCAGCAGTGAACTAGGGTCCCCTTTTCTCCACACGCTTGTCAATACTTGTTGTTTGATGATTTGCTGATGGTGGTCATTCTGACAGGTGTGAGGTGATACCTCATTGTTGTTTTAATTTGCATATCTCTTGTAATTAGTGATGTTGAGAATTTCAAGAAAGATCTCTTATCCTTTGAGACCACATGAAGGGAACTGGAGAGTATTATCCTAAGCGAAACAAGCCAAGCAGAACAAGACAAATATCACATGATGTCACTTATTTGTGGAATATAATGAACATAACAGTCTGAGGAACGGGGTAATCCCAGAGACGTGGAAGTGGAGTACAGATTGACAATCCTCAGAAGAGGGGTGGGGGGGAGAGATAAACCACAGAATTTATATGCATGTATGCATGAAAAATGGACATGGGCAACAAAGCTGGGGACAGGGCAGGGAGGGCGGGGGCGGGGAGTATCAGTGGGGGAAAAAGGAGAAACATCTGTAGCAAAAATTAATTAATTAAATAATAAAATTGGTGCATTTCACTATATGTATATTACTAAAATATTTTTAAACTACATTAAAATTCTCTGAGAATCATTTTATATATAATATTTATTTTATTGTTAAAAGTATTACTTATGTTCCCCCTTCTATCCCCCATTGACTACCTTCTTCCAGTTCCCAATCCCTTCCTTCTTTCCCCAACCTACCCTTCGTGTCCATTGGTTGAGCATACATGCATATAAGTTCTTTGATTTATCTCTTTCCATCCCTCCCAGTCCCCATACCTCTGAAGTTTGTCAGTCTGCTACTTCCATGATTCTGGATCTATTTTGACTGACAGATTATTTTGTTCATGATGTTCCATTAATAAGTGAGATTATGTGATATTTGTCTTTATTTCTTTTAATGTATTTACTATCTTTTCAGTACGTCTATGATTGAAAGCTTAATAACTTTTTACTTCTCATCCTCTCTCTCCTTCTTAACCCCAAATGCTAACAATCATTTGCTAAATGTTATTATTCTCATTTCTGAATTTCCTTTTTCTATCTATCTCATTATTCCCTTTTCCAATTCTAAAACACTGGTACAAACTTCCATGACTTTGTGCATAAGCTATTATTATCATTTTTAAACCCATCTCCTTGTCTATGCTCTTCCATCTTGAACTTTATCCTACTCAGTGTTGCCAGAACAATCTAGCTATCACTCTCCTGCTCAAAAAGTTTGTGAATATAAAATAGTGAAAATAGGTAAACATCAGCTATTTTGTATGATATTCAAGGTTCATCTCTCAATATTCCCTGTTACCCAACCAACATTACACCCAATTAAATTTGTTGCTATTCCTTAAATATATCCTTTGTTTATTCATGTCCTTCCATGTAGCACAACTTTCTTCCATTTCTGTTTATAAAAAAAACTTTGGTTAACCTTCAAAACACAAATGATTTCTTTGTTTCATCTGGGACATGGTCAGAGTACCTAGTATGTGCTTAATAAATATCAGGTTGACTATCTCACAAATAACAAACCATAGAACCCCTCCTCCTGGAAAAAATCCTTTCCAGCATATGTGGATCTGGACTTTTCCTTTGAGTTTAAAGGTTCAAGTTCTATTTGATAGCTTTGGTATGGCAGATGCTGGAGGATAAGTTTGTATCATTAGAAAGAGTGAAGAACTGTCTATTTCATAGTATGTGAAACAACTCAGAATCACAGCCAGATGGCATGAAGTTTTTCCATCTGGATAAGGAGTAGTATAAGAAGCTAGCAAACGTGTAAGTTTGAAAAGATCCATGAAGGACTTAGGTAATAAGCACAATGTTCATTTCCAAATATATGAACCATATTTAAGAACCATAGGTCTTAAAAACTGAGAAAACCATTTCCAGAGAATACTTATCAAAGAATACCAGCAAAGTAAATATCAGATACAACAGATTTAACAAAGTTCTGACACACTCACATAACTCAATGGCACAAGATAACAATATTCAACTTGGAATAATGTTCAAAGACACTTTTGATTATGTTTCGCACAAATCATCACTCATCTCCAAGGAGAGAAGACAGATGTCCAGCCATTAGCATAATAGAAGAATTGCTTTAAGATTCATATAACATTGGTGATTTTTAAAATTCTTTTCAGCCTATCATATTTCAAGTTGGAGTAGGGCCAGAGGATTCTTTGCTAGCATTACATTTATAATTTTGACAAGAGTCAAAAGATTAATACAAAAAGACACACACACACACACACACACACACACATATAGAACCTGGATTTACCAATTATTATTTTGCCACCTTCTATCATTAAAAGTCAACTTGGCTATAAGTAGAAAACAAAACCAAAACATAAATTTAAAAATAATTATAATTATGTGCCAATGACATGACAATGTAAACAACTCTCAAATTTTCTGAAGACTCATAATCATCAGTGATCCATGGCAGGGAATGGCTTTGAGCTTATACATTTTTAAAAACTATTCTGCAAACTGTCAGGTTTAAAATAAACAGTTAGGACATGTGATGATTTGCTCCTCCAGTTCAGTAGAGATTCATACACAATTAATGATACTGCACAGTGGGAAACAAACGAAATGAACAAAAACACACCACAATTTTTTATTTATATTCCAGATTGTCCCAAAAAGGATTTAAGGTTGCTTTCAAAAAACCATACTGTACAAAAGGATACAAATTAACAGTTGCCAGGGTTGGAAAAATCAGACAGAGATAACATTAGAATTGTAAAGTATAGGGGCCTGTAAAGGTACAATTTGGCTGTTTGCTTTCTAGTGGCTAAACAAAAAGTAAATATAATGAACATGGCCCACAGGGCCCATAAGAGAAAAAGTGAAATTATTCCTAGGTAACTTGTTTGTTTATGATATATAAATCTGAGAGCATTTTCTTCTGTGGGTCCTGATAGAGAGAATACTGTGGGAAGCAGTGGATAAAGTTCCTAACCATGCTTTATGGTAATTTCTTCAGGTTCAGTCAATGGACTAGCACCCAAGTATCATTCAGGAAAAGCGGTTTCTTTACTGAATGGTTATTAGGCACTAAATAAAGCAACACAAATCTCCAGCTCTGATAATCTTACAGCCTGATTGTAAGGTAACATTTAGAAAATCCAGAGCAGACACACAGATGAGGGTAATGAATGGATTAGGTTGGGAAGAGAAGGTAGGAGGACATGGAAAATTCATGAATGAAGTGCAAAGATTTTCTTGGCAAAGATATTTATTTTTTATTCTTTTTCATTTTTTATTGCTGTATTATAGATGTCCCCCATATTCAACCCATTGCCCCCTCCTCCTGGTTCCTGCCTCACCCCAGGCCTTCATTACCCTATTGTCTGTGCCCTAGGGTTATGCATATATGCATATAAATTATTTGGTTAATCTCTTCCCACAACATCTCCCCCCTTCCCTCTAAGATTACTCAATCTGTTTCATATTTCCATGCCTCTATTTCTATTTTATTCATCAGTTTATTTTTTTAATTAAATTCCGTATATACGTGAGATCAAGTGACACTTGTCTTTCTCTGATTGGTTTATTTCACTTAGCAGAATACTCTCTAGGTCCCTCCATGCTGTCTCAAAGGGTAATAGATACTTTTTTTTACAGCTGAATAGTATTCCATTGTGTGTATGTACCGCAGGTTTTTATCCACTCATCTACTGATGGGCACTTGGGTTGTTTCCAGATCTTAGCTATTGTGAATAGCACTGCTATAAACATAGCGTTGTATATATTCTTTTTGATTGGAGTTTTGGTATTCTTAGGCTATATTCCTAGTAGTGGGATCACAAGGTCAAATGGCAGTTCAATTTTTAGTTTTTTGAGGAAATTTCAAACTCTTATCCATAGTGGCTGTACCAGTCTGCATTCCCACCAGCAGTGTACTACCAATCCCTTTTCTCCACATCTGTGTTGGCATTTGTTGTTTATTGAATTATTGGTGGTAGTTGTTCTGACAGGTGTGAGGTGATACCTCATTGTTGCATTAATTTGCATCTCTCTGATGATTAGTGATGTTGATCATTTATTCATATGTCTTTGTGCTGCCTGCATGTCCTGTTTAGAGAAGTGTCTATTCAGTTCCTTGGCCACTTTTAGCTGCATTGCTTGTCTTGCTTTGTTGAATTGCATGAGTATTTTATATACTTTGGAGATAAACCCTTATTAGATGTATCACTGCCAATATGTTCTTCCAAACAGTGAGTTCCCTCTTTATTTTGATGCTGGTTTCTTTTGCTGTGCAAAAGATTTTTAATTTGATGTAGTCCCTTTTGTTTATTTTTTTCCTTTTTTTTCTCGCCCTAGGGGACGTATCTGTGAAAATTCTACAATGTGAGATGTCTCAGATTTTACTGTCTATGTTTACTTCTATAATTTTGTTGTTTCATGACTTACATTTAAGTCCTTTATCCATTTTGAGTTTATTCTTGCATATGGCTTAAGCTGGTGGTCTAGTTTAATTTTTTTGCTTATACCTACCCAATTTCCCCAACACCATTAATTGAAGAGACTGTCTTTACTCCATTGTATGCTCTCTGCCTCCTTTGTCAAGTATTAATTGAGTATACTGGCTTTGGTCAATTTCTGAGTTCTCTGTTCTGTTCCATTGATCTATCTGCCTGTTCTTTTGCAGTACCAGGTTTTGATCACAATGCTTTGTAGTATATCTTGATATCTGGAATTGTGATGCTTCATACTTTGTTCTTCTTTCTCAAGATTTCTGTAGCTATTCGTGGTCTTTTTTGGTTCCACATACATTTTTGGAATCTTTGTTCTAGATCTATGAAATATTCCATTGGTATTTTAATAGGGATTGCATTAAATTCATAGGTAGTTTTGGGCAGTATGGACAGTTTAATGATGTTAATTCTTCCGAACCATGAACAGTATATTCTCCTGCTTGTATATATCTTCCTCTATCTTTTTTTCAATGTCCTATAATTTTCCAAGTACAGGTCTTTTACCTCTTTGGTTAATATTCTACCTAAGTATCTTAATTTTGTGTTGCAATGGTAAATGGGATTGCTTTTTAAGTTTCTCTTTCTGATAATTTATTATTGATGTATACAACTGCCATCTGTTTCTGGGTGTTAATTTTATATCCTGCTACATTGCTGAATTCATTTATTAAATACAGTAGTTTTTTGTGGAGTCTTTAGAATTTTCTATGTACAGTATCATGTCATCTACAAATAATGACAGTTTTAGCTACTCCTTTCCAATTTGGATGCCTTTTATTTTTCTTCTTGTCTGATCACTGTGGCTTGGACTTCTAGTACTATGTTGAATAAAATTGAGGAAAGCAGACATCCCTGTCTTGTTCTAGATCTTGTTCTTGTTCTTAGGGGAAATGCTTTTAGTTTTGGCCCATGTAGTATGATGTTGGCTGTAGGTTATTTATATATGGCCTTTGTTATGTTGAGATGTGATCCCTCTATTCCCACTTTGCTGAGAGTTTTTATCAAAGTGGGAGTTGGATTTTTTCAAATGTTGTGTGTTTGTGTGTCTATTGATATGATCATATGATTTTTATCTTTCAATTTGTTTATGTGATGTATTACATTTATTGATTTGTGAATATCATGCCAGCCTTGCATCTGTGGAATAAATCACACTTGATCATTGTGTATTATTTTTTAATATATTGTTGGATCTGGTTTGCTAATATTTTGTTGAAGATTTTTTACTGTCATTATTTGCTTTTGGAATTAGGATAATGTTGGTCTCATTAAAAGAGCTTGGAAGTCTTCCTTCCTCTTGATTTTTTTTCAAATGGTTTGAGGAGAATAGGTGTTAGTTCTTCCTTGAATGTTCAGTACCTCCCCCCCCAACCCACCCCCAATGAAGCTTCCAGACCAGGGATTTTGTTTGCTGAGAGTTCATTGATTACTGCTTCAATTTCATTAGTTGTTATTGTCTGGTCAGGTTTCCTGATTCTTCCTTGTTGAGTTTTAGAAACTTGTTTCTAGAAATTAGTCCATTTCACCTAGGTTGTCCAATTTGCTAGCATGTAGTTGTTCATAATATTTTCTTACAATTGTTTGTATTTCTTTGGTGTCAATTTATATTTCACTTCTTTCATTTCTGATTTTATTTATTTTGTTCCTCTCTCTTTGTTTCTTAACGAGTCTGGCTAAAGGCTCATCATTCTTGTTTATCTTTTCGAAGAACTAGCTCTTAGTTTCATTGATATTTTGTATTATTATTTTTTTTTAGTCTCTGTCATTTATTTCCACTCTGATCTTTATTGTTTCCTTCTAACTAGTTACTCTGGGTTTTCTTTTTTGTTTGTTTGTTTTAATATGTTTTCATTGATTTTTTAGAGAGAGAGAAAAGCTGAGAGAGATAGAAACATCAATGTGAAAGAGACACATGGATCGGCTGACTCCTACACACCTGCTACTGGGGATTAAGCCGGCAATTCGGGTATGTGCCCTGACCAGGAATTGAAGTGGTATCTCTCAGTACTGAAAATGACGCTCAGTTCACTGTGCCACACGAGCTGGGCTGGGTTTTTCTTTCTATTCTCTTGTTAATTCTTTATGTTGTAAGGTTAGATTGCTCATTAGAATTTTTTCTTGTTTCTTGAGGTAGGTCTGCAGTGCTATGAACTTCTCTCTCACGACTGCTTTTGCTTTGTCCCATAGATATCAAGTTGTTATGTGTTCATTTTCATTTGTTTCCAGAAAGTTTTTATTTCCTCCTTGAACTCATTGGTAACACATTCATTGTTTAATAACATGCTATTTAGCCTCCATGTGTTTGAATGTTTTTGAGTGTTTTTATTGTAATTGATTTCTAGTTTCATGCCATTGTTATCTGAGAAGATGCATGGTATGATTTCAATCTTCTTGAACTTGCAGAGACTGTTTTTATCCTAACGTGTGATCTATCTTTGAGAACCTCCCATGTACAGTTGCAAAGAATGTATATTCTGCAGCTTTGGGATGAAATGTTTTGTAAATGTCTATTAAATCTATTTGATCAAGTGTACTGTTTAAGATTGCTGTTTCCTTGTTAATTTTTTGTCTGAAAGATCTATCCTATGATGTCAGTGGGGTGTTCAAGTTCCCTACTATGATTGTATTGTTGTCACTCTCTCTCTCTTAAAGTCTTCCAGAAGTTTTTGTTTGTTTGTTTGTTTATATATTGTTAATTTTTCTAACTACTGCTCTAATTAGGTGTTTCTTTCTACCTTGTCTTCTAATGTACTGATTTGGTCCTCCACTTCTTCTAATCTACTTTTGATTCCTTCCATAGTATTCTTTATTTCAACCATGTCATTCTTAATTTCTGATTGATTCTTATTCATGGCTTCTACCTTTTTTTCATCCTGATGTATTTTCCACTGATTTCCTTTATAGTTCTCATTATGTTGCTTATACTTCCACTAAGTTTTTTGAGCACCCTTGAAACCATTACTTTGAATTCTTTATCTAAAAAATTGTTTTTCTCCATTTCATTTAGTTCCTTTTCTGTTGAGCCTCCTTTTCTTTCATTTGGGGATTGTTTCTTTGTTTCACCATTTTAGTGGACCCATGGTCTGGGGCCTGGTGAGGCAGGCCTGGTCACAGGAGCAGGTTGGTGCATTCAGGGTCATCAGGTCACAGTGGGTCATGTGTACCAGATCTCAAATCTGGTCCAGTCATTCGGGTGTGCTTGTGGCTCTTGGCAGCAAGCCTGGGGAATGCCGCAGTGGTAGGGAAAATGGTTCTCAATATGGTGATGGATTGTGGCAGGGCCAGCGGCTGTTGTGGGGGTTTAGTGGCTCTTAGCAATGCTGGTGGTGGCAGCAGGGCTAGCAGCTCTTGGCAGTGGTAGCAGCAGAAGGACCAGCAGCCCTTTGTTGTAGCAGGCTTAGAAGGTCTCTATTGTGGTGGGGCTGGCAAGATGAAAGCTCTATGTTGTGACACAGCCTATGGGGACAGAAGCTTGCAACTGCATCAGTGGTTTTCTGCAGCAGCATGGCTGGTGAGGCCATTGGCCTTCTGCTGCTGGCGGGACCCATGGAGGTGGCAGCCTTCTGTTATGGCAGGACCCATGGGGGGTGGCAGCACTCTGCTGCTGGTGGGACCCATGGGGTCAGTGGCTCTCTGCTATGGCAGGACCTGTAGGGTCAGTGGCCCTCTGCTGCTCATGGGACCTGTGGGGGAGGTGGCCCTCTGCTGCTGGCAGGACCCAAGTCTGACAATTTTGGCTGTAGAGATGTGGTGTTGAGTGCACTTGTCTATGGCCTCTATGCACTGGGTCTCTGCTATTCTCTGCAGCTTCGCCCCAAGGAGGACCCTACAGATCATCCAACATGGCACACTCTCTGATCAAAGTGGGAAGAAGCATCCACTGGGGTGCATGTTGCAGTAGCCAACAGCTCCCACACCCAGAGCACCCAAATGGCCTGCCCTAAGTTACCACACTGACAGGCAGATGCTCACCCCCACTCACATGCATGTACACTTTCTTATACTTACTCACACTCTCACTCTCACTCCAGTCCTGCCCACCACCATGTTTCATGTTCAAAACATTTATTTCATGTCAAATTTTATTTTGCAACATTCTTACTCTTCAAAGCAGCAGAATGCAAAATATACTACCTCATCCAGTCAGGTAATATACTTGATAGAAATTTAGGAAAAAATACCTGCAATTATAATTATTTCATATACATTTGTATACAATGAGCCAAGTTAAAGTTGGAAATGTTTTTAAGGAAAATATGACAACCTTATTTCTTTTGTTTTGGCCTTCTTTTTGAATATAATGGAACAAACTGACCTGGTGCAGAGGCTCTTGTCAATGAATGCAGAGAGTCATATAAACTACTAAAGCACATTGTTTTCTTTTCCCCTTTTTGAAAATACCCTTCCCTCTGAGGATATATTTTTAAATTTATTTATTAATTTTAGAGACATAGGAAGGAAGAGAGAGAGAGAGAGGGAGACAGAGGGAGAAACACTGATGTAAGAAATATCAATCAGTTGCCTCCCACATGTGCCCTGACCAGGGATCAAGCCTGCAACCTGGGTATGTGCCTTGACCAGTAATTGAACCCATCACCTTTTGGTGTAGAGGATGACACTCCAATGAACTGAGCCACACCAGCCAGGTATATGGATATTTTTAATAAGAAGGTTTAGTCTAAACCTTCTAATAACTACCCACTCCTTAAATGTGGGCTCTGTAATATATCTTAAAGTACACTATCACATCAATTAGCATATACCTGCATTAATTCATTTAATATACCTTTATGGAATGCCTATTATGTGCTAGAAACTATTCTAGGCACTGGGAGTCAGCAGTGAACAAATTGTCAAAATTACTGCCTTATATTCAGGTTAGGAAGAAAAACAATAGTAAATGTAAGTCTGGTGATAAATACAATGATAAAAATAAATGAAGTAAGAGAGACAGATAGATATGGTAGATGGATAGCAGTCAAGTTCTTTTATATAGGATAATTGAAGTTCCTGAAACAGGACTGTGTTCAGTCTATTTGAGGGATAACAAGAAGGCAATTTTGGATGGAACAGTGAGAATGAAGGGTAGAGTAATAGGAGCTGAGATCAGGGAGGTACCCAAGGACAGAACTTGCAGGACATTATAGGCCATAGCCAGGACTTTGATTTTACACTAAAGAAAATAAGAATGATTTAGAAGGTTTGAACAAGGGAGTTGTATGATTCCATTTGTTATTTTTAAGGGGATTACTATGGCTGCAGCAAATATAATCCTAGATTATTCAGGACAAAGATGGAAGCAGGAAAACCAGTTAGGAGGAACCTATAATCCAGATAGTGGATGACAGTGGTTTACACCAAGATGATAGTAGTAGAAATATTAAAAAATGGTCAGACATCACAGCCCTACACTCAATGCCCAGCATTCATGTATGGATTTGAAGCAGAGGTACAGTGAATGGATAACTGGCACAGAAAAATCACCTTAATAGTTGTGAATCTGGGAGTCCTTTGTACTATTCTGGAACTCTTTTTTATATTTGAAATTACTCCTAAGTTTAAAAACATAGCTGAAACTGGACAAAATAAGACTGGTTTTCACTTTAAAAATTGCACTGGAGAATAAAGAGAAAGATGGTGGTGGGCAGGACCAGAGAGAGGGTGAGTGCATGAGAGAGTAAGCGAATGTGAGAGAGAGTGTGAGTGGACGTAAATGTGGACGACCAAACTCGTGCAGTGCAGAAACATGGAGCAGAAATTTCCTGTGCTGTGGGTGAGGAGCAGCCAGCTACCATGGTAAGTGGCTCTTCAGAGCGCTTATCCCTGTGCAGTGGGGAGGTCCCACCATTTTGGATGATCCCAGGTCCTCCCTGGGAAGAGGCAGTGGGAGTGGCTAGGGTCCAGCAACCTGAGCCCACCAATGCACCTGGCACAATTGGACCAGTGGATCCCCTGTGTCAACACAGATCAGTGCACAGTAGCAGAGCTATCAAGGTGCCTGCTGCAGAAACTGCAAATGGCCAGGAGCCCAGCACCATCCCCCACAGTAGCAGCCTGATCAGAGTCAAGAGCTACCCCCAGCAACAGAGGATCAGGAACAGACATTAACCCCCCAGGCAACAGAAGCACAGATAAGCAGCTGAGACCCATCCCCAAAAGCTTTTACAGAGGCTGAGCAGGAGCTGAGTCCCACTGAGCAGCAGTTCTCCCCAGCTGCCAGTGGCAGGTCCTGGGGCTCCATCAGGGCCTGTGCAATCCAGCTGCCCATGGGATAGCTGGGGAGCCAGGGCTCCAGAGGGACCTGTGTGACCCAAATTCCCACAAGACCTGTGGGGAGCCGCGGCTCCAGCAGGGACTGTGAGACCCAGCTGCCACGATGCTGGCAGGGAGTGAGGCTCCAACAGGGCCTGAACAATACAGCTGTAGGTAACACCAGTGACCAGCAGGGAACACAGCTTCAGAGGGACTGACGCTGTACAGCAGCAGCACTTACCAGGACAAAACAATACCAGCCCCGAGTAAACAATCCTCCAAGACCCACAGCAGGCAAGAGGCAACACTCAACAGAACAGTCTGGGAGGAACAGCAGCCTTATTTGATACTCAGTGAGCTGCACACACATTCCGACATCCCTCACTGGGTCTAGAGCTACCAGATGGCTAAAACAGGGAAACAAAGAAACAACACCCAAAAGAAAGACAAAGAGGAATCACCAGAAAAGGAACTACAGAAAATAGAAGAAAGCAAATTGTCAGATAAAGAATTCAAAGCTGAAAAAAAAAAAATGACGGTGGAGTGAATAAAAGCTACAAAGACCATCTCCCAAAACCAAACTAAAATTAAAATGAAAATAAAAACAAATCGTCATGAAAAAGCAACAGAAAAGCAGCTTGGAAAACCATGTAACCAGGGACACTGACACGATCCTGGTAGGATTGCAGAGGTGCGAAAAGGGGGCTGGGAGCCCATGGTCAGCAGCGACCTTAGCTGTGAGCAGCACACTCAGGTGAAATTCTCAAGTGGCTCTGCAGCGCAGAGTCAGGACAGATGATAAAATAGCCAAAGCCATTCACCTTGGGCTCCAGCAGAGTGAGGGCAGACTGGAATGGAACAGTGTGGGGACCCTCGGGATTTGGAGGGCACTCAGAGCTTTTGCTGAGTTGCGAGCATGCAAGACATTGGTCATTTTACTCCTTCCCAGGGTTCTGGGGAGAGGCATTGGTCCCTCCCTCAGAGATTCAACGCCAACCAGTGGCCATTGAAATGGAAATTGAGGGTTATTATCGACTAGCATCTGCTGTATCCTTGGGAAATCCTCTTATGCTGAACACCTGACAGAGTTTTGCATTCAACTGAGAAGCCAAGGCTCTTCACATAACTGTGACCAATAGCCTCCAAGAAAAATGCTAGAGAATATCTGAACAATTCCAGAGCTTGAAACTCTGCCCAGAAAGGTAAGACTTGATAGTGGTGTTTAACATGGGTCCTCCCATGCTCATCCAAACCCAGTAGAGGGTGCCACAAAGAACAGAACACCAACACCCACAGGAAAAATTTGGCAGGGTCCAAAGCCCACTGAGATAGGCAAAATGGTGAAACAAAGAAACAAATGTCAAATGAAAGAAAAGAGACCCTCTACCAAAGATGAGATAAATGAGATGCAGTTAAGCAAGTTAACAGAACTAAAATTCAGACCATGATCTTGAGAAAGCTCAACAGCATGTGTAAGGTCATGAGCACCGTGACAAAAGACATAGAAATGTGGAAAATAAACCAGTTGGAAATTAAAAACCACCAGGAAGAAATAAAAAAATGACATATCAGAAATCAAGAACATATTGGAAGGTCTGAACAGCAGAGTAGAAGAAGCTGAGGACCAGATCAGTGAATTAAAAGACAGGGTAGAAAAAATTAACTAATCAGAAAACCAAAAGGATAAAAATATTAAAAAAAACAGGAAGACAGCTTTAGAGAACTGTGGAACATCTGGAAACGTAATAATATTCGCATCATAGGAGTCCCAAAAGAAAAAAATGAAGAAGGGTTAGAGAATATATTTGAACAAATAGTGAAAATAAACTTCCTTAATTTGGTGAAGGAAGAAGGCATTCAAGTTTAAGAAGCACAGAAAGCCCCAAGAAAGAAGAACCAAAACAGGCACACACCAAAACACATAGTAATCAAAATGCCAAAAATTAAGGACAAATAGAGAATCCTAAAAGTAGCAAGAGGTAAGCAACATGTTACCTACAAAGAAACCCCCATAAGGCACTCAGCAAACTTCTCAACAGAAACACTACAGGCCAGAAGGGAATGGCATGAGGTAATCAAGGTCATGGAAAACAAGGATCTGAAACCAAGACAACTCTACCCAGTAAGGCTATCATTCAAAATAGAAGGTCAAATAAAGAGTTTCCTAGATAAGAAAAGGCTAAGGTAATGCATTAACACCAAATCAGCACTACAAGTTATGTTAAAAGGACTGCTGTAATTGCCAAGAGAAATAGGAAGAAAAATATAATCTCACTATACAAAAATGGCAATAAATAAGTACATATCAATAATCACCTTAAATGTAAATGGATTGCATGCTACCATAAAAAGACACAGAGTAGCTGATAGGACAAGAAAGTATGACTCATCTATATATTGTTTACAACAGACTCACCTCACAACAAAAGAATCACATAGGTTGAAAGTGAAGGGATAGAAAAAAAAAAAATCTTCCAAGTAAACGGAAAGGAAGAAAAAGCTGGGATAGAAATACTGATATCTCACAAGATATATTTCAAAATGAAGGCTATAACTAGAGACAAAGAAGGCCACTACATAATATTGAAAGGATCTATCCAACAGGAAGATAAAACCTTGATAAACATAAATGCACCCAATATAGGAGCACCAAAATATATTAAAAATCTTCTACAAGATTCCAAAGGATAAATCGATAGCAATACAATCATAGCAGGGGAATTCAACACCCTACTGACATCACTGGATAGATCCTCTAGACAAAATTTAGCAAGAAAACAGAGACACTAAAGAAAGCACTAGATCAAATAAATTTAACAGATATCTACAGAGAATAACACCCCAAAACTACAGAATTCACATTCTTCTCAGGTGCACATGGGAAATTCTCAAAGACAGACCATATGTTAGGACACAAAGTCACTAAAAGTTCAAGAAGATTGAAATCATATCAAGCATCTTCTCAGATCACAATGGCATGAAACTCGACAACAAATGCAACAAGAACATGAAAAGATACTTGTACACATGGAGGCTAAATAGCATGATATTAAACAACAAATGAGTTACTGAGAAGATCAAGAAAGAAACTGAAAAATTCCTGAAAACCAATAAAAATGAATATACAACAACACAAAATCGATGGAATGCAGCAAAAGCAGTTCTGAGAGGGAAGTTCATAGCACTACAGGCCTACCTCAAGAAACAAGAAAAATCTTTAATAGACTATCTAACCTCATGACTTAAACAACTAGAAAAAAATCAAAAAGAAAACCCCAGAGCAAGTAGAAGGAAGGAAATAGTAAAGATCAGAGCAGAAATAAATGACATAGAGACCAAAAAAAAAACAATTAAAAAAATAATAAAAAATCAATGAAACAAAGAGCTGGTTTCTCAAAAAGATAAACAAGATTAATGGACACTTAGCTAGATTTACCAAGAAACAAAGAGAGAGAACCCAAATACACAAAATCAGAAATGAAAGAGGAGAAGTAACAACTGGCACCACAGAAATACAAAAGATCATTAACAACTACTATGAACAATTATATGGCAACAAATTCGACAATCTAAGTGAAATGGACAAATTTCTAGAAATGCATAGTCTCCCAAAACTGAACTGGGAAAAAAATAGAAAACTTGAACAGACCAACAACAACAGAAGAAATTAAAGATGTAATCTGGACTCTCCCAGCAAACAAAAGCCCAGGCCCAGATGGCTTCACGGGGGAGTTTCACCGAACATTCAAAAAATAACTAACACCCATTCTCCTCAAACTATTTTAAAAAATTCAAGAAGAAGGAAGACTTCCAAACTCATTTTATGAAGCCAGCATAATTCTAATTCCAAAACCAGAAAAAGACACTACGAAGAAAGAAAACTGCAGGCCAATATCCCTTATAAATATAGAAGCCAAAATCCTGAACAAAATACTAGCAAATCACATCCAGCAATACATCAAAAAAATTATTCACCATGACCAAGTAGGATTCATCCCAGGGATGGAAGGCTCGTACAATATTTGCAAATCAATAAATGTGATACACCACATAAATACAAAGAGGAATAAAAACCACATGCTCATATCAATAGATGCCGAAAGAGCCTTTGACAAAATCCAGCATCCATTTCTGATAAAAAGGCTCAGCAATGTGGGAATAAAGAGATCATATCTAGACATAATAAAGGCCATATGTGAAAGACTTACAGCCAACATCATACTCAATGGGCAAAAACTAAAAGCATTTCCCTTGAAAAAAAAACAAGACAAGGATGCCTACTTTTGCCACTCTTATTTACCGTAGTACTGGAAGTCATAACCACAGCAATCAGACAGGAATAAGTAAAACTGTCATTATTCGCAGATGACCTGATACCATACGTAGAAACCCCCAAGACTCCATCAAAAATTTACTAGACTTAATGAATGAATTTGCCAAAGTAGCAGGATACAAAATTAATGTCAAGAAATGATAGCATTCTTATACACCAATGATGAACTCACAGAAAGAGAAACTAAGAATACAATCCCATTTACCATTGTGGCAAAAAAATAAGATACCTAGGAATAAACTTAACCAAGGAAATAAAAGACCTGTTCGCAGAAAACTATAGGTCATTGAAAAAAGAAATACAGGAAGATATACAAAAGTGGAAGCACATACCTTGTTCATGGATTGGAATAATTAACATCACTAAAATGTCCATACTACCCAAAGCAATCTATAGATTCAGTGCAATCCCCATCAAAATACCAATGACATATTTCACAGAATTAGAACAAATACTTCAAAAGTTCATATAGAACCAAAAAAGAACTCGAAAACCACAGCAATCTTGAAAAAGAAGAGCAAAATAGGAGGGATCACGTTACCAGATTTCAGGTTATACTACAAAGTCACTACAATCAAAACAGTCTCATAGTGGCACAAGAACAGGTAGATAGGTCAGTGGAACAAAACAGAGAACCCAGAAATGGACCCAAGGCAATATGCTCAATTAATATTTGACAACGGTGGAGCATACAGTAACGTAAAGACAGCCTCTTTAATAAATGGTGTTGGGAAAATTAGACAGCTACATGCAAAAAAAAAAAAAAAAAAAATGAAACTAGACCATCAACTTACACCATACACAAGTATAAACTCAATGTGAATAAAAGACTAAAATGTGACTCAAAAATCCATTAAAATTCTAGAAGAAAATGTAGGCAACAAAATTTCAAACATCATTTGCAGCAAAATTTTCACTGATACATCACCTAAGGCAACAGAAACAAAGGAAAAAATGAACACATCGGACTACACGAAACTAAAAAGCTTCTGCTCAGCAAAAGATAGAATCATCAAAATGGAAAGGCAACCCACTATATGTGAGAGCATATTTGCCAATGATATATCAGATAAGTTGTTAATTTCCATTATATATAGAGTGCTTACACAACTCAACAAAAAGATGACAAACAACCCAATTAAAAAATGAGCAGAGGATCTAAATAGACTCCTCTTTAAACAGAACATACAAATGGCTAAGAGACATATGAAGAAATGCTCATCATCACTAATCATCAGAGACATGCAAATTAATACAACAATGAGATATTACCTCACACCTGTGAGAATGGCCTCCATCAACAAATTATAAAACAAGTGTTGGCGAGGGTGTGGAGAAAAGGGGACTTTAGTACACTGCTTGTGGGATTGCAGACTGGTGCAGCCACTATGAAAAAAATATGGTGTTACCTCAAAAAATTAAAAATTGATCTTCCATTTGACCCAGTGATTCCACTTCTAGGAATATACCCTAAGAAGCCTGAAACACTAGTCAGAAAAAATATATGTACCCCCATGATCATAGCAGCACTATTTACAATAGCTAAGATCTGGAAACAGCCCTAATGGCCATCAGTAGATGAATGGATAAAAAAGCTGTGGTACATATACACAGTGGAGTATTGTGCAGCTGTAAGAGAAAAGATCTCTTATCCTTTGAGATGACATGGAAGGACCTGGAGAGTATTATCCTAAGCAAAAGAAGCTAAACAGAGAAAGACAAGTATCATATGATCTTACTTATTTCTGGAATATAATGAACATAGCAGTCTGAGGAATGGGATAGTCCCAGAGACGTGGAAGTGGTTTACAGACTGACAATCCCCAGAAGAGGAGGTTGTGGGAGAGAGATAAACCACAGAACTTATATGCATGTATGCATGAACAAAGGTCATGGACAATGGGGCTGAAGACAGGGTGGGGAGGGAGGGGAAGGGTGGATTTGTGAGGTAAAAAGGAGAAACATCTGTAACAAAAATAAATTCATTAATTAAAAAATAAAAGATGTAGTACAATACACAATGGAATACTATGCCGCTGTAAGAAAAAAAGAGTTCTTGTTCTTCAAGACAACATGGAGGGATCTGGAGAATATTATCCTAATCGAAACAAGCCAAGCAGAGAAAGACAAATATCACATGATCTCACTTATTTGTGTAATATAATGAACTAAACAAACTGATGAACAACACAGACTGAGAGACATAGAATTAGGGTGCAGAGTGACACATCTCAGAAGAGGGAGTGGTGGGGGGGAAGAGATAAACCACAGAACTTATATGCATATATGTATAACCAATGGACATAGACAACTAATTTGGGGATGGGGTGGGGTGGCATGGGGAGGAGCATGTCAATGGGGGGAAAAGGATAAACATCTGTAAGAAAAATAAATTAATAAAAATAATAATAAATAAAATCAGTAAAGAAAAAAAAATTAAGAGAAATAAAAATGTAGTCGGATCCTGAATATATTTTATGGTAGACATAATAAGATTTGCTGTTTTTCTGCAAGGATTGAGAGATAAAAATCAGGCCAAGTTATTTGGCTTGAATAATTGGAAGAATGGAGTTGTCATTTATCAATATGGGGAAAATTGCTTCTAGAGGAGCAGATATTGCGTTGGAGGTGTGGATGGGGATATGATAAGTTTGAGGTGTGTATCAGTTGAGGTTCTAGAGGGAAACATGGTATAGTCAAATTAGGTTAATTTTAGAAGATGTATATTAATGCAACTATTTATAAAGGATACAGGTAGGAAAAACATAAAGGTCCATGTAGTAACCATAGACTAATATATGTTGGACTTTTTATAACTCCTATGATTGACAGGGTAAGGTAAAGGCAAGGGCTCTGTAGGACTGTGGAAAAGGCTGTAGAACAGAATGAAACCTTTCTGAAGGATGCATCCAGTACTCAGCCAATCTCCAAGTAGGAAATCTGTAAAATAGATACTCCAACCTCTTCTCCTTCCTGTTTATTCTCCTGTTGTTGCTCCCCTATGTCTAAATCCAAAAGGAAGCCAGAAAACAAACACACCCTTTGAATTTAACATATCCCATATAGTTCAAGTCTCCATGGCAGAGAGCAGGGTATAGAAGGGTAGAGAATAGATTGGGAGGGATAAATGGATGATATCCAATACATGCAAGAGAAAATGTTGAGCTTGTTAATGGCTAAATATGTATCTTTTCAAGAGAAAGGTGTCATACTCAATTTAGAAAGGTTTTGATGAAGTCCTGTGCCCTGGGACTGTTTTAACTGATACATCATGTTCAGTAGAGGGAGAATTAAAAAATAATGTCTCCTTCAAACACTATTATTGACTCTAGAATCACTGACATCTTTTGTTATATTAAGAAGTAGGTCAGCCCTGGACCAGTTTTGCTCAGTGGTTAGAGAATCAGCACGTGCGTCAAAGTCGTTGGTTTGATTTCCAGTCAAGAGCATGTACCTTGATTGCGGGTTGGATTCCTGGCCCCAGTTGGGGTCATGTGGGAGGCAACCAACCAATTGATGTGTGTCTCTCTGTCTCCCTCCCTTCCACGCTATCTGAAAAAAATCAATGGAAAGATATACTTGGGTAAGGATTAAAAATAAAAGTAGGTCATAAAATATTTGGCAGCTATGCTACATCCTAACAGAATATGGCTGAATCAAAACCTCTGGTATTCTTCACTGCAGGAAACTCCTGAAGATACCACCAAAGAAAATTTTGTCTTTTGTGAGCCCTTGTGACAATTTAACTTTTTTGAGTAGGATGACATAAATTATAAAATTTCTTTACCAACAACAAGAACAACAAAAACTGATGCTTTATGGATAGATGAAGTACATTAAATGCTTTAGCAACCCTTCTGGTTATGCTTTTTTGATTAAAAGGAATTCCATGCTGAACCCTAACACATTGCTTTTGGTTTTATAAACTTCATTTTTAGAACAGCTTTAAAGGAAAAAATGTGAAGATGGTACACGGTGTTTTGTTCTTATTGATATCTTATATTACTATGACTCATTTGTCACAATTAATGAACCAATATTGACACATTATTATTAACTAAAGTCCATCCTTAATTAAGATTTCCTTAGTTTTTACCTGGTGACTTTTTTGTTGTTGTTTGTTTCACTATACCATCCAGGATACCACATTGAATTTAATCATGTCTTCTTAAGCTCCTCTTGGCTGTTACATTTTTTTCAGACTTTTCTTGTTTCTGATAACCTTCAAAGTTTGAAGTAGTAGAGAGAGAGAGAATCAATGTGAGAGAGAAACATCGATTAGTTGCCTCCCTACATGCCCCGGTCGGGGATCAAAGATGCAACCTAAGTATGTGCCCTGCCTGGAAATTGAACCCACAACCTTTTGGGTATAAGGGGTGATGCTCCTATCAGCAGAGCCACCTGGCTGGGACACTGGCCAGGTATTTTGTGAAATGTCTCTCAGTTGGGATCCATCTGATGATTTTCATGATTAGACTCGAGCTGTAGTATTCTGAGAATGTCACAAAGATAAAATTCTAATCACCTCATGTAAAAGGTACATACTGTGAACATGACTGATCACTGTGTATATGAATCTTGATCATGTGGCTGAGGTACAGTTTGTCAGATTTCTCTGCTGTAAAGTTAAGCTTTCATTCCTGCATTTCCATACTGCACTCTGAAAGGCAATCAATGTATATAGCCCATGCTTAAGGACTGGGGAATTACGCTCTACTTCACTGAGAGCAGCGTATCTACATAAATTATTTGGATTTCTTTTGCACAGGTTTGTCTCCCTCATTTATTTATTTATTTGATCACCTGTTAAACCAATATAGATATAAATATTATAACTAAGTATTTAATTTTGTGGTGCTATTTTAATTGGTATTATTATTTTCATTTCTAATTTCAATTGTTCCTTGGTGGTGTACAGGGAAGCAATTGACTTTTAGGTATTATCCTTGTGTCCTGTGACCTTGTTATACTCTCTTATTAGTTCTAGGATTTATTTTTTCCCCAGGGAAAAGGGAGGTGGATATTCTACATAGACAATCAAGTCATTTGTGGACAGTTTTGTTTCTTCTGAATCTATACACCTTTTATTTTCCTACTTCTTCCTCTCCATACTAGCCCCTCTATGCTATTTTATTTTATTTTATTTTATTTTATTTTTGTCTTATTGTATAAGCTAGGACTTCTAATATGACATTTAATAGGAGTGATGAGAGAAGACATTAGTAGTTTGCTCCTAATTTTAGAGGAAATTTGTCTACTTTCTTACTATAAAACATGATGTTAGATGTAGGGTGTGTTTTTTTAAAAATCAAATTGAAGTTATTTCCCTCTATTCCTGATAGTTTTCTGATTTTTTTGAATGAATGAGTGTTATATTTTGTCAAATACTTATCTGCATCAATTGATATAACCATGTCATATTTCTTTTTGGTTCGTTAATGCAGTGGATTGTATTAATTGATTTTCAAATGTTGAACTTACCTTGCAGAGCTGAAATAAACCCCAGTTGGTCATTGTGTATACTTCTTTTCATGATTAGATAATATTTGCTAATATTTTGTTTATGATTTTTGAATCTATGGTCATAGGAAATATTGGTGTGTAGTTTTCTTGTTTTATCTGGTTTTAGTATTAGGGTAATGTTGTCCTCGTACAATAATTTTGGAAGTATATACTTTGCTTTTATTTTCTGGAAAAGATTGTGGAGAACTGGTATCATTTCTTCCTTAACCTTCAATGTTTGGAGGCCTTTGTCAGTGAAACCATCTGAGCCTGATTGTTTCTTTTTTTGAGAGCTAATTTATTATTGATTCAAGTTATTTACTAGATAGAGGGCTATATAAGTTATCTATTTCTTCTAGTGTAGGTTTTGGCACTTTTTATCTGCCAAAGAATTTGGTCCATTTAATGTAAATTATCAAACTGTTGTCCTAGAGTTGTTCATAGTAGTTCATTATCTTTTATTATCCCTGGGAACAGCAGTGATGACCCCACTTGCATTACTGGTATCCATAATTTGTGGTTTCTCTTTTTTTATTGGTTAGCCTGACTAGAGGTTTATCAATTTTATTGATTTTTCAAAGAAGCATTTGATTTTGTGATTTTCTCTGTTGTTTTCCTGTTTTTCATTTCATTGGTTTCTGTTCTAACTTTCATTTATTTTCTTCTGCTTGTTTTAGGCTCAAATTGATCTTCTATCTTTAGTTTTTTAAGGGTAAATGTTATGTTCCTGAGTTTAGAGTTTCTTTTATAATATATGCATTTAATGTTATCCATTTGCCTTTAAATACTCTTTTTACTACATCTCATACACTCTGATAAATCATATTTTCATTTAGTTAAAAATACTTTCAAATTTGTCTTGAGTGTTTGCTTTTGACTCATGTTATTAGAAGTATGTGGTTAATTTTCAAATATTTTAGAACTATACAATTCTCCTTCTGTTATTAATTTTCAGTTTAATAGCACTGTGGTCTGAGACATATCTTGTAAAATTTCTACCATTTTAATTGGATTACATGTGTTTTATAAAGTGTTCTATAAATGCCAAACACATCAAGGTAATTGACAGTGCTATTAAGAATTATCCTTACTGATCTATATCCATAGTGATTTTCTACCTCTTGATCAATTAGTTACTGAAATTGGATTGTTAATAGTAAAGTTTTATATTATTCCTTTTACTACTATCATTTTTTTACCTAACATATTTTGGTATTTTGTTGTTAGGTTCATACACATTAAGGATTATTATATATTCTTGGAGAATTGACCCATTTATCATATAATTTCTCTATCACTGGTTATTTTTCTTGTTCTGAATCTGCTTTGTCTGAGATTAACACAGCTACTCCAGATTTCATTTGATTAGTGTTAACATAATATAGTGTCTGTCCCTTTACTTTTATTATGTCTTATTCTCTATATTTAAAGTAGGATTTTTGGGAGACAATATACAGTTGGGTCATATTTTTGTACCCACTCTGACAACCTCTTTTTTTTTTTTTTTGATTGGTGTATTTAGATCATTCTCATTTAAAATCTATATTGATATAGTTGGATTAATATCCACCATATTTGTAACAATTTTGTATATGTTGCTCTTGTTCTTTGTCCTCTCACTTCTTTTTCTGTCTTATTTGGCTTTATTTAAGCATTTCATATTATTCTGTTCTCTCTCCTCTCTTTGCATATCAATTATCCTATTTTAAAAATATTTTAGTCATTGTTATAAGGTTTTCAATATTCATTTTAAACAAATCAAAGTTCACCTTCAAATAACACTATGATGCTTGTTGTGTAGTGCAGTTTCCTTATTCCTCCCCCTATCCTGTGTGACATCGCTGTCATATACTATAATAATCCAACATATTGTTGTCATTATTACTTTAAACATTTATCTTTTTGATTAATTAAATATTTAAAATATTTTTCTTTATTCCTTCTCCAGTGTTTTTCCTGTCTCATGTAGATGCTAATTTCCAAGCTATATCATTTTCTTCCAGCTTGAAGAATGTATTTTACTCTTTCTTGCAGGGTAAGTCTGTTGGAAATGAATTTTCTTGGGATCACTTGTCTGAAAAAGCCTTAATTTCTATTTCACTTTGAAGAAATATTAAGTGGATATAGAATTCTACCTTGTTGTTTTCTTATAGTTTAACATTTTATGTATTTCATTCTACTTTCTTCTTGCCTACATGGCTTTTCATGAGAATCCCACTGTAATGCTGATCCTTATTCCTCTTATAAGTTGGTATACTTTTTCCCCCTCTGGCTTCATTTAAGATTTTCTCCTTGTCTTTGTGTCTCTGTAGTCTGAATATGACATGGCTTTTTTGGTACTCTCTTTTTTGTTACTCTCTGAGCTTCATTGATCTATAATCTATGACTCAATGTCTGTCATTAATTTGTAAAAGTTCTCAGATATTACTTTATTTTTTTTTCTTCTGTGTTCTTTTTATCTCCTTCCTGTATAATAATTACACATATGTTACATCTTCTTAAATTGTACCAAAATTCTTACATGTTCTATGTAGATTTTTAAAATTTTTATTTTCTCTTTGCGTTTCATTTTGATAAGTTTCTGTGAATGGAAATTACCATGATAGAGTCACTTATATCAAGGAAACTAAAAAAAAAAGGAGCTGGGAGGTCATGAAAATGTTGCCTTATATTTGTTCCACCTATAAACTTTTTTTTTCCAAATTAAAAATTTTCAGGTAACATTGGAGAATAAGGTTATATAGGTTTCAAGTGTACAATTCTATGCTATATGATCTGTATATTGCATTGTGTACCCACCAACCAAAGTTACATCTTCTTCTATCACCATATATTTGATCCACTTTACTTCGTCACCTCCTTCCCTCTGGTAACCACCATACTCTTATCTGTGGCTATGATTTTTTGTTTATTTGTTTTACTTGTGTGTTCATTTGTTGTTTTCAGTTTTATATCTCATATATGAATGAAATCATATGGTTATTAACTTTTTCTGTCTGACTTACTTTGTTTAGTATGACCTCAAAATCTAGCCATGTTGTCACAAATGGCAGTATTTCACCTTTTCTTATGGCTGAGTAGTATTCCATTGTATATACAAATCATATCTTCTTTATCCAATCGTCTATTGAAGGATACTTCAGTTGTTTTCATGTATTGAGTTCCATGAATAATGCTGCAATGAACATAGGGGTTTATATGTCTTTGTGAATAAATGTTTTCAAATTTTTCGGTAGATACCTAGAAGAGGAGTTGCTGAGTTATATGGTAACTTTATTCTTAATTTTTTGAGGAGCCTCCATATTGTTTTCCATAGTGGAACTATAAGTTTACATTCCTACCAGTAATGAATGAGGGTTTATTCTTTTCCACAACCTCTCCAACACTTATTACTTGTCTTGTTGATAATAGACATTCTAAGAGCTCTGAAGGTGTATCTTACTGTAATTTTGATTTGCATTTCCCTAATAGCTAGTGAAGTTGAGCATCTTTTCATATATCCGAGGGCCATTTGTAAGTCTTCTTGGGAGAAGTGTCTATTCAAGTCCTCTGACCATTTTGAAATTGGATCATTTACTTGTTGTTGAGTTCTTTATATATTTTGGATATTAACCCATTGTCAGAGCTGTTGTTGGCAAACATCTCACATTCAGTCAGTTGCATTTTTGTTTTGTTGGTGATTTCTTTTGCTGTGAAGAAGCTTTTTAGTTTGATATAGTCCCAGTCATTTATTTTTGCCTTTAATTCCCTTGCCTTTGATGTTAAATTCATAAAATCGTGTCTAAAATGAAGGTCAATAAATTTAGTACCTATGTTTTATTCTATGTTATTTATTGTTTCAGATCTTATATTTATGTCTTTGATCCATTTTGAATTTATTTTTGTACATGGGGACAAACAGAACTCTAGTGACATTCTTTTGCATGTGGCTTTCTAATTTTCCCAGCACCATTTATTAAAGAGGCTTCTTTGCACCACTGCATGATTTTGGCTCCTTAATAAAAAATTATTTGCCCATATACATGTAGGTTATTTCTGGGTCAAATAGCCAAAGTAATCCTAAGAAAAAAGGACAAAGCCAGAGGTATCACATTCCCTGACTTCAAATTATACCACATAGTGACAATAATCAAAGCAGCACAGTATTGGCAGACAAACACACACACATACACACACACACACACACACACACACACACAGGGCAATGGAACAGAATTGAAAGCCCATGTATGATCTTTTGAACCTACTGAGACCACATCTTGAATTTTATTTCCTCCTCACCATGGCAACCAGACTATTTTAATTCTTCATCTTTTTGTAGAAAATTGTTAATTGAATATGTTTGAGTGACATTGCTTAATAAAATTAAATAGGCTTCAAGTATGCAATTCTATAATACACTATCTGTATATTGCATTGTGTTTTCACCACCCAAATTCATGTACTCTTCATCTTGAAAGGAGCCAACCCAGTTCACCTGCCAGTGTCCTTCATTTACAAAGATGAGCTAAATAAGGTTTGAACACTTGGAGTTTCCTGCTTGCTGTAGAAGCACATCCTAGAACTTGCTTACCAGAGTCTCACCACCCAGACCTGACCGATTCTTTTTGAACTAGTTATCACAGCAAGTTAGACAGCCAATAGGAAAGGTTTCTTTTGTTACAAACCTTGTGGATTTTGTATTTATAAACCCTGGCTTTTTTGTTCTCTCTGGAGTGCAGTTGGGTTGCTACCTGATTCTATGCCTTCTGGATTTGAATTCTTTTAAGTTTTACAGCTTCAAATCTTTATTGGTTAACATTTCTATTGATGTATCTTCAAGACCACTGATTATTTTCTTGTCTGTAGCAATCTGCCAATAAACCCATCAAAGGCATTCTTCATTTCTGTTGCAATGTTTTGTTTTGTTTTGATTTGATTTCTGGCATTTACTTTTGATTCTTTCCTACAGTTTCCATTTCTCTTCTTATATTACTCAACTATTCTTGCATGTTGTCTACTTTTTCCATTAGATTCCTTCACATATTAATTAATAATAGTTATTTTAAATTCTCTATCTGATAATTACTGGTAAAGTTTTTACTCCTGGAAAGGAGCCCTTTATTATCAAGAATACTCTGAGCACACTTTACATGGTTCTTTCTCCCTCTTCTTGCCAGAGCCAGGAGACTTCCTTTCATGGCTTTTCATCATAAGCATGTAATGGGAGGTAAAATTCAGGAAAGTGTGTTTGCCTCCCAGATATGTGGTCCCCAGGTGTTTCTCACTTTCATACTAGTCCACACTCCATCTAGGAATTCATAAAAAAAATTATTTAAGTGTTTTCTACCAGTTTATGGTTCCAGTAGCTCCTGCTCCAGTTAAGGAGATCTTACCAGTAGCTCCCTAGATTCACTTGTATGTGGAAAATAGGGATTGTATATGAAGCCTATGAAAATCTTCCTTAGGATTAGTGTGAGAGTTAAAGGAGTTAGTAAATTTAAAGTGCTTAGTACAGAGACTAAAACACTCGATCAATAAACATTAGCTTCTATTTGTTGTCAATAAAGAAACTTTTAAAAATCTGTTTGAATTAATGGGTAAATCAATGAATAAGAGCAAGAGAAAAACTCAAAGGCAAACAAAAATGGTCAAGCTCTCAAGTCAGGCTTCGTAACTACACAAAGTTTATAGGGCTACATAAACTTGAAAACACTGGTTCTTAGATATATAAATAATTTGGTTACATATCAGTGATTCCTAACTAGGAATACTATATGATGCATTATAAGTGATGTTACCCATTTGTACATAGCAATGATTAGATTATTACTGTTTTTTAAAAATCTCTGAAAAATATATTTAGTAATGTTTTTCATTACTCAAAGTTTCTGCTTACTCTTTGGAAAGAACTACCTCTACCCTACCAGTACCAGATAATTACTACATAACAGAAAACAGTAGAATTTTGTTAAAATATTAAGACCAGGGATCTCTTTTGGAGCAGTGGTCTCCAAAGTGAGTGTTTACACTCAAGGAAGATGCAAGAGAATCTAATATAGGATCCTAAATTGGTTTCAGGAACAATAATAGGACTTTAGTGGAAAGGAAGAGGGAAGGAATATAAGAATTTGTAGTTGTATCTATGTATAAATAAAAAAAAAAGAATAAAGAAAGCTCTACCACTATTTATTATGTGGTACCCTTTATTTGATCCATAAGTCTAGAGTCATGGACTCTTCATGAATTCCGTGTTTCCCACAATGGGCTCCATAATACAGAATGTTACAATGTATTGCTGTTTAATACTCACACAGTTACGAAGATGAATGAGTCATATTATTAAACAAACCCTCATAAAGTGGTTAAGGAGTTACAAGTGATTTACACCAGATAGATGGGGGGAGGGGGCAACAGAGAGAAAGAGAGAGAGAGACAGCATGGCTAATGGTAACACCTCTCATATTCCAATATGAACTCTGCATTAGGCAGAAAATGAGATTTAAAAAATAATAATGATTTAATGAGACCTGAGCAGAAGTTGAAAACAAACTTGTAGAATTAACAAAAATACTATTTAAAATATGGATTTACAACTAGTATTATTAACAATAAACCTCTCCCAAAGTGTCTATTTTATGTCATAGCATTTGTAATGGATAATTTCAACTATGTATAACAGTCACTAAAAGCAAAGACATAAATGAACTAAGTCTTGATCTAGGTTTTGATTCACTATATTATAATGTTAAACTAAAATTTCAAAATTATATAAATATAATACATTAGAACATTTTTATTATGGAACACATTGTGCGAGGCACTGAATCCATGAGTGGCCCATGACTCTAGACTAATGTATCAAAAAAGAGTATTTCATAATAAATAGTAGTAGAGCTTTCTTTACTTTTTTATTCATACATATACACAACAAGAAATTCCTATATTTCAAAAATTTTCAAATTTGTAATGAATTTCTTTAACTCTAGGAGTGACTAGGAGACTCACTATCCATATAAACATTCACTTTAGCAAATTTAGGAAGTGTCTAAATTTTAAACAATAAGAGAAGAGACAGTAAATTATAGTATTATCATATAATATTAGGTAGACATTTTTTAAAGTTTTAACACCTAGGTGTCTATGTTGAAATGTGCTTACAACATTTATAAATAAGCACATTTTACAGTACATCTATGTTAAAATGATAGCAATAAAATTATAAGATATTTTTTGCTTAGTCCCTTTAAATTTTTTATCCAGTCCACCAAGCCACCTCACCTTTAATAGCTGTTAGTCTGTTCTTTGTATCTATGACTCTATTTCTATTTTGTTTATTTTTTCTATTATATTAAACATATAAGTGAAATCAAACATTTTTATGATGTATTATGGAATTGTGCATTTGAAACCTATGTAATTTTATTACCCAGTATCACTCCAATAAATCCAATAAAATATTTCTTATTGCAAAATATAAGAAAAAAAAATGACAATCTTTGTCTCAACAGATGTAGAGGGTTTAAAGTGACAGATGGTAGAGACTAAACAAAATAAAGACATTGTTGACTTTTTAACTTATTGATTTAAACAATGTAATAAAATATAATCTTCACTTGATAGACTTAAAAAATTACCTATGCCAAAGACTCTTAAAAGCAAATAAATTTTGAAAACAGTTTATTTGCATAAAAGGGGATTATAGATGATTTCCTGGATAGTTATTATTATTATCATTGTTATAGACAGTGATATATGGTGTACAGTTTAAAACAGAAACAAAAAACTAAAAGGAAATTGAACCATATAATTTAACTAATCTGCAAATCTTATGAAATGTGCTGCAGTTGAAAATATTGTATATTCAACAATCATAATGTCATACCAATGCATATGTTTACCCTTCAGTTACTAATTCCCCAATGACAGCTTCTTCCTCACGGAGCTTTTCACAGATTCTCCTTTTGTTTCTATGTGTAAGTGAACTATTTCCTTGGTTATTCTAAAATCCTATCTTTCCCAAAGAAAACTTTCTTGAGACTATTCTTTTCTGATTTTCCTCCTCTCCTCTGGTTATGCCTGATCAGTCTCTTAATCTCCTTTGCATTCATTCTTCCTTTGTCCATCCCTAAAAATCACTGCCTTCTGGGATTCTGTCTTTGAACCTTTTCTATTTTCACTCTATATCTGTCCTAGGCAAATCCATCGATCTCTATGGATTTATTTACCTTGTGGTTATATACTGATGATTCTTAACTCTGTTACTCCAGACCTCTCCCCATATATTACATTTTATTGTCTCATAGGCTATTCAAGTATATGTCCAGTGTTGCATTTATTTATTATTATTCCTACCTCATCCACCTTTCTCAACTATTTTATTGCCTTTGTCTGTGAAAGGCAATTACATCCCATCCCCAGCCATCCTGAAGTTCCTCCTTTGTTCAAATTCCCAAATCTAATAAGTCACTGACACCAGATGGTCATACCTCTACGGTATATCCCAAATCCATTCTGTCAATATACCACCATTACATCCATTGCTGTAGTAACATCATTATGTATAAACTCTGTTATAATAAACTGTCTCATAACTAGTGTCTCTGCCATCATACTTTTCCTACTCCAAACCACTTGTTAAACTTTTGCCAGAGTAATCTATGTGAAATTTAAATCCTTATGTATCGTACTAAATGATACAATGCATAAATGACCTATAAGATAGAGTTTAAACAACTCAGCCTAAGTTATATAATTCAACCCTTCTTTACTTTTTAATCCTCCACCTTTTGTCACACTAACCTTTATTGTACTATAGGCTCTAGAAAACCACATGTACTTCACTGAGCCTGGGCAACACACTTCCCTCTGCCCAGGTACACTTCCCTATAATCCTGTACTTAGGAAGTTCCTAAGCATCCTGCAGTGTTACCTCACCTCATCCTCATAGCCATTTTTAATTTCCCTAAATTTGGTTGCCCCTCCTGTGTGGTCCCAGAGCATTCTGGTTTTACTTTTATCCTCATGCTTATCACATCAAATATGTCCATTTATTTGACTGGCTTTTCCCATTTGAGAAAAAGTTCCTGACTCATAAAGAGACAAACAAGAGACTAGTGGTTAAGGCAGTGGAGAATCGCTCATTTTTCTGAGATCTTCTGAGGAATGAGTAACTGTTTAACACTCTGAACACTTCCCTATGAAGTGAATAAACAGGGCTAACCACATGCAGATCATTGAAGTAAGTTTTCAATCCCTACACACTCCCATAATGCCTTCCTACTAGATACCTAAGTCTGACATGTTCTCTGCAACCTCCAGTCCATTGGGACCTGTTCTAGTCTGGCTATCATATTGAAAGACATCTAGGAAAATCTATAATATACTGAGAAAATATTGATTTCCAAAAGAAGTTGTCTTTTGATTGGTAACAATGTTTGATTCAAAAGAATTAATTAGCAATATTTCAAAATGCAATAACAATATTTCAAAATGCTTGACAAAATATGTCTTAATAGAGGGTGGGCTAGTGGTTTTAAAACACTACTTTAAAATATTTATAACATCTCCAATTGACAGGTGGGGTAGTCCTTTTGAATCTGGGTAGATCTGTGAATTCTTCAATCAGTAGAGCATGGTTGAAGTGATGCAATGCTACTTCTAATCCTGGGTCACAAAAGCCATGCAGTTTCCACTGCGTTCTCTATAAACACCCAATTTCTGAACATCCCTCTTAAGATGTTGCCTCTTGGACTCATTCACTAAAACTCAGCCACGTGGAGAGGTCATGTGCACTGTTCTAGTTGATAGCCCCAGATAAAGTGGTCCTCTGAGCCATCTAAATCCAAGTGCCAGGAATGTGAACAAAAAAACTTTCCAATAATTTCAGCCCTAGCCATCCATTTCACTTCCAGTCATTCAAGTGGAGGCCCCAGGCATGGTTGTGGCAGGGACCAACCAGCCATGTATATCTTATATAAACCCCCAACCCACAGAATCTGTTTCTGAAATGGAAAAATTGTATCTAGTATAGTACAGTATCTACATACAGTTTCTTCTGCCTTTTGTATTACATTGTAAGGGGTGGAAAACATCTGGCCTGAAGGCCGTAGGAGGTCTGAGAAATCAATACCAGCTAACATCACACACCTCACCAAATTGGCCTGACCAAATATAGCAGGCTAATTTTTAAGTTGATAATTTTGTAGGACCCATGAATGATCTAAATATCCAAACAGCCCTTGGCAGAATAAAAGGTTCCCCACCCGTGTCTCCATTCACTTCCATAGTTACTTAGGTCAGCACATTATTCCTAATAAACAACTTTTTACCTAATTTCATATAACATTTGATATTCTTCTTGAAGGGCAGCCCTCCAAATTATAGAAACTTCTGAATCCACAAAACACAAAGCTGCCTCAATGGAAGACATGGTTCATATATGCTTTTTCAATTATATAATGATTTGAGGCTATTGGGTACAAGTTTTATCACATGAAAAGGAAAGACCTAGCAATGCATAAAGATCATAAAAAAAATTGAAAATCCTTTAGAAGTAAATTCCTTTAGTGATAGTGATTTAGTTACTTCAAGAACTGCTCTAATGAGCACAACTGGTAACTGTATAGGGTAGTTACAAGGGTACATGCAAAAGCTGCAAGAACATTTCCCTTTCTGTCAATAGAAATGATGAAGGCTGTATCCTGAGTGAAATGCCAGTGTATCCTAGAACCTAGCTCAGAGTCTGACTCATAAAGAGACAAATAAGAGACTGGTGGTTAAGGCAGTGGAGAATTTCATTTTTCTGAGGTCTTCTGAGGCATGGGTAACTTTTCTACACTCTGAACACTTCAGAGGAGGAAACAGAATCTTATGTTTCTGGGTGCAAAATATTGACTGACTGTAATGCTGGGTATAAATATCAGTGCTGATTTCTTCATGCCAGTATTTTATTAGTCTCACATACTAGCTTTTGATGGTTCTCTGGTTAATACTTGCCATAAGATATGAGTGAAATTTTTCAAGTTTGTTTTCTCATACACTGTTACTTTTAAGGCACACTTTTAAACATATAGTTTTATATAAGGAAATTCATATTTTAGAGTTTAAAGTTTAATTCTCTAACAATAAATCAATAAATTGTGAACATATCCTTCCTAGGCAAACATTTTATCTCATTCCTTTTTATAACCTCATCCTGTAGCACAGTGACTATTGAATGGTTAAATATACTTATAATGTAGTTTAGCACCTCTGCCTCATTTCCTTTGGGTCTTACTGAGTTCTTAGCCTATGGTCATACATCTTTCTGTTCAAACCACTCACCTTCACATTCCGGTGAGGTAAGGTGGCCTTCTACCTTGACATTTTTGAGATCTTCCTATCAGTAATTCAAAATCAAACATTTCATTCATACCTACCAATTAATAATGTATTTGGCTCAATATTTTTGTGGCAGGCCCTGCTTCTATATTCTGTTTGCTGTCAGGTTCAGTGATGACTGCAAGAATTCCTAATTTGTGTTGTTGCCTGCTTGAAGTCATTTTATTCTAACATGGAATTCCTTTTAGCCTGTACAAACAGCTATAATAATAACTTGCATTTGTAGAAGAACATGTAAGTTTCCAAAGTGTCTTCGCTAATATTCTCCATAACCATGAAGGCAAAAAGGGTAAACATGAGTTCTATCCCTACAACTGCCCTTATTTTTAACCATTTGGCTCTGATTTTTAATACTGTGGCTTTATAGTACACATAATATGAAATTGTTGTGAATTTATCTCTCCTTAAAAAAATTAATTCTCAAATAGAAACAACAAATATTTTCTTTAATTATTTATTTATTTTTTTGTTACAGATATTTTACCTTTTTTAACCCATTGGCACCCCCCTCCCCACCCCACCTCCGCCCCGTCCCCGGCTTAGTTGTCCATGTCCATTGGTCATGCATACATGCATATAAGTTCTGTGGTTTACCTCTTCCCACCCCCCCACCCCCTCTTCTGAGGGATGTCAGTCTATGCCCTACTTCCATGTTTCTGGGTCTACTGTATTCCTCAGACGGCTATGTTCATTATATTCCGTATACAAGTGAGATCATGTGGTATTTGTCTTTTTCTGCTTGGCTTATTTCACTTAGGATAATATTTCCAGGTCCCTCCATGTCGTCTCAAAGGATAAGAGATCTTTCTTTCTTACCGCTGCATAGTACTCCATTGTGTATATGTACCACTGCTTTTTGATCCATTCCTCTACTGATGGACACTTGGGCTGTTTCCAGATCTTAGCTATTGTAAATAGTGCTGCTATGAACATGGGGGTACCTATATTCTTCCTGATTGGTATTTCTGGCTTCTTAGGGTATATTCCTAGAAGTGGGATCACTGGGTCAAATGGCAGTTCGATTTTTAATTTTTTGAGGTAACACCATATTGTTTTCCACAGTGGCTGCACCAGTCTGCATTCCCACCAGCAGTGTATTAGAGTCCCCTTTTCTCCACCCCCTCGCCAACACTTGTTGTTTGATGATTTGTTGATGGCGGCCATTCTGACAGGTGTGAGGTGATACCTCATTGTTGTTTTATTTTGCATCTCTCTGATGATTAGTGATGTTGAGCATTTCTTCATATGTCTTTTGGCCATTTGTATGTCCTGTTTGGAGAGGTGTGTATTCAGCTCCTCTGCCCATTTTTTAATTGGGTTCTTTGTCTTCCTTTTGTTGAGTTGTATGAGCACGCTATATATATTGGAAATTAACCCCTTATCTGATACATCATTGGCAATGATGTTCTCCCATACAGTGGGTTGCCTTTCCATTCTGATTATTGTTTCTTTTGCTGTGCAGAAGCTTTTTATTTTTTTTTATATTTTTTTCTATTCATTAATGTTTGTTACAGATGTTTCTCCTTTTTTCCCCCACTGATTCCCCCCTCCCCCTCCCTCCCTGTCCCTTCCTCAGATTGTTGTCCATGTCCACTGTTCATGCATACATGCGTATAAGTTCTGTGGTTCATCCCTCTCCCACCTCCCCACTTTTAAGGGGATTGTCAGTCTGTACCCCGCTTCCACGTCTCTGGGTCTACCCCATTCCTCAAACTGTTATGTTCATTATATTCCACAAATCAGTGAGATCATATGAAATTTTTCTTTCTCTGTTTGGCTTGTTTCACTTAGGATGATACTTTCAAGGTCCCTCCATGTAGTCTCAAAGGATAAGAGATCTTTCTTTCTTACTGCTGCATAGTACTCCATTGTGTATATGTACCACAGCTTTTTGATCCATTCCTCTACTGATGGGCACTTGGGCTGTTTCCAGATCTTAGCGATTGTAAATAGTGCTGCTAAAAAGATGGGGGTACATATATTCTTTCTGATTGGTGTTTTATGCTTCTTAGGGTGTATTCCTAGAAGTGGAATCACTGGGTCAAATGGAAGATCAATTTTTAATTTTTTGAGGTGACACCATATTGTTTTCCATAGTGGCTGCACCAGTCTGCATTCCCACAAGCAGTGCACTAGAATCCCCTTTTCTCCACACCCTCGCCAACACTTGTTGTTTGATGATTTGTTGATGGCGGCCATTCTGACAGGTGTGAGGTAGTACCTCATTGTTGTTTTGATTTGCATCTCTCTGATGATTAGTGATGATGAGCATTTCTTCATATGTCTCTTAGCCATTTGTATGTCCTGTTTGAAGAGGTGTCTATTTAGTTCCTCTGCCCATTTTTTAATTGGATTCTTTGTCTTCCTTTTGTGGAGTTGTATGAGCACTCTACATGTATTGGAAATTAATCCCTTATCTGATATATCATTGGCAATTATACTCTCCCATACAGTGGGTAGCCTTTCCGTTTTGATGATTATATCTTTCACTGTGCAGAAGCTTTTGAGTTTGATGTAGTCCCATGTGTTCATTTTTTCCTTTGTTTCTATTGCCTTAGGTGATGTGTCAGTAAAAATTCTGCTGTGTATGATGTCTGAAATTTTGTTGCCCACAGTCTCTTCTAGGATTTTTTATGGATTCATGAGTTAGATTTAAGTCTTTTATCCATTTTGAGTTTATTCTGGTGTAGGGTGTAAGTTGATGGTCTAGTTTCATTTTTCGGCGAGTACCTGTCCAATTTTCCCAGCACCATTTATTAAAGAGGCTGTCCTTACTCCACTGTATGCTCTTGTCACCTTTGTCAAATATTAATTGAGTATATTCCCTTGGGTCCATTTCTGGGTTCTCTATTCTGTTCCACTGGTCTACATACCTGTTCTTGTGCCAGTACAAGGCTGTTTTGATTATAATGGCTTTGTAGTATATCCTGAAATCTGGTATTGTGATCCCTCCAACTTTTTTCTTCCTTTTCAGGATTGCTGTGGCTATTCGAGGCCTCTTTTGGTTCCATATGAACTTTTGAAGTAATTGTTCTAATTCTGTGAAGTATGTCGTTGGTATTTTGATGGGGATTGTGTTGAACCTATATATTGGTTTGGGTAATATGGGCATTTTAATGATGTTAATTCTCCCAATCCATGAATAGGGTATGTGCTTCCACTTTTTTATATCTTGCTCTATTTCTTTTTTCAATGACCTGTAGTTTTCTGCGAATAGGTCCTTTATTTCTTTGGTTAAATGTATTCCTAGGTATCTTAATTTCTTTGCCACAATAGTAAATGGGATTGTTTTTTTAGTTTCTCTTTCTGTGAGTTCATCCTTGGTGTATAAGAATGCCATCGATTTCTTGACGTTAATTTTGTATCCTGCTACTTTGCCAAATTCATTTATTAAGTCTAGTAAATTTTGGTGGAGTCTTTGGGGTTTTCTATGTACAGTATCATGTCATCTGCAAATAATGACAATTTCACTTCCTCCTTTCCAATTTGGATCCCTTTTATTTTTTCTACCTGTCTGATTGCTGTGGCTAAGACTTCCAGTACTATGTTAAATGTGAGTGGTGAAAGTGGGCATCCTTGCCTTGTTCCTGTTCTTAAGGAAAATGCTTTTAGTTTTTGCCAATTGAGTATGATGTTGGCTGTAGGTCTTTCATATATGGCCTTTATTATGTCGAGATATGATCCCTCTATTCCCACATTGCTGAGCATTTTTATCAGAAATGGATGCTGGATTTTGTCGAATGCTTTTTCAGCATTTATTGATATGATTATGTGGTTTTTATTCTTCATTTTGTTTATGTGGTGTATCACATTTATGGATTTCCGAATATTGTACCAGCCTTGCATCCCTGGAATGAATCCCACTTGGTCATGGTGAATAATTTTTTTGATGTATTTCTGGATCTGATTTGCTAATATTTTGTTCAGGATTTTGGCGTCTATGTTCATCAGGGATATTGGTCTGTAGTTTTCTTTCTTTGTAGTGTCTTTTTCTGGTTTTGGAATTAGAATTATGCTGGCTTCATAAAACGTGTTTGGAAGTCTTCCTTCTTCTTGAATTTTCTGAAATAGTTTGAGGAGAATGGGTGTTAGTTCTCTTTTGAATGTTCAGTAAAACTCCCCCGTGAAGCCATCTGGGCCTGGGCTTTTGTTTGCTGGGAGAGTCTTGATTACCTCTTCAATTTTCTTAGTTGTTATTGGTCTGTTCAAGTTTTCTATCTCTTCCGGGAATAGTTTTGGGAGACTGTGTGTTTCTAGAAATTTGTCCATTTCCCTTAGATTGTCGAATTTGTTGCCATATAGTTGTTCATAGTAGTTGTTAACGATCTTTTGTATTTCCGTGGTGTTGGTTGTTACTTCTCCTCTTTCATTTCTGATTTTGTGTATTTGGGTTCTCTCTCTTTGTTTCTTGGTGAGGCTAGCTAAAGGTCCATTAATCTTGTTTATCTTTTCGAAAAACCAGCTCTTTTTTTCATTGATCCTTTGAATTGTTTTTTTTGGTCTCTATGTCATTTATTTCTGCTCTGATCTTTACTATTTCCTTCCTTCTACTTGCTCTGGGGTTTTCTTTTTGTTTGCTTTCTAATTCTTTAAGTTGTGAGGTTAGACAGTCAATTAGAAAATTTTCTTATTTTTTGAGGTAGCCTGTAGTGCTATGAACTTCCCTCTCAGAACTGCTTTCGTTACATCTCATAGATTTTGTTTTGTTGGGTCTTCATTTTCATTGGTTTCCAGGAAGTTTTTAATTTCTTCCTTGATCTCCTCGGTGACCCATTCATTGTTTAATAACATGCTAAAAAATATGGAACGCTTCACGAATTTGTGTGTCATCCTTGCGCAGGGGCCATGCTAATCTCTGTATCATTCCAATTTTAGTATATGTGCTGCCGAAGTGAGCACGAAAGAACAAATTTTTAAGTGCAAAGTAAAACAAACTAGTTTCAAGCAAAATAATTATATTTCTTTAAGAGGGAATTGAAAAATTTTAGACATTCTTTATGAAGCATTTTAATTTTAGCAATTGTTCAAAATGAGGGTAAAATGTTCTAAAAACAAACCTGTGGTATAATGCTCAAAGCTTACTATCTGCCATATATAGCACCTAATCCAGAGTTAGGCATTTTCCCAAGGCAACCTTTGAAATCTCTGACTGAAAACTGAGGCTAGCTGATTAAGGGATTTTAACCCAAGCATGTCAACTCTACCTTTTATGTAGACCCAATGGACTATTCAGTTGGAGCCTGAAGAAAGCAGTTCTATTCAGCCCCCTAGTAATTAGTAATTTATCTACATACATTGAGGAAAAAGAAATCTGGGTAGGTTTAAATACGTGGTGGCACCCCAAAATGTATATACCCTTTAAAGCTGATAGCTCAATTGATGTTTCTTTTCAGATTTAATTCATTGGAATTTATAATTATTAAAAGTATGTAGCCCTGGCCGGTTTGGCTCAGCGGTTAGAGCGTCTACCTGCGGTCCGGAGAGACCCAGGTTCGGTTCCCGCTAAGGGCATGTGCCTCGGTTGCAGTTTGTCCCCGGCCCTGGTTGGTCGTGCGGGTGGCAGCCACTCGATGTGTCCCTTTCACATCGATGTTTCTCTCTCTCTCTCTCCCTCCCACTCTATCTGTGCAAAGAATGGAAAAAAAATGTCCTCGGGTGAGGATAAATTAAAAGTATGTATACATTGAAAATGTATAAATTGAAAATATAGACAAAGAATATATATGCATATACATACATAGACATAGACAACAGACATAGACAACAGTTTCATGCCGACCAGAGGGAAGAGAGGTCAGGGGCTGGGTAGAGTGGAGCAAACAGGGGGAAAATAGAAACTTAAGTAATATTTTCATTAATAAAAATAAAATAAAGAAATAAAATTAGCACCTAGGAAATAATTATTTAAAATAAACATCTGGTTTGTGTTAAAAAATGTTTAAAAACAAAACAATAAAAGTACCAATAATGACTTCCGGTCAAGATGGCAGCATAGGTAAACACAGTATTGCGTCCTCCCACAACCACATCAACTAAACTGTAGAACAACTATCATTCAAAACAACCTGAAATCAAGATGAATGGAAGTCCTACAACTACGGAATTAAAGAAGCAGCCACGTTGAGACTGGTAGGAAGGACAGAGGCAGAGGGCCTGGTCCCACACCCACATGTTGCAGATAGAAATCAGGAAGACACCTGGGCTGGGAAGGCCCTCCTCTGAGGACTGAGGGGTCCCTGTCCCACACCAGGTACCCAGCTCAGGGTTCCAGTGCCAGGAAGAGAAGTCCCCATAACTTCTGGCTGGAAAAACCAGCAGGAACTGAGGCTCAGGGAGGCTGAGGCAGCTGGAGCCCCCGCCAGCTCCTCTTAAAGGGCCCGCGCACGGACTTATCAGACTCTCTCCCTCTAAGCTTGGAGGGAAGGCAGCTCAAGGGGCTCCAGAGACATATAGGAAAGAACTGAGCTATTTTGCATTGGAGCAAGGGCTGTAGAGGGGGCTTTCTGTGGGACAGAGATACAGTCAGAAGCCTTTGATCCTTTGGTGAGCCCTTCCCTGGGGCTTCAGACAGCAGCCATATCTGGAACTCCAGCAACCTGGCTCACACTGGTTGCCCCACCCTGGTGATTCCCTGAGGCCCCGCCCCACCCAACTTTCAGGCCCACCCAAGCTGTTGCCAGTTGCTTTACCATAGGATTGGCCTGTCTTGCATCCTGCTTCAGGTTTTCCTAAATTCGTTCAAACAAGCAGCAGCTGGTCTCAGATAACCCTCGTTAAGTAATACACAGAAACAACCATAGAGAGGCAGCCAAAATGAGGAGACAAAGAAACAGGTCCCAAATGAAAGAACAGAACAAAACCCCAGGAAAAGAAATAAGCAAAGTGGAGATAAGCAACCGAACAGATGCTGAGTTCAAAATACTGTTTATAAGGATGCTCAATGAATTTAGTGAGAACCTCAGCGAGCTTAGTGAGGGCCTCAGGACCATAAAAAAGGACCAGTCAAATATGAAGGATTCAAAGTCAGAAATGAAGAAGGCACTAATGAAGAAATAAAGAATAATTTACACAGATTCAATAGTAGAGTAGGTAAAGCCAAGAAGCAAACCATCGATTTGGAATATAAGGAAGCAAAAAACACCCAATCAGAACAACATAAAGAAAAAAGAATCCAAAAAAATGAGGATAGTGTAAGGAGCCTCTGGGACAACTTTAAGCATGACAACATTCACATCTTGGGGGTTCTAGAAGGAGAAGAAGAGAACAAGAAATCGAAAACCTATTTGAAACAATAATGGCAGAAAAATTCCCGAACTTGGTGAAGGAAACAGACATACTAGTCCAGGAAGCACAGAGTCCCAAACAAGATGAACCCCAAGAGGCCCAAAACAAGACACATCATCATCAAAATGCAGAAGGTTCAAGACAAAGAGAGAATTTTAAAAGCAGCAAGAGAAAAGCAGTTAATTATCTACAAGGGAGTTCCCATAAGACTGTCAGCTGATTTCTCAAAAGAAACTTTGCAGGCCAGAAGGGAGTGGCAAGAAATATTCAGAGTGATGAAAAGCAAGAACCTACAACCAAGGTTACTCTATCCTGCAAAGCTGTCATTTAGAATCAATGGCCATATAAAGAGTTTCCCAGACAAGAAAAAGTTAAAGGAGTTCATCACCACCAAACCGTTATTATATGAAATAATGGTCTTTTTGAAGAAAAAGATAAAATATATGAACAACAAAAAAATGGCAATGAATACATAGCTATCGACAATTGAATCTACAAACAAAATGAACAGGCAGAACAGAAACATTCCCATAGATACAGAGAACATTTTGTTGGTTGCCAGATGGGAGGGGGGTTGGGGGAATGGGTAAAAACAGGTGAAGGGATTAAGAAGTACAAATTGGTTGCTAGACTGACAAACCTCAATGGAAAGGGGGTTGGGGGGTTGGGAAGAAATAAAGCAAAGAATTTATATGCATAACCAATGGACACAGACAAGAGTGTGGGAAAAGGTAGGAGGGGGGCAGGAGCGGGGAGGAGGGTGTCAATGGGAAAAAAATGAGGAACATCTGTAATACATTGAATAATAAAGATAAAAAATTAAATTAAATTAAAAAGTACCAATAACGAGGGATCTTTTTTACTGATGCCTGACCTTAACTAAACAGATATTTTTAGGTACTTGCTGCCTGATGGGATAGCCCAAAGAAGGCCTTCAAATTCAGTATAAAAGCACTAGCTACTGGAACCCTCAGATTGGGTCCCTCAGATACTGTTGATTATAAGATATATTACACATTTAATGACATAGCTGAGAAAATAAGAAACATTCCCTTTAAAATACAAAGTGGTTTTAAAAGGAAAGTTGATTTACAAATTTTAAATTATAAAAAAAAATGCCTACTGAGAATTGAAAAAAACAAAACAAAAACTCAGTTGTTCTTGCGCTAGATGTTGGCACAGTGTTTGAAGCATCGGCCTGTGGACTGAGAGATCTCGGGTTCAATTCCTGGTCAAGGACATGTTCCTGGTTGCAGGTTCAATCCCCAGCCCTGGTTGAGGTCATGTGGGAGGCAACCAATTGTGTCTCTCTTACATCCCTCCCTCTCTCCCTCTCTTCCTCCCTCCCTCCCTCACACTCTAAAAATCAATGGAAAACCATCCTTCGGTAAGGATTAACAACAACAACAACAACAACAATCCTCAGTAGTTGTTGAATGAATGGTAAAAGTCAGTTAAATACTTAAAAGTTTGGATGAATTTTTTTCAGCCTTTACATGCAGGAAATTGCTGAGCAAGACATCACATGTGTACCTGTGGAGCATGGTGGTGGTGTTGGAGGGATGTCTCAATTCTCCTTCTGTATCATACAGAGTTTAACAGGTCCAGTAGCTACTTCAACCTCTGATTCACAGCCTCAATCCTTTTAATATAAGGATAAACCTCATTCCCCAACCTTGACAGACATACAAGTATATTCCTAAGACCTAGATTGCTGCATTGAAGGAATAATTATCACAGGTACTCTACAATCTATTTGCCTGACTCTTTATCACACAGATGCTTAATATTGTCATTTCTAAATTATCCATAAATAAACTTTTATGCAAATATACTATCATTTTTCTCATGGTGTCATCATCAAGAAGGCTGCATATCTTTGGTACTTTACCCTTAATTTGAATAACAACACTGCATTAGGTTTCAGACATCTTAATCAGATCATCCTATTCTATGATTTAGGCATGATCTAAATAGCTAAGTTCATTCTCTTTGTAGTTAATAAGATAGTGGCAGCTTTCTCTGGTAAATTTGTTTGATAAAGATAAATACTAAGATAAAAATAGTATCTGGAAAAGCGCATCTTTTAAAATATAATATGCACTTTGGGACAAGATTTAAAGGGAAAAGCTGCACACAAACTTTGTTTCATCTGCAATTCTGAGTTTTCAGAAATCAAATTATTTTCTCTGTCAGAACACAGCTGTTCAGTTCTGTTTAAAACCTTTTTTAATAAGAAAGACATTCATATGAAGTCATGTCACCTTGTAAATGTATTAATTAATGAAGAAATGCAAGATATCTTAGCAGATTTATATAGATAAAGGGTAGTAAGCATATTGAGAAATAGTAAACTGCTGCTTAAAAAATACATTAAAACCACATTTTACATTTGGTGTGCCACCCACAACAGCAGTACCTAATAGGGGGCTTTATGTGCCATAAATAGTTAATAAATGCCTGTTAAAGGCATGCAGAATTTAAAAGGATCTATAAAAACTTTTAATATAAAGACACAGCCCAGCCAGTGTGGCTCAGTGGTTGAGCATCAACCCACACACTAAGAGGTTGCCAGTTTGATTCCAGGTCAGGGCACGTTCCCAGGCTGGGCCTGATACCCTGTGGCGAGCATGCAGGAGGCAGCCAGTCGATGTGTTCTGTCATCAATGTTTCTGTCTCTCTCCCTCTCTCTCTCTCTCTAAAATTAATAAAGAAAAAATATAGCTGGGTTCCAAAATGGCAATGGAATGAATGGAAGCTACATAGACCATCTGCCAGGACCAAGCTGAAATTACAACTAAAAGACAAATCATCAAGAAAAAGCAACAGAAAAGCAGCTTGCGTGGACCATATAACCAGGGACACTGACTCAATCCTGGTAGTGTTGTAGACCAACGAGACAGACCAGACTCAGACTCCAAACTGGGTTCAAATGAATAGAGCTTTATTAGCCACGTGGCGACTGTCCCATCCTACTCAGGGGAGAGAGCGGCCCCAAGCTCAGGGGGTGGGTTGATTATACAGTTGTCTTAGCCCCTGTTAAGGAATTTGGGTTAAGGGTATGCGAGCAAGCAAGCACCTACAGAAGCAGATATTTGCAGTTAGCTGTTATGCTTGAGGGAACAATCAGTTTCTGTGTACACAAAGCAATGGTTAACTATACAATGCAGTGATTATCTATTAGCAGCTAGTTCTTGCCATTCCCTTAAAATCCAGGGGGCCAGGTCATGTGTTGGTCCTTTACATTCCCCACTGGTCTTAGGGTTAAATGAAATCTTTGATTCTAAAGTGTCTTCAATTTCTTCCACTGTGGCTAGCCTCTGATAGGGAGTGCTAAGGACCATGAGCTCAACAGCCTGTACTTTTTCTCTAAAAAAATGCATTAGGCGATTAATCAGGATTGGGCCACAAGTTAATATTAATAGGAGGAGGATTTAGGGGCCTGCAAGGCCAGTGATAAGAGTAGTGAGCCATGGGGACCAATTAAAATGGTTCTCGCCCTGGCCGGTTTGGCTCAGCGGTTAAAGGGTTGATCTGCGGTCTGGAGAGACCCGGGTTCGGTTCCCGCTAAGGGCACGTACTTCGGTTGCAGTTTGTCCCCGGCCCTGGTTGGTCTTGCGGGTGGCAGCCACTCGATGTGTCCCTTCACGTTGATGTTTCTCCCTCTCTCCCTTCCTCTCTCTCCCTCCCACTCTATCTGTACAAAAAATGGAAAAAATATCCTCGGGTGAGGATTAAAAAAAAAAAAAATGGTTCTCATACCAATTCTTAGAGGTGGATAGAGCCTGTTCGCGTTCATCTAGTCACTGTCTAACTAATTTTATGCTTTCTCTAATAATACCAGAGTGGTTAGCATAAAAGCAACAGGTTTCTCCTAAAGATAAACAGAGAAGAAATAAACCTGTGGAGTAATGTTAGCAAGAATACATAAGTCTTCGGTTCCAACGGGAAAGATGCAAGGAGTCAGTCCTGAGGTGCAAGCAAACCAAGTCCAAGGGGGTGCAGTTAGGACCCAAGTCTCTTGTGATGAGGGGCTTAATGGGGTTAGGGTGGTAGCATCCCCTCATGAGTCCGCATAAGGGGAAGAGCTTAGGTCATAGTTGCCGATGATGAAGCGTGTCCCCTGTCCTTGTAGGTCTCCGAGGGTCAGGCGGGGACCCGTACCTTCATAGCAGTGGCCGCCCTTGAGTGCATCTAAATTGGGTAGGTGCTTTACTGGTGATCAGAGTCAGGAAAGAGACTAGGAGTAAATCCTGGAGAGATTTACCTTCAGGGGATCCTTGGTCCCCTGTAAGGCCCATTGTTCAGGTATTTGTTCAGGGTGTGCTTTCTTTACCTGATTGTGGTGAATTCAAAATTTCTGTCCTGCTACCTTAAGAGTGGTGTGTGTAGTCAGGATAACAGGAAAAGGGCCAGTCCAGTGAGGCTCCAGGGAAGCAGGCTGAGGTTTCTTGACCCAGACCCAGTCACCAGGGTTGAAGTCGTGTGGTGCTATCTGGGCTGTCCCTGGTTGGGGTCTGGTGTCCTTGATTGGCTGTCGGGTCTGTTCTCTAAGCCTCTGGATTGCCTGCAAAGAGCTGAGGAGGTTATGGTTACCCAGGTTGGCTAAGACCTCGTCCCCAATTTTGGGTAGAATAGGGGGAGGTCAGCCAAACATGATTTCAAATGGGATGAAACCCTTAAGATAAGGGGTACAATGCACACAGAGGAGGGCAAAAGAAAGGAGCCTTACCCAGTTATCACCCGTCTCAAGGTGGAGCTTAGTTAAAGTTTTCTTTAATGTCCTATTCATTCTTTCTACCTGTCCTGAACTCTGAGGCCTGTAGACACAATGCAAATTCCAGGTAATCCTTAAAGCTTTAGCTAACAATTTTGTGGTTTTAGCAATTAATGCCGGGCCATTGTCAGACCCCAGAGCTAGAGGAATGCCAAATCAGGGGACTATCTCAGAGAGCAGTAATGGGGCTACTGTGGTTTCAGTTTCAACCTTGGTAGGAAAAGCCTCAGTCCAGCCAGAGTAGGTATCTATGAAAACAAGCAGATATTTATAGCTATATTGGCCAGGGGTGAGCTCAGTAAAGTCAGTTTCCCAGTGGTCACCAGGAGCTGTGCCTCGTTCTCGGGTCCTGAGGTCTGTTGTTTCCCGAGGGTGAGAGTGGACTTGGGCACAGACAGGGCATCTCCTTATTTCAGATTCTATCCATCTGTTGAGATTTGGGACATAAAAGTCCTGGGCTATGAGACTGGAGAGTTTAGTCTTGCCAAGGTGGGAGCCCTGATAGAACTGAGAGATCAGCTCTCAGACTAGGGCCATAGGCAAGAAGATCCTCCCATCTAAGAGATGCCTCCAGCCTCGAGGCCCCTGGTTACAGTTGAGCCTCCATCTAAGTTTGTCCTCCTCTTGGGTATAGGAAGGCTCTTTGGGGAGGCTTTCCCCTGGAAGGACTGGAAGGATCTCTAGTAGCCCCACTCATCTAAGGGCTCCTTCCTTTGCTGTCTGATTGGCAAAGGCATTCCCCTTAGCTTCAGGGGTGTCGGAGTTCTGGTGGTTCTGGCAGTGGATAATGGTCACTTTTGTTGGTAGCCAAATGGCCTGTAGTAGGGCAAGAACTTCTTCTTTATTTTTTATCTGTTTCTCTCCTGAGGTTAGGAGTTCCCTTTTTTGGTAGAGGGCCCCATGGACATGGGCTGTGGCGAAGGCATACCGGCTGTCAGTGTAGATGTTTACTGACTTGCCTTTCACCCATCTTAAAGCCTGAGTGAGAGCAATTAGTTCATCCCTCCGAGCTGAAGTCCCATGCCCTAGTGCCTGGACCCAGATGACTTTATCTGGCCTGACTACCGCCGCTCCCGCATATTGGACTCCTACCTGGATGAAGCTGCTCCCATCTGTATAGAAAGTATGCTCTGGAGTTGGGAGAGGGTTGTCAGTTAGGTCAGACCTCAGGTTAGTTAGAGTCTCAAGAATGTCTGAGCAATCATGAAGGGGAGCATGAGGGTCATCATTAGGCAGCATGGTAGCTGGGTTGAGGGCAGAGGTCTTCAGAAACTGGATTCAGGAGAAGTCTAAGATGAGTACCTGGTATTGGGTGATCTGGGCGTTAAACATCCACCAGTCCGGAGGGCTACTGAGGAGAGTCTCAACAGAGTGTGCCCCAATAATCTCGAGGTCTTGCCCTAGGGTTAGCTTGGATGAGTCTTTAGCTAAAATAGCAGTAGCTGCTATGGCTCGCAGGCAGCTGGACCAGCCAGAGGCTTCAGAGTCTAATCTCTTAGATAAGTAGGCAACTGGTCTCTTCCAGGGCCCTAATGATTGGGTTAGGACCTCTTTGGCAATGAATCAAGTCTCAGAGACAAAGAGCTGAAAGGGCTTAGTGATATCAGGCAGAACTAGGGTAGGCACAGACATTAAGGCCATTTTTAGTTTCTCAAAGGCCTGTTGTTCTATTTCAGTCCAGATTAAGGCATTGTCTTTTCCCCCTGTGCTGGTATAGAGAGGCTTAGCGATTTTGGCAAAGATAGGGATCCAGAGGCGGCAGTATCCTACAGCCCCAAGAAATTCCCATATCTGTCTCTTGGTCCTGGGGGTAGGGATTTTCATGACCGCCTCTATCCTGCTATTGAAGAGCAACCATTTTCCATCTTTGAGTTCATAACCTAGGTAGGTCACGGTGGTGGTGCACAATTGATCTTTCTTGGATGAGACCCGATATCCTAAGTGTTCTAGCTCTAGTAGGAGTGCCTTCGAGGCCTTCTCACATCCAGGAAGAGAAGCAGCTGCTAGAAGCAAATCATCTACATACTGTAGCAGGGTGACATGTTGGTACCTATCCTGGAACAGTTGGAGGTCCTTGCTTAAGGCTTCATCGAAGATGGTGGGAGAGTTCTTGAATCCTTGAGGCAGTCGGGTCCAGGTCAGTTGTCCTGAGAATCCCACTTCCGGATCAACCCATTCAAAGGTGAAGATGGGTTGGCTGAGAAGCAATAAAGGAATTGAAAAGAAGGTGTCCTTGAGGTCCAAGACTATAGTAAACACGGTTAGGCAGGATCAGGTTCAGAAGCGTGTAAGGGTTCGGAACCATGGGGTGGATGGTTTCCACCCAAGTATTTACTTCTCTTAAGTCTTGGACCAGCCTAAAATCATTAGTCCCAGGCTTCTTAACTGGCAAGAGAGGAGTGTTCCAGGCCGATTGGCAAGGTTTTAAAATGCCAGCCTCTCTGAGTCTATTAACATGCATAGTTATTCCTAGTTTGGACTTTATGGAGATTGGGTATTGGTGGACCTTAATGGGGGAGGCATTGCTGCTTAGTTGTACTATAACAGGAGCCTGATGCTTAGTTAGGCCAGGAGGGTTAGTCTCTGCCCAAACCCCCGGTAATTCTTTTTTCTATTTTTCGAAGACAGCATTAGAGGTTTCTTTAAAAGGCTCTTCTAGTAGGAGGTATTCCTCGGATAGGGACACAGAGAGCAGGACAGAGACCGCTGGTTCCCCAAGGGTTAGTAGGGTGGAGCCCTCTTGTTTGAAGGAGATTGTGGCCTGCAATTTCTAGTGGAGATCTCGCCCAAGGAGGGGGTATGGACAGTCTGGCATGACTAGGAAGGAATGAGTGATAGTTTTTTGCCTAAGTCAGTTATTCTTGCTGTAGTTCAAGGGTAGGATTTGGACTTCCCTACAACTGGTATTTTCTCAGATGAGAGTGGCCCTGTGGTCTCCTTTAAAGCAGAAAAGTTAGCTCCAGTATCAACTAGAAATTCTACAGGATAGCCCTCAATTTGTAATGTTAATCTGGGCTCCGCGGGGCCTAATCTGTAGGAGCCCTGACCTCCTCATTCAGTGTCCTCCAAGAAAATGAGGTCCTTAGGTTTCCATTGGGCCCCCCTCTTAGGGCAGTCCTTTTTTCAATGACCATATTCTTTGCAGTAGGCACATTAGTTAGGGTCAAGAAGCGGCCAAGATCATTGCCTTCGTCTCCGTGGGGTTGGCCCTATGTTTTTAGGCCTATTTCCCCGTTGCCATTTTTGATTCTCTTGAAGAGCAGCTATGATTACTCTTGTGACTTTTTTAGTATTGGCCATTTTTGGGTTGTCCCGGTTGTTAAATAACTCTCTGAGCTATTTCAACTAACTAAGATTCTTTCCTTCAAAATCATCTAATTTCTGGAGTTTCATCCTAATGTCTGGGGCTGACTGGGTGACAAAAGCAATATGAATTGTCCGTCTATTCTCAGGGGCCTCCGGGTCTATGGGAGTAAAGAGCCGATAAGCCTCCATGAGATGTTCAAGAAAGGCCGCTGGGGATTCCCCTGAGGTTTGAACAGTCTCGCTTACCTTAGACAGATTTGTTGGCTTTTTGGAAACTCTGTGGAGGCCCTGGAGTAGAGATCGGTGATACTGGATTAAAGCCTCCTTACCTTGATTAGTGTTCGGGTCCCAATAGGGTTGGGTAGTTGGGAGGTAGGCTTCTATTTGGGCCAGATCTGTGAGGGGTTGGCCGTCTGGCCCAAGGACAGATTTTGCTGCCTCTCTGTGGATCCTGTCCCTCTCTTCGGAGGTAAACAGGACCTGCAACAATTGCTGACAGGCATCCCAAGTCGGCAAATGGGTGTGGACGACTGTCTTTAAAAAAGAGATTAAACCTGGGCATTTATCAGAGAAGGACGGGTTTTATTGTTTCCAATTATACAGGTCTCTAGTAGAGAAGGGGACGTATACCATGACGGGCTGATTCTGGTTTCCACCCAGTGGTGGAGCAACCTGACAGAGGAGCAGAATGGCAGTCGAGGAGTCTGGCACCTGTGGAAGGGGGTTATAAGGGTTACTGCCATGTGTATGGGGAAGACCGAGTGGCTGAAGGGCTTCAGCCTCTCCAGCCATGGCAGCGGCACGTGGCGAAGGCCAATAAGGGGGTGGCCACAATGGGTCAGTGAGGGGGCCTTCTGGGGGATCTGAAAGCCTTCAGGAGGGAGCAGGAGCCGAGGGCTTCTGAGGCTTTCATGGAGGCTGGGCAATTAAAATCTTCTTCTTATTAGGGCACGAACATTTCTTAATATAATTAGGCTTGTCAGTACCCATGTGAATCCAAACATCAATGTAAGAAGTTTGGTCTGGGTGTCCAGGAGTCCTATAGATAATGCCTCCAACTGCAAACAAAGAGCTTAAGTCAAAAGTGCTCTGGGAAGGCCAGTTGACCTGGAAAGAGGGCCACTCCAATTCACACAAAGTGCGCAAGAATCTAGGGTCTACTGAGATGCTGTAACCTGAGGTGCGCTTGGAGATATCTGACAAGTTATCAAGGAAACATTGAAGAGGGGTCCTAGGTCCCGAAGGTCCCTGACCCATTTTGAAGGACACAGGCCGGCACAGCACAGAAACACAAAACACAAAAGGACAAACAAATAAGACAGACAAAAAAAAAAAACAAAAAACCATAACCAGGGCAAAAGCGACATCTCACTATGACCCTGGAGCTAGATCTATGTGCTGCATTCAGCAGATCTATTTCTCCTTACTCTGCAGAGTTTTCAGAAACAGACTTACTGAGGGATGTGCCGTCTGCTGAATCGAACCTGGGCCCAGGTTTTCCAGATGCTCTCTAGATGGAATTTGGAAGTGGAGACAATTCCAGGGTAGAATGGCATCTGGGGCGGAGGAACGTCTCTCCAAGGCCTTCTTGTAGACCACCTGTCCGCTCCTGGAATGGACCTGTCTCCTGGAGACTGAGGAGGTCCACCCACCGATGTGGGGGACCTCATTTGTCTGTCTCGCTGGGGCCTCCAAATGTTGTAGACCTATGAGACAGACCAGACTCAGACTCCAAACTGGGTTCAAATGAAGAGAGCTTTATTAGCCGTGTGGCGACTGTTCCATCCTACTCAGAGGAGAGAGCGGCCCCAAGCTCAGGGGGTGGGTTGTTTATATAGTTGTCTTAGCCCCTGTTAAGAAATTTGGGTTAAGGGTATGCGAGCAAGCAAGCACCTACAGAAGCAGATATTTGCAGTTAGCTGTTATGCCTGAGGGAACAATCAGTTTGGTTGTACACAAAGCAATGGTTATCTATACAATGCAGTGATTATCTATTAGCAGCTAGTTCTGGCCATTCCTTTAAAACCCAGAGGGTAAGGTCATGTGTTTGTCCTTTACAGTAGGATTGCAGAGGTAAAAAATGGGGGCTGGGAGCCCACAGATAGCAGTGGTTTTAGCTGTGAGAAGTGCCCTCAAGGTTAAACTCTGAAGCAGCTCCACAGTGCAGAGTTCCAGGACAGAGGCTAAAATAGCCACAGCTACTCACATTGGGCTGCATCAGAGGGAGGGAAGACTGGACTGGAACTGTGTAGGGACACTCTGGATTTGGAGGGCGCTCAGAGCTTTTGCTGAATTGTGGCCACACAATTCATCTTACTCCTTCCCAGGGCACTGAGGAGAGGTGGTGGCCCCTCCCTTGGAGATTCAACCCCACCCACCCAGTGGCCATTGAAATGCAAACTGAAGCTCATTAACAACCAGCACCTGCCCCACCATCGGGAAATCCCCTTATGCTGAACACCTGAGGGAGTTCTACCAGGATTGAGTCAGTGTCCCTGGTTATATGGTCCTCTAAGCTGCTTTTCTGTTGCTTTTTCCGTATGATTTGTCTTTATTTTTGTTGTAATTCCAGTTTGGTCCTGGGAGATGGTCTCTGTAGCTTCCATTCACTCTGCTGCCATTTTGGAATTCTCTCACACCTTAACAAAATTTTAAAAAGTCATACACTCATAGAAATCATGTAATATGATTTCTCAGACCACAGTGGAATTAAACTAGAAATCAATAATACAGATAGTTGGAAAATCCCCAAATACTTGGAGATTAAACAACACAATTTAAATAACACATGGGTCAGAATAGAAATCTCAAGAGAAAAAATATTTTGAACAGAATAAAAATTAAAACACAACCCAGTGATCCCGCTTCTAGGAATATACCCTAAGAAGCCTGAAACACCAATCAGGAAGAATATATGTACCCCCATGTTCATAGCAGCACTATTTACAATAGCTAAGATCTGGAAACTGTCCAAGTGTCCATCAGTAGAGGAATGGATAAAAAAGCTGTTGTACATATACAAAATGGAGTGCTATGCAACTCTAAGAAAGAAAGATTTCTTATCATTTGAGACGACATGGAGGGACCTGGAAAGTATTATCCTAAGTGAAATAAGCCAAGCAGAAAAAGACAAATACCACATGGTCTCACTTATATACAAAATATAATGAACATAACAGTCTGAGGAATACGGTAGACCCAGAAACATGGAAGTAGGACACAGACTGACATCCCTCAGAAGAGGGTGTTGGGGGGTGGGAAGAGATAAACCACAGAACTTATATGCATGTATGCATGACCAATGGACATGGACAACAAAGCCAGGGATGGGGCGGGGTGGGATGTGGAGGAGAGTGTCAATGGGGTAAAAAAGGAGAAACATCTGTAACAAAAAAAAAATTAAAAATTAAAAACAAAAAACCAAAAAAAAAAAAAGAAAAAAAAATTTTTATTTTACCTTCAAAAAAAAAAATTTGGGGGGATGCAGTGGAAGTAGTGTTTATGAAGATTTTTTTTTAACATGGAATACATATATGAGAAAAAAACAAATATTTCAAATAAATAATCTAAGCTTTCATCTTAGGAAACTAAATAAGAGAAGAGCAAAATAAACCCATAGGAAGCAGAAGATAAAAAAATAAATAAAATAAAAATTAAAGTAAAAAATCAATGAGATTGAAAACATTAAATTATTAATAAAAAAAAATTAATGAAACTAAATATGGTCCTTAGGAAAAAATCAATAAAATTGATATGCCTCTAGCCAATATGAGCAAGAAAAGATACGAGAGAAAAAATATTTCTAAAACAGAAATGAAAGAGGTTATATCACTAGGGATCTCATGGGCATCAAAACGATAATCAAGGAGTACTATGAACAACTCTATTCCCAGAAATTTGATAACCTAGATGAAATGTACCCAATCCTTGAAAGACACTCAGCTAAAATACACACAAGAAGAAATAGACAATATGAATAGTCTGATAAATATTAAAGAAATTGAATCAATACTCAATAATCTTCTTTAATAAGAAAGTACCAGGCCCAGATGGTACACTGCTGAATTCAACCAAACATTTAAAAAAAATTATTTGTCAAATCTCTACAATCTTTTTTAGAAGATAGAGGTAAAAGGAATAGTTCCTAACTCATTCTAAGATAATAGCATTACCCTGATAACCAAAACCAGACAAAACCAGTATAAGGAAAAATAAATACAGACCAATACCTCTCATGAACATAAATGTAAAAATATCCATCAAAATAATACCAAATCAAACGCAGAAATATATAAAAGTTATGATATAATACAACCAAATGTGGTTCATCCCAGTAATGCATGTCTGGTTTAATATTTGAAAAATAATCAGGGTTTTCAAGATGGCAGTAGAGTAGGTAGATCCTTCTCACACTTCCTCCCAAGAACCAAACTGGAAAAAAAAATTTAATTGGAGAACATTCACCATGAATTACCAACTAAAGAGTAGCTAAAGAGATGTTTCAACACAGGACAGAAACCAACTTGAGACTCTTAGGAAGGTCAGGGTCACAAGATGGTCTGGCCCTGCTCCCATGAGTGGCAGGTTGAGGTTGCAGAGGGATATGTTACCTACAGGGGAATTCCCCCTGAGAGAAGTGAGGCTTTAACCGCATGTTGGGCTCTGAAGTCCAGAGCACCAGAGCCAGGAACAGCTGCCTATTCAGCAGGGCTTCTATCCTCCAGGGAGAGATAAAACCTGCTGGAGACAGAGCTACTTTTTTTTTTAAGGGCCAGAGCACAGGATTTTCATTCATAGCCACTCACCCTGGGGTTTGGCATAGGGAGGGCAGTGTAAACTGGAGTTGCCTAAGAGAGTTTGGGATTGGAGGCATTGGGAAAAGACATGGGAAAGTGGCCGCTTGGATCCCTGAGCTCAGTCATCAACCTTGATACCACAGCAGCCATTTTTCCCCTGAGACACAAGCCCCTACTAGCAGCAGCACCTTTTTGATATAGCTTGCCTTACCCTCTGGAATACCACTCGCCCCATACTCTGGAATCCAGCTTGCCCCACCCTTCATCTTGACCTCTGCTGAAGAGGCAGCAGGAGAGGTTGGTGGACACAGCCTCAGGAAGAGTCAGTGACTGACTTTGGGGTGGGGCTCTTCCCCCATATTCCCAGGAACCTGTCTGGTGTTCCCCCCTCACCGGAGAGCTGATGGAAACTCATTGTTTCCAGCAGACCCCACTGGCCTGCCTACAAGGAAATATTCTGGGACAGACTCAGATGTGTGGTTCTGAGATGGGGGAACACCCATTATCTGCCCTGAAATCTGAATGGCATTGCCCCCTCACAGAAGATCCAGAGGTCCCATCCTCCCAATTTGCCAAAGTCACATTCAGAAACAGCCTTTTCAGTAACTAAGTCTAACAGGCAGCTGGCAGGTGGAGATGAGCAGAGGTGGATCCCATATTGCCGTGGGATGTTTGCTTACCTGCCCCTGGGCCCTGTGTTGCTATGAAGGCAAACTTGTGCACAGCTTGGTCCCTATTGTGCACAGCCAAGCCCAGCAGAGCCAGCCAAAAACTGTGTATTGCTTGAATCTTCTAACAGGCTGCAGAGAGCCAAATGAGGACAGCTTTTGATATTGGCTAGAATTAAAGTACCTCCTGGGAAGCACAGAACCAGCAAACAAAACAGTCAGCCTCAGGCAACATAAGAATACGATCCAAAAAGATCTCAGCAGGCACTAACACTGTCAAGATAAAATCAACTTTGTTCTTTTTCATCTTTTTCTCTTTTTAGTGCTTTTTCTTACTATTTTTTTAAAAAATTGTTTTTATTTATTTTGTATTAATATATTTTGTAATAGATGTTTCTCCTTTTTTTCCCCATTGACACCCTCGTCCCAATCCCCCACACCTCGAACTGGGCTTTGTTGTCCATGTCCATCGGCTATATGTACATGCATATGAGTTCCATGGTTTATCTATTCTTCCCCCCCTACCCAATTTTCTGAAAGTTGTCAGTCTATACCCTAATGCCACGTCCCTGGATCTACTCTATTCCTCAGACTGTTATGTTCATTATATTCCACAAATGAGTAAGATCATGTGGTATTTGTCTTTTTCTGCTTGGCTTGTTTCACTTAGGATAATACTTTCCAGGTACCTCCATGTTATCTCAAAGGATAAGAGATCTTTCTTTCTTTTTTTTTTAAATTTATTTTTTTATTAATTTATTTTTGTTACTCATCTAAAAGGATAAGAGATCTTTCTTTATTTCTTTTTTTAATTATTTTTTTACAAATTTATTTTTGTTACAGATGTTTCTACTTCTCCCCCTCAATTCCCCCCTCCCCAGCCCTTACTGCCTTGTCCCCAGCTTTGTTGTCCATGTCAATTGTTCATGCATACATGCATATATGTCCTGTGGTTTATCTCTCTCCCAACACCCCCTCTACTGGGTACTGTCAGTCTGCACCCCACTTCCATGTCTCTGGGACTACCCTACTCCTCAGACTGTTATGTTCAATATATGCCACAAATAAGTGAGATCATATGATACTTGTCATTCTCTGTTTGGCTTGTTTTGCTTAGGATAATCCTTTACAGGTCCCTCCACGTAGTCTCAAAGAATAAGATAACTTTCTTTCTTACAGCTGCATAGTACTCCAATGTGTATATGTACCACTGCCTTTTTATCCATTCTTCTACTGATGGACACTTGGGCTGTTTCAAGATCTTAGCTATTGTAAACACTGCTGCTATAACATGGGGGTACATACATTCTTTCTGATTGGAGTTTCAGGCTTTTTAGGGTACATTCCTGGAAGTGGGACAACTGGGTCAAATGGAAGTTCAATTTTTAATTTTTTGAGGTAACACCATATTGTTTTCCATAGTGGCTGCACCAGTCTGCATTCCCACCAGCAGAGTACTAGAGTCCCCTTTTCTCCACACCCTCGCCAACAATTGTTGTTTGATGATTTGTTGATGGCGACCATTCTGACAGGTGTGAGGTGATACCTCATTGTTGTTTTAATTTGCATCTCTCTGATGATTAGTGATCTTGAGCATTTCTTCATATGTCTCTTAGTCATTTGTATATCCTGTTTGGAGAGGTGTCTATTTAGTTCCTCTGCCCATTTTTTAATTGGGTTCTTTGTCTTCATTTTGTTGAGTTGTAAGAGCACTCTCTATATATTGGAAATTAACCCCTTATCTGATATATCATTGGCAATTATGCTCTTCCATACAGTGGGTAGTCTTTCCGTATTGATGATTGTATCTTTCACTGTGCAGAAGCATTTGAGTTTGATGTAGTCCCATGTGTTCATTTTCTCCTTTGTTTCTATTGCCTTAGGAGATGTATCAGTGAAAATTCTGCTGCGTATGACAACTGAAATTTGTTGCCTACAGTTTCTTCTAGAATTTTTATGGATTCATGAGTCATATTTAAGTCTTTTATCCATTTTGAGTTTATGCTTGTGTAGGGTGTAAGTTTATGGTCTAGTCTCATTTTTCTGCATGTAGATGTCCAATTTTCCCAACACCATTTTTTAAAGAGGCTGTCTGTATTCCACTGTATGTTCTTGCCACCTTTGTCAAATATTAATTGAGCATATTGCCTTGGATCCATTTCTGGGTTCTCAGTTCTGTTCCACTGGTCTATATGCCTGTTCTTGTGCCAGTACCAGGTGGTTTTGATTACAGTGGCTTTGTAGTATAACCTGATTTCTGGTAATGTGATCCCTCCAATTTTGTTCTTCTCTTTCAAGATTGCTGTGGCTATTTGAGGTCTTTTTGATTCCATAGGAGCTTTTGAAATACTTGTTTTAATTCTGTGAAGTATGTCGTTAGTATTTTGATGGGGATTGCATTGAATCCACAGATTGCTTTGAGTAGTATGGACATTTTAAAGATGTTAATTCTTCCAATCCATGTTTAGGGTATGTCCTTCCACTTTTTATATCTTCCTCTATTTCTTTTTTCAATGGCCTGTAGTTTTCTGTGAATAGTTCCTTTATTTCTTTGGTTAAATTTATTCCTAGGTATCTTAATTTTTTTTGCCACAATGGTAAAAGGGATTGTTTTCTTAGTTTCTCCTTCTATGAGTTCATCCTTGGTGTATAGGAATGCCATCAATTTCTTGACGTTAATTTTGTATTCTGCTACTTTTCCAAATTCATTTATTAAGTCTAGTAAATTTTTGATGGAATCTTTGGGGTTTTCTACACATAGTATCATGTCATCTACGAATAATGAAAGTTTCACTTCCTCCTTTCCAATTTGGATCCCTTTTATTTTTTCTTCCTGTCTGATTGCTGTGGCTAAGACTTCCAGTACTATGTTAAATGTGAGTGGCAAAAGTGGGCATCCTTGCCTTGTTTCTGTTCTTAAGGAAAATGCTTTTAGTTTTTGCCAATTGAGTATGATGTTGGCTGTAGGTCTTTCATATATGGCCTTTATTATGTGTAGATATGATCCCTCTATTCCCACACTGCTGAGCGTTTTTATCAGAAATGGATGCTGGATTTTGTCAAAGGCCTTTTTAGTATCTATTGATATGATCATGTGGTTTTTATTCTTCACTTTATTTATGTGGTGTATCACTTTTATTGATTTGCAAATATTGTAGCAGCCTTGCATCCCTGGGATGAATCCCACTTGGTCATGGTGGATAATTTTCTTGGTGTATAGCTGAATCCGATTTGCTAGTATTTTGTTCAGGATTTTGGCATCAATGTTCATCAGGGATATTGGCCTGTAGTTTTCTTTCTTTGTAGTATATTTTCTGGTTTTGGAATTAGAATTATGCTGGCTTCATAAAACGAATTCGAAGTCTTCCCTTTTTTTTTTTTTTGAATTTTTTGAAATAGTTTGAGGAGAATGGGTATTAGTTCTTCTTAGAATGTTCAGTAAAACTCCCCTGTGAAGTCATCCATGAATGGGCTTTTGTTTGCTGGCAGAGTCTTGATTACGTCTTCAATTTCTTCTGTAGTTATTGGTCTATTCAAGTTTTCAATTTATTCCTGGTTCAGTTTTGGGAAACTTTGTGTTTCTAGAAATTTGTCCATTTTGCTTAGATTGTTGAATTTGTTGCCATATAATTGTTCATAATAGTTGTTAACAATCTTTTGAATTTCTGTGGTGTCAGTTGTTACTTCTCCTCTTTCATTTCTGATTTTCTGTATTTGGATTCAATCTCTTTGTTTCTTGGTGAGTCTAGCTAAGGGTTCTTCAATTTTGCTTATCTTTTCCAAAAACCAGTTCTTTGCTTCATTGATCCTTTGAATTTTTTTTTTTTTGACTCTATGTTGTTTATTTCTACTCTGATCTTTACTATTTCCTTCCTTCTACTTGCTCTGGGGTTTTCTTTTTGTTTGCTCTCTAGTTCTTTAAGTTGTGAGGTTAGATGTCTATTAGAGACTTTTCTTGTTTTTTGAGGTAGGCCTGTAATGCTACGAACTTTTCTCTTAGAACTGCTTTCGCTGCATCCCATAGATTTTGTGTTGTTGTGTCTTCATTTTTATCGGTTTCTAGGAAGTTTTTAATTTCTTCCTTGATCTCCTCAGTAACCCATTCATTGTTTAATAACATGCTTTTTAGCTGACGTGTGTTCAAATGTCTTTGCATGTTCTCATTGCAATTGATTTCTAGTTTCATGCCATTGTGATCTGAGAAGATGCTTGATATGACTTCAATCTTCTTGAACTTGTAGAGACTTAGTTTGTGTCCTACCATGTGGTCTATCTTTGAGAACACCCCAAGTACGCTTGAGAAGAATGTGAATTCTATAGTTTTGGCGTGTATTCTCTGTAGATATCTATTAAATCCATTTAGTCTAGTGCTTCATTTAGAGTCTCTGTTTCCTTGCTTATTTTTTGTCTAGAGGATCAATCCAGTGATGTTAGAGGGGTGTTGAAATCCCCTGCTATGATTGTATTGCTATTAATTTCTCCTTTGAAGTCCTCCAAAGATTTTTAATATATTTTTGTGCTCCTTTATTGGGTGCATATATGTTTATCAAGGTTATATATTCCTGTTGCTATATCCTTTCAATATTATGGAGTGGCCTTCTTTGTCTCTAGTTATGGCCTTCATTTTGAAATGTATTTTATCAGATATGAGTATTGCTACCCCAGCTTTTTTTTTTTTTCCTTTCCGTTCGCTTGAAAGATTTTTTTCCATCCCTTCACTTTCAACCTATGTGAGTCTTTTGTTGTGAGGTGGGTCTCTTGTTACCAACGTATAAATGAGTCATGCATTTTTTTTCCCATCAGCTACTCTGTGTCTTTTTATGGGAGCATTCAATCCATTTACATTTAAGGTGATTATTGATATGTACTTATTTATTTCCATTTTTTGTTTAGTGTGGTTCTATTTTTCTTCCTATTTCTCCTGCTAATTACAGCAGTCCTTTTAACATTTCTTGCAGTGCTGGTTTGGTGCTAATGTATTCCCTTAGCCTTTTTCTGTCTGAGAAGCTCTTTATTTGAACTTCTATTTTGAATGATAGCCTTGCTTGGTAGAGTAGTTTGGATTCAGATTCTTGTTTTTCATGACCTTGATTACCTAATGTCATTCCCTTCTGGCCTGTAGTGTTTCTGTTGAGAAGTCAGCTGGGAGCCTTATGGGGTTTCCTTTGTAGGTAACCTGTTGCTTCTCCCTTGCTTCTTTTAGGATTCTCCCTTTGCCTTGAATTTTTGGCACTTTGATTACTATGTGTCTTGGTGTGGGCCTGTTTGGGTTCTCTTTACTTGTGGCTTTCTGTGTTTCTTGAACTTAAATGCTTTCTTCCTTCACCAAATTAGAGTAGTTTACTGTTACTATTTCTTCAAATATATTCCTAACCCTTGCTCATTCTCTTCTTCTTCGGGGACTCCTATAATGTGAATGTTATTATGTTTCCAGTTGTCCCACAGTTCTCTTAAGCGGTTTTCCTGTTTTTTAATTATTTTTTTCCTTTTGGTTTTCTGATTGGTTGATTTTTTCTACCCTATCTTTTAATTCACTGATCCAGTTCTTATCTTCCTCTACTCTGCTATTTAGACTTTCCAATGTGTTTTTTATTTCTAATATGTTATTCTTCATTTCTTCTTGGTGTTTTTAAATTTCCAATTGGTTGATTTTCAACCTTTCAATGTCTTTACTCATGGTGCTCATGTCCTTACACATGCTGTTGAGCTTCCTCAAGATCATGGCTCTGAATTCTAGTTCTGTTAATTTGCTTAACTCCACCTCATTTATCTCATCTTTGGTAGAGGTCTCTTGTTCTTTCATTTGGCTTTTATTTCTGTTTTTCACCATTTTGGCTATCACAGTGGGTTTTGGAGCATGCCAAATTTTCCCTGTGGGTGTTGTTGTTCTGCTGTTTGTGTCTCCCTCTCCTGGGTTTGGATGAGGCAGGGAGGACCCATTTTAAACACCACTGTCAAGTCTTAACTTTTCTGGTTAGAGTTGCTAGCCCAGAGAATGATAATTATCCTCTAGCTTTTTTGCCTGGAGGCTATTAGTAGTGGTCACCTGAAGAACCTTGGTTTCTGAGTTTAATGAAAAACTCCCTCAGGTGCTCAACAACGTAAGAGGATTTCCCAAGGGTGGGGCAGATGCTGGTTGTTAATAGGCCTCAATTAGCATTTCAATGGCCACAGATGGGGTTGATTCTTGGAGGAGGGGCTGCAACCTCTCCCCAGGGACCTGGGAAGGCATAAGATGACCACAGCAAAAGCTCCGAGCACCCTCCAAGTCCCGAGTGTCCCCACACAGTTCCAGTCCAGTCAGACCTCCCTGTGTCAGAGCCCAAGTTGAGTGGCTGCTGCCAATTTAGCCTCTGTCCAGGCTCTGCACTGTGGAGTTGCCTGGGACTTTAACCCGAGGGCACCACTCCCAGCTAAGTGTGGCCGAGGCTGCAGCAGCTCCCAACCGAGGACGTAGCACCCAGCCGAGGTCACAGTACCAAGCTGAGGCAGCAGCTGGTCCCAGCTGAGGCCACAGGTCTCAGCTGAAGGCGCAGGACCCAGCCGAGGCTGCCGCTGGTCCCAGCCGAGGCCTCAGGTCCCAGCCTAGGGCGCAGATTCCAGCCGAGGCTGCTGGTCCCGGTCGAGGCCGCAGCAGGTCCCAGCGAGGGCCGCAGGAGTCCCAGCCAAGGCTGCAACAGTTCCCAGCCCAGGCCACTGCGGACCCCCGGCTCCTGGGCCCTCTCGCACCCTGGTAAGCCTACCAGGATTGAGTCAGTGTCCCTGGTTATGTCATCCTCCAAACTGCCTTTCAGTTGCCCTTTCCTGACAATTTGTCTTTATTTTCATTGTAATTCCAGTATGGTCCTGGGAGATGGACTGTGTAGCTTCTATTCACTCTGCCGCCATTTTTTTCCCTCGAGATCTTTCTTTCTTAAGCTGCATAGTACTCCATTGTGCATATGTACCACAGCATTTTTGTCCATTTCTCTACTGATGGACACTTGGGCTTTTTCCAGATCTTAACTATTGTAAATAGTGCTGCTATGAACATGGGAGTACATACATTATTTCTGATTGGTGTTTCAGGCTTCTTAGGGTGTATTCCTAGAAGTGGGATCACTGGATCAAATGGCAATTTAATTTTTAATTTTTTGAGGTAACACCATTGTGTTTTCTACTGTTTCTGCACCAGTCTGCATTCCCACCAGCAGTGTACAAGGGTTCCCTTTTGTCCACAACCTTACAAACATTTGTTGTTTGATGATTTGTTGATGGCAGCCATTCTGGCAGGTGTGAGGTGCTACCTTATTGTTGTTTTAATTTGCATCTCTCTGATTATTAGTGATGATGAGCATTTCTTCATATGCCTCTTGGCCAGTTAGTATGTCCTATTTTGCCAGGTGTCTCTTTAGGTCCTCTGCCGATTTTTTAATTGGGTTCTTTGTCTCCTTTTGTTGAGTTGTGTGAGTAGTCTATACATTTTGGAAATTAACCCCTTATCTGATGTATCATTGGCAATTATATTCTCCCATACAGTGGGTTGCCTTTCCATGTTGATGATGTATCTTTTGCTGTGCAGAAGCTTTTGAGTTTGATGTAGTCCCATGTGTTCATTTTCTCCTTTGTTTCTGTTGCCTTAGGTGATGTCTCAGTGAAAATTGTCCTGTGTACGATGTCTGAAATTTTGTTGCCTACATTTTCTTCAAGGATTTTTATGGATTCATGGGTCACATTTTAGGCTTTTATCCATTGTGAGTTTATTTTTGTGTATGGTGTAAGTTGGTGGTCTACTTTCATTTTTTTGCATGTAGCTGTCCAATTTTCCCCACACCATTTACTAAAGAAGCTGTCTTTACTTAATTGTATGCTCTTGCCTCCTTTGTCAAATATTAATTGAGCATAATGTCTTGAGTCCACTTCTGGGTTTTCTGTTCTGTTCCACTGATCTATATGCTGATTCTTGTGCCAGTACCAGGCTGTTTTGATTACGGTAGCATTTTAGTATAACCTAATGTCCGGTATTGTGATCCCAACTATTTTGTTCTTTTTGAAGATTGCTGTGGCTATTCACTGTGTCCTTTGGTTCCATTTGAACTTTTGAAGTATTTGTTCTAGTTCTGTGAAGTATATCATTGGTATTTTGATGGGGATTGCATTGAATCTACAGATTGCTTTGGGTAATATGGACACTTTAATGATGTTAATTCTTCCAATACATGAACAAGGTATGTGCTTCCACTATTATATATCTTCCTTTATTTCTTTTTTCAATGTCCTGTAGTTTTCGACAAATAGGTCCTTTACTTCTTTGGTTAAGTTTATTCCTAGGTATCTTAATTTTTTTTTTCCACGATAGTAAATGGAATTGCTTTTTTAGTTTCTCTTTCTGTGTCATCATCATTGGCAAGAATACAGTCGATTTTTTGAAATTAATTTTGTATCCTGCTAATTTGCCATATTTATTTATTAAGTCTAGTAGATTTTTTATGGAGTCTTTTGGATTTTGTATGTATAATATCATGCCATCTGCAAATAATGACAGTTTCACTTCCTCCTTTCCAATTTAAATCCCTTTTATTTTTTCTTTCTGTCTGATTTCAGTGGCTAAGACTTCCAGTACTATGTTAAATAAGAGTGGTGATAGTGGGCATCCCTGTACTGCTCTTATTTTTAAGGGAAATGTTTTCCATTATTACCCTTTGAGTATTATGTTGGCTGTAGGTCTTTCATATATGACCTTTTTATACTGAGATATGGTTCCCTTATACCCACATTGCTGAGTGTTTTTATCAGAAATGGGTGCTGGATTTTGTCGAATGCATTTTCAGCATCTATTGATATGACCATGTGGTTTTTATTCTTCATTTTGTTTATGTGGGGTATCACATTTATTGATTTGTGAATATTGTACCAGCCTTGCATCCCTGGGATGAATCCCACATGGTCATGGTAAATATATTTTTTTTTTTTGATGTATTACTGGATTTGATTTGCTAGTATTTTGTTCAAGATTTTGGCATCTATGTTAATCAGGGATATTGGCCTGTAGTTTTCTTTCTGTGAAGTGTCTTTTTCTGTTTTTGGACTTAGAATAATGCTGGCCTCATAAAACAAGTTTGGAAGTATTCCTTCTTCTTGAATTTTTGAAAACAGTTTGAGGAGAATGGGTATTAGTTCTTTGAATGTTCGGTAAAACTCCCCCATGAAGCCATCCAGGCCTGGGCTTTTGTTTGCTGGGAGAGTCTTGACTACATCTTCAATTTCTTCTGTTGTTATTGGTCTGTTCAAGATTTCTATCTCTTTCTGATCCAGTTTTGGGAGACTATGTGTTTCTAAAAATTTGTCCATTTCACATAGATTGTCGAATTTGTTGCCATATAATTGTTCATAGTAGTTGTTAATGATCTTTTGTATTTCTGTGGTGTCAGTTGTTACCTCTCCTCTTTCATTTCTGATTTTGTGTATTTGGGTTCTCTCCCTTTGATTCTTGGTGAGTCTAGCTAAGGGTCCATCAATCTTGTTTATCTTTTCAAAAAACCAGCTCTTTGTTTTATTGATCCTTTGAACTGTTTTTTTGGTCTCTGTCATTTATATCTGCTCTGATATTTACTATTTCTTTCCTTCTACATGCTCTGGGGTTTTCTTTTTGTTTGCTTTCTAGTTCTTTAAGTTATGAGGTTAGATAGTCTATTAGAGAATTTTCTTGTTTTTTGAGGTAGGCCTGTATTGCTATGAACTTCCCTCTCAGAACTGCTTTCGCTGCATCCCATAAATTTTGTGTTGTTGTGTCTTCATTTTCATTGGTTTCCAGGAAGTTTTTGATTTCTTCCTTGATCTCCTTGGTGACTCATTCATTGTTTAATAACATGCTATTTAGCTTCCATGTGTTCAAATGTCTTTGTATGTTCTTCTTGCAATTGATTTCTAGTTGCATGCCATTGTGATCTGAGAAGATGCTGGATATGATTTCAATCTTCTTGAACTTGTAGAGACTTAGTTTGTGCCCTAATGTGTGTTCTATCTTTGAGAATGTCCCATGTGCACTTGAGAGGAATGTGAATTCTGTAGTTTTGGGGTGTAATTCTCTGTAGATATCTATTAAATCCATTTGGTCTAGTGCTTCATTTAGAGTCTCTGTTTCCTTGCTAATTTTTTGTCTAGAGGATCTATCCAGTGATGTCAGTGGGGTGTTGCAGTCCCCTGCTATGATTGTATTGCTATCGATTTCTCCTTTGAAGTCCTCCAGAACATTTTTAATATATTTTCGTGCACCTACATTGGGTGCATATATGTTTACCAAGGTTACATCTTCCTGTTGGTTAGGTCCTTTCAATATTATGTAGTGGGCTTCTTTTTCTCTAGTTATGGCCTTCCTTTTAAAATCTCTTGCATCAGATATTAGTATTGCTACCCCAGCTTTTTCTTCTTTTCTATTTGCTTGGAAGCTTTTTTTTTCATTCCTTCACTTTCAACCTATGTGAGTCTTTTTTTGTGAGGTGGGTATTTTGTAAACATCATATATATGAGTCATGCTTTCTTATCTAATCAGCTAGTATGTGTCTTTTTATCGGAGCATTCAATCCATTTACATTTAAGATGATTATTGATATGTACTTATTTATTTCCATTTTTTGTTTAGTGTGGTTATATTTTTCTTCCTATTTCTCCTGCTAATTATAGCAGTTCATTTAACAATTCCTGCAGTGCTTGATTGGTGCTAATGTATTCCCTTATTCTCTTTTTATCTTGGAAGGTTTTTATTTTACATATTTTGAATGATAGCCTTGCTTGGTAGAGTAGTCTTGGATTCAGATTCTTGTTTTTCATGACCTTGACTACCTTATGCCACTCCCTTCTGGCCCGTAGTGTTCTTGTTGAGAAGTCAGCTGAGAGCCTTATGGGGGCTCCTTTGTAGGTAAACTGTTGCTTCTCTCTTGCTGCCTTTAGGATTCTCTCTTTGTCTTTAATTATTGGAATTTTAATTACTATGTGTCTTGATGTGGGCTTGTTTTGGTTCTTTTTACTTGGGGCTCTCTGTGCTTCTTGAACTTGAATGCCTTCTTCCTTCACCAAACTAGGAAACATTTCTGTCACTATTTCTTCAAATATATTTTCTAACCCTTGCTCATTTTTTTTTTCTTTGTGGACTCCTATGATCCAAATATTATTATTTTATTAATATTTTAGTTGTCCCACTGTTCTGTTATGCTCTCTTTCTCTTTTTAATTTTTTTCCATTTGGTTTTTGATTGGTTGATTTTTTTTACCATCTTCTAATTTACTGATCCAGTCCTCAGTTTCATCTACTCTGCTGTTTAGTCCTTCCAATGTGTTCTTTATTTCTGCTGTCATTCTTCTTTGCTTCTTGGTGGCTCTTAGTTTGCAATTAGTTGATTTTCAATGTTTCTTTGTCTTTATTCATGATGTTGATGTCCTTACTGATACTGTTGATCTTCATCAAGATCACAGCTCTGAATTCTAGCACTGTTAACTTGCGTAACTTGGTTTCATTTATCTCATTTTTTTAGAGGTCTCTTATTCTTTCATTTGGCATTTGTTTCTTTGTTTCACCTCTTTGACTATCTCAGTGAGTTTTGGAGACTGCCAAATATTCCCTGTGGGTGTTCGTGTTCTGCTATTTGTGTCTCCCTCTCCTGGGTTTGTATCAGGCAGGGAGGACCCATGTTAAACACCTCTGTCAAGTCTTACTTTCCTGGGTAGAGTTGCAAACCCAGGAAAGATTCAGTTATCCTCTAGCTTTGTGCCTGGAGGCTATTAATCGTGGTTACTGGCACAGCTTTGGGTTCTCAGTTGACTGAAAAACTCCCTCAGGTGTTCAGGGTAAGAGCATTTTCTGATGGTGGGGCAGATGCTGGTTGTTAATGAGCCTTAGTTTGCATTTCAGTGGCCCAAGGGTAGGGTTGAATCTCTGAGGGAGGATCCGCCACCTCTCCCATGAGCCCTGGGATGGAGAAATTTGACCACTGTCCTGCGTGGCCACAACTCAGCCAAAGCTCTGAGCACCCTTTAAATCTTGAGTGTCTCCACACAGTTCCAGTCCATTTTGCCCTCCCTCTGCCGAAGCCCAAGGTGAGTGGTTGTGGCTGTTTTAGCATTCTGTCCTGGCTCTGCACTGTTGAGCCACTTTGGAATTTAACCCTGCGGCACTTCTCACAGCTAAGACCACTGCTGTTCGTGGGCTTGCAGCCCCCCTCTCATGCCTCAGCACTGCTACCAGGATCAATTGGTGTACCTGGTTATATGGTCCTCACAAGCTGCTTTTCTGTTGCTTTTTCTCAATGATTTGTCTTTATTTTTATTGCAATTCCAAGTTGGTCCTGGGATATGGTCTGTGTAGCTTACATTTACTCCACCACCATTTTGCAATCACCTCTGTCTTCATTTTTTATCTTATTTTTCTCTTTCTTTTTCTTACTTTACTTTTACTTTCCTTTACCCTTTTTCTGAATTTTTCTTTATCTTTTTCATTTCCTATTCTTATTTCTTTCTCCATTTTTTTCCTTTCTTAGTTTTTCTTTTTTTTATTTCCTTCTCATTTATTTATTTTTTATTATTCTTATTCTTTTTTCTTTCTTAATTCTTTTTTCTTTGATGGTAGCTTTAATTGTTGTTGTTGGGTTACTTTGTATGTTTTTGTTGTTGTTGTTGTTTCTTGTCTAGTTTGCTTTCTTTTGATATGCGAGCACCGGTACAAAAGCTCACATGTCATGATCTGGATAGAGCCTTATGGTCAGCCAATCCCTGATGGGATATCCTACCCACAAACAGGACAACAACAATCAAGACCAAATTACTACAGAATAGGCCAAATAACCCATACAAAGAATAGTTCTAGAACATCCAGCTCAGGAGATCAAAGAGACTACAATGCCGCATTCCACAGGACACCTACTGCATAAGGCCAGCCCATGAAGAATGGAAGTCATGGCAATTCTACCTAATACATATAAACAAACACAAAGAAAAGCTAAAATGGGGATACAAAGAAACAACCTCAAGATAAAAAAGAAGGAGGAATTTCAAGAAAAATAACGAAGTGAAATGGAGGCAAACAATTTATCAGACATAGAATTCAAAGTAATGGTTAAAAGGATAGTCAAGAAACTTAGTGAGGACTATAAAGGACTTAATGGGAACTATAAGGACTTAGTGGGAACCACATAAGCATGAAAAAGGACATGAAAACCATAAGTAAGAACCAGTCAGAAATAAAGAGTGGCATGTCTGACCTACTCAGTGTGGCTCAGTTCATTGAACATCATCCTGTACTCCAAAATGTTGCCAGTTCAACTTCTAGTCAGGGCATATGCTCCAGTTGTGGATTCAGTTTCCAACTGGATTGTGTATAGAAGGCAAATGATCAGTGTTTCTCTCACACATTGCTGTTTCTCTCTAACTCCCTCTCCATTTTTCTTACACTAAAATATTAGTAAAAAAATATATATTTAAAGAATATCATATCTGACATCAAGAACACACTGGAAGGAATTAAAAGTAGGCTGGATGAAGCAGAGGATCAAATCAGTAATCTGAAAGAAAAGATAGAAATAAAACACCCGATCAAAACAACAACAACAACAAGAAAAATAAATTAAAAACAGTATAAGAAAACTCTAGGACAGTATTAAACCTAACAGTATCTGCATCATATAGGTACCAAAAGGAGAGAAATGTGAACGAGGAATAGAAAAACTAATAACAGAAAATGTCTATAATCTGGTGAAGGGAAGTCACATAAGTCCAGGAAGCATAGAGAGTCCCAATCAAGATGAATTTAAAGAGCCCCACATGAAGATACATCATAATAATGGCAAAAGTTAACGACAAATAAAGAATCTTAAAGGCACCAAAAGAGAAACAGTTTGTTAACTAAGAGGGAATTCCAATAGGGCTATTACCTGATTTTTCAACAGAAACACTTCAGGACAGATGGGATTGGCATGAAATATTCAAAACAATGAAAAGCAAAGACCTGACACCAAGACTACTCTATCCAGCAAGGCTATCATTTAAAAATGAAAGCCATACAAAGAGCTTCCTAGAATAAAAGGTTAAAGGAATTCATTACCACCAAAACAGCATTGCAACAAATGTTAAAGGAGGTGCTTTAAGAAAAAGAAATTATATATATATATATATATATATATATATATATATATGATATATATATACACACACATATATAATATATATAATATATATACATATATGTATATATGTATATACATATATATGTATACATATATATGTATATACATATATATAGAGAGAGAGAGAGTGAGAGAATGAGAGAGAGAGAGAGGAATATAGGTATAAAGAAAAAGTGGGAATGTAAGTACCTATCGATAATACCCTTAAATGTAAATAAATTAAATGTTCTGATCAAAACACATAGTGTAGTTGAATGGATAAGAAAACAAGACCCATATATATACTTTCTACAAGAGATTCGCCTCACGACAAAAGAGACACAGAATAAAAGTAAAGAAATCCAAAAATATATTTCATACAAATAGAAACAATAAAAAAGTTGGGATAATAATAGTCATATCAGACAAAATAGACTTCAGAAAAAAAGGCCATAACAAGACACAAAGAAGGTGACTACATAATACTAAAATGATCAATCCAACAAGAGGACATAAACTGCGTAAACATATATGCACCCAATAGGAGAGTGTAAAAAAAACTCTTGGTGGACTTTAAGTGAGAGATCAGCAGCGATACAGTCATAGTAGGAGACTTTAACATCCCATTATCATAATTGGATAGATCTTACAGACACAAAATCAACAAGGAAGCAGTGACCTTAAATGACACACTGTATCATAATGGATTTAATAAATATTTATAGAACATTTTATCCCAAAGAAGCAGAATAAACATTCTTCTAAAATGCACATGGAATATTCTCAAAGAAAGACCACACATTAGGACACAAAATAAGTCTTAACAAATTTAAGAAGACTGAAATCATACCAACCATCTTCTCAGATCACAATGGCATGAAACTAGATGTACACTACAAAAAAAAAAAAAACCCTCAAACACATGGAGACTAACTAGCATGACACCAAACAATGAATTGGTTGCAATGGTGATCAAGGAAGAAATAAAAAAAAAAAAAATTAAATGAAAATGAACAAACAAAACCCCAAATTTTATGGGACACAGTGGAAACATTACTGAAATGGAAGTCCAGAGCATTAGAGGCCTACCTCAAGGTGCAAAGAAATAAATAAACAAACAATCTAATGCTACAACTAAAAGAACTAGAAAAGCCCAGAGTAAGCAGAAGAAAGGAAATAATAAAAATAAGTGCAAACATAAAGGACATAGAGTCTAAAACAATCACAAAGGTTCAATTAAACTAATAGTTGATTCTTTAAAAAGATAAATAAGATTGATGAACCTTTAGCCAGACTCAGCAAGAAACAAAGAGAGAGGACCCAAATGAAAAAAATCATAAATAAAAGACACAAAGTAACAACTGACATCACAGAAACACAAAGGATTGTAAGAAAATACTATGAACAACTATTTGCCAACAAATTGGAAACCCTGAGCAAAATGAACAAATTCCTAGAAATATAAAGTCTGCCAAAACTCAATCAGGAAGAATTAAAAAACCTGACTAGGCTGATAACAGTTAGTGAAATTTAAGTAGTAATCAAAAAACTCTCAGCAAAAAAAAAAAAAAAAAAAGTGCTGGATTGGATGGCTCTATAGGTAAATTTTATCAAACATTCAGAGAAGAACTAACACCTATCCTCCTCAAACTATTCTCAAAAATTCAAGAGGAGGGAAGACTTTCAAACTCTTTTTCTGAGGCCAGCATTATTCTAATTACAAAAACAGACAAAGACAGTAACTACAAGAAAGAAAATTATATACCATATACCTGATGAACATAGATACTTAATTCCTCAACAAAACATTAGCTAACCAGATCCAGGAATGCAATAAAAAATCATAAACCATGCCCAAGTGGAATTTATTCCAGGCTTTTACAACATTCACAAATTAATAAATGAGATATATCACATAAACAAAATAATAAAGATCACAGAATCACCTCAATAGATGCAGAAAGATAATTTAAAAAATCTAGCATCCATTTATGATAAAAGCTCTTAGCAATGTGGGAATAGAGGGATCATACCTCAACATAATAATGGCCATATATGATACAGCTAATATCAGACTCAATGGGCAAAACCTAAAAGTGTTTGCTTTAAGATCAGAAACAAGACAAGAATGTCTGCTTTCACCAATCTCATTCAACATAGTACTGGAAGTCCTAGCCACAGTGATTAGACAAGAAGAAAAAATAAAAGTCATCCAAATTGTAAAGAAGGAAGTGAAACTCATTATTTGCAGAAGCATGACAATGTACATAGAAAACCCTAAAGATTCCACACACAAAAAAAACTATTATATCTAATAAATTTGGCAAAGTAGCAGGACACAAAATTGCTATCCAGAAATTGGTGGCATTTTCATACACCAATAATAATGTCTCAGAAAGAGAAAACAAAAATGAATCCCATTTACTACTGCAACAACAAAAAATAAGGTACTTACCAATAAGTTTAACTAAGGAGGTAACATACCTGTGTTCAGAAAACTATAGGACATTGAAGAAAGAAACAGAGGATGATGCAAACAAATGGAAGCATATACCATGTTCATGAATTGGAAGAATTAACATCATTAAAATGTCCATACTACTCAAAGCAATCTATAGAGTGAACACAATTCCTATTAAAATACAAATGATATATTTTATAGATCTAGGACAAATATTCCAAAAATGTATATGGAACCACAAAAGAGCTCAATTCACCTCAGTAATCTTGAAAAAGAAGAACAAAGTAGGAGGGATAATAATACAAGATATAAAACTATTTTATAAAGCCACCATAATCAAAACAGCCTGCTACTGGCATAAAAAGAGGTACATAGATAATTGGAAGAGAACAGAGAGCCCAGAAATCAACACATGCCTTAATGGTCAATTAATATGTGTCAAAGAAAGGAAGGGCATGCAATGGAGGAAAAACAGTCTATTCAATAAATGGCATTGGGAAAATTGGTCAGCTACATGCAGAAAATGCAACTAGATCACAAACTTGCACCATACACGAGAATAAACACAAAATGGATAAAAGACTTAAATGTAAGTTGCAAACTATAAAAAATTGTAGAAGAAAACATGGACAGTAAAATCTCTGATATTTCTTGCAGCAATATTTTTGTTGATATGTCTCTGAGCATATGGGAAACAATAAACAAACTACAAAGCTTCTGTACAGCAAAAGAAACCATCAACAAAATTATAGGGAATCTACCATTTGGGAGAATATATTTGCAATGATTCATCTGATAAGGGGTTAATCTCCAAAAACATAAAGAAGTTATACAACTTAACTCTAGGAAAACAAAAAATTCAATTCCAAAATTGGCAAAGGACTTGAATAGACACTACTCCAAAGAAGACATATAAATGGCAAATAGATATAAAAAAATGCTCAAGTTCAATAACCATCACAGAGATGCAAATTAAAACTTCAAACAGGTATCACCTCACACATGTCAGAATGGCTACTATCAATAATTCAACAAAAAACAAGTGCTGGCAAGGATGTGAAGAAAAGGGAACCCTCGTGGGAATGCAGACTGGTATAGCCACTGTGGAAAACATTACGGAGTTTTCTTGAAACATTAAAAACAAAACTATCTTTTGAACCAGTGATCCCACATCTGGGTATATATCCTAAGAATCGCAAAACATCAACCAGAAAGAATATATGCACCTCTATGTTCATTGCAGTGTTATTTTCATAGCCAAGATCGGAAAAAAGCCCAAGTGACCATCAGTAGATGAGTGAATAATAATAATAAAAAAAAAAGTGGTGGTACATTTATACAATAGAACACTAGATGATTTTTAAAAAGAAGGAACTCTTACCATTTGTGACAGTATGGTTGGACGTGGAGAATATTATGTTAAGCAAAATAAACCTGTCAGAGAAAGACAAATACCATATAATCTCACTAATATATGGAATCTAATGAACAAAATAAACTGACGAACAAAATAGAACCAGAATAATGGATATATGGAACTGTCTGACAAATGTCAGAGGTTAGGAGGGTAGACGGGACTGGATAAAGAAAGGTGAAGATATTAGAAAATAACATATATGCACAGTCCATGGACACAGATAATAGTGTGGTAAGTACAAAGGGAGGTGGGGTGAGGGCTGGGAGGGGGTGAGCAAAGGGGGTTGTGAAATGGGGAACATCTGCAGTAGTGTCAACAATAAAAATTATGAATAAGAAGAAATAAAGAAACAAATCAACACACACAAAAACAAAAATAAAAAGAATCAGTGTTATTGACTACATTAACAGGCCAAATAAGAAAGGCTGACATCACCAATCAACAGAAAATTACATTAAAAAGTAGTTTAAAAAAAATCCCATTTACCATCACAGCAAAAAAAATTGATACCTAGGAATAAACTTAACCAAAAAAATAAAGGACCTATTCGCAGAAAACTACAGGTCATTGAAAAAAGAAATAGAGAAAGATATAAAAAAGTGGAAGCACATACCCTGTTCATGGATTGAAAGAATTAACATAATTAAAATGTCCATATTACCCAAAGCAATCTATAGATTCAATGCAATCCCCATCAAAATACCAACAACATACTTCACAGAACTAGAAAAAAATACTTCAAAAGTTCATATGGAAGCAAGAAAGACCCAGAATAGTCACAACAATCTTAAAAAAGAAGAAAAAATTTGCAGGGAAATACATTACCAGATTTCAGGTTATACTACAAAGGCACTGTAATCAAAACAGCCTGGTACTGGCACAAAAACAGGAATATAGACCAGTGGAGCAGAACAGAGGATCCATAAATAGACCCAAGGCAGTATGCTCAATTAATATTTGACAAAGTTTACAAAAGTATACAGTGAAGTAAAGACAGGCTCTTTAATATATGGTGTTGGGAATATTGTACAGCTACAAGCAAAAAAAAAAAAAAATGAAACTAGACCATCAACTTACACCCTACACAAGAATAACCTCAAAATGGATAAAAGACTCAAATGTGACTCATGAATCCACAAAAATCCTACAAGAAAATGTAGGCAACAAAATTTCAGACATCATATGCAGTAGAATTTTCACTGATACATCACCTAAGGCAATAGAAACAAAGGAGAAAATGAACACATGGGACTACATCAAACTCAAAAGCTTCTGCACAGCAAAAGATACAATCATCAAAACGGAAAGGCTACCCACTGTGTGGGACAGCATAATTGCCAACGATATATCAGATAAGGGGTTAATTTCCAATATATATAGAGTGCTCATACAACTCCACAAAAGGAAGACAAAGAACCCAATTAAAAAATAGGCAGAGGAACTAAATAGACACTTCTCCAAACAAGACATACAAATGGCTAAGAGACATATGAAGAAATGCTCATCATCACTAATCATCAGAGAGATGCAAATTAAAACAACCATGAGGTATCACCTCACACCTGTCAGAATGGCCGCCATTAACAAATTATCAATCAACAAGTGTTGGCGAGGGTGTAGAGAAAAGGGGACTCTAGTACACTGCTGGTGGGAATTCAGACTGGTGCAGCCACTATGGAAAACAATATGGTGTTACCTCAAAAAATTAAAAATTGAACTGCCATTTGACCCAGTGATCCCACTTCTAGGAATATAACCTAAGAAGCTGAAACACCAATCAGAAAGAATATATGTACCCCCATGTTTGTAGCAGCACTATTTACAATAGCTAAGATCTGGAAGCAGCCCAAATATTCATCAGTAGACGAATGGATAAAAAAGCTGTGGTACATATACACAATGGAGTACTATGCCGCTGTAAGAAAGAAAGATCTCTTATCCTTTGAGACGACATGGAGGGACCTGGAAAGTATTATCATAAGCAAAACAAGCCAAGCGGAGAAAGACAAATATCACACGATCTCACTTATTTGTGGAATATAATGAACATAACTGTCTGAGGAACAGGGTATTCCCAGAGACGTGTAAGTGGGGTACAGACTGACAATCCCCAGAAGAGGAGGTGGGGAGAGAGATAAACCACAGAACTTATATGTATGTGTGTATGAACAATGGACATGGACAACAAAGGTGGGGACAGGGTGCGTAGGGAGGGGGATGGGGGAATCAGTGGGGGGAAAAGGAGAAACATCTGTAACAAAAATAAATTAATTAAGAAAAAGTTGTGAGATTACACATGCACACACACACATACACACATACATATGATGAATATTGCTTGGCTATAAAAAAGAATAAAATCTTACTATTTGCAACAGCATAGAGGGACCTAGAAGGTATTAGGCTAAGTGAAATAAGTCAGACAGAGAAAGACAAGTACCATATGATTTCACGTATATGTGGAATCTAAAGAACAAAATGTACAAACAAAATAGAAACAGACTGATGATTGCCAGAGGGAATGGAGGATTGAGGGGCTATGTGAAAATATGAAGGGATTAAGAAATACAAATTGGTTCTTACAAAATAATCACAGAAATATATAGTACAGCATAGGGAAGATCGTCAATAATATTATAATAAACATGTATATTACCAGGTGAGTACTTGAAATATGGGGGGATTGTTTTGTCTGAACACTATGCTGTGTTCCTAAAACTAATACAAAATAATATTGAGAAAAAAAAAAACAAGAGAGAAAAGCCAGCCACTGGAAAACAAAAACAAAAGCAAAACAAAGAAAAGCCATGTGATTATATCTACAAATGTAGTGAAAGCATTCAGTAAAATGCAACATCAATTCATGATAATACTCTCAGCAAACTAGGAAAACAAGGGATTTTTCTTCATCTATAGCTTATCTACCAAAAACTAACATCATAATTTATAGTGAAAGCCTAAATTTAATCCCTTTAAAATCAGAAATAAGACAAGGATATTCTCTCTAACTACTATTCAACAGATTACTAGAAGTCCTAAGCCATGGAATAAGGCAAAAAAGAGAAATAAAAGTCATCTAGATTGTCAAGGAAGAAATAAAACTATCTTCATTTGAAGCAATATAATTGTCAATGTAGAAAATCCCAAATAGTCTACAAAATAAACCCTCCTATAACTAAGAGAATTTAACAAGGCTGCAGGACACAAGGTATGTTTTTAAATATCAGAAATTATAAATTGGAATTAAAATTACATATAATTTTAATAACATTAAAAATTAAGTACTTAGGTATTATGATAGCTTTTTTTATTTGTCAGCTTGCCTAGGATACAGTTATCAGGCACTCAATCAATATAGGTGTTTCTGTGAAAGGATTTTGTAGATATAAAGTCTATACACAGTTGATTTTAAGCAAGGGAGATAATTCTTGATAATCTGGGTGGGCCTGACTTTATCAGTAAGAAAGGCTTTAAAAGCTAAAGTGAGGCTTCTGAAAGAAAGAGAGAGAGGGAGGAAGAATAGGAAGGAGAAAGTGAATGAAGAGGAGGCAGAATTTCTTACAACAGCTTCAACTCATACCTCTGGAGTTTCATCCTGCTGCTGATCTTTTCCTAAATAGCCCCTACAACCACACAAGCCAATTCTCTGTAATAAATATAGATAGATAGACAGATACATAGATAAATTCTGTTTTTCTGTTTTCTGATTAAACACTGACTAATACAGATAAAAAACAAAATATTGTACAGAAACTATATGTTGAAAACTGCAAAACAAGATGGGAACAATCAAAGAAAATTTAATAAATGGAGAAATACACACTTCATGAGTTGAAAGATCCAATCATGTTAAGATATTAATTCTCCCCAATTATATAAAATAGATCTAACACAGGCATCTAAAAATGCAGAAATTTTAATTATTTATTTTACTTTTTTTTCCAGTTTCAATAGCTGAACTTTATTTTTATTTTTATTAATTAATTTATTTATTTTTGTTACAGATGTTTCTCCTTTTTCCCCCAATGATCCCCCCCTCCCACTCCCTCCCCACCTTGTCCCCAGCTTTGTTGTCCATGTCCATTGTTCATGCATCCATGCATATAAGTTCTGTGGTTTATCTCTCCCCCACCACCCCCTCTTCTGGGGATTGTCAGTCTGTACCCGACTTCCATGTCTCTGGGAATATCCCATTCCTCAGACTGTTATGTTCATTATATTCCACAAATAAGTGACACCATATGATACTTGTCTTTCTCTGTTTGGGTTGTTTCGCTTAGGATAATACTTTCCAGGTCCCTCCATGTACTCTCAAAGGCTAAAAGGTCTTTCTTTCTTACAGCTGCGTAGTACTCCATTGTGTATATGTACCACCGCTTTTTTATCCATTTGTCTACTGATGGGCACTTGGGCTGTTTCCAGATCTTAGCTATTGTAAATAGTGCTTCTACAAACATGGGGGTACATATATTCTTCCTGATTGGTGTTTCAGCTTCTTAGGGTATATTCCTAGAAGTGGGATCACTGGGTCAAATGGCAGTTCAATTTTTAATTTTTTGAGGTAACACCATATTGTTTTCCATAGTGGCTGCACCAGTCTGAATTCCCACCAGCAGTGTACTAGAGTCCCCTTTTCTCCACACCCTCGACAACACTTTTTGTTTGATGATATGTTGATGGCAGCCATTCTGACAGGTGTGAGGTGATGCCTCATGGTTGTTTTAATTTGCATCTCTCTGATTATTAGTGATGTTGAGCATTTCTTCATATGTCTCTTAGCCATTTGTATGTTCTGTTTGGAGAGGTGTCTATTTAGTTCCTCTGCCCATTTTTAAATTGGATTCTTTGTCTTCTTTTTGTTGAGTTGAGTAAGCACTCTATATATATTGGAAATTAACCCCTCATCTGATATATCATTGGCAATTATGCTCTCACATACCGTGGGTTGCCTTTCCATTTTGATGATTGTATCTTTTGCTGTGCAGAAGCTTTTGAGTTTGATGTAGTCGCATGTGTTTATTTTCTTCTTTGTTTCTGTTGCCTTAGGTGATGTGTCAGTGAAAATTCTGCTGCGTATGAACTTTATTATTGAGAAGCAGGACAATCACTAGTCATCTTTAAAAAGGTTAGAAAATTGTGGATTATCTTCTATAAAATTGTTTATAGCACATGAGTCACAGTTAAATTTTCTTTTTCTTTGTTTTCTTTCTTTTTTATTTATTAGTTGATTTATTAATAAACAAAGTAATAGTGGAACAAATAATTTGCATTTGAATATATAAACAGTTTATTATCTAAAAATATTCCACTTAGCAAAAATATATGAACTCAGTATATTTTGGGGGTATATTGGCCTTTAGTATTTATTGCCAGCTGAGAATGATAATATAGAAAACTCACTTACTAGTAATAAAAAAAAAGATATACATAACAAAACTTAATCTTCTTTTTACCACTGCACCCAACCAAAAACTTAGCTTATTTACTAATCACTTTTTTATTTGTCAATTAAAGTTCACATAAATTATTATATTAGTTTCAGGTGTACACCCCAGTGATTAAACATTAAATAACTTACTAAGTGATCATTTCAATAAATCTCACACATATTTAGCACCATACATAATTACTAAAATATTATTAACAATAATCTCTATGGTGTACTTTACAAACCCATTACTATTCTGTAACAACCAATTTGTAATTCTTAATCCTCTCACCTGTTTTTACTCATCCCTCCAACCTCTCTCCCATCTTGCAACCATCAAAATGTTCTCTGTATCTAAGAGTCTGTTTTTGTTTTGCTTGTTCATTTATTTTGTTTTTTAGATTCAATTGTTGATATATAAGTATTTATTGCAATTTTATTGTTCATATTTTGATCATTTCTTCTTCTCCTTCTCCTTCTCCGTCTCCTTCTCTTTCTCCTTCTTCAAGAAGACCCTTTAACATTTTGTATAATACTGGTTTGATGGTGGTGAACTCCTTTAGCTTTTTCCTGTCTGAAAAATTCTTTACCTGTTCTTCAACAATAAATAATACTTAAAAAACATTTTTTTTTTTTATTTGAGAGAGAGAGGAAGGGAAAGAGAGATAGAAACATTGATGAGAGAGAATATTGACTGGCTTCCTCCCTTTTGCCCCCCCCCCCCTGGGGATTTGGCCTTCCACCTGGGCATGTGCCCTGACCAGGAATCTGACCAGTGACTTCTTGGTGCATGGGTCGACGCTCAACCACTGAGCCACATCAGCTGGGCAATAAATAATACCTTTGCTGGGTAGAGTAATCTTGGTTGTACATCCTTACTTTTCATCAATTTGAATATTTCTTGTCAATCCATTCTGGCCTGCCAAGTTTCTGTTGAGAAATCAGCTGACAATCTTATGGGAGCTCCCATGTAAGTAAATAACTGCTTTTCTCTTGCTATTTTAAGATTCTATCTTTGTCTTTAACCTTTTGCATTTTAATTATGATGTTTTGGTGCACACCTCTTTGAGTGCATATTGATTGGGACTCTCTGTGCTTCTTGGACGTGTATGTCTATTTCCTTCACCAAATTAAGGAAGTTTTCTGCCATTATGTTTTAAAATAGGTTTACAATTTCTTGCTGTCTCTCTTCTCCTTCTAGCACCCCTACAATGTGAATGTTTGTACGTTTGAAGTTGTTTCAGAGGCTCCTTACACTGTTCCCATTTTTAATTTTTTTTTTCTTTTCACTTCTTTGATTGGGTGTTTTTTTTTGCTTCCTTATATTCCAAATCACTGATTTGCTTCTCACCTTAATCTACTGTTGATTCCCTGTAAATTCTTCTTCATTTCAGTTTGTCTATCTCTCATATCTGACTCATCCTTTTTTTTATCTGTTGAAGTTCTCACTAACTTCATTGAGCATCCTTATAACCAGTGTTTTTATGCATAGTAGACTGCTTTTTTGTGTTTTTTTTTTTTTTTTTGGAGTTTTATTATTTTCTTTTATTTAGGACACATTTCTTTGGCTCCTCATCTATTAGGTAGAGCTTCTATGTCTCCAGGGCTTGGTAGAGTGGCTTTATATATTAGGTGTCCTATGGCATAGCCTACCTAATCACCCAAACTGGGCACTCAGGTGCAAGTCCCCCCGCCCTTGAGTGTATTGCTTGTGTATGTGGTTGGGTGGTGGTCCTTATATGTTGTCTCAAGCTACTGGCTGGGTGTGCTGTCTCTGGGTCCTCCCAGGAGGTGCAGGCCAAAGTCAGCTTCTACTTGTGTTCTGCCTGGGGCCACCCAGCATGAGCTACAAAGGAATATGCAGATTACTGCTACTTGTGATGGACTTGGAGGTGTCCAGGAGAGGCCAAGCTATGAACCAAGGCCAGCTGCAGCTAGTGCCAGGTCAGGGGCCACTTAGTGAGAGGTGCAGGGCACACTAAGGCCAGATGATGCTTATTTGAGAGACTATAGGAAAGTCTGAAGCATATGCCAGGTCAGGCCATTCATATGAAAAATCCACTGGAAACAGCTTAGATGAACCTGAATGTTTTTTGTTTTTTTTTATCCTCACTCGAGGACATTTTTCCATTTTTTGTACAGATAGAGTGGGAGCAAGAGAGAGGAAGAGACAGAGAGAGAGAAACATCGATGCGAAAGGGACACATCGAGTGGCTGCCACCCTCACGACCAACCAGGGCCGGGGACAAACTGCAACCGAGGTACATGCCCTTAGCGGGAACCGAACCCAGGTCTCTCTGGACTGCAGGCCGACGCTCTAACCACTGAGCCAAACCGGCCAGGGCTGATCCTGAAAGTTGAGTGAGGTGGGGCCTCAGGAAATCACCAGGGTGGAGCAAATAGTGATAGCCAAGTTGATGGAATCTCACATATGGTGCCTCTACCAGCACTTGTCTGGCAGAAAGTTGATGCCCCATAGCTCTCGTCCTGATGTAGGACAATTCATTTCCTCCCTATATACATCTGTTATCTTTCAAGGTGCTGCCCGAGCTCTGGAGCTCAGAGGAAGTGAGTCTGAGTAAGTGCAAGTTCCTTTATGGGGAACTTGCTGAACTACAGCAGCTTTCCTCTTCCTCAGCCTCAATCCCCACTGATTTTTACAGCCAGAAATTATGGGGACTTCTCTTTATGGCACTAGAACACTGGAATGTAGGGCCTGATGTGGGGCTAGGACCCCTCACTCCTCAGGGGGCAACTCTACAGTCAAGATAGTGCTCCTGATTTTAAACTGCCACACGTGGGTATGGAACCAGCCCATTCTGTGTCTCCAATCCTCCTACCAGTCTCAATGTGGCTTCTTATTTAATTAAATAGCTTTAAGACTTCCATTCAGCCAGATTTCAGGTTGTTCTGAATGATGGCTGTTCTGTAGTTTAGTTGTAATTTTGAGGTGTTTGTGGGAGGGCACAAATACTGCATTTATCTATGATTCCATCTTGACCAGAAGTCCATAGAAAGTTTTTTTAGACACTAAAAAGATGATTCTAATATTTATATGAAAAGAAAAAGGAACCAGAATAGTAAAAAAAAAATTGCATAAAAACAAAGTTAGAGGACATACATTACCTTATTTGAATACTTACTAAAAAGCTACAATTATCATAAAAGTGTGGTTTTGGCAAAAAGATACAGAGACCAATGGAACAAAATAATGAGCCCATAAATAGGCTCACACAAATATAGTCAACTTATATTTAACAAAGGTGCAAAGGCAATTCAATGGAGAAATTATAGACTTCTACAGATGGGGCTAGTAAATTTGGATGTCTATATGCAAAAATATAAACCTCAACACTTACCTCACACAAATACAAATATTTAACACAAAATGGACCACAGAACTGATTGTAAAACTATATAATTTCTGGAAGAAAATGTAGGAGACAATATGTGTGACCTTGGGTTTGGCAATGAATTTCTAGACTACTATCAACAACAAAACTACTATCCATAAAAGAAAAAACTTAAGACATTAGACTTTAACTATAAAATTATTATTATTATTTTTTGCTTTTTAAAAAGACTCCATTAAGAGAATTAGATAATAAAACAAGCTATTGAGTAGGAGAAACTAATTGCAAATCACGTATCTAATAAATAATGTATATATAACATAAAATACTCCCTTAAAATTTATTTTTAAATTTATATTTATTGTTGGTAGTATTACAGGTGTCCACCCATTTCTGCCCCATTGACACCCTACACTGCACTCCTGCCCCCCCATCAGTCTTTACCACACTATTGTCTGTGTCCATGGGTTATGCATATATGCATATGTTATTTGGTTAATCTCTTTCCACCCCCACTTCCCTCTGAGATTCATCATTCTGTCCCATGTGTGCAAGTCTGTAGACCTCTTTTGTTCATCAGTTTATTTTCTTCATTGGATTCCACATATAAGTGAGATTATGTGACACTTGTCTTTCTCTAATTGGCTTATTTCACTTAGCATAATACTCTCCAGGTTCCTCCATGTCATCTCAAAGGGTAAGAGACACTTCTTTTTTACAGCTGTATGGTATTCCATTGTGTAAATGTACCACAGCTTTTTTTTTAATCTATTCATCTACTGATGGGTACTTGGGCTGTTTCTAGATCTTAGCTATTGTAAACAGTACTTCTATGAACATCAGGATGCATATATTCTTTCTGATTGGTGTTTGAGGACTCAGGATATATTTGTAGAAGTAGGATCACTGAGTCAAATGGCAGTTCTATTTTTAATTTTTAATTTTTTTTTTAGAAAACTCATACTGTTTTTCATAGTGGCTACACCAGTCTGCATTCCCACCAACAATGTACTAGGGTTACCTTTTCTCCACATCCTCACAGCACTTTTGTTTGATGATTTATTGACAGCAGACATTCTAGCAAGTGCAAGGTGATATCTCACTGTCATTTTAATTTGCATCTCTATGATGATTGGTGATTTGAGCATTTTTTTATATGTATCATAGCCACTTGTATGTCCTCTATGAAGAAGTGTCTATTCAGGCCCTCAGCCCATATTTTAATTGGATTTTTTGTCTTCCTTTTGTTGGGTTGTATGATTACTTTATATACTTTGGAAATTAACCCCTTATCAGATGTGTATCATTGGCAAATATGTTCTCCCATACAGTGCATTCCCTTTTCATTTTGATTTCCATTTCTTTTGCTGTGGAGAAGCGTTTTAGTTTTATGTAGTCCCATTTATTATGTTTTTTCCTTTGTTTCTCTTGCCCTGGGAGATGTATCAGTGAAAATTCTGCTGCGTGTGATGTCTGAAATTTTGTTGCCTACATTTTCTTCTAGGATTTTTATGGATTCATCAGTAACATCTAAGTCTTTTATTTGTTTTGAGTTTATTCTTGTATATGGTATAAGTTGGTGGTCTAGCTTTATTTTTTTTCTTCATGTAGCTGTCCAATTTTCCCACCACCATTTATTAAAGAGGCTGTCTTTACCCCACTGTATGCTTTTGCTATCTTTGTTAAATATTAATTAAGCATAATGTCTTGGATCAATTTCTGGGTTCTCTGTTCTGTTCCACTGGTCTATCTGCCTGTTTTTGTGCCAGTACCAGGCTGTTCTGATTACAGTGGCTTTTTAGTATAACTTGATATCCAGTATTGCGATCCTTCCAACTCTGTTCTTCTTTTTCAAGACTGCTGCAGCTATCAGAATATTTTTGGTTCCATATAAACTTTTGAAATATTTGTTCTAGATCTGTAAAATATGTCATTGGTATTTTAATAGGGAATGCATTGAATCTATAGATTGTTTCTGGTGCTGTGGACATTTTAATGATATTCATTTCTCCAATCCATGAACACAGTATATTCTTCTACTTGTTTGTCTCATCCTCTTTCTTTTTTTCAATGTTCTGTAGTTCACCAAGTACAGGTGTTTTACCTCCTTGGTTAAGTTTATTCCTAGGTTATCTTATTTTTTGTTGTTGTTCTTGTCACAAAGATAAAAATGATTGTGTTTTTAGTTTCTCTTTCAGAGAGATCATTATTGGTGTATAAAAATGTCATCCATTTCTGGATATTAATTTTGTATCCTGCTACTCTGCTCTTAATTTATCAACTCCAGTAGTTTTTTGGTGGATTCTAAAGGAGTTTCTATGTGCAATATCATGTCATCTGCAAATAATGATAGTTTTACTTCCTCCTTTCCAATTTGGATACCTTTTATTTTCTTCTTGTCTGATCACTGTGGCTAGACCTTTCAACTTTCAGTTGCATAAGAGTGGTGAAAGCAGACATCATTGTTTTGTTCCTGTTCATAAGGAAACTGCTTTTAGTTTTTGCCCATTGAGTATGATGTTGGCTTTAGGTTTTTCATGAATGGCCTTTATTATTTTGAGGTATGATCCCTCTCTTCCCACTTTGCTGATAGTTTTTATATAAAATGGGTGCTGCATTTTGTCAAATGTTTTCTCTTCATCTATTAATATAATCATGTGAATTTTTTAATCCTCATCTGAGGATATTTTTCCATTGATTTTTAGAGAGTGGAAGGGAGGGAGAGAGAGAGAAAGAAACATCAATGTGAGAGAGACACCTTGAATGGTGGTTTCCTACACAATCCAAACCAGGACTAGGAATCAAACATTGAAGCCAGCTTTATGCCCTTGACTGGAATTGGACCCATGACCTTTGGGTCCATGGGCTAATGCTCTAACCACTGAGTTAAACTGGCCACTGAAGATCATGTGATTTTTATCTTTCATTTTTTAATGTCATGTATTACATTTATTAATTTGTGAATATTGTAGCAGCCTTGCAGCTCCAGAATAAATCCCACTTGGGCCATGGTGTATGATCTTGTGAATGTATTGCTGGATCTCGTTTGCTAATATTTTGTTGAGGATTCTAGCATCTAGATTCATCACAAATATCGGCCTGTAATTTTGTTTTCTTAAAGTGTCTTTATCTGGTTTTGGAATTAGGATTATGCTGGTTTTGTAAAGAGAGGTTGGAAGTCTTCCTCCTGAATTTTATTGTAATAGTTTCAGAAGGATAGGTGTTAATTTTTCTTTGAATGTTTGGTAAAATTCCCCTGTGAAGGCTTCTGGTCCAGGACTTTTGTTTGCTGGAAATTTTTTGATTATTGCTTCAATTTTATTAGTTGTTATCAGTCTGTTCAGGTTTTCTGATTATTCCTGATTGAGTTTTGGAAGATTTACTTTTGTAGAAATTTGTCCATTTCTCCCAGGTTGTCCAATTTCTTAGCATATAGTTGTTCATAGTATTTTCTTATAATCCGTTGTATTTCCGTGGTGTAAGTTGTTACTTCACCTATTTCATTTACTTGGGTCTTCCCTCTTTGTTTCTTAATGAGTCTGGATAAAGGTTCATCAATATTGTTTATCTTTTTAAAGAACAAGCTCTTTGTTTCATTGATCCTTTGTATTATTAGTCCCTGTGTCATTTATTTCTTCTTTGATCTTTATTCTTTCCTCCCTTCTAATTACTCTGGGCTTTTCTTGCTGTTCTCTTTTCTAATTATTTTAGTTGTAGGGTTAGATAGTTTATTAGAAATTTCTCTTGTTTTTTGAGATAGGTCTGTAACGCTATGAACTTCCCTCTCAGGACTACTTTCACTGCGTATCATAGATTTTATGTTGTTGTATGTTCATTTTCATCTGTTTCCAGAGAATTTTTTATTTTTTTGATATCATTGGTAACCCATTCATTGTTTAATAATATGCTATTTAGCCTCCATATGTTTGAATGTTTTTGAGTGTTTTTATTATAGTTGATTTATATTTTCATGCCATTTTGATTAAAGAAGATATTTGATATGATTTCAGTCTTCTTGAACTTGTAGAGACTTATTCTGTGCCTTAACAAGTGGTCTATTTTTGAGAATTTTCCATGTGCACTAGAGAAGAATGTATATTCTGCAGCTTTGCAGTGATATGTTCTATAATTATCAATTAAATACATCTGAGGTACTGTGTAATCTGTTTCATTGTTGATTTTTTTGTCTGGAAGATCAATGCAGTGATGTCAGTTGGGTGCTAAAGTCCTGTACTATGACTGTGTTGCTGTCACTCTTTCCCTTAGAGTCCTCCAAGAAATTTAAAAAATATATTTAGAGGATCCTATATTGGGTGCATATCTGTTTACTAATGTCATATCCTCTTGTTGTATTGATCTATTTAGTATTATGTAGAGGCTTTCTTTGTTTCTGTTATGGCCTTTGCTTTGAAGTTTATTTTGTCCAATACAAGTATTGCTATCCCTTATTTTTCATTGCCATTTGAATGGAATTTTTTTTTTTCCATTTTTTAAATTTTTATCCTGTGTGAGTCTTTTGTTTTGAAGTGATTTTCTTTTTTTTTTTTATTGATTAATTTTTGTTACAGATGATTCTCCTTTTTTCCCCCACTGATTCCCCCCTCCCTCTCCCCTCCCTGCCCCTTCCCCAGATTGTTGTCCATGTCCACTGTTCATGCATACATGCGTATAAGTTCTGTGGTTCATCCCTCCCCCACCTTCCCACTCCTTAGGAGATTGTCAGTCTGTACCCCGCTTCCGCGTCTCTGGGGCTACCCCATTCCTCAAACTGTTATGGTCATTATATTCCACAAATCAGTGAGATCATATGAAATTTGTCTTTCTCTGTTCGGCTTGTTTCACTTAGGATGATATTTTCCAGGTCCCTCCATGTAGTCTCAAAGGATAAGAGACCTTTCTTTCTTACCGCTGCGTAGTACTCCATTGTGTATATGTACCACAGCTTTTTGATCCATTTGTCTACTGATGGGCACTTGGGCTGTTTCCAGATCTTAGCGATTGTAAATAGTGCTGCTACAAAGATGGGGGTACATATATTCTTTCTGATTGGTGTTTTATGCTTCGTAGGGTATATTCCTAGAAGTGGGATCACTGGGTCAAATGGGAGATCAATTTTTAATTTTTTGAGGAGACACCATATTGTTTTCCATAGTGGCTGCATCAGTCTGCATTCCCACCAACAGTGTACTAGAGTCCCCTTTTCTCCACACCCTTGCCAACACTTGTTGTTTGATGATTTGTTGATGGCGGCCATTCTGACAGGTGTGAGGTGATACCTCATTGTTGTTTTGATTTGCATCTCTCTGATGATTAGTGATGATGAACATTTCTTCATATGTCTCTTAGCCATTTGTATATCCTGTTTGGAGAGGTGTCTATTTAGTTCCTCTGCCCATTTTCTAATTGGATTCTTTGTCTTCCTTTTGTGGAGTTGTATGAGCACTCTATATGTATTGGAAATTAACCACTTATCTGATATATCATTGGCAATTATGCTCTCCCATATAGTGGGTAGTCTTTCCATTTTGATGATTGTATCTTTCGCTGTGCAGAAGCTTTTGAGTTTGATGTAGTCCCATGTGTTCATATTCTCCTTTGTTTCTATTGCCTTAGGTGATGTGTCGGTAAAAATTCTGCTACGTATGATGTCTGAGATTTTGTTGCCCACAGTCTCCTGTAGGATTTTACGGATTCATGAGTTACATTTAAGTCTCTTATCCATTTTGAGTTTATTTTGGTGTAGGGTGTAAGTTGATGGTCTAGTTTCATTTTTCGGCAAGTACCTGTCCAATTTTCCCAGCACCATTTATTAAAGAGGCTGTCCTTACTCCACTGTATGCTCTTGCCACCTTTGTCAAATATTAATTGAGCAAATTGCCTTGGGTCCATTTCTGGGTTCTCTATTCTGTTCCACTGGTCTATATACCTGTTCTTGTGCCAGTACCAGGCTGTTTTGATTATGGTGGCTTTGTAGTATAACCTGAAATCTGGTATTGTGATCCCTCCAACTTTGTTCTTCCTTTTCAAGATTGCTGTGGCTATTCGAGGCCTTTTTTGGTTCCATATGAACTTTTGAAGTGATTGTTCTAATTCTGTGAAGTATGCCGTTGGTGATTTTCTTGTTGACAGCATGTATATGCATCATATTTTCTTATCCATTCAGCTACCCTGTGTCTTTTGATTGTAGCATTCAATCCATTTACATTTTTTTTTTTTTTAAGCCTCACCTGAGGACATTTCTCCATTTTTTGTTCAGGTAGAGTGGGAGGGAGAGAGAGGAACAGAGAGAGAGAGAGAGAGAAACATCGATGCGAAAGGAACACATCGAGTGGCTGCCACCCGCAAACCGACCAGGGTCGGGTACAAACTGCAACCGAGGTACGTGCCCTTAGCGGGAACCGAACCCGGGTCTCTCTGGACGGCAGGCCGATGCTCTAACCGCTGAGCCAAACCGGCCAGGGTTCAATCCATTTACATTTAAGGTTATTGTTGATAGGCACTTATTTATTGCCATGTTATTCACTATGTATATGTTCCTCTTTCTCTATTTCTTCTTCTTATAAAAGTCCCTTTAATATTTATTGTATTGCAGGTTTAGTGGCAATAATCCCTTTTAGCTTTTTCTTGTCTGGGAAGCTCTTTATTTCACCTTCAATTTTGAACGATAGCCTTTTTGGATAGAGTAGTCTTGATTTTAGATACTTGCTTTCATCACTTTATATATTTCAAGCCATTTCACCCCTATTTTCCAATTCTGGCTGGCTGAACTCACAGGGAACCCAGATCAGCCTCCCCACAATGTATTCACAAAGCCCAGCTCTGTCTTCCCAGCACAAGTCTTCCCAGGGGATGTGGGGATGCTCTGAGATGCTGCCCAGGAATAAAAACAAACACAAAGAAAGCACTGCTTTGTGAGGGCCTGGTGCACCTGCACCACAGGTCCAATCAGAAGGGGTTACAAAGTCAGCCCCATGTAGGAATACCCTCTCCATGCAGCTATTCTCAGTAAAGCCAGGCCAAGAGTCCCTGATCTGCTCACATTCCCAATTCTCTTCAGTGTAGGCCAAAAAGCCCCCATTTTCCCTGCCACCAGCATCACAGGGAGGAGCAGTCAGTTTTCTCCACAGGTTAGGGGAAGGATCCCAATCCTGCTCTGGAAGTGGGAGAGTCCTCTACTCCTTCCCCACACTACATAGCCCAGTTGCTATCCCGGACTCTATACAGTACCTTTCAGGAAAGCAGAGGGCCCCTTTAAGTCACTGTTGGGTGCAGCCCTTAGGCCCCTTTCTACTCTGGAACCATACTCAGTCTTGCATATTTCTAGCAGTCAGATCCTGGGTGAATCTCTTCTGCTGGGGCTGCCACCATTAGGTATGCTCTTTCACTGGGGAGGTAAGAACCCTGCTTCCCAGGCAGACTGAGTCCCCCTGCATCCCTATGCCCTACACTGCTTGTGGATGGAAGCTCACACTCCCAAGGGGAGAGAGCTTTTAAGCCAATATCACTTGAGTCTCTCAGCCAAGCACCAGCTCCAGGGGGTCTCCACCTTTATTATCAGTCTCTATGGTGTTTCCTCAGTGCTCCTTAGACAAAACAACAGAAGCTACACTTCTGTTGTTTTCTCAAGCTGACCACACAGTATTTTAGCTGAAAATCTAGTACTCCATTGTGTATATGTACCACAGCTTTTTTATCGATTCATCTACTGATGGACACTTGGGCTGTTTCCAGATCATAGCTTTTTAAAACCTATCTTGTCAGATATGAGTATTGCTACACCAGCTTTTTTTTTTTTTTCATTTCCATTTTTTGGAAACTTTTTTTCCATCCCTTCACTTTCATTCTGTGTGAGTTTTTTGTTTTGAGGTGGGTCTCTTGTAGACAGCATATATATGGGTTGTGTTTTGTTATCAAATCAGGTACCCTATGTCTTTTGATTGAAGTATTTAAGCCATTTACATTTAAGGTAATTATTGATAGATAGTTATTAGTTGCCATTTTAATTATATGTCTGTTCCCCTCCACCCCCCCATTTCTTCTTACAAGAGTCCCTTCAGCATTTCTTGCAGTGCTGGTTTGGTGGTGGTAAATTCCTCTAGCTTTTGTTTTTATTTGTGAAGCTCTTTATTTCTCCTTCGATTTTTAATGATAGCCTTGCTGGATAGAGTAGTCCTGGATTCAGACCCTTGCCTTGCATTATTTTGTACACTTCATGCCACTCCCTTCAGGCCTGCAGTGTTTTTATTGAGAAATTAGCTGACAGTCTAATGGGAGCTCCCTTGTAGGTAACTTTCTGTCTCTCTCTTGCTTCCTTTAAGATTCTTTCTTTGTCTTTAACGTTTACTATTTTTATTATGTGTCTAGCTGTGGGTCTTCTGGAGTTCATTTTGCTTGGGACTCTGTGTTTCCTGGACCTGTGTGACTTTTTCCTTTACCAGTTTAGGGAAGGTTTTTGTCTTTATTTCTTCAAACAGGTTCTCTATTCCTTTCTTTGATTCTTCTCCTTCCAGTGACCCTATAATGCGAATGTTGTTACGTTTTGTATTGTCCCACAGCTCCCTTAAACTCTCCTCCTGCTTTTTAATCTTTTATTTTTCCATTTTCTAGTCTATTTGGGTGTTTTTCTCTATCTTGTCTTCTACATCTCTGATTCAGATTTTTAGCTTCTTCTAATCTACTATTGAACCCTTCTAAGGTATTTTTCATAACAGTTATGTCACTCTTTATTTCCTCTTGATTTTTATGCAAAGCTTCTACCTTTTTTTTTTTTTTAAGCTGAAGTAGTTCCCAGTGAGCTCTTTATAATTTTTATTAAGTTGCTTGGAGTTCTCACCAAATTGCTTCAGCACCCTTAAAATCATTGCTTCGAATTCTTTATCTGACAAGTTGCTTTCTTCCGTTTCCTGTAGTTGCTTTTCTAGTGATTGCTCTTTTTCTTTCTTTTGGGTGTTGTTTCTTTGTCTTTCCATTTTAGCCATCTGGTAGGTCTAGACCCAGTCAGAGATGTTTGGATGTGTATGCAGCTCACTATATATCAAATAAGGCTACTGTGCCTCCAAGACTGTTCTATTGCATGTTGCCTCTTGCCTACTGTGGTTCTTGGAGGATTGACTACTGGGCACTGGTATTGGTGTGTCCTGGTAGATGCTGCTACTGGATTGCATAGGGCCCTTTGAAGCTGTGTTCCCTGCTCGTTACTGGTGCCACCTGTAGCTGTATTGCTCAATCCCTGCTGGATCTGCACTCCCTGCCCGCACCTTTGGTGGCTGGGTCACATAGGTCCCTCTTGAGCCCCAGCTTCTAGCCAAACCCTTGGGCAGCTATGTTGCACAGGCCCTACTGGAGCCCTGCTTCCTGCTGATCCTGTGTGGAGCTGGATCACACAGTCCCCTCTGGAGACCTGGCTCCAAGACTATCTTGTAGGCCGCTGGGTCACACAGGTCCCTCTGGATCCCCAGCTCCACACTACTCTTGTGGGGTGCTGTGTTGCATCGGTTGCTACGGAGCCCCAGGTCCTGCTGCTGGTGGCTGGGGAGTGCTGTTGTCCAGTGGGGCTCAGCTTCTGCTCAGCCTTTGCTATAGTTTATGGGGATGGTTCTATGCTGCTGGTCTGTGCTTCTGTTGCCTGGGGATGGATGTCTGCTCCCCAGCCTCTGTTGCTGGGGGTATATCTCAATTCTGATTGGGCTGCTACTGTGAGGGATGGTGCTGGGCTCCCAGCCATTCGCAACTGGCACTACTGTGCACTGGTCTGAGCTGACACAGGGTGTCCACTGGTCCAATGGTGGCAGGTGCACTGGTGTGCTCAGGTTGCTGGGCTCTAGCTGCTCCCACTGCCTTCCAGGGAAGACCTGGGATCTTCCAAAATGGTGGGACCTCCCCTCGGTGCAGAGAGAAGTGCCCTGAAGAGCTGCTTAGTGTGGTAGCCAGCTGCTCCCATCCACAGCACAGGAACATTCTGATCCGTGACTCTGCACTGCACGAGTTTGGTCATCCACCTTCACATCCACTCACACTCTCTCACACACTAGCTCACTCTCTCACACACTCCCCTCCCACTAGTCCTGCCTGCCACCATCTTCCATAACTATAATTTAATCATGAGAAAACCCAAATTGAGGTACATTCTACACAATATTTGACCAATACACTCTAAAACTATCAAGGTCATGAAAAGCAACAACAAAAAAGACTGAGGAACCATCACAGATCATAGGAGATTAAGTGGACATAACTAAATGGGATTCTGGAATGGGAGAAGGCTAAAGACACTACATTTTTCTTTTTTTAAAGAAAAAAGAAGGAAAGAAAAATCTAAGGAAACCTAAACAAAGTATAGAGTTTAGTTATTATTTTTGTTGTTAAATTTTCAGTATTAAAAAAATGTATCATGGTTGTGTAAGACATTAACTTTTGAGGAAACTAGTGAAGGGTAAATAAAAACTCTTTATGCTAACTTTGGGACTTTTCTGAAAATCTCAAAATACTTAAAAATTTAAAAAAAAAGTTTATTTAAAAATATGTGTCTCCTCAGGTACTTTTAAGTTGACATCTAAACTTTTTAATCACATGTTTAAATATTTTCAAAAGATATAATTCCCAATATATTGTAAATATTCTTATTTTACATTAAAACTGTTACTTCACTTTTTAAAATATATTCTATACTATAAATACTAAAGTGATGTGAATCATGATCTTCAATTTTAAATAGTACATGAACAAGCTCTTCTCTTAACTGTCAGAAATATTCTCCTTGAACACATATTTCTATATTACTTACTTCTCCTACATAATTGTTTTTAATCCTCACCTGAGGATATTTTTCTGTTTTTCTTCAGGTAGGGTGGCAGGGAGAGAAAGAGAAACATCGATGCGAGAAGGACGCATCGACTGGTTGCCTCCCAAACTACCCTGACCAGGGCCGGGATGAACTGCAACTGAGGTACTTGCCCTTGATGGGAATCAAACCCGCGACTTATTGGTAGTAAAGATCTGAGCAGAAATAAATGACATAGAGACCAAAAAACAATTCAAAGGATCAATGAAACAAAGAGCTGGATTTTTGAAAAAATAAACAAGATTGATAGACCCTTAGCTAGACTCACCAAGAAACAAAGAGAGAGAACCCAAATACACAAAATCAAAAATGAAGCTTTAATTTTTTCAAATTACCCATGACTTTAAGGCTTAAATGTTAATTATAAATAGACTTCAACCAAGAATATATTTATAGGTAATACTCATTTAATAAAAATGGACTATATTATAAAAATGTAAAAATTATCAAACCTAAAATGTATTTATTGGAAATACACATCTCAATGAAAAGGATAGAAGTTATTTTGGCCTTAAGGAGGATCTTTGACGCCAACATTTGGAATTGTCCCTCTGTTTGTTACCCAGGAGTATAATGCTTATGGAAAAGCTCCATAGCAAGATTCTGATTGAGTGATAAGTATGCCTTTATTTTGTCAAGTAGAATAAAAAGAATGTGAAATAAAGGGGAAGTGTGGGATTTCAGCTTGAGGCCTTGATCCCAGTGCATTTTCACACAGAAAATATAGAAACAGTATGACAGTTTAGAATTTATACGTGGTCTGCTTAAAACCATCAATTCCTATGTCTCATATAGAAAGACTTCATATATCCCTGAGAGGACAAATTCCCAAGTCTGAATGATACCCTTGTGAGAATACTGAAAAGATTGGAGTTTATCCCACTGCCAAAGAGAACAATTAGAGCTGCCAAGCAGAAAATATTTTGTACTTTAGAAATAGAATCTGGGCCATCATTTGCTGGATTGATGAAAGGAAAAAGGAACTTGAGGAGTAGTTGAGTTGGTACAGTAGTGAAATTTTTTAAGAGTTTCTATGTGCAGCTCTAGCCCTCTTCCCAGGCGGGTTCTTATTTATCAAACAATGAGACCCATTAAGTGGTAATCATCTCCCCAAGGAGCCATCTCCCCTGGTATTTCAGTTCTCTAAGCATCAGGTAATTCTCATTCCAAAAAGATGAACCTATTCAGACAGAACACATCATATTATAGAACCACATTCCCTGTGATACAATATAGCATGATGAGTTTAAAGCACCTTTTTTAGTCTCTTAACTTAGGTCAAAACATTTTATCCTTAGCATTTTCCACAATCTAGTTGGGTCCCAATTTAAGGAAACTATCTGCAGATAGAATCCTACTGAAATGAATGCAAAGAATAAAACCTAATTCCTTGTAGAGGGACCTTTGTATCCCAGCAGACAGTGTATTGTTATCTTATTACTGGCATGAGCAAACCTGTATTTTTACAGATTCTCCCTTCCATTTAACATAAAACTGATTAAGTACCTGGATATCTTTTGAGAGGAGTATTTATGTAGTGTCCAAATTTAGATACCTATAAAATAGTAAATATTAAAAATAAACCATTATTTTCTAAATATTATTCTGAATGTGGGTTTGGTATTCTCTGGGTAACACCAAAAATGTGTTTTGCATGTTTGACACCCTGGGTTAAAGAAAAATTGTATTGCTGGGGTGAAAACAGATCTTGACACTTATCAAGCCCTAGAAGGCCTACTAAGTGCTGACAAGAATTTTTTCCTTGACCAAACTTTAGCCAGGCTCCTCTGTGCATTCTTCCAGACTAGGCCTCATTTTTGGCCTGCCGTCCTTGTCTTTAAAGGGGATTAAAGTGTGCCACACCAAAATATGCCACTTTGACATAAAGAGTATTTTAGGCTGAAGGCAATTGAGAAATAGCAGACACAGAAAACACTCTCTACCCTCTCCTTTCCTTCCTAAAGGTAAGGTATAAATTTGCCTTTATGAAGGTATCCCCCTACCTTCTCCTGTACACAGAAAAGGAGAATGATTCTTAATCACCAGAGACACTCTTGTCATTCAAGACTGCATGAGATTGAGTCTACATAACAAACCTCATAAAAATAACACTTATCTTCTGTTAGTATGCCCACCATATTTACTTTACCACAATTTACCACCCCAAGAAGCCAAAAACCCTTTTCCTTTGTTTGTTATTTCTCAGCAATTTATTCCTGTTTGTTAAAAATTATATATAAAATTCCATTTAATCACTTCTTTGGGTTTTCATGTATTTTCTATGAAGACCTCCATATGTACACATAATAAACCATTTCTCCTGATAATTTTTCTTTTGTCAATTTAATTTGAAGGGTATCAGGGGCTGAAAATAACAGGGTAGAGAAAAAGTTTTTGCTTCTGATACAGCATGCTGCCCTTGTCATGCCAAACCCAGTTCAGCAAAACTCATGTCAAAGCAGTTTAGTAGGAAGCCACTCCTTCCTTGATACCTAACCAATTGCTTCTTAATAATTTTTCATTCACTGACCTCCTCACCTTGCCCAATGGCTATAAATCCACAGTTGCCTATATTGTATTTAGTGCTGAGTTCAGATTCTATCCCTTACTTCAACAGTCTTAAGGAAAGTCTTCATTGCCTGTTTAACTTGTTCAGCACAATTTTTCTTTGATAGTTTCAGGGACAGTGTAAGATGTAGTACAAGAGTATGTATGCTGTAAGCCCCTAGCATTCAAGAGCACTGACATGTGCACTAATTCAAGGGCAGTTCACACAGAATGTTTAATATCTTGACTTCCAACCTCTTATTGAAAGCTCACAATACCCTTGAGGAAGCAGGACTGAGCCTGGTCTTCTGAGGCTTTGCCTTTATGTCCATTCATATGATAAGGAACATGCACGGAATGTCCTCTGTGCCATGTATGTGAGAAAACATAATGCTATGAGAAACAGGCAGGCTACATTTCCTGGTGCCCAGCAAAATCAAAGACCATTTTATGAAGTAAAATCAGGGCAATGTTTTAAACACAGGCATTTCTTGGAATCAGTCCCCTTTTCTCTCACAGTCACAAACTGATTAGTGAGATTAATACAAAGAGGCCTGCAATCTAAGTTACTGCTAACCATGAAATTCCTTTTTTTTAAATTAATTTATTTATTTTTGTTACAGATGTTTCTCCTATTTCCCCCACTGATTCCCCCCTCCACCTCTCCCCACCCAGACCCCAGCTTTGTTGTCCATGTCCATTGCCCATGCACATATACATATAAGTTCAGTGGTTTATCTCTGCCCCACCACCCCTCTTCTAGGAATTGTCAGTCTGTACCCCACGTCCACGTCTCTTGGAATACCCCATTCCTCAGACTGCTTTGTTCTTTATATTCCACAAATAAGTGAGATTATATGATCCCTGTCTTTCTCTGCTTGGCTTGTTTTGCTTAGGATAATACTTTACAGGTCCCTCCAGGTCGTCTCAAAGGATAATAAATCTTTCTTTCATACAGCTGCATAGTACTTGATTGTGTATATGTACCACTGCTTTTTTATCCATCTGTCTACTGATGGACATTTGGGCTGTTTCCCGATCTTAGTTATTGTAAATAGTGCTGCTATGAACATGAGGGTCCATATATGTTTTTGATTGATTTTTAAGACTTCTTAGGGAATATTCCTGGGAGTGGGATCACTGGATCAAATGGCAGTTCAATTTCTAATTTTATAACACCATATTGTTTTCCATAGTGGCTGCACCAGTCTGCATTCACACCAGCAATGTACTAGAGTCCCCTTTTCTCCATACCTTTGCCAATACTTGTTTGATGATTTGTTCTTGGGGGCCATTCTGACAGGTGTCAGGTGACACCTCATTGTTGTTTTAATTTGCATCTCTCTGATGATTAGTGATGTTCAGCATTTCATCATATGTCTCTTAGCCATTTGTATATCCTGTTTAAAGAGGTGTCTATTTAGTTCCTCTGCCCATTTTTGAATTGGGTTCTTTGTCTTCCTTTTGTTGAGTTGTATGAGCACTTTATATATATATTGGAAATTAACTCCTTATCTTATATATCATTGGCAATTATGCTCTCCTATACAGTGGATTGCCTTTCTATTTTGATGATTATATCTTTTGTTGTGCAGAAGCTTTTGAGTTTGATGTAGTCCCATGTGTTCATTTTCTCCCTTGTTTCTGTTGCCTTAGGTGATGTATCAGTGAAAATTCTGCTGCATATGATGTCTGAAATTTTGTTGCCTACAGTTTCTTCTAGGATTTTTATGGATTCACAAGTCACATTTAAGTCTTTCATCCATTTTGAGTTTATTATTGTGTACGGTGTAAGTTGAGTGTCTAGTTTCATTTTTTTGCATGTATCTGTCCAATTTTCCCAACACCATTTATTAAAGAGGCTGCATTTACTCCACTGTATGCTATTGCCACCTTTGTCAAATATTAATTGAGCATATTGCCTTGGGTTCATTTCTGGATTCTTTGTTGTGTTCCACTGGTCTATATGCCTGTTCTTGTGCCAGTATCAGGCTGCTTTGATTACACTGGCATTGTAGTATAACCTGAAATCTGATAATGTGATCCCTGCAACTTTGTTCTTCTTTTTCAAGATTGCTGTGGCTATTCGAGGTCTTTCTTGGTTCAATATGCACTTTTGAATTATTTGTTCTACTTCTGTGAAGTATGTTGTTGGTATTGTGATGGGTATTGCATTGAATTAATAGATGGCTTTGGCTAATATGGATATTTTAATTATGTTAATTCTTTCAATCCATGAACAAGGTATGTGCTTCCACTTTTTTATATCTTTCTCTATTTCTTTTTTCAATGACCTGTAGTTTTCTGCGAATAGGTCCTTTATTTCTTTGGTTAAGTTTATTCCTACGTATCTTAATTTTTTTGCCATAAGGGTATGGGATTGTTCTTTCAGTTTCTCTTTCCGTGAGTTCATCATGGGTGTATAAGAATGCCATCAACTTCTTGACATTAATTTTGTATCCTGCTTCTTTGCCAAATTTGTTTATTAACTCTAGTAAATTTTTCATAGAGTCTTTGGGGTTTTCTACGTATAGTATCATGTCATCTGCGAATAATTACAGTTTCACTCCCTCCTTTCCAATTTGGATCCCTTTTATTTTTTCTTCCTGTCTGATTGCTGTGGCTAAGACTTCCAGCACTATGTTAATTAAAAGTGGTGAAAGTGGGCATCCTTGCCTTGTTCCTGTTCTTAAATGTAATGCTTTTTATTTCTACCCATTGAATATGATGTTGGCTGCAGGTGTTTCATATATGGCCCTTATCATATCAAGATAATATCCCTCTATTCACAGATTGCTGAGCGTTTTTATCAGAAATGGGTGCTGCATTTTGTCAAATGCTTATTCAGTGTCTATTGATATGATCACATGATTTTTATCTTTCATTTTGTTTATGTGGTATATCACATTTATTGATTTGCAAATATTGTATCAGCCTTGCATCACTGGGATGAATCCCACTTGGTCATGGTGAATAAATTTTTTGATGTCTTGCTGGATTCAGTTTGCTAGTATTTTGCTCAAGTTTTTGGCATCTATGTTCATGAGGGATATTGGCCTGTAGTTTTCTTTCTTTGTAGTGTCTTTTTCTGGTATTGGAATTAGAATTATGCTGGCCTCATAAGACAAGTTTGGAAGTCTTACTTCTTCTTGAATTTTTTTGAAATAGTTTGAGGAGGATGGGTATTAGTTCTTCTTTCAATGTTTGGTAAAATACTCCCATGAATCCATCCTGGTCTGGGCTCTTGTTTGCTGGGAGAGACTTGATTATATGTTCAATTTCTTTTGTTGTTATTGGTCTGTTCAAGTTTTCTATGTCTTCCCGGTTCAGTGTTGGGCGACTATGTGTTTCTAAAAATTTCTCCATTTCACTTAGATTTTCGAATTTGTTGCCTTATAATTGTTCATAATATCTGTTAACAATCCTTTGTATTTGTGTGGTGTCAGTTATTATTTCTCATCTTTCATTTCTAATTTTGTGTATTTGGGTTCTCTCTCTTTCTTTCTTGGTGAGTCTAGCTAAGGGTCCATCAATCTTGTTTATCTTTTTGAAAACCAACTCTTTGTTTCATTGATCCTTTGAATTGTTTTTTTGGTCTCTATGTCATTTATTTCTGTTGTGATATTTACTATTTTATTCCTTCTACTTGCTCTGGGGTTTTCTTTTTGTTTGCTTTCTAGTTCTTTAAGTTGTGAGGTTAGATAATCTATTAGAAATTGTTCTTGCTTCTTGAGATAGGCCTGTAGTGCTATGAACTTCCCTCTCAGAACTGCTCTCACTGCATCCCACATATTTTGTGTTGTTGTTTGTGTTTTTTCCTTGGTTTCCAGGAAGTTTTTAATTTCTTCCTTGATCTCCTCGTTAAACCATTCATTGTTCAATAACATGCTATTTTACCTCCATGTTTTCAAATGTTTTTGCATGTTCTCCTTGCAATTGATTTTTAGTTGCATGCCATTGTGACCTGAGAAGATGCTGGATATGATTTCAATCTTCTTGAACTTGTAGGGACTTAGTGTGTGCCCTAATATGTGGTCTGTCTTTGAGAATGTCCCATGTGCACTTGAGAAGAATTTGAATTCTGTATTTTGGGGGTGTAATTCTCTGTAGTTATCTATTAAATCCATTTGATCTAGCGCTTCATTTAGAGTCTGTGTTTTCTTGTTAATTTTTTGTCTAGAAGATTGATATAGTGATATCAATGGGGGGTGGAAGTCCCCTCCTATGATTGTTTTACTGTTGATATCTCCTTTGAAGTTTCCAAAAATTTTTAGTATATGTTGGTGCTCCTAAATTGGGTTCATATATGTTTACCAAGGTTATATCTTTCCGTTGAATAGATTCTTTCAATATTATGTAGTGGCCTTCTTTGTTTCTAATATGGTCTTCATTTGGAAATATCCTATATCAGATATGAGTATTGCTACTCCAGCTTTTTTTGTTTGTTTGTTTTTATTTGCTTGAAAGATTTTTTTTCTGTCCTTTCACTTTCAACCTATGTGAATCTTTTTTTCTAAGGCGTGTTTCTTGTAAACAACATATATGTGAATCATGCTTTCTTATCCCGTCAACTACTCTGTGTCTTTTTATGGGAGCATTCAAATCATTCACATTTAAGGTGATAATTGATATGTACTTTTTTATTGCCATTTTTGTTTAGTACGATTCTATTTTTCTCCCTATTTCTTCTACTAATTACAGTAGTCCTTTTAGTATCTCTTGCAGTGCTGGTTTGGTGTTAATATATTCCTTTAGCCTTTATTGGTCTGGAAAGCTCTTTATTTGACCTTCTATTTTGAATAATAACCTTGCTGGATAGAGTAGTCTTGGATTCAGATCCTTGCTTTTCATGACTTTGATTACTTCATGCCACTCCTTTCTGACCTGTAGTGTTTCTGTTGAGAAGTCAGCTGAGAGGCTTATGGGTTTTCCTTTGTAGGTAACCTATTGCTTATTTCTTGCTGCCTTTAGGATTCTCTCTTTGTCTTTAATTTTTAGCATTTTAATTACTATGTGTCTTGGTGTGGTCCTGTTTGGGTTCTTCTTACCAGGGACTCTCTGTGCTTCTTGAACTTGAATGCCTTCTTCCTTCACCAAGTTAGGAAAGTTTTCTGTCACTATATCATCAAATATATTCTCTAACCCTTGCTCATTTTCTTCCTCTTTGGCAACTCCTATGATGCGAATGTTATTACATTTCCAGTTGTCCCACAGTTCTCTTAAGTGCTTTTCCTGTTTTTCAATTGTTTTTTTTTCCTTTTGGTTTTCTGATTGGTTGATTTTTTTCTACCCTGTCTTCTAATTCAATGATCTGGTCCTCAGGTTCCTCTACTCTGCTGTTTTTTCCTTACAATGTGTTCTTAATTTCTGCTATGTCATTCTTCATTTTCCATTGGTTGGTTTTCAATGTTTCTATATCTTTACTCATGGTGCTGATGTCTTTACTCATGCTGTTCAGTTTCCTCAAGATTATAGCTGTGAACTCTAACTCTGATAATTTGCTTAACTTCATTTCATTGATCTCATCTTCAATAGAGTTCTCTTTTATTTGGGATTTGTTTCTTTGTTTCACCATTTTAGCTATCTCAGTGGGTTTTGGAGCCTTCCCAATTTTCCCTGTGTGTGTTGGTGTTCTGCTGTTTGTGGCTCCCTCTGCTGGGTTTGGATGAGCGTGGGTGGGCCCACTTTATACACCACAGTCAAGTCTTACTTTCCTGGGTAGATTTGCAAGTCCAGGAATGGTTCAGTTATCCTCTGGCTTTTTCCGGGTGGCCTCAGTTACTCAGTGGCTTGGAATGTAGCCCTTTTGTTCTGCATAAAAGGATTTCCCGAGGGTGGATAGATGCTGGTTGTTAATGAGCCTTAATTTGCATTTTTTTGCCTCACGAAGGAAAGGCTGAATTTCCGAGGGGAGGTGTTGCTTTTCTCCACAGCTAAGGGAAGGAGCACACTGGCTACCGTCCTTTGTGGCTGCAACTCAGCAAAAACACTGAGTGTTCTCCAAATCCCGGGTGTCCCCACAGAGTTTCAGCCTAGTCTGCCCTCCCTCTGCATTAGCCTCCAGGTGAGTGTCTGTAGCTATTTCAGTGCTCTGTTCTGGCTCTCTGCACTATTGAGTTGGCTTGGTCTTTATTCTCCAAGGGCACTACTCACAGCTAAGACTGCTGCTGTCCCTGGGCTCCCAGCCCGTCACCCTCTCGCGCCTCTGCAGATCCTAGCAGTGTCCCTGGTTATATGGTCCTGTCCTGCTGCTTTTCTGTTGCTTTTTCTGCATATATGTCTTTATTTTAGTTATAATTCCCGTTTTGTCCTGAGAGATCATCTGTGTAGCTTCTATTCACTCCGCCTGCGTTTTTCACATTCTCTATGCCTATCTTGTGTGCAGCTGGGTTGCACAGGCCTCTCTAGTGCTTCAGCACCCTGCATGTCCCGTGGGTAACTGGATGGCATAGTCCCTGCTGGGTGGTGCAGGCTTCTCTCATGCTTCAGCACCCCACAAGCCCTGTTGGTAACTAGATTGCACAGTCCCTGCCCGGTTTCAAAGGCCTCTCTGGTGCTGCAGCACCCTGCAAGTCCCGAGGGTATCTAGATCACAATCCCTGCTTGGTTGCACAGGTCTCTCTGGTGTTTCAGCACCCCGCAGGTCCTGGGTGTAACTAGATGGCATAGTCTGTGCTGGGTTGCACAGTCCTCTCTGGTGTTTCAGTACCCCACAGGTCCCACGGGTAACTGGATCCTCCATTCCATGCTGGATCGCACAGGCCTCTCCGGTGCCCCCGCACCCTGCTGGTCCTGAGGGCAGGCAGCTGGATTGCACTGGTCTCTCTGGAGCCCAGGCTTCCCACTGCTTTTGTGAGCTACTGAACTAATAGGCCTCTGTGGAGCCCTAGGTCCCGCCGCTGGTGACTGGGGAGTGCTGCTGCCCCATGGGACTCAACTCCTGCTCAGATTTTGCTGTAGTTTTGGGGGATGGGTCTCATCTACTGGTCTGTGCTTCTGTTGCCTGGGGATGGATGTCTGCTCCCCAGCCTCTGTTTCTGGGGGTATATTTCGACTTTGATTGGGCTGCTACTATGGGGGATGGTGCTGGGCTCCGGGCTGTCTGCTGCTTCTGTGACCGGCACATTGGGACCTCCACTAATGTGCACTGGTCTGTGTTGACACAGAGTATCCACTTGTCAGATGTTGCCAGTTATGCTGGTGGGCTCAGGTTGCTGGGCCCTAGCTACTCCCACTGCCTCCTCCCAGGGAAGACCATGGACTTTCTAAAATGGTGTGATTTCTCCATGGCACAGTGAGGAGCGCCCTGAAGGCCAGCTTACCATGGTAGCTGGCTTCTCAGGTCCACAGCACAGAAACCTTCTCCTTTGCGTCTCTGCACTGCTCAGGTTTGGTCGTCCACCTTCGAGTCCACTCACACTCACTCACACACTATTTCACTCTCTGACACACTCACCCTCCCTCCTGTCGTGCCTGCTGCCATCTTTTTTTCTCTAACCATGAAATTCTTAGCCTTAGAGTACACCAATTTGCTCCTCTAGGAAGGAGATGTTGATACTTAGAAGTACAGACAGTTGGGGAAATCAAGCAATCATCATATTCAATATAACCCCTATCGAAATGCCAATGTCATTTTTTCATAGAACTAGGACAAATATAGTCATCCCTCACCACATCGTGCTTTGAGTTTTGTGGCTTCACTCTATCATGATTTTTTTCAAGTATAGTATAGTATAGTATTTGAAAAACAAAACAAAACAAAACAAAAACAAAAAACATGATAAAGTGAAGCCATGAAAGTCAAAGTGTGAAATGAAGAGGTACAACTGTATATAAGTAAACAATCCTACTTGCAGAAATTCATTTATCATGGTAGAGTCTGGAACTGATTAACCGTGAAAAACCAGGGCTGACTGTAATCCTAAAATATCTATGAAGCTACAAAATACTGCAAATAGTCAAAGCAATCTTAAGAAAGAATAAAGTTGGAGGTATCACCCTTCCTGATTTCAAACTATACAACATAACTATAATAATCAAAACAGTATGCTACTTGCACAAAAACAGATATATATATATATATATATATATATATATATATATATATATATATATATATCTCAATGGAACAAAATAGAGAACACAGAAATAAACTCTTGCTTACATGATCAATTAGTCTATGACAAAGGAGAAAAAAATGTACAATGATAAAGAGACAGTCTCTTCAATGAATAGTGTTGGAAAAACTGGACAGCTGCATTCAAAATAATAAATCTTAAGCACTTTCTTATACCGCACACAAAAATTAAGTAGAAGTGGATTAAAGACTTAAATGTATGACCTGAAACCATAAAACTCCCAGAAGAAAATATAGGCATTAAAATCTGTGACATAGGTCTCAACAATAGTCTCATCTATAGATTTTAGGATCTGATTCCTCAGACAAAGGCAACAAAAGCAAAAATAAACAAATGAGACTATAACAAACTCTTGCACAGCAAAGGAAATCATGAACAAAACAAAAAGGCAATCTACCAAATGGGAAAAGATATTCGCAAATGATATATCTAATAAGGGGTTAATATCCAAAATGTAACGACATACAGATGGCCAACACCACATGAAAAGATGCTCAACATCAGTAATCATCAGGGAAATTTAAATCAAAACCACAATGAGATATTACCTCATACCTCTCAGAATGGCTATTTTAAAATATAAAACAAGTCACCCTGGCTTGGTGGCTCAGTTAGTTGGAGCATCATCCTATACACAAAAAGGTTGCATATTCAATTCCTGGTCAGGGCACATACATAGGTTGCGGATTCAATCTGCCGGTTGGGGTGCATATAGGAAGTAACCTATCAATGTTTCTCTCTTTTTCTTTCTCTCTCCCTTCTCCTCTCTCTGAAATAAATAAAATAGGTTTTTCAAACATGGTGGCAGATTGAATGGAAGTTACACAGACCGCCTCCCAAAACCAAACTGGAATTTCAACAAAAATAAAGACAAATCGTCAGGAAAAGGGAACCGAAAAGCAGCTTGGAGGACCACATAACCAGGGACACTGATTCAATTCTGGTAGGCTTGAGAAGATGCAAGAAGGGGCCGGGAGCCCACGGTCCACAGCGAACGGGGCTGAGAACTGAGGCAGCCTTGGCTGGAACCTGCGGCGGCCTTGGATAGGACCTGCGGCAGACTCGACTGGGACCTATAGCCTCGGCTGGGAGCTGGGTCCTTCGCTGGGACCTGCGGTGGCCTAGGCTGGGACCTGCATCCTCGGCTTGGAGCTGTGCCCTCAGCTGGGGCCTGGGGCACCCTCACCCAGAAGCGACGGCTTTAGCTGAGTGAAGAGCCCTTAGCTGGGAGCAGTGCCCACGGGTTACACTCCGAAGAGGCTCCACAGCGCAGAGCCAGGACAGAGGCTAAAATAGTAGCAGCCAGTCACCTTGGGCTCCGGCAGAGGGAGGGCAGACTGGACTGGAACTGGGTGGGGACACTCAGGATTTGGAGGGCACTCAGAGCCTTTACTGAGTTGCAACCATGCAGGACTGTGATCACCTTACTCCTTCTCAGAACCCTGGGGAGAGGCGGTCGCCCCACCCTCGGAGATTCAACCCCACCCTGTGGCCCTTGAAATACTAATTGAGCCCATTAACAACCAGCATCTGCCCCACCCTTGGGAAATCCTCTTACACCTAGCACGCAGGGAATTTTTCATTCAACTCAGAAACTAAGGTTCTTCAGGTGACCACTACTAATAGCCTCCAGGCAAAAAGCTAGAGGATAACTGTACCAACCCTGGGCTAGCAACTCTAACTAGGAAAGTAAGACTTGAAAGTGGTGATTAACTTGGCTTATCCCTGCCTCATCCAACCCAGGAGAGGGAGCCACAAACAGCAGAACACCAACACCCACAGGGAAAATTTGGTAGGCTCCAAAGCCCACTGTGATAGCCAAAATGGTGAAACACAGAAACAAAAGCCAAATGAAAGACCAAGATACCTCTACAGAAGATGAGATAAATGAGGTGCAGTTAATAGTTAACAGAAATAGAATTCAGAGCCATGATCTTAAGGAAACTCAACAGCATGTGTAAGGACATGAGCACCATGTGTAAAGACATAGAAATGTTGAAAATCAACCACTTGGATATCAAAAACCACCAAGAAGAAATGAAGAATGACATATCAGAAATAAAGAACACATTAGAAAGTCAAAATAACAGAGTAGAGGAAGCTGAGGACCATATCAGTGATTAAGAAGATGGAGTAGACTAAATCAACCAATCAGAAAACCAAAAGAAAAAAAAATAATTCACAAACAGGAAAACCGCTTAAGAGAACTGTGGGACAACTGAAAACGTAATATCATTCACATCATAGGAGTCCCTGAAGCAGAAGAAAATGAGCAAGGGTTAGAGAATATATTTGAAAAAATAGTGACAAAAAACGTACATAATTTGGTGAAGGAAGAAAGCATTCAAGTTCAAGAAGCACAGAGAGCCCCAAGTAAAAAGAACCAAAACAGGCCCACACCAAGGCACATAGTAATAAAGTGCCAAAAATTAAAGACAAAGAGAGAATCCAAAAAACAATGAGAGAGAAGCAACAGGTTACCTACAAAGGAAACCCCATAAGGCTCTCAGCTGACTTCTCACAAGAAACACTACAGGCCAGAAGGGAATGGCATGAGGTAATCAAAGTCATGAAAAACAAAGATCTGAATCCAAGAACACTCTACCCAGCAAGGCTATCATTCAAAATAGAAGGTCAAATAAAGAGCTTCTCAGACAAAGTATGGTTAAGGGAATATATTAGCACGAAACCAGCACTGCAAGAAATGTGAAGAGAATTGCTGTAATTACCAGGAGAACTAGAAAGAAAAATATAACCACACTAAACAAAAAAGGCAATAAATAAGTACATATCAATAATCACCTTAAATATAAATGGACTGAATACTCCCATAAAAAGACACAAAGTAGCTGATTGGATAAGAAAGCATGACTCGTGTATATATTGTATACAAGAGACCCACCACACAACCAAAGACTCACATAGGTTGAAAGTGAAAGGATGGGAAAAAAAAATTCCAAGGAAATGGAAAGGAAAAAAAGGTGGGGTAGCAAAACTCATATCTGATGAAATAGATTTCAAAATGTAGGCCATAACTAGAAACAAAGAAGGCCGCTACAAAATATTGAAAGGATCTATCCAACAGGAAGATATAACCTTGATAAACATATATGCACCCAATATAGGAGCACCAAAATATATTAAAAATCTTCTGGAGGACTTCAAAGGAGAAATCGATAGCAGTACAATCATAGCAGGAGACTTCAACACCCCGCTGACATCACTGGATATATAGTCTAGACAAAAAAATTAGCAAGGAAACAGAGACTCTAAATGAAGCACTAGACCAAATGGATTTAATAGATATTTACAGAGAATTACACCCCAAAACTACAGAATTCACATTCTTCTCAAATGCACATGGGACATTCTCAAAGATAGACCACATGTTAGGACACAAAAAAAGTCTCTCCAAGTTCAAGAAGACTGAAATCATATCCAGCATCTTCTCAGATCACAATGGCATGAAACTAGAAATCAATTGCAACAATAACATGCAGAGGCATTTGAACACATAGAAACTAAAGAGCATATTATTAAACAATGAATGCGTTACCGAGGTGATCAAGGAAGAAATAAAAAACTTCCTGAAAACCAATGGAAATGAACACACAACAACACAAAATCTATGGCATGCAGCAAAAGCTGTTCTGAGAGAGAAGTTCATTGCACTACAGGCCTACCTCAAAAAAATAAGAAAAATCTCTAATAGACTATCTAACCTCACAACAGAAAGAACTAGACTGCAAACAAAAAGAAAACCTCAGAGTAAGTAGAAGGAAGGAAACACTAAAGATTAGGGGAGAAATAAATAACATAAAGACCAAAAAAAAAAAAATTTTAAAGGATCAATGAAACAAAGAGCTGGTTTTTCGAAAAGATAAACAAGATTGATGGACACTTAGCTAGACTCACCAAGAAACAAAAAGAGAGAGAACCCAAATACACAAAATCAGAAATGAAAGAGGAGAAGTAACAACTCACACCACAGAAATACAAAAGATTGTTAAAAACTACTATGAACAATTGTATGGCAACAAATTTGACAATCTAAGTGAAATGGAAAAATTTCAAGATACACATAGTCTCCCAAAACTGGATCAGTAAGAGATAGAAAACTTGAACAGACAAATAACAACTAAGGAAATTGAAGATGTAATAAAGATTCTCCCAGCAAACAAAAGCCCAGACCCAGATGGCTTCACGGGGGAGTTTTACCGAACATTCAAAAAAGAAATAACACCCATTCTCCTCAAACTATGTAAAAAAATCCAAGAAGAAAGAAGACATCCAAACTCATTTTATGATGCTAACATAATTTTAATTCTAAAACCAGAAAAAAGACACTACAAAGGAAGAAAACTACAGGCCAATATCCCTGATGAACATAGATGCCAAAATCATGAACAAAATACTAGCAAATTGGATCCAGCAATACACCAAAAAAATTATCCACCATGACCAAGTGAGATTCATCCCAGGGATGCAAGGCTGCTACAATATTCGCAAATCAATAAACGTGATACACCACTTAAATAAAATGAAGAATAAAAACCACATGATAATATCAATAGATGTTGAATAGCCTTCGACAAAATCCAGCATCCATTTCTGATAAAAATGCTCACCAATGTGGGAATAGGGGGATCATATCTTGACTTAATAATGAGCATATATGAAAGACCTACAGACAACATCATACTTCATGGGCAAAAACTAAAATCATTTCACTTAAGAACAGGAACAAGGCAAGGATGCCCACTTTCACCACTCACATTTAACATAGTACTGGAAGTTTTAGCCACAGCAATCAGACAGGAAGAATAAATAAAAGGGATCCAAATTGGAAAGGAGGAAGTGAAACTGTCATTATTCGCAGATGACATGACACTATACTTAGAAAACCCCAAAGACGCCATCAAAAATTTACTAGACTTAATAAATGAATTTGACAAAGTATCAGGATACAAAATTAATGTCAAGAAATTGATGGCATTCTTATATACTGATGAACTCACATAAAGAGAAATTAAGAAAACAATCCCATTTATAGTTGTGGCAAAAAAAAAGTAAGATACCTAGGAATAAACTTAACCAAAGAAATAACGGACCTATTTGCAGAAAACTGCAGGTCATTGAAGAAAGAAATAGAGGAAGATATAAAAAAGTTGAACCACATACCCTGTTCATGGATTGCAAGAATTAACATCGTCAAAATGTCCATACTACTCAAAGCAATCTATAGATTCAATGCAATCCCCATCAAAATACCAATGACATACTTCACAGAATTAGAACAAATACTTCAAAAGTTTATATGGAACCAAAAAAGACCTCGAATAGCCATAGGAAACTTGAAAGAAAAAAGAACAAAGTTGGAGGGATCACGTTACCCGATTTCAGGTTATATTACAAAGCCACAGTAATCAAAACCACCTGGTACTGGCACAAGAACAGGCATACAGACCAGTGGAACAGAACAGAGAACCCAGAAATGGACCCAAGGCAATATGCTCAATTAATATTTGACAAAGGTGGCAAAAGCATACAGTGGAGTAAGGACAGCCTCTTTAATAAATGGTGTTGGAAAAATTGGACAGCTACATGCAAAAAAATGAAACTAGACCATCAACTTACACCCTACCCAAGAATAAACTAAAAATGGATAAAAGACTTCAATGTGACTCATGAATCCATTAAAATCCTAAAAGAAACTGTAGGCCACAAAATGTCAGACATCATATGAAGCAGAATTTTTACTGACACATCACCTAAGGCAATAGAAACAAAGAAGAAAATGAACACATGGGACTACATCAAACTAAAAAGCTTGTTCACAGCAAAAGAAATGATACTCAAAATGGAAAGTCATCCCAGTGTATGGGAGAGCATAATTGCCAATGACATATCAGATAAGGGTTAATTTCCAATATATATTGAGTGCTCATACAACTCAACAAAAGGAAGACAAAAAACCCAATTAAAAAATGGGCAGAGGAGCTGAATAGACACCTCTCCAAACAGAACATACAAATGGACAAGAGACATATGAAGACATGCTCAACATCACTAATCATCATAGAGATGTCAATTAAAACCACTATTAGGTATCACCTCACACCTGTCAGAATGGGCACCATCAACAAATCATCAAACATCAAGTGTTGGCGAGGGTGTGGAGAAAAGGGGACTCTAGTACACTGCTGGTAGGAATGCAGACTGGTGCAGCCACTATGAAAAACAATATGGTATTACCTCAAAAATTAATAATTGAACTTCCATTTGACCCAGTGATCCCACTTCTAGGAATATACCCTAAGAAGCCAGAAACACTAATCAGAAATTATATATGTACCCCCATGTTTGTAGCAGCACTATTTATAATAGCTAAGATCTGGAAACAGCCCAAGTGTCCATCAGTAGACGAATGGATTAAAAAGCAGTGATACATATACATAATGGAGTACTATGCAGCTGTAAGAAAAAAAGATCTCTTATCCTTTGAGACTACATAGAGGGACCTGGAAATTATTATCCTAAGCGAAACAAGCCAAACAGAGAAAGACAAGTATCATATAATCTCACTTATTAGTGGAATATAATGAACATAACAGTCTGAGGAATGGGATAGTCTCAGAGACGTGGAATTGGGGTACAGAATGACAACTCCCAGAAGAGGGGGTGGTGGGGGAGAGATAAACCACAGAACTTATATGCATGTATGCATGAACAATGGACATAGAGAACAAAGCTGGGGACAGAGCAGGGAGGGGTGGGGGAAATCAGTGGGGAAAAAGGAGAATCATGTGTAACAAAAATAAATTAATTAGTTAAAAAATAAAATAAAATAAAAATTAAACTATTAAAAATAAAATAAAATAAATAAAATATATCCTTATGTGAGGATTAAAAAATTAAATACTCACACACACACAAAAACTCAGAAAAAACAACAAAAAACAAATAAGTATTGGCGAGGACATGAAGAAAGGGGAACACTAATGCACTGCTGGTGGGAATGTAAACTGGTGCAGCCACTATGAAAAACAGTATCGATGTTCCTGGAAAAATTTAGAACAGATCTGGTATATAATCCAGCAGTTACACTTCTGGGGACTTTTTCAAAAAATTAAAAACACTACTTAATAAACATCGATGTACCCCTATGTACAATAGCCAAGATATGAAAGCAACCTAAGTGCCCATCTATACATAAATGAATAAAGTTGTGTGTGTGTGTGTGTATAATATACATATATATACACATACATATATATGTGTATGTGTGTATATATACATACATATATATGTATGTGTGTGTGTGTGTGTGTGTGTATATATATATATATATATGAATATTGCTCAGCCATAGAAAAGAATAAAATATCACCATTTAAAACAATATGTATGGACCTAGAGGGTATTATGTTCAGTGAAATAAGTCAGAGGGAAAGAAATACTATATTATTTCACTTATATGTGGAATCTAAGAAACAAGCAAACAAAAGAAAACAGAAACAGACTCTAAGACATAGAAAACAGACTAATGGTTGCCAGAGGGGAGGAGAGGTGGAGATCTTGGTAAAATATTGAAGGGGATTAAGTAAAAACTTTCAGTTCTAAAATAAATGAGACAGAGAGATGTAATGTATAGCACAGGGAACATAGTCAATACTATTGTAATAACTTTGCATGGTGAGAAATAATTACTGGGTATACTGTGATGACCATTTTGTAAGGTGTATACATGTTGACTCACTATGTTATACACCTGAAACTAATACAATATTGTATGTCAACTATACTTCAATAAAAATAAGTTGGGGAAATAACTTCCATAAGGATAAAAGGAGAGGAAGTAGAATTAGGCAGTGAGCACCTCAGTTGGTAAGTCAGTCCTGACAAAGTCTTAGTCAACTCATCAGGAAGCTTCCAAGCAAAGATTTCCCATTAGAAGGGCCTCAAATTGGATAGAAACGGATAGGCTCTAGTAAGATCAATCGTGCTCAATCTCTGGCTGGGAGTTGTGCAGAAAGAATACAGCCTCTGCTCAAAAGCTGAGGTGGATCCTGAAGGTGCTAAATGGCAAATTCATTTTTGAAATGAGGTCTGAGTGGCACAGCTCCATGACTGCTAAAGAGGACATTGTAGAATAACCAATAACTTTTTCTAAGTGGCAAATTGCCTTGAAGCATGGTCTTCCTTTCTTCGGAGAACTGAGTGTAAAAATAACCAAAATGATCACTATGGGATTTTTTAACCCTTTAAATTGTGAAATAAAATATTCATAATAAAAATGCATAAACAAACACGTGCATCTCAAGAATTTATTGCAAAATGAATACCCTTGCAACCACCTTCAAGATAAATGGAATATTGCCAGTATCCCAAAGGCCTTCCATGGGCCTCCACCCCCAATACTAGCTCCTTTGCCTTCATAAAGGTAACCATTATTTTTATTTCATTATTATGATTCTCTATGTGGCACTTTAATTATTCAAGAAAATAGGTTAAACCAAGCTTCTGCTAAAAATTAAGAAAAGTGAATTTGGTTGGTCATTAATGTTGTTAATGACTCCTTCAAATACAGGGTGTCTTTCCATCTTGAGGTAAGACAAATGGATCACAAGGAAGTTGAAGGACAGAAAGTGAAAGTAAATTAGTAGTAGGGCCTGATTCAGCATGCATTCGAAATAGAAATAACATGTAAAGTTATAAATTATGTAAACATAGAATGTGAGAGTAAATTATTAAGCTCTGATTTACTACCAGGTTTCCAGAAACTCTTTTGTCACAGATCAAGGTAAATTTGTTACAAAGACCATTATCAAGACTAGTGATCCTCAATAGAATGATAAGCTTACCTCCCCAAAGTGTCAGAATTGTCCTCTTCTATTAAGACTACTTTGAAAGTAGCTTGTTCAGGATCCAGGAACCAGGATTTGTTTTCCACATGTCATTCATTTACCTTTTCTTTAAAAGGATTTTAAAGTAATGTGTTCTTTTAAAGTTAAATTGTACAGAAGTAAAAAAGTGAAGTTCCTCTCTTGTGTTGGATTTTCCCTAAACAGGCCCTGAGATTAGAATTTGGGGACAGGTAGTTTATCTGTAGGGTTAATGAGCACGGTGAGGGAGCACAGTAGAGGGAAGGAAAGTTAATAAAGGATGTGCCAATGAGCAGGTTTTCACTGGGTGAAGTTAAGGACAAGTCTCCTTGAACCTCTAGTAGATGTGTAAAATAGAAGTTGACCAACTGGCTATTTTTATAAGTAAAGTTTTAATGAAATAGTCAGGCCCTCTTTTTGTTTATATATTTTCTATGAGTTGAATAATTATGACAATATCACCTTCAAAGATTAAATGATTTACTATCTGGCCTTTCAAAAAAGGTTTGCCAGTTTAAGGTATAAAACGTATCTCAGAGTTATCCAATCTGAGGCTGAGGAAGCTGAAGTATTTATGTACTTCCACTCATTCCTCATTGGCTGAGAGCTACCCTGGGGGTGGTAACTCCTCAGACCTTCTCACTAACTCTGTAGGCAAGCCAAGCCCACATCTGTGTTCAGAGGAAGCCCTCCTGTAGAGAGTTGCATGTGCTTACAGAAAGCAACTGTAGGTATGTACAGGGACAATGAGTGTCAAGGGGATATGAGCAGAATAACAATAACATCTGCTACAATTCCAATCCGCATACCCATCAACCCCAATCAACACAGGTAACCACTTTAACAGTTAGGTGCTTTTACTTTCCAAGTTTTTCTGTGTATATAGAACATGTTTCAAGCATTTGGGTGCACTAGACTATTTGGGAGTTAATGCCAGGTCAGGCATGAAAGAGCAGAGAAAGGAAGAAGGAGAAATCTCTAATAAAAGTTTATGTTATTGTACTGATAAATCTTGTGAGAAGCTGGGAAACCTGTGAGTGCCTTAGAACTCTCCTCTTACTGCTGGTTGAAGCTGAGGGTGTTAACTTCCACTTGGGCAAAGACTGTGACACCCAAGGCTTCATTAAAGGTTTAAGACCCAAGAAGGAGATAAGGTATAGATGCAAAATCCTCTTGCAATTTATCTTTAGAGAAGAAAAAAAATCACTTTAATGAAGCCTTGGGTGTCACAGTCTTTGCCTCACACTATGACTTGGGCTTAGCAGACATCCAATATCCATTGCTGAAACTAGGGGTTGATTCTTTTATTGGTACTTCAGAGTAAACACCTGTGATTTGAATAAAAAGCATCCCGTGCTTTGTGGGTTTCCTGTCCCTGCTTATTCTAGGCAGCTGAGCAATACGCAGGGCTGAAAATAGAATTCTTCCATGCAAAGTGGTTAGTGTTTCAGAAAACAGCACTGCAAAGATGCTAAAAACTTAATTCACATCACTTGATTTGTGATGCGTGGAACTCAAAAGATAGAACATGATTATACCTAATTTGTTCATCTATCAGTCAGTATAGATTAAAGAATGTGTACAAAAATTTAAACTACAATTAAGAGGCATTTGTAACATTCATTTATATTGGAATCCTTGTGGCATTGACATGTTTTTTCCTTGATATCATTAAGGCTATCATGGGAACAAAGAATCAGTATATTAGAGCATCTAATTCTCTCGTCAAATACTCACTCATTATAAAGAAAACAAGAAATTAAAAATCTGACACAAGAAAAATCATTTTAGGGGGGTGGGGTGAATTCTGGCACCTCAAGAAAAATGAGGATCTGTATATGAAAGAGAGTCAGGGGAGAGAGGGGAGAATGAGAACAGTTGAAAGAAGAAATCAATATTTGGCAAACAAAAGAATTAAAAGATCATATTACTACACCTGACCTCTTTAATACAAACCAAAAGAATATCTGTTACCTCTCAACCTGATAATTAAAAACAAGAAAAAAAAGTGATGTAGAATTACAGCAGTAACAAAGAAACAATTAAAAGGGGAATTGTCTTGTGGTCTCAATTAGCGGCAAGGTGACCTAAGAGTAGTTCAGAGGAGAAGAAATACATAATGACTTGTTTTAAAATAAGCCAAGCACATTATTTTAAATGAACCATTGGAAATAAAAAAAATGAATAGCATAAGCCAAAATTGAAATGCATGATGGAGTTCAAGTACAAATTACCATTTGTTTATTTTTCAGTCTCTTTTACTGGAAGGTCAAAGAACTCTATACTATATTAAAATGCATTTTTTATGTGTGCGAGTCTAGTGTTGCTGCTGATATAATAATCTTGGAAAAGACAAATCAGCCTAACTATGGGCTTCAGCACAATCAATGTTTGTCTCAAAAAGTCTCCATCCTCCCGGAGAATTCTTTGATCATTCTCTGAGCCTTTGCATGTGAAAAAAAATGTACTAGCTAAGGAAAATACCAATACTCTGAAAGACTGAGACTAATCAAAAGCTGTTTTCGCCCTGGCCAGTTTGGCTCAGCGGTTAGAGCGTCGGCCTGCGGTCCGGAGAGACCCGGGTTCGGTTCCTGCTAAGGGCACGTACTTCGGTTGCAGTTTGTCCCCGGCCCTGGTTGGTCATGCGGGTGGCAGCCACTCGATGTGTCCCTTCACGTCGATGTTTCTCTCTCTCTTTCTCCCTTCCTCTCTCTCCCTCCCACTCTATCTGTACAAAAAATGGAAAAATATCCTCTGGTGAGGATTAAAAAAAAAAAAAAAAAAAAAAGCTGTTTTCTTTGCCATCAATTCTGGAGATCATTTTTTTTATCCTTACCCAAGGGCATTTTTCCATTTTTTGTTCAGATAGAGTAGGAGGTAGAGAGAGGAAGAGAGAGAGAGAAACATCGATGTGAAGGGGAGATATAGAGTGGCTGCCACCCACACAACCCAACCAGGGTCGGGGACAAACTGCCACCGAGGTATGTGCCCTTAGCGGGAACCAAACCCGGGTCTCTCTGGATCACAGGTCGATGCTCTAACCGCTGAGCAAAACTGTCCAGGGCTGGGGATCATATTTTAAATGTACAGCTTTGCCTACATTGGGTTGTATGGAAATGATGGGAAAAGAAGAGGAGAAGGGAGGCAAATGCTCTTTTCTACTCATTTAAGAATATATGTAGTTACTGGGTAGATTGAAATTTTAATGGTTGGTTTCAACTGGTTGCTTTTTTGGATTAAGCAAGTGCTTTTAACTGCCACGTGAATTTTAAATGGGAGAAGATACGGTTGTAGTTTATTTGCAACCCTGCTTATTTATATCTAGGTAATAGAAAGGCGAATTGTAGCTAACTGTTAAAATACAGAGAAAATCTAATCAACATAACTCATTATGCAGTAGGCAGTTAGACAGGCATGCGTAGAGTAAGAATGAAAGTCCAGAAATGGCAAGTCATCAGGGTGAAAGCCCTGGGTGGCTAGCAACTTATAATTGTAGGGTGGGACTTTGCCCCACGGTGACCTTCCCTCTCCTAGCATATTTCTAGTCATGCAGTTTAGACCCCCTAAACTTTCATATCTCTGGTCATGCAGTTCCAGATCCTCCCCTGACCTCATCTCCCCTAGAACATCACTAGTCATGTAGTAGACTCCTTAGAGGAGAAACAAGGGGCTGAAGATTAGCCTCATATGACTTCCATACAAGCTCTTGCACTGCCACTCCCTTAAGCACTAAGCCCTCGGGACAATGGTGTTCTGGCCCACATTCAATAATCTTAGGAACAAAGCATAGGGTCTATTGACCACAGAGACAGAGTATTGGTCAGACTTGAGATAACATCTAGGACTCTGCTGTATTTCAGCTCCAGGGATAGAAAAGTAGCAAGACCAGGCAGTATAACACTATGGCTGACATTGGGACTAGCTTTAATGACTAATGACACCCTATCCTAGTGTTGATCAATCAGTGGAGACTATGACACTGAAAGAACACACCTGGAAAGCTGATGGATAGTCAGTTAAGATTCTCCCCTGGGACCTCCCTTGAAATCCTTGGCCTTAAAAACACCTTCTTTCCTCAGGGCTCATGTGCTCTCTCTCTCCAGAGCATGCCTGCACCTTTCCCCCTCTCCTTTCCCCAGGCACATTCTATCTGCCTTTCTTTTTCCTAACCTCCAAGGGCCCTTCTTTTGGCTCTGTAACTCATTTACTGAGCCCATGCAACCCAGATGAATAACCATTTCTACCTTTTTGACTTTCTAAGTAAACTTTCTATTATAATTTCAGTTCCTTGGCTCTGAATTGTTTCTTTGCTAAACTCAAGTACTGAGTTGATAAAACGAGGTCTGGTAACATTCTGGTGCCATTTCACCATTAACATCTATCACAGTGAAGAAAGAAATAGTATATGTAAAATGAGAAACTTATAACCAAAATATATTTTACTTATTTTTATTTTATTATTTTTTATTTTTTAATTTTTCTTTTTGTTACAGATGTTTCTCCTTTTTTACGTCATTGGCACCCCCCCATCCCCCCTACCCCATCCCCGGCTTTGTTGTCCATGTCCACTGGTTATGCATATAAGTTCTGTGGTTTATCTCTTCCCACTCCCTCCACCCCCTCTTCTGAGGGATGTCAGTCTGTGCCCTACTTCCATGTTTCTGGGTCTACCGTATTCCTCAGACTGTTATGTTCATTATATTCCATATATAAGTGAGATCATGTGGTATTTGTCTTTTTCTGCTTGGCTTATTTCACTTAGGATAATACTTTCCAGATCCCTCCATGTCATCTCAAAGGATAAGAGATCTTTCTTTCTACAGCTGCATAGTACTCCATTGGGTATATGTACCACTGCTTTTTTATCCATTTGTTTACTGATGGACATGAGGGCTGTTTCCAGATCTTAGCTATTGTAAATAGTGTTGCTATGAACATGGGGGTACATATATTCTTCCTGATTGGTGTTTCAGGCTTCTTAGGATATATTCCTAGAAGTGGGATCACTGGGTCAAATGGCAGTTCAATTTTTAATATTTTGAGGTAACACCATATTGTTTTTTATAGTGGCTACACTAGTCTGCTTTCCCACCAGCAGTGCACTAGAGTCCCCTTTTCTCCACACCCTTGCCAACACTTCTTGTTTGATGATTTGTTGATGGCGGCCATTCTGACAGGTGTGAGGTGATGCCTCATTGTTGTTTTAATTTGCATCTCTCTGATGATTAGTGATGTTGAGCATGTCTTCATGTATCTTGGCCATTTGTATGTCCTGTTTGGAGAGGTGTCTATTCAGCTCCTCTGCCCATTTTTTAATTGGGTTCTTTGTCTTCCTTTTGTTGAGTTGTATGAGCACTCTATATATATTGGAAATTAACCCCTTATCTGATATATGATTGGAAATGATGTTCTCCCATATAGCGGGTTGCCTTTCCGTTTTGAGTATTGTTTCTTTTGCTGTGCAGAAGCTTTTTAGTTTAATGTAGTCCCATGTGTTTATTTTTTCCTTTGTTTCTGTTGCCTTAGGTGATGTACAGTGAAAATTCTGCTGGGTATTGTCCGAGAGCCTGGGAACTGGCGCCAGGCAAACTGCTCAGCCATTACCTCGCTTACCCAACCTAAACTCCCACCCTGTTTCAGGAACTGTTTGCCCCGAACTCATAGATCAACTCCTGTCCCATTCTCCTGTCCTAGTCCAGGAACTGTTTCCTCCAGGACAATAGACTCACATTCCAGGGGCCCCCATGCATAGCCCCTCAGGACCTAACCCTAACAACAAGTTCCCGCTGCCACAGGCGCAGATATAAAAATCACAAACCCCAGCATCGGGCGCGGTTTCTCGGACTCGACCCCCGGAGTCTGTGAACCCGCCCGGAGTGTACCCAATAAAGCCCGATTTCTGCTTATTCGGCTGTTTGGCTCTTCGGTTTCTTCCCACCTCCCACAGGTGGCACCTGGCTACCTTACAGGTATGATGTCCAAAATTTTGATGCCTGCATTTTCTTCTAGAATTTTTATGGATTCACGGGTCACATTTAAGTCTTTTATCTATTTTGAAGTTATTCTTGTGTTTGGTGTAAGTTGATGGTCTAGGTTCATTTTTTTGCATGTAGCTGTCCAATTTTCCCAACACCATTTATTAAAGAAGCTGTCTTTACTCCACTGTATGCTCTTGCCACCTTTGTCAAATATTAATTGAGCATAATGCCACGGGTCCATTTCTGGGTACTCAGTTCTGTTCCACTGGTCTATATGCCTGTTCTTGTGCTAGTACCAGGCTGTTTTGATTACAGTCACTTTCTAGTATAACCTGATATCTGGTATTGTGATCCCACCTACTTTGTCCTTCTTTTTAAAAATTTCTGTTGCTATTCGGGGACTTTTTTGGTTCCATATAAACTTTTGAAGTATTTGTTCTAGTTCTGTGAAATATGTCATTGGTATTTTGATGGGGATTGCATTTAATCTATAGATTGCTTTGGGTAGTATGGACATTTTAATGATGTTAATTCTTCCAATTCATGAACAAGGTATGTGCTTCCAATTTTTTATATCTTCCTCTATTTCTTTTTTCAGTGTCCTTTAGTTTTCTGCAAATAGGTCCTTTACTTCTTTGGTTCAGTTTATTCCTAGGTATCTTGATTTTATTGCCACAACTGTAAATGTGATTTTCTTAGTTTCTCTTTCTGTGAGTTCATCATTGGTGTATACAAATGCCATCGATTTCTTTACATTAATTTTATATCCTGCTGCTCTGCCAAATGCATTTATGAAGTCTTGTAGATTTTTGATGGAATCTTTAGGTTTTTCTATGTATAATATAGTGTCATCTGCAAATAATGACAGTTTCACTTACTCCTTTCCAATGTGGATCTCTTTTATTTTTTCTTCATGTCTGATTACTGTGGCTAAGAATTCCAGTACGATGTTAAATAAGAGTGGCAAAAGTGGGCATCCCTGTCTTGTTCCTGTTCTTAAGGGAAATGATTTTAGTTTTTGCCCATTGAGTATGATGTTGGCTGTAGGTCTTTCATATATGGCCTTTACTATGCCGAGATGTGATCCCTCTATTCCCACATTGCTGAGCGTTTTTATCAGAAATGGATGCTGGATTTTGTCGAATGCTTTTTCCATGTCTATTGATATGATCATGTGGTTTTTATTCTTCATTTTGTTTATGTGGTTATCACATTTATTGATTTGCAAATATTGTACCAGCCTCACATCCCTGGAATTGATCCCACTTGGTCATGGTGAATAATTTTTTTTTTGATGTATTGCTGGATTCGATTTGCTAGTATTTTGTTCAGGATTTTGGCGTCTAAGTTCATCAGGGATATTAGCCTGTTGTTTTTTTCTTTGTAGTGTCTTTTTCTGGTTTTGGAATTAGAATTATGCTGGCCTCATAGAACGAGTTTAGAAGTCTTCCTTCTTCTTGATTTTTTTGAAATAGTTTGAGGAGAATGGGTATTAGTTCTTTTTTGAATGTTCGGTAAAACTCCCCCGTGAAGCCATCTGGGCCTGGGCTTTTGTTTGCTGGGAGAGTCTTTATTACCTCCTCAATTTCCTTAGTTGTTTTTGGTCTGTTCAAGTTTTCTATCTCTTCCAGGTCCAGTTTTGGGAGACTGTATGTTTCTAGAAATTTGTCCATTTCACTTAGATTGTCAAAATTGTTGCCATATAGTTTTTCATAGTAGCTGTTAACGATATTTGTATTCTTCTGGTGTCAGTTGTTACTTCTCCTCGTTCATTTCTGATTTTGTGCATTTGGGTTCCCTCTCTCGGTGTTCCTTGGTGAGTCTAGCTAAAGGTCCATCAATCTTGTTTATCTTTTCGAAAAACCAGCTTTAATTTCATTGATCCTTTGAATTGTTTTTTTTTTTGGTCTCTATGTCATTTATTTCTACTCTGATCTTTACTATTTTCTTCCTTCTACTTGCTCTGGGGTTTTTTGTTTATTTGTTTGTTTATTTGCTTTCTAATTCTTTAAGTTGTGAGGTTAGACAGTCAATAAGAAATTTTTCTTGTTTTTTGAGGTAGGTCTATAGTGCTAGGACCTTCCCTCTCAGAACTGCTTTTGCTGCATCCCATAGATTTTCTGTTGTTGTGTGTTTATTTTCATTGGTTTCCAGGAAGTTTTCATTTCTTCCTTTATTTCCTCGGTAACCCATTCATTGTTTAATATCATGATATTTAACCTCCATGTGTTCAAATGACTTTGCATGTTCTTCTGGCAATTGATTTCTAGTTTCATGCCATTGTGATCTGAGAAGATGCTTGATATGATTTCAATCTTCTTGAACATGTAGAGATTTAATTTGTGTCCTATCATGTGGTCTACCTTTGAGAATATCCCATGTGCACTTGAGAAGAATGTGTATTCTGTATTTTTTGGGTGTAATTCTCTGAAGATATTTACTAAATCCATTTGGTCTAGTGCTTAATTTAGAGTCTCTGTTTTCTTGCTAATTTTTTGTCTAGAGGATCTATCCAGTGGTGTCTAGGGGGAGTTGAAGTCCCCTGCTATGATTGTATTGCTGTCAGTTTCTCCTTGCAAGTCTTCCAGAAGATATTTAATATATTTTTGTGCTCCTATATTGGGTGCATATATGTTTATTAAGGTTATATCTTCCTGTTGGATAGATCCTTTTAATATTATGTAGTGGCCTTCTTTGTCTCTAGTTATGGCCTTCATTTTTAAATCTCTTTTATCAGATATGAGTATTGCTACCCCAGCTTTTTTTTGCTTTGTTAGCTTGGAAAATTTTTTCCATTCCTTCACTTTCAACCTATGTGAATCTTTTGTTGTGAGGTGGGTTTCTTGTAAACAACATATAGATGAGTCATGCTTACTTATCCAATCAGCTACTCTGTGTGTTTTTATGGGAACATTCAGTCTATTTACATTTAAGATGATTATTGATATGTATTTATTTATTTCCATTTTTGTGTAGTGTGGTTCTATTTTTCTTCCTATTTCTTCTACTAATTACAGTAGCCTTTTTAACATTCATTGCAGTGCTGGTTTGGTGCTAATGTATTCCCTTAGCCATTTTTTTTTTGTCTGGGAGGCGCTTTATTTGACCTTCTATTTTGAATGATAGCCTTGCTGGGTAGAGTAGTCTTGGTTTCAGATTCTTGTTTTTCATGACCTTGATTACCTCATGCCATTCCCTTCTGGCCTGTAGTGTATCTTGTGCGAAGTCAGATGAGAGCCTTATGAAGTTTCCTTTGTAGGTAACCTGTTGCTTATCTCTTGCTGCTTTTAGGATTCTCTCTTTGCCTTTAATTTTTGGCATTTTAATTACTATGTGCCTTGGTGTGGGCCTGCTTAGGTTCTTCTTACTTGGGGCTCTCTGTGCTTCTTGAACTTGAATGCTTTCTTCCTTCACCAAATTAGGGAAGTTTTCTGTCACTATTTCTTTGAATATATTCTCTAACCTTTGCTCATTTTCTTCTTCTTCGGGGACTCCTATGATGCAAATATTATTACATTTCCCGTTGTCCCACAGTTCTCTTAATCTGTCTTCCTGTTTTTTAATTGTTTTTTCCTTTTGGCTTTCTGATTGGTTGATTTTTTCTACCATGTCTTCTAATTCACTGATCTGGTCCTCAGCTTCCTCTTCTCTGCTTTTTAGACTTTCCCATGTGTTTTTCATTTCTGATATGTCATTTTTTATCTCTCTTGGTGGTTTTTAAATTGCAATTGGTTTATTTTCAGCATCTCTATGTCCTTACTCATGCTTTTGAGCTTCCTCAAGATCATGGCTCTGAATTCTAGCTCTGTTAACTTCCTAACTTCTCCACATTGATCTCATCTTTGGTGGAGGTCTCTTGTTCTTTCATTTGGCTTCTGTTTCTGTGTTTCACCATTTTGACTTTGGAGCCTGTCAAGTTTTCCCAGTGGGTGTTAGTGTTCTGCTGTTTGTGGCTCCCTCTCCTGGGTTTAGATGAGCGAGGGAGGACCCACATTAAACATCACTGTCAAGTCTTACTTTCCTTGGTAAAGTTGCTAGCCCAGGAAAGGTACTGTTATCCTCTAGCTTTTTGCCTGGAGGCTATCAGACCAAGTTACTTGAAGTCTTTTGGGTTGTCAGTTGAATGAAAAACTCCCTCAGGTGCTCAGCATAAGGGGATTTCCCAAGGGTGGGGCAGATGTTGGTTGTTAATGAGTCTCAATTAGTATTTCAATTGCCCACAGGGTGAGATTGGATCTCTGATGGAGGGACTGCTGCCTCTCCCCAGAGCCCAGGGAAGGAGCAAGATGGCCACCATCCTGCATGGCAGCAACTCAGCAAAAGCTCTGTGTGCCCTTCAAATCCCGAGTGTTCCCACACAGTTCCAGTCCAGTCTGCCCTCCCTCTGCCGGAGCCGAAGATGAGTGGCTGTGGCTATTTTCGCCTCTGTCTTGGCTCTGGGCTGTGGAGCTGCTTAGGAGTGTAGCCTGAGGGTGCTGCTGCCAGCTAATGCCGCTGCTGACTGTGGTCTCCCAGCCCCCGTCTTGCGCCTTCACAATCGTACCAGGATAGAGACAGTGTCCCTGGTTATATGGTCCTTGCAAGCTGCTTTTCTGTTACTTTTACCCCTCGATTTGTCTGTGTTATAGTTGTAATTCCAGTTTGATTCTGGGAGACAGTCTGTGTAGCTTCCATTCACTATGACGCCATTTTGGAATACCCTGTATGCCAAAATATTTTTTAATTCAAGGTCATATAACAGTATCAATCAAAAACTGCTCCATAGAAAACATAACTAGAAAAGGATTCAGAAAATTTTCTTTGGTATGGTGGTGGTGGTGGTGGTGGCGGGGGTTGGGGAGAATCTCTGCTTTTGTGAGTTTTTTACTGTCAAAATAATTCCCTATAATAAAAACACCTTAAAACTCAGTTGATCGAAATGACAATTATTTATTTTCACTTATACTTCTGTGATTGAGGCTGTGCTTGGCTGGGTACCTTTACTTCAATCTGAAGCTGCAGCTTGGTTTGTTTCTTTGCTACAGGGCCACAAGTCTGATCTATATGTGCTCATATTGTGAAGCTCAGCTGAAGGGACAGCAGCTAGCCAGGACAATGACAGAGGCACCAGAAGATAAGCTTAATTATACAAATGCATTTCACATTTCTGATTGTGTCAAGTTTCTATTATATTATTGGCTAAAGCAAGTCACATGGCAAAGCAAAACAATAAGAGGCAACAACATACACTCATTCTACTCTGAAGCAAAAGCAAATCACTTGGGCAAGGCCAAAGTCAATACTTCAGGGAAATATATTTTCTCTGTGTGAGAGAAGGAGTAAATATTCTTGAATATCAATCTGCTATAGTTTTAACTAGCTGTATGATTTGGGGCATATCATTCAATCTTCCTTGTCTAAAGTTTCTTCAATAGAATTAGTGAAGAAGATAGAGACACAATATGATACAATGGAAAAACATAAGCTTTGGGGTTATAGAGATCTTGTTAAAATCAGAGGTCTGTCAAAGACAAGCTATGGCTCTTGAGAAAATCACCAAATCTGATTTTCAGATTCTTCCTTGTATTTCCCTCCAGGGGAAATATTGTTATTCGTCATAGCCAACAACCTCTAGTGACTTAATACAATTAAACGTTTATTTCTTGTTCCTGACATGATCTGATGCAGTTAGGGCAACTATCCTGGGTAGGTTGCCTCTAAACCAGAGGTTAAAAAACTAGAGTCCACAGGACAAATCTGACCAGCCCCTGCTTTTATACATAAAGTTTTATTAGAACACAGCCCCATTCACACCCATTCATATATTTATTTCTATGGCTACAAAAACAGTCACATTTTTGAAACAGAGACAGTATGGCCCATACATCAAAATTATTTACTATCTGACCTTTTATAGAAAAGTTTGCCATTCCTTCTTCAAAGCAGTAAATCAGGGAACCTTCAGTCAAGGTTCCAACATGATGGAATATTTCACTTCTAGCTAGTGAGATAGAGGAGAGAACATGGGCTAGCCCTACTGTTTCCTTTATTACCTTCATCCAGAGGTGAAACCACTTCGCATAGTCCACTGGATAGAACCAGTCACATGACCAACAAACTGCAAAGTTGGCTGGGAAATAATATATATATATTATCCTCACCTGAGGACTTTTTCCCATTCTTTATTCAGACAGAGTGGGAGGGAGAAAGAGGAAGAGAGAAAGAGAGAAACATCAATGTGAAAGGGACACATCAAGTGGCTGCCACCTGCATGACCCAACCAGGGCCGGGGACAAACTGCAACTGAAGTACATGCTCTTAGTGGGAACCAAACCCGGGTCTCTCTGGACTGCAGGCTGACGCTCTAACCACTGAGCCAAACCGGCCAGGGTGATAACATTTTTTAACTTCATATTAAATGAAAGAAAAAACAAATATGCAGAATTTCAATAACATAACCCCACATAACATTGACAATATGAATATTCATAGCTTTAAACACTAAAATTGATCAAAGTAAAGGCATTAAAATAAATCAAACATTCAACTCAAAAAGTAAGAAAAATCAATATAACAGAAAGAAGAAAATATTAAACATAAAAGTAGAATTAATGAATTAGAAAAATAGAACTAATATATAAATAATAAGCTAGTTCCTTGAAAACAGAGACAAAATATGATTTAAACTAGTAAAAAGAAAATAAACCACAAACCAACAAAAATGGCTACTTATGGAGGTAAGGTCAAAGGAGTACAGATAAGAGGAATGGAGGTAAGTCTTCTCTGAATATTGTTTTTTAAATAAAGTTCACTTTGAACTGTGTACATGTCTTGTATACACAAAAATATATTTGTATAAAAAAACTTAAAACTGAGCACAGATGTGAACAGATAAACCTAAATTTGTATTATGTTGGTAATAATGAAGCACAAAAAGAATTATTTCAAGTGATTTTTTACGTAGATATCTACACATCTTTAGATGTTAACAAAGCATGTAAAGAAATACCTGTTTGTTAAATAGTAAGACTAAAAGAATAGCAGTCATTAAAATAGTGGGAATATTGGTACTGCAATTTTGCTAATATATATATATACACACAAATATATGATATATAGTAGGATAAGCACGGAAGTAAATAGTTAACCTTTTTAAGGAATTACTATTTTAAGTGTTAAGGAAAAAAATACAAAATCAAATCAGACAAATTTGAACTGGAGATACATATATATATAATTTTAATTGGACATATATTTAAACAATTTTGTTCATATTAATATGTGCTAGTTTTATCCCTGAAAGGTATTAGGAGTAATATCATCCTAGTGCAAATAAGACAGCCAACATTCTTCATGTATATGACTCTGATCTTGATGTATAAGAACCACTTCGAACTAGAAGGAACTTATGTGGAAAATTGGCTGAATCCATGTTTGTGGCAGAGAAAATAAAAACGGAGCCTGAAAGCATGGATGGACTCAAAGAATAATGGGAACATGTCACAAGGACACAGGAGCCAGCATAAAAGGATTCACACCGGCTAAATTGGGGATAATTTGAGCATAAAATAAATAGTGACTATTAACTGATTATAAAACACTAAAAATTTTAAATACATGAGTTTATAGTAATAAAATAATATAATTTCTAGACTGCTGTTTTTGGAGGACCTATAGTTCATTCCCAGCTAATAAGGGAAACTCATTTTTATAAATCAAAGCCAGTTAATAAAATGACAGAATAAGAAAATAACCATTTGTAATATCCAGTGAAACATTTTACAGGTCAGTGACAATGGCTGCAATCAGGCAAGTACATGTAAGAGCATTTCAGGGTTGCCTTAGGGAAGAACCTGAGGGTCTCAGGGCTTCAGGGCATAAGATCAGAATCATATGCCATGAAAACTAGGGCTGGTGAGATTTGGTTGGTTGCCAGGGCTCCAGGCAAGGCAGCAGTATTCTAGGGACTTAATTCTGAAAAGGAATGAAAGGTCAAGTCAGGAATGGGAGGGCAGCAGCCAGGCCTACAGACTGGGTTAGTAGGGAAAGCTACCACTGAGTATGAGTTATGTACAGTTATAGCTCACCCAGGCATACCAGCTATCACAAAATGTAGGGCTCACTGCAGGTGAGTTTAGGGCTCTTTGGGACTCATTATCAACCATGATTTTCATTAGCAGGATATCCTTGTTGGACCCTGGTCAAATTTATCTTCATAGTCATGAAATTCCCTGAATGCTCACCACATATATACTGTTTGTTCTTTCTTTTAGGTAGCACTTTACTACTTAAAGCAGGATTAGCATTGCATTGAGGCTTGTTAAAAATACAAATGGTAGGCTTCTCCCCAGACCTACTGAACCTGATTCTTCATTTTAACAATGTTCCCAGGTGACTCTTAGGCACACTGAAGTTCTAGGAGCCCTGGTATGGCAGACAGAGAAACTTAGCTGAAAGCAGTGGGCCTAGGGGATGTCACAGAGCTATAGAGGATGGTTCCTGACACATCTCAGTATCCTCCATTAAGTGTGAACCCCACTTCCCCCTCTTCTCCTCCCTCAAATCCTTATCACTGGCATGGGAATAGATGTTTCCCACTTGTGACAACGTGAAATGAATCAGGATGGAACTTGGGGAGGTATAGGAAGAGAAGAACAATTACACCAACGAAAGATCAGGAAAAGGGCTAACAGATATGGCTGAAAATGGGACAAATAATTTTATTTGAAGTTTCCATTTTAATCATAGCTTCTTATACACCAAAACCCTATTCTAAAGGATTGGTTTTGAAATCCAGAATGGTAAGCTTGAGGAGATGTCATCAGGATGACCTCAGACAAGTTACATAAACTCTGTGCCCAAGTGTTGTCATCTATGAAGTGAAGATAATCACAGCACCTACCTCCTGGGGCTGTTGTGAGGATTAAATAATTCACTTAGTTGCCCAATATCACAGGTCCAGTGAATAACATCCAGCTGTGATCTGAAGCCAGCCATGCAGCTCCAGCATTCATCAGTGGTTCTGAGCTGCTATGCTGTGCTGCTATTATAAAAAATGAAAAAAGAACTTAAACAAAAACTTTGAAACAGTCACTCCTTTAATCATAGCTTTGATGATTATTCATTTCAAGATCTTTCCTTCTTGTAGTAATCCAGAATCTTTAAAGAATGTGGGTTTATCTGTTATAAAAAGCTCAAGCTATATGTCTCCCCTCACCTTATCACTATGACTGCCATCTGAGCACAATGGAGACTTCAGTCAGTTAACTTTGAGTTATTCAGATTATTTGGGCCTGGATTTTTTAAAAGCCCTGTTAGTGTCACATCAGGTGATTTGAGAGATGTTTAATCAAAGGCCAATCACAATTTCATTACTTTACACCACAGGGAAAGTCTTGGGCTTAGTTTTCTGAAAGTGAACTAGCCACGTTTAACTGTGATGTTTATGCCTGTTGAAGGAAACTATAATCAAAACAACACAAGCAAGGATATAAAACAATAAATAGACTATAACATGAAGACAAATGTGAGACAAAAACAGAGACTTGCAGTGCAGTGTGGTAAACAAACTGATAACCTTTAAAATCAAACAGACCTTGGTAATAGAGTTGTGTGACCCTATTAGGTAACTTCATCCCTCTGAGCTTCTATTTCTCCATCTATAAAGTGGGGTAATTCCATCCACTGCATGTAGATTTTGTGAGAGTTCCAGGAGATAAGCTATGTAAAGTATCTGTATATAGCTATACAGATGGTAGCCACTCAATAAATTACAGCTGGTATCTTTTCAGACATGCAATCCGAATAATATCAGATAATAAGGAGCTAAATGCATGTAGCTCTACACTCATAGCAACAAGGTGTAAAGATCACATATAAAGCCAGCACTTTTATTTAGTGAAAAATAAGCTTGCTAAATGTAGTATTTACAGGCATGCATTGCTTTTGCTAGCTGCTCCTTATTTACACAGCAAATGAAAGGGAAAATTATATCTCCCCTTGAAGAGCTCGTAGTCAGCTAGGTAAGACAGCGCAATTATAAACCTCAAAGAAAAATTGCGTAAGTGCATAACTAAATACAAAGGAACACCTTTCAAATATAGGCTTGAGCCTAAAACACCAATCAGAAAGAATATATGTACCCCTATGTTCATAGCAGCATTATTTACAATTGCTAAGACCTGGAAAGAGCTCAAATTTCCATCAGTAGATGAATGGATAAAAAAGCAGTGGTACATATACACAATAAAGTACTATGCAGCTGTAAGAAAGAAAAATCTCTTATCCTTTGTGACGACATGGAGGGACCTGGAAAGTATTATCCTAAGCGAAACAAGCCAAACAGAGAAAGACAAGTATCATATGATCTCACTTATTTGTGGAATATAATGAACATAACAGTCTGAGGAATGGAGTAGTCCCAGAGACATGAAAGTGGGGTACAGACTGACAATCCCCAGAAGAGGGGAGGTGGGGGAGAGATAAACCACAGAACTTATATGCATGTGTGCATGAACAATGGACATGGACAACAAAGCTGGGGACAGGGTGGAGAGGGAGGGGGAGGGGGGAATCAGTGGGGGGAAAAGGAGAAACATCTGTAACAAAAATAAATTAATTAATTTTAAAAAAAATTAAAAAAATTAAAAATTTTAAAAAGCTGAGGTATATATACACAACGGAACATTGTACAGCTGTAAGAAAGAATAATCTTGTGTCCTTTGAGGAGAAATGGAGGGACCTGGAGACTATTATGCTGAGCAAAACAAGCCAATCAAAGAAAGACAAATACCACATGATCTCACTTATTTGTGTAATATAATGAACAAAAAAAGCTGATGAACAAAACAGACACGGAAACATAGAAAAGAGTATGGTTCATACTGACAAACCTTAGAATGGGGGGGTGGAGGGATGAGATAAACTGAAGAACTTATATGCATTTATGTGTAAAAAATGGACATAGACAACAATGCTTGGGAGGGGGGTAGGGAGGAGGGTGTCTTTGGGGGGGGAAAGGAGAAACATCTGTAACAAAAATAAATTAATTAAAAAATAAAAATGAATAAATAAATAAATAAATAAATAAGAACCAGGAGCTTAAATAAAAAATTTTTAAAAAGGCTTGAGGTCAAGGATGAAAAGGTCACATCATCTTGAATTGTAAGCTTTATATACAGACCAGTGTACTGCTATTCTTTTGCCATTTAAGATAATACTAATGACTAAAACTTAGCAAAAGGTCTAGAATGAGCTAAACACTATAGAAGAGTTTTATATGTATTAACTTATTTAGTATTTTAATTGTAACTCCAAAACTAGCTCAAAATGGTCTTGTTTCTAACAAGATATTGGGTTGCTTTTCGGAGGTAACCACAAGTCCAAAACCAGAAGTCATGTAGCCAAAACATGGGTAGAGGAGAGAACTCTGACCTCCACCTACACCTGGAACCAAAGTCATACTCTATCACAAGGGACTAAAGGACCTGGACATGAGTGAAACTTGAACACTGGAACCTTTTCAGAATGGAAGGGACTATTGTCCAGGAAGATCTGGGGCTGCAGCACCTTACCATATCTTACAATAAATGGTCAAATTCCAAAGTTCTCCAATTAAAACCTACTTCACCAGCACTTCTGCATACCAGCCTATTCCCCTCAAACCCTTTAAAATTTGCACTGTGGAAGATTCCCAAATGGTGACAGAGTGCATGGAAGCAACACGGATCGTCTCCCAGGACGAAACTGGAATTAAGACTAAAATAAAGAAAAATGGTTGGGAAAAAGCAACAGAAGAACAACTTGGAAAAATCATATAACCAGGAACACTGACTCCATCCTGGTACAACTGTGGAGGGGGGAGAGTGGGGCTGAGAACCCACAGACAACAGTGGCCTTAGCTGTGAGTAGCGCCCTCAGGTTAAACTCCCAGGTGGCTCCACGGCCCAGAGTCGAAACAGACCCTAAAATAGCCAAAGCCACTCACCTTGGGCTTCAACAGACAGAGGGCAGACTGGACTGGAACTGTGTGGGGACAGTCGGGATTTGGAGGGCGCTCAGAACTTTTGCAGAGTTGCAGCCATCTTACTCCTTCCCAGGGCTCAGGAGAGATGCAATGGCCACTCCCTCAAAGATTCAACCCCATTCAGGTGGGCCATTGAAATGCAAATTGAGGCTCATGAACAACCAGCATCGGCTTCACCCTCAGGAAATCCCCTTGCTCTGAGCACTTGAGGGACTTTTTCATTCAACTGAGAACCCAAAGCTCTTCAAGTAACTGCTACTGATAGCCTCCAGGAAAAAACTAGAGGATAACTGAACAATTCCCGGGCTAGAAACTCTAACCAGGAAAGTAAGACTTGACACTGGTGTTTAACGTGGGTGCTCCCTCGCTCATCCAAACCCAGGAGAGGGAGCCAGAAACAGCAAAACAACAACACCCACAGGAAAAATTTGGCAGGCTCCAAAGCCCACTGTGATACCCAAAATGGTGAAACAAAGAAACAAAAGCCAAATAAGAGAAACAAAAGCCAAATAAAAGAATAAGAGACCTCTACCGAGGATGAGATAAATGTGGAGCAGTTAAGCAAGTTAACAGAGCTAGAATTCAGAGCCATGATCTTGAGGAAACACAAGAGCATGAGTAAGGATATCAACACCATGAGTAAAGACATAGAAATGTTAAAAATCAACCAACTGGAAATTAAAAACCACCAAAAAGAAATGAAGAATGACATATCAGAAATAAAGACCACATTGGAAGTTCTTAACAGCAGAGTAGAGGAAGCTGAAGACGGATCAGTGAATTAGAATACAGGGTAAAATAAATGAACCAATCAGAAAAACAAAAGGAAAAAAACAATTAAAAACCAAGAAGACAGCTTAAGAGAACTGTGGGACCACTGGAAAAAGAATAATATTCGCATCCTAGGAGTTTCCAAAGAAGAAGAAAATGAGCAAGGGTAAGGGAATATATTTGAAGGAATAGTGACAGAAAACTTTCCTAATTTGGTGAAAAAAGAAGGCATTCAAGTTCAAGAAGCACAGAGAGCCCCAAGTAAGAAGAACCCAAACAGGCCCACACCAAGACACGTAGTAATTAAAATGACAAAAATTACAGAAGAAGAGAGAATCCTAAAGGCAGAAAGAGATAAGCAACAGGTTACTACAAAGAAACCCAATAAGGCTCTCAACTGACTTCTCAACAGAAACACAACAGCCAGAAGAGAAGGCATGAAGTAATCAAGGACATGAAAAACAAGGATCTGTATCAAAGACTATTACCCAGCAAGGATATCATTCAAAATAGAAGGTCAAATAAAGAGCTTTCCAGACCAAAAAAAAAAAAAAAAAAAGGAATACATTAGAATCAAACCAGCACTACAAAAAATGTTAAAAGAAGTGCTGTAATTAGTAGAAGAAACAGGAAGAAAAATATAACCAAACTAAACAAAAATGGCAATAAATAAGTACATATCAATAATCACCTTAAATGTAAATGGACTGAATGCTCCCATAAAAAGACACAGAGTAGCTGATTGGATAAGAAAGCATGGCTCATCTATATGTTGTTTACAAGAGACCCACTTCACAACAAAAGACTAACATAGGTTGAAAGTGAAGGGGTGAAAAAAAAAAAAAAAGCTTCCAAGGAAATGGAAAGGGAAAAAAGGCAGGGGTAGCAATACTCGTATCTGAAAAAATAGATTTAAAATGAAGGCCATAACTAGAGACACAGAAGACCACTACATGTATATTGAAAGGATATATCCAAAAGGAAGACATAACCTTGATAAACATATATGTACCCAATATAGGAGCACCAAATATATTAAAAATCTTCTGGAAGACTTCAAAGGAGAAATCGACAGGAAGACCATCATAGCAGGGGACACAACACCCCGCTGACATCACTAGATAAATCCTCTAGACAAAAATTTAGCAAGGGAACAGAGACTCTAAATGAAGCACTAGACCACATGGAATTAATAGATATCTAAAGAGAATTACACCCCAAAACTACAGAATTCACATTCCTCTCAAATGCACATGAGACATTCTCAAAGACAGACCACATGATAGGACACAAACTAAATCTCTACAAGTTCTACAAAGTTGAAATCATATCAAGCATCTTCTCAGATCAAAATGGCATGAAACTGGAAGTCAATTGCAACAAGAACATGCAAAGATATTTGAAAACATGGAGGCTAAATAGCATGTTATTAAACAATGAATGGGTTACCAAGGAAATCATGGAAGCAATTAAAAACTTCCTGTAAACCAATGAAAATGAACACATAAAACCTATGGGATGCAGAAAAAGTAGTTCTGACAGGAAAGTTCATAACACTACCGGTCCACCTCTAGAAATAAGGAAAATCTCTAATAGACTATGTAACCTCACAACTTAAAGAATTAGAAAGCAAACAAAAAGAAAACCCCAGAGCAAGTAGAAGGAAGGGAATAGTAAAGATCAGAGTAGAAATAAATGACATAGAGACCCCCCCAAAAAAACAATTCAAAGGATCAATGAAACAAAGAGGTGGTTTTTCAAAAAGATAAACAAGAATGATGGACCCTTAGATAGACTCGCCAAAAAACAAAGAGAGAGAACCCAAATACACAAAATCAGAAATGAAAGAAAAGAAGTAACAACTGACACCACAGAAATACAAAAGATTGTTAACAACTACTATGAACAATTACATGGCAAAAAATTTGACAATCTAAGAGAAATGGACCAATTTCTAGAATCACATAGTCTCCCATAACTGGACCAGGAAAAGACAGAAAATATGAACAGACCAATAACAACTAAGGAAACTGAAGATGTAATCAAGACTCTCCCAGCAAACAAAAGCCCAGGCCCTGATGGCGACACGGGGGAGTTTTACCGAACATTCAAAGAAGAACCAGCACCCATGCTTCTCAAACTATTGTAAAAGATTCAAGAAGAAGGAAGACTTCCAAACTCATTTTTATGAGGCCAGCATAATTCTAATTCCAAAAACCAGAAAAAGATACTACAAAGAAAGAAAACTACAGGCCAATATCCCTGATGAACATAGACGCCAAAATTCTTAGCAAAAATCTAGCAAATCGACTCCAACCAGACAACAAAAAAATTACTCACCATGACTCACTGGGATTCATCCCAGGGAGGCAAGGCTGATACAATATTTGCAAATTAATAAATGTGATACACCACATAAATAAAATGAAGAATAAAAACCACATTATCATATCAATACATGCAGAAAAAGCATTTTATAAAATCCACCATCCATTTCTGATAAAAAGCTCAGCAATCTGGGAATAGAGGGATCATATCTCGACATAATAAAGGTCATATATGAAAGAAATACAGCCAACATCATTCTCAATGGATAGAAACAAAAAGCATTTCTTTTAAGAACAGAAACAAGACAGGGATGCCCAATTTCACCACTCTTATTTAACATAATAATGGAAGTCTTAGCCACAGCAATAAGACATGTAGAAAAAATAAAATGGATTTAAATTGGAAAGGAGAAAGTAAAACTGTCATTATTTGCAGATGACATGATCTTATATATAGAAAACCCTAAAGACTCTCTCAAAAATCGACTAAAATTAATAAATGAATTTGGCAAAGTAGCACAATATCAAATTAATGTCAAGAAACTGATGGAATTCTTATACATCAATGATGAACTCACAAAAAGAGAAACTGAAAATACAATCCCATTTAATATCATGGCAAAAAAATTAAGATACCTAGGAATAAATTTAACCAAAGAAGTAAAGATCGTATTTGCAGAAAACTGCAGGACATGCAAAAAAAGAAATAGAGGATGATATAAAAAAGTAGAAGCCCATACCTTGTTCACGAATTGGAAGAATTAACATCATTAAAATGTCGAAATTACCCAAAGCAATCTATAAATTTAATGCAATCCCCATCAAAATACCAATGACATACATCGCAGAACTAGAACAAATACTTCAAAAGTTCATATGGAACCAAAAAAGACTCAAATAGCCACAGCAATCTTGAAAAAGAAGATCAAAGGCGGAGAGATCACATTACCAGATTTCAGGTTATATTTCCAAGCCACTGTAATAAAAACAGCCTGGTACTGGCACAAGAACCAGCATATAGATCAGTGTAACAGAACAAAGAACCCAGAAATGAACCCAAGACATTATGCTGAATTAATATTTTACAAAGGAGGCAAGAGCATACAATGAAATAAAGACAGCCTCTTTAATAAATGGTGTTGGGAAAATTGGACAGCTACATGCAAAAAAATGAAACTACACCATCTACTTACAACATACAGAAGAAAAAACTCAAAATGGATAAAAGAGTTAGATGTGACCCGCGAATCCATAAAAGTTCTAGAAAAAATGTTTGTAACAAAATTTCAGACATCATACGCAGCAGAACTTTCACTGATACATCAATTAAGTCAAGAGAAACAAAGGAGAAAATGAAAACATGGGACTACAACAAACTCAAAAGCTTCTGCACAGCAAAAGATAGAATCATCAAAATGGAAATGCAACCCACTGTATGGGTGAGCACAATTACCAATTATATATCAGATACGGGGTTAATTAACAATATATATAAAGTGCTCATACAACTCCACAAAAGGAAGACAAAGAACCCAATTAAAAAATGGGCAGAGGATCTAAATAGACACCTCTCCAAACAGGTCATACAAATGGCTAAGAGACATATGAAGAAGTGCTCAAGATCAGTAATCATCAGACAGATGCAAATTAAAACAACAATGAGGTATCACCTCACACCTGTCTGAATGGCCACCATCAACAAATCATCAAACAAGTGTTGGCGAGGGTGTGGAGAAAAGGGGACTCTAGTACACTGCTGGTAGGAATGCAGACTGGTGCAGCCACTATGGAAAACAATATGGTGTTACCTCAAAAAATTAAAATTTGATCTTCCATTTGACTCAGTGATCCCACTTCTAGGAATATACACTAAGAATCCTGAAACACCAATCAGAAAGAATATATGTACCCCCATGTTCATAGCAGCACTATTTACAATAGCTAAGATCTGGAAAGAGTCCAAGTGTCCATCATAGAAGAATGGATAAAAAAAAAGCAGTGGTACATATACACAATGGAGTACTATGCAGCTGTAAAAAAGAAAGATCTCTTATCCTCTGAGACGACATGAAGGGACTAGAAAGTATTATCCTAATTGAAACAAGCCAAGTAGAAAAAGCCAAATACCACATTATCTCACTTATTTGTGGAACATAATGAAGTGAACAGTCTGAGAAATATGATAGACCCAGAGACGTGGAAGTAGGGTACAGACTGACAAAGCTCAGAAGAGATGGTTGTGGGGGGAGGGAAGGCAGACTGGACTGGAACAATGTGGGGACACTGGGTTTTTGGAGGGTGCTAAGAGCTTTTGCTGAGTGCAGCCACGCAGGACTGTGGTCATTTTACTCCTTCCCAGGGCCCTGGGGAGATGTGGAGGCCCTTCCCGCAGAGATTCAACCCCACCTGGTTGCCATTCAAATGCTAATTGAGGACCATTAACAACCAGCAGCTGCCCCACCCTCAGGAAATCCTCTTACACTGAAAACCTGAGGGAGTTTTTCAGGCAACTCAGAAACCAAGGGTCTTCAGGTGACCTCTACTAATAGCCTACAGGCAAAAAAAAAAAAAAAAGCTAGAGGATAACTACCATTCCCTAGGCTAGCAACACTAACAAGAAAAGCTAAGACTTGATGGTGGTGTTTAAAGTGGGTCCTCCCTGGCTCATCCAAACCCAGGAGAGGGAGCCACAAACAGCAGAACAACAACAGCCACAGAGAAAATTTGGCAGATTCCAAGGACCACTGTGATAGCCAAAATGGTGAAAAACAGAAACAAAAGCCAAATGAAAGAACAAGAGACCTCTACGGAAGATGAGATAAATGAGGTGCAGTTAAGCAAGTTAACAGAAGTAGAATTTAGATCCATGATGTTGAGAAAGCTCAACAGCATGTGTAAGGATATGACCACCATGAGTAAAGAAATAGAAATGTTGAAAATCAACCAGTTGGAAATTGAAAACCACCAAGACGAAATGAAGAATGACATATCAGAAATGAAAAACACATTGGAAGGTCTAAAAAGCAGAGTAGGGGAAGCTGAACCGGATCAGAGAATTAGAAGACAGGGTAGAAAAAATCACGCAATCAGAAAATCAAAAGGAAAAAATGATTAAAAAACAGGAAGACAGCTTAAAAGAACTGTGGGACAACTAGAAACGGAATAATATTCGCATCACAGGAGTCCCTGAAGAAGAAAATGAGCAAGGGTTAGAGAATATATTCAAAGAAATAGTGACAGAAAACTTTCCTAATTTGGTGAAGGAAGAAGGCATTCAAATTCAAGAAGCACAGAGAGCCCCAAGTAAGAAGAACACAAACAGGCCCAGAGCAAGACACATAGTAATCAAACTACCAAAAATTAAAGGCAAAGAGAGAATCCTAAAAGCAGCAAGAGATAAGCAACAGGTTACCTACAAAGAAACCCTATAAGGCTCTCAGCTGACTTCTCACAAGAAACACTACAGGCCAGAAGGGAATGCCCTGAAGTAATCAACATCATGAAAAACGAGGATCTGAATCCAAGACTACTCTACACAGCAAGACTATCATTCAAAATAGAAGGTCAAATAAAGAGCTTCCCAAACAAAGAAACAAAATGTTAAGGAAATACATTAGCTCCAAAACAGCATTGCAAGAAATGTTAAAAAGACTGCTGTAATTACCAGGAGAAATGGGAAGAAAAATAGAACCACACTACACAAAAGTGGCAATAAATAAGTACATATCAATAATCACCTTAAATGTAAATGGATTGAATGCTCCCATAAAAAGACACAGAGTAGCTGATTGGATAAGAAAGCATAACTCATCTATATGTTGTTTACAAGAAACCCACCTCACAACAAAAGACTCACATAGATTGAAAGTGAAGGGATGGAAAAAAATCTTCCAAGCAAACGGAAAAGTAAAAAAAGCTGGGATAGCAATACTCATATCTGATAAAAGAGATTTAAAAATGAAGGCCATAACTAGAGACAAACAAGGCCACTACATAATATTGATAGCATCTATCCAACAGGAAGATATAACCTTGATAAACATATATGCACGCAATATAGGAGCACAAAAATATATTAAAAATCATTGGGAGGACTTCAAAGAAGAAATCGATAGCAATATAGTTATAGCAAGAGATTTCAACACCCCGCTGACATCACTGGACAGATCGTCTAGACAAAAAATTAGCAAGGAAACAGAGACTCTAAATGAAGCACTAGACCAAATGGATTTAATAGATATCTACAGAGAATTACACCCCAAAACTACAGAATTCACATTCTCCTCAAGTGCACATGGGACATTCTCAAAGACAGACTATATGTTAGGACACAAACTAAGTCTCTACATGTTCAAGACGATTGAAATCTTATCAAGCATCTTCTCAGATCACAATGGCATGAAACTAGAAATCAATTGCAAGAAGAACATACAAAGACATTTGAACACATGGAAGCTAAATAGCATGTTATCAAACAATGAATGGGTCACCGAGGAGATCAAGGAAGAAATCAAAAACTTCCTGTAAACCAATGAAAATGAAGACACAACAACACAAAATCTATGGGATGCAGTGAAAGCAATTCTGAGATAGAAGTTCATAGCACTACAGGCCTACCTCAAAAAACAAGAAAATTCTCTAATAGATTATCTAACCTCACAACTTAAAGAACTAGAGAGCAAACAAAAAGAAAACCCCAGAGCAAGCAGAAGGAAGGAAACAGTAAAGATCAGAGCAAAAATAAATGACATAGAGACCAAAAAAACAATTCAATGGATCAATAAAACAAAGAGGTGGTTTTTCGGAAAGATAAACAAGATTGATAAACCCTTAGCTAGACTCACCAAGAAACAAAGAGAGAGAACCCAAATACACAAAATCAGAAATGAAAGAGGAGAGGTAACAACTGACACCACAGAAATACAGAAGATCGTTAATAACTACTATGAGCAATTATATGGCAACAACTTCGACAATCTAAGTGAAATGGAAAATATCTAGAAACACAAAATCTCCCAAAACTGGATCAGGAAGAGAAAAAAAAAAACTTGAACAGACCAATAAATAACAACAGAAAAAATTGAAGATGTAATCAAGACTCTCCCAGAAAACAAAAGCCCAGGCCTGGATGGCTTCACTGAGGAGTGTTACCGAACATTTAAAGAAGAACTAATACCCATTCTCCTCAAACTATTTCAAAAAATTTAAGAATAAGGAAGACTTCCAAACACATTTTATTAAGCTAGCATAATTCTAATTCCAAAACCAGAAAAAGACACAGCAAAGAAAGAAAACTACAGGCCAATATCCCTGATGAACATAGATGCCAAAATCCTGAACAAAATACTAGCAAATTGGATCCAGCAATACAATAAAAAAATTATCCACCATGACCAAGTGGGATTCATCCCAGGGATGCAAGGCTGGTACAATATTCGCAAATAAATAAACGTGATACACCACATAAATAAAATGAAGAATAAAAACCACATGATCATATCAATAGATGCCGAAAAAGCCTTTGACAAAGTCCAGCATCCATTTCTGATAAAAACGCTCAGCAGTGTGGGAATAGACGGATCATATCTACACATAATAAAGGCCATATATAAAAGGCCTACAGCCAACATCATACTCAATGGGCAACAACTAAAAGCATTTCCCTTAAGAACAGGAGCAAGGCAAGTATGCCCACTTTCGCCACTCTTATTTAATATAGTACTGGAAATCTTAGTCACAGCAATGAGACAGGAGGAAAAAATAAAAGTGATCCAAATTGGAAAGTTAGAAGTGAAATTGCCATTATTTGCAGATGACATGATACTATACATAGAAAACCCCCAAAGACTCCATCAAAAGTTTACTAGACTCAAGATATGGACTTGGCAAAGTAGCAGGATACAAAATTAATGTCAAGAAATGGATGGCATTCTTATACACCAGTGATGAACTTACAGAAAGAGAAAATAAGAAAACAATCCCATTTACCATTGCGGCAAAAAAAAATTAAGATACCTGGGAATAAACTTAACCAAAGAAATAAAGGACCTATTTGCAGAAAACAACAGGTCATTGAAAAAAGAAATAGAGGAAGATATAAAAAAAGTGGAAGCACATACCCTGTTCATGGATTGGAAGAATTAACATCATTAAAATATCCATATTACCCAAAGCAATCTATAGATTCAACACAATCCTCATCAAAATACCAACGGCATACTTCACAAAATTAGAACAATTATTTCAAAAGTTCATATGGACCCCAAACAGGCCTTGAATAGTGACATCAATCTTGAAAAGGAAGAACAAAGTGGGAGGGATCACAATACCAGATTTCAGGTTATACTACAAAGCCACTGTAATCAAAACAGCCTGGAAGTGGCACAAGAACAGGCATATAAACCAGTGGAACAGAACAGAGAACCCAGAAATCGACCCAAGACAATATGCTCAATTAATATTTGACAAAGGTGGCAAGAGCATACAGTGGAGTAAGGACAGCCTCTTTAATAAATGGTGCTGGGACAATTGGAGAGCTACTTGCAGAAAAATGTAACTAGACCATCAACTTACCCTCTACATGTGAATAAACTCAAAATGGATAAAAGACTTAAATGTGACTCATAAATCCATTAAAATCCTAGAAGAAACTGAAGGCAACAAACTTTCAGACATCATACGCAGCAGAATTTTTACTGACACATCACTTAAGGCAATAGAAACAAAGGAGAAAATGAACACATGGGACTACATCAAACTCAAAAGCTTCTGCACAGCGAAAGATACAATCATCAAAACGGAAAGGCTACCCACTGTATGGGAGAGCATCATTGCCAATGATATATCAGATAAGGGGTTAATTTCCAATACATATAGAGTGCTCATACAACTCCACAAAAGAAAGACAAAGAACCCAATTAAAAAATCGGCAGAGGAACTAAATAGACACCTCTCCAAACAGGACATACAAATGGTTAAGAAACATATAAAGAAATGGTCATCATCACTAATAATCAGAGAGATGCAAATTCAAACAACAATGAGGTATCACCTCACACCTGTCTGAATGGCCCCCATCAACAAATCATCAAACAACAAGTGTTGGTGAGGTTGTGGAGAAAGGGGACTCTAGTGCACTGGTGGTGGAAATGCAGTCTGGTGCAGCCACTATGGAAAACAATATGGTGTTACCTCAAAAAATTAAAAATTGAACTTCCATTTGACCCAGTGATTTCACTTCTAGGAATATACCCTAAGAAGCCTGAAACACCAATCAGAAAGAATATATGTACCCCCATGTTCATAGCAGCACTATTTACAATAGCTAAGATCTGGAAACATCCCAAGTGTCCATCAGTAGGCGAATAGATAAAAAAGCTGTGGTACATATACAGAATGGAGTACTACACAGCTGTAAGAAAGAAAGATCTCTTATCCTTTGAGACTACATGAAAGGACCTGGAAAGTATCATCCTAAGTGAAACAAGCCAAATAGAGAAAGACAAGTTTCATATGATCTCACTTATTTGTGGAATATAATGAACATAACAGTCTGAGGAATGGGGTAGTCCCAGAGATGTGGAAGTGGGGTACAGACTGACAATCCCCAGAAGAGGGGGGTTGTAGGGGAGAGATAAATCACAGAACTTATATGCATGTATGCATGAACAGTGGACATGGACAACAAACTAGGGAAAAGGCAGGGTGGGAGGGGGAGGGGGAATCAGTGAGGGGAAAAAGGAGAATCATCTGTAACAAAAATTAATAAAATAAATAAATAAATGATATTTTTTAAAAAGGAAAAAAAAGCAAAAGAAAAGAAAAAAATTTGCCCTGTACTCTGGATCATGGAGACAGATTTGAGCAGTGTATTCTGTCTACTGTGAGTTGACTCAGCATTAAGTAAGTAGCTCTTCCTTTTCTGCAATGCTGGCTGCTTTCATTGTTTTAGCTCCTATCCTCAGTGGGCAGGGGGCCTTTGCTACGGTAATATAAACATATAAAGGCAGTCTTTTTATTATGCCAGTTTTATAGATTAAGATATTGGAGAGGTGAGGTAATTTTTCCAGAGTCACACAGCTAGCAGGTGAACCTGAGATTCAACACCATATAGTCTTTCCCAGAGTCCTGAGGCCATGCCATATCAGATATTGAATCTATTTCCCATTACACAGATAAGGCCATTTGCTTATGTAAGTAAAAGAAAATAAAGGCAATCTTAAGAAAAATTAAGTGTTGAAGGTTTGGGTATTTTCCCCTGTAAAATATAAAGTGATATAACCAACATGGAGACAGTGCTGTGAAGATTATTGTTTAAAATTTACTCCATTTCACTTAGCATAATACTCTCCAGGTCCCTCCATGTCATCTCAAAAGGTAAGAGATCTTTCTTTCTTACAGCTGCATAATATTTCATTGTGTAAATGAACCACAGCTTCTTCAAAAATATTTTTCTTTATTGATTTTAGAGAGAGAGGAAGGGAAAGAGAGAGAGATAGAAACATCGATGAGAGAGAACACTGGTAGGCCGCCTCCTGCATGCCCCCCACTGGGGATTTGGCCCTCAACCTGGGCATGTGCCCTGATCAAGAATTGAGCTGGTGACTTCTTAGTGCATGAGTTAATGTTCAACCACTGAGCCATACCAGCAGGGCCACCACAGCTTTCTAGTCCACTTATCTACTAACGGGCACATGGGCTGTTTCCAGATAGCATATGATCTCACTTATTTGTTGAATATAATGAACAAAATAAGCTGATGAACAAAATAGACCCAGAGACATGGAAGTAGAGAAGAGACTGACAAACCTCAGAGGGAAGGGGGGTGGGGTGGCAGGAAGAGATAAACCAAAGAATTGATATGCATATATGCATAACCAATGGACACAGACAACAGTGTGATAAAGGTGGTAGGGGGGGTTTGGGGGTTGCTGGAAGGGGGGCGAAGGTATTAATGGGGGAAAAGGAGAGACATCAGTAATAAAAATGAACATATTAATTTAAAAGAAAATAAATTATATTGAAAACAAACAAACAAAAATACTCCATTTAATGTGTATAGTATTCTAATATTGATGAGTTTGCTGTCTTAGTTTCCACATGGCTGATAAGAACTCAAAGCTTCTCTGGATATATTATTTTATACTATTCCATAGGTCTTAAATAGTTGCTCTCAGGCTCCTCAAGCCCACTGCAAAGTATATCTCATCAGTTACAGCAGTCAGAAATAGTATACATTCATGAGTACAACAGTGTCCTTTAACTCACAGAGCAAGACCATTTTAGAGGATAGAAGACAAAACCATGCAACACAATCTTAACTTTCACCCTGATTTCCCATCCTCAGCAGCCCCAGAGAAGTCATTTTCAGCTTAGTTTCTTGCTGATAGTCATCTGTGTCACAAAACTATTACCCAGCATGTGCCTTCCTACTTAACTCAATGTGTTCTGAGCCTGATAACTGAGACTGCTGGGGAGCTGCTCAGCACTGGAGTTAATAGGGAGACTCAATTGCATTTCACCATAGAGCGGGCTTCTTACAGGTCAGTGCTGAGATAATCAGCCAAGCAGTTTATGCCTCAGCCAACCTTGCTGCTGCCACTGGTTGTTTCTTAACCTTGAAAAAAATTTTTTTTAAAAAGCATTTATTGAAAAATAAATATGACAACTGAAATACTAGGAAAAATCACCTTCTTATTTTCTTAATTGAGATTAGACACAGCATGTAACATTTCCCCAGGCATGATTTTATTTTTCCTTCCAATTCTTCCTCCCAAATATTGTATATTAAATCTGTCTTTAAGACTGAAAAACAGTAAGTTCATAACAGTTTTCCCGGACTAAGGTAGCTATGCTTTGATCTGCAACAGAAAATGCCAGTAATAACAAGGCCTAATTGATTGCTTAAGAGGGAAAAAATGTGATTCATATTTTTATGCATTTTTAAGGTCTTAAACTTACTGCTTGCTAAGCCAAGAAGTATTTTTTTTTCATAGAACTATTATGTAAACAATTCTGTTCTAGGTACAATGGTTTATACAGAATGTATCTTTATTAAATATATACCAGATACATTCATTGCACACTAATGATTCAAGTAATTAAAACAGAATCTTTTCTAACATCACAGGTTTTGACTGTCAGCTACATACTGCACTGTCTGACCTTTAGTCTTCGCTAGGATCATAGATTATACACAAAAGGGCTACAGTTCCAGAGACAGAGTTCTCAAAGGGAAATAGGGAAGGTGCCAAAGTAAATTCCTTCTTTTTATCTTCTGTCTGTACACTGGAAGGAAAATCAAAAGGATAGACTATTTTTCCTTTTACCAGGAGACCTTAAACATCAGATAAAGGAGTTTGATTTTTCTTAAAAAAGATTTTTAAGAAAAGAGATGGCTTGAATTCTTAGAGAAGTGTTTTTGAAGGTTTAATCTTGAAAATATGCAGACTCAGTAGGGGTCAATATTAAAAGCAGGTAGGTGAGTTTAAAAAAAAACTACTATTGCCCTGGCCAGTTTGGCTCAGCGGTTGGAGCGTCGGCCTGCAGTACAGAGAGACCCGGGTTCGGTTCCCGCTAAGGGCACGTACCTCAGTTGCAGTTTGTCCCCGGCCCTGGTTGGTCGTGCAGGTGGCAGCCACTTGATGTGTCCCTTCACATCGATGTTTCTCTCTCTCTCTCTTCCTCTCTCTCCCTCCTGCTCTATCTGAACAAAAAATGGAAAAATGTCCTCGGGTGAGGATAAAAAAAAAACAACAAAAAAAAACACTATTGAATTTAGGCAGGGAATGGTAATTAATTGTGATTGGGAGGAGACATCTGCTTCTGGTCAAGGTGGAGTAATAAGAACTATACTTACCCTCCCATTTGAAACAATTACAATCATAAATAAAATATATATACTCTAAGGAATTTCATATATTAGATATCAGGCATAAAACACAGATTTCTATAAAAGGGGAAATAGATGAGGTAGGCCCTATGATTGGCCCAGCTTACCATCAAGACAGAGTTTCCAAGCCACCACACAGGCAGGATGCACTGAGGCAGAACCCAACAGTTTCCCAGAGTTAAAAAGATGGAATTTGAGGTCCAAGGAGTCCAAGGTGGCTAAAGTTTACAGCGCATAGAAACAGAAAGGAGACAGCTGCATAAAGACAGAGCTCCAGACATCTGCTGAGGGACTTCCTAAGTCTTTAGCCCAGTAATGAACAGCATAATAATGTAAAAACAAACTACCTTAGGCTGAGAACAGAAACATCCAAAATCCTTGGAAAACACATAGGGCTTGAATACTTTATCATTCCATCAACCAGAGTAGGAAAACCTTGTAACTCACAGGACAGTGGACTAAGTACTCAGAGAAATCAGAAAAGTATAGCCTCAGTAGTGGGGAAGAAATTAGTTCTAGATTAAATTTCAGTATGATTCAACCTAACAAAGCTTAAAAACAAGCTTTAAAATGAATAAACAATTTTCAAGTAATCTAACCACATATAAGAACATATCTTATGCATATTTACAGCACTTGCAATAACCATGGTGCCAGCTGGGTACTAGAAATATTGGGGTAGGGGGAGGAACACTTTGTAAAGAAAATGACGGTGGAGTGAATGGAAGCTACACAGACTATCTCCCAGGACCAAACTGGAATTACGACAAATCATCAAGAAAAAGCAACAGAAAACCAGTTTGGAGGATCACATAACCAGGGACACTGACTGAATCCTGGTAGGCTTGCGGAGATGCGAGAGGGGGACAAGGAGCCCACAGTCGGCAGTGGCCTTAGCTATGAACAGTGACCTTAGCTGGGAGCAGAGCCTTCGGGTTAAATTCCCAAGCAGCTCCACAGCAAAAAGAAGGGACAGAGGCTAAAATAGCCACAACCACTTAACTTGGGCTCTGGCAGAGGGAGAGCAGACTGGACTGGAACTGTGTAGGGACACTAGGGATTTGGAGCGTACTCAGAGCTTATGCTGAGTTGCGGCCATGCAGGACGGTGGTCACCTTACTCCTTCCCAGGGCGCTGGGGAGAGGCAGCGGCCCCTCCCTCTGAGATTCAACGCCACCTGGAAGGCCATTGAAATACAAATTGAGGCCCATTACCAACCAGCATCTGCCCCACCCTCCAGAAATCTTCTTATGATGAGCACCTGAGGGAGTTTTTCATTCAACTGAGAAGACAAGGCTCCTCAGGTAAACACTAATGATAGTCTCCAGGCAAAAAATACAGGATAACTGTACCAACCCTGGGCTAGCAACTCTAACCAGGAAAGTAACACTTGACAGTGGTGTTTAACGTGGGTACTCCCTGGCTCATCCAAACCCAGGAGAGGGAGCCACAAACAGCAGAACACCAACACCCACAGGGAAAATTTGGCAGGCTCAAAAGCCCACTGTGATACCCAAAATGGTGAACCACAAAAACAAAAGCCAAATGAAAAAATGAGAGTCCTCTACCAAAGATGAGATGAATGAGGTGCATTTAAGCAAGTTAACAGAACTAAGAATTTAGAGCCATGATCTTGAGGAAGCTCAACAGTATATGTAAGGACATGAGCACCATGAGTAAATACATAGAATGAAAATCAACCAGTTGGAAATTAAAAACCACCAAGAAGAAATGAAGAATGACATATCAGAAATAAAAAACACATAGGAAAGTCTAAATAGCAGAGAAGAGAGAGCAGAGGACCAGATCACTGAATTAGAAGATAAGGTAGAAAAAAATAAACCAATCAGAAAACCAAAAAGAAAAAAAAACAATTAAGCCCTGGCCGGTTTGGCTCAGCGGTTATAGCGTCGGCCTGCGGTCCTGAGAGACCCGGGTTTGGTTCCCGCTAAGGGCATGTACCTCAGTTGCAGTTTGTCCCCGGCCCTGGTCGGTCGTGCGGGTGGCAGCCACTCGATGTGTCCCTTTCACATCGATGTTTCTCTCTCTCTGTTCCTCTCTCTCCCTCCCGCTCTACCTGAACAAAAAAATGTCCTCGGGTAAGGATAAAAAAAAAAAAAAACAAAAAACAATTAAAAACCAGGAAGAGCTTAAGAGAACTGTGGGACAACTGGAAACATAATAACATTCGCAACATAGGAGTCCCTGAAGAAGAAGAAAATGATCAAGGGTTAGAGAATATATTTGAAGAAATAGTGACAGAAAACTTCCCTAGTTTGGTGAAGGAAGAAGGCATTCAAGTTCAAGAAGCACAGAGAGCTCAACCTAAGAAGAACCAAACAGGTCCACACCAAGACACATAGTAATCACAATGCCAAAAGTTAAAGAAGAACAGAGAATCCTAAAAGCAGCAAGAGAGAAGCAACAGGTTACCAACAATGGAAATGCCATAAGGTTCTCAGCTGACTTCTCAACAGAAACACTACAGGCCAGAAGGGAATGGCATGAGGTAATCAAGGTCATGAGAAACAAAGATCTGAATCCAAGACTACTCTACCCAGCAAGGCTATTGTTCAAAATAGAAGGTCAAATAAAAAACTTTCCAGACCAAAAAAAAAAAGCTAAGGGAATACATTAGCACCAAATCAGCACTACAAGAAATGTTAAAATGACTGCTGTAATAATCAGGAGAAAGAGAAGAAAGAAAGAAAAAAAAAAAAAAAGCACTAAACAAAATGGCAATAAATATATACATATCACTAATCACCTTAAATGTAAATGGATAAAATGCTCCCATAAAAAGACAAAATGTAGCTGATTGAATAAGAAAGCATGACTCATCTATACATTGTTTACAAGAGACCCACCTCACAACAAAAGACACACATATGTTGAAAGTGATGGGATGGAAAAAATTCTCCCAAGCAAATAGAAAGGAAAAAAAAAAACTGGGGTAGCAACACTCATATCTGATAAAATAGATTTCAAAATGAAGGCCATAACTAGAGACACAGAAGCCCACTACATAATATTGAAAGGATCTATTTAACAGAAAGATATAACCTTGATAAACATATATGCACCCAATATAGGACCACCAAAATCTTCTGGAGGAATTCAAAGGAAAAAACGATAGCAATACAATCATAGCAGGGGCTTTAACACCCAGCTGACATTACTGGATAGATCCTCTAGACAAAATACTAGCAAGAAAACAGAGACCCTAAATGAAGCATGTGACCAAATGGATTTAATAGATATCTACAGAAATTGCACCCCAAAATTACAGAAATCACATTCTTCTGAAGTGTACATGGGACTTTATCAAAGATAGACAACATGGTAGGACACAAATTATGTCTCTACAAGTTCAAAAAGATTGAAATCATATCAAATTTCTTCTCAGATCACAATGGCATGAAACTAGAATTCAATTGCAACAAAAACATGCAAAGACATTTGAACACATGGAGGTTAAATGACATGTTATTAAACAATGAATGGATTATTGAGGAGATCAAGGAAGAAATTAAATACTTCCTGGAAACCAATGTAAATGAACACACAACACAAAATCTATGGGGTGCAGTGAAAGCAGTTCTGAGAGGGAAGATCATAGCACTACAGACCTACTTCAAGAAACAAGAAATATCTCTAATAGATTACCTAACTTCAAAGTTAAAGAACTAGAGAGCAAACAAAATAATACCTCAGAGCAAGAAGAAGGAAGGAAATAGTAAAGATCAGAGCAGAAATAAATGACATGGAGACCAAAAAATAAAAAAAAAATAAAAATAAAAAAAACAATTGAAAGGATCAATGAAACAAAGAGCTGGATTTTCGAAAAGATAAACAAGATTGATGGACCCTTAGCTAGACTCACCAAGAAACAGAGAGAGAGAACCCAAATACACAAAATCAGAAATGAAAGAAGAGAAGTAACAACTGACACCACAGAAATACAAAAGATCGTTAACAACTGCTATGAAAAATTATATGGCAACAAATTTGACAATCTATGTGAAATTTCTAGAAACACATAGTCTCCCAAAACTGGATCAGGAAGAGATTAAAAACTTGAACAGACCAATAAAAACTAAGGAAATTAAAGATGTAATCAAGACTCTCCCAGCAAACAAAAGCCCAGGCCCTGATGGCATCACAATGGAGTTTTACCAAACATTCAAAGATGAACTAATACCCATTCTCTTCAAACTATTTCAAAAAATTCAAAATGAAGAAAGACTTCCAAACTTGTTTTATGAATCCAGCATAATTCTAAATTCAGAACTAGAAAAATACATTACAAAGAAAGATAACTACAGGCCAATATTCCTGATGAATGTAGACACAAAAATCCTGAACAAAATACTAGTAAATCGGATCTAGCAATACATTAAATAAATTATTCACCATGACCAAGTGGGAATCATCACAAGGATGGAAGGCTGGTACAATATTCGCAAATTAATAAATATGATACACCACATAAATAAAGTGAAGAATAAAAAACACACAGTCATATCAATACATGCCAAAAAAGCCTTCGACAAATTCCAGTATCCGTTTCTGATAAAAACGCTCAGCAATGCGGGAATATAGGGATTATGTCTCAACATAATAAAGGCCATATAAGAAAGACCCACAACCAACATCATACTCAATGTGCAAAACTAAAAGCATTTCCCTTAAGAACACGAACAAGACAAGGATGACCACTTTTGCCACTCTTATTTATCATAGTACTGGAAGTCTTAGCCACAGCAATCAGACAGTAAAAAATAAAAATAAAAGGGATCCAAATTGGACAGGAGGAAATGAAACTGTCATTATTTGCAGATGACATGATACTATATATAGAAAACACCAAAGACTCCAGCAAAATTTTACTAAATTTAATAAATGAATTTGGAAAAGTAGCAGAATAAAAAATTTTTTTTCTTTATTTTTATTAATTTATTTATATTTGTTACAGATGATTCTCCTTTTCCCCCCACTGATTCCACCCTCCCTCTCTCTCCCTGCCCTGTCCCCAGCTTTTTGTCCATGTCCATTGTTCATGCATACATGCATATAAGTTCTGTGGTTTATCTCTCCCCCACCTCCCCTCTTCTGGGGATTGTCAGTCTGTACCCCACTTATATGTCTCTGGGACTATCTCATTCCTCAGACTGTTATGTTCATTATATTCCACAAAGAAGTGAGATCATATGATACTTGACTTTCTCTGTTTGGCTTGTTTCCCTTAGGATAATACTTTCCAGGTCCCTCCATGTAGTCTCCAAGGATAAGAGATCCTTCTCTCTTACAGCTGTGTAGTACTCCATTGTGTACAGGTACCACTGCTTTTTTATCCATTTGTCTACTGATGGATATTTGGGCTGTTTCCAGATCTTAGCTATTGTAAATCGTGCTGCTACAAACAAGGGGGGTACATATATTCTTTCTGATTGGTGTTTCAGGCTTCCTGGGGTATATTCCTAGAAGTGGAATCACTGGGTCACATGGCACTTCAATTTTTAATTTTTCGAGGTTACAGCATATTGTTTTCCATAGTGGCTGAACCAGTCTGCATTCCCTCCAGCAGTGTACTAGAGTCCCCTTTTCTCCACACCCTTGCCAACACTTATTGTTTGATGATTTGTTGATGGCGGCCATTCTGACAGGTGTGAGGTGATACCTCATTGTTGTTTTCATTTGCATCTCTCTGATGATTAGTGATGATGAACATTTCTTCATATGTCTCTTAGCCATTTGTATGTCCTGTTTGGAGAGGTATCTATTTAGTTCCTCTGCCCATTTTTTAATTGGATTCTTTGTCTTCCTTTTGTGGAGTTGTATGAGAACTCTATATGTACTGGAAATTAACCCCTTATCTGATATATCATTGGCAATTGTGCTCTCCCATACAGTGGGTAGCGTTTCCGTTTTGATGATTGTATCTTTCGCTGTGCAGAAGCTTTTGAGTTTGATGTAGTCCCATGTGTTCATTTTCTCCTTTACTTCTATTGCCTTAGATAATGTATCAGTGAAAATTCTACTGCGTATGATGCCTGAAATTTTGTTGCCTACAATTCCTTCTATGATTTATATAAATTCATGAGTCACATTTAAGTCTTTTATCCATTTTGAGTTTATTCTTTTGTAGGGTGTAAGTTGATGGTCTAGTTTCATTTTTTTGCATGTAGCTGTCCAATTTTCCCAACACCATTTATTAAAGAGGCTGTCTTTACTCCACTGTATGCTCTTGCCACCTTTGTCAAATATTAATTGAGCATATTGCCTTGTGTCCATTTCTGGGTTTCCTGTCTGTTCCCCTGGTCTATATACCTATTCTTGTGCCAGTGCCAGGCTGTTTTGATTACAGTGGCTGTATAGTATAATTTGAAATCTGGTAATGTGATCCCTGCAACTTTGTTCTTCTTTTGTAAGATTGCTGTGGCTATTTGAGGTCTTTTTTGGTTCCATATGAACTTTTGAAATACTTGTTCTAATTCTGTGAATTATGCCGTTGGTATTTTGATGGGGATTGCATTGAATCTATAGATTGCTTTGGGTGGTATGGACGTTTTAATGATGTTAATTCTCCCAATGCATGAAGAGGGTATGTGCTTCCACTTTTTTATATCTTCCTCTATTTTTTTTTCCAATGACCTGTTGTTTTCTGCGAATAGGTCCTTTATTTCTTTGGTTAAGTTAATTCTTAGGTATCTTAATTTTCTTGCTGTGATGGTAAATGGGATTGTTTTCTTAGTTTCTCTTTCTATGAGTTCATCATTGCTGTATTAGAATGCCATCAATTTCTTGATGTTAATTTTGTATCCTGCTACGTTTCCAAAATCATTTCTTGAGTCTAGTAAATTTTTGATGGAGTCTTTGTGGTTTTCTATATATAGTAGCATGTCATCTGCAAATAATGACAGTTTTACTTTCTCCTTTCCATTTTGGATCACTTTTTTTTATCTCTGTTTGATTACATTGACTAAGACTTCCAGTACTATGTTAAATAAGGGTGGTGAAAGTGGGCATCCTGGCCTTGCTCCTGTTCTTAAGGGAAATGATTTTAGTTTTTGCACATTGAGTATGATGTTGGCTGTAGGTCTTTCATATATGGCCTTTATTATGTCTAGATATGATTACTCTATTCCCACCTTGCTGAGTGTTTTTATCAGAAATGGATGCTGGATTTTGTTGAAGGCTTTTTTGGCATCTATTGATATGGTCATGTTCTTTTTATTCTTCATTTCATTTATGTGGTGTATCACATTTATTGATTTGTGAATATTGTACCAGCCTTGCATCCCTGAGATTAATCCCAGTTGGTCATGTGGATAATTTTTTTGGTGTATTGCTGAATCCGATTTACTAGTATTTTTTGCAGGATTTTGGCATCTATGTTCATCAGGGATATTGGCCTGTAGGTTTCTTTCTTTGTAGTGTCTTTTTCTGGTTTTGGAATTAGAATTATGCTGGCTTCATAAAACGAGTTTGGAAGTCCTCATTCTTCTTGAATTTTTTGATGTATTTGGATGAGAATGGGTGTTATTTCTTTTTTGAATATTCGGTAAAACTACCCCATGAAACCATCCGGGCCTGTGCTTTTGTTTGCTGGAAGAGTCTTGATTACATCTTCCATTTCCTAGTTGTTATTGGTCTGTATAAGTTTTCAATCTCTTCCTGGTCCAGTTTTGGGAGACTATATGTTTCTAGAAATTTGTCCATTTTGCTTAGATTGTCGAATTTGTTGCCAAATAATTATTCATAGTAGTTGTTAATGATCTTTTGTATTTCTGTGGTGTCAGTTGTTACTTCTCATCATTCATTTCTGATTTTGTGTATTTGGGTTCTCTCTCTTTGTTTCTTGGTGAGTCTAGCTAAGGGTCCATCAATCTTTCTATCTTTTTGAAAAACAGCTCTTTGTTTCATTGATTCTTTGAAAAAATTTTTTGGACTCTATGTCGTTTATTTCTGCTCTAATCTTTACTATTCCTTCCTTCTACTTGCTCTGGGGTTTTCTTTTTCTTTGCTCTCTAGTTCTTTAAGTTGTGAGGTCAGATAGTCTATTAGAGATTTTTCCTGTTTTTTAAGGTAGGCCTGTATTGCTATGAAATTCCCTCTCAGAACTGCTTTTGCTGCACCCCATATATTTTGTGTTGTTGTGTCTTCATTTTCATTGGTTCCCAGGAAGTTTTTAATTTATTCCTTGACTGCCTCAGTAACCCATTCATTGTTTAATAACATGCTATTTAGCTTCTATGTGTTCAAATATCTTTGCATGTTCTTGTTGCAATTGATTTCTAGTTTCATGTCATTGTGATCTGAGAAGATGCTTGATATGATTTCTGTCTTCTTGAATTTGTAGAGACTTAGTTGGTGGTCTATCTTTGAGAATGTCCCATGTGCACTTGAGATGAATGTGAATTCTGCAGTTTAGTAGTGTATTCTCTGTAGATATCTATTACATCCTTTTGGTCTAGTGCTTCATTTAGAGTTTCTGTTTCCTTGCTAATTTTTTGTCTGCAGGATCTATCCAGTGATGTCAGCAGGGTGTTGAAGTCCCCTACTATGATTTTATTCCTATCAATTTCTCCTTTGAAGTCCTCCAGAAATTTTTAATATAATTTGGTGCTCCTATATTAAGTGCATATACGTTTATCAAGGTTATATCTTCCTGTTGGATAAATCCTTTCTATATTATGTAGTGGCCTTCTTTGTTTTTAGTTATGGCCTTCATTTTGAAATCTATTTTATCAGATATGAGTATTGCTACCCCAGATTTCTTTTCCTTTTTGTTTACTTGGAAGATTTTTTCCATCGCTTCACTTTCATCCTATGTAAGACTTTTGTTGTGAGTTGGTCTCTTGTAAATAACATATACATGAGTCATGCTTTCTTATCCATTCAGCTACTCTGTTTCTATTTATGGGAGCATTCAATTCATTTATATTTAAGGTGATTATTGATATGTACTTATTTATTGGCATTTTAGTTTAGTGTGGTTCTATTTTTCTTTCCATTTCTCCTGGTAATTACAGCAGTCCTTTTAACATTTCTTGCAGTGGTGGTTTGGTGCTAATGTATTCCCTTAGCAATTTTTTGTCTGAGAAGCTCTTTATTTGATCTTGTATTTTGAACGATAGCTTTGCTGGGTAGAGTGGTCTTGGATTCAGATCCTTGTTTTTCATGACCTGGATTATCTCATGCCATTCTCTTCTGGCCTGTAGTGTTTCTTGTGAAAAGTCAGCAGAGAGGCTTATGGGGTTTCTTTGTAGGCAACCTGTTGCTTATCTCTTGCTGCTTTTAGGATTCTCTCTTTATGTTGAATTTTTGACACTTTGATTACTATGGATCGTGGGCTCTCGGCCCCCTCTCGTGTCCTCACAAACCTACCAGGATTGAGTCAGTGTCCCTGGTTATGTGGTCCTCCAAGTTGCCTTTCGTTTGCCCTTTCCTGATATTTTTTCTTTATTTTTGTTGTTATTCCAGTTTGGTCCTGGGAGATGGTCTGTGTAGCTTCCATTCACTCCGCCGCCATTATTTTTCTCACAGGATACACAATTAACATCAAGAAATTGATGGCATTCTTATACACCAATGATGAACTCACAGAAAGAGAAACTAAGAAAAATACAATCCCATTTACCATTGCAGCAAGAAAATTAAGATACCTAGGAAAGAACCTAACCAAAGAAATAAAGGACCTATTTGCAGAAAACTACAGGTCATTGAAAAAACAAGTAGAGGAAGGTATAAAAAAGTGGAAGCACATACCTTGTTCATGGATTGGAAGATTCAACATCATTTAAATGTCCATTCTACTCAAAGTAATCTATAGATTCAATGCAATCCCCATCAAAATACTAACGACATACTTCACAGAACTAGAAACAATAGTTCAAAAGTTCATATGGAACCAAAAATGACCACGAATAGCCACAGCAATCTTGAAAAAGAAGAGCAAAGTTGGAGCAATCACATGACCAGATATTTGGTTATACTACAGTGCCACTGTAATCAAAACAGCCTGGTACTGGCACTAGAACAGACATATAGACCAGTGGAACAAAACTGACAAACCGGAAATGGACCCAAGGCAATATGCTCAATTAATACTTAACAAAGGTGGCAAGAGCATACAATGGAGTAAAGATGGCCTGTTTAATAAATGGTCTTGGGAAAATTGGACAGCTACATGCAAAAAAAAATGAAACTAGACCATCAACTTACACCATATACAAGAATAAACTCAAACTGGATAAAAGACTTAAATGTGACTCATGAATCCATAAAAATCCTAGAAGAAACTATAGGCAACAACATTTCAGACGTTATACGCAGCAGAATTTTCACTGATACATCACCTAGGGCAACAGAAACAAAGGAGAAAATGAACACATGGGACTACATCAAACTCAAAAGCTTCTGCACAGCAAAAAATACAATCATCAAAATGGAAAGGCTACCCACTGAATGAGAGAGCATAATTGCCAATGATATATCAGATAAGGGGTTAATTTTCAATATATAGAGAGTGCACATACAACTCAACAAAAGGAAGACAAAGAACCCAATTAAAATGGGCAGAGGAACTAAATAGGCACCTCTCTAAACAGGACATAAAAATGGCTAAGAGACATGAAGAAATGCTCAACATCACTAATCATCATAGAGATGTAAATTAAAACAACAATGAGGCATCATCTCACACCTGTCAGAATGGCCACCATCAACAAATTTCAAACAACAAGTATTGGCGAGGGTGTGGAGAAAAGGGGATACTAGTACAGTGCTGGTGGGAATGCAGACTGGTACAGCCACTCTGGGAAACAATATGGTGTTACCTTAAAAAATTAAAAATTGAACTTCCATTTGACCCAGTGGTCCCTCTTTTAGGAATATGCCCTAAGACGCCTGAAACATCAATCAGAAAGAATATATGCAACCCCATGTTCAGCACTATTTATAATAGGTAAGATCTGGAAACAGCCCAAATGTCCATAAGTTGATGAATGGATAAAAAAGCTGTGGTACATATGAGCAATGGAGTACTCTGCAGCTGTGAGAAAGATCTCTTATCCTTTGAGCCTACATGGAGGGACCTAGAAAATATCCTAAGCAAAACAAGCCAAGCAGAGAAAGACAAATATCACATGATCTCACTTATTTGTGGAATTTAATGAATATAAGAGTCTGAGGAATAGGGTAGTCCCCGAGACGTGGAAGTGGGGTACAGACTGCCAATCTACAGAAAAGGGGGGGATAAAGCACAGAACTTATATGCATATATGTATGAACAATGGACATGGACAACAATGGTGGGGACAGGAGAAGGAGGGATTAGGGGAATCAGTGAGGGAAAAAGGAGAAACATCTGTAACAAAAATAAATAAATTAATACAAAAGAAAAAAATCAAAAGGCCCAATGATTTTTAATTACAAAAAATATGAAGACCACCACATCAAGGTATAGTATCCTCAAATTACTAAAGCAGTGATAAAAAGGATCTGAAAACTAGCCAGAGGCAAAAAACACATTATATAACAATAACAAAGGTAAGGATGATGATATTTTCATTACTGATAATGAAGACCAGGAACACTGTGGAACAATATTCTGAAAGTATTTAAAGAAAGAAAAAACTCTCTCGAATGGAATTCTATACCTAGTGAAGATATCTTTCAAAATGGGCGAAAGGTTTTCTCATACCTATAGTCTGAAAGAACTCGTTATCAGCAGTGCTGCACTACAAGAAGTATTAAAGATAGATCTCAGGCAGAAGAAAATAATCTACACAATGAATGAAAAGCACCAGACATGGTAAATAGGTGGGTAAATATTTAAGCGAAGGCCGTTTTTATGGCGTTTTGTATTAAAATCTGTAAAATACTTTTAATTTAATTTAGATTTTTTTGCCCAAAATTATTTATAATATGTTGCATTTGTGCTTAAGTCATTCCATTTTTCACTCTGGATGAATGTGAAAAGTGATGGTTCACAGACTTTAGTGATGTGAGCACTCTTGCTCGGGATTGAACAAGTTGCTAATATGCAGAAGAGATTTGTAATATTTCTTGCATTTTATGATGCATGTTTCTACATGATAATAAATTGTTGGACAGCTAATAAGGTACTAGAATAGATAAATGTGTACAGGGCCCCTTTGCAAAAAAACTTGTTATAACTTGATCCAAGTGTTTAACAATTGGGGCTGCTAAGTCTGACCATGCATCACTGTGACAGAATGTACAATGTGGGCTTTTTTAAGTGTGAAGATACAAGTCTTAACCAACTTAACCACAGTGTAACTTACAGTTTCCTAAAAATAAAAAAGTAAACCTGACAACTATGTGCATTTATAACAGCTATTTTATATATTGTAGGGTCAACATTTTAAAATTAAATGTTTTGCTCAATTAAACAGAAAGCAGGAAGAAAAATAGGAAAATGGAACAAGTGAGAGAGACAAATAAAAAATGGGTAGAAATTTTAAATATAACTATATAGATAATCATGTTAAGTGTAAATGGTCTGAGCATCTGAAATAAAAAATAGAGGTTTTGAAATTATATTGAGAAGCAATGACAAACTAGCTATATGATGCCTACAAGGAACCCTCTATAATATAAAAACAAATAGGTTAAAGTAAATGGATAGAAAAAAATATACCATGGTAACACTAAGCAAAGAAATGTTCAAATAGTTATATTAATATCAGATAAGATAGATTTCAGAGCAAAAATATTACCTGAAATAAAGAGGGCCATTTATAATGGGGTCAATTTACCAAAAGTACATAACAATTCTAAACATGAATCTAATAAGTGAATTTCAAAATACATGGAGCAAAATCTAATAGAACTGAAATGAAAAAAAGACAATTCTACAATGATAAGGGGAACTTTCAACACTACTGTCTCAATATTTGATAGAACAAATAAACAAACAAAAAATCAGTAAGGACATAAAAGACATGAATAACCAAATTTACTAAGTTTATGTTTACCAAGATTGATCATATTCTCAGCCATAAAAAAGTTTCAATACATTGTAAAATATTCAAACCATACAAATTATCTTCTTTACCACATAAAATTAAATTAAAAATGAATAACAGAAATACATCCAGAAGAGCATTGTATATTTTGAAACTAAATAACAAAGAACTTATTAACCTGCAGGTCCAAGAAGATATAAAAAAGAAAGTTTTCAATGGAATAAAAATAAAAATATAACATGTATATATTTATAAGTTGCAATAAATGTCTATTTTAGGAAAGAAGAAAGGTTTCAAATCAATAACCCCAAATTTTACCTTAAATTTGTCTGCCCTGTTTTCTTTAGATTGCTCTGGAGACTTCTTTTAAAAAATGTCTGAGACACGCAATTCTTTATTATACAGAGGCCTTCCAGGTGTGGGTCATCAGTTTGTTTTGTTCATTATATTACACAAATAATTGAAATCATGTGATATTTGTCTTTCTCTGATTTGCTTGTGTCGCTTAGGATAATACTCTCCAGATCCCTCCATGTCGTCTCAAAGGATAAAAGCTCTTTCTTTCTTAGAGCTGCATAGTATTCCACTGGGTATATGTACCACAGCTTTTTTTTATTTAATTAATTTATTTTTGTTACAGATGTTTCTCCTTTTCCCCCCACTGATTCTCCCCTCCCCTTCCCTCCCCGCCCTGTCCCCAGCTTTGTAGTCCATGTCCATTGTTCATGCACACATGCATATAAGTTCTGTGGTTTATCTCTCCCCCACAACCCCCTCTTCTGGGGATTGTCAATCTTCCACTTCCACGTCTCTGGCACTACCCTGTTCCTCAGACTGCTAGGTTCATTATGTTCCACAAATAAGTGAGATCATGTGATACTTGTCTTTCTCTGTTTGGCTTGTTTCGCTCAGGATAATACTTTCCAGGTCCCTCCATGTTGTCTCAAAGGATAAGAGATCTTTGTTACAGCTGCATAGTACTCCATTGAGTATATGTACCACAGATTTTTTATCCACCCATCTATTAATGGACACTTGGGCTGTTTCCAGATCTTAGCTATTGTAAATAGTGCCACTATGAACATGGGGGTACATATATGTTTTCTGATTGGTGTTTCAGGCCTCTTAGAATATATGATTTGGGTCCTTAACTGCATCTGCAAAATCCCTTCACAGTGGCACCTAGATTTGTGTTTGATTGAATAACTGTGAAAATATGTGCATATACCAGAGATCTTGGGAGTCAACTTAGAATTCTACCACACACAACTTATACCATTATAATAATTGAATCATAATGTGACATAGACTTAGATGTATAAAAACTAAAACTATAAAACTTCCAGGAGAAAATCTTTGTAACATGGGTTAGAGATAGACTTAAGTATGACACCAAAAGGCACACTTTACAAAAGAAAAACTGGATAAACTGAGATTCACAAAAATTAAGAACTTGTCCTCAAAAAACACTGTTGAAAGAATAAAAAGGCAAGTCACAGACTAAGAGAATATTTTGGCAACTGCATATTTAATAAAAGACTTGTGTCCAGAATATATAAAGAACACTGAAGACACAATTATAAAATAAACAAGCCAATTAAAAAATGAAGAAAAGATTTTGACAGCTCATCACAGAATAAATATGGACATCAAATAAGCACACAAAAAGATGCTCAACATCATTAGTCATTAGAGAAAATTAAATTAAAGCCACAATGTGTAATGCTCTCAACTATGATATATTTTTTTTAAAAGTCACAATAAATGGTGTGGCGAAAATTGGACAGCTACACACAAAATAATGACACTAGACCACCAACTTATACCACACACAAGAATAAACTGAAAATGAATAAAAGACTTAAATGTGGCTCGTGATTCCATAAGAATCCTAGAAGAAAATGTAGGCAACAAAATTTCAGACATCATACGCAGCAGAATTTTCACTGATATAATGCCTAAGCAATAGAAATGAAGAAGAAAAAAATGAACACATGGGACTACATCAAACTAAAAAGCTTCTGCACAGGAAAAGAAACAAACATCAAAATGGAAAGGGAACGCACTATATGGGAGAGTATAATTGCCAATGATACATCAGATAAGGGGTTAATTTCCAATATATAGAGAGTGCTCATACAACTCAACAAAAGGAAGACAAAGAACCCAATTAAAAACTGGGCAGAGGACCTCTCCAAACAAGACATACAAATGGCCAAGAGACAAATAAAAAAATTCTCAATGTCACTAATCATCAGAGAGATGCAAATTAAAACCACTATGAGGTGTCACCTCACACCTGTCAGAATGGCTGTCATCAATCACCAAATCATCAAATAACACGTGTTGGTGAGGGTGTAGAGAAAAGGGGACACCAGTACATTGGTGGTGGGAATGCAAACTGGTGCACCCACTATGGAAAACAATATGGTGTTACCTCAAAAAATTAAAAATTGAACTGCCATTTGACCCAGTGATCCCACTTCTAGGAATGTATCCTAAGAAGCCTGAAACACCAATCAGAAATAATATATATACCCCTAGGTCCATAGTAGCATTATTTACAATTTCTAAGATCTGGAAACAGCCCAAGTGTCTATCAATAAATGAGTGAATAAAAAAGCCGTGGTACATTTACACAATGGAACACTCTGCAGCTGTAAGAAAGAAAGATTTCTTATCCTTTGAGATGACATGGAGGGACCTGGAGAGTGTTATGCTAAGTAAAATAAGCCAATCATAGAAAGACAAATACCACGTGATCTTACTTATTTGTGGAATATAATGAACAGAAAAGAAAAATCTAATGAACAAAATAGACCCAGAGACATAGAAAGGAGTACAATTCAGACTGACAAACTTCAGAAGAGGGGTGTGTGGGGGGAGGGATGAGATAAATCAAAGAACTTATATGTATGTGTGCGTAACCAATGGACATAGACAACAATGCTTGGGGGGAGGGATGGGATAGGCAGGAGGGTGTCTGGGGGAAAAAGGAGAAACATCTGTAACAAAAATAAATTAATTAATTTAAAAAGTCACAATAAAATATCATTATACAGCTATTAGAATGGTTAAAAATAGAAATACTGATATTACCAAGTGTTAGCAAAGACATGGAGCTAGTTAGACTTTCATAAACTCTTAATGCAATGTAAAATGGTACAAACATTTTAGAAAACATTTGGCAGTTTCTTAAAAAATTAAACACATACCTAAATTATTACCCAGGTTCCCACTCCTGGATATTTACCCAAGAGAAATGAAAACATAATAAGTAATTCATGAAGACTTGTATACTCTGTGCATAGCAATTATATTTGTAATACTCAAGAATAAAACAATCCAAATGCCCATTAACAGATGAATCAATTAACAAATTGTGATATATACATATAATGAAATACCATCTAGTAATAGAAAGGAATTAACTGTTGAAAAACACAAAATGGTTGAAATCTTGAAATAATTATGCCAAGTGAGGGAAGCCAGACAAAAGATTACATACTATTGCTTCCATTTATTTACATTTCTAGAAAGTTTAGTGACAGAAAAAGATCAATAGTGAATTGGGAAAGAGCAGGAGTGAGGGGTTACAAAGTAACATGAGGAAATTTTAGGGAAATATATATATTTTTAAATATACTTTTTTTATTCATTGATTTTAGAGAGATGAAGGGAAAGAGAGAAAGACAGAAAAGTAGATGAGCGAGAACATCAATTGGCTGCCTCCTGCATGCCCCCCACTGAGAATTGGGCCCACAACCAGGGTATGTGCTCTGACCAGGAATCAAACCTGGTGACCTCTTGGTGAGTGAGTTGATGCTCAATCATTAAGCCACACCAGCTGGGCTGGATATGTTTCTTATCTTTGTTGTAGTGATGATTTCATAGGTGTATACATATGTCAAAATTTATCTAATTGTACATTTTAAATGTTTTATGGTATGTCAATAATATCCCCAAAAAAGCATGTTAAAATATGAAAAGATATAGTAGGTAGAATTCGGGTGTAATCATCAAAAATGGAGAATTTGCAAAAGGGCACCTAAGTGTTGCTGAGTGCTATAGTCCATCAATTTACCTCTAAGCCAAGCTGTTAACAAGGATAGAATTAGGCAGAATAAAAGGCATCCTATAAGAGAGCCTTGGAATTAATACGTGTGTAGTGTATCTCTTGAAATTAAGTATTGAGAGACCTACAACTGGACCCTCACTATCCACTGTCTGCAGTGGTGGTCAGCACATACTTAAAATGTGTGAGTCTAAGAGTTCGGATAAGTGCAACTGCATTAAGAGTGCTCTGGGGGCCCTGGCCGGTTTGGCTCAGCGGTTAGAGCGTCAGCCTGTTGTCCGGAGAGACCTGGGTTCGGTTCCTGCTAAGGGCATGTACCTCAGTTGCAGTTTATCCCCGGCCCTGGTTGGGTCGTGTGTGTGGCAACCACTCAATGTGTCCCTTTCATGTCAATGTTTCTCTCTCTCTCTCTCCCTCCCACTCTATCTGAACAAAATATCGAAAAATGTCCTCGGGTGAGGATTTAAAAAAAAAAAAAAAAAAAAAAAAGAGTGCTTTGGGGCCAGAATCTCATAAGGGAAGCAGCAGTAATTTCTAGAGATGGGTGTTTTACAGGATTTTTTGACCAGGAATTGAAAAGAGAAGGATTTTTTCCTGACACAATGATTCTAGTCATTATTTTTGGTTATATAAGTAATTCCTGCTCTTGGTAAAACAAGCAAGGATGAAATAACATACAGCAGAAAGAGATTTACTTTTATGTTCCTAATCCTTTCCCCCAAAGGTAACTACTGTTAATAGTTGTATTATGTATGCATATTTTGCCAACCTTTGTTTATGATCATATACACACATTTTAAAATTTCATTTATATTTTTACAATGATAAGTTTACGCTCTTTTGCAAATTGCTTTAGTCACTAACCAATATATCAAGAACAACCTTCTCAGCAATTTATTTTGGCCTTTTTCATTCTTTTAACTAAATACTTTAATTTTATAATATTAATATAAAATGTGTTTATTCATCACTTTATTGATATAAATTTTGATTGCTTGAAATTTTATACTTATCAGTAGCTCTTTAATTATAATCCTGTTAAATGCCTTAAATACTAATGCAAGTATTTTGCTGAATGAACGGATACATGAAATTTTATGTTGCTGTTTATTCCCACAATGCTTCCAAAGAGGTACCTATTTACAATTTCTCATTTTCTCCACAGCTGTGCTAATACTAGATTTTATCCATCTTTTAACTTTTTGAAATCTGACAGTTATAACAGTTTTCTAGGGCTGCCATAACAAAGTATGACAAACTGAATGGCTTAAATAATGGAAACGTATTACCTTATTTTCTGGAGGCCAGACATCCAAGATCAAGGTGTCAGAGGACCTGGTTCTTTATGAGGGCTGTGAGAAATAATCTGCTATATACCTCTCTCTTAGCTTCTGGTGTTTTGCTGGCAATCTTTGGCATTCCTTGGTTTATACAAGCATCTCCATCTCTGAAATTCAAGATGGCATTCTTCCTGAGTGTGCTTGTATCCAAATTTCCCCTTCAAACTAATACAATTGTCATAATATATTCTTATTACTAAAATGCTATATTAGTCAGGATTCTCCAGAGAGAAGAGAGAGATTATAAAAATTGGTTCACATAATTATGTATAGAGAGAAGTTCCAAATTCTGTAGCCAGCAAGCTGGAGATCCAGGAGAGCCAATGATGTAAATTCCAATCTGAAAGCAGACTAGAGACCCAAGAGGAACCAATGTTCAGTTCAACTCCAAAGGCTGGAAAAGATTGATTTTCCAGTTCAAATAGACAAGCAGAAAAAGTTTCCTTTTACTCAGCATTTTTGTTCTATTCAGGTCTTTGATTAATTAGATGAGGCTGACTCATGTTGAAGAGGGCAATCTGCTTTACTCAGACTACTCATTCAAATGTTAATCTAATCTAAGAACACTCTAAAACAGACATACCCAGAATAATGTTTGGCCAGATGTCTGGGTACTCTGTGGCCTAGTCAAGGTGACACGTAAAATTAGTCATCATTTTAGCCAGACTAGTGTGGCTCAGTGGTTGAGCATCAACCCATGCACCAGGAGGTCACCAATTCAATTCCTGGTCAGGGCACATGCCCAGGTTGTGGGCCCAATCCCCAGTGGGAGGCATGCAGGAGGCGGCCAATCAATGTTCTTTCTCATAGATGTTTCTATCTCTCTCTCCTCTCCCTTCCTCTCTAAAAATCAATAAAGAAAAAAAATTTTTAAATGCACATTTTACCATTAATACAATTGTGTGATTTTGACATGTTTTATGGTATTTTCTGCTTCTTTTATGAATTGCTTGCTCATATCCTTTGTCTATTTTTTTATTGAATGGTCCATTTCAAAACTCTGTTCTTGTTTAATTAAAAGGCCATATAATTATTAATAAGGATGTAAAGAGCAGATACAAGCACCCATAATTCAAAACTATTTTTATTTTCAAATATTACCTTCCAGTTATTTTTGATGATGAAAACTAATTTTTGCATGATAGTAGACATAATATATAATTTTGTGTTATGGTGTTTTGATTTATTTTATATCAAATATTAAAATATAATTTAACATTCTGATCCAAAATAAAAGTGAGGAAAAGGCAGTTTGGAAATAGGGCATTTGTTGAGGTAAAATCCAAGTTGACAAGAAAGCTCATACAGCTTTACTAAATATTTCCCCCTCTTTACTTCCTACATAACTGTTTTAGTCTCCCTCACTATGTGCTATGCCCTCCATAAATGGTTCAGGGTATTCCAAGATGACACAACACAGCAAAGGCACCAGCTTTGACTCCTTCAGTAAATGATCACTGGGGACAGGAACTTGTACATTGGAAAAATATAAGAAGGTATAACTTTGGTACCCTGGTAATGCTGACACTGTGTGTAAACTTTGACAAGGTGAGACAGGTTCTCTTCTGAGATGTAACTTGGCAAATCTTGTTCACTACAAATGGGAGCTACATACTCTAACTTAAATGGAGTTAGGCCCAGAATACAAGACTTTGAAACATAGTAGTTGGTGAAAAAATAAAAAGTCACATCCAATCAAGTCTGAAAGTCACATAAGTAGCAAAGAACCTTTCAGACATGCTAAGCCCAGCTGGTCTGAAAGGCTGCCTTTCTCTAAGGGCTCAGGCTGCTTCCTTTGTACCATAAGCAGTTATTTCTTGAAAGACACAGCTGCAGACCAGCTTGAGGCATTTTTTTTTATTAAGCAAGGAAGCCTAGGGCATTGGAAAAGAGGCTTTACTTAGAAATAGAAACCTGGGAAACTGGAAACAGGGAGTTAACTTCCTCAAGCTTATATGTGTAATGAGTACTGGGACAAAGATTCCAGTCTTCTGTTTCCTCATGTGTTAAAAGGGATTATTGGCTTGAATACTCTGTTTAAATTTAAGGTAATATCTAATCTATTGGTTGTTAGACTGAGTTCAAGTTGTGGCTTTGCATCTTATTAGACATATAATTTTGTTAAAATATTTAACTACCTGTGTTTTTCATAGTTAAAGAACTATGTCACAAGTTGTAATGTATATAAAATGCTAAGTTTAATGTCTAGCATATAGCAACTAGTTAATATTATTAACTAGCATTATTATGATCAAAAATAATAATTACATTTTCATTAATACAGATGAAACTTTCTTTTTCCATTTCATAGAAGTATAAAAATGTTAAAACTAGAGGGTTTTACACACAAACTGAAAGTAAAGAAATGGAACAAAGATATTTAATGAAAATAGAAACAAAACAAAATTAAAAAACCTGGAGTAGCAATACTTATACCAGACAAAATAGACTTTAAAACAAAGGCTATAACAAGAGACACTGAAGGACCCAGCAATTCCACTTCCGAGTATCTATCTGAAAAAACTCAAAACACTAAATTAAAAAGACACATATATCCATATGTTCTTTGTAATATCATTTACAATAGCCAAGATATGAAAGCAACCTAAGTGCTTATCAATAGATGAATGGATAAAGAAGAAATGGTGCATAGACAATGAAATATGACTCAGCCATAAAAAAAGAATAAAATCTTGCCATCTGCAACAAAGTGGATGGACCTAGAGGGTATTGTGCTGAGTGAAATAAGTCAGACAGAGAAAAAAAGCCAGATGATTTCACTTACATATGGAATCTTAACAAAAATAAAAAAACAAGCAGAACAGATACAGATTCATAGATACAGAGAACATTTGGACTGTTGACAGATTGGGGAAGGGGTGATAAAGGTGAAGGGATTAAGAAGTATACATTGCAATGGTGGTAAGCAAGACTGGAGTGATGATGAGAGTGTGAGAGAGTGTACATGGGTTTGAGTGTAGATGAGCAGCTGCCTGTGGGTGGGGAAACACAGGATTAGCCATTAGGTCACTCCCAGTGGAGTGACTGCCAGCAGCAGAAGTGCACTCCTGGTGGCTGGGGGCTTCTCCCTGTTTCAGATCAGAGAGTACGCCATTTTGGAAGATTCATAGGGTCCTTCTAGGGAGAAGGTTGCAGGGAACTGCAGAGAACCAGCACAATAGGCCACAGACAAACACTTCCAGTCCCACTGCCTCTCCACTGGCAGCAGAGTGCTCCACTGGCCCCTCATTCCCACCAGCAGCAGAAGGACCCACCAGCCCTGTGGGTACTGTCAGCAGCAGAGGAGTCCGCCACCACCTCAGGACCCACCAGCAGCACAGGACTTCGCTGCCACCACAGAACCCACTAGCAGCAGAAGGGACACAGTCCTTTGCAGTTCTTCCAGCAACAGAGGGGCCTGCTGCCCCCATTGGACTGACCAGCAGCAGAGAGCCACCATCCTACTGGTTACATTGCAGCAAAGAGCTGCCAGCCTCACTGTTGCAGCTGAGAGCTGCTAGTGCCACCAGACCCCTGGACCAGATCAAAGATCTGGGGTGCAGACACATCCCAACCTAACACCCCTGGACACATGACCTGCTCCCATGACCCTGCCTGCCCCATCTGGCCTCAGAACACCAGACCAATAAAATGGTGAGACAGTCTGGCCAGTGGGGCTCAGTGATTGAGCATCAACCCATAAACCAAGAGGTCGCTGGTTTGAGTCCTGGTCAGGGCACATGCCCAGGTTGTGGGCTAGGTTCCCAGGTAGGGGCATGTAGGAAGTATCCAATCGATGTTTGATCTTATCAATGTTTCTATCTTTCTCTCCCTTTTTTCCCCTCTTTCTCTAAAATCAATAAAGAAAAAAAAAATGGCGAGAGAAAGAAACAACCCCCAAATGAAAGAAAAGGAGGAATCACCAGATAAAAAACTAAATAAAATAGAGACAAGCAATTTATCAGATAAAGAATTCAAAGTAATGGTTAAAAGGGTACTTAAATGACTTAGTGAGAATTGTAAGCAACTCAATAAGAATTATAAAGAACTCAATGAAACCTACACAGCCACAAAAAAGGTAGAAGCTATGAGCAAAAGTCAAGTGTAAATGAAGAATGACATAGTTGAAATAAGAATAAAAATAAAATAAAAGATCTTGGAAGGATTCAATAGTAGATTAGAGGAAGTCAAAGACCAAATCAACAAGTTAGAAAACAAATAGAAAACAACACACAATTAGAGTAGCAAATGGAAAATTAAATTAAAAAGCAGGAGGAGAGTTTAAGGGAGCTTTGGGACAACAGGGAACTTAACATTTGCATCATGGAAGTACCAGAAGGAGAAGAATTGGAGAAAGGAATAGAAAACCTATTTGAAAAAATAATGATAGAAAACTTCTCTAACCAGATGAAGTAAATGTCACACAGGTCCAGGAAATACAGAGAGTCCAAAACAAGATGAACCCCAAAAGACCCACAGCTAGACACATCATAGTTAAAATGGCAAACGTTAAAGACAAAGCAAGAGTCTTAAATGCAGCAAGACAGAGTCAGAAAGACTTTATACAAGAGAGCTCCCATTAGATTGTCAGTTGATTTCTCAATACAAACACTACAGGCCAGAAGTATTAAAAATAATGAAAAGCAAGGGACTGAATCAAACATTACTCTATACAAAAAGGCTATAATTCAAAATAGAAAGTGAAATAAAGAGCTTTACAGAAAAAAAAAAAGGGGCTAAAAGTGTTTACTACCTCCAAACCAGAACTGCAAGAAATGCTAAAGGGAGTGTTGTGAGGAGAAGAAGAAGAATATAGAGAGAGAGGAACACAGGCATGAAGAATAAAAATGGCAACAAATAAGTACCTATCAATAATAACTTTAAAGGTAAATGGCTTAAATGTTCCAATCAAAAGACATAGGGTAGCTGAATGAATAAAAAAACATGTCCCATATGTATGCTGTCTACAAGAGATCCATCTCAGAACAAAAGATTCACACAGGATGAAAGTGAAGACATTAAAAAAAAAAAATGTTTCCATGCAAATGGAAATGAAAGAAAAGCAGAGGTAGCAATACTGATATCTGATAAAATAGACTTCAAAATGAAGGACATAATAAGAGACCAGAAAGGCCATTACATAATACTAAAAAGATTGATGAAATAAGAGGATATACCCTTGGTAAACATATATGCATGCAAAATAGGAGCACCAAAACAAATTTTAAAAAAACTTCTGAGGATTTTATAGAAAAAGATGGTGGTGGGAAGGACCAGAGGGAGGGTGAGTGTGTGAGAGCATGAGCCAGTGTGTGAGAGAGTGTGAGTGGAGGTAAAACTGGACAACCAAACTCATGCAGTGCAGAGACCCAGAGCAGAAGGTTCCTGTGCTGTGGAAAGGAGCAGCCAGCTACCACAGTAAGCTGCTCTTCAGGGTGCTTCTCCCAGAGCCGTGGGCACGTCCCACCATTTTGGAAAATCCAAGGTCTTCCCTGGGAGGAAGCAGTGGGAGCGGCTAGGGCTCAGCAACCCGAGCCCATCAGCACATCTGGCACCACTGGACCAGTGGACACTGTGTCAATACAGACCAGTTCTCAGTTGTGGAGCTCCCAAATTCCTGGTCGTGAAAGCCTAGGACAGCCTGGAGCCCAGCACCATCCCCCATAATAGCAGCCCAATCAGAATCGAGATATTCCCCCACAGCAGAGGCTGGGGAGCAGACATCATCCCCAGGCAACAGAAGCACAGACCAGCAGCTGAAACCCATCCCCAAAAACTACAGCAAAAGCTGAGCAGGAGTTGATCCCCACAGGGCAGCAGCACTCCCCAGTGGCCAACAGTGGGACCTGGGGCTCCACAGAGGTCTGTGTGGTCCAGCAGCACACAAAAGCTGTGAGAAGCCTGAGCCCAAGAGGGACTGGTGAGATCCAGCTTCCCATCCATGGGACCTGTAGGGTGCAGGGGCACCAGAGAGGCCTCTGGTGGGAAGCCACAGCCCAAGAAGGACAGGTGCGATCCAGCTGCCTTCCCATGAGAACTGCAGGGTGTGAGGGCACCAGAGAGGCCTGAGCAACCCAGCAGGGACTGTGGGACTGTACAATCCAGTTACCCATGGAACCTGCAGGGTTCTGAACCAGCAGAGAGACCTGTACGACCCAGCAGAACCTGTACCATGCAATTACCCCAGGAACTGCAAGTTGCTGAAGCTCCAGAAAGGTCTGTACAACCCAGCAGAGACTGTGCCACTCAGTTACCTGCAGGAACTGTAGGGTGCTGAAGCACCAGAGAAGCCTGTGCCACTCAGTATCCCATAACATAGGCATAGAGCCGGGTCCACAAAGGGACTGTGTGATCCAGTTACCCACAGGACCTGCAGGGTGAGGGGGCATCAGAGAGGCCTGTGCAACCCAACTGCTCACAAGATAGGTGTAGAGGATGTGAAAATGGAGGAAGAGTGAATAGAAGCCACTCAGACAATCTCCCAAGACCAAACAGGAATTACAACTAAAATAAGGACAAATCCTCAGAAAAAGAAACAACAGAAAAGAAGCAGGACAGGACCATATAACCAGAGACACTGGTAGGGTCTGCAGAATTGCGAGAGGGTGGCAGGCAGGGAGCCAAGTAACAGCAGCAGACTTAGCTGTGAGCAGCGCCCTTGGGGAATAAAGACCAAGCTCGCTCCACAGCCCAGAGAGCCAGAACCGAGAGCTAAAATAGCCATAGCCACTCACCTGGGGGTTAAGGCAGAGGAAGAGCAAACTGGGCTGGAACTCTGTGGGAACAATGGGATATGGAGGGCACTCAGAGTTTTTGCTGAGTTGCAGCCACAAAGGACAGTGGCCAGTGTGCTCCTTCCCAAAGCTGTGGGAAAAAGCAGCGGCCTCCTCCCTCAGAGATTCAGCCTTTCCCAGGGGAGGCAAAGAAATGCAAATTGGGGCTCATGAACAATGAGCATCTATCCCACCCTCTGGAAATTCTTTTATGCAGAACACCAGGGCTACATTCCAAGGCCAGGAGTAACTCAGACAACTAGCATCCAGGAAAAAGCAAGAGAATAATGGAACCATTCCTGGGTTTGCAAATCTACCCAGAAAAATAAGACTTGACAATAATGTTTAAAGTGGGCCCACCCAGGCCCATCCCAACCTATTAGAGGGAGCCACAAACAGCAGAAGGCCAACACTCACAGGGAAAATTTGGCAGGCTCCAAAATTCACTAAGATAACCAAAATGGTGAAACAAATCCCAAATGAAAGAACAAGAGCACTCTATCAAAGATGAGATCAATGAAATGCAGCTAAGCAAATTATCAGAGGTAGAGCTCAGAGCAATGATCTTGAGAAAGCACAACAGCATGAGTAAGGACATCAGAACCATGGGAAAAGATATAAAAACACTGAAAACCAACCAAGTGGAAATGGAGAATGACATAGCAGAAATAAAGAACACATTGGAAGGACTAACCAGCAGAGTAGAGAAAACTGAGGAATGCCTTAGTCAATTAGAAAACAGGGTAAAAAAAATCAACCAAACAGAAAACTAGAAAACAAACAAACAAACAACAACAACAACAAAAAAAAAACAATTAAAAACCAGGAAGACAGCTTAGGAGAAATGTGGGACAACTGGAAACGTAATAATATTCACATCATAGGAGTCCTCGTAGAGGAAGAAAATGGGCAAGGGTCAGAGAACATATTTGAAGAAATAGTCACAGAAAACATCCCTAACTTAGTGAAAGAAAAAGGCATTCAAGTTCAAGAAGCACATAGAGCCCCAAATAAGAAGAACCCAAACAGGCCCACACCAAGACACATAGTAATTAAAATGCCAAAAGTAAAGACAAAGAGAGAATCCTAAAGGCAGCAAGAGATAAGCAACAGGTTACCTACAAAGGAAACCCCATAAGGATCTCTGCTGACTTCTCAACAGAAACACTACAGGCCAGAAGAGAGTGTCATAAAGTAATCAAGGTCATGAAAAGCAAGGATATGAATCCAAGAGTCTCCATCCAGCAAGGTTATCATTCAAAATAGGTCAAATAAAGAGCACCCCAGACAAAAAAAAAAATTGCAAAGGGAATATATTAACAACAAACAAGCACTGCAGGATATGCTAAAGGACTGGTATAATTAGTCGAAGTAATAGAAAAAAAAAAAAAAACTAGAACCACAATAAATAAAAAAGGCAATAAATAAGTACTTGTCAATTAACACCTTAATTGTGAATGGTTTGAGTGTTCCGATAAAAACACACAATAACTGATTGAATAAGAAAGCATGATTTACATATATGTTGTTTACAAGAGACCCACCTCACAACAAAAGACTCACATAGGTTGAAAGGGAAAAAACCTTTCAAGCAAATGGAAAGAAAAAATAATCTGGGGTAGCAATACTCATATCTGATAAGGTAGAATTCAAAATAAAGACCATAACTAGAGAAAGACCATAATATTGAAAAGATCTGTCAAAAAGGAAGATATAACCTTGGTAAACAAATAAGCACCCAACATAAGAGCACTGAAATATATTACAAATCTTCTAAAGGACTTCAAAGAAGAAATCAATAGCAATACAATCATAGGAGAAGACTTCAACACCCTGCTGACATCACTGTATAGATCATCTAGACAAAAAATTAACAAGGAAACACAGACTCCAAATGAAGCGCTAGATCAAATGGATTTAAAAGATATCTACAGAGAATTACATCCCAAAACTGCAGAATTCACATTATTCTCAAGTGTACATGGGACATTCTCAAAGATAAACCACATGTTAGGGCACAAATTAAGTCTCTACAAATTCAAGAAGATTGAAATCATAAGCATCTTCTCAGATCACAATGGCATAAAACTGGAAAACAATTGCAACAAGAACATGCAAAGACATTTGAACACATGGAAGCTAAATAGCATGTTATTAAACAATAAATGGGTTACCATGGATATGAAGGAAGAAATTAAAAACTTCCTGGAAACCAATGAAAATAAACACACAACAACACAAAATCGATGGGATACAGCGAAAGCAGTTCTGAGAAGGAAGTTCATGGCACTAAAGGCCTACCTCAAGAAGCAAGAAAAATTTCTAATAGACTATCTATCCTCACGACTAAAACAACTGGAAAGCAAACAAACAAACAAAAAATCCCCAGAGCAAGTAGAAAGATGAAAATAGTAAAGATCAGAGTAGAAATAAATGACACAGAGACCAAAAAACAATCCAAAAGATCAATGAAACAAAGAGGTGGGTCTTTGAAAAGATAAACAAGATTGTTGGACCCTTAGCTAGCTCACCAAGAAACCAGAGAACCAAAATACACAAAATCAGAAATGAAAAAGGAGAAATAATAACTGACACTACAGATATACAAAGGACTGTTAACAAATATTATGAACAATTATATGGCAACAAATTTGACAATTTAAGCAAAATAAACAAATTCTTGGAAACACATAGTCTTCCAAAACTAAACCAGGAAGTGAGAGAAAACTTGAACAGACCAATAACAACAGAAGAAATTAAAGATGTAATCAAGACTCTCCCAGTAAACAAAAGGCCAGGTCTGAACAGCTTCATGAGAGAATTTTACCAGACATTCAAAGAAGAACTAATACCCATTTTTCTCAAAATATTTTTAAAAATTTAAGAAGAAGGAAGACTTCCAAACTCATTTTATGAGGCCAGAATAATTCTAATTCCAGAACCAGAAAAAGACACCACAAAGAAAAAAAAAAACAAAACCAGCAAATATCCATGATGGACATAGATGCCAAAATCCTGAACAAAATACTAGCAAATCAAATCCAGCAATACATCAAAAAGATTATTCACCATGACCAAGTGAGATTCATCACAGGGATGCAATGCTGGTACAATATTTGCAAATCAATAAATGTGATACACCACATAAACTAAATAAAAGATAAAAATTGTATGATCATATCAATAGATGTTGAAAAATCATTTGACAAAATCTAGCACCCATTTCTGATGAAAACACTCAGCAAACTGAGAATAGAGAGATCATATCTTGACATAATAAAGGCCATATATGAAAGACCTACAGCCAACATCATACTTAATGGGCAAAAACTAAAAGCATTTCTCTTAAGAATAAAAACAAGGCAAGGATGCCCACTTTCACTGATCTTATTTAACATAGTAGTGGAAGCCTTAGCCACAGAAATCAAACAGAAAGAAAAAATGAAAGGGGTTCAAACTGGAAAAGAGGAAATCAAACTGTCACTATTCACAGATGACATAATAATATACATAGAAATCCGCAAAGACTCCATCAAAAATCTACTACACTTAAAAAGTGAATTTGGAGAAAGATTCCAAAATGGCGGCAGAGTGAATGGAAGCTACACAGACCATCTCCCAGAAACAAACTGGAATTATAAATAAAATAAAGACAAATCATCAGGAAAAAGCAACAGAAAAGAAGCTTGGAGGACCATATAACCAGGGACACTGACTCAATCCTGGTAGGATTGCAGAGGTTTGAGAGGGGGGTTGGGAGCCCACAGAGAGCTGCAGCCTTACCTGTGAGCAGAACCCTCTGGTTAAACTCCCAAGCGGCTCCACAGTGCAGAGCCAAGACAGAAGCTCAAATAGTCACAGCCACTCACCTTGGGCTCCAGTAGATGGAAGGCAGACTGGACTGGACTGTGTGGCAACATTTGGGATTTGGATGGCACTCAGAACTTTTGCTGAGTTGAAGCTAAGCAAGACTGTGGTCATTGTACTCCTTCCCAAAGGTCTGGGGAATGGTTGCAGCCCCACCCTCAAAGATTCAACCCCACCCGCTGGCAATTGAAATGCAAATTGAGGCCCATTAACAACCATCATCTGCCCCACCCCCGGATATCCCATTATGCTGAACACCTGAGGGTTTTTTCATTCAACAGAGAGGCCAAGGCTCTTCAAGTACCCACTACTGATAGCCTCCAGGCAAAAAGTTAGAGGATAGCTGTACCATTGCTGAGCTAGTAACTCTAACCAGGAAAGTAAGACTTGACAGTGGTGTTTAAGGTGTCCTCCCTGGCTCATCCAAACCCAGGAGAGGGAGCCAGAAACAGCAGAACACCAACACCCACAGGGAAAATTTGGCAGGCTCCAAAGCCAACTGTGATAGCCAAAATGGTGAAACACAAAAGCAAAAGCCAAATGAAAGAACAAGAGACCTCTACCAAAGATGAGATGAATGAGGTACAGTTAAGCAAGTTAACAGAACTAGAATTCAAAGCCAAGATCCTGAGAAAGCTCAACAGCATGTGTAAAAACATGAGCACCATGAGTAAAGACATAGAAATGTTGAAAATCAATCAGTTGGAAATTAAAAAACCCCAAGAAGAAATGAAGAATGCCATATCAGAAATAAAGGACACAGTGTAAGGTCTAAATAACAGAGCAGAGGAAGATGAGGACCAGAAGAGTGAATTAGAATACAGGGTAGAAAAAATCAACAAATCAGAAAACCAAAAGAAAAAAAAAAAAACAAAAAACAGGAAGGCAGCTTAAGAGAACTGTGGGACAATTGGAAACATAATAATATTCACATCATAGGAGTGCCCAAAAAAGATGTATATGAGCAAGGGTTAGAATATATATTTGAAGAAATAGTGACAGCAAACTTCCCAAATTTGGTGAAGGAAAAGGCATTCAAGTTAAAGAAGCACAGAGAGCCCCAAGTAAGAAGAACCCAAACAGGCCCACACCAAGACACATAGTAATCAAAATAATGAAAATTAAAGATAAAGACAGAATCCTAAAAGCAGCAAGAGATAGCAACAGGTTACCTACAAAGAAATCCCCATAAGCCTGTCAGGTGACTTCTCAACAGAAACACTATAGGCCAGAAGAGAATGACATAAGGTAATCAAGGTCATGAAAAAGAAAGATTTGAATCCAAGACTACTCTATCCAGCAAGGCTACCATTTAAAATAGAAGGTCTAATAAAGAGCTTCCTAGACAGAAAAAGGCTAAGGGAATACATTAGCACCAAACGAGCACTGCAAGAAATGTTCAGAGGACTGCTGTAATTAGCAGAAGAAATAAGAAGAAAAATAGAACTACTCTAAACAAAAATGGCAATAAATAAGTACATATCAATAATCATCCTAAATGTAAATAAATTGAATGCTCTGATAAAAAGACACAGAGTATATAATTGGATAAAAATGCATGACTCATCAATACGTTGTTTACAAGAGACCACATCACAACAAAAGACACACATAGGTTGAAAGTGAAACGATGGAAAAAAATCTATTAAGCAAACGGAAAAGAAAAAAAGGCTGGGGTAGCAATACTCATATTTAATAAAATAGATTTCAAAAAGAAGGGAATAAGTAAATACATAGAAGACCACTACATAATATTGAAAAAAATCTATCCAACAGTAAGATATAACATTGTTAAACAAATATGCACCCAATATAGGAGCACCGATATATATTGAAAATCTTCTGTAAGACATCAAAGGAGAAATCGATAGCAATACAATCATAGCAGGGGACTTCAACACCCCTCTGATATCACTGGACAGATCCTCTAGACAAAAAATAAGCAGGAAAATAGAGACTTTAAATGAAGCACTAGACCAAATGGATTTAATAGATATCTACAGAGAATTACACCCCAAAACTGCAGAATTCACATCCTTCTCAAGTGCACATGGGACATTCTCAAAGATAGATCACATGTTAGGACAAAAACTAAGTAAATACAAATTCAAGAAGATTGAACTCATATCAAGCAACTTCTCAGATCATGATGGCATGAAACTACAAATCAATTGCAACAAGAACATGCAAAGTCATTTGAAAACATGGAGGCTAAATAGCATGTTATTAAACAATGAATGGGTCACCAAGGCGATCAAGAAAGAAATTAAAAACTTCCTGGAAACCAATGAAAATGAACACACAAAACCTATGGAATACAGCGAAAGCAGTTCTGAGAGGGAAGTTTATAATACTACAGGCCTAGTTCAAGAAGCAAGAAAAATCTCTAATAGAATATCTAACCTCACAACTTAAAAAACTAGAAAGCAAACAAAAAGAAAACCCCAGAGCAAGTAGAAGGAAGGAAATAGTAAAGATCAGAGCAGAAAAAAATGACATAGAGTCCAAAAAAAAAACAATTCAAAAAATTAATTAAACAAAGAGCTGGTTTTTCAAAAAGATAAACACGATTGATGGACCCTTAGCTAGACTCGCCAAAAAACAAAGAGAGAGAACCCAAATACACAAAATCAGAAATGAAAGACGAGAAGTAATAACTGATACCACAGAAATACAGAAGATCATTAACAACTACTATGAACAATTATATGGCAACAAATTCAACAATCTAGGCAAAACGGACAAATTTCTAGAAACACATAGTCTTCAAACACTGAACCAAGAAGATACAGAAAACTTGAACATATAAATAACAACAGAAGAAATTGAAGGTGTAATCAAGACTCTCCCAGCAAACAAAAGCCCAGGCCCAGATGGCTTCATGGGGGAGTTTTAGTGAACATTCAAAAAAAAACTAACACCCATTCTCCTCAAACTATTTCAAAAAATTCAAGAAAAATGAAGACTTCCAAACCAGTTTTGAGACCAGCATAATTCAAATTCCAAAACCAGAAAAAGACGTTACAAATAAAGAAAACTACAGGCCAATATCCCTGGTGAACATAGATGCCAAAATTCTGAACAATATACTAGCAAATCGGATCCAGCACCACATCAAAAAAATTATTCACCATCACCAAGTGGGATTCATCCCAGGGATGCAAGCCTGGTACAATATTCGCAAATCAATAAATGCGATGCACGACATAAACAATATGAAAAATAAAAACCACATGATCATATCAATTGATGCCAAAAAATTCTTCGACAAAATTCAGTATCCATTTCTGATAAAAACGCTGATTAATGTGGAAATAGTGGGATCATATCTCGACATAATAAAAACCATATATGAAAAACCTACAGCCAACATCATACTCAATGGGCAAAAACTAAAAGCATTTCCCTTAAGAACAAGAACAAGACAGGGATGCCCACTTTCACAACTCTTATTTAACATAGTACTGGAAGTCATAGCCACAGCAATCAGACAGGCAGAAAAAATAAAAGAGATCCAAATTGGAAAAGAGGAAGTGAAACTGTCATTATTCACAGATGACATGATACTATACATAGAAAATCCCAAAGACTCCATCAAAAATTTACTAGACTTAATAAATGAATTTGGCAAAGTAGCAGGACACAAAATTAACATTGGGAAATCAATGGTATTCTTATACAACAATGATGAACTCACAGAAAGAGAAACTAAGAAAACAATCTCATTTACCATTGCGGCAAAAAAATTAAGATACCGAGGGATAAACTTAACCAAAGGAAGAAAAAACCTATTCACAGGAAACCACAGGTCATTGAAAAAAGAAATAGAGGAAGATATAAAAAAAGTGGAAGCACATACCTTGTTCATGGATTGGAAGAATTAACATCAGTAAAATATCCATACTACCCAAAGCAATCTATAGATTCAATGCAATTTCCATCAAAATACCAATGGCATATTTCACAGAACTAGAACAAACACTCCAAAAGTTCATATGGAACCAAAAAAGTCCTCGAATAGCTACTGCAATCTTGAAAAAGAAGAACAAAGTAGGAGGGATCCCATTACCATATTTCAGGGGATACCACAAAGCCACTGTGATTAAAACAGCCTGGTACTGGCATAAGAACAGGCATATGGACCAGTGGAACAGAAAATAAAACCCAGAAATGGACCCAAGGCAATATGCTCAATTAATATTTAACAAAGGTGGCAAAACATACAGTGGAGTAAAGACAGCCTCTTTAAAAAATGAGGTTGGAAAATTGGTCAGTTACATGCAAAAACATGAAACTAGACCATCACCTTACAACATATACAAGAATAAACTCAAAATAGATAAATACTTAAATGAGACTCATGAATCCATAAAAATCCTAAATAAATTGTACGCAACCAAATTTCAGACATCATATGCAGCAGAATTTTCACTGTTACATCCCCTAAGGTAACAGAAACATAGAAGAAAATGAACACGTGGGACTACATCAAACTCAAAAGTTTCTGCCCAGTAAAAGATACAATCATCAAAATAGAAAGGCAACCCACTGTATGACAGAGCATCATTGCCAATGATATAGCAGATAAGGGGTTAATTTCCAATATATATATAGAATGCTTTTATAACTCAACAAAAGGAAGACAAAGAACCCAATTTAAGAATGGGCAGAGGAACTAAATAGACACTTCTCCAAACAGGACATACAAATGGCTAAGAGACATATGAAGAAATGCTCAACATCACTAATCATCAGAGAGATGCAAATTAAAACAACAATGAGGTATCACCTCACTCTTGTCAGAATGGCCACCATCAACAAATCAGCAAACAAGTGTTGGCGAGGGTGTGGAGAAAAGGGGACTCTAGTACCCTGCTGGTTGGAATGCAGACTGGTGCAGTCACTATGGAAAACAATATGATGTTACCTCAAAAAATTAAAAATTGAATTGCCATTTGATCCAATGATCCCACTTCTAGGAATATACCCTAAGAACCCTGAATGACCAATCAGAAAAATATGTGTACCCCCATGTTCATAGCAGCACTATTTACAGTAACTATGATCTAGAAACAGCCCAAGTGTCTATCCGTAGACAAATGGATAAAATAAAACTGTGGTACATATTTACAATGGTGTACTATGCAGCTGTAAAAAAGGAAGACCCCCTATCTTTTGAGACGACATGGAGGGACCTGGGAAGTATTATTCTAAGTGAAACAAGCCAAGCATGGAAAGACAAATACCACCTGATCTTACTTATTTATGGAATATAATGAATATAACAGTCTGAGGAACAGGGCAGACCCAGAGACGTGGAAGTTGGGTACCGACTGACAATCCTCAAAAGAGGGGTTGGCGGTGAAGATAAACCACAAAACTTATATGCATATATGAATGAACAATGGACATGGTCAACAAAGCTGGGGACAGGGCTGGTAGGGTTGAGGAAGGGGGTATCATTGGTTGAAAAAAGAGAAACATCTGTAACAAAAATAAAGAAATTAATTAAATAAAAATAAATAAATAAATCCTATAAAAAATTTCTGGAGGAGGTCAAAGGAGAGATACACAGGAATACAATCATATTAGGGGACTTTAACACTCCACTGACATCACTGGATAGCACTTCTCGTAAACTATTTAACCCACCACTTTAAAAAATTAGAAAGAAAAAAAAAACCTAAGTTGGTAGAAGGAAGGAAATAATAAAGATCAGAGATAAAATAAATGACATAGAGACTAAAAATATATATGAAATATCAATAAAATCAGGAGCTTGTTTTTTAAAAGATAAACAGGGTTGATCAACCTTTATCTAGACTCACCAAGAAACAAAGAGAGAGAACCCAAATTAATAAAATCAGAAATAAAAAAAGGTGATATAACAACTGACACCACAGAAATAAAGAGGATTGTAAAAAAAACACAATGGACAATTATATGTCAACAAATTAGACAACCATGGCAAAATGGACAAATTCCTAGAGTCACACAATCTCCCAAAACAATATGGGGAAGAGTTAGAAAACTTGAACAGACCAATAATAACTAAAGAAATTGAAGCTGTAACATATAAACTTCCAGCAGACTAAAACTCGGGTCTGGACGGATTTATAAGGGAGTATTATGGAACAGTCTAAAAGAATTAACACCTATTCTCCAAAAACTATTTCAAAATATTCAAGAGGAAAAAAGATTTCCAAGCCCTTTTTATGAGGTGAGCATAATCCTAATTCCAAAACCAGATAAAGACACTACAAAGAAAGAGAATTACAGGCCAATATTCCTGATGAACATAGATGCCAAAATGCTCAACAAAATATTAGCATATCAGAGCCAGCAATATATCAAAAAATTATTCACCACAATCAAGTGGGATTTATCACAGGGATGCAAGGCTGGTACAATATATGGAAATCAATAAATGTGATACACCACATAACAAAAATGAAAGATAAAAATTATATGATCTTATTAATAGATGCTGAAAAAGCATTTGAAAAAATCCAGCACCCATCTCTGATAAAAATGCTTAGCAAAGTTGTAATAGAGAAATCATAGCTCAACATACTAAAGGCCATATATGAAAAACCTACAGCCAAAATTATACTCAATAGGCAAAAACTAAAAGCAATTTCTAAAAATAGGAACAAGACAGGGATGTGCACTTTTACCACTCTTATTCAACATAGTTCTGGAAGTCTTAGCCATAGCTATCAGACAAGAAGAAACAAATAAAAGGCATCTAACTTGTAAAGGAGAAGGTAAAACTGTCATTATTAGCAGATGACATTATATGGTACATAGAAAACCCTAAAGACTCTATCAAAAATTTTCTACTAGATGTAATAAATAAATTTGTCAAAGTAGTAGGATGCAAAATTGACATCCAGAAATTAATGACATTCTTATACACCAATAATGAACTGTCAAAAAGAAAAAAATGATAAAAATATAATCCCATTTCCCACTGTAAAAAGAAAAAAAAAAATGATACCTAGACATAAACTTAACCAAGAAAGTAAAAAACCTATTCTCAAAAAACTACAGAACATTGAAAAAGAAAGAGAGAAAAATGTAAAAAAAGTGGAAGCATATATACCACATTCATGGATTGTAAGATTCAACATCATTAAAATGTCCATACTACCCAAAGCAATCTATATATTCAATGTAATCCATATTAAAGTACCAATGGCATGTTACACAGGTTTAGAACAAATATTCCAAAAGTTTATATAGAATCAAAAAAAGACTTCAAATAGCCATAGCAATCTTGAAAAGGAAGAACAAAGTTTGAGTGATAACAATATCCAATATCAAGTTACATTACAAAGCCATTGTAATAAAAGAAAATATGGTACTGGCACAAGGACAGGCATATAGATCAATGCAAAATAACAGAGAACCCAGAAATCAACCCAAGACATTATGCACAATTAATATTTGACAAAGGAGGCAAGATTATACAATAGAGAAAGGACAGTTTCTTCAATAAATGGTGCTGAAAGAATTGAACGGCTACATGCAAAAATAAAAATGAAACTAGACTACCAATATACACCATACCCAAGAATAAACTCAAAATGGATAAAAGACTTAAATGTAAGTTATGAAACCATAAAAATCCTAGAAGAAAAAGTATGCAGAAAAATCTCAGACATCACAGGTAGCAGAATTTTTGATACATCATCTAGGGCAAGAGAAGCAAAGAAAAAGCTTTAATAAATGGGACTATATCAAACCAAAAGCTTCTGCACAGCAAAAGAAACCAGAATCAAATTGAAAAAGGAATCCACTCTGTGGGAGAACATATTTGCCAAAGATACATAGGATAAGGTGTTATATGTAAAATATATAAGGTACTCATACAACTCAATAAAAGAAAGACAAAGCATCCAATTAAAAAATGGGCAGAGGACTTGAATAGACACTTCTCCAAACAGGACACACAAATGACCAGGAGATATATAAAAAATGCTCAACATCACTAATCATCAGAGATACAAATTAAACTGACTATGAGGTATCACCTCACACCTGCCAAAATGGCTGCCATCAACAAATCATCAAACAACACATGTTGGCAAGGATGTGGAGAAAAGGGGACTCTAGTACACTGCTGGTTGGGAATGCAGACTGTTGGGAGCCAGCTATATGTCTGACAGGGTCCATGGAGCCTAGAGGTCTTGAGTCAGAGACTCGATCTCTCCCACAATCTCAAGAAATTAGGCTTGCATTGTGTTTGTGCAGCTCGGGGCTAAGTGTGACCCAGTGTACCTTGAAATACCCTAGAGAACAGACTGGGTGTTCCTGGTTGTTCCTGGGTGCTCCTTTTATCCAAAAGGCAAACTAATTCTATACAGTATTGTTTTAGACTTGGGCATTATATCAAGAAGATCCTATTTTCTTATATCACTAAATTTTGGCTGTGAGGTATAAAAGGCATGTAATAAAGCATATCAAGGCTGATCCTGCTGAGGACAGTCCTCCTGATCCCATGTCCATGTCATTGTCTTCACTGCCACCACCCAAACTCAGGGACTCTACTCTCTAGGCTGGTTCCTGGCAAAGTGGTGCCCAAACAGGGACCTGAGTATTCGAGATGTAACTAAACGTAAGGTGAGGAACTCCTCTAATGTGGCACGCGCAGTAAGGAAAGGGAAAGGAGGAGCAATAAATTAAATAGTCAGTAGTAAAATAAAATGGTTCAAGTAGGGTCATCTCAGTGCCTTTTTGTGCTGTTAATTCAGTCTATGCTTTGGACAAAGGAAGCCAAGACATCTGAGGAGAAAATGTTTAAATTTTTAAAGTTTATTGAACAGGTTTGTCCTTGGTTTCCAGAGGAAAAAACAGTTAACTTGAAAACATGGGAAAAGGTAGGAGAAAAATTAAGAGAATTGTATACTGGCCCAGAAAAAGTTTTTGTAGATACATTTTTTCTGTGGAGTTTAGTGAGGGATTCGTTGGACCCCACTCATGAAGCTGAGTGATCCCCAAGAGAAGTGGAAAAGCCTCTGAAGGCAGAGAATGAAGAGAAAGATTCTGAATGGGATATGGAGGAATTAAGCCCCAAAGATCAGGAGAAGTTAAATAATGCTGCAGCTCATTATCATGATGATGGCTTGGGGAAGCCTCCTATAGATATTGTGAGGGCAGCTTACTCAATTGGTATAGTCTCTAAAAAGGCCCTCATATACTGAGGTCTATCCCTCTGCTCCTATTGCTCCCAAGCCTGCTCCTGCTTATTTCCCCTCAAAAAGAAAAGGGAGAATTATGACTACTGGGGACAGTCCCTTGCCACTGCAACAAACTCTGATGTGAGCAGAGGAATGAAGGAGAGGATGTCTGGGATTTGGGGTTTCACTTATTCCCAGTAGTGGAAGCACACGATCCTAATAATCCTGATCAAATGCAAAAGTCATATTCTCTTCTACCTATGAAGACATTAAGAGAGCTGAAAACTGCCACAGCCCAATATGGACCCTCGGTGCCTTATACTCTAGCAGTTTTAGAAGAAATTTTAGGAGAGACACTTATCCCTAATGATTGGAAAACATTAGCTAAAGCCTGTCTTATGGGAGGGAATTACTTGATTTTAAAAGCTAAATATGATTGGGCCTATATAGCTGCCCTCCACTATCAAGCTAACAATATTCCCATTACTTATGAAATGTTAGTAGGAGAGGGGATACATATTACTACTAATAATGCTGAAGTTGTATTCCCGGGAGAAGCATATCAGACCATTAATGCTGTAGCACTATGTGCCTGGAGGGCTCTACCTACTACAGGAAAGACAGAGGAACTATCAAAAATTAGACAAGGGCCAGATGAACCACATGCTGATTTCATAGCTAGACTAGTATAGGCCATAGGAAGAACAGTTACAGATGAGGAAGCAGGCAATATCCTAGCTACTCAACTAGCTTTTGAGAATGCAACTCCTGTCTGTCAAGTGGTTATTCGACCATGGAAGAAAAAGGAATATGTAGATGATTATATCAGCTTATGTGCAGACATAGGTCCCTCCCACATTCAGGATTTTATCCTTGAAGCTGCTTTTCAGGGAACTACACTTCAAGGGCTAATACAACAACAGCAAAAAGAAAAAAAAGGGAAAAGAAAAATGTTACAACTGTGGAAAGAAAGGTCATCTTAGCAGAAAATGTCGCTTGAAAGAGGGAGTCAATAATCATGTACAAGGTAGCAATCAACACATGCCTGGCCTATGTCCAAAATGCCAAAAGGGGAAGTATTGGGCAAATGAATGTAGGTTAAAAACAAACAAAGATGAAAATCCTCTTAATCAGCAGGAAAACTCCTAATGAGGGCAGCCTCAGCCTCTGAAAACAGTCGGGGAAATGTCAGTGTACATACTGCAAGCCTACCTGGCTGGTGAGGGGTACAGGACCTCTACCGAGCCACCCCAGGGAGTGCAAGATTGGATATCAGTGCCTTCTCCTACTTCATATTAACACCTGAAATGGGACCTCAAGCTATTCCTACTGCAATGTATGGGCCTCTGCCCTCTGGGACAGTAGGGCTATTATTAGGAAGAAGTGGACTCACAATGAGAGGGCTGCAGGTGTTACCTGGAGTCATAGATAATGATTATACAGGATAAATTAAAGTCATCTGTACAGCTCCTAGAGACATTATAACTGTTACAGCAGGAATAGAAATTGCACAACTAGTGTTAGTTCCTCTTAAAGTTACAGGACAAACTCTATCCTCTCAAAATAGGAGGTTTCATTGATTCAGCTCCACTGACGCAGCATACTGGGTGCAAGCCATTGGTTCTCAATGACCAGAAAGAACATTAACTATCAGTGGAAAAGAGTTTAAAGGACTCTTAGACACAGGGGCCAATGTATGAGTAATAAGTCAGTGTCATTGGCCTGACTCATGGCCAGTAACCTCGGCTATGACCACTCTGCAAGGAACAGGACAAACAATCCCTTACAAAGCTTGCAGATTTTAACCTGGCAAGATGATGAAGGAGAGACAGGACAATTTCAACCATATGTTTTGCCATTTCTCCCAGTAAACCTGGAGGGAAGAGATATACTGCAAGAAATTGGAGTGTTAATTTATAGTCCTAATAAGAAAGTAGCTACACAAATGATAGATCAAGGATATCTACCTGGAGAGGGACTGGGAAAGTATGGTCAAGGTGGGGAAGTCCCTATGCAGCCTAAAGGTAATCAGAAAAGATGAGGTTTAGGATATGAGCAAAATTTATAGCAAGGGTCACTCTTATTCCTGCCTCCCTTACTACAGACTCAATAGTCTGGTTAACAGATGATCCAGTGTAGGTGGAGCAGTGGCCTTTGACCTCAGAAAAAATACAAGTTGCTCAACAGCTGGTACAGAAACAGCTGGAGCAAGGACACATAGAATATTCTAATAGTCCCTGGAATACTCCAATTTTTGTAATTAAGAAAAAATATGAAAAATGGAGATTGCTGCAAGATTTACAAGTAGTTAATAAGACCATGCAGCTTATGGGAACTTTGCAACCAGGCCTCCCCTCCCCTGTAGCTATTCCTAAGGAATGTCATCTTATTGTAATTGATTTCAAGGATTGTTTTTTCACCATTCCATTACATCCAAAAGATCAAGAGCAATTTGCCTTGTGTCCCCTCAACTAATTTTAAAGAACATATGCAAAGATAACATTGGAAGGTCCTGCCTCAGGGTATAGCTAACAGTCCCACATTACGTCAAAAATTTGTTGTTGTGGCCATTGCTGTCACACAAACTGCCTTTCTGGAAGCTTATGTTATTCATTTAATGGATGGCATTTTGCTGGCACATGAAGATCCTGTTCTGTTGCAAGATATTTATGCTTTCCTGCAGGAACAATTGCAGCAATATGGATTAATCTTAGCAACTGAAAACGTGCAAAAAACAGCCCCTATAATTATTCAGGAAAAGTAATTGAAGGACAAAAGATAAAACCTCAAAAGTTTCCATTTAGAACAGATAACTTACAAACCTTAAATGATTTTCAAAAATTACTGGGAGATATAAATTGGTTAAGGCCTTCCCTGGGTATTACTACAGGAGAATTAAAACTCCTTTTTGACATGTTAAAAGGAGACTCTAATCCAACTAGTCTTTGTCAATTAACTAATAAAGAAAAGGCAGCATTAAAAGTAGTAGAAGATGCCATAGTTACCCATACAGTTCAGAGAATAGACAATCAATCTCTTTGGCAATTCCTTACCCTCCCTATGGTATACTTACCTACAGGATTGTTTTGGTAACAAGGTTCTATAGAATGAATTCACCTCTCCTCCTCTTGAAAAAAGGTGATTACCCCTTATGCTGGTTTCATTGCTCAGTTCGTCATGCAAGAAAGAAAAAGAGTCATTGAATTATTTGGCACAGAGCCTCCTCTCATTATTGTACCTTATACCAATCAGCAGCAACAATGGTTATGGCAAAACGAGGAAAGCTGGCAATTGGCATTAATTGGTTTTACAAGACAAATGGACTGTCATTATCTAGCTAAAAAATTCCTATAGTTATTCATCCAAAATTCAATTATATTTCCAAAAATTATCCAAATGCAGCTTATTGTGGATGCTGCTCTGGTGTTCACTGATGGCTCTATCACTAGGATTGCTAGTTTTGTCATTAATGGGCAAAGTTATGTTTTGCAGATCTTTCATAGCTCAGACCAATGAGTGGAGCTAGAAGCAGTATTAGAAGTATTTAAAGAAGTATTGCAGCCCTTTAATCTGTATACAGATTCAAAATATATTGTTTTCCTAATGAGAGGTTTAGAAACAGCTACTCTTACTGAAAGTGTCCCTTCTACATTTATTACCATGTTTTTAAATTTACAACAATTAATTCAACAATGGTGATGTTTTATTGGTCATGTTCAAGCACATTCCAGCCTACCTGGCCCCTTAGCAGGGAATGTGCAAGCAGATGCCTCAACACGGGGGGACATATTTTGTTGCCTCTGCGATTGATCAAGCTAAGGCTTCTCATGCTATTCATCATCAAAATTCAGCAGGGTTAAGAAGGCAATTTAATATTACCTGTGAAGCTGCTCATCAAATAGTTGAAGCATGCCCTGCATGCCCTGAGTATTTGCCCCCAATACCTCAATATGGTATAAACCCTCATTGCTCCCAGAAAAATTATGGCAAATGGATGTTACCCATATCCCTGAATTTGGAAGCCAATCTTATGTGCATGTCACTATTGATATTTACTGAGGATTTTAGTTGCTACTGCTAGGACAGGAGAAAATGTTTCACAAGTCATTGGTCACATACTGACTTGTTGTGTTGCCCTAGGCATTCCAGCCATGATAAAAAACAGACAACAGCCCTGCCCAAACCAGTAAAAGTTTTGCACAATTTTGCCAGACATTCAAAATCTCCCACACCACAGGCATTCCGTACAATCTCCAAGGGCAAGACATTATCGAACAAGCCAATCAGTCCCTTAAGACTCAAATTTAAAAAGTAAAGAAGAGGGAGTACGGCCCTCTTACACCCAATAATATCTTAAACCTAGCTCTATATACTTTTATTTTTTTAAATTTGGATGCATCAGGGCACTTTGTGGCTGAAAGTCATTGGCATTCTCCCTCTGGTAAATATGCTGAAGTTTGCTGGAAAGATTCCCTAACTAATGAGTGGCAAGGACCAGACCCAGTACTAATCTTGGGGTAAGGTTATGTTTGTGTTTTTCCTAGGAATCAACCAAGTCTGCGGTGGGTTCCAGGGCAACTTGTTCAATAGGATGGAACCAGTCGATTTAACCAACAAAATGCACCACCTGAGCATTCACGCTCTGCAACCATACCCTCACACTCATGCTCAGGGGTCGAGAAGGACACAGGAAGCTGCCATTCCAACCTGGGGTCAGATCAAGGGATTGACACAGGAAGTGAAGGTTCACCTGGTTGCTAGAGGAGGCTCTACTGACCCATTCTCTACGTTTCTAATGATGCTGGCTCTAATCTCCAACCAGGTAATGAGACATTATGCTGAACAGACTTATTGGGTTTATGTGCCTGATCCTCCTTTGCTTAGGGCTATGGAATGAGATGATCCCATGGTCCCAGTTTTTGTATCAAACACAGAAATTCTAGGCCTCCCATCTTCAGACCATCTCACACCCCAGTGGGTTGGAGGATTTAATTATACAGGAAAATCACGTTGGCTACCTACGTGTTTTTCTGAAACAGAGACTACTGGCTGTGTGAAAGTGGGTAAGAACCATAAGATGACTCATGGATTACTTAACACTTTTGGAAAAAGTTTTGAAACATTTCAACAGAAAGAATGGAGTATTTACATGACTGGATTTTTATCTGGGGGAAAGAAGCTTGGAGGAGTAATAACTCCCCCTAACCTTCCCCCTTGTGAAAATGCTACACATGTATTTAAAACTTATCCAGGATGGAGATAATGCCGCTATGGATTGGCTGTACAGCACCCTATTGAAGGGACAGGAGAGGTCTTAAATGACTGGTCAAGGGCTAATCCCCAGGGTACATCGATTTATCAACTAATGGAAACTCCGGGGGGGGGGGGGTGTGATAGAAGGCATGTTGTTTACACAGCGAGGTCGCATACAACGAAGTACATGGAAATTGATAGCAAATCTAGACTTAATAAATATCACACATCCTGGGACTCAGAGTTATACTCTGCAATCGCATAATAATTCCTATTCCTGTGTTGGGCCTCCTTACCTTATGTGTTAATTGTTGGAAAAGTGATCATAACAAAAGATTCAGGACATTATAATATTCAATGTATTAATTGCAATCTTACCAATTGGGTTTCCCACAGTAATCAGGGAAAAGATTTGTTAATTTTGCATCGACCAGCATTTGTCATGTAAGAGTGAATGGTCAATGGTATGATAATAAGAGACTTAAAACCTTAAAAGAACTAAATGCATTGCTTGATCAGCAAAAGCAGTTTTTAGGTTTGTTAATTGCTCGTATTGCAGCTCTAGTATCTATTGTGGCTACTAAAGTAGTAGCAGGCGTAGCTCTGATACAAAAAATTCACACAGCTCAATATGTAAATGGCTTAGCAATAAAGGTTTCTGATGCCTTAGGGGCACAGGAGAAGATAGATAAAAAAAAATAGAGGATAAACTTAGTTCACTGGAAGAAGCAGTGTTGCTAATAGATCAAATTCAGAGCATAAAGGTGTGGATCTCTTTGCAGTGTCACGCTCAATTTTAATGGATTTGTATAACTCAAAAAATATATAATCCATCAGAATGGGGATGGAATAAAATATGTAATCATTTACTAGAAATTCAGAGTAGTCAAATTTTTTTTAATACATATAGCAAGATTACATGCAGATATTAATGCTATTAGGACTGCACTTTCATTAGATACTTCCCCTGCTGAATTAGCTAAAGAATTGTTTGATAAATTTTAAATGCTCATCCCTGGGCATGGATTAACATCATTATTATATTCAGGAGTAATACTTGCTATCATTGTGGTAATATTCTTATGTCTGTTCCCAGTCTATGTCCGGGTAAAAACGTGGAGCATCTCCGAGCTGCAAACAGAAATCCACTGACTGAATTTAAAAAGTAAACAAGGGGGAGAAGTTGAGAGCTGGCTACATGTCTGATAAGAGTCCACTGAGCCTGGAGGTCTTGAGATGAGACTTGACCTCTCCCACAATCTCAAGAAATTAGGCTTGCATTGTGTTTGTGTAGCTCGGGGCTAAATGTGACCCAGTGTACCTTGAAATACCTCAGATAACAGACTGGGTGTTCCTGGGTGGGCCTTGTTGTTCCTGGGTGCTCCCATTATCCACAAGGCAAACTAATTCTATACAGCATTATTGTAGCCCTGGGCATTATATCAAGAAGATCCTATTTTCTTATATCACTAACCTTTTGCTGTAAGGTATAAAAGGCATGTAATAAAGCATATCAAGGCTGATACTGCTGAGGACAGTCCTCCTGATCCCATATCCATGTTATTGCTTCATTCCCACTGCTCGAACTTAGGGACTCTGCTCTCCCAGTTGGTTCCTGGCAGCAGACTGTTGCAGCCGCTATGGAAAACAATATGGGGTCACCTCAAAAAATTAAAAATGGAACTGACATTGGACCCAATAATCCCACTTCGTGAAATATATCCTAAAAAGCCTAAAACAACAATCAGGAAAAATATATGCACCCCTATGTTCATAGCAGCACTATTTACAATAGCTAAGATCTGGAAACAACCCAAGTGTCCATCAGTAGATGAGTGGATAAAAATGTTGTGGTACATTTACAGAATGGAGTACTATGCAGCTGTAAGGAAGAAAGATCTCTTACTTTTTGAGATGACATGGAGGGAACTGGAGTGTATTATGCTGAGTGAAATAAGCCAGTCAGAGAAAGACAAGTACCAAATGATCTCACTTATTTATGGAATATGATGAACAAAATAATCTGACAAAATAAATTTAGAGACATGGAAGTAAGGAAAAGACTGACAAACTTCAGAGGGAAGGGGGATCAAGTGGTGGGAAGAGATAAATCAAAAAACTTATATTGACACAGACAATAAAGTGGGGAAGACAGGAGGGGGCTCGGAGCAGGTAGGAGGGAGTCAATGGGGGGAAAAGAAGGAACATGTGTAATACTTTGAACAATAAAGATAAAAAAGAAGTATAAGTTGGTAGTTATGTAATAGTCATGGGGATGTAAAGTCCAGCATAGAAAACATAATCAATAATATTTTAATAACTATGTATGGTATCAGGTGTGTGATGATTTATCAGGGGGATCATTTCATTTGCTATATAAATGTCTAATCACTGGGTTGTATACCTGAAATTAATATCTATTGTATGTCAACTGTAACTGAAAAATAAGAGTATTAAAAAAAAAAAAAAAAACCTATAGGGTTCTAGAGAGCAGTAATTCAATTTACTAATCTTACAGATGAGAAATCTGAAGGCTAGACCTGGTCAAAATTACCCAGCTAATTAGTTATAGAACCCAAATTGGAAGTCTGGCTTCCTTATTTTAGCTCTTACTACTACACTTTACAGTTTCACTTTTGGTCTGCCTTATTGCTAGACTAGAAACTCCCAGCAAGCTGGGATTTCTGCTGTCAATTCCTCTGCTTTCCCTCAAACTTAAGGTTTTTCTAGGGAAACGGGATAAAACCTCCTTAGACTTAACTCCTGATCCATATCCATTCCTAGTATGGTAAGGCTTACCCTTTCTAATTTTTTTTTGTTTATTTGTTTTTTATCCTCACTTGAGGACATTTTTCCATTTTTTGTTCAGATAGAGTGGGAGGGAGAAAGAGGAAGAGAGAGAGAGAGAGAAACATCGACGTGAAAGGGACACATCGAGTGGCTGCCACCCGCACGACCCAACCAGGGCCAGGGACAAACTACAACCGAGGTACGTGCCCTTAGCGGGAACCAAACCCGGGGACAAACTGCAACCGAGGTACTACCCTTAGCAGGAACCGAACCCAGGTCTCTCTGGACCACAGGCCGACACTCTAACCGCTGAGCCAAACCGGCCAGGGCACCATTTCTAATTTTTATTCTCTTACTTACCTTGGCCAGTAAACCAGAGAAGCTGCTTCCCTCCTCTAGTTCTCTCTTTTTCTACCACCTGTTATACCATAATTCTCAGAAAAATTCATGTGTCTGGTCACAGGATTGCTCAACCTCGTCTTGATTTAAAATAGCTTAAATTATTTTTTCCAAAAGCAGTAGCCAATGCCTGATGAAGGAAGAAAGAAAACCTCTTTCTCTGCATCCACCTCCTCTCTACTGGCAAAATCTAACCAAGGAAATTATTTGATGCCTTACTTCTCTATTTGGTTCCCCAAATGGAACCCATATGAATACAGATATTCCCTGCTACATGCTGAGTGAACAAGAATATAAAGAACAATTATTAAAGTTTTGAATGGGTCATAAATTATCATCTTCTTATGCCATGGAGAAACTGAGACCCAGAGGGGTTAAATGACAATTTCTTCTATTCAGAAATTATGTGGTGGAATTTATTGGTTCAGACACTAGGAGAATTATTAAACAAGCTTTAGAAGTTCAGTGCTTCAGAAACATCTGCAATCTTTTTCTTTTCTTTTTTTTCTCTTTTTTTTGGGGGGGGGGTGTAAAGTAAAAAGTAGGAAACATGACAGGCTGGCAGTGGTGATGCAAATCTATGGCAGCAACCCTGGAATAAATCAAAAGGGTTTTTTAGTTCTACCTTCCTCTAAGTTTTAAACGTAATGTGGGAAGGGACAACAAGGCCAGCACATCCCAAAGTGAAAGTATCTGGATCACAGGTTTTAGAATGTACTACAACCTGTATTTGCTGAGCTTTCTGGGGAAACTGCAACACATGTGCCTGAATAATAATCAGCTTGCATAGCCAAGTTCATCACCAGGGATGTGTGAGCTTGTTTTCAGACCACTGAAGTTCATGTCAGTAAGCAGAATAAGAACTGAGAGCACAGTCTATACACACATACATAACAATGCCTTTTCTGGTCATTGTATTTGACTATTTAACACTATTAGACATAACAGAATTTAGGAGTACTTCTGGGGCATAAATTTAACTGTTTTGTATGAGATATTCTTGAGAGGAAACACCAGATGAAGATAATTCACATTTCATTAAACTAGTCACATGGGGACTCATGTATGTTCTAGCAAGATATGGGACAATGACTGTGGCTGGATTGAAGCCCAGATTCTAGTACATAATCCAAGACAAAAAATCCATTACACTCCCTTGAACAAATTCATCTAAATAAATATTTTAAAGACACAAAACCACAAAAATTGGGTAAACAGGAGAGTACACAACAGTAACAAAATTTTGGAAACTGGAAACCCGATGAGCAAGCAAAGGTACAGAATTTTAGGAGACACAAGAATACTAAATATTAAACCAGCAGTGAGGAAGTAACATAAAGTACATCAATTCACACAACAAAATCCCCAGTGGCAGTACCTCTAGATGTGGGAAGAGCAGGAGAAAGATCCAAAATAAGGAAGATGAGTTAAAAATCTATTTAGGTAGCAATTAGGTCTCCAGATTCAGTCCTTCACTCCTCAAAACTAATCCCAAAACATTATTGGAGATTAATTCTCTGGAAAGGGCAAAAATGGGGTCTTTATGCCTGGTGTCCTTCAGTTTAGTCAAGATGGAAACACATGAAAGATTCTAAAATAGCGGCGGAGTGAATGGAAGCTACACAGATGATCTCTCAGGACAAAACTGGAAATACAACTAAAATAAAGACAACTTGTTGGGAAAAAGCAACAGAAAAGCAGCTTGAGAGGACCATATAACCATGGACATTGAATTGAGCCTGGTAGGTATGCGGATGTGGAAGATGGGAGCTGGGAGCTCACAGATAGCAGCGATATTAGCTGTGAGCAGTGCACTCGGGTTAAAATCCCAAGGTAACTCCACAGGACAGAGGGCCAGGACAGAGCACTAAATTAGCTATAGACACTCACCTTGGGCTTGAGCAGAGGGAGGACAAACTGGACTGGAATTGTGTGGGAAAAATCTGGATTTAGAGGGTGCTCAGAGTTTCTCCTGAGTTGCAGCCACATACAACGTTAGCCATCTTTCCTCTTCCTAAAGCAGTGAGGAGAAGCAGCAGCCTCTCCCTCAGACATTCAACTCCACCCAGCTGGACCAAAGAAATGCAAATTGAGGTTCAATAACAACCAGCATCTGCCATACCCTCAGGAAATCCTCTTACACTGAACACCTGAGGAAGTTTTTCATGCAACTGAGAAACCAAGATTCTTCAAGTAACTGAGACTAAAAGCCTCCAGGCACAAAGCTAGAGGATAACTGAACCTTTCCTGGACTTGCAAATCTACCGAAATAGGTAAGACTTGAGAGTGGTGTTTTTTTTTAACTATTATTAAATTATTTATTTAGTTGTTGTTGTTTTTTATTTAACTAACTAATTTATTTTTGTTACAGATTTTCAACTTTTTTTCCCACTGATACCTCCCTTCCCCGCCCTCCCCACCCTGTTCCCAGCTTTGTTGTCCATATCCACTGTTCATGTATACACGCATATAAGTTTTGTGGTTTATCTCTCCCCCCCACACCCTCTTCTGGGGATTGTTACTATGTACCCCAATTCCACGTCTCTGGGACTACCCCATTCCACAGACTTCAATGTTCATTATATTCCACAAATAAGTGAGATCATGTGATATTTGTCTTGCTCTGTTTGGCTTGTTACACTTAGGATAATACTTACCATTTCCTTCCATGTCGTCTCAAAAACTAAGAGATCTTTCTTTCTTACAGCTGCATAGTACTCCATTCTGTATATGTACCACCGCTTTTTTACCCATTTGTCTATTGATGGACATTTGGGCTGTTTCCAGATCTTAGTTATTGTAAATAGTGCTGCTATGAACATGGGAGAACATATTTTTCTGATTGGTATTTCAGGCTTCTTAGTGTATATTCCTAGAAATGGGATCACTGGTTCAAATGGCAGTTCAATTTTTAATTTTTGGAGGTCACACATATTGTTTTCCATAGTGACTGCACCAGTCTGCATTCCTACCAGCAGTGTACTAGATTCCCATTTTCTCCACAACCTCGCCAACAAAGTGGGAGGTGATACCTCATTGTTGTTTTAATTTGCATCTCTCTGATGATTAGTGATCTTCAGCATTTCTTCATATGTCTCTTAGCCATTTGCATGTCCTATTTGGAGAAGTGTCTATTTAGTTCCTCTGCCCACTTTTAAATTGGGTTCCTTGTCTTCTTTTTGTTGAGCTGTATGAGCACTCTATATATATTGAAAATTGACCCCTTATCTGATGCATCATTGGCTCTCTCATCCAGTGGGTTGACTTTCCATTTTGGTGGCTGTTTCTTTTCCTGTGCAGCTTTTGAGTTTGATGTAGTCCCATGTATTCCTTTTCTCCTTTAATTCAGTTGCCTTAGGTGTATCAGTGAAAATTCTGCTGCGTATGATGTCTAAAATTCTGTTGCCTACATTTCCTTCTAGGATTTCTATGGATTTATGAGTCACATTTCAGTCTTTTATCCATTTTGAGTTTATTCTTGTGTATGGTGTAAGTTGATGTTATAGTATCATTTTTTTTTTTCATGTAGCTGTCCAATTTTCCCTACATCATTTATTAAAGAGGCTGTCTTTACTCCACTGTATGCTCTTGCCCCCTTTGTCAAATGTTAATTGAGCATATTGTCTTGGGTCCATTTCTGGGTTTTCTATTCTGTTCCATTGATCTGTCTGCTGGTTTTTGTGCCAGTACCAGGCTGTTTTGATTACAGTGGCTTTGTAGTATACCCTGAAATCTGGTAATGTGATCCCTCCAACTTTGTTCTTCTTTTTCAAGATTGCTGTGGCTATTCAAGGTCTTTTTTTTTTTTTTTTTTTGGTTCCATATGATCTTTTGAAGTATTTGTTCTAGTTCTGTGAAGTATGTCATTGGTATTTTGACGAGGATTGCATTGAATCTATAGATTGCTTTGGGTAGTATGGTCATTTTAATGATGTTAATTCTTCCAATCCATGAACAAGCTATGTGCTTCATTTTTTGCTTTGGGTAGTATGGTCATTTTAATGATGTTAATTCTTCCAATCCATGAACAAGCTATGTGCTTCATTTTTTTATATATTCCTGTATTTTTTTTCAATAATTGGTAGTTTTCTGAAACAGGTCCTTTTCTCTTTGGTTAAATTTATTCCTAGATATCTTAATTTTTTTTTTTTTTTTTGCTGCAATGGTAAATGAGATTTTTTTTAGTTTTTTCTTTCTGTGATTCATCATTGGTATATAAGACTGCCATCAATTTCTTGACGTTAATTTTGCATCTGGCTATATTACCAAATTCATTTATTAAGTCTAGTAGATTTTTGATGAAGTCTTTCGGGTTTTCTACATATATTATTATGTAATCTGAGAATAATACAGTTTTCGTTCCTCCTTTCCAATTTGGACCCCATTTATTTTTTCTTCCTTTCTGATTGCTGTGGCTAAGACTTTCAGTACTATTTTAAATAAGAGTGGTGAAAGTGGGCATCCTTGTATTGTTCCTCTTATTAAGGGAAATGCTTTTAGTTTTGGCCCATTGACTATGATGTTGGCTGTAGGTTTTTCATACATAGCCTTTAATATGTCAAAATATGATCCCTCTATTCCCAGATTGCTGAATGTTTTTATTAGAATTGGGTGCTGGATTTTGTTGACTGCTTTTTCAGTGTCTATTGATATAATCATATAATTTTTATCTATTATTTTGTTTATAAATTTGTGAATATTGTATCAGCCTTGCATCCCTGGAATGAAACCCAATTGGTCATTGTGAATAATTTTTTTGATGTATTGCTGGATTCGATTTGCTAGTATTTTGTTCAGGATTTTGGCATCTATGTTCATTAGGGATATTGGTAGATAGTTTTCTTTCTTTGTAGCATCTTTTTCTGGTTTTGGAATGAGACTTATGCTGGCCTCATAAAACATGTTTGGAAGTCTTCCTTCTTCTTGAATTTTTTGAAATATTGTGAAGAGAATGGGTATTAGTTGTTTTTTGAATGTTCGGTAAAATTCTCTCGTGAAGCCGTCTGGACCTTGCCTTTTGTTTACTGGGAGAGTCTTGATTACATCTTTAATTTCTCCTGTTGCAATTGGTCTCTTCAAGTTTTCTATCTCTTCCTGGCTCAGTTTTGGAAGACTATGTGTTTCTGGAAATTTGTCTATTTCACTTACATTGTCAAATTTGTTGCCATATAATTGTAAATAATATTTGTTAACAATCCTTTGTATTTCTGTGGTGTCAGTTATTATTTCTCCTCTTTTATTCCTGATTTTGTGTATTTGGGTTCTCTCTTTTTATTCTTTGGTGATTTGAGCTAAGGGTCAATCAACCTTCTTAATCTTTTAGAAAAACCAGCTCTTTGTGCCATTGATCCTTTGAATTGTTTTTTTGGTCTCTATGTCATTTATTTCTGGTCTGATCTTTACTATTTCCTTTCTTCTACTAGCTCTGGGGTTTTCTTTTTGTTTGCTCTCTAGTTTTTAAGGTATAAGGTAGATATTCTATTAGAAATTTTTCTTGCTTCTTGAGTTAGGCCTGTAGTGCTATGATCTTACCTCTTAGAACTGCTTTCACTGCATCCCATAGATTTTCTGTTGTTGTTTTTTCATTTTCATTGGATTTCAGAAAGTTCTTAATTTCTTCCTTTATCTCTATGGTAAGCCATTCATTGTTCAATAACGTGCTATTTAGTCTCCACGTGTTCAAATGTCTTTGCATGTTCTTGTTGCAATTTATTTGTAGTTTCATGCCATTGTGATCTGAGAAGATACTGGATATGATTTCAATCTTCTTGAATTTGTACAGACTTACTTGTACCCTAACATGTAGTCTATTGTTGAGAATGTCCCATGTGCACATGAGAAGAATGTGAATTCTGCAGTTTTGGGGTATAATTCTCTGTAGATATCCATTGAATCCATTTGACTTAGCGTTTCATTTAGAGTCTGTGTTTCCTTGTTAAGATTTTTGTCTAGATGATCTATCCAGTGATGTCAGTGGGGTGTTGAAGTCCCCTGCTATGATTGTATTGGTGTTGATTTCTCCTTTGAAGTCCTCCAGAAGATTTTTAATATATGTTGGAGTTCCTCTATTTGGTGCATATATGTTTACCAAGGTTACATGTTCCTATTGGATAGATCCTTTCAATATTATGTAGTGGCCTTCTTTGTCTCTAGTTATGGCCTTTATTTTAAAAACTACTTTATCAGATATGAGTTTTGCTACCTCAGCTTTTTTGTTTGTTTTCAGTTTGCTTGAATGATATTTTTCCATCCCTTCACTTTCAACCTATGTGTGTCTTTTACTGTGAGGTGGGTCTCCTGTAAACAACATATATGTGAGTCATGCTTTCTTATCCAGTCAGGTACTCTGTGTCTTTTTATCGGAGCATTCAAACAATTCACATTTAAGGTGATAATTGATATGTACTTATTTATTGCCATTTTTGTTTAGTGTGGTTCTATTTTTTTCTATTTCTTCTACTAATTATAGCAGTCCTTTTAGCATATCTTGCAGTGCTGGTTTGGTGTTAATATATTCCCTTAGCCTGTGTTTTTTTATTTTTTTATTTTATTTTTTCTGGAAAGCTCTTTATTTGGCCTTCTATTTTGAATGATAGCCTGGCTGGATAAAGTAGTCTTGGATTCAGATCCTTGTTTTTCATGATCTTGATTACTTCATGCCACTCCATTCTAGCCTGTAGTGTTTCTGTTGAGAAGTCAGCTGAGAGCCTTATGGGGTTTTCTTTGTAAGTAACATGTTGCTTATCTTTTTCTGCTTTTAGCATTCTCCCTTTGTATTTACTTTTTGACATGTTAATTACTATGTGTCTTGGTGTGGGCCTGTTTGGGTTCTTCCTACTTGGGGCTTTCTGTGCTTCTTTAACTTGAGTGCCTTCTTCCTTCTCCAAGTTAGGAAAGTTTTCTGTCACTATTTCTTCAAATATATTCTTTTATCTTCGCCCATTGTCTTTCTCTTCAGGGACTCATATGATGCGAGTGTTATTACGTTTTCAGTTGTCCCACAGTTCTCTTAAGCTGTCTTACTGTTTTTTAATTTTTTGTTTTCCTTTTGGTTTTCTGATAGGTTAATTTTTTGTGCCCTGTCTTCTAATTCACTGATCTGGTCCTCAGCTTCCTCTACTTTGCTGGTTAGTCCTTCCAATGTGTTCTTTATTTTGCTATGTCATTTTCATTTTCACTTGGTTGGTTTTCAATGTTTCTATATCTTTACTCATGGTGCTGATGTCCTTACTCATGCTGTTGAGCTTCTTCAAGATCATGGCTCTGAACTCTACCCCTGATAATTTGCTTAACTGCATTTCAGTTATCTTGTCTTCAATAGAGTTCTCTTGTTCTTTCATTTGGGATTTATTTATTTGTTTCACCATTTTGGCTATCTCAGTGGGTTTTGGAGCCTGCCAAATTCTCCCTGTTGTTTTTGGTGTTCTTCTGTTTGTGGCTCCCTCTACTGGGTTTGTATGAGCCTGGGTAGGCCCACGTTAAACACCACTGTCAAGTCTTACTTTCCTTGGTAGATTTGCAAGCCCAGGAAAGATTCAGTTATCCCCTATCTTCTTCCTGGTGGCTAGTAGTCTCAGTTATTCAATGCCTTGGAATATAGCCCTGGTGTTCTGCATAAGAGAATTTCTAGAGGGTGGGATAGATGCTGGATGTTAATGAGCCTCAATATTTATTTCTTTGCCTCACCTCGGAGAGGCTGAATCTCTGAGGGCAGGGGTGTTGCTTTTCCCCACTGCTCTGGGAAGGAGCACACTCACCACTATCCTTTGTGGCCACAACTCAGCAAAAACTTTGAGTGCCCTCCAAATCCCTGATGTCCCCACAAAGTTCCAGCCCAGTCTGCCCTCCCTCTGCCACAGACCCCAGGTGAGTGGCTGTGGCTATTTTAGAGCTCTGTCCTGGCTCTCTGTGCTGTGGAGTGGGCTTGGTCTCTATTACCCAAGGTCACTGCTCACAGCTAAGACTGATGCTGTCCTTGGGCTTCCATCACGCCACCCTCTTGCACCTCTACAGATGCTACCAGTGTTCCTGGTTATATGGTCCTGTCCTGCTGCTTTTCTGTTGCTTTTTCCCAAGGAATTGTCTTTATTTTTGTTGTAATTCCTTTTTGGTTCTGGGAGATTATATGCGTGGCTTCTATTCACTTTGCCTCCTTTTTCACATCTTCTAAGCCTATCTTGTCTGCAGCTGGGTCTCACAGGCATTTCTGGTGCTGCAGTACCCTGCAGGTCCCGCGGGTAACTGTATTGCACACTCCCTCTGGAGATTGGGCTCTATGCCTCTTTTATGGGCTGCTGGGTTACACAGGCCTCTCTGATGCTTCCGCACCCCACAGGCCCAGTGGGTAACTAGGTCATGCAGTCCCTGCTGGGTGGCACAGGCGTCTCTGGTGCTTTAGCACTCAGCAAGTCCCACGGATTATTGGATGGCACAGTCCCTGCTGGGTTGCAAGGACCTCTCTGGTGCTTCAGCACCCCACAAGACCTGTGGGTAACTGGATCGCACAGTCCCTGCTGGGTTGCACAGTGTTCTCTGGTGCCCCAGCACCCTCCAGTTCCCATGGGTGGGTGGCTTCCCACTGCTCTTATGAACTGCTAGTCCACAGAGGCCTCTGTGGAGCCCCAGGTCCCACAGCTGGCAGCTAGGGAGTGTTGCTGCCCGGTGGTGCTCAACTCCTGCTCTGCTTTTGTTGTAGACTTTGAGGATGAGTCTCATTTGCTGGTCTGTGCTTCTGTTGCCAGGGAATGAATGTTTGCTCCTCAGACTCTGTTGCTGGGGTTATATCTGAACTCTGATTGGGCTGCTACAATGGGGGATGGTGCTGGGCTACGGGCTGTCTGAGGCTTCTGCAACAGGCACCTTGGGAAATCCACTACTGTGCAGTGGTCTGTGTTGACACAGAGTGTCCACTGGTCTGATGATGCCAGGTGTGCTTGTGGGCTCAGGTTGCTAGGCCTTAGATGCTCCCACTACCTCCTCCCAGGGAAGACCTGGAATCTTCCAAAATGGTGGGACCTTCTGGCGGTGCAAAAAGAAGTGCCCTGAAGGGCAGCTTACTGAGGTAGCCAGCTGCTCCTGTCCACAGCACAGGAACCTTCTGCTCTTCGTCTCTGCACTGCTCAGGTTTGGTTGTTCACATTCATATCCACTCACACTCTCTCACACACTAGTTCACTCTCTCACACACTTGCTCACTCTCTCACACACTCACCCTTCCTCAGGTCCTGCCCGCCGCCATCTTCTCATGTGTCCCTTCTATATGGATGTTTCTCTCTCCCTTTCTCTCTTCCTTTCTCTCCCTTCCACTCTATCTGAAAAAAAAAAGGAAAAATGTCCTCGAATGAGGAAAAAAACACATAAAAATGTCAGTTTCTGCTAACTCATCCATTGTTATGGGTTGAATTTTGTCCCCCTCATATCTCATATGTTGAAATCCTAACTCCCAGTACCTTAGAATGTGACCTTATTTGGAAATAGGGTCATTGCAGATGTGATTAGTTAAGTCTTTCTTAATTTATTTAAATTACAGTATGGGAGACCCATAATCCAATATGAATGGTATCCTTACAAAAAGGACAAATTTGAACAGAAACTTTCACAAGGGGAGAAGACCCTGTGAAGACAATAATTATGCTACCACAAGGAAGCACCAAAAGAGAAAGGAACAGATTCGTCCCTCGCTCTCTGGAGAAAACAAGGCCCTGTTGACACATTAATCTCAGACTTCTACCTTCTAGAACTGTGAGACTATAGATTTCTTTTGTTTAAGCCACCCAGTTTTTAATACTTTGTTACGGCAGTCTTAGGAAAGAAATACATCCATAGTCACTGACCATGGGGATATCATCTATACTTCTGCATTTCTAACAAGATCTGCAGGCAGTTCTATAAGCACTCTAAATTTAAGAAACCTGACCTATAATAAAATACATAATGTAGTACCTGTTCCCCAAAGATAGTAAATCTAAGAGTGGACACCACAGCACATGTAAATTGAAAATATGGAGAAGTAAAAAATAAAAGTCCTTAAAATTAAGCCTGCCTAATAAAGAGGAGAGAAAAGATTCAGAGATATATATAAAGGAGATGTGGAAATTGACGTTGAATTAGGTAGGAAGAAAAAGAGAGAGAGAGGGTAGGGGAAAGTAAGAGAAGGGAAGGGAAGAGAAGGGAAGGGAGGGGAAGAGGAGGGGAGGGGAGGGGAGGGGGTGAGGCAAGGCAAGGCAAAAGAGAGAAGAGATGTAATACTCCAGAGAGTAGTTGCCTGACAGATGTATAGCAATTGAGAAGGATTTCTTACACGATTATATACATAATTTCTAACTTGAATGATTTTCTCTTATAACTAAATGACTCCTGACTAATAAAATAACCACTGATAGAATGTAGGTTCAATGAGTGTAGAAATTTTGTTGGTTTTATTCACACCAAATAAAGCCTGGTGCAAAATAGTAGTTCAATAAAGGCATATATAAATCTATAAAGTTGGAGGTATGATTTAAGCAAAAAGATTATTTTGTCATCTCTTTAGGCTACAACCTACATTGAAGGGTTTATAATTAATAGGGCAAGTGCAGCAGGATATCTTCCATTTGCCCCTCCAGACCTGTTCTCCATCATTCTCCATCCCACTCTCTGCCTTGACAGCCCGATTTGTGCAAACTATTTCAATCTCTCTCTTGTCCTTTAGTTTGAAGTTGGCTTCACCTCAATAAAACCTTTGGCAGAAGATCAGGAAGAAAATTAAGTATTCATTTCCATATCTCCCTCCCTGCCAGATTGCCTTGAACTGGATAGGTTCCCCAACCAAAGGTAACGTTCTCTATAAGATTCTCGCTTTCTGGGTTCCAGTAAGTGCTTTCTCATCTCCCTTTCGGCCAGGGAATATAATATCTTTGCAGTTACCAACACTAAAGTGGTTCCTGCAGAATCTTTTATGGTTCTTTATAAATAGTGACTTTATTAATCCCTTCTTAAATTATCCTAACAGAACATCATCTGTTTCCTGTTGGAGCTCTGACTAATATAGGAAAAATTCAGATTAACTATTTTCCAGAATAATTCTTCTAATATGCATCTTGGCTTCTGAAAATTATAGTTAATTGAAAATGGATTAATTTGAAATCATCTAAGGAATGAAAAGGAAAATATTTATATAAGAAACAACAGTATGTTTTATCTAAGAAATTCTTCTGTAGATATATCTGATGGCTAAAGCAAAGACAAACTAGTCATTGATATTTTTGTAAATATTTCCTTTTGCATACATGATCAGTCTACCCATAGCATGCTATTCTGAAGAACACCACTAACTTACACACCTAGGAAAGATGTAAAAATTTATAATAACCCTGTTTGTTCTTTGGATGGAGCCATTTGTAAAATTTGTTTTCTTCCTGTGTTCATAATGAATATATGGTGTTAGAGATGGGGACTGGGGAATCTGAGAAAGAATTTTCCCAAAGTTGCTTGGTTTTTTACATACTAAAATTAGTCTGATTATCTAAATCATATTACTTAGGTGCATTTTGAATGAATAGAACCTTAATTTTGCATTCTATATACTAAGGAACTCTGAATCTTTGAAAGAACATAAGAGGATTTACAAGCACATGAGCAATACCATTTCCCATAAAATATATCAGAAGACTGGATTTGCCTTCTGCACATGGCAGAGGGTATTCTATCTAGGCCAATCAGCAGTTACAATGACCAGGACTTGGACTTTAGCTAGACCTTGTGGCAAGAATCTAGTTTATCTTGTTCATATCTTTATGGTGATGGCAAATATCATATAGAAAAGAATTAATTAATTACCAAAATATCACATAAAGACAATATGAAAAAGGAAAACATGAGAACATGGGGCTTCCTTTCCTTAATATTTTATTTAGATAAAGATAATTCTTTGGTTAGCCCTCAGGAACTGAGTTGATGGAGTCTAGTATAATTTTGCACATAATTATCTACATACTAAGTGTTCAGCAGTAAATCATAATTGAGAAACGAACAAACAAAAGAAAGAAAAACATGGCCTCTGCATTCACAGAGATTATAAGATTTTTGTAGCCCTTTATCTTGGCTTTCTACTTTTCTTTTCTTTTATGGCCTCAAGATACTTTGAATAACTATTTGACATGCATCATAGCCAGGGTTTCCATGTCCTCTATTTCTACCTCAAGCTACCCATTCCTCCAAAATGTGACCTAGCAGCAGTTGTCAAATTCTCTAATGTCTCCCTTGTTTCTATCCTTTGTTTCTTTACTTTTTTTTTCACTCCATTAAAAAATGAGTGGTTAATAAACACAGCTAAAATTAAAAGCAAAGAATATGCACTTGGAAATGTGCATATTCTCCCAATGAAAAGGTGACATGAGATACAGTTAATAGCAACAAAGGGAGATAAAATCTGGCATACCAGTACAGTGATTGTTTAATTGAGATGTTTCAGCTCTGGCAAAGTCTTTGGCAGCTTTTTCAGCAAAAGTGCATTTTAAAAAAAGATTGAATAAAAGCCTGGAGCAGGGGCAGAATGTTAGAGATAACTAAAAGTTGGCTTTAATCTTGGTATTTAACCAAAATGTAAAATTCCTTTTATATTACAACTTTTGAAAGGCTGAACAACCAAATACCCACATCAGTATTATTTCCAGCATCCTTAAATAATGTCCATAGCATTAAAAATGTGTGTCATTCTTTCAGATTTATCTTTAACATCTGAATATTTGTTTATAAATAAATGCAAATAATCTAAAACCTGGAATGAAAATCTACTTGAGATATATAATATTGAAATTCTATCAATTCATTGAAGTATAAATACATACTTCTTATTGTGAGAACAAAACATAATCCACCTTGGGAATATTTGTCATGTAAATTGGCAAATGCTATATAGCAGGATTATCTTCTCAGAAACACATCTGTTAAACATTTACCAGATCACTGATGAATATTCTGCAAAATAATTGGCTCATATTCTTTGAAAATATATCAAAAAAGAAAAATAATGCTGAAAAAATGTTCTCTAGTTAAAGAAATACAACCTAAGTTCATGTACATTCATGAATTGGTTCCTGGACAAGAAAGAATTTTGTTTTCAAATATGTTAAAATAATCTGTAAAATTGAAATAAGTTTAAATGAGATTAAATTTAAATGTGTATTTCCTAAGAACAAAGATGATTTCTTACATAACAATGGTGTAATTATCAAATTCAGAAAATGCAACAGAATACAATATTACTGATGGGTAAAGGGGTATTATGTATTCAGTATATGTTCAAATGGTTCAATAAAAGTATTACTTATAAATATGTATATAGAGAAAATAATAAACCAATCTAGAAAAATGTTTCCAATCACTACATTAAAATACAGGTACACAGAACTCTTTATATTATCCCTGTAATTCCTTGTAAAATTGTTACATATATACTTTTTAACATTTTATTTTGAGAAAATTTCAAATATATGGTGAACCCATAAAGCCTTGCCAATCCTCAAAGGAACAGTACATGGTAAATCAGTACAATCATATTTTATACTATTAAAATAATAAAATCATTTAAAATAATAAAACCCAATGCTGGCAAATAAGGTGGAAATGCTGGTGGATTTTAAATCACCACAAATATTTTAGAAAGCAATCCACCAATATCTCAAAAGTTGTCTAAACATGCATAACCTTTTGATCAAGTAGTTCCTCTTCTCAAATTTGGAACTGCTCTATAGTGCAAAAATTACAAATCAGCACAATTTTCCAACAGAAATACGGTTGAGTTAATCATGGCACAAAAAAAAACATAAAAAATATAATTACTAAGACTGTATCACAATGTGAAAAAATTATTTCAAGTAAAACATCAAAATATAAAATATTCTATAATTACAAAAAATATTTGAAATATGTATAAGAACAAATACTGGATGGGAACACAGAAAATGAAAGCAGGTACTCCATTAGTATGATGGAGTTAAGGGAAAGATATTTTCTACTTAAAGCATCTTTTAATTTGTGATATATATATATATATATATATATATATATATATATATGGTTATAAATACTATAACTTTTAATTTGTGATTTATATTTATAAATATTATAACATTAAACTATAAAAAAGTTCAAGTTGAGATTTAAACTCACAACACTGACTCCACCACACTATTTTTCCATGTCCTAAAGCCACATGGGAAAATAGGAAGTACATAAGAATGATATAGCAGAAATAGAACACATTGGAAGAAATAATCAGCAAATTAGAGGAAGCCAAGGATCAGATCAGTAAATTAGAGGACAGTGTAGAAAAAAATCCATCAAAGAATAAAAAAAAAATTGAAAAACAGGAGGACAGCCCAGCGGGTGTGGCTCAGTGGTTGAGCATGGACCCATGCACAAGGAGGTTGTCGGTTCAACTCCCAATCAGGGCACATGCCCAGGTTGTGGGCCCAATCCCCAGAGTGGGTCATGCAGGAGGCAGCCAATTGATGTTCTCTTTCATCGATGTTTCTGTCTCTCTCTCCCTCTCCATTTCTCTCTCTCTAAAATCAATAAAAAATAAAAATAAGTTTAAAAAATAAAAATAAAAACAGGAGGACAGTTAAAGAGAGCAGTGGAGCAATATTAAACATAACAACTTCTGCATCATATGCATACCAGAAGAAGAATGTGAGCAATAGTTGGAGAATTTGAAGAAATAATGGCAGAAAACTTTCCTAACTTGATGAAGGAAAAAGGCATATAAGTGGAGAAAGCACAGAGAGTTTCAAGCAAGAAAAACCTAAAGAGGCCAACAACAAGACAGCATAATTAAAATGATAAAAATTAAAAAGAAAGAGAGAATCTTAAAGGCAGCAAGAGAAAAGCAACAGGTTACCTATAAAGGAACTCCTCCCATAAGGCTGTCAGCTGTTTTCTCAACAGAAACACTACAGGCCAGAAATTAATGGCATGAAGTATTCAAGGTAATGAAAAACAAGAATTTGAATCCAAGATTACTCTGTCCATCAAGGCTATCATTCAAAATAGAAGATGAAATAAAGAGCTTCACAGCCCAAAGCAAGCAAACAAACAAAAACAGCTAAAGGGAACATATAACCACCAAACAAGCATTGCAAGAAATGTTAAAGGGGCTGTATAATAAGCAGAGGACATAGAGAGAGAGAAACTTAGGCATAATAAATGAAAATGGCAATAAATATGTACATATCCATAATAACCTTAAAAATAAATTGATTAAATGTTCCAATCAAAAGAGACAGAGTAGCGGAATGGATAAGAAAGCATGACACACATAGTATGAAAGTGAAGAGGTGAAAAAGTTTTTCCAAGCAAATAGAAATGAAAGAAAAGCTGAGATAACAATTCTCATTCTCATAGCTGATAAAATAGATTTCAAAATGAAGGCCATGACAAGAGACAAAGGAGACCACTACATAATATTAAAGGAATAGATTCAACAAGAAGATATAACCTTGGTAAACATATATGCACCCAATACAGGAGCAAAAAATATATTTAAAAACTACTGGAGGACGTCAAGGGAGAGATCAACAACAATACAATCATAGTAGGGCACTTCAACACCCCACAGACATCATAGAATAGATATTCTAGACAAAAAAGTTAACAAGGGCAGAGAGGCCCTAAATGATGCACTAGATTGGATGGATTTAATATACATCTACAAAGAATTACATCCCCAAACTGCAGAATATACATTCTTCTCAATTTCACATGAAATATTCTCAAAGATAGATCACATGTAAGGACACAGACTAAGTCTGTAAAAGTTCAAGAAGATTGAAATCATATCAAGCATCTTCTCAGATCACAATGGCAAAAAAATAGAAATTGATTATATTAAAAACACACAAAAACATTCAAAGACCTGGAGGCTATATAGCATGCTATTAAACAATTAATGGGTTCCAAGAAGATCAAGGAAGAAAAAATATCGTCCTGGAAATCAATGAAAATAAACACACAACAACAAAAAATTTGTGGGACACAGTGAAAGGCGTCCTGAGATGGAAGTTCAGAGATTTACAGGTTTACCTCAAGAAACAAGAAAAATTTCTAATAGACTATCTAACCCTACAACTTAAAGAACTAGAAAGTAAACAGAAAGAAAAACCCAGAGTAAGTAGAAGAAAATAAATAATAAAGGTCAAAGCTGAAATAAATGACATATATATATATCAAACTAAGAGCGGGTTCTTTGAAAAGGTAAACAACATAGACAAACTTTTAGCCAGACTCATCAAGAAACAAACAGAGAATATTCAAATAAACAAATTCAAAAACAAAAGAGAAGTAACAACAGACAACACATAAATACAAAGGATTGTTAGAAAATGCTATGAACAATTGTATGCCAATGAATAGGAGAACCTAGGCAAAATGGACAAATTTGTAGAATCATACTATCTTCCAAAACTCAACTGGGAAGAGTCAGAAAACCTGAACAGACCAAAAATGAGTAAGGAAATTGAAGTAGTAATTAATAAACTTCTAGCAAACAAAAACCTGGATCCAGAAGACTTTACAGGGGTGTTTTACCATTCAAAGAAGAAGTAATACCCATTCTCCTCAAACTATTCCAAAAAATTCAAGGGGAAGGGAGATTTTCAAGCTCTTTGTATGAAGTCAGCATAATCCTAATTCCAAAACCAGGTAAAGACACCAAAAAGAAAGAATATTATAGGCCAATATTCCTGATGAACACAGATGCCAAAATCTACAACCCAATATTAGCAAATTGGATCCAGCAATATATTAGAAAAAGTATTCACCACAACCAAGTGGGATTCATCCCAGGGATGCAAAACTGGTAAAATGTTCACAAATCAATAAATGTGATACACTGCATAAACAAAATAAATGATAAAAGTGCTGGCGAGGTTGTGGAGAAAAGGGGACTCTAGTACACTGCTAGTGGGAATGCAGACTGGTGCAGCCACTATGGAAAACAATATGGTGTTTCCTCAGAAAATTAAAAATGTAATTGTTGTTTGACATAATGATCCCACTTCTTGGAATATATTCTAAGAAGCCTGAAACACCAATCAGGAAGAACATATGCACACCTATTTTGAAAGCACTGCTATTTCCAGTAGCTAAGATGTGAAAACAGCTCAAGGGCCTATCAGTAGATGAGTGGATAAAAAAGCTGTGGTACATTTACACAGTGGAATACTATGCAGCTGTAAGAAAGAAAGATCTCTTACCCTTTGAGACAACATGGATGGACCTGTATAACATTATGCTGAGTGACATAAGCCAGTCAGAGAAAGACAAGTACCATGTGATCTCACTTATTTATGGAACAAAATAAACAAAATAAGCTGTTGACCAAAAGAGATCCAGAGTCACGGAAGTAGGGAATAGACTAACAAACCTCAAAGGGATGGAGAGTGGGAGGGATGGAAAGAAATAAACCCAAGAACTTATATGCATATATGCACAACCAATGGACACAGACATTAGGTGGTGGAAAGTAGGAGGGGGTCAGGAGTGGGAAGGAGGGCGTCAACAGGGAAAAAAGTAGGACATCTGTAATACTTTCAACAATAAAAGTTATTCATAAGAAAATGATATGATTATATCAATAGATGCTGAAAAAGCATTTGACAAAATCCAGCATCCATTTCTGATAAAACCCCTCAGTAAAGTGGGAATAGAGGGATCATATCTCAACATAATAAAGGCCATATATGAAAAGCCTACAGCCAATATCATACTCAGTGGGCAAAAACTAAATTAATTTTCCTTAAGAACAGGAACAAGACAGGGATGCCTACTTTCACCACTCGTATTCAACATAGTACTGGAAATCAGCCACAGAGATCAGAAAGAAGAAAAAGCAAAAGGCACCAAAATTAGAAAGGAGAAAGTGAAACTGTCATTATTTGCAGACAACATGATATTGTACATAGAAAACCCTAAAGACTCCATCCAAAAAATACTAGATTTAATAAATGAGTTCTGCAAAGTATCAGGATAAAAAATTAACATCCAGAAATTCATGACATTCTTATACACCAATAATGAACCCTCAGAAAGGGAAACTAAGAAAACAATTTCATTTACCATTGCAACAACAACAACAAAATTAAGGTGCCTGGGAATAAACTTAATCAAGGAGGTAAAGACCTGTTCTTAGAAAACTACAAGATATTGAAAAATAGAAATAGAAGAAGATATAAAAATGGGAAGTATATATGGATTAGAAGATTCAATATCATTAAAATTTCCAGAGCAATCTTACAGATGCAAGGCAATCCCTATTGAAGTACCAATGACATATTTCACAGATCTAGAACAAATACTCCAAAAGTTTATATGGAACCAAAAAAGACCTGAAGAGCCACAGCAATCTTGAAAAAATAAGAACAAAGCTGAAAGGATCACAATATCAGATATCAAATTATACTACAAAGCCATAATAATCAAAAACACCTGGTACTGGCACATGGACAGCCATATAGATCAATGGAACAAAACAGAGAACCCAGAAATTGACCCAAAACTTTATGTTCAATTAGTATTTAACAAAGGAGGCAATAGCATACAATGGAGAAAAGACAGTCTCTTCAATAAATGCTGTTGGGAAAATTGGACAGGTACACACACACACACACACACACACACACACACATGAAACTAGACCACCAACTTATACAATACACAAGAATAAATTAAGAATGGATAAAAGACTTAAATGTAATTCATTAAACCATAAAAATCCTAGAAGAAAATATAGACAGCAAAATCTCAGATATCACACATAGCAGAATTTTCACTCATACATACCCTTAGGGCAAGAAAAACAAAGGGAAAAAAATAACATATGGGACTACATCAAACTAAAAAGCTGCTGCAAGGCAAAATAAACCAGCATCAAAATGAAAAGGGAACCCATTCTTTCAGAGGACATATTTGCCAATGATACATTGGATAAGAGTTTAATGTCCAAAATATATAAAGTACTCATACAACTCAACAAAAAGAAGACAAACAATCTAATTAGAAAATTGGCAGAGGAACTGAATAGACACTTCTTTAAACAGGACATGCAAATGGCCAAGAGACATACAAAAAAACAATATCACTAATCATCAGAAATGCAAATTAAAACAACTATGAGGTATCACCTCACACCTGCCATAATGGCTGCCAACAACTAATTCTCATACAACAAGGGGTTGTGAGGGTGTGGAGAAAAGGGGATTCTACTACTCTGCTGGTGAGCAAGCAGGATGATGCAACCACTATGGAAAACAATATAGTGTTTTCTCTAAAAATTAAAAATGAAACTGCCATTTGACCCAGTAATACCATTTCTTGGAATATATCCTAACAAGCATGAAACACCAATCAGGAAGAATATATGCAACCTTATGTTCATAGTAGAGCTATTTACAATAGCTAAGATCTGGAAACAGCCTGTGTTCATCAGTAGATGAGTGGATAACAAAGCTGTGGTACATATACACAATGGAACACTATGCAGCTGTAAGAAAGAAAGATCTCTTACCCTTTGAGATGACATGGAGGGACCTGGAGAGTATTATGCTAAGCAAAATAAGCTGTTCAGAGAAAGACAAATGCCACATGACCTCACTTATTTATGGAATATAATGAAGAAAATAAACTCATAAACAAAGTAGATCATTTAGAGACATAGAAGTAGGGAACAGACTGACAAACATCAGAAGTGTGGGAAGAGGTAAACCAAAATAACTTATATGATATATGCATAACCAATGGACACAGACAATAGTGTGGGGAAGGCAGGAGGGGTGTGGGAGTAGGGAAGAGGGGTCAATGGGAAAAGGGTGGGGGCATCTGTAATATTTTCAACAATAAAGATTTTAAAAAGAATATAGGAAGTTCAGATCTTTTCAGAACATCGGTGAGCTTTTCCTCTCTTTTTGGCATCCTTCTTTCTAATGTCCCACTTCTCAGGTGCATGCCCAGTGCTCTCAAACAGCTAAGGAAAGCACATGTCACTTGTAGTTATTCCCCACTGAACATGAAATACCATGCTTCCACTTCTAAGGATAGTCACATTTTTCAAAATAATCAGAAAGTATATACAGAATAAACTTATGAAACCAGGTTTATCCTAGGTGCTGTAAGTTTCAAAACACATTTATAGGGGAAAGAACACAAAATAAAGTAATTTCTAACAGCGAATTTCAAAGATATTAAAAGAATACAGGGCAGCAAGAAGAGAAGGTAGGAGAGACTTTCCTAGGGCCAAAGGAATGATGTCATAGGAGTAGCCAGCTTTATATAGCATATCTGTTCTGAGACAGTGTGCCTCACATACTCTCCACACATATACTATTTTTCATCGTCCACACCTCAGTCACCTCAGGAACAAGAAAATTTGGTATCATTCTTCATTTTGAGTTTTTCTTTCTCTTAGTCACTTGTTCATACATTTCTCTCACTGTATCACTGAAATCTGTTGCAGCGTTCTTGATCAATTTTTTATGCTCTTACATCCTGTCATCCATAACATTATCTCTGTCTTTTCTAGGGATTCTCTTGAGATTCAGCTTTAAAGACTTCAGCCAGTGCTTTCTCACTGTTCATCTTCTTACATATGCAGAAAAAATTTATCTCTCTAACTAATTGGATCATTTCCATGCATTTTTAAGGAAGGGTGCAAAATGGTCAAGCTGGCTTTTAATAAGTTTTCAAGGCATCTCTTCGGCTGTATTTCTAAACTCCATTAGCTTGCTCTCCCTCATTAGCTAGCATTTCTTCCCCTGCAAAGCTGAAGAGCCTGGGTCTGGATAGAGGATGTGGGACAGGTTGTTTTGATAAGTATAATTAAAAAGGAGATGTTCATTGTAGCCAGAAAGCAGCTGTTCTGGAAGCTTTCCCTCTGAAGTAGTTTGGGAAACATAGAGAACATGTAATGTGATCATATTGCTTATAGTCAGTTTATAACAAGAATGGACATAAATATTGCTTTTTAAATTCTCTGTCTATGCATAAAATGAGGTTGCAAAGCAGAGAAATACAGAGACTTGACCATCTGAGAGGGGAAATATCCATTATGCTATAAGATTGGCCAATGTGGAGGCTGGTCAAGTGTCTTCCAGTTAGCGAAGAGGAGCTGACCCTAAAATAGAGCAGCATCTTTTCATCATCTGTGATGCCTCATTTTCCACAACACTCTCTTTCCTTCCACTTTGCTCTTCTAATGGGTATGATTTATGCATAATTCAACCTTATAGGCCACTGTTGTGTTCATGTTTTAGTCAACTAATCCCAGCTGTTTAAGGTAGTGCATGTAGCCCAACCTGTCTGAACTCTCCAGACTGCTGAGTTTTTGGATGGAGAAGAATTTAACACTAAGTATATCTAGCCAATGTTAAATTTCATCCTCCTTGGTTTAGTATATTTAGAATTAATTCTGATATACTTATTATTCTGATTATCACTGATACAATTTGGTAAAAACCTTGCCATTTTACCAATGTTTAAGCTATTTCCTCCCCTCTCCATCTTTGCATTTATCTCTCATTCTGAGTGTGCTATAACAGGGGTGCAGTTATGGGTCTGGATGAAAGGAAAGGTGGTGGCAGTAGGTTTTGATGAAATCTGGCATCCCTTTGCAAGGTAACTTCCTCCAATGAAGTTACTACAGGCATTTCAAGCAAGAGAAGAGCCATATCCACCCTGAGACAAGTACCCCAGTGTCTCTTCCCAGGTCCATATTCACAATTTGGTGGTTCTCACCTTGAATGCCAAATTGGGTCTCATTTCTTCACTCCTTAGTGCCCAGAGGATATGCACATATATGCACATAGCACATGCTGTCCTTTTATTATTTCATGGATTTTATATTTAAGCTTGCCATTAGGTCCCATCTTTTCTAATCTTTCATTTTTATCTAGATTTACTCAAGTTTAAAACTATACTAGACATGACCCTGGAGTCTAAACCATATGGCTTTATCCTGCCATGAGACAGCTAAAGTTGAGTGACTAGAGCACAGGGACAGGTGCCAGGTTTCCCACACTGACCTTGGGCTGCTTATTCATCCATGTAAAGAGGGTTTAATCATGGGTATACATACCTCACATTCCTAAGTACTTGTTTGTGTGCCATTATATATATATATATATTAAAAAAAAAAAAAAAAAAAAAGATGCCAAGAGTTCTCTTCAGGAATTATGGAGCAGCTACATTAGGGGTAAATAAAAACATTAAATCATTTGTAAATGGTAATAAAACTCCAAATCCAAACCCAAGGTCTTAGAGTGACTTGCTTAAGATTACACGTTCGGAAGAGCTGATGTCAGATTTGTCTTTATCTAATTTCCATTGCAGTTTCCTCTATGGACAGAGGAAAACATGCATCATGCTTTCATTCAAAACAAGACTTGGTAGAAAAATCCAAAAACATAGTAATAATAATCAAGATGGAAATACCCATTTATCCTCAGTTAAAAAAGCAAAAATCAGCAAGTGGGAGGCAGCATGAAGTAGGGTGTTCTGATCATTGTTCATTTTCATAGGGGCACTTAAAATCAAACCATGTAGGTCATCATCCCAAGATTTGATTATTTAGTCAGACCGTATCTCACCCCTCATCTGGATATAGAACCCAAAGCTTGGGAGCCTGAACATATTTAACACAAAGTGTCATATTTTAGGAAGTAAAAATGTTTGTGGTAAGATATTTTTCTCCCATGAATGCTCTTTCTTTCTCTAATTAACCAAGTTCATTAGGTTCTACTTATATGATTTAAGAAGAGACAGGCCTTCAACAAAGCACCTATATAATTATCATACCATTAATATGATAATCGTGTCCATACTTCTATTTGAAGTTGGGAATTCATTCTTAGTTTATAGTAAAAAACAATCCCCTAGTCCAATGCAACACAAAATCATGTAAAAACAGAGTTCTTTCCTCCCCCAATTCATTTGCAATTCTACTGTTCACTCACATATATTTCAGGCTCTGACGTATGATGAAGCTGTTTATTTTCTGGAGTAAATTGTGGCATGATTATTTTTTCCCCTTCTCTCTTCTTCCTTCTCTCAGATGCACTTAAAATCAAACAGTCTAGTTCACCATCAACTTAATTCTCACATTTTATTTTCAATGATTATAAGATTTTATAAAAATTAAAATTTACTATAACAAGGTATTTTTACTGTTTTTTCCCTAGATTTAATAGTGTTAAGATATTAACTAATACAATGAATCCAATGGTTATATTGATGAGCTCTCATTTCTATGAAGTATAACAAAAAGATAAGTAAAATTCAGTTAGTTTTAGAAAATTCCAACTCCCAATTAATGTAAGGCTGGTTATCGTGGGAACTACATTTTTTAAAAATTGCTCTCCTAGAAAATGTATAATTGAAGATGCTAAGAATGTCAGATACTCAAATCCCATCAATAAGATATATGCATTACTAAAATTTATTGGTGACTTAGAGCTCCCTAATTATATAACACTGTGGCTTTGTATTGAAAACATGTTGCCAAGTCATTTAAAAGTGATATAGTAAATGTTATTTTGTCTGCAGAAAGAATGTCATAAAAGGACTTTCTGCCACTTATTTTTATAATTAGTAAACAGGTCTCCAGGTTCCTTGTGACCCAGAGGTATTAGAAAAAGAACCCAAGTTATACCTCCTTCTTTAATAGTAAGGAAAAGAAGAACAAACAAATAAAAATGTGTAGGACAGGGGTTCTCTCCACTGCAGTCTTCAGAGAGTGTACCAGATCTCAGCACAGAATGAGCCTTTCATGAGATAAAGTAAATAATAGACCTAGTATTCTTAAAAGATTACAGTAAATTTGTATTATGTTCATAGATATGAGAATTGAGAAACCTTGTTCACCTAGGTAAGTAAATGAATATAAATAATTTTGTTATAGCAAAGTCACTCCATTCCAAGATATATATTAAAACTCAACAAAACATCAGATAAGGGGTTAATCTCCAAAATATATAGAGTACTCATACAACTCAACAAAAGGAAGACAAAGAACCCAATTAAAAAATGGGCAGAGGACCTAAATAGACACCTCTGCAAACAGGACATACAAATGGCCAAGAGACATATGAAAAAATGCTCAATGTCACTAATCATCAGAGAGATGCAAATTAAAATAACAATGAGGTATTACCGCACACCTGTCAGAATGGCCACCATTAACAAATCATCAAACAACAAGTGTTGGCGAGAGTGTGGAAAAAAGGGGACTCTAGTACACTGCTGGTGGGAATGCAGACTGGTGCAGCCACTATGGAAAACACTATGGTGTTACCTCAAAAAGTTAAAAATTGAACTGCCATTTGACCCAGTGATACCACTTCTAGGAATATACCCTAAGAAGCCTGAAACACCAATCAGAAATAATGTATGTACCCCCATGTTTGTAGCAGCACTATTTACAATAGCTAAGATATGGAAACAGCCCAAATGTCCATCAGTAGACAAATGGATAAAAAAGCTGTGGTACATATACACAATGGAGTCCTATGCACCTGTAAGAAATAAAGATCTCTTATCCTTTGAGATGACATGGAGGGACCTGGAGGGTATTATGCTAAGTGAAACAAGCCAATCAGAGAGAAACAAATACCACATGATCTCACTTATTTGTGGAATATAATGAACAAAATAAGGTGATTAACAAAATAGACCCAGAGATATAGAAGTAGGGTTCAGACTGACAAACTTCAGAGGAGGGGGTGGAGGGGAGAGGGAAGAAATAAACCAACGAACTTATGCATGTAAGCATAACCAATGGACATAGACAACAATTCTCGGGGAGGGGGGGACAGGAGGAGGGTGTCAAGGGGGGGGGAGGAAAAACATCTTTAACAAAAATAAATTAATTAAATTTTAAAAAGTCAACTAGCAGTTATATCTTCAGAAAGCACTTTTTTATCTCTTTAAATTTTTTACAATTACAGTTTATATTCACTATTATTTTGTATTAGTTTCAGGTGTACAGTGTAAAGATTAGACAATCATATACCTTACAAAGATTTCCCCCTGATATTTCAGGACCCAACTGGCACTATACATATTTATTACAATATCATTGACTATATTTCCTATGCTGTTCTTTACATCCCCATGACTATTTTGTAACTACCAGTCTGTTCTTCTCAGTCCCTTCACCTTTTCCACCTAGTCTCTCAACCTCTCTCCCCTCTGGCAGCCACCAGTGTGTACTCTGTATCTATGAGTCTGTTTCTGTTCTGTTTGTTTATATTGTTCTTTAGATTCCACATATTAAGTGACATCATATGCTATTTATCTTTCTCTGGCTTATTTAATACTTAGCATAATACCCTCTAGATCCAATTATGTTGTCTCAAATGGTAAGATTTTGTTCTTTTTTATGGCCAAATGATAATTCATTATATATATGTACCACACAGCTTTTTTCTCCACTCATTTATTGACGGGCACTTGGGTTGTTTCCATAGCTTGGCTATTGTAAATAATATGCAATGAACCTAGGGGTGCACATATTCTCTCCAATTAGTGTTTTGAGTTTCTTCAGATAAATACCCAGATTTTTAGTGATGTACAATTTGATAACTCAATTAGGTCTACCTTCATATCACTTCAAAAGAAGTGATTGGAAAGCATATGATTTCCAAATGGGTTTGATATTCAGTTGATCTAGTCATTCACTTTCTTATTTTTTTGGAAAGTGTGTAAAAAAGGCTTTACTAAAATTTGTAAAGTGGGAACTTATTGTTCTTCTTCTTTACTTATTTAAATAATGGATGTAGCCAATTAACTAGTTAGTTTTTTTTTTCTTTTTTAAATATGTTTTTATTGATTTCAGAGAGAGGAGGGGAGAGGGAGAGAAAGATAAAAACATCAATGAGAGAGAAACATCTATCAGCTGCCTCATGCACACCCTTTACTGGGGATCAAGCCTGCAACTGGGTTATGTACCCTGACTGAAATCTAACCAGCGACCTCTAGCTGCATGGGACAACACTCGACCAACTGAGCTACACCAACCAGGCTATTCCTTTTTTGTTTTTTTGTTTTGTTTTTTGTTTTTGTTTTTTTCATTTAGAGACACCTCATGTAATATCACATACCCAGAAAGGATTGGGAAAATTAAAATATTGTTAAGTTTTTATATACTGCTTTTATGTTATCACATAAATTAAATACCCTTTTCACTAAAATCTTGTATCTGAAAACATACACTAAGATATTGGTAAATGAAATGTCTCGATCTCTATCTCACTATTGAGAATGTAAAGTACAGAGAAAAAGAGTTATGTAAAATATTAATGCTTCCCATAATGCTTTAAATTTTTGAATATTCATATTCTTAGAAATTCAAAACATGAAGCCTTGATATGAATTATCTGTTGGATAAAATAAGGCATGGTATGTAGATTATTTTTTTATATGCTTTATGAATTGCTGGCAGACTAATGGTCCTGTTTTCTACAGAGGAAACCTTGATATTGCATCCTTAGATTTTGGTCCTGTCCCCAGAAGCAGAAGCTGAGATGAAGATTCATAGGTCAGTGATGTATTAAGGAAGCAAGGGCTCCCAGTAGGAAACAATTAGGGATTGAGAGAAGCAGAGCAGGGTTGGGGAAGAAACAAACCAAGAGTGAGATTTCAGGTGAATCCCAACCTTGGGAAATTCTGAAATGTAAATCACATCAAAGTATGTCCCACCTCAAGGCAGTGGGGCTGGGTGTTTGCATTCCTGTACTAATCAGACTTTGGCTATAGGACACCCTTGGGCATGGGTGGGGGACAGGGGAACATAAACTGCCAAGCTCTATTGCCTCTAAATGTCTCTAGATAAAGCAAACTCTAATTGTTCAAGATTACTTCTAAAAGGCAGGCTGCAGGTATGAATTATTAAGAACAAAACACACAGAAGCTTGGGTGTGGGCAAACAGTCTGTATAGGGAGCTAGACAATAGCTGTAAAATCATACACTATACTTTTCATAAAAAATATTTTTATTAATTAATTTTTGTTATAGATGTCCCTCCTTTTCCCCACATTGACACCCTCCTTGCCATCCTCAACCCAACATAGTTGTCTATGTCCATTGGTTATGCATACATGCAAATAAGTTCTGTGGTAGAACTCTTCCTCCCCCATTCCCATCTTCTGAGGTTTGACAGTCTCTACCCCACATGCATGTCTCTGGGTCCATTCTGTTCATCAGTTTGTTTTGTTCATTACATTCAACAAATAAGTGAGATCATGTGATACTTGTTTTTCTCTGATTGGCGTATTTTGCTTTGCATAATACTCTCCAGGTTCCTTCATGTCATCTCAAATGATAAGAGATCTTTCCTTCTTACAGCTGTGCAGTATTCCATTGTGCATATGTACCATGGCTTTTTATCCACGCATCTGCTGATGGATACTTGAGCTGTTTCCAGATCTCAGGAATTGCAAATAGTACTGCTATGAACATAGAAGTACATATATTTTTTCTGATTGTTGTTTCAGGCTTCTTCGGATATATTCCTAGGAGTCGGATCACTGGATCAAATGGCAGATCAATTTTTAATTTTTTGAGGAACTGCTATATTGTTTTCCACAGTGTCTGCACCAATCTGCATTCCCATGAGCAGTGTACTACAGTCCCCTTTTCCCCACAGCCTCACCACAACTTGTTTGATGATATGTTGATGGCAACCATTCTGGCAGGTGTGAGGTGACACCTCATAGTTGTTTTAATTTTCATCTCTCTGATGATTGGTGACATTGAGCAATTTTTCATGCCTCTTGGCCATTTGGATATCCTGTTTGGAGAGGTGTCTGTTTAGGTCCACTGACCACTTTTTAATTGGATTATTTATCTTCTTTTTGCTGAGTTGTATGAGTACTTTATATAGTTTGGAATTTAATCCTTTATTTGATGTATTATTGGCAATTATGCTCTCCCATATAGTGTATTCGCTTTCCATTTAGATCTTTGTTTCTTTTGCTGTGCAGAAGCTTTTTAATTTGATATAGTCCCATGTGTTCATTTTCTCCTTTGTTTCTTTTTTTTTTTCTGTTTTTTATTTTATATTTTTTATTTATTTATATATATATTTATTTTTTTGTTACAGATATTTTACCTTTTTACCCCATTGGCACCCCCCACCCCACCCCCCCTCCACCCTGTCCCCGGCTTAGTTGTCCATGTCCTTTGGTCATGCATACATGCATATAAGTTCTGTGGTTTATCTCTTCCCACCCCCCCACCCCCCATCCCCTCTTCTGAGGGATGTCAGTCTGTGCCCTACTTCCATGTGTCTGGGTCTACTGTATTCCTCAGACTGTTATGTTCATTATATTCCGTATATAAGTGAGATCATGTGGTATTTGTCTTTTTCTGCTTGGCTTCTTTCACTTAGGATAATACTTTCCAGGTCCCTCCATGTCGTCTCTCCTTTGTTTCTTTTGCCTTTGGTGTTGTATCAGTGAAAATTCTGCTGTGGGTGATGCCTGAAATTTTGTTGCCTACATTTTCTTCTAGGATTTTTATGAATTCATGAGTCACATTTAAGTCTTTTATCCATTTTGAGTTTATTCTTGTATATGGTGTAAGTTGGATGTCTAGCTTTATTTTTTTGCATGTAGCTGTCCAATATTTCCAACACCATTTGCTAAAGAGTCTGTCTTTACTCTATTGTATGCTCTTGCCACCTATATCAAATATTAATTGAGCATAATGTCTTGGGTCTATTTCTGCGTTCTCTGATCTGTTCCATTGTTCTGTAAAACTATTCTGGTGCCAGTATCAGACTCTTCTGATTACAATAGCTTTGTAGTATAACCTGATATCTGGTATTGTGATCCCCCCTAATTTGTTGTTGTTTTTATTTCCCCCAAGATTGTTGTGGCTGTTCGGTCACTTTTTTTGGTTCCATATTAACTTTTGGAGTATTTGTTCCAGTTCTTTAAAATATGTCATTTGTATTTTGATGGGGATTGCACTGAATCTATAGATTGCTTTGGGTTGTACAGACATTTTAATGATGTTGATTATTTCATTCCATAAATAAGGTATATGCTTCAATTTTTTTATATCTTCCTCTATTTCTTTTTTCAATGTCCTAAAGTTTCCTGAGAAAAGTTCCTTTATGTCCTTGGTTAAGTTTATTTCTAGGTATCTTAGGGTTTTTTTTGCTGCAATGGTAAATGGGATTGTTTTCTTAGTTTCTCTTTCTGTGAGTTCATTGTTGGTGTATAAGAATGCCATTGATTTGTTGATGTTAATTTTGTATCCTGCTACGTTGCAAAATTCATTTATTAGCTCTAGTAGGTTTTTTATGGACTCGTTAGGATGTTCTATGTACAATATCATGTCATCTGCAAAAATTGACAGTTTTACTTTCTCCTTTCCAGTTTGCATGCTCTTTAATTTTTCTTCTTATTTTATTGCTGTGGCTAAGACTTCTAGTACTATGTTAAATAAAAGTGGCAAGAGAAGATTCAAAAATGGTGGTTAAGTGAATGAAAGCTACACAGACTATCTTTCAGGACCAAACTGGAATTACAACTAAAATAAAGACAAATTGTCAGGAAAAATGAACAGAAAAGCACCTTGCAAGGATCATGTAACCAGGGACACTGAATCAATCCTGGTAGGTGTGAGAGAAGGGCGGGGAGCCCAAGGACAGCAGAGGTCTTAGCTGTGAGCCATGCCCTCAGGCTTAAACTCCCAAGCCCACTCCAAAGCACAGAGAACCAGCACAGAGCACTAAAATAGCTACAGCCATTCACCTTGGGCTCCAGCAGAGGAAGAGTGGACTGGACTGGAACTGTGCAGGGACACTTGGAATTTGGAGGGTGCTCAGACATTTTGCTGAATTGTAGCCATTCAGGATGGTGGCCATCTTACTCCTTCCCAGGGCTCTGGGAAGAGGCAGCAGCCCCTTCATCGAAGATTCAACCCCACCCAGGTGAGCCATTATAAAGCAAATTGAGGCTCATTAACAACCAGCATCTGCCCCACTCTTGGGAAAATCACCTTACACTGAACACCCGAGGAAGTTTTTGTTTTTGTTTTAGTTTTTAATTTTTTATTAATTTACTTTTGTTACACGTTTCTCTTTTCTTCCCCCATTGACATCCTCCTCCCATTTTCCACCCACCCCCTAGCTGATTTTGTTTGAGGGAGTTTTTAATTCAACTAAGAACCCAAGGCTCTTCAAGTAACCAAGACTAATAGTCTCCAGGCAAAAGAGCTAGAGAAAAATTGAACCTTTCCTGGGCTTACAACTCTACCCAGGAAAGTAGAATTTGACAGTGGTATTTAACGTGGGTCCTCCCATGCTCATCCAAATACATAGAGGGAGCAACACCCACAGAGAAAATTTGGCAGGCTCCAAAACCCACTGAGATAGCCAAAATGGTAAAACTGCTCATCAAAATACATAGAGGGAGCAACACCCACAGAGAAAATTTGGCAGGCTCCAAAACCCACTGAGATAGCCAAAATGATAAAACCAAGAAACAAATCTCAAATGAAAAAACAAGAGACCTCTACTAAAGCTGAGATAAATAAAATGCAGTTAAGCAAGATAACAGAGATAAAATTCAGAGCCATGATCTTGAGGAAGCTCAAAAGCATGAGTAAGGACATCAACACCATGAGTAACAGCATAGAAACATTGAAAATTAACCAACTGAAAGTGAAAAACCAACAAGAAAAAAATTAAGAATGACATAGCAGAAATAAAGAACACATTGGAAGAACTAAACAGCAGAGTAGAGGAAGCTGAGGACAGGGCGAGCAAATTAGACGACAGGGTAGAAAAAAAATCAACCAATCAGAACACCAAAAGGAAAAGCACAATTAAAAAACAGAGATAAAGCTTAAAAGAACTGTGGGACAACTGGAAACATAATAATATTCACATCATAGGAGTCCTCAAAGAAGCAGAAAATGAGCAACGGTTTGAAAATATATTTGAAGAAATACTGACAGAAAATTTCCTTAATTTGGTGAAGGAAGAAGGTATTCAAGTTCAAGAAGCACAGAGAGCCCAGAGTAAGAAAAGCCCAAACAGGTCCACATCAAGACACATAGTAATTAAAATTCCAAAAATTAAAGACAAAGAAAAAATCCAAAAGGCAGCAAGAGATCAGCAACAGGTTACCTAAAAAGGAACCCCCATGAGGGTATCAGCTGACTTCTCAACAGAAATACTACAGGCCAGAAGAGAGTGGCATGAAGTAATCAAGGTCATGAAAAACAAGGATCTGAAACCAAGACTACTCTACCCAGCAAGGCTATCATTCAAAACAGAAGGTCAAATAAAGAGATTCCCAGAAGAAAAAAAAAAAAGGGGGAGGGCTAAGGGAATACAATAACACAAAACCAGCACTGCAAGAAATGCTAAAAGGACTGTTGTAATTAGTAGGAGAAATACAAAGAAAAATATAACCACACTAAAGAAAAATGGCAATAAAAAAATACATATAAATAATCACTTTAAATATAAATGGATTGAATACTCTGATAAAAAGACCAGAGTAGATGACTGGATAAGAAAGCCTGACTCTGTTGATATGATCATATGGTTTTCATCTTTCATTTTGTTCATGTGGGGTATCACATTTATTAATTTGCAAATATTGTACCAGCCTTGCATCCCTGAGATGCATCCCTCTTGGTCATGGTGAATAATTTTTTTGATGTATTTTTGGATCCGATTTGCTAGTATTTTGTTCAAGATTTTGAAATCTATGTTCATCAGGGATATTGGCCTGCAGTTTTCTTTCTTTGTAATGTCTTTTTCTGGTTTGGAATTATAATTATCCTGGCCTCATAAAACGAGTTTGGAAGTCTTCCTTCTTCTTGAATTTTTTGAAATAGTTTGAGAAGAATGGGTATTAGATCATCTTTGAATTTTTGGTAAAATTCCCCCATGAAGCCATCCGGACTAGGGCTTTTGTTTGCTGGAAGAGTCTTGATTACATTTTCATTTTTTTCTGTTGTTATTGATCAGCTCATGTTTTCGATCTTTTCCCGGTTCACTTTTGGGAGACTATGTGTTTCTAGAAATGTGTTCATTTCGCTTAGATTGTCGAATTTGTTGCTGTATGATTGTTCATAATATTTGTTAAAAATTCTTTGCATTTCTGTGGTGTCAGTTATTATTTGTCCTCTTTCATTTCTGATTTTGTGTATTTAGGTTCCCTCTCTTTGTTTCATGGTGAGTCTAGCTAAGGGTCCATCGATCTTGTTTGTCTTTTTAAAGAACCAGCTCTTTGCTTCATTGATCCTTTGAATTGTTTTGTTGTTGTTTTTTTCTCGTCATGTCATTTATTTCTGCTCTGATCTTTACTGATTCCTTCCTTCTACTTGCTCTGGGGTTTTCTTTTTCTTTGTTTTAGTTTTTCAAGTTGTGAGGTTAGATAGTCTGGTAGAAATTTTTCTTGCTTCTTGAGGTAGGCCTGTAGTGCTATGAACTTCCCTCTCAGAACTGCTTTCACTGCATCCCATAGACTTCGTGTTGTTGTGTGTTCATTTTCATTGGTTTCCAGAAAGATTTTAATTTCTTCCTTGATCTCCACAGTAAGCCATTCATTGTACATATCATGCTATTTAGCCTCCATGTTTTGAAATATCTTTGCATGTTCTTCTTGAAATTAATTTCTAGTTTCATGCCATTGTGGTCTGAGAAAATGATTGATATGATTTCAATCTTCTTGAACTGGTAGACTTAGTTTGTGCCCTAACATGTGGCCTATCTCATGTGCACTTGAGAAGAATGTGAATTCTGCAGTTTTGGGCTGTAATTCTCTGCAGATATCTGTTTAATCCATTTGATGTAGCGCTTCATTTACAGTCTGTGTTTCCTTATCAATTTTTTGTCTACAAGATCTATCCAGTGATGTTAGCGGTGTGTTGAAGTCCCCTGCTATGATTGTAGTGCTGTTGATTTCTCTTTGAAGTCCTCCAAAATATTTTTAATATATGTTGGTGCTCCTATATTGGGTGTACATATGTTTACCAAGGTTATATCTTCCTGTTGGATAGATCCATTCAATATTATGTAGTGGCCTTCTTTGTCTCTAGTTATGGCCTTCATTTTGAAATCTACTTTATTAGATATAAGTATTGCTACCTCACCTTTTTTTTTGCTTTCCATTTGCTTGAAAAATTTTTTTCATCCCTTCACTTTCAACCTATGTCAGTCTTTTGTTGTGAGGTTGCTTTCTTGTAAACAATATATATGTGAATCATGCTTTCTTATCCAATTAGCTACTCTGTGTCTTTTTATCAGAGCATTCAAACTATACAAATTTAAGGTGATAATTGATATGTACTTATTTATTGCCATTTTTGTTGAGTGTGGTTCTATTTTTCTTTTTATTTCTTCTACTTATTACAGCAGTCCTTTTAGCATATCTTGCAGTGGTGGTTTGGTGGTAACATAATCCCTTAGCCTTTTTTTGTCTGGAAAGCTCCTTATTTGACCTTTTATTTTTAATGATAGCCTTGCTGGATAGAGTACTTTTGGATTCAGATCCCTGTTTTTCATGACCTTGATTATTTCATGCCACTCCCTTCTGGCCTGTAGTGTTTCTGTTGAAAAGTCAACTGAGAGCCTTAAGGGATTTCTTTTGTAGGTAACCTGTTGCTTATCTCTTGCTGCCTTTAGAATTCTCTTTGTCTTTAATTTTTGGCATTTTAATTACTATGTTTTTGGTGTTGGCCTGTTTGGATTCTTCTTATTTGGGGCTCTCTGTGCCTCTTGAACTTGAATGCCTCCTTCCTTCACCTAGTTAGAAAAGTTTTCTGTCACTATTTCTTCAAATATATTCTCTAACCCTTGCCCATTTTCTTCCTCTTCGGGGACTCCTATGATGTAAATGTTTTTACGTTTCTAGTTGTCTGACATATCTCTTAAGCTCTTTTCCTGTTTCTTAATTGTTTTTTCCTTTTAGTTTTCTTATTGGTTGATTTTTTCTTTCCTGTCTTGTAATTCACTGATCTGGTCCTCAGCTTCCTCTACTCTGCTGGTTAGTCCTTCCGATGTGTTCTTAATTTCTACTATGTTATTGTTCATTTTCACTTGGTTGGTTTTCAATGTTTCTATATCTTTACTCTTGGTGCTCATGTCCTTACACAGGCTGTTGAGCTTCCTCAAGATCATGGCTCTGAACTCTACCTCTGATAATTTGCTTAGGTTCATTTCATTTATCTCATCTTTGATAAAGTTCTCTTAGTCTTTCAATTGGGGTTTGTTTCTTTGTTTCACCATTTTGGCTATCTCAGTGGGTTTTGGAGCCTGCCACATTTTCCCTGTGGGTGTTGGTGTTCTGCTGTTTGTGGTTCCCTCTACTGGATTTTGATGAGCCTGGGTGGGCTCTCGTTAAACACCACTGTCAAGTCTTACTTTCTTGGGTAAATTATGTAGCCCAGGAATGGTTCAGTTTTCCTCTAGCTTTTTCCTGGTGGCTAGTAGTCTCAGTTACTCAGTGCCTTGGAATGTAGCTTTGGTGTTCTGCATAAGATTACCAGAGTGTGGGATAGATGCTAGTTATTAATGAGCCTTAATTTGCATTTCTTTGCCTTACTTGGGAAAAGCTGAATCTCTGAAGTAGGAGGGCTGCTGCTTTTCCTCACAGCTTGGGGAAGGATCACACTTGCCACTGTCCTTTGTGGCCACAACTCAGCAAAAACTCTGAGTGCCCTCCAAATTCCTTGTGTCCCCACAGTGTTCCAGCCCACTCTGCCCTCTCTCTGTGGTAGCCCCCAGGTAACTGGCTGTGGCTATTTTAGCACTCTGTTCTGGCTCTCTGCTCTATAATGCAGGCTTGGTCTTTATTCTTCAAGGGCACTGCTCACACGTAAGACTGCTGCTGTCCTTGTGTTCTCCATCCACCACCTTCTCGTGCCTCTGCAGATCCTACCAGTGTTCCTGGTTATGTGGTCCTGTCCTGCTGCTTTTCTTCTGCTTTTTTCCAAGGATTAGTTTTTATTTTATTTGTAATTCCCTTTTGGTGCTGGGAGATCCTCTTCGTAGCTTCTACTCCCTCTGCCTCCATTTTCACATCCTCTAAGCTTATCTTGTGGGCAGTTGGTCACACAGATCTTCCTCATGCTCCTGCACCCTGCAGATTTTGTGGGTAACTGAATCGCACAGTTCCTTTGGGGACCCAGCTCTATGCCTGTTATGGGCTGCTGGATGGCACAGGCCTCTTGGTGCTTCAGCACCCTGCAGGTCCCGTGGGTAACTGGATGGCACAGTCCCTGCTAGGTCATACCAGCCTCTCTGGTGCTTCAGCACCCCATAGGTCTTGCGGGTAACTGGATGGCACAGTCCCTGTTGGGTCACACGGGACTCTCTGGTGCTTCAGCACTGAGCAGGTCCCATGGGTAAGTGGATGGCACAGTCCCTGCTGGGTAGCAGGGGCCTTTCTGGTGCTGAAGCACCCCACAGGTCCTGCATGTAACTGGATCGCACAGTCCTTGCTGGGTCACAGGCCTCCCTCATGTCCCCAAACCCTGCAGTTTCTGCTGATGGGCAGCTGGATCACACCAGTTTCTCTTGGGCTCAGGCTGCCTACTGCACTTGTGAGCTACTGGACCACACAGGCTTCTGTAGAACCCCAGGTCCCACAGCTGGCAGCTGGGGAGTGCTCCTGCCCCATGGGGCTCAACTACAGCTTTTGCTGTAGATTTTGATTATGGGTCTCAGCTGCTTCTGTTGCCTGGGGATGGATGTCTGCTCTCTAGCACTGTTGCTGGGGGTATATCGCGATTCTGTACGGGCTGCTGCTGTGGGGGATGGTGCTGGGTTTGGGGCTGTCTGCAGCTTCTGTGACCTTGGGAGCTCCACTACTGTGCACAGATCTGTGTTGACATGGAGTGTCCACTGTTCTGATGGTGCCAGTTGTGCTGTTGGGCTCAGACTGCTGGGCCCTAGCTGCTCCCACTGCCTTCTCCCAGGGAAGGCATGGGATCTTCCAAAATGGTGGGACCTCCCGGTGGCACAGGGAGAAGTGCCCTGAAGGTACGCTTACTGCAGTAGCCGGCTGCTCCCGTCCACAGCACAGGAACCATCTGCTCCATGTCTCTGCACTGCAGGGGTTTGGTCATCCACCTTCAAGTCCACTCAACCTCTCTCACACACTCACTCACTCTCACACTCTCACCCTCCTTCTGGTTTTGCTTGCCACCTTCTTTGCTGGACCTTCTATTTTGAATGATAGCTTAGCTGGATAAAGTAGTGTTGGGTTTAGATCCTTGTTTTTTATTGCCTTGATTACTTCATGCCATTTCCTTTTGGCCTGTAGTGTTTCTGTTGAGAAGTCAGCTAATAACCCTATGGTGGTTCCTTTGTAGGTAACCTGTTGCTTATCCCTTGCTGCCTTTAGGATTCTCTTTTTGTCTGTAATTTTTGGCATTTTAATTATTATGTGTCTTGGTGTTGGCCTCTTTGAGTTCTTTTTACTTGGGGCTCTCTGTGCTTCTTGGATTTGTATGCCTTTTTTCTTCACAAAGCTAGAAAATTTTTCTGTCACTCTTTCTTCAAATATATTCTCTAACCCTTGCTCATTTTCTCCTTCTGGTACACCTATGATGCATATGTTTTTATGCTACATGTTGTCCCATAGTTTTTTTCTGCTGTCTTCCTGTTTTTAAATTTTTTTTTTTTTTCTTTTTGATTCTCTGATTGAGTAATTTTTTCTACCCTGCCTTCTAATTCACTGATCCAGTCCTTGGCTTCATCTACTCTGCTGGTTATCCCTTCCAATGCGTTCTTTATTTCTGCTACGTCATTCTTCATTTCCAATTGGTTCGTTTTCAATGTTTTCATATCTTTACTCATACTATTGAGCTCTTCACTCATGCAGTTGAACTTCCTCATGATTATTATTCTGAACTCTCCCTCTGTTATCTTGCCTAATTCTATGTCATTTAATTCTTTTTCTACAGAATTATCTTGTTCTTTCATTTGGGTTTTGGGTTTTGTTTCTTTGCTTTACCAGTTTTGCTGCTTCAGTGGGTTTTGTAGCCTTCCCAATTTTCCCTGTGGGTGTTGGTGTTCCCCTTGTTGTGGCTCCCTCCACTGAGCTTGAATGAGTGAGGGAAGACTCAGGTAAAACACCACTGTCAAGTCTTACTATCCTGGGTAGTTTTTCAAGCTAAGTAAAGGGTCAGTTATGCTCCAGCTATTTGCCTAGAGGCTATTAGTTTCAGTTGCTTGATGAGCCTCAGGTAGCTCTTGCTAGTTTATTTAATTGAGATGTTAATGAACCTTAATTTGTATTTCTTTCACCTGTCCTGGTGGTACTGAGTTCCTGTTAAAGGGTCCCTGTTTCTCCCAAGAGCTCTAGGAAGGGGCTCTTTGAGTAAGATGGCCACTGACCCATGAAGGAGCAACCCAGCACAAATCTCTTGGCATCCACTGCTCCCAAGCCAGAAGTTCTGGACTTTCTCCACTCAATTTCAGTCCAGCCAACCCTCTGTCTGCCAGAGCCCAATGTGAATGGCTATAGCTGATTTACCAGTGAGGCTCTTACTAGCTCGATAAATTAAGATGTTAAGGAGCCTTATTTTTGGTTTCTCCGGTCTTCCCTAGTTGTGATGAATTCCTGTGGTTGGGGCTGTTTCTTCTCTCCAGGGCTCTTGGGAGAGTTACTTTGAGTAAGATGGGTATGGTCCCAGGAGGGAGCTATTCAGCACAGAACTTGCTGCATCCACCCCTCTGGTGTCAGGATCCCTTTTCACTCAGTTCCAGTCCAGACCTCCCTCCCTCTGTCTGGGCCCAATATGAGTGGCTGTAGCTGGTTTGGTGCTTTAAAAAAAAAAGCTCCACTTTCTCAGTGGGAAGCACACACCACTAATACAGCTCTTCACTGCTCTGCGGACTCCCAGCTCGTGGACTCTTAGCTCACACCCACACACCTCTGCAATTCCTACCAGTCTCAATTTGCTGTCCCTGGTTGTAGTTGTTCTGTCCTGTTGCTTTTCAGTTGACTTTTCCTGATTTGTCTTTAAAATTTCTGCTTTCTCAGCAGGAAGTAAACACTGCTAATGCAGCTCTCTGCTGCTCTGCAAACTCCCAGCCAGCACCCACGCACCTCTGCAATTCCCACCAGGCTCAATTTGGCATCCCTGGTTGTAGTGGTTCTGTCCAGATTCACTTCAGTTGGCTTTTCCTGATGATTTGTCTTCATTTTAGCTGTAATTCCAGTTTAGTCCTGGGAGATGGACCGTGTAGCTTCCATTCACTCTACCGCCAGTTTCTCTCATTGTCATACACTACAGTTTAAATTAGCTCATTCTCCTTACAAGTGTCACTCTCCCTATGCCTTCACTCTTGATTCCTGAGATCATGTCCCATATAAACTACTTGCACCAAAGGCCTTGTCTTAGGTTCTGTTCAAATTGACATAAATAAGTACTTCCTCCTTTCAGGCTCTTCCCAAAACTAAGATTTGGTCTACAAGTAGGCATGTTTAGAGCAGCAGCTTCTCTCTTTAAAGTTAATTTTATTTCTTGAGTACATCTTATCATTCACCTCACTACATGAAGAGTAAGCAACTGTTTTGTATTACTAGCATTACATGAGTGCTATTTCCACTGCCAGGAATCTCCACAATAGGAAGAAACTAAAAGTTTCTCAAATAGTTATAATTTTCTATATTTATTTTGGGTAATTCTACATCAGTGCCATGTGCTGTAGCCCAAGTAACAAAAGCAGAAAATGTGTCCTGTAAAACCAGCCAATCTTTGTGATTTCACTCCTTAGATTAACAGTTATGCCATTCCAGTTTGCCCCACCTTGGTCCTTCCTTTCATGTCCCACTCTTGAAACCTAAGGACTGAGCTGAGGTCACTCTCGCTTGTTCCTAAGAACACCTCTTGAAGAGATAAGTGACAGACTTAAAATATCTGCAAACACAGATCTGATTTAAAAAAAAAAAAACTTGTACTCAAAATTCAACAATGAAAAGATAAATCAATTTTTTTTAAATGGGAAGAAGATTTGAATACTTGCTTCACCAAAGATACAGATGACAAGTACATAAAAAAGATGTTAAACATCTTCAGTTATTGGAGAAATGCACATTAAAACCACAATAAGAAACACGCCCTCTAGAATGGCTAACATTTTAAAAATATAATAACAGTACCAAGTGCTGACAATGTTTTGGAGCAACTACAACTGATGCATGTGGCTTATAGGAGTGAAAAACCATACAGTCACTTTGTAAAACAGCTTGGAGGTATTTCCTCTTCTTTATGAGGAGAGCTCACTTTCAGTGATTACCTAAGGCAGGGGTATAAAGACTCAGAACCCTGGCCCCACCTTGGGACACCTCTGAAGGATAAACCCTGCCCCAAACTCACCACAGTATTGTCTAAATTATTTGCTGACGCCTCCATTGCAGCCCAACTTTTTCCTTTATCCAATCCTGATTTCTTCTCTTCCTCCATAAGTGTTGATACCAAGGGCATTTCCTCAGAAACCTTCTGCAGACTGACCCTGTTCAAATCAGTTTCTTAGGAAACCAGTCTGTGAGAAACCTCCTGTAGGAATTCCCTAGCATTCTTGTTAAACATTACATGGGAGAATCTCCTTTATGAGGAAACCAAGGAGAAACTGAGCCTCTTGCTTTTAAAATAAGATCTAGGGGGTGCCAAAATGGCGGCGGAGTGAATAGAGCTACACAGACCATCTCCCAGGACCAAAATGGATTTACAACAAAAATAAAGGCAAATCTTCAGGAAGGGGCAACAGAAAGACACCTTGGAGGACCACATAAACAGAGACACCGACTCAATCCTGTAGGCTTGCGAGGACGTGAGAGGGGGCCGGGAGACCACGGTCCACAGCGGCCTAGGCGGTGGCCAGGGGGCTCGGCGGAAAGCTGCTGCTACCACCTCGGCTGCAACCCCGCCTGAGTCCTGTGAACTCTGCTGCCTGCTAAGTCCACGGCTGATGCCGCACGGACTGGCATGGACTACCAGGGAACTCGGCAGGACGCTGCTACCAAGGCTGAGTCCCCCAAACTCTGTGTGCTAAGCCCTCAGCTGGTGCCACAAGGACTCGCGGGGACCAGGGGACTCTGCTGGAAGCTGATGCCACCTCAGCAGTGTCCCGCGACCACGGCTCAGTCCTGGGGTTTCTGCTGAGTGCAACGCCCTCGGCTGGTGCCACAGCTGCGGCCACCCTTGGCTAGAAGCAGCACCCTTGGATTAAAAGGCCCAGGAGGCTCCACGACGCAGAGTCTAGACACAGGCTAAATTGGCAGCAGCCACTCACCTTGGGCTTCGGCAGAGGGAGGTAGACTGGACTGGAACAGTGTGGGGACACTCGGGTTTTGGAGGGTGCTAAGAGCTTTCGCTGAGTGCAGCCAAACAGGACTGTGGTCATTTTACTCCTTCCCAGGGCCCTGGGGAGAGGCGGGAGCCCCTCCCTCAGAGATTCAACCCCACCTGGTGGCCATTGAAATGTGATTTGAGGCCCATTAACAAACAGCAGCTGCCCCACCCTCAGGAAATCCTCTTACACTGAGTACCTGAGGGAGTTTTTCAGACAACTCAGAAACCAAGGGTCTTCAGGTGACCTCTACTAATAGCCTCCAGGCAAAAAAAGCTAAAGGATAACTACCCTTCTCTGGGCTAGCAACACTAACCAGAAAAGCTAAGACTTGACAGTGGCGTTTAAAGTGGGTCCTCCCTGGCTCATCCAAACCCAGGAGAAGGAGCCACAAACAACAGAACACGAACACCCACGGGGAAAATTTGGCAGACTCCAAAGCCCACTGTGATAGCCAAAATGGTGAAAAACAGAAACAAAAGACAAATGAAAGAACAAGAGACCTCTACTGAAGATGAGATAAATGAGGTGCACTTAAGCAAGTTAACAGAACTAGAATTTAGAGCCACGATGTTGAGGAAGGTCAACAGCATGTGTAAGGATATGAGCACCATGAGTAAAGACATAGAAATGTTGAAAATCAACCAGTTGGAAATTAAAAACCAATAAAAAGAAAAGAAGAATGACATATCAGAAATGAAAAACACATTGGAAGGTCTAAAAAGCAGAGTAGGGGAAGCTGAGGACCGGATCAGTGAATTAGAAGACAGGCTAGAAAAAATCAACCAATCAGAAATCTAAAGGAAAAAACAATTAAAAAACAGGAACAGAGTTTAAGAGAACTGTGGGACAACTGGAAACGTAATAATATTCGCATTATAGGAGTCCTTGAAGTAGAAGAAAATAAGCAAGGGTTAGAGAATATATTAAAAGAAATAGTGACAGAAAACTTCCCTAATTTGGTGAAGGAAGAAGACATTCAAGTTCAAGAAGCACAGAGAGCCCCAAGTAAGAAGACCCAAACAGGCCCACACCAAGACACATAGTAATCAAAGTGCCAAATATTAAAGACAAAGAGAAAATCCTAAAAGCAGCAAGATATAAGCAATAGGTTACCTACAAAGGAAACCCCATAAAGCTCTCAGCTGACTTCTCAGAAGAAACACTATAGGCCAGAAGGGAATGGCATGAAGTAATCAAGGTCATGAAAAACAAGGATCTGAATCCAAGACAATTCTACCCAGCAAGGCTATCATTCAAAATAGAAGGTCAAATAAAGAGCTTCCCAGACAAAACAAAAAAGGCTAAGGGAATACATTAGCACCAAACCACCACTGCAAGAAATGTTAAAAGGACTGCTGTAATTACCAGGAGAAATGGGAAGAAAAATAGAACCACACTAAACAAAAATGGCAATAAATAAGTACATATCAATAATCACCTTAAATGTAAATGGACTGAATACTCCCATAAAAAGACACAGAGTAGCTGATTGGATAAGAAAGCATGACTCATCTATATGTGTTTTACAAGAGACCCACCTCACAAAAAAGACTCACATAGGTTGAAAGTGAAGGGATGGAAAAAAATCTTCCAAGCAAATGGAAAAGAAAAAAAAAGCTGGGGTAGCAATACTCATATCTGATAAAATAGATTTCAGAATGAAGGCCATAATTAGAGACAAAGAACGCCACTACATAATATTGAAAGGATCTATCCAACAGAAAGATATAACCTTGATAACCATATATGCACCCAATATAGGAGCACCAAAATATATTAAAAAACTTCTGGAGGACTTCCGAGGAGAAATCGATAGCAATACAGTCATAGCAAGGGACTTCAACACCCCGCTGACAACAGTGGATAGATCCTCTAGACAAAAAATTAGCAAGGAAACAGAGGCTATAAATGAAGCACTAGACCAAATGGAATTAATAGATATCAACTGAGAACTACGCCGCAAAAGTACAGAATTCACATTCATCTCAAGTGCACATGGGACATTCTCAAAGATAGACCACATGGTAGGGCACAAACTATGTCTCTACAAGTTCAAGAAGATTGAAATCATATCAAGCATCTTCTCAGATCACAATGGCATGAAACTAGAAATCAATTGCAAGAAGAACATACAAAGACATTTGAACACGTGGAAGCTAAATAGGTTGTTATTAAACAATGAATGGGTCACCGGGGAGATCAAGGAAGAAATCAAAAACTTCCTGGAAACCAATGAAAATGAAGACACAACAACACAAAATCTATGGGATGCAGCGAAAGCAGTTCTGAGAGGGAAGTTCATAGCACTACAGACCTACGTCAAAAAAAAATGAAAATCTCTAATAGACTATATGACCTCACAATTTAAAGAACTAGAGAGCAAACAAAAAGAAATACCCAGGGCAAGTAGAAGGAAGGAAATAGTAATGATCAGAGTAGAAATAAATGACCTAGAGACCAAAAATCAATTCAAAGGATCAATAAAACAAAGAGTTGGTATTTGGGAAAGACAAACAAGATTGACGGACCCTTAGCTAGACTCATGAAGAAACAAAGAGAGAGAACCCAAATACACAAAATCAGAAATGAAAGAGGAGAGATAACAACTGACACCACAGAAATACAAATATCGTAAAAAAATACTATGAACAATTATATGGCCACAAATTCAACAATCTAAGCGAAATGGGCAAATTTCTAGAAACACATAGTCTCCCAAAACTGGACCAGGAAGAGATAGAAAACTTGAACAGACCAATAACAACAGAAGAAATTGAAGATGAAATCAAGACTTTCCCAGCAAACAAAAGCCCAGGCCCGGATGGCTTCACAGGGGAGTTTTACCGAACATTAAAAGAAGAACTAATACCCATTCTCCTCAAAATATTTCAAAAAATTCAAGAAGAAGGAAGACTTCCAAATTTGTTTTATGAAGCCAGCATAATTCTAATTCCAAACCAGAAAACGACACAACAATGAAAGAAAACTACAGGCCAATATCCCTGATGAACATAGATGCCAAAATCTTGAACAAAATACTAGCAAATCGGATCCAACAATACACCAAAAAAATTATCCACCATGACCAAGTGGGATTCATCCCAAGTATGAGAGGCTGGTACAATATTCGCAAATCCATAAATGTGATACACCACATAAATAAAATGAAGAATAAAAACCACATGGTAATATCAATAGGTGCTGAAAAAGCCTTCGACAAAATCCAACATCCATTTCTGATAAAAATGATCAGCAATGTGGACATAGAGGGATCATATCTTGACATAATAAAGGCCATATATGAAAGACCTACAGCCTACATCATACTCAATGGGCAAAAAATAAAAGCATTTCCCTTAAGAACAGGAACAAGGCAAGGATGCCCACTTTTGCCACTCCTATTTAACATAGTACTGGAAGTCTTAGCCACAGCAATCAGACTGGAAGAAAAAATAAAAGGGATCCAAATTGGAAAGTTAGAAGTGAAATTGTCATTATTTGAAGATGACATGATACTATACATAGAAAACCCCAAAGACTCCATCAAAAGTTTACTAGACTTAATAAATGAATTGGGCAAAGTAGTAGGATACAAAATTAACGTCAAGAAATCGATGGCATTCTTATACACTAATGATGAGCTCACAGAAAGAGATACTAAGAAAAAAATCCCATTTACCATTGCAGCAAAAAAAGTAAGATACCTAGGAATAAACTTAACCAAAGAATTAAAGGACCTATTTGCAGAAAACTACAGGTCATTGAAAAAATAAATGGAGGAAGATATAAAATAGTGGAAGAACATACCCTGTTCATGGATTGGGAGAATTAGCATCATTAAAATGTCCATATTACCCAAAGCAATCTATAGATTCAACGCAATCCCCATCAAAACACCAACGGCATACTTCACAGAATTAGAACAATTACTTTGAAAGTTCATATGGAACCAAAAAAGACCTAAAATAGCCACAGCAATATTGAAAGAGAAGAACAAAGTTGGAGGGATCACATTACCAGATTTCAGGTTATACTACAAAGCCACTGTAATCAAAACAGCCTGGTACTGGCACAAGAACAGGCATATAGACCAGTGGAACAGAACAGAGAACCCAGAAATGGACCCAAGACTATATGCTCAATTAATATTTGACAAAGGTGGCAAGAGCATACAGTGCAGTAAGGACAGCCTCTTTAATAAATGGTGCTGAGAAAATTGGACAGCTACATGCAGAAAAATGAATCTAGACCATCACTTTTCTCCCTACACAAGAATAAAATCAAAATGGATAAAAGACTTAAATGTGACTTATGAATCCATAAAAATCCTGGAAGAAACTGTAGGCAACAACATTTCAGACATTATACACAGCAGAATTTTCACTGATACATCACCTAAGGCAATAGAAACAAAGGCGAAAATGAACACATGGGACTACATCAAACTCAAAAGCTTCTGCACAGCAAAAGATACAATCATCAAAATGGAAAGTCCTCCCACTGTATGGGAGAGCATAATTGCCAATGATATATCAGATAAAGGGTTAATTTCCAATATATATAGAGTGCTCATACAACTCCACAAAAGGAAGACAAAGAACCCAATTAAAAAATTGGCAGAGGAACTAAATAGACACTTCTCCAAACAGGACATACAAATGAAGAAATGCTCATCATCACTAATCATCAGAGAGATGCAAATTAAAACTTCTATGAGGTATCACCTCACACCTCTCACAACGGCCGCCATCAACAAATCATCAAACAACAAGTGTTGGCGAGGGTGTGGAGAAAAGGGGACTCTAGTACACTGTTAGTGTGAATGCAGACTGGTGCAGCCACTATGAAAAACAATATGGTGTTACCTCAAAATATTAAAAATTGAACTGCCATTTGACCCAGTGATCCCACTTCTACGAATATACCCTAAGAAGCCTGAAACACCAATCAGAAAGAATATATGTAACCCTATGTTTGTAGCAGCACTATTTACAATAGCTAAAATCTGGAAACAGCCCAAGTGTCCATCCGTAGACAAATGGATAAAAAAGCAGTGGTACATATACACAATGGAGTACTATGCAGCTGGAAGAAAGAAAGATCTCTTATCCTTTGAGACTGCATGGAGGGACCTGGAAAGTATCATCCTAAGTGAAACAAGCCAAGCAGAGAAAGACAAGTATCATATGTTGTCACTTATTTGTGGAATATAATGAACTTAACAGTCTGAAGAATTGGGTAGTCCCAGAGAAGTGGAAGTTGGGTACAGACTGACAATCCCCAGAAGAGGGGGTGGTGGGGGAGAGATAAACCACAGAACTTATATGCATGTATGCATGAACAGTGGACATGGACAACAAAGTGGGGAAAGGGCAGGGAGGGTTGGTGAGGGGGGAATCAGTGGGGGAAAAAGGAGAAACATCTGTAACAAAAATTAATTAATAATAGAAAAAGGAAAGATAGAAGAAGAAGAAGAAGAAGAGGAGGAGGAGGAAAGGGAAGGGGAAGCGGAAGAGGAAGAGGAGGAGGTTGAGAGGAGGAGGAGGAAGAACTAACACAGAAAAGCTAAACCAATTGCTACAAAAAAGTTCTTAGAAATTGAAAACATGATTAATGGCAATAAGAAAAGTTTGAATAGCAGAATAGACATAGTTGAAAAACCTACCTGAGAGAATGAGTCTGCTCCATATTCCAATACACTAATTAATTCCACAAAAATATGTTGAGAGAGTGAAGATGGAAAATTAAAGTAGATTAAAGGTAGGTTACAGGCAATAAAATTTCAGATGTTGATAGAAAAACATTAATCAGCCCTGGCCTGTTTGGCTCAGCGGTTGAAGCATCTGCCTGCGACCAGAGAGTCCCGGGTTCAGTTCTTGCTAGGGGCACGTACCACAAAAAGAAAGAAAGAAAAAGAAGAAAGAAAGAAAGAAAGAAAGAAAGAAAGAAAGAAAGAAAGAAAGAAAGAAAGAAAGAAAGAAAGAAAGAAAGAAAAAAAGAAAGAGAAGTTAATCATAACCAAAAAGCATTTCAACTTAATAGTAAGCACTAGCATGAATATAAGATAAATAGCTTCCAAAATACTAATCATAGTATAAGGCAAAGTATGGAGTTAGGAATGAAAGTATCTTGTTCGCTCATTTTCTTTAACGTTTGCCAAAAAAATAGATGGCAAAGGTCTTATTTTTGTTTTAATTTGCATTTTTGAATTGTTAGTGAGGTTACTTATCTTTTTATTTGTTTATTGGTTATACATATTTCTTTTGTAAATTACCTGTATATATACGTATATCTGTTGGGTTCTTTATAGTTTTATTGGTTTATAGTTCTTATATGTTATAAATATTAAACTTTGTTAGACTAAAAATAAATAAAATGTATATTTCTTGTCTTTAAACTTTCTTATTTTTGTCACAACACGTTTTAAATTATTTAGAAGAAATGTGCTAAAGAAAAATACAGGTGAAGGCTACCATACTAGAGTTGGAAAGTCTGTTTTCTTCCTCTATGATTTATTTTCTGAAAATAATGAACAGAAAACTATTGACAGAGCTAACTACATAAGAATTTTAAAATTATACATGGAAAAAAATGAAGCTGACATCATAATATTAATATAATGCTTACTACACATACAGGCACAATTTTAAGTTCTTCATATAGATTAACTCATTAAATCAGCACAACTACTTTATCAGATATTATTATCATCTTCCTCATTTGACAAATAAATGAATTGAGGGACAGATAGGTTAAATACTTTCCCAAGGCCACAGAGCAGGTAAATGGCACAAAGAGGATTTAAACCAAGGCAGTCTGACTCCAGGGCCCAGGCTTTAAAGCTCTGTGCTATAAATCTGTCTCTTAGACAAACTGTGCAGAAAAATAATACTCCAGAACCCAAGGAAATTGGAAATGGCCATGTTTTTTATTGCCACTTGGGTACTGACTCTGCTTTCTTCTCTATGATGATGTTGTTTAGGGAGTACTGAACTTGGCTCAAGAACCAGGAGAGCCTAATGTTTGTAAAAATTGCCCTAGACTAAACTGTAGAGATTCTCAGTATATGTTCTTCCATAATAGTTATATAAGCCACAGTACTAAAAGTTTGTGTAGCATAGCAACAAATGACCTGTTTTGTCTATTCTATACACTCTCAGGGCAACCAGCTGCCTCTGATAGTCTTTCTGCAAGTCAAATCCAAGGTATGCTGCATCTGTCCCTCCTATGTATAGCACCTCACTTCTAATAAGTTCAGAATTCTAGATATATAGAATGGAAATTATAAAGAAAGTGAATGTGTGTTTGTGCATGTGTGTGTGTGTAAATGTAACAGACCAAAAATGTAATTTAAACATACATAACAATTTTAGGAGAAGATGGCCCTGGGAAGGACCAGAGGGAGGGTGAGTGTCTGAGAGAGTGAGCTAGTGTGTGACAGAGTGTGAGTGGACTTGAAGGTGAACGACCTAACTCCTGCAGTGCAGAGACACAGAGCAGAAGGTTCCTGTGCTGTAGACAGGAGCAGCTGGCTACCACGGTAAGCAGCTCTTCAGGGCACTTCCCCCTGTGCTGCAAGGAGATCCTACCATTTTGGAAGGTCCCAGGTCTTCCCTGGGAGGAGGCAGTGGGAGCAGCTAGGGCCCAGCAACCTGAGCCTACCAGCATACCTGGCACCATCGGACCAGTGAACACTCTGTGTCAACACAGACCAGTGCACAGTAGTGGAACTCCCAAGGTGCCTGTTGCAGAAGTCACAGACAGCCCAGAGCCCAGCACCATCCCCCATAGTAGCAGCCTGATCAGAGTCCAGATATACCCCCCGCAACACAGGCTGGGGAACAGAAATCCATCCCCAGGCAACAGAAGCACAAACCAGCAGCTGAGACCCATCCTCAAAAACTGCAGCAAAAGCTGAACAGGAGTTGAGCCCCATGGGAAAACAGCACTCCCTAGCCACCAGCAGCAGGACCTGGAGTTCCACACAGGCCTCTGTGGTCCAGTAGCTCACAAGAGCAGTGGGAAGTGGGAGCCAAAGAGAGGCTGGTGCAATTTAGCTGCCCGCCCATGGGAACTTCAGGATGCAGGCACACCAGAGAGGCCTGCATGAGCCAGCAGGGACCATGCCATCAAGTTACCCATGGGACCTGTGGGTGATGAAGCACCAGAGAGGACTGTGTGACCCAGCAGGGACTGCGCAATCTAGTTACCCATGGGGTATGTGGGGTGCTTAGGCACCAGAGAGACCTGTGCAACCCAGCACAGACTATGCCATCCAGTTACCCTCAGGACCTGCGTGGTGCTGAAGCACCAATAAGGCCTGTGAGACCCAGCAGCCCATAACATACGCATAGAGCCAGGTACCAAAAGGGACTGTGTGATCCAGTTACTGTGGGAACTTCAGGGTGCGGGGGCACCAGGAAGGCCTGTGTGACCCAGCTGTGCACAAGATAAGCTTAGAGGATGTGAACATAGAGGTGGATTGAATAGAAGCCACACAGATGATCTCCCAGCACCAAACAGGAATTACAACTAAAATAAAGACAAATCCTCAGAAAAAAAGCAACAGAAAAGCAGCAGGACAGGGCCATATAATGAGGGAAACTGGTAGGATCTGTGCAGGTGCGAGAGGGTGGCGGGCTGGGAGCTGACACACAGCCTTCTTAGCTGTGAGCAGCTCCATTGGGGAATAAACACCAAGCCCGCTTCACAGCACAGAGATCCAGGACAGAGCGCTAAAATACCCACAGCCACAAACCTGGGGGCTACCGAAGAGAGAGGGCAGACTGGTCTGGAACTCTGTGAGGACAACTGGATTTTGAGGGCACTCAGAGTTTTTGCTGAGTTGAGGCCACAAAGAATAGTGGCCAATGTGTTCCTTCCCAGAGCTGTGGGGAAAAGCAGCAGCCCACCTCCCACATGGAGATTCAGCCTTTCCCAGGTGAGGCAAAGAAATGCAAATTGAGGCTCATTAATAACAAGCATCTATCCCACCCTCTGGAAATCCTCTTCTGCACAACACCAGGACTACATTCCAAGGTACTGAGTAACTGAGACTACTAGCCCCCAGGAAAAAGCTACAGGAAAACTGAACCTTTCCTGGATTTGAAAATCTACTCAGGAAACTAAGGCTTGACAGTGGTGTTTAACGTGAGCCCACCCCGGCTCATCCAAACACAGTAGAGGGAGTCAAAAAGAGCAGAACACCAACACCCACAGGGAAAATTTGGAAGGTTCCAAAACCCACTGAGATAACCAATATGGTGAAACAAAGAAACAAATCCCAAATGAAACAACAAGAGAACTCTATCAAACATGAGATAAATGAAATGCAGGTAAGCAAATTATCAGAGGTAGAGTTCAGAGCCATGATCATGAGGAAGCTCAACAACATGAATAAGAACATCAGCACCATGAGTAAAGATATAGAAACAATGGAAACCAACCAAGTGGAAATGAAGAATGACATAACAGAAATAAAGAACACATTGGAAGGACAAACCAGCAGAGTACGGGATGCTGAGGACCAGTTCAATGAATTAAAAGACAGGGTAGAAAAAATCAACCAATCAGAAAACTAAAGGGAGAAAACAATTAAGAAACAAGAAGATAGTTTAAGAGAATGGTGAGACAACTAGAAATGTAATAACATTTGCATCATAGGAGGCCCCGAAGAGGAAAAACATGGGCAAGGGTTAGAGAACATACTTGAAGAAATAGTGACATAAAACTTTTCTAACGTGATGAAGGAAGACAGCATTCAAGTTCAAGAAGCACAGAGAGCCCTAAGTAAGAAGAACCCAAACAGGCCCACACCAAGGCACACTGTTATTTCCATGTCAAAAATTAAAGACAAAGAGAGAATCCTAAAAACAGCAGGAGATAAGCAACAGGTTACTTACAAAGGAAACCCCGTAAGGCTCTCAGCTGACTTATCAACAGAAACACTACAGGCCAGAAGGGAGTGGCATGAAGTAATCAAAATCATGAAACACAAGGATCTCAACCAAAGACTACTCTACCCAGCAAGGCTATCTTTCAAAATAGAAGGTCAAAAAAAGAGCTTTCCAGACAAAAAAAAAAAAAAAGGCTAAGGGAATATATTAGCCCCAAACTAGCACTGCAAGAAATGTTAAAATGACTGCTGTAATTAGCAGGAGAAATAGGAAGAAAAATAGAACCACACTAAACAAAAATGGCAATAAATAAGTACATATCAATCATCACCTTAAATATGAATCGTTTGAATGCTCTGATAAAAAGACACGTAGTCGCTGACTGGATAAGAAAGCATGACCCACTTGACAACAAAAGACTTACAGAGGTAGAAAGTGGAGGAATGGAAAAAAATCTTTCACGCAAATGGAAAGAAAAAAAAAAAAAAAAAAACAAAACAAAATATACGTGGGGTAGCAATACTCATATGTGATAAATTAGATTTCAAAATAAAGGCCATAACGGAAGACAAAGAAGGCCACTACATAATATTGAAATGATCTATTGAACAGGAAGATTTAACCTTGGTAAACATATATGCACCCAATATAGGAGCACCACATATATTAAAAATCTTCTGGAGGACTTCAAAAGAGAAATCAACAGCAATACAATCATAGCAGGGGACTTCCACACCCTTCTGACATCACTGGATAGATCATCTAGACAAAAAAACTAACAAGGATATAGAGACTCTAAATGAAGTGCTAGATCAAATGGATTTAATAGATATCTACAGAGAATTACACCCCACAACTTCAGAATTCACATTTTTCTCACGTGTACATGATACATTCTCAATGTTAGATCACATGTTAGGGCCCAAACTAAGTCTTTGCAAATTCAAGAAGATTGAAATCATATCAAGCTTCTTCTCAGATCACAATGGCATAAAACTAGAAATTAATTGCAACAAGAACATGCAAAGGCACTTAAAAACATGAAGGCTAAATAGCATGTTATTGAACAATGAATGGGTGACCAAGAAGATCAAGGAAAATTTTAAAAACTCCCTGGAAACCAATGAAAATGAACACACAACACAAAATTTATCGGATGCAGCAAAAGCAGCTCTGAAAGGGAAGTTCATTGCACTACAGGCCTACCTAAAGAAGAAAAAAAAAAATTTCTAACAGACTATCTAACCTCACAATTTAAAGAACTAGAAAGAAAACAAAAAGAAAACCCCAAAGCAAGTAAAAGGAAAAAAAATAGTAAATATCAGGGCAGAAATAAGGAACATGGAGACAAACACACACAAAACAAACAAACAAATCAATTTAAAGTATCAATGAAACAAAGAGCTAGTCCTTTGAAAAGATAAACAAGATTGATGGATGCTTAGCTAGACTAACCAAGAAACAAAGAGAGAAAACCCAAATACACAAAATCAGAAATGAAAGAGGAGAAATAATAACCAACACCACAGAAATACAAAGGATTATTAACACATATTATGAACAATTATACGGCAACAAATTCAACAATCTAAGTGAAATGAACAAATTTCTAGAAACACATAGTCTCCCAAAACTGAACCAGGAAGAGATAGAAAACTTGAACAGACCAATAACAAAAAAAGAAATTGAATATGTAGTCAAGACTCTCCCAGCAAACAAAAGCCCAGGCCCAGATGGCTTCATGGGGGAATATTACCGAACATCCAAAAATAATAATAATAATAATAATACCCATTTTCCTCAAACTATTCAGGAAAATTCAAGATGAAAAAAGACTTCCTAACTCATTTTATGAGGCCAGCATAATTCCTATTAGAAAACCAGAAAAAGACACTACAAAGAAAGAAAACTACAGGCCAATATCCCCGATGTACATACATGCCAAAATCCTGAACAAAATACTAGCAAATCAAATCGAGCAATACATCAAAAAAATTATTCACCATTAACAAGTGGAATTCATCCCAGGGATGCAAGGCTGTTACAATATTCACAAATCAATGTGATAAACCACATAAACAAAATTACATATAAAAATCATATAATCATATCAATAAATGCTGAAAAAGCACTCGACAAAATCCAGCACCCATTTCTGATAAAAATGCTCAGCAAAGTGGGAATAGAGAAATCATATCTCAGCATAATAAAGGCCATATATGAAAGAACTACAGCCAACATCATACTCAATAGGCAAAAATTAAAAGCATTTTCCTTAAGAACAAGAACAAGACAAGGATACCCACTTTTGCCACTCTTGTTTAACATAGTTCTGGAAGTCTCAGCCACAGCAATCAGACAGGAAGAAAAAAAAAAAAGTGTTCAAAATTGGAAAGGAGGAAGTGAAATTGTCATAATTGGCAGATGACATGATACTATACAAAGAAAACCCCAAAGACTCCATCAAAAATTTTCTAGACTTAATAAATTAATTTGGCAAAGTAGCGGGATACAAAATTAATGTCAAGAAATCTATGGCATTCTTATACACCAATGATGAACTCACAGAAAGAGAAACTAAAAAACAATCCCATTTACCATCACAGCAAAAAAATTAAGATAACTAGGAATAAACTTCACCAAAGAAATAAAAGTCCTATTCACAGAAAACTATAGGTCATTGAAAAAAGAAATAGAGGAAGATATAAAAAAGTGGAATCACATACCCTGTTCATGGATTGAAAGAATTAACATCATTAAAATGTCCATATTACCCAAAGTAATCTATAGATTCAATGCAATCCCCATCAAAATACCACCGACATACTTCACAGAACTAGAACAAATACTTCAAAAGCTCATATGGAAGTAAGAAAGACCCAGAATAGCCACAACAATCTTGAAAAGGAAGAACAAAGTTGGAGGAATCACATTACCAGATTTCAGGTTATACTACAAAGCCACTGTAATCAAAACAGCCTGGTACTGGCACAAAAACCGGCATATAGACCAGTGGAACAGAACAGAGGACCCATAAATAGACCCAAGACAATATGCTCAATTAATATTTGACAAAGGGGGCAAGAGCATATAGTGGAGTAAAGACAGCCTCTTTAATAAATGGTGTTGGAAAAATTGGACAGCTACATTCAAAAAAATGATACTAGACTATCAACTTACACCATACACAAGAATGAACTCAAAAAGACTAAAAGACTTAAATGTGACTCATGAATCCATATAAATCCTAAAATAAAATGTAGGCAACAAAATTTCAGACATCATATGCAGCAGAATTTTCACTGATACATCACCTAAGGCAAAAAAAAAAAAAAAGGAGAAAATGAACACATGAGACTATATCAAACTCAAAAACTTCTGCACAGCAAAAGATACAACCATCAAAATGAAATGGCAACCCACCGTATGGGAGAGCATAATTGTCAATGATATACCAGATATGGAGTTAATTTCCAATATATAGAGAGAGTGCTCATACACCTCAAAAAAAGGAAGACCAAGAACCCAATTAAAAAATGGGCAGAGGAACTAAATAAACACCTCTCCAAACAGGACATATAAATGGCTAAGGGATATATGAGGAAATATTCAACATCACTAATTATCAGAGAGATGCAAATTAAAACAACAATGAATTATCACCTCACACCTGTCTGAATGGCCCCCATCAACAAATCATCAAACAACAAGTGTTGGTGAAGGTGTGGAGAAAAAGGGACTCTAGTACACTGTTGGTGGGAATGCAGACTGGTGCAGCCACTATGGAAAACAATATGGTGTTACCTCAAAATATTAAAAATTGAACTGCCATTTGACCCAGTGATCCCACTTCTAGCAATATACCCTAGGAAGCCTGAAACACCAATCAGAAAGAATATATGTACCCCCATGTTTGTAGCAGTATTATTTACAATAGCTAAGATCTGGAAACAGCCCAAATGTCCATTAGTAGACAAATGGATAAAAAAGCAGTGGTACATATACACAATGGAGTACTATGCAGCTGTAAGAAAGAAAGATCTTTTATCCTTTGAGACGACATGGAGGGACCTGGAAAGTATTATCCTAAGCAAAAGAAGCCAAACAGAGAAAGACAAATATCACATGATCTCACTTATTTGTGGAATATAATGAACATAACAGTCTGAGGAATGGGGTAGTTAGAGACGTGGAAGTGGGGTACAGACTGACAATTTCCAGAAGATGGGTTTGTTGGGGTGAGATAAACCACAGAACTTATATGCATGTAAGCATGAACAATAGATATGGACATCAAAGCTGGGGACAAGGTATGGAGGGTGGGGGATGGGTGTATCAGTGAGGGGAAAAGGAGAAACATCTGTAACAAAAATAAATTAATTAATTAAACATAAATAAATAAATAGCATTTTAAACACTCCTCACTTCACATAATCAGAGTAATCCTATATTCTTTGATCTATGTAAAAAAATACACAAACAATAACCACAACAAAAAGTTCTGTTTTAAATCATGAACCTACATTTAATTGAATAAATAATAAGTACAACAGCCTGTGTCAGTCATACTCCCAGCAGGAAATAAATGTTACATACAAATCAGGATAATTTAAAGAGAGTTTTTTACAACTACTACCCCCACCAGGAGGCAGACAGAGATGGAGGCGAATAAATAGGAAGTTTACTGTGAAGTGCTCTGAGGATTAAAATTTGGGAAAGTAAAGGAAGCAGAATTGGGCAGTGGCTGTATAGTTTTGTGAACCAATGTTAGTCCAATAAATTCAATAAAAAAATAAGTGTTGGGTAGAGGAAGAAGTTGAACTATTATGCCATCTCAACCAAAGTCTTGGTAGACACTAATCAGAGCCCTGAAACTGGGATGGTCCTTCAGAGTTGTCACAAATTGGACTCAGAAACCAAGGCTATTATGTCCTTGCATTGACCAGTCATTGGCTATTGGCTGGCCAGGGAAAAAGCATAACTTTGGTCAAGGCAGGTCCTTCAGTAAAGTATAATACCCAGAGAGGAGAGTTCTGACACCTGAAAGCATCAAGTACAATAACCCTTCCCATCCTGAAGAGGGATCTTTGGAACATAACGCAAAGTCTCTCTATGGTTTCTTTTCTATTTTTTTATTGATTTTTAGAGAGAGAGGAAGGGAGAGAGAGATAGAAACATTGATGAGAGAAAACATCAATTGGCCACCTCCTGCATTCCCCACACTGGGGATTGGGCCCACAACCTTGGCATGTGCCCTGACTGGGAATTGAACTGGCAACCTACTGATGCATGGTTCTGTACTCAACAAATGAGACACACTGGCTGGGCACTCCAGGGTTCCTTAAAAAAAACTATTTTCCAAAGTATATTAGGCTATATAAAAATATCCAATGGAAAATGATCAGATACCTTCAATCATACAAAGATATATGAAGTGTTATAGACCACAACTGAGAAACTGAATGGATAATGGCCAGACCATATATAAAAATAGAACTTTCATCAACAACCTACAGAAATCAGCCCATGAATCCAAATCATTACCTAGAGTAACCAGCCCAACCTGCTATCTGTAAGTCAGACTTGTAGAAAATCAGGTCACTACCTGTGCAAAAATATAAAAAGCCAAACAATAACTTATAACAATCAGCTCCAAATGGCCAGGACTTGATTAATGACTGATATTTTCCCTAAGTTTTGTCCCCATATTCAACTTAGGACCAACCAGAGAAAGTCAAATATGAACCACTAACCAATTACATAGAATGCCCTTCTTCCATTCAACCCACCTCCAGCTCCACCATGCCAACAGCCTCCAGTGATAGAAAGCCTTCCTTTTTCCACTATAAAGCTTTCCCATTCATCTACTTGACTTTGAGTCTACTCTAAAACACAAGTGATTACTGCTGACTCCCTTGCTTTGAAATGAATAACCTTTGTTTTCATAAGAGTAGTCTTTGTTTATTTCCACACAACAAAGTCTCCATTGTGAAGATGATCTCAGTGAAAGAACAATTTGCCTCAATCCTGAGCCATCTAGACCCAAACCTGGAGTCTCTGAAAAACATCCAAGAATTTTCTTTGCTTTACAAAATAAGTATTCAGAACCATGAATATACCAATTTGCATTTAAGACACCTCTAGGTGTACAGCAGGTCCAGGGAAAAGATCAACTCTGATGCTGAGTACACCAAAAATATTTTTTTTAAATCTTCCAATATTTAGGAGTATAAAACAGACTCAATTTTAACAGTCTACTAGTTATTCCAAATATTTCACATGAGTATATTCCCTGGGGTAGGGTACTTTGCAAATGCTCCAGATCTGATATGAATAGGCAGGTTTGAGAGGAATGAGCTTTAGGGAAAATAAAAGAAGTTAATTTTTTAAGTACAAAGGGGCATTTTTGTGTTCTCTTCTTCCTACCCTGAATCACCTTGCTCATGGAAACCAAACTGGTAGCTTTTGTCTGAACAAGAGATTCTTGTTAAGATCACCTAGTTGTTCCAGCTCATTCATACTTAAAAACTTAGATTTCAGGCCACATACTAGCTTATTAATCTAAATACATGATTCCTGCTGGACATTTTCAGAATTACAGCAGCCAGTAGAAATGGTAAGGGAGAGGAAAAGGTGGAAATTATGCCATCAAATCATTTAGTAGGTGGTTAATTATGCTACCTCAAACTGGACATGAATGAGACTAACTCATTAACCCTCATTAACATCTCAGCAGGCCTTAGTTTACCTTATTAGCTGGATTTAGAGATGAGTCCCTAGTAAAGGAATTCCAGATAGATTCATTCTAAAAGAGGGGTTTTCCACATGATCTCACTTATTTATGGAATATAATGACCATAACAGTATGAGGAATAGGGTAGACCCAGAAACATGGAAGTAGGGTACAGACTGACAAGCCTCAGAAAAGGGGGTGAGGGGGAGGTAAGAGATAAACCACAGAACTTATATATATGTATGTATGCATAACCAATGGACATGGACAACAAAGCCAGGGATGGGGGGGGGGGCTGGCCTTAAAAATAAAATAAATTTTTTTAAAAAAATAAATAAATAGGAGGGAGACAGAAAATGGTGCCGGAGTGAACGGAGCTACACAGACCGTCTCCCAGAACCAAACTGGAATTACAACTATAACACAGACAAATCGACGGGAAAAACCAACAGAAAAGCAGCTTGCGAGGACCATACAACGAGGGACACCGACTCGATCCCGGTAGGCTTGCGAAGGCGCGAGACGGGGCTGGGAGCCCACGGTCGGCAGCTCGGCAACAGCCTTAGCTGGGAGCGGTGCCCTCGGGTCACACTCCCAGGCGGCCCCACAGCGCAGCCGGGACAGAGGCTGAAACAGCCACAGCCACTCACCTTGGGCTCCGGCAGAGGGAGGGCGGACTGGACTGGAGCTGTGTCGGGACACTCGGGGTTTGGAGGGCGCTCGGAGCTTTGGCTGAGTGCAGCCACGCAGGACGGTGTCCACATTGCTCCTTCCCAGGGCTCTGAGAGAGGCAGCAGCCCCTCCCTCGGAGATCCAACCCCACCCTGTGGGCCATTGAAGTGCTAATTGAGGCTCACTAACAACCAGCATCTGCCCCACCCTCGTGAAAGCGCCTTGGCTGAGCACCAGAGGGAGTTTTTCAATCAACTGGCAACCCAAAACTCATCAAGTAACCTAGACTGCTAGCCTCCAGGCAAAAAGCTAGAGGATAACAGTACGTTTCCTGGGCTGGCAACTTTAACCAGCAAAGTAAGACTTGACAGTGGTGTTCAACGTGGGTCCTCCCTCGCTCATCTAAACACAGGAGAGGAGCCACAAAGAGCAGAACACCAACACCCACAGGGAGAACTTGACAGGCTCCAAAGCCCTCAGTGATAGCCAAAATGGTGAAACACAGAAACAGAAGCCAAATGAAAGAGCAAGAAACCTCCACCGAAGATGAGATCAATGTGGAGCAATTAGGCATGTTAACAGAGCTAGAATTCAGAGCCATGATCTTGAGGAAGCTAAACAGCATGAGTAAGGACATAGAGACACTGAAAATAAGCCAAATGGAAATTAAAAACCAACAAGAAGAGATAAAAAATGACATATCCGAAATGAAAAACACATTGGAAGGTTTAAAAAGCAGAGTAGGGGAAGCTGAGGACCGGATCAGTGAATTAGAAGACAGGGTAGAAAAATCAACCAATCAGAAAAACAAAAGGAAAAACTATTAAAAAACAGGAAGACAGCTTAAGAGAACTATGGGACAACTGGAAACGCAATAATATTCGCATCATAGGAGTCCCCGAAGAAGAAGAAAAAGAGCAAGGGATAGAGAATATATTCAAAAAAATAGTGAGAGAAAACTTCCCTAATTTGGTGAAGGAAGAAGGCATTCAAGTACAAGAAGCACAGAGAGTCCCAAGTAAGAAGAACCCAAACAGGCCCACACCAAGACACATAGTAATTAAAATGCCACAAATTAAAGACAAAGAGAGAATCCTAAAAGCAGCAAGAGATAAGCAACAGGTTACCTACAAAGGGAACCCCATCAGGCTCTCAGCTGACTTCTCCCAAGAAACACTACAGGCCAGAAGAGAATGGCATGAAGTAATCAAAGTCATGAAAAACAAGAATCTGAATCCAAGACTACTCTACCCAGCAAGGCTATCATTCAAAATAGAAGATCAAATAAAAAGCTTCCCAGACAAAAAAAGGCTAAGGGAATACATTAGCACCAAACCAGCACTGCAAGAAATGTTAAAAGGACTGCTGTAATTAGCAGTAGAAATGGGAAGAAAAATAGAACCACACTAAACAAAAATGGCAATAAATAAGTACATTTCAATAATCACCTTAAACGTAAATGGATTGAATGCTCCCATAAAGAGACACAGAGTAGCTGATTGGATAAGAAAGCATGACTCATCTATATGTTGTTTACAAGAGACCCACCTCTCAACAAAAGACTCACATAGGTTGAAAGTGAAGGGATGGAAAAAAATTTTCCAAGCAAATGGAAAACAAAAAAAAGCTGGGGTAGCAATTCTCATATCTGATAAAATAGATTTCAAAATGAAGACCATAACTAGAGACAAAGATGGCCACTACATAATATTGAAAGGATCTATCCAACAGGAAGATATAACCTTGATAAACATATATGAACCTATATAGGAGCACCAAAATATATTAAAAATCTTCTGGAGGACTTCCAAGGAGAAATCGACAATAATACAATCATAGCAGGGGACTTCAACACCCCGTTGACAGCACTGGATAGATCCTCTAGGCAAAAAATTAGCAAGGAAACAGAGACTCTAAATGAAGCACTAGACCAAATGGATTTAATAGACATCTACAGAGAATTACACCCCAAAACTACAGAATACACATTCTTCTCAAGTGCACATGGGACATTCTCAAAGATAGACCACATGATAGGACACAAACTAAATCTCTACAAGTTCAAGAAGATTGAAATCATATCAAGCATCTTCTCAGATCACAATGGCATGAAACTAGAAATCAATTGCAGCAAGAACATGCAAAGACATTTCAACACATGGAGGCTAAATAGCATGTTATTAAACAATGAATGGGTCACCAAGGAGATCAAGGAAGAAATTAAAAACTTCCTGGAAACCAATGAAAATGAACACACAACAACACAAAATCTATGGGATTCAGCGAAAGCAGTTCTGAGAGGGAAGTTCATAGCACTACAGGCCTACCTCAAAAAACAGGAAAAATTTCTAATTGACTGTCTAACCTCACAACTTAAAGAATTAGAAAGCAAACAAAAAGAAAACCCCAGAGCAAGTAGAAGGAAGGAAATAGTAAAGATCAGAGCAGAAATAAATGACATAGAGACCAAAAAAAACAATTCAAAGGATCAATGAAACAAAGAGCTGGTTTTTCGAAAAGATAACAAGATTGATGGACCCTTAGCTAGACTCACCAAGAAAAAAAGAGAGAGAACCCAAATACACAAAATCAGAAATGAAAGAGGAGAAGTAACAACCAACACCACAGAAATACAAAAGATCGTTAACAACTACTATGAACAACTATATGGCAACAAATTCGACAATCTAAGCGAAATGGACAAATTTCTAGAAACACACAGTCTCCCAAAACTAGATCAGGAAGAGATAGAAAACTTGAACAGACCAATAACAACTAAGGAAATTGAAGAGGTAATCAAGACTCTCCCAGCAAACAAAAGCCCAGGCCCAGATGGTTTCACGGGGGAGTTTTATCGAACATTCAAAAAAGAACTAACACCCATTCTCCTCAAACTATTTCAAAAAATTCAAGAAGAAGGAAGACTTCCAAACACGTTCTATGAGGCCAGCATAATTCTAATTCCAAAACCAGAAAAAGACACTACGAAGAAAGAAAACTACAGGCCAATATCCCTGATGAACATAGACGCCAAAATCCTGAACAAAATATTAGCAAATCGGATCCAGAAATACATCAAAAAAATTATTCACCATGACCAAGTGGGATTCATTCCAGGGATGCAAGGCTGGTACAATATTCGCAAATCAATAAACGTGATACACCACATAAACAAAATGAAGAATAAAAACCACATGATCATATCAATAGATGCTGAAAAAGCATTCGACAAAATCCAGCATCCATTTCTGATAAAAACGCTCAGCAATGTAGGAATAGAGGGATCATATCTCGACAAAATAAAGGCCATATATGAAAGACCTACAGCCAACATCATACTCAATGGACAGAAACTAAAAACATTTCCATTAAGAACAGGAACAAGACAGGGATGTCCACTTTCACCACTCTTATTTAACATTGTACTGGAAGTCTTAGCCACAGCAATCAGAAATGAAGAAAAAATAAAAGGGATCCAAATTGGAAAGGAGGAAGTGAAACTGTCATTATTTGCAGATGACATGATATTGTACATAGAAAACCCTAAAGACTCCATCAAAAATCTATTAGACTTAATAAATGAATTTGGCAAAGTAGCAGGATACAAAATTAACGTCAAGAAATCGACGGCATTCTTGTACACCAATGATGAACTCACAGAAAGAGAAACTGAAAAAACAATCCCATTTACCATCGCTCCAAAAAAATTACGATACCTAGGAATAAACTTAACCAAAGAAGTAAAGGACCTATTTGCAGAAAACTACAGGTCATTGAAAAAAGAAATAGAGGAAGATATAAAAAAGTGGAAGCACATACCCTGTTCATGGATTGGAAGAATTAACATCATTAAAATGTCCATACTACCCAAAGCAATCTATAGATTTAATGCAATCCCCATCAAAATACCAACGACATATTTCATAGAACTAGAACAAATACTTCAAAAGTTCATATGGAACCAAAAAAGACCCCGAATAGCCACAGCAATCTTGAAAAAGAAGAACAAAGTAGGTGGGATCACAATACCAGATATCAGGTTATACTACAAAGCGACTGTAACTAAAACAGCCTGGTACTGGCACAAGAACAGGCATATAGACCAGTGGAACAGAACTGAAAACCCAGAAATGGACCCAAGGCAATACGCTCAATTAATATTTGACAAAGGTGGCAAGAGCGTACAGTGGAGTAAAGACAGCCTCTTTAATAAATGGTGTTGGGAAAATTGGACAGCTACATGCAAAAAAATGAAACTAGACCACCAACTTACACCATACACCAAAATAAACTCAAAATGGATAAAAGACTTAAATGTGACCCGTGAATCCATAAAAATTCTAGAAGAAAATGTAGGCAACAAAATTTCAGACATCATACGCAGCAGAATTTTCACTGATACATCACCTAAGGCAACAGAAATAAAGGAGAAAATGAACACATGGGACTACATCAAACTAAAAAGCTTCTGCACAGCAAAAGAAACAATCATCAAAATGGAAAGGCACCCCACTGTATGGGAGAACATCATTGCCAATGATGTATCAGATAAGGGGTTAATTTCCAATATATATAGAGTGCTCATACAACTCCACAAAAGGAAGACAAAGAACACAATTAAAAAATGGGCAGAGGAGCTGAATAGACACCTCTCCAAACAGGACATACAAATGGCTAAGAGACATATGAAGAAATGCTCAACATCACTAATCATCAGAGAGATGCAAATTAAAACAACAATGAGGTATCACCTCACACCTGTCAGAATGGCCGCCATCAACAAATCATCAAACAACAAGTGTTGGCGAGGGTGTGGAGAAAAGGGGACTCTAATACACTGCTGGTGGGAATGCAGACTGGTGCAGCCCCTATGGAAAACAATATGGTGCTACCTCAAAAAATTAAAAATTGAACTTCCATTTGACCCAGTGATTCCACTGCTGGGAATATACCCTAAGAAGCCTGAAACACCAATCAGGAAGAATATATGTACCCCCATGTTCATAGCAGCACTATTTACAATAGCTAAAATCTGGAAACAGCCCAAGTGTCCACCCGTAGAGGAATGGATAAAAAAGGTGTGGTACATATACACAATGGAGTACTATGCAGCGGTAAGAAAGAAAGATCTCTTATCCTTTGAGACGACATGGAGGGACCTGGAAAGTATTATCCTAAGTGAAAGAAGCCAAGCAGAAAAAGACAAATACCACATGATCTCACTTATATACGGAATATAATGAACATAACAGTCTGAGGAATACAGTAGACCCAGACACATGGAAATAGGGCACAGACTGACATCCCTCAGAAGAGGGGGTGGGAGGGGTTGGGGGGTGGGAAGAGATAAACCACAGAACTTATATGCATGTATGCATGACCAATGGACATGGACAACTAAGCAGGGGACGGGGGAGTGGGGTGGGGGGTGCCAATGGGGTAAAAAGGTAAAATGTCTGTAACAAAAAAATAAATAAAAATTCATAAAGATTAAAAAAAAATAATAATAAAATAAATAAATAAATAAATAAAAGAGGGGTTTTCCGGGTGGCTTAGGAATACTGTGGAAATGCTGATAAATGAAGCATATATTTGGGATTGGGGGGAGAAAGTACTGATTGAAGAGCAAAACAGAGAGAGGACTAAAGAAAACCAGTTTTGCTTATGGCTGACTATGAGCCTTAGCTTGACTGGCTCAAGAACCAGTTGTGGGAGAAAGTCTTTAGAACATAAGCATACTGGGATGAAATAACTACAATGAGGGTAGGAGGAGTGGGTATTAGAGATTACTTAGTAAACCATCCTTTCATGTCTTCTCAGTCTAACCATCAGCCAAGCCCTCTCACCACCAGCCCACTCCAAGCCCTTATTTGGTAAAGGAAAGGTTTTTAGCAAGACCAGACCTAGTTCCACATGACTATTTGATTACCTTCCTTGGCTTCTATGGGGAGGTGGTTGGGGAAGGTACTCTAGTGGTCCCCAAAGAACATATATGTACTTCCCCAACTATGTGGTCTAAAGTCTGCTTACCTATCTCACTAAGAGGGAAAAAGAACATTTATAAAATGCTTACTATAGTTAATTCTCAACCCTATGAGTTTCTTACTCTTCACACTTTACAATGAAGGGGATCAGAATATGCTACCCCCAAATATGCCACTTTAGCATAGGGATTATTTTGAGCTGAAGACATTAAGAAAGAGTAGGCATAAAAGAAACTTCCTGTCCTCCCTCTTTCTGCCTAAAAGCAGGGAATACATTACTCTCTGTGAATGTGTCACCCTCCCCTCTTCCATACCAGGAAGAGAAGACTCTTAATCATCAGAAAGAGAGAGCACCAAACTGATATAACAAACCTTAACTGCATAATTGCAAACCTAATCTGCATAACAAACCTTACTAAATAAATAACCCTTATATTTCATTAGTTTCCTCTATATATGTACCTTCCCACAATTTATGGCCCCTAGAAGTCGAAACCTGTTTTTATTGTCTACTCACATCTCTGCAATGTATTGCCCTTTTTTAAAAATGGTATGTAGGGATATGAAATGAAGATGGCAGCCATATAAGCAGACTTTTCTTGCACCTCTTCCCAAGGCCAGCCTGGAAATAAAACTATATTGGGGAACATTCATTCAGATTTACCAACTGAGTTCCAGCTGAAGAAATCACCTATAATAAGGAAGGACAGAAAACACCTGGAGTCTGGTAGAAGGGGCAAGATTACAAGAGGGTCTGTCCCACTTTCACAGGTAGCAGGCTAAGAGAAAGGAGGAATATCTTGGCTGCAGTAAGGGGGGATTTTCCCTGAGAGGATGGCAGCCTGGACCCCAGGCTAGGATCCTCAGTCTGGAGCACCAGAGCTGAAAACAGCAACCCATGCAACATCCAGACATGAAAGGCAACAGGGTTTCTGGCTACTGAGAAGACCACAGCCAATCAGATATAAAGCTACCTGTTTTTTTCTGTTTAAAAACAAAACAAAAAAAACAGAGCATATGATTTTCATTCACAACTACTCACCTGAGGCTTCAGTGGAGGAAGGGAGGTGTGGACTGGAGGTGCTTGAGGGAGGCTGGGGTGGAAAGTATTGGAGGAAGGACATAGAAAAGTGGCCACTGGGTCACCTCAATTTGGTTGTGCCTCCCCCAAACCAACATGGCCATTTCTCCTGAGAGGGGCTGGCCCCTCCCAGAAGCCACAGCTCAGGAAAAGGAAAAAAAAAAAACACCCTAGGAGATACAGCGCACCCCACCCTCAGGAAACGTGCCTGCCACACCATGCATCTGTACTGCTGCAGAGAAGACAGCAGTAGGGAGCCGATCCCATGGATATGAACAGGCTCAGGGAGCATCAGGGACTGGCTTTGGGTAGGACCATCCACCCCACTGTCCCAGGAATCCGACTGGTGCTTTCCCCTTATGGGAGAGCTGATAGAAACTCCTGGTTTCCAGCTGATCCCCATTGGACTGCATACAAGGATCTCTGCCCAGCCAAGAGCAGGAAAATATTTTGGATCACTCTCAGAGGAGCTCTAGTTCTGGAACAGAAAAACACACCAACCACATTCCCTGAAATCTGAACATCACCTCCCCCTCACAGGAAACCCAGAAGGTTTATACTCCAGATTCTGCCTAAAGCCCTTTCAGAAACAGATTTTTCAGTGATTAATATCAACAGCTGGCCAGCAAGCAAAGGCAAATAGAGGGAGCCAGGTGAACCTGGAGAAATTTGCAGACCCATCTCTGAGCCCCATGCTTCAAACTGGCCTTAGAGTTCAGCTTGGCTCCTCCTTACGCAACCAAGTTCTGTGGATACAGACACAAACTGTGGATATCTTGAAGCTCCAAAGTGGTTTCTAAGAGCCAAAGGAGGACAACTTCTGACTGTGGTTAGCACCTAAGTAGAGCAGGATCCAAAGGGAGTGCCCAGGAGGCACTAAAACTCTATTGAGACCAACGCCACTTCACTCTTTTTTTTTTTCTCCTTTTGAGACAAATGCCATTTAACTGATTTTTTGCATAATCTTCATCTTTCTTCTTTATCAGTTTGCTATTACTTCAGTCTTCCTATTTTCTTTCTCTTTTCTTACTCCATTTTTCTTCATTCTCCTGCTTAAGCTTTTATTTTATTTTATTTTATTTTATTTTTTTGCATTTCTGCTTTCTCCTCTATTTTCCTTTTCATATTTTTTTCCCTCTTTTCTGTTATACCACTTCCTTCTCCTATTCTCTGTTCGTATTTTGTTTCTTTAACCTCTGCCCTTTTGTAATACTTTTTCTTCCCCTTTCTTTTTCTTCTACTATATTTTTTCCTTTCTTCTATTATTCTTATAGTCCTCTCTATTTCCTAATTCTCCCTTCTTTTATGGTTGCTTTTGTTGTGGTTGTAGGGAACTTTTGCATGTTTTTGTTTTGTTGTGTTGTGTTTAGTTTTCTTCTTACAACAGCACCTGCACAACAGCTCACACGATGTGGTCGGGAGTGAGCCTCACAATCAGCCAGCCTGAGAGGAGATCCCATCCATATATGGGACAACAACATGCAAGACCTAATTATAACAGGAGCACCCAAATAAATCACATGAGTTATTTCTAGAGCACCCAGCTCAGGAGATCTAAGAGACTGCACCAATGGGTCCTACAAAATACTTACTACATAAGGCCACCCCACAAAGACTGGGAGGCTTAGCAGTTTGATCTGATACATAGAAACAAATACAAAAAGTCAGAAAAAAATGGTGAGATAAAGAAACAACCCCAAAATAAGAGAAAAGAAGAAATATCCAAAAAAAGAGCTAAACAAAATGAAAGAAAGTAATTTATCAGATATAAAGTTCAAAGTAATGGCTATAAGGATGTTCAAGAAACTTATGGAGAATTGCAAGAAACTTAGTGGAAACTGCAACAGCATAAAACAAGAAATAGAAAAATAAATAAGAATCAGGCATAAATGATGTCTGACATCAAGAATACACTGGAAGGAGTCAAAAGTAGACTGAATGAGACAGAAGACCAAATAAGTGATTTGGAAGACAAGGTAGAAAAAAGCACCCAATTAGAGCAGCAAAAAGAGAGAGAGAGAGCGCGGGAGAGAGAGAGAGACAGAATTAAAAAGCAGGAGGATAATTTAAGGTAACTTTAATTGTAACATTTGGATGAAATGTAACAACATCCAAATGATAGAGGTACCAGGAGGAGAAGAAAGTGAGCAAGGAATAGAGAACCTATTTAAAGAAATAATGACAGAAAACTTACCTAACCTGGTGAAGGAAAAAAATCACACAAGTTCAGGAAGCACAGAGAATTCCAATCAAGATGAACTCAAAGAGACCCTCTCCAAGAAATATCATAATCAAAATGACAAACATTAAACACAAAGAAAAAATCTTAAAGGCAGCAAGAGAGAGACAGAAAGTTATGTAAAAGAAGGGAATGAAGTATTCATAGTAATGAAAAGCAAGTACCTGAACCCATGATTACTATATATCCAGCAATGCTATCACTTAAAATTGAATGTAAAATAAAAACCTTCCCAGCCAAAAAAGGGGGGCAGGGGGTAAGGGGTACATTACCACCAAGCCAGCATTGCAGGAAATCTTAACAGGGTTGACTTACAAAGAAGAATAAATTGAGAGAGGAACATAGTTATAAATAAGAAAATGGCAGTTAATAAGTATCTATCAATAATAATCTAAAATGTAAATGGATGAAATGCTCCAATCAAATGACATAGGGTAGTTGAATGGATAAGAAAACATGACTCATATATATGCTGTCTACAAGAGACCCACCTCAGAACAAAAGACTCACACCAAATAAAAGTAAAGGATGAAAAAAAAATATATTCCATGCAAATGGAACTGGAAAAAAAAGCTGGGAAGCAATACTCATATCTGAAAACATACACTTCAAAATAAAGGCCATAACAACAGACAATAAAGGTCATTATATAATACTAAAATGATCAATCCAACAGGAGTATATAACCTTTGTTAAGACACATGCACCCAAGATAGCAGCACCTAAGTATATGTAAAAAAATAAAAACTTCTGATGGACTTCAAGGGAGATATTGATAGCAATAAAGTCAGAGTTGGAGACTTTAACATCCCACTGACATCACTGTGTAGAGTTTCCGGGGGAAAAAGAAATTAACAAGGAAACAGTGGCCTTACATGATACACTAAAACAGCTGGATCTAATTGATATTTACAGGACATTCTATCCAAAAGCAGCAGAGTATACATTCTTTTCAAGTGCACATTTATCACTCTCAAAGATAGACCATATGTTAGGACACAAAATAAGCCTTAATAAATTCAAGAAAATTGAAATCATATGAAACATCTTCTTGGATAACTAGGGCATAAAACTAGAAATCAACTACACTAAAAAACTCAAAAACATTCAAACACAAGGAGACTAAACAGCTTATTATTAAACAATGAATGGATTACCAATGATATCAAAGCAGAAATAAAAAAAACATTTTGAAATAAACAATAATGAAAACAAAACAACCCAAAATTTATGGGACAAAGTGAACGCAGTTCTGAGAGAGAAGTTCATAGCATTACAGGCCTACCTCTAAAAAACAAGAAAAAGCTCTAATAAACTAACCATACAACTAAAAGAACTAGAAATAGAATAACAAGAAAAGCACAGCATAAGTTAGAGGAAGAAAATAATAAAGATCAGAGTGGAAATAAATAACATAGAGGCTAAAGAAAAAAAAATACAAAAGATGAATGAAACCAAGAGATGGTTCTTTGAAAATATAAACAAGATTGATAAACCTTTAGCCAGACTTATCAAGAAACAAAGATTGGGGATCCAAATTAATAAAATCAGAAATGAAAGAAAAGAGGTAACAACTGACATCAGAGACATGTAAAGGGTTGTATGTCAACAATCTGGAGTACCTGAGTGAAACAGACAAATTCCTAGAAACATACAATGTGCCAAAACTAAATCAGAAAGAATCAGAAAACCTGAATAGGCTAACAACTGATGAAATTGAAGCATTAAACAACAACAACAACAAAAACCTCCCAGCAAACAAAAGCTCTGTTTCAGATAGCTTCACAGGGGGAGTTTTGCCAAACATTGAAAGAAAATTTAACACCAATCCTCCACAAATTATTCCAAAAACTTTAAGAAGAGTGAAGACTTCAAAGCTTTTCCTGAGGCCAGCAGTATCTTAATTTTAGAAACAAAAAAATACATTGAGACATCAATATCTCTAATGACTATAGATGCTAAAATCTTCAACAAGATACTAGCAAATACAATCTAGCAATACCTTACAAAGATCACACACCATGAACAAGTGGGATTTATGTCAGGCAAGCGAGGATGATTCAATATTTGCAAATCAATAAAGGAAATACATCACATAAACAAAATGAAAGATAAAAATCATATGATCATATCTATAGATGCTGAAAAAGCATTTGACAAAATCCAGAATCCATTTATGATAAAAACTCTCAGCAAAGTGGGAATAGAGGGATCATACCTGAAAATAACAAAGGTCATATATGACAAAACTACGGCCAACATCATACTCAATGGGCAAAAACTAAAAGCATTTCCCTTAAGATCAGGGTCAAGAGAGAGATGTCTTCTTTCACTATCCTTATTCAGCATAGTACTGGAAGTCCTAACCACAGTAATCAGACAAGAAGAAGAAATAAAAGCCATCCAAATTGTAAAGGAGAAAGTGAAACTGTCATAATTCACAGATGACATGATATTGTATATAGAAAACCATAGACTCCACAAGAACATGCTAGATCTAATACATCAATTTGGCAAAGTAGTAGAATACAAAACCGAGAAATTGATGGCATTTTTATATACCAAAAATGAAAACTCAGGATGAGGAACAAAAATAACAATCATATTTTCCATTGCAACAACAACAACAAAAAAGATACCTGAGAATATATAAACATAACCAAGGAGATAAAAAACCTATACTCAGAAAACTATAGGACATTGAAAAGAGAAATACAAAAAGACACAAAAATGTGGAAGTATATACCATGTTCATGGATTGCAAAAATTAACATCGTTAAAATGTCCATACTAGCCCTGGCCAGTCTGGCGCAGGTGTTAGAGCATCAGCTTGTGGACCAGAGGTTTGTAGGTTAGATTCCCAGTCAAGCACACATACCTGGGTTGCAGGTTTGATCCCCAACCCTGGTCAGGGTTATGCGGGAGGTAACTGATCAATGTATCTCTCTCTCATTGATGTTTCTCTCTTTCTCTCCCTCCTTCCCTTCCATCTTCTCTAAAAATCAATGGAAAAATATCCTCAGACGAAAATAAATGAATGAATGAATGAATGAATGAATGAATGAATAAATAAATAAATAAATAAATAAAACATCCACACTACCCAAAGGACTCCAAAGATTTAATGCAATCCTATTAAAATACTAAGGGCATATTTAACAGAGCTAGAAAAAAATTTCCAAAAATGTTATAAAATCAGAAAATACCCTGAATAGCCACAGAAATCTTGAGACAGACAAACAAAGTTGAAGGGTCACAATACCAGATACCAAGCTATACTACAAATCTATTATAATCAAAACACACTTGTACTGGTACAAGAACAGTCATATAGACCAATGGAACAGAACAGAGGCCCCCAAAATTGACCCGTGCCATTAGGGACAATTAATAACTGACAAAGGAGGTAAGAGCATACAATTGAGTAAAGATAGTCTATTCAATAAATGGTGTTTGGAAAATTGGATAGGTACATGCAAAAAAAATGAAACTAGACAACAAAATTATAATATATACAAGAACAAACTCAAAATGGATAAATACTTAAATATAAATCATGAAACTATAAAAATCCTAGAATAAAAAATAGGCAGTAAAATCTCAGACATCCCACATAGCAGTATTTTCACTGATACATCACCTAGAGCAGGGGAAATAAACAAAAAAAATAACAAATGTGACCACATAAAACTAAAAAGCTTCTCCACAGCAAAAGAAACCATCAACCAAATGAAAAGGGAACCTACTGTATGGGAGAACATATTCACTAATGATACACCTGATAAGGATTTATTTTCAAAGTATACAAAGAACTCATACACCTCGACACCAGGAAAAGAAGCAATCCAATTAATAAATAAGCAAAGGACCAGAATAGGCACTTCTCCAAAGAAGACATACAGATGACAATAGACACATAAAAAAATGCTCAAGGTAACTAACATCAGAGAGATGCAAATTAAAATGACATCCTGGTAACACCTTACACCTGCCTGGATGGCTGCCATCAATAAAGCAACGGAGAACAAGTGCTGGTGGGGATGTGGAAAAAAGGGTACTCCAATATACTGCTAGTTGGAATACAGACTGGTATAGCCACTATGCAAAAAATAACTATAAATAAATACATAAAGTACATTGAATAAAAATAAATAAATAGCCCTGGCCGGTTTGGTTCAGCGGTTAGAGCGTCGGCCTGCGGTCCTGAGAGGCCCGGGTTCGGTTCCCGCTAAGGGCACGTACTTCGGTTGCAGTTTGTCCCCGGCCCTGGTTGGTTGTGCGGGTGGCAGCCACTCGATGTGTTCCTTTCACATCGATGTTTCTCTCTCTCTCTCTCTGTTCCTCTCTCTCCCTCCCACTCTACCTGAACAAAAAATGAAAAAATGTCCTCGGGTGAGGATAAAATAATAATAATAATAATAATAATAATAATAATAATAATAATAAAGAAATAAATAAATAAGAAGTTTCTCAAAAAAAATTGCAAATTGGGACTTTGGAAGATGGAGGCTGGAAGGACATGAGGGAGGGTGAGTGTGTGAGAGAGTGAGTGAGTGTGTGAGAGAGTGTGAGTGGACATAAAGATGGGCGATCAAACCCCTGCAGTGCAGAGACATGGAGCAGAAAGTTCCTGTGCTTTGGATGGGAGCAGCCAGCTACCTCGGTAAGCTGCCCTTCAGCTCTGCTCCCTGTGCCCAGGGAGGTCCCACCATTTTGAAAGATCCCAGGTCTTCCCTGGGAGGAGGCAGTGGGCGTGGTTAGAGTCCAGCAACCTGAGCCCACCAGTGCACCTGGCACCATCGGACCAGTGGACACTATCAACACAGACCTGTGCACAGTAGTGGAACTCACAAGGTGCCTGTCACTGAAGCCTTGAACAGCTCAGAGTCCAGCACCATCCCCCATACTAGCAGCCCAATCAGAGTCCAGATATACCCCCAGAAACAGAGGCTGGGGAGCATAAATCCATCCCCAGGCAACAGAAGCATAGACCAGCAGATGAGACCTATCCCCAAAAACTGCAGCAAAAGCTGAGCGGGAGTTGAGCTCCATGGGGCAGCAGCACTCCACAGCCTCCAGCAGTGGGACCTGGGGCTTCCCAGAGGACTGTGCGATACAGTACCTCACAAGTGCAGTGGAAAGCCCTAACCCAAGAGAGACTGGTAAAATCCCGCTGCCAACCTGTGGAAACTGTAGGGTTCAGGGGCACCAGAGAGGCGTGTGAGACCCAGCAGGGACTTGCAATCCAGTTACATGTGGGTCCTGCGAGGTGCTGAAGCACCAAAGTGGCCCCTGCGACCCAGCAGGAACTGTGCCATCCAATTACACATGCAACCCAGCAGAAACTGTGACATCCAATTACACACGGGACCTGTGGGGTGCTGAAGCAGCAGAGAGGCCTGTGAGACCCATTAGGGACTGTGCGATCCAGTTACCCATGGGTCCTGCTAGGTGTTGAAGCACCGGAGAGGCCCCTGCAACCCAGCAGGGACTGTGCCAGCCAATTACACATGCGACCCAGCAGGGACAGTGCCATCCAATTACACACGGGACCTGTGGGGTGATAAAGCATCAGAGAGGCCCATGCAACCCAGCAGGGACTGTGCCATCCAATAACCCATGGGACCTGCTGGGTGCTGAAGAGCCAGAGAGGCCCATGCAACCCATCAGTAACTGTGCCATCCAATTACACGCAGGACCTGTGGGGGGGTAAAGGACCAGAGAGGACCCTGCCACCCAGCAGGGACTGTGCCATCGTTACCCACGGAACCTGTGAGGAGCTGAAGCACAAGAGAGGCCTGTGCCACTCAGCAGGGACGGCATGATCTAGTTACCCACTGGCCTCTGAGGTGCTGAAGATCCAGAGAAGTCTGCATGATCCAGCAGGGACTGTGTCATCCAGTTACCCATGAGACCTACGAGGTGCCGAAGCACCATGGAGGCCTGTGCGATGCAACTGTGCACAAGATAAGCTTAGATGATGTGAAAAAAAAGGCGAAGTGAATAGAAGCCACACAGAGGATCTCCCAGGGCCAAACGGAAATTACAACTAAAATAAAGACAAATCCTCAGAAAAAAAAGCAACATAAAAACAGCAAAAGAGGACCATATAACCAGAGACACTGTACGGATCAGTGGAGGTGAGAGAGGGTGGCGGGCTGGGAGCACATGGACAGCAGCAGTCTTAGCTGTAAGCAGCACCCTTGGGGAATAAAGAGCAAACCTGCTACACAGCCCAGAGAGCCAGTACAAAGCACTAAAATAGCAATAGCCACTCACCTGCGGGCTACAGCAGAGAGAGGGCAGACTGGGCTGGAACTCTGTGGGGACACCTGGGAGTTAAAGAGCACTCAGAGTTTTGCTGAGTTGTGGACACAAAGGACGGTGGCCAGTGTGCTCTTTCTCCAAGCCATGAGAAAAAGTAGCAGCCCCCCTCCTCAGAGATGCAGCCTTTCCCAGGTGAGGCAAAGAAAAGCAAATTGAGGCTTATTAACAACCAGCATCTATCTCATCCTCTAGTAATCCTCTTAGGCAGAACACCAGGAATACATTCCAAGGCACTGAGTAACTGAGAATACTATCTACCAGGAAGAAGTTGGAAGATAACTGAATGTTTCATGGGCATGCAAATCTACCCAGCAAAGTAAGACTTGACAGTAGTGTTTAATGTGGGACCACCCAGGCTCATCCAAAACCAGTAAAGGAAGCCACAAACAGCAGAACACCAACAACCACAGAGAAAATTTGAAAGCCTCCAAAACCCACTGAAATAGCCAAAATGGTGAAAGAAAGACACAAATTTCAAATGAAAAAATAAGAGACCTCTATCAAAGATGAGATAAATTAAATGCAGCTAAGAAAATTATCAGAGGTAGAGTTCAGAGCCATGGCCTTGAGGAATATCAACAGCATGAGTAAGGACATCAGCACCATGAGCAAAGATATAGAAATATTGAAAACCAATCAAGTGGAAATGAAGAATAACATAGCAAAAATTAAGAACACATTAGAAGAACTATACAGCAGAGTAGAGAAAGCTGAGGACCGGATCAGTGAATTAGAAGACGGTACAAAAAATCCACCAATCAGAAAACCAAAAGTATAAAATAATTAAAAAACAGGAAGATAGCTTAAGAGAAATGTGGGACAACTGAAAACATAATAACATTCGCATCATAGGAGTCCCCAAAAGGGAAGAAAATAGGCAAGGGTGAGAGAGTACACTTGAAGAAATAGTGACAGAAAATTTTCCTAACATGGCGAAAGAAGAAGGCATTCAAGTTCAAGAAGCACAGAAAGCCCGAAGTAAGAAGAATCTGAAAAGGCCCACACCAAGACACATAGTAATTTAAATGCCAACAATTAAAGACAAAGAGAGAATCCTAAAGGCAGCAAGAGAGAAGCAACAGGTTACCTACAAAGGAAACCCCATAAGGCTCTCAGCTGACTTCTCAACAAAAACACTACAGGCCAGATGGGAATGGCTTGAGGTAATCAAGGTCATGAAAAACAAGGATCTGAATCCAAGACTACTCTATCCAGCAAGGCTGTCATTCAAAAGAGAAGGTCAAATAAAGAGATTTCCAGACAAAAAAAAAAAAAAGGCTAAGGAAATATATTAACACCAGACCACCACTGCAAGATATGCTAAAAGGACGGCTGTAATTAGTAGAAGAAATAGGAAGAAAAATAGAACCACACTAAACAAAAATGGCAATAAATAAGTACATATCAATTATTACCTTAAATGTGAATGGTTTGAATGCTCCGATAAAAAGACAAAGAGTAGCTAACTGGATAAGAAAGCATGACTAACATATCTGTTGTCTACAAGAGACCCACCTCACATCAAAAGACTCACATAGTTTGAAAGTTAAGGGATGGAAAAAATCTTTCAAGCAAACAGAAAGAAAAAAAAAAAAGTTTGGGGAGCAATACTCATATCTGATAAAGTCGATTTAAAAATGAAAACCATAACTAGAGACAAAGAAGGACACTACATAATATTGAAAGGATTTATCCAACAAAAAGATATAACCTTGGTAAACATATATGCACCCAATATAAGAGCACCAATATATATTAAAAACCTTTTGGAAAAATTCAAAGGAGAATTTGACAGCAATACAATCATAGCAGGGGACTTCAACACCCTGCTGACATCACTGGATAGATCTTCCAGACAAAAAATTGACAAGGAAACACACACTCTAAATGAAGCGTTAGATCAAATGGATTTAACAGATATCTATAAAAATTACACCCCAAAACTTCAGAATTCACATTCTTCTCAAGTGCACATGGGACATTCTCAAACATTGAGCACGTGTTAGGACACAAACTAAGTCTCACCAAGTTCAAGAAGATTGAAATCATATCAAGCATCTTTTCAGATCACAATGGCATGCAACTAGAAATCAACTGCAACAAGAACATGCAAAGACATTTGAAAACATAGAGGGTAAATAGCATGTTATTGAACAATGAATGGGTTACCATTGAGATCAAGGAAGAAATTAAAATGTTCCTGGAAACCAATGAAAATGAACACACAACAACACAAAATCTATGGGATGCAGCGAAAAGAATTCTAGGAGGAAAGTACATAGCACTACAGGCTTACGTCAAGAAGCAAAATATTTTCTAATAGATTATCTAACCTCACAACTTAAAGAACTAGAGAACAAACAAAAAGAAAACCTCAGAGCAAGGAGAAGGAAGGAAATAGTAAAGATCGGAGCAGAAATAAATTGCATGGAGACCAAAAAAACAATTCAAAGCACCAATGAAACAAAGGGCTGGTTTTTCGAAAAGATAAACAAGATTGATGGACTCTTTGCTGTACTCACCAAGAAACAAAGAGAGAGAACCCAAATAAACAAAATCAGAAATAAAAGAGGAGAAGTATCAACTTACACCACGGAAATACAAAGGATTGTTAACAAATATTATGAACAATTATATGACAACAAATTTGACAATCTAAGAAAAATGGACCAATTTCTAGAAACACATAGTCTCCCAAAACTGAACCTGGAAGAGACAGATAACTCGAACAAACCAATAACAACAGAAGAAATTGAAGGTGTAATCAAGACTCTCCAAGCAAAAAAATCCCAGGCCCGGACAGCTTTACGGGGGAATTTTACCGAACATTCAAAGAAGAACTAATACCCATTCTCCTGAAACTATTTCAAAAAATTCAAGAAGAAAGACTTCCAAACTCTTTTATGAGGCCAGCATAATTCTAATTCCAAAACCAAAAGAGGGCAGTACAAGAAAGAAAACTACAGACAAATATTCATATTCCTGATGAACATAGATGGTAAAATCCTGAACAAAATACTAGCAAATAGAATCCAGCAATACATCAAAAACTTATTCACCATGACCAAGTGGGATTCATCCCAGGAATGCAAAGCTGGTACAATATTTGCAAATCAATAAATGTGATACACCACATAATCAAAATGAAAGATTAAAATCATATGATCATATCAATAGATGCTGAAAAAGCATTAAACAAAATACAGTACCCATTTGTGGTAAAAACACTCAGCAATTTCGGAATAGAGGGATCATATCTAGACATAATAAAGGCCATATATGAAAGACTTACAGCCAATATCATACTCAATGAGCAAAAATTAAAAGCATTTCCCTTAAAAACAGGAAAAAGGCAAGGATGCCCACTTTCGCCACTCTTATTTAACATAGTATTGGAAGTCTTAGGCACAGCAATCAGACAGGAAGAAAAAAATAAAAGGGTTCTAAATGGGAAAGGAAGAAGTGAAACTTTCACTATTCGAAGATGACATGATACTATACGAAGAAAATCCCCAAAGACTCCATCAAAAATTTACTAGACTTAATAAAGAAATTTACCAAAGTAGCAGGATAAAAAATTAATGTCAAGGACTCAATGTCATTCTTAAACACCAATAAAGAACTCAAAGAAAGAGAAACTAAAAAACAATCCCATTTACCATTGCAGGAAAAAAAAATTAAGATACCTAGGAATAAACTTCACCAAAGAAATAAAGCACCTATTCGCAGAAAACTACAGGTCATTGAAAAAAGAAATAGAGGAAGATATAAAAAACTGGAAGCACATACCTCTTCATGGATTGGAAGAATCAACATCATTAAAATGTCCCTACTACCCAAAGCAATCTATAGATTCACTGCAATCCCCATCAAAATACCAATGACATACTTCACAGAACTAGAACAAATACTTCAAAAGTACACATGGAACCAAAAAAGACCCTGAATAACCACAGCAACCTTGAAAAAAAAGAACAAAGTTGGAGGGATCACATTACCAGATTTCAGGTTATACTATAAAGCCACTGTAATCAAAACAGCCTGGTACTGGCACTAGAACAGGCAGATAGATCAATGGAATAGAACAGAGAACCCATAAATGGACCCAAGGCAATATGCTCAATTAATATTTGACAAAGGTGGCAAGAACATATAGTGGAATAAAGACAGCCTCTTTAATAAATGGTGTTGGGAAAATTGGGCAGCTACATGCAAAAGAAATGAAACTAGACCATCAACTTACACCCTACACAAGAATGAACTCAAAAAGACTAAAAGACTTAAATGTGACTCAAGAATTCATAAAAATTCTAGAAGAAAATGTAGGCAACAAAATTTTAGACATCACACACAGCAGAATTTTCGCTGATACATCACCTAAGGCAACAGAAACAAAGGCAAAAATGAACACATGGGACTTAATCAAACTCAAATGTTTCTGCACAGCAAAAGATATAATCATCAAAATGGAAAGTTAACCCACTATATCAGAGAGCATAATTGCCAATGATATATCAGATAAGGGGTTAATTTCCAATATATAGCGTGTGCTTATGCAACTCAACAAAAAGAAGACAAAGATCCCAATTAAAAAATGGGCAGAGGACCTAAATAGACACCTCTCCAAACAGGACATACAAATGGCTAAGAGACATATGAAAAAATGCTCAACATCACTAATCATCAGAGAGATGCAAATTAAAAGAACAATGAGATATCACCTTACACCTGTCAGAATGGCCGCCATCAACTAATCATCAAACAACAAGTTTGAAAAGGGGACTCTAGAACACTGCTGGTGGGAATGAAGACTGGTGCAGCCACTTTGGAAAACAATATGATGTTACCTCAAAAAATTAAAAATTGAGCTGCCATTTGACTCAGTGATCCCACTTCTAGCAATATACCCTAAGAAGCCTGAAACACCAATCTGAAAAAATGTATGTACCCCCATGTTCATAGCTACACTATTTACATAACTAAGATCTAGAAAAAGCTCAAATGTCCATCAGTAGACGAATGGATAAAAAAGCAGTGGTAGGTATACACATGGAGTACTATGCAGCTGTAAGAAAGAAAGATATCTTATCCTTCGAGACAACATGGATGAACCTGGAAAGTATTATCGTAAGCTAAACAGAGAAATAGAAGTATCATATGATCTCACTTATTTGTGGAATATAATGAACATAACAATCTGAGAAATGGGGTAGTCGCAGAGACATGGAAGTGGGGTACAGACTGACAATTCTCAGAACAGGGGTGGTGTGGGAGTGATAAACCACAGAACTTATATCCATGTATGCATAAACAAAGGTCTTGGGCAACAAAGCTGGGGACAGTGTAGGGAGGGATGGGGAAGGTGGAATCAGTGGTAGAAAAAGGAGTAACATTTGTAACAGAAATATATAAATTAATTTTAAAAAAAGAAGAAAAACACTTGTTATAACAAAGATGGTAATAAATTAAACTGCTGCCCCCCCCCCAAAAAAATTTAAATTTGATTTACCATTTGACCCAGTGGTCCCACTTCAAGGGATAGCTATCCTAAGAATCCTGAAACACCAACCAGCAGAATATATGCACTCCTATGTTCATAGCAGCAGTATTCACAATAGCTAAGATCTGGAAACCATCCACGTTCCCATCAGTAGATGAATGAGTAAAAAAGTGGTAGTACATTTACACAATGGAATGCTATGCAGCTGTGAAAAAGAAGGATGTCTTACCCTTTGAGACAGCCTGGATGGACCCAGAAACTATTATGCTAAGCTAAATAAGCCAGTCGGATAAAGACTAATATCACATGATCTCACTTATAAGTGGAATATAAAGAACAAAATAAGTCCAGAGGTATGGATACATGAAACAGAATAACAGATCTCAGAGAGGGGGGCAGTTGGAGGGAGAGGGATCAAGAATATATTAACTAAGAATATAAATGCATATATGCATAACCCATAGACCCAGACAATGGCATGGCGGGGGCCTGGGGTGGTGCGTGGGTTGGGTGGAGGGGGGCAAAGAGAAAGAAAATGGAAGACATCTGTAATATTGTCAACAATAAAGTAAAATTAAAGTAAAGAGGTAAATAAAAATAAAATAAAATAAAATAAAATAAAATAAAATAAAATAAAATAAAATAAAATAAAATAAAATGGTATGTAAACTCTGAAGCCTAGACACTTCTAGGTTTGCATTTTTACTTATTTTCTGTGAAGCTTCTCTGTGCATAGAAACTTAATCTTTCTTCTCCTTAATCTGTCTTTTGTCAATTTAATTCACAGTTTCCAGTTACTGAACCTAAGAGGGGAGAATACAAGTTTTCTCCCATGGAAAATTGAGTCACAAAGATATTAAGGGCAAAACAGCTAGTAACTAGTATCAGGATGTAGATCCAGTCTGATTCCAGTCCTTATGCTCTTTCTTAATATTCCACTATAACTTCAGTTGAAAAACATGGGGTCCACATTGTGTTAAAAATAAATACCAGGTTTTTAAATACTAGTGATACCATTATAATAATCTGGTTATTATTTAACAGAAATGAAGAGGAGGGAAGACTAAATAATATAGGCATGTCATTTGTGCAGCTTTGCCAGGAAGCTGCAAGTTAACACTGTCCAGGTCTATTCTCTGAAAAGTGATGAGGAAAGAGACTGGACAAAGTCAGTTTAGAAGCATGCCCAATAAGGTCTAAATGACGTGGGAAAATGCTTACCTGTCAGTCACATTTGGGAACAAGTCAGTGGCCAGAATAGGTGTGGCCACTGCGAAGGCATGAAATCTTAATATTTAAACTTCTGAACAAAGAAAGTTCCCTCTCTTTCTCTCTCTCTTGCTTCCCATACTGGACTCCTGGCTTCTGGGGCTCCCATGACCTGCATTCACCCACATGGCTCACATCCATGTGGGACCCACACAATAGACTGATGGGATGGATCTTGCCTGATATTTCACCAGAGTCAGTTTCATCATAGAACAGAAACTTTGGACACTGGCCTTACGTCTAGCTTTGCTGAATCCATATTTGCATGTCTTCCAGGACTGGGTTAAGGAAACTGGGCCTTTGGAATCCGAGGAAAATAAATCCATGCAAATAAATTAGTTTACTTCATCTCATTCTCTCGTGGGGGCTTCTGAAAATACTTATTTCAGTGGTACCTAAGAACTTCGCTCTCACTAGTGTCAGGGAAATCTGCCCCACTGATTTCTCCTCTAACACTAGAATCATACTAAGTGAGGTAAGAAAAGTTTCAAGGAGCATGAGATAGCAGCCTGGAATCTGCGATCCTCTTAGGAAGTCTCAATCTGGGGCACATACCCATTGAGTGAAGGATGAACAGAAATCCCTTGAAGTGTTTAAATCCTGCTCCATTTCCCTTTGCTGCATGTACACACAGGAAAATTTGTGTACAGTAAATGTGCATGTAAGGCCAGGGCATTGTATAAAAAAAGGCAAGGTATATGACTTTCCTAAAGGACTCAGAAATGTAGTAAAAAAAACTGAATGGATGGTAAGGAAAAAGTTATTGTACATTGGTCAGCTTCCCTACCCCTGTGTTGTTTCTAATCAGTCTGTGATTACAAAATGTGATTTCTGCTGGTTAACCGAAGGCAGCTCTAAAGCCACATGCAATCAGAAAAGTCCTGGGCAGGACAGTGCTTTTAGCAAACTTGAGAGGAGAAAGCCCAGCCAGGAGGGTGGGAAGAGGTCAAAGAACATCAGGGACAGTTCTTCCCTGATGGCACTGAATGTTTCTGACAGCTCTCCTGTTTGTTTCTCCCCCATTGTATTGCTAAAATATTGACAAATGGCTTTAGAGTCCTGGACCTGGTAAAAGAAGTATTTGGAGGGGCTGTGATAATATGCACACATCCATGCAGCTCCCAGAGGCTTGGGATATTTGTCAAGGAAGCGTCAGCCCACACTTTCATCATATTAATAAGACATTCCAGGTGGTGAACATGAGGCTAATGTCTGCACCCTGACTTGACCAGAGCCACTTGGCCTCACATCATAGGATGGGAGCTGTAAACAGAAATGGCAGATGCTGTATGTCCCACCTCATTTTCTACTCCCTTCAAATGAAAATAAATAAACACACTGCTACCTTAAACACATTGTATTTGTTCTATATTAATGGAAACTTTATTTTCTAATCAAATTTCAGATCATTGGTTAGTAATAATTCATTAATTTAAAACAAACAGTTGAGGCACTCATTTGAAGGTTGGTTACTAAACAGGGAGCCAGAAATATTCCTTTTAGGCTTCACTGAACTCGAGATCAGGGAACTCCACAATAACATACTTTAGATACACCATCAAGTTCATTGGCAGAGAGATTTTTATAATACCTACACATTCAGAAACATTGTTGGGGAGGGCAAGAGAGGAGGGGAAAGAGGGGAACAAAGAAAGGAGAGAGAGAGTGAAAACCAGAGAGTGAGAAGAGAATTGGGAGGGAGAAGAGGAAAAATGAGAGTGACTTAGAGGGGTAAGTGGAGAAGGTAAGTTGTGAGGAGGAAAGGGGAGAAAATAGGAAGGAAGAGAAGGATATATAGAGAGAAAGTAACATGTTCTATCATATATATTATGAACTGGATTCTTAGGGGAAGTAAAACAGTAACATAAAGGGCTATTTTTATTAATTGTTCTTTCTTTCTTCCTTCCTTCCTTTCTTTCGTGCAGAGGTTTCAGATGACACTGCTGCAGCTGGCTGTACTTCATGGTGACTGCACATCTTTTAGGAAAAGATTTAATAGAAGCAAGCACAGGGCAAGAAGACATATGTAGAGAAAAACAAAGGTTGAAGAAGAGAGGATGATGGAGATTTTAATTTATTACTGTTGCTATAACACAAGGGAATCCCTGGTAGGACAGGTTCCAAAGTATTGCGGACCTGATTTTGGTGACATATTTATTCCTGCCTAGAAGTACTCAGTAATTGACAGAGGGTAGAATTTATTAAAGAGAGAGGAGAGAAGGAAAACACATCAGTCATCAAAGGCTGTTTACCATTATGGCTCCCATCCTGTATTGAACCAAAGGTAGAAAACAATGGATAAAGCAAATAGAGATAAAGGTGAGGAGGTTCTAGGAATTCCTCGGAGTGCTTCAGTGCAGGTCTGACAGAGGCAGAGACACAGGAGCTGTTACTGAACACTGCAGGAAAAGTGCACTCAGACTTTGCAGTTAACTGCCCTTCACGTTTTTTAAAATGGATATCATTTTGTTCAATATTTTTATTTGTGAATGGCATAATATTTTATTTTTGCTAAAGACAATATTTTGGCAGGAATCACAAAAATAAGGTGGATAAGGAAACTTTACACGTTTGTTAATAAACCTGAGGTCTGAGGACCCACAGTATCAGCATCCCCTGGGAGCTGGTTAGACATGCAGAACTGGGGCTTCAGCCTAGGCAGACTGAATCAGAATTTGCATATTAATCAAATTCCTAGGGGATTTAAGTGAAGATGAAAGATTGAATAGTCCTCGTTAAGAGAAAAATGGCATGCTATAATCTCGGGTATTTATTTATCTGAGGTCTTTGTTCTGTATGAGATTCATTGTTCCTACCTGGGTATGCCCTTATAACTGACAAGTGCAAATATTCCTACTTGATTAATCAATAGTGGACACTGGAGCATTGTTCTGACTTGTGAATATAAATCTAACTCAGAAGTAAAAGGGTAAAATACTGTTAGAGTTGTCAGCCAACTTACCTTGTGAGTGTGTGTGTGTTTGTCAGCAGTTCTCAAGCTTTAGCATGCATCAGAATCACCTGGAGGACTTGCATAAATAAATTTCTGAGCTGCAGCCTCAGAGTTTCTGAATCAGTAGGCCTGAGAATTTTCATTTCTAACACTCTAAATGCTGATGCTGCTGGTCCAGGGATAATACTTTGAGAACCACTGACCTCTATCTTTCCCCTATTCCTCTTCTTTATAGAAAGTCATTGTTCTCTCCCTTACTGGGTGACTCAGTTGATCGCAGTGCTGTCCTATACATCAAAAAGGTTGCGGGTTTGATTCCTGGTCAGGGCACATACTTAGGTTGTGGGTTCAATCCCCAGTCAGAGCGCATATGAGAAGGAACCGATTGATATTTCTCTCACATTGACGTCTCTCTCTCTCTCTCTTAAATAAATAAAAACATATACTCAAGTAAGGATTAAAATATAAATGAATAAATAAATAAATAAATAAATAAAAAGTCAGTGTTCTCTATCCCTTCCCTTTAAAACTTTGTTATCTGCAAGGTGAGGTATAGTAGCTTCGTGCGGTAACAGATATTAGCTGCTTATCTTATTATACTTAAATGAACAGAAATTGTATGAATATTTTAAAGGGTACTCTTAAAATATTGTCTTAAGCAAATAGTCTAAAGATAATCTTTTAGATGAGTCATGTATTGGAGATAGGAAATGGGTGTTGGGGAGCAGACAGAGCCATGCTGTGTCTCCCAAGTACCATCACCTGGACAATTGCCTCCCTAGGCCCTACCAGCAAGACCATAGGACAACTCCTTTGAGCAAGGCAAGATTCACTCTGCCAAGGAGGGCCTTTTCTTTATCATGAAATAGAGGGGGGAAACTACCAAAAAGGGGGAAACGATGTCTTGCAACATCTTTGGAAGACAACTTGGTTATTTTAAAATGTGAAGCCTTCTTTATTTCAGGGAATATAGTGAACACTAGAGAAAGAAAGGCAAAGACATGGTTCCCAGATCCAAACAAGCAATGAAAGTGTGTTTTGGGGTAATATAGTGCAGATGAGAATTGGGTGCTAAAGAAAGAAAAGGGAGGCTCATTCAACCCAGAGGTTAGGAGGGCTTCCTGGAGTAGGAGTTGACTAGTCAATTATTAAATGATCAGGTGTTACCTTAAGTAGGACAGTAACAAAATAGATGCACTTGTTAGAACTATTACATTGGCAGTTTTGTAGAGAAAGGACTGGAAGAGTTAAGACATGGGACAGTGGACTGGTTAGAAGATGGTTTCAGTAATCCATGGAGACTCAAACTAGAAAACGGCACTGAGGAAGGGAAAAAATGGTAGTCAGAAACTATTAAAGACATCAATTATCGGGTCCTGAACTAGCTGTGGATTTGCTTTATGAAGAGTCATGCTAATCAAGGACCACACTCAGATGTGTGAACACAGCCTATTTATAACTGCTGTCTGAAGAGGACCTTATCCTATTTCAACCTCTACTATCACCACCATACTCTTTTGCTTCTAGAACTGACCATAGTATCAGTTCAATATTCTTGTTTTCAGCCACCCCAAACAGGGTTCCTTATGGACTATGTCACTTTTATGTTCCCTCCCTCCCACAGGGCTTGTCCTAGTCCCACTTTTCTCCCCCAGATACCAAACTCCGCTAGCAAACCCACTACTGATATGACTGGTACCTGGTGTCCTGGGGAACCATCTTTATAGAACAACTCATCTAGCAAAGAGCCACTTGCATTATACATATTTGTTCTTTTGCTGACCTGTGCCTTGCTAAGACCTGCCTTCTAGTTATTCCTGCCTGTCTATCCATGCCCCTATCTCAATAAAGTAATGAATTTCTTTCTAAACCAAGACTTTGATTTCCAGCCTTCCAAGTAAATTCACAGCCCCATCTGTCTCAGCAATTTCAATCCCTGGCAGTTATCTGCCATTAGGTTTTTTTCATTTAGCCCAGAGTGTCTCAATTTGGCCATTGTAACAGATGCCTCTGGTACACTAATCATATCCCCTGGGCCCCTCTCTGATTTCAGCAAAGGCTATGGTGGACAGTTCTGTACAAAGACCTGCTTGTTCTACCTTCATCACACCTCAAACCACACCTCTTAGGTTTTTGCTCTAGGACCTTCCTCAATACATTAGCAGTTTGCTCTGCTTGCATGTAAGCATGACTCAAAGTGTAGGAAATTAATGTCCCCAGAGACAATACTCAAAGAGTAGGGGGCAGGGATTGATGATAGATAAAAGCTCTGGCCTCCCATCAGTTTCTTTACACCTTTTAAAAGGCCCTGGTGGAATTAAGACCCTGTTCCTCATAAAAATGATCTCAATTATGTACCCTTATATTGGGTTTTCCACTTTCCCTGACTTACTTCCCCACTTTTCCACTCTTGTTTTATGAAGTCATCTCCCAAATAAATCACCTGCATTCAAGACTTTCTCAGTTTGGGTTTCCCCAAGGAAGAATCTAAGATAGTCATATAGTTATGTTTCACACTCATTTCTAAAATAACTTTCTTTCCAGAATATGCCAAATTATATAAAACATTTAAGAGGAATAAAGGAGGGGCATAGACATCAATGAGGTAGAGGTAATAACTACAGTATTAAAATAGAGAAGTGATTATGTTAGGTACAACAAGGAACTTTGTGCACATACAAAGAGTCTGAGGCCCAAGTTGACAACATCCTTTGAGATAAAAGACTAATCCTCAGGCAGACTACATAAATAAACTTGAAGCACTTGGGAAAAAGATTGGGGGGGGGGGTTGTCACAAAAGTACTCAGCATCACAGTCTTTAAATTATAATGTGATGGTGCCTCTGGAGTAGTATATTATAGAGACTCTTACATGGATAAGTAATTTGTTTGAGATCCATTAGTCTAGTGGAAGAAATATAACTGTTGACCTTTTGGAGGAACAGAAGGTAAAGAAAAGAGAGTCAAGAAGAGAAAGAGAGAGAGCACAAGAGAGTTTGAGAAGGAAGGAAGTGAATGTTAAACTGCGGTTGACAGATTAATTGATCTTTAGGGCCTTTTGCCAGGAATTGTAAGAATGCAGATTAGTGACAGAAAACAGGGTATAGACCCATCATTAGCAGATGATGTTGGTGACCAGCCTATATCCTCTCATATTCACTGTGGTAGTTTTTGAATATGCCTACAAATTATTTGGTACACCTCCTACCAAAAGATGGAGACTGATGCTCAGCCAGTGTGGCTCGACCCAACCCATGCACCAAGAAGTCATCAGTTCTATTCCTGGTCAGGACACATGCCAAGGTTGTGGAGCTAATCTCCTGTGGGGGGCATGCAGGAGGTAGCCAATCAATGTTTTCTCTCATCAATGTTTCTATCTCTCTCTCCCTCTCACTTCCTCTCTCTCTAAAATCAATATAAAGGAAAAAAAGGTGCAGACTGATGACACTCCCCTTGAGCAAGGACTGAAGTTAATGATTTGCTTCTAACAAAAATAGAATATAGAGAAATTCCAAAATGGTGGCAGAGTGAATGGAAGCTACACAGACTATCTCCCAGGACCAAACTGGAATTACAATGAAAATAAAGACAAATGATCAGGAAAAAGCAACAGAAAAGCAGCTTGGAGGACCACATAACCAGGGACACTGACTCAGTCCTGGTAGGCTTCTGGAGATGTGAGAGAGGGGTTGGGAGCACACAGTCGGCAGCAGCCTTAGCTGTGAGCAGTGGCCTTAGCTGTGAGCAGCAAACTTAGCTGTGAGCAGCGCCCTCGGGTTAAACTCCCAAGCGGCTCTACAGTGCAGAGCCAGGACAGACGCTAAAATAGCCACAACCACTCACCTTGGGCTCCAGAAGAGGGAGGGCAGACTGGACTAGAACTGTGTGGGGACTTGGAGGGTGCTCAGAGCTTTTGCTGAGTTGCAGCCATGCGGGACTGTTTTCATTTTACTCCTTTCCAGGGCTCTGGGGGAGGACGTGTACCCTCCCTCGAAGATTCAACCCACCCAGTAGGCATTGAAATGCAAATTGAGGCCTATTAACAACCAACATCTGCCCCACTCTCTGGAAATCCCCTTACACTGAGCACCTGAGGGAGTTTTTCATTCAACCAAGAAGCCTAGGTTCTTCAGATAACCGCTACTGATAGCCTCCAGGCAAAATGCTAGAGGATAACTATACCATCCCTTGGCTATCAGTTCTAACCATGAAAGTAAGACTTCACAGTGGTGTTTAACATGGGTCCTCCCCGGCTCATCCAAACACAGGGGAGGAAGCCGCAAACAGCAGAACACCAAACAGCCACAGGGAAAATATGGCAGGTTCCAAAGCCCACTGTGATAGCCAAAATGGTGAAACACAAAAACAAAAGCCAAATGAAAGAACAAGAGACCTCAACCAAAAATGAGATAAATAAGATGCAGTTAAGCAAGTTAAAAAAACTAGAATTCAGCGCCATGACCTTGAGAAAGCTCAACAGCATGTGTAACAACATGAAAACCATGAGTAGAGACATAGAAATGTTGAAAATCTACCAGTTGGAAATTAAAGACCACCAAGAAGAAATGAAGAATGACATAGCAGATAAAGAACACATTGGAAAGTCTAAATAGCACAGTAGAAGAAGCTGAGGACTGGATCAGTGAATTAGAAGATAAGGTAGAAAAAATCAACCAATTAGAAAACCAAAAGAAAAAAAAAAAACAATTAAAAAACAGGAAGACAGCTTAAGAGAACTGTGAGACAACTGGAAACGTAATGACATTCGCATTACAGGAGTCCCCGAAGGAAAAGAAAATAGGCAACAGTTAGAGAATATATTTGAAGAAATAGTGACAGCAAACTTTCCTAATTTGGTGAAGAAAAAAGACATTCAAGTTAAAGAAGCACAGAGAGCCCCAAATAAGAACAACCCAAACAGGCCCACAGCAAGACACATACTAATGAAAATGCCAAAAATTAAAGACAAAGAGAGAATTCTAAAAGCAGCAAGAGATAAGCTACAGGTTACCTACAAAGAAAACCACATAAGTCTCTCAGCTGACTTCTCAACAGAAACACTACAGGCCAGAAGGGAATGGCATGAGGTAATCAAAGTCATGAAAACAAGGATCTGAATCCAAGACTACTCTACCCAGCAAGGCTATCATTCAAAATAGAAGGTCAAATAAAGAGCTTCCCAGACAAAAAAGGCAAAGGGAATATATTAGCACCAAACGAGCACTGCAAGAAATGTTAAAACAACTGCTGTAATTAGCAGGAGTAATAGGAACAAGCATATAACAACACTAAACAAAAATGGCAATAAATAAATACATATCAATAATCACCTTAAATGTAAATAGATTGAATGCTTCCATAAAAAGACACAGAGTCACTTATTGGATAAGAAAGCATGACTCATCTATATGTTGTTTACAAGAGTACCACATCACAACAAAAGACTCACATAGGTTGAAAGTGAGGGATGGAAAAAAATCTTTCAAGCAAACAGAAAGAAAAAAAATTCTGGGGTAGCAATACTAATATCTGATAAAATAGATTTCAAAATGAAGATCATAAATAGAGACAAAAAAAGGCCACTACATAATAATGAAAGAATCTATCCAACAGGAAGATATAACCTTGATATACATATATGCACCCAACATAGGAGCACCAAAATCATCTGGAAGACTTCAAAGGAGAAATCGATAGCAATACCATCATAGCAGGGGACTTCAACACCCCGCTGACATCACTGGATAAACCCTCATATCAAGCATCTTCTCAGACCACAGTGGCATTAAACTAGAAAAAAAAATTGCAAAAAGAACATGCAAAGACATTTGACCACATGGAGGCTAAATAGTATGTTATTAAACTATAAATGGGACAATGAGGAGATGAAGGAAGCAATTAAACACTTCCTGGAAACCAATGAAAATGAACACACAACAACACAAAATCTATGGGATGCAGCAAAGGCAATTCTGAGAGGGAAGTTCATAGGACTACAGGCCTACCTTAAGAAACAAGAAAAATCTTTAATAGACAATCTAAGAGCAAAAATTAAAGAACTAAAGAGAAAACAAAAGGAAAACACCAGAGCAAGTAGAAGGAAGGAAATAGGAAAAATCAGAGCAGAAATAAACGACATAGAATCCCCAAAAAAAAAATTCAAAGGATCAAAGAAACAAAGAGCTGGTTTTTTGAAAAGATAAACAAGATTGATGGACCCTTAGCTAGACTCACCAAGAAACAAAGAGAGAGAAACCAAATACATAAAATCAGATATTAAAGACAAGAAGTAACAACGACACCACAGAAATACAAAGGATCGTTAACAACTACTTTGAACAATTATATGGCAAAAATTCGACAATCTAAGCAAAATGGACAAATTTCTAGAAACACATAGTCTCCTAAAACTGGATCAGGAAGAGATAGAAAATTTGAACAGACCAATAAAAATTAAGTTAATTGAAGACATAATCAAGACTCTCCTAAAAAACAAAAGCTGAGGCCCAGATGGCTTCACGGGGGGAGTTTCACTGAACATTTAAAGAAGAACTAACACCCATTCTCTTCAAACTACTTCAAAAAACTCAAGAAGAAGGAAGACTGCCAAACTCATTTTTGAAGCCAGCATAATTCTAATTCTAATTCCAAAACCAAAAAAAGACATTACAAAGAAAGAAAACTACAGGCCAATATCCCTGATGAACATAGACGCCAAAATCCTGAACAAAATACTAACAAATTGAATCCAGCAATACATCAAAAAAATTATTCAAAATGACCAAGTGGGATTCATCCCAGGGATGCAAGGCTAGTACAATATTCCCAAACAATAAATGTGATACACAACATATATAAAATGAAGAATAAAAACCACCTGATCATATCAATAGATGGCGAAAAAGCCTTTGACAAAATCCAGCATCCGTTTCTGATAAAAATGCTCAGCAATGTGGACATAGAGGGATCATATTTCAACATATATGAAAGACCTACAGCCAACATTATATTCAATGGGCACAGCAATCAGACAGGAAGAATAAATAAAAGGGATCCAAATTGGAAAGGAGGAAGTGAAACTGTCATTATTCACAGATGACATGATACTATACATAGAAAACCCCAAAGACTCCATCAAAAATTTACTAGACTTAATAAAGGAATTTGCCAAAGTATCAGAATACAAAATTAACGTCAGGAAATTGATGGCATTCTTATACACCAATGATGAACTCACAGAAAGAGAAACTAAGAAAACAATACCATTTACCATCGCAGCAAAAAAATCAAAATACCTAGGAATAAACTTAACCAAAGAAATAAAGGACCTATTCACAGAAAACTACAGGTCATTGAAAAAAAAAATAGAGGAAGATATAAAAAAGTGGAAGAACATACCCTGTTCATGGATTGGAAGTATTAACATCATTAAAATGTCCATATTACCCAAAGCAATCTATAGATTCAATGAAATCCCCGTCAAAATACCAACAACATATTTCACAGAACTAGAAAAAATACTTCAAAAGTTCATAGAAAACCAAAAAAGAACTCGAATAGCCACAGCAATCTTGAAAAAGAAGAACAAAGTAGGAGGGATTACATGACCAGATTTCAGGTTATACTACAAAGCCACTGTACAAAGCCTGGTACTGGCACAAGAACAAGCATATAAACCAGTGGAACAGAATAGAGGACCCAGAAATGGACCCAAGGCAATATGCTCAATTAATATTTGACAAAGGGGGCAAGAGCATATAGAGGAGTAAAGACAGCCTCTTTAATAAATGGTGTTGGGAAAATTGGACAGCTACATGCAGAAAAATGAAACTAGACCATCAACTTACACCATACACAAAAATAAACTCAAAATGGATAAAATACTTAAATGTGACCCGTGAATCCATAAAAATCCTAGAAGAAAATGTAGGCAACAAAATTTTGGTCATCATACGCAGCAGAATTTTCACTGATACATCCCCTAAGGCAACAGAAACAAAGGAGAAAATGAACACATGGGCCTACATCAAACTAAAAAGCTACAATCATCAAAATGGAAAGGCTACCCACTCTATGGGAGAGCATTATTGCTAATGATATATCAGATAAGTGATTAATTTCCAATATATAGAGAGTATTCATACAACTCCACAAAAGGAAGACAAAGAACCCAATTAAAAAATGGGCAGAGGCACTCGATGTGTCCCTTCACGTCGATGTTTCTCACTCTCTCTCCCTTCCTCTCTCTCCCTCCCATTCTATCTGTACAAAAAATGGAAAAATATCCTCGGGTGAGGATAAAAAAAAAAAAAATGGGCAGAGGAACTAAAGCGACACCTCTCCAAACAGGACATACAAATGGCCAAGAAACATATTAAGAAATGCTCGACATCACTAATCGTCAGAGAGATGCAAATTAAAACAACAATGAGGTATTACCTCCCAACTGTCAGAATGGCTGCCATCAACAAATCATCACACAAGTGCTGGCGAGGGTGTGGAGAAAAGGGGACTCAAGTGCACTGCTGGTGGGAATGCAGACTGGTGCAGCCTCTATGGAAAACAATATGGTGCTACCTCAAAAAATTAAAAATTGAACTTTCATTTGACCCAGTGATCCCGCTTCTAGGAATATACCCCAAGAACCCTGAAACACCAATCAGAAAGAATATATGTACCCCCATATTCATAGCAGCACTATTTACAATAGGTAAGATCTGGAAACAGCCCAAGTGTCCATCAGTAGACAAATGGATAAAAATAATGGTGGTACATATACACAATGCAGTACTATGCAGCTGTAAGAAAGAAAGATCTCTTATCTTTTGATACGACATGGAAGGACCTGGAAAGTATTATCCTAAGTGAAACAAGCCAAGCAGAAAATGACAAATACCACATGATCTTACTTATATATGGAATATAATGAATATAACAGTCTGAGGAATAGGGTAGACCCAGAATCACGGAAGTAGGGTACAGACTGACAACCCTCAGAAGAGGGGGTTGTGGGGGGTGGGAAGAGATAAACCACAGAACTTATATGCATGTATGCATAACCAGTGGATATGGACAACAAAGCCAGGGACGGGTCGGGGGGTAGGGATGAGGAGGGGGGTGTCAATGGGGTAAAAAAGGAGAAACATCTGTAACAAAAACAACAAGATAGGACGGAAGGACGGAACGAAGGAAGGAAGGAAGGAAGGAAGGAAGGAAGGAAGGAAGGAAGGAAGGAAGGAAGGAAATAAATATTTCCAATTAAAAAAATAAAAAATAAAGACAATATGACTATTCTTAATCGCATAATAGTTTGTAGTCCAACTGTACCCCCTTACTACCATAAATTATACAGCTCATTGATAAAGTTTACAAAGGAAAAAGAAAAAGAAGACAGATGATGCCCGGCCTGTGTGGCTCAGTGGTTGAGGATTGACCCATGCACCAAGAGGTCACTGGTTTGATTCCCACTCAGGGCATATGCCCAGGTTATGGGCCTGATCCCTCATGAGGGGCATGCAAGAGGTGGCCAATCAATGTTCCCTCTCATTGACCTTTCTATCTCCCTCTCCCTCTCCCTTTCTCTTTATGTAAAATCAATAAAGAATGCAGAAGCTATGTGTGCTTCATTTTCAGTATGGTATAGTGGAGATCTCTAGTTTAGGGGTGCTGAACTTGAAGAGAGTAGCTTCAGGTAAACCATTCTTTTAAAAAAAAAACTTATCTTTCTTGTTGAATGTATTATAAATGTCTCCCCTTTTTCCCCCATTGACCCCCTACTCCCTGCTCCCACCCCTCCTCCTGTCTTCCACACACTATTTTCTGTGTCCATTGGTTATGCACATATGTGTATAAGTTCTTTGGTTTATCTCTTCCTGCCCTCCCTCCCACATTTAAGTCTTTTATGCATTTTGAGTTTAATCTTGTGTATGGAGTAAGTTGATGGTGTAGTTTTAGTTTTTTGCATGTAGCTGTTCAATTCTCCCAACACAATTTATTAAAGAGGCTGTCTTTACTCCACTGTATGCTCTTGCTACGTTTGTCAAATATTAATTGATCATATTGCCTTGGGTCCATTTCTGGGTTCTCTGTTCTGTTCCACCGGTCTATATGCCTGTTCTTGTGCCAGTACCAGGCTTTGTACAGTGGCTTTGTAGTATAACCTGAAATCTGGTAATGTGATCCCTCCTATTTGTTCTTTTTCAAGATTGCTATGGCTATCCAAGGTCTCTTTTAGTTCCATATGAACTTTTGAAGTACTTGTTGTAATTCTGTGAAGTATGTCATTGGTATTTTGATGGGGATTGCATTGAATCTATAGATTGCTTTGGGTAGTATGGATATTTTCATGACGTTAATTCTTCCAATTCATGAACAGGGTATGTGCTTCCACTTTTTTATATCTTCCTCTATTTTTTTTTTCAATGACCTGTAGTTTTCTGCAAATAGGTCCTTTATTTCTTTGGTTAAGTTTATTCCTAGGTATCTTAATTTTTTTGCCACAATGGTAAATGGTATTGTTTTCTTAGTTTCTCTTTCTGGGAATTCATCATTGGTGTATAAGAATGCCATCGATTTCTTGACGTTAATTTTGTATCCTGCTAATATGCCAAATTCCTTTATTGAGTCTAGTAAATTTTTTATGGCGTCTTTGGGGTTTTCTACGTATAGTATCATGTCATCTGCGAATAATGACAGTTTCACTTCCTTCTTTCCAATTTGGATCCCTTTTATTTATTCTTCCTGTCTGATTGCTGTGGCTAAGACTTCCAGTACTATGTTAAATAAGAGTGGCAAAAGTGGGCATCCTTGCCTTGTTCCTGTTCTTAAGGGAAATGCTTTTAATTATTGCCCATTGAATATGATGTTGGCTGTAGGTCTTTCATATATGGCCTTTATTATTTCAAGATATCATACCGCTATTCCAGATTGCTGAGCATTTTTATCAAAAATTCGTGCTGGATTTTGTTGAATGCTTTTCCAGCATCTATTGATATTATCATATGATTTTATATGTCATTTTGTTCATGTGGTTTATCACATTTACTGATTTGCATATATTTTACAAGACTTGCATCCCTGGGATAAATCCCACTGGGTTATAGTGAATAATTTTTTTGATGTATTGCTGGATCCGATTTCCTAGTATTTTATTAGGATTTTGGCATCTACGTTCATCAGGGATATTGGCCTGTAGTTTTCTTTCTTTGCAGTGTATTTGTCTGGTTTTGTTATTAGAATTATGCTGGCCTCATAAAACGAGTTTGAAAGTCTTCCTTCTTCTTCAATTTTTTAAAATAGTTTGAGGAGAATGGGTGTTGGTTCTTTTTGAATGTTCTGTAAAACTCCCTCATGAAACCATCAGAACCTAGGCTTTTGTTTGCTGGGAGAGTCTTTTTTTTTTTTATTAATTTATGAAATTTTGTTACAGATGTTTCTCCTTTTTCCCCCACAGATTCCCCCCTCCTTCTCCCTCCCTGCCCTGTCCCCAGCTTTGTTGTCCATGTTCATTGTTCATGCATATAAGTTCTGTGGTTCATCTCTCCCCCATCACCCCCTTTTCTGGTGATTTAATATACCCCACTTCCACATCGCTGGGAGTACCCCATTGCTAGAAGAGTCTTGATTACATCTTCTATTTCCTTAGTTGTTATTGGTCTGTTCAAGTTTTCTATCTCTTCCCGGTCCAGTTTTGGGAGACTGTTTTTCTTGGAGTTTGTCCATTTCGCTTAGATTGTCGAATTTGTTGCCGTATATTTCTTCATAGTAGTTGTTAACGATCTTTTGTATTTCTGTGGTGTCATTTGCTACTTCTCCTCTTTCATTTCTGATTTTGTGTCTTTGAATTCTCTTTCTTTGTTTCTTGGTGAGTCTAGCTAAGGGTCCATCAATCTTCTTTATCTTTTCGAAAAGCCAGCTCTTTGTTTCATTGATCTTTTGAATTGTGTTTTTGGACTCCGTGTCAATTATTTCTGCTCTGATCATTACTATTTCCTTCCTTCTACTTGCTCTGGGGTTTTCTTTTTCTTTGCTTTCTACTTCTTTAAATTGTCAGGTTAGATAGTCTATTAGAAATTTTTCTTGTTTCTTGAGGTAGGCCTGTAGTGCTATGAACTTCCCTCTCAGAACTGCTTTTGCTGCATCCCATAGATTTTGTGTTGTCGTGTGTTCGTTTTCATTGGTTTCCAGGAAGATTTTAATTGCTTCCTTGATCTCCTCAGTGACCCATTCATTGTTTAATAACATGCTATTTAGCCTCCATGTGTTCAAAGGTCTTTGCATGTTCTTCTTGCAATTGATTTCTAGTTTCATGCCATTGTGATCTGAGAAGATGCTGGATATGATTTAAATCTTCTTGAACTTGTAGAGACTTAGTTTGTGTCCTAACATGTGGTCTATCTTTGAGAATGTCCCATGTGCACTTGAGAAGAATGTGAATTCTGTAGTTTTAGGATGCAATTCTCTGTAGATATGTATTAAATCCATTTGGTCTAGTACTTCATTTATAGCCTCTGTTTCCTTGCTAATTTTTTGTCTAGAGGATCTATCCAGTGATGTCAGCAGGGAGTTGAAGTCCCCTGCTATGATTGTATTACTATTGATTTCTCCTTTGAAGTCCTCCAGAAGATTATTAATATATTTTGTGCTCCTATATTGGGTGCATACATGTTTATCAAAGTTATATTTTCCTGTTGGATAGATCATTTCAATATTATGTAGTGACCTTCTTTGTCTCTAGTTATGGCCTTCATTTTGAAATCTATATTATTAGATATGAATATTGCTACCCCAGCTTTTTTTCTTTCCATTTGCTTGGAAGATTTTTTTCCATCCCTCACTTTCAACCTATGTGAGTCTTTTGTTGTGAGGTGGTCTATTTTAAACAACATATAGATGAATTGTGCTTTCTTATCCAATCAGCTACTCTTTATTTTTTTATCAGAGCATTCAATCCATTTATAATTAAGGTCATTATTGATATGTGCTTCCTCTTTTTATTAATTAATTATTGTTACAGATATTTCTCCTTTTTCCTCCACTGATTCCCCCCTCCCCTCCCTCCCTGCCCTGTTCCCAGTTTAGTTGTCCATGTCCATTGTTCATGCATACATGCATATAAGTTCTGTGGTTTATCTCTCTCCCACCACCCCCTCTTCTGGGGATTGTCAGTCTGTACCCCACTTCCACATCTCTGAGACTACGCCATTCCTCAGATTGTTATGTTTATTATATTCCACAAATAAGTGATATCATATGATACTTGTCTTTCTCTGTTTGGCTTGTTTCACTTAAAATGATACTTTCCAGGTCCCTCCATGTAGTCTCAAAGGATAAGAGATCTTGCTTTCTTAAAGCTGCATAGTAATCCATTGTGTATATGTACCACCCCATTTTTATCCATTTGTCTACTGATGGACCCTTGGGCTGTTTCCAGATCTTAGCTATTGTAAATAGTGCTGCTACAAACATGGGGGTACATCTATTCTTTCTGATTGGTGTTTCAGGCTTTTTAACGTATCTTCCTAGAAGTGGGATCACTGGGTTAAATGGCATTTCAATTTTTAGTTTTTTGAGGTAACACCTTATTGTTTTCCATAGTGGCTGCACCAGTCTGCATTCCCACCAGCAGTGTACTAGAGTCCCCTTTTCTCCACACCCTTGCCAACACTTGTTGTTTGATGATTTGTTGATGGCGGCCATTCTGATATGTGTGAGGTGGGACCTCATTGTTGTTTTAATTTGCATCTCTCTGATGATTACTGATGTTGAGCATTTCTTCATATGTCTCTTGGCCATTTGTATGTGCTGTTTGGAGAGCTGTGTATTTAGTTCCTCTGCCCATTTTTTAATGGGCTTCTTTGTCTTCCTTTTGTGGAATTGTATGAGCACTCCATATATATCGGAAATTAAACCCTTATCTGATATATCATTGGCAATTATGCTCTCCCATATAGTGGGTAGCATTTCTGTTTTGATGATTGTAACTTTCTCTGTGCAGAAGCTTTTGAGTTATATGTAGTCCCATGTGTTCATTTTCGCCTATGTTTCTATTGCCTTAGGTGATGTATCAGTAAAAATTCTGCTGCGTATGATGTCTGAAATTGTGTTGCCTACAGTTTTCTAGGATGTTTATGGATTTATGAGTCACATTTAAGTCTTTTATCCATTTTGAGTTTATTCTTGTGTAGGGTGTGAGTTGATGATCTAGTTTCATTTTTCTGCAAGTAGCTGTCCAATTTTCCCAACACCATTTATTAAAGAGACTGTCCTTACTCCACTGTATGCTCTTGCCATCTTAGTTAAATATTAATTGAGCATATTGCCTTGGGTCCATTTCTGGTTTCTCTGTTCTGTTCCACTGGTATAAATGCCTGTTCTTGTGCCAGTACCAGGCTGTTTTGATTACAGTGGCTTTGTAGTATAACATGAAATCTGATAATGTGATCCCTCCAACTGATATGTACTTTTTAAAGCCATTTTTGTTTAGTGTGGTTCTATTTTTCTTCCCATTTCTCCTGCTAATTACAACACTCCTTTTAGCATATCTTGCAGTGCTGGTGTGGTGCTAATATAGTCCTTTAGCCTTTTTTTGTTTGGGAAGCTCGTTATTTGACCTTCTATTTTGAATGATAGCCTTGCTGGGTAGAGTTGTCTTGGATTCAGAACCTTGGTTTTAATGACCTTGTTTACCTCGTGCCATTCTCTTCTGGCTTGTAGTATTTCTGTTGAGAAGTCAGCTGAGAGACTTATGTGGGTTCCTTTGTCGGTAACCTGTTGCTTCTCTCTTGCTGCTTTTAGGATTCTCTCTTTGTCTTTAATTTTTGGCATTTTAATTACTATGTTTCTTGGTGTGGGCCTGTATGGGTTCTTCTTACTTGGGGCTCTCTGTGCTTCTTGAACGTGAATGCTTTCTTCCTTCACCAAATTAGGAAAGTTTTCTGTCACTATTTTGTCAAATGTATTCTCTAACCATTGCTCATTTTATTCTTCTTCGTGGACTCCTATGTTAAGAATATTATTACATTTCCAGTAGTCCCACAGTTCTCTTAAGCTGTCTTCCTGGTTTTGAATTGTTTTTTTTTTCCTTTTGGTTTTCTGATTGGTTGATGTTTTCTACCCTGTCTTCTAATTCACTGAACTGGTCCTCTGCTTTCTCTACTCTGCTGTTTAGACCTTCCCATGTGTTCTTTATTTCTGATATGTCATTTTTTATTTCTTCTTGGTGTTTTTTAATTTCCAACTGGTTGCTTTTCAAAATTTCTATGTCTTTACTCATGGTGTTCATGTCCTTACACATGCTGTTGAGCTTCCTCTAGATAGTGGTCTGAATTCTAGTTTTATTAACCTGCTTAACTGCACCTTTTTTTATCTCATCTTCGGTAGAGGTCTCTTGGTCTTTCATTTGGCTTTTGTTTCTGTGTTTCACCATTTTGGCTATTACAGTGGGCTTTGGAGTTTGCTTAATTTTCCCTATGAGTGTTGGTGTTCTGCTGTTTGTGGCTCCCTCTCCTGGGTTTGAATGAGGGAGGGAGGACCCACGATATATACCACTGTCAAGTCTTACTTTCCTTGTTAGTATTGCTAGCTTAGGAATGGTATAGTTATCCTCTAGCTTTTTTCCTGGAGGCTATCAGTGGTGGTTACTTGAAGAGCCTTGGCTTTTCATTTGAATGAAAAACTTCCTCAGGTGTTCAGCATAAGAGGATTTCTCCAGGGTGGGGCAGATTCTGGTTGTTAATTGACCTCAATTTGCATTTCAATGGCTACTGTGTGGGGTTGAATCTTCGAGGGAGAGTCTACCTCCTCCCCCCAGAGCCCTGGGAAGGAGTAAGATGACCACTGTTCTGTGTGGCTGTTACTCAGCAATAGCTTTGAGCGCTCTCCAAATCTTGAGTGTCCACACACAGTTTCAGTCCAATCTGCCCTCCCTCTGACAGAGCCCAAGGTGAGTGGCTGTGGCTATTTTAGCATGTTTCCTGGCTCTGCACTATGGAGCTGCTTGAGAGTTTAGCCCGAGGGTGCTCCTCACAGCTAAGGCCACTGCTGTCTGTGGGTTCCCAGAGCCCCTCTCTCACCTCTGCAATCCTACCAGGATTGAGTCAGTGTCCCTGGTTATATGGTCCTCCAAGATGCTTTTCTTTTGCTTTTTTTTTGATGATTTGTCTTTATTCTTGTTGTAATTCCAGTTTGGTCCTGGGAGATGGTCTGTGCAGCTTCCATTTACTCCTCCACCATTTTCAGTCTCAACCTTTTGCATTCTGATGATGATGTGTCTTGGTGTGGACCTTTTGGGGTTCATTTTGTATGGGCATCTTTGTGCATCCTGGACTTGTATGTCTATTTCCTTCACCAAGTTAGGGAAGTTTTCTGTCATTATTTTTTCAAGTAAGTTTTCAATTTCTTGCTCTCTCTCTCTTCTCCTTCTGGCACCCCCATGAAATGAATGTGGGTATGTTTGAAATTGTCCCAGAGGTTCCTTACACGATCCCCTTTTTTTTGGATTCTCTGTTCTGATTGGATATTTTTTGCTTCTTTATATTCCAAATCGATGGTTTGCTTCTTGTCTTTACCTACTCTACTATTGACTCTCTATAAATTATTCTGTATTTTTGATAGTGAATCCTTCATTTCTAACTGGTCTTTTTTTATGCTCTTTTTTTTTTTTTATTGATTAATTTTTGTTACAAATGATTCTCCTTTTTTCCCCCAGTGATTCCCCCTCCCCCTTCCCTCCCTGCCCCTTCCCCCGATTGTTGTCCATGTCCACTGTTCATGCCTACATGCATATAAATTCTGTTGTTCATCCCTCTCTCAGCTCCCCACTCCTTAGGGGATTGTCCTCAAACTGTTATGTTCATTATATTCCAGAAATCAGTGAGATCATATGAAATTTGTCTTTCTCTGCTTGGCTTGTTTCACTTAGGATGATACTTTCCAGGTCCCTCCATGTAGTCTCAAAGGATAAGAGATCTTTCTTTCTTACCGCTGCGTAGTACTCCATTGTGTATATGTACCACACCTTTTTAATCCATTCGTCTACTGATGGGCACTTGGGCTGTTTCCAGATCTTAGCGATTGTAAATAGTGCTGCTACAAAGATGGGGATACATATATTCTTTCTGATTGGTGCTTCAGGCTTCTTAGGGTATATTCCTAGAAGTGGGATTACTGGGTCAAATGGGAGTTCAATTTTTAATTTTTTGAGGTGACACCATATTGTTTTCCATAGTGGCTGCACCAGTCTGCATTCCCACCAACAGTGTACTAGAGTCCCCTTTTCTCCACACCCTCGCCAACACTTGTTGTTTGATGATTTGTTGATGACGGCCATTCTGATATGTGTGAGGTGATACCTCATTGTTGTTTTGATTTGCATCTCTCTGATGATTAGTGATGATGAACATTTCTTCATATGTCTCTTAGCCATTTGTATGTCCTGTTTGGAGAGGTGTCTATTTAGTTCCTCTGCCCATTTTTTAATTGGATTCTTTGTCTTCCTTTTGTGGAGTTGTATGAGCACTCTATATGTATTGGAAATTAACCCCTTATCTGATATATCATTGGCAATTATGCTCTCCCATACAGTGGGTAGCCTTTCCGTTTTGATGATTATATCTTTCGCTGTGCAGAAGCTTTTGAGTTTGATGTAGTCCCATGTGTTCATCTTCTCCTTTGTTTCTATTGCCTTAGGTGATGTATCAGTAAAAATTCTTCTGCGTATGATGTCTGAGATTTTGTTGCCCACAGTCTCCTCTAGGATTTTTATGGATTTATGAGTTACATTTAAGTCTTTTATCCATTTTGAGTTTATTTTGGTGTAGGGTGTAAGTTGATGGTCTAGTTTCATTTTTCGGCAAGTAGCTGTCCAATTTTCCCAGCACCATTTATTAAAGAGGCTGTCCTTACTCCACTGTATGCTCTTGCCACCTTTGTCAAATATTAATTGAGCATATTGCCTAGGGTCCATTTCTGGGTTCTCTATTCTGTTCCACTGGTCTATATACCTGTTCTTGTGCCAGTACCAGGCTCTTTTGATTATGGTGGCTTTGTAGTATAACCTGAAATCTGGTATTGTGATCCCTCCAACTTTGTTCTTCCTTTTCAAGATTGCTGTGGCTATTCGAGGCCTTTTTTGGTTCCATATGAACTTTTGAAGTAATTGTTCTAATTCTTAGAAGTATGCCGTTGGTATTTTGATGGGGATTGCGTTGAATCTATAGATTGCTTTCGGTAATATGGACATTTTAATGATGTTAATTCTCCCAATCCATGAACAGGGTATGTTCTTCCACTTTTTTACATCTTGCTCTATTTCATTTTTCAAAGACCTGTAGTTTTCTGCGAATAGGTCCTTTATCTCTTTGGTTAAGTTTATTCCTAGGTATCTTAATTTTTTTGCCGCAATGGTAAATGGGATTGTTTGCCTAGTTTCTCTTTCTGTGAGTTCATCATTGGTGTATAAGAATGCCGTCGATTTCTTGACGTTAATTTTGTATCCTGCTACTTTGCCAAATTCATTTATTAAGTCTAGTAAGCTTTTGGTGGAGTCTTTGGGATTTTCTATGTACAGTATCATGTCATCTGCAAATAATGACAATTTCACTTCCTCCTTTCCAATTTGGATCCCTTTTATTTTTTCTTCCTGTCTGATTGCTGTGGCTAAGACTTCCAGTACTATGTTAAATAGGAGTGGCGAAAGTGGGCATCCTTGCCTTGTTCCTGTTCTTAAGGGAAATGCTTTTAGTTTTTGCCCATTGAGTATGATGTTGGCTGTAGGTCTTTCATATATGGCCTTTATTATGTCTAGGTATGATCCCTCAATTCCCACACTGCTGAGCGTTTTTATCAGAAATGGATGCTGGATTTTGTCAAAGGCTTTTTCAGCATCTATTAATATGATCATGTGGTTTTTATTCTTCAATTTATTTATGTGGTGTATCACATTTATGGATTTGCGAATATTGTACCAGCCTTGCATCCCTGGGATGAATCCCACTTGGTCATGGTGGATAATTTTTCTGGTGTATTGCTGGATTCGATTTGCTAGTATTTTGTTCAGGATTTTGGCATCTATGTTCATCAGGGATATTGGCCTGTAGTTTTCTTTCTTTGTTGTGTCTTTTTCTGGTTTTGGAATTAGAGTTATGCTGGCTTCATAAAACGAGTTTGGCAGTCTTCCTTCTTCTTGAATTTTTTGAAATAGTTTGAGGAGAATGGGTATTAGTTCTTCTTTGAATGTTCGGTAAAACTCCCCTGTGAAGCCATCTGGGCCTGGGCTTTTGTTTGCTGGAAGAGTCTTGATTACATGTTCAATTTCTTCTGTTGTTATTGGTCTGTTCAAGTTTTCAATCTCTATCTGGTCCAATTTTGGGAGGCTATGTGTTTCTAAAAATTTGTCCATTTCGCTTAGATTTTCGAATTTGTTGCTGTATAATTTTTCATAGTAGTCGTTAACGATCTTTTGTATTTCTGTAGGGTCAGTTGTTATCTCTCCTGTTTCATTTCTGATTTTATGTATTTGGGTTCTCTCTCTTTGTTTCTTGGTGAGTCTAGCTAAGGGTCCATCAATCTTGTTTATCTTTTCGAAAAACCAGCTCTTTGTTTTATTGATCCTCTGGATTGTTTTTTTGGTCTCTATGTCGTTTATTTCTGCTCTGATCCTTACTATTTCTTTTCCTCTACTTGCTCTGGGGTTTTCTTTTTGTTTACTCTCGAGTTCTTTAAGTTGTGAGGTTAGGTAGTCTATTAGAGATTTTTCTTCTTTTTTGAGGTAGGCCTGTAGTGCTATAAACTTCCCTCTCAGAACTGCTTTTGCTGCATCCCATAGATTTTGTATTGTTGTGTCCTCATTTTCATTGGTTTCCAGGAAGTTTTTGATTTCTTCCTTGATTTCCTCGGTGACCCATTCATTGTTTAATAACATTCTATTTAGCTTCCATGTGTTCAAATGTCTTTGTATGTTCTTCTTGCAATTGATTTCTAGTTTCATACCATTGTGGTCTGAGAAGATGCTTGTTATAATTTCAATCTTCTTGAACTTGTAGAGACTTAGTTTGTGCCCTAACATGTGGTCTATCTTTGAGAATGTTCCATGTGAACTTGAGAAGAATGTGAATTCTGTAGTTTTGGGGTGTAGTTCTCTGTAGATATCTATTAAATCCATTTGGTCTAGTGCTTCATTTAGAGTCTCTGTTTCCTTGCTAATTTTTTGTCTAGAGGATCTATCCAGTGATGTGAGCGGGGTGTTGAAGTCCCCTGTTATGATTGTATTGCTATCGATTTCTCCTTTGAAGTCCTCCAGAAGATTTTTAATATATTTTGGTGCTCCTGTATTGGGTGCATATATGTTTATCAAGGTTATATCTTCCTGTTGGATAGATCCTTTCAATATTATGTAGTGGGCTTCTTTGTCTCTAGTTATGACCTTCAATCTGAAGTCTATTTTATCAGATATCAGTATTGCTACCCCAGCTTTTTTTTCTTTTCCATTTGCTTGAAAGATTTTTTTCCATCCCTTCACTTTCAATCTGTGTGAGTCTTTTGTTGTGAGGTGGGTTTCTTGAAACAGCATATAGATGAGTCTTGCTTTCTTATCCAATCAGCTACCCTGTGTCTTTTTATGGGAGCATTCAGTCCATTTACATTTAAGGTGGTTATTGATATGTACTTATTTATTGCCATTTTTGTTTAGTGTGGTTCTATTTTTCTTCCCATTTCTCCTGGTAATTACAGCAGTCCTTTTAACATTTCTTGCAGTGCTGGTTTGGTGTTAATGTACTCCCTTAGCCTTATTTTGTCTGGGAAGCTCTTTATTTGACCTTCTATTTTGAACGATAGCCTTGCTGGGTAGAGTAGTCTTGGATTCAGATCCTTGTTTTTCATGACCTTGATTACTTCATGCCATTCCCTTCGAGCCTGTAATGTTTCTTGTGAGAAGTCAGCTGAGAGCCTTATGGGGGTTCCTTTGTAGGTAACCTGTTGCTTATCTCTTGCTGCTTTTAGGATTCTCTCTTTGTCTTGAATTTTTGGCAGTTTGATTACTATGTGTCTGGGTGTGGGCCTGTTTGGGTTCTTCTTACTTGGGGCTCTCTGAGCTTCTTGAACTTGAATGCCTTCTTCCTTCACCAAATTAGGGAAGTTTTCTGTCACTATTTCTTTGAATATATTCTCTAGCCCTCACTTACTTTCTTCTTCTTCAGGGACTCCTATGATACGAATATTATTACGTTTCCAGTTGTCCCACAATTCTCTTAAGCTCTCTTCTTGTTTTTTAATCTTTTTTCCTTTTGGTTTTCCGATTGGTTGATTTCTTCTAGCCTGTCTTCTAATTCACTGATCCGGTCCTCAGCTTCCCCTACTCTGCTTTTTAGACCTTCCAGTGTGTTTTTCATTTCTGATATGTCATTCTTCATTTCTTCCTGTTGGTTTTTCATTTCCAGATGGTTTATTTTCAACATTTCTATGTCTTTACTAATGTTGCTCATGTCCTTACACATGCTGTTGAGCTTCCGCAACATCATGGCTCTAAATTCTAGTTCTGTTAACTTGCTTAACTGCACCTCATTTATTTCATCTTCTGTAGAGGTCTCTTGATCTTTCATTTGGCTTTTGTTTCTGTTTCTCACCATTTTCGTTATCACAGTGGGCTTTGGAGTCTGCCAAGTTTTCCCAGTGGGTGTTGGTGTTTTGCTGTTTGTGGCTCCCTCTCCTGGGTTTGGATGCACCAGGGAGGACCCACTTTAATCCCGCCAAGTCCCCTGTTCTCCGGGAGTCTGTGTGGCTCCAGCGGAGAGTTTAGCAGGCTATAGCGTTAGGAGGGCCCATGCAGGGTGGCAAGGGAGGCGGTGGGAATAATTTCCCGCCGAGTTCCCTGGTCCCGCCCAGTTCCCTGGGGGCCGTGAGTCTGTGGGGCTTCAGCGGCTACAGAGTTTCCAGGACCCAGGACTGAGTGGGTGTTTCTGGTTAAGTGGTCCTCCAAGGTGTCCTTCAGCTGCCCTTTCCTGACGGTTTGCCTTTGTTTTCGTTGTAAATCCAGTTTGGTCTTGGGAGACGGTCTGGGTCCCTCCATTCACTTCGCCGCCATTTTCCGATCCCCCCTTTTTATGCTCTTGAGGTCCTAAGTTCTTTCAAATTCTCACTAAGTTCCTTGAATTTCTTACTAAGGTCCGTGAGCAACCTTTTAACCAGTGTTTTGAACTCTGCATCTGTTAGATTACTTATCTCCATTTCATTTAGTTCTTTTCCTGGAGTTTTGATCTGTTCTTTCATTTGGAACATGTTTTTTGTCTCCTCATTTTGGCTGCCTCCCATTGTTTGTTTCTATGTATTAGGTAGAATTTCTATGTCTCCTAGGCTTCCTAGGGTGCCCTATTACAGTTGGTGTCTTGTAGGGTCAATTGGCACAACCTCCATGGTCACTCCAGCTGGGCTCTTGCAGTGCACCCCTTGTGTGGACTGTCTAGCCTTCTGTTGTAATTGAGTCTTGATTGCTGTTGGCATGTCAATGGGACGGATTTACTCAGGCTGACTGCAAGGATTGACTGTGGCCCCTGACCTTTGACTACCTTGGAGGATCAGCTATGCAGGGCTTACAACACAGAGTTAGATTTACTTCAGGAGGGCTCTGGGACCCACTGAGTCCATTCCTTGAGTGTGTCACTTGTGGTTGCATGGTGGTGCTTCAACGTGGTCCGAAGCTGTCCACTGGGTGTGCTGGCTCTGGGGCAAGGGCAGCCACTGCCTGTGATCTACCTGGGGCCAGCAGGCATAAACTACAAAACTATCTACAGATGGCTGCTTTTTGTGCTGGTCTTGGAGGTGCCCAGGCAAAGCCAAGCTGTGAACCAAGGCTGGGTGTTTCTACTAACAGGGCTGCAGCCAGTTAGCTAGAGGTATGGAACTCACTGAGGCCAAATCCTGTGTGAGAGAATTTAGGAAAATCAGAAACAGGACCCAAGACAGGCCAATCCTATGATAAAGCCACTGGAAACAACTTGGGTGGGCCTGAAAGTTGAGTTGGGCAGGGCCTCAGGGAATCACCAGGGTGGGGCAAACAGTGTGAGCCAAGTTGCTGGAGCTCCAGATGTGGTGCCCATCTTCTGCCCAGGGGAAGGGCTCACCAAAGGAACAAAGGCCTCCACCAGCATGTCTGTCCCAGAGAAAGCTGCCCCTCCAGCTCTTGCTCTAATGTCATACAAGTCAGTCCTTTCCCATATGTCTGTGGTGCCTTTCAAGCTGCCCCCTCACATTGGAGCCTAGAGGGAGTGGGTCTGAGTAAGTCTGTGCACAGGCCCTTTAAGAAGAACTGCCTGGGACTGGAGAAGACTCAACCTCCGTCAGCCGCAATTCCTGCTGGTTGGAGAAGTACTGAGCAGAAGTTATGGGGATTTTGTTTCCTGGCACTTGAACCCTGAGCTAGGGTGCCTGGTGTGGGACTAGGACCCCTTGCTTCTCAAGGAGGACCTTCACAGCTGAGGGGTCCCACCTGATTTTTATCTTCCATGTATGGTTGTGGAACCAGCCCATCCATGCCCCCACCCCTCCTACCAGTCTCGATGTAGCTTCTTTAATTTCGTAGTGGAAGGATTTCAAATCAGCTCAATTTCAGGCGGTTGTTCTGTAGTTTAGTTGTAATTTTGATGTAGTTCTGGGAGGAGGCAAGTACAGCATTTACCTATGCTGCCATCTTTACCAGAAGTCAAATCATTATTTTGATAAACTGCTCTACCCTCCTTCACTCTATCTGATTGCATGGGGATTGCCCTTAACAGGATTTTATAAATTAGAATTAAGGAAACACAACTCACTAGCAGTTCCATGACTCACATGAATACATCTTCCCAGGTTCACCAACAGAGAAATAGGAGCCTTGATTTTTTGCCTTGGAAAGAATGATAGCCTGAAAGAATAAAGTTGAAACAAAGAAGCAGAGAAAAAAGCTGAAGAGTGAGGGTTCTCTGACATTTCAGCCCCTGATAATAATTATTTCTGAATTCATTATTAACTCTGGCCTTACAGATTGCTTACATAAACCAATAAATGCCTTGTGCCTTATCTAAATTTTGTTGCACATGAAAGAAATCCAGCATGCAAATACTTATTAAAACATCTGATTTTAATAACACTGAAATAAACCAGCATTTCTCTTCTTGAACCACCAGCTCCCAAACTGGTCTTAATCAGGCTAATTGAGCTTAATGTAAAGGTCAGCTTTCACCTATTAAAAAACAGAGAAAGAGGATGCACTAAAAAATTATAGCAGGTGCTTTACAAAGAAAAATTTTAAAACTGAAATTTAACCTACTTCACAATTATATTTCAATATAGATTTTTCCATTTCATTTATCAGGAAACCAAGGCTCAGAGAAATGACTTGTGAAAGGTTACCTAACTAGTAATGGTAGAGCCACAGAGGATCCTAAAACACTAGGCTTCCTCCAAGTATCATTCATCTCAATCCCTGACCTTAAGACTCTGAAGACTCTGTGAGATCATATTTACCACTCTGTCATTATTTTTGCATTAGGTATTCCCTGATGGTAACCCAAAAAATGAATCTATTTTGCACTCACAAAAAGATGACAATCTATGTAGACATCATGGAGGTGCATCACTTAGATCTCCCTTCGATGGATGTCATTCAGCTGTGAGAACTGCAGTTAGCTGACAGTTTCCCTATTTTGAGCCAAGACCATGCTTCCCAGGAAGTCCCAGCTGCTAAATGAGTATGGCAGTGGCACTAGAGTCTGGTCATTTCCATTCACTATGATATTTCTTTAATGAGCAACCTTTGCTCTGGAGGTCCCCAATGGGTTGGCCAAAACTTTGCCATACATGTATCATGGTCTGAAGTTCTTATACCCAGTCCTGCTTCTCAGTCCCCAAGAATTAGCTCAGCACCCTGTCCAATTCTGCTTCCTCTGTCTTAACGCCTACGGGCATTTATTCCCCCAGTAAACTACAGTAAGTCCTCATTTAACATTGTTGATAGATTCTGTGACTTTAAGAAAAATGACATATAACAAAATCAATTTTACCATAGCCTAATTGATTTAAAGAGGAGTTAATTTCCTATAGCATTTTCTTTTTTTTATATTCTCACCCGAGGATATTTTTTCATTTTTTGTTCAGATAGAGTGAGAGGGAGAGAGGGAGGAAGAGAGAGAAACATCGACGAGAGAGAACATTGATTGGCCACCTCTCCTCCTGCATATCCCGCACTGGGGATCAGGCCCACAACCTGGACATGTGCCCTGATTGGGACTCAAACTGGCAACCTCTTGATGCATGCATCGAAGCTCAACCACTGAGACACACCAGCCAGGCTCTATAGCATTTCATCAATGTTATAATAAAATGATGTTAAACAAAACCACATTATTTGAGGACTTGCACTTTTAATTCCATCTCAATTGCTGCTTTCTGAAAGACACAACTGAAACAGTAAACAGTGAGTGAATGAGCAAGAGAGCTAGAATTCAAGGGAAAATCTTTCTTTTCAAGACATATTTTCCAATAGATAAGTGAGCAGTGGTAAAGCAATATAATTCTAGTTCAGTAAAGCAGAGTGTGCTCAATCTGCCAAATGACTTCTCTTAGCTGCAGGAAGTGCCTCCCTGAGACTTGTCAGGAACTAGGATTTATGGGAACATTTCTGTCTTAGTGATCCAGTCCCTTTTTATGGAGATGATTGCTTTGCAGCTCTGCCATAGGTATTTACCATCATGGCTATTATAGCCCACTGAGTCATCCAGGAGAGAAATCCAAGTTGATAATTAACATCCTGAGGAAGGTAATTGTGGAACACTTAAACATGGGGCCATAACTTCTGGTTCAGTGTCAGTAAGGACAACCTGTAGGGCATATCATACTTAATGAGTCAGTAGCTACCTAAGATGATTATTAAAACCCAAAGTATATTATTTTATCACCATATCAGAAGCTGTAGATTATGTCCTTTTGACCTATTGTGTGGTCTCATTCCCAGTTAAATAATAACTATTCAGGAGTAGAGGGAACAAATTATTCTTCTCATTTTTAAGAAACATTATATGTCCATAGTATGCTTTTTTGTTGTTGTTGTTGTTCAGGTAGAGTGGGAGGGAGGGAGAGGAACAGAGAGAGAGAGAAAAACATCGATGTGAAAGGAGCATATCGAGTGGCTGCCACCCGCACGACTGACCAGGTCCGGGGACAAACTGCAACCGAGGTACGCGCCATTAGCGGGAACCGAACCTGGGTCTCTCCGGACCGCAGGCCGACACTCTAACCGCTGAGCCAAACCGGCCAGGGCCATAGTATGCTTTTTGAAATAGTGAACTATCAGGACAGGAGCTTTTCTCCTTTATTCTCATAAGTTAATTTTCTGTTTTAACTGTGAAAATGATTCTTCTTCTTACTTTGGATTAGGGGAAAGTGGTGGACACCCATACAGTTCAGTCCACAAACAGAATGGGCATTGATAATTAAATGAACAGAGGTTGGGTTTGACCTTGATGAGAAAAGCTGGAGCAGTCCCCTTCAAATAAAGGGGGAAACACATTCAGGAACATGGCAACTATCAAACCAACAGTTTTGGGCTTCTTAAACTGCTCTGCTAGTTTAAATGTAACTGTCAGTTATCCCTAAAGGATATTGCTTCATCCCTGCCCATTTCTCATAGTTTCCTTTCCCTAGCATCCTCTATGCTATAGTACATGTCCCTGTGCCCTAATCACTATGTGCACAAAATAGTTGGCTTTTACCATAGCATAATGGTATTAGCTTAGGTCTACTGGTACAAAGACACTGAGAATGAGTTCAGAGTATAAGACGTGTGTTGGGGAATAATGTCTGTGAAAGATAAATGGGAAGAAGGCAGTATTAGACATAGAAAGACTTCAGACCCTGGTTCCAATAAAAGTCCTGTAAAGGGAAAGAAGGAAGAATGTTGAATCTAGCAGGCATAGCTGCATAATGCAATGCAGGTGTGACAAGTCTGACCAATACAATGAAGAGCACTGAAGCAAAGACTGTCCTTTAGTAGAGTCTCACATTGGGAAGAAATAGCCAAGCCCTAATATGTTCCCACCATGCGCAGTCATTGTTTAGAGTCTATTGGAAAAGTGCACGGCCTTGACTCAAATGCTGCAATGGATCCTAAAGGTACTGCACCTAGAGGCTTTCAGCTAGCTGTACCACTCACTTTACAGTTGATCAGCAGCTTCTCTGTTAAAGAGAGATCAAAGCAACACACCTCCATGGTTACCATGATAACCAAATCTATCAAGACTGTGATAGAAAGAGCAGTTTCATTTCTCAATCACATTACATCTTTTTCATGTGTTGGCTGGGATTCTATTATATTTTGTCCTCAAGTTCCAGACCCTAGCTAAGAGAGAAGCCATTTGAAACATTGCCAGTAGCTGTGGTAGAAGGATAGCTCTAATGGTTCATACTAATAAGACCCCATGATTCATTGGCCAAAATGGGTCACATGGTCCCACCTACCCACAATGGGACAGGAGATTTGATCCTACCATGTATATGGAAAGTGGGCAGCCTAAAATAAACAACTCCAATGACCACAAAAGTGAACTAACTGGTAAACTTCTCAAGACTCTTTTACATTCTACATAAACAATAAAGGAACAATTTATGGGGTATTTAATAAGGCCAATATTTTCCTGATACTTTATAAGTAATCATTTCTCTAAGAATCCTATGTATAGAAATGGAGACATTAAATCACCTTGGAGCAGACCCTCCTTGTTTTGTAGGGAATAAATTAAATGTTCCCTTCTGGTTGCATAGTAGCAAGGCAGATAGAAACTTGGTGTTTGGGAAGGAAGATTTGGAGCTCTAGTTCTTTTGATAGTTGTTGTAGAATCACCTAGATATACCTCAATTCTTGTCCATTTTCATTAATTATAAAATTAGATATTTTCTGAGAAAGCCATAGAAAAATTTTCTAGAAACCTTCTGTGAGAGAAGAGGTTGAGATTACAAACTATTTCCTCAAAATTATTGAAAACTATTTGGTGGTTAGAGGTGTTTCTGGCTATGACCTGATGCTAGAAAAGATAGCCACACCTTGATGATAAAAACCTTCATGCAAGAAGAAAGAGACTGAACCAGGATGGTGGCTTCTATGCCAGGATATACAATACTGAAGTGGAATATGGTTATGAGTTTATAAAAAGGCTAAAGATTCTGCCTCAAAGCTCCTCCTAGACATGGAATTTGATCTAAGGAAGTATCCATAAATGGATGCTAAATAATAAAACATTGTAGATAAAGAACTATAAATTGGAGCCAGCAAATTTCAGATGGTCTATAATTATGTGTAACAGCAGAGGTACTAACACCAGATCGAGAACAACACTTCAATCATTAAAGGTCACTTGATAGAGATAGAAATTAATTTCATGGCAAGACAAGTGGTACCTTTTAGAACCCCAAGAAGGTTCTTTGCTTTTCTTTTTCTCAAGGTATAGCAATAAGATTGACCATTAGCACTAACTGAACCACTTTTTTGAGGGTTATTACAAAAACAAGGGCATTGTGTTTTAGGACATTAATTTCCCCTGCATCTAATGTAATTCAGAAAACATTTATATATAAAGCTATGTTTTTATACCTCAACAAGAACCCCTGAAAGCAGACTTCTGTCATTTGTTTTCAAATGACGTATCCTGATTCCTGAAGATCCCATTTGAATATAGAATTGTAGCCTGGCCAGTGTGTCTCAGTGGTTGAGCATCGACCCATGCACCAAGAGTTCGCCAGTTTAATTCCCGGTCAGTTGACATGCCCATGTTGTGGGCCCAGTTCCCAGTGGGACCTTGCAGAAGATGGCCGATCGATGTTCTCTCTCATCGATGTTTCTTTCTCTCTCTCTCTCTCTAAAAATCAATAAAGAAAAAAATTAAAAATAAATAAATATAGAATTGTACAAGTCACAATCATCAGTAATATTTCTCTAAATCTTTCTCCCATGCCTGCTGAAAACAGAGTATTCAGACGTAGGCAGTGGTAGACGAAAGGAGGGAGACACTATTCTGGGAGTCTGAAGGGACACCTTGCCTGAGAAATATATTTCTCTTTCCCACTTCATGGCATCAGCCATTTCTCTTTCTTCCTACTGCGCTTCCCTGTAGCTTAGATGTTTGCCTACTCTTGCCCTCAAGAGGCAATGTCCTTCAGATTATAAAAATCTGTCATCATTGGTGAAGGTCCTGATATTGCCATCCCTTGAAAGAACTTAATGAGGTAACTCACTGGGTTATACAGTTACTCTACCCCACCATACATAGGCTATATTTTACTCATAAGTGAAGACCATCCCTCTCCCCTCATCTTTGTATTTTAAATATTACTTTGGAATTAAAACTGCATTGTTTTAAGTCCCAAGTCCCAGGAATTTCAATATGATTGTTTCGCCTATTTTTATCAGAATGCATATCACCTCAGGACTCAGGCATTGGTCAGTTGGGGCTACCTGAGTGGCAAGTCATGTTAATACAATCTAGTTTGTTCTGAGATTTATTACTGAACAAGAAATTTGGTGACTCTAAGTTCCACAAAACAGAGGCATGAAGCTCACAGAGAGATTATCACACATGCAGACATTATATTGTCCCATATTTCATGAAGCATAGTGCCTGGACAGTGGGGAGTGAAAAGTGAGGGGTGAGTGTCCCAACATTTGAGAGCTGGGATCAGATTATTCTATTTCTCCTTAGCATTTAGACCACATTCTCTCATATCTACTGTCTGCATGGCACTAATCTGTTATGTCCAGAAAAGGTAAGAGGCAGAGAGATAGGGAAATGCCTTCTTTCTTGAGGAAGGGTATATTTTGAGCACAGTACTGAGACGAGAAGATGACGAATATGCTGAAGGGGCAGTAGGTTGACCAGCTTAAGTGACAAAGAATAATCCTGTATGAAAAGTATAAAGGAATTTGCCTAAGAATTGTACTTTGTGGGTAAGTGATAGATGTTCTTTACTATCAAGCTACCAAATTTAAACTTGATGTTTTCATTATTTACTGGATTCCTGACCAAACAGTCTGGTTTGTAGTCAGGTTTCTGGAACCATATCTAATACCTTGTACATATTAAATGCTTATTTTGATTAATATTAGTTTAGATAAATTTCCAATTTAATTATGATATAAAGATGATCTAGACATATACTCTGATTTCAAACAGCTTTGTCTTTTATACCTTGTTACAGAATGTCTAGGCTAAATACTGAAGAGTAGGCAGCTTTTCACTAGACACAAGAAAAGGAATTCTCAGAAGAAACCACATGTGCAAAGGCAGACCAGGCATAAGAGAAAACCAGGATTCCTTGATTAAAAAGGGAACTAGTCCCACCTTAATGCCTGTTTTATATTTTCTCAGGTTTGGATTTGGAGGGACCTGGGCTTAGTTTTGTAAGTAGGTGATGAGAAAGTGAAAAACCATTTGCTGATGGCTAGACCATAATGTTCCTAACTGAATATAAGAAATGCTCATAGAATACAATGTCCAGACAAGTACTCTGTAGCCACATTTGGAATGTGATGGGAACAAGGCCACTCTACAACACATACACTTACACACATACACATGCACACAAAATACCTTAACATCCCTTTTATGATTAACATGAATGACTGATACTTCTTATTAATGACATCATTAGTCTCACTTTAATCCCCCTACCCCTAAATAAAAATTATAAAAAGTAACCAAAAATTGAATTGCCCCTGCTTCCTGATGACATCCAAACCAGAACCAGTACCCACTTTGTTAAATCCTCCTTAGGATCAACCAGCACAACCCCACATCCTATAAGAAGTTCCTACTTCGCCCCTCTTACTAAGATGTTCCTGGAGTGTTTTTTATCTTGTCTCTGCAAGCTAAACAACAAACTTTTTAAAATTATTATTGCAGGTATATTCCTAGTGGTATTTAGTCATGGGTATTAACAGCAGTTTATTTGGAAATACTATTCAGGAATAGGAGGGAAGGGATAGAAGGAGGGAAATTCAATTATTAGGATATGTTATCAATTTGGCCACTACTACTGATGACTCAGTTTTGACTCAATGGGTTACTGACTGGAGATTGATCTTCAGGACCTTCTGAGGAACCTCACAAAATGTGTCTAAAAAGTATCCATCTATGAAAGAAAAGAGGAAAGTATTTGCCCATTAGTTCCTGTCCTCCTTTGATCAAAGGACATCCTACTGGTATTAAGTCCATTGTAAAATATAAATCAGAGCCAGAAAAGTCCCAAGTGTAGAAAGGAAGGCCTCAGTGTGGGCTCAGGGCCAGGGTCAAAACTGGCCACCAAAGCAGTAGCTGGAACAAGAAGCAGAACCAAGATATTTGCAGTGATGCCCAAGAGGTCTCTTGTATGGCAAATTTCAATTTCACTGGGAGAAGTAGTATTACCAATTTGTCAAAATACAGCTGAAGAATAGAAGAATATGCCACCTGAAAATATGCCTCTTTGGTGTAAGGATTAATTTGAGCTGATTATTTTAAGAAACAGCAGACACAAGGAAAACTCTGAAAATAGAGAAGTTACTCTTCATTTAGGGGAATTTAAATTTATAAAGGAAATCTCCATTTGTAAGAATGTCTCCCTCTCTGTACCAAGAAGAGAAGGATGACTCTGAATCAAATTACAAGAGATTAATCACTGGAGAAAACATGGACTTAAATCTGCAAGGACTTAAATCTTACTCTTGTTTACTGTGCTTTTCCTGGTCACATCACAGAACTGGCCTCCACTCTATGCCTTTCTTTACTTTTGTCTTTAGTTAAAGATGGTATTTAAGCCTGAATTCTAAGCCACCTCAAAGAGTTACTCATTTTTCTGGGTATCTCCCATGTATACATGAGGTTTATTTGTCAATAAAATTCTATTTGCTTTTTTCCTGTTAATCTTCTATTACAGGAGTCTCAGCCAAGAACTCAGAAGGGTAAAAGGAACATTACTTTTCCTCCCCCTACACAGCAGCATCAAGTTTCTAAAGGAAGCCCAATCACTAGTGGCAATTAGCAAATGTGATTGTATGCTGAACACCCAACTCAAGTAAGAGAATAGAAATGAAGACTTGGAATCTTGTGAGTTAGAGGGGAAAAGAGTTGCTGGAAACTACACTGACACATGCAGCATTAGCAAACAAATGTTTTCTTTCTGGGTGCTAAAAAATTCATAGAAAGCTCGCAAAGAGATAGCATGAACAAATTTTGGGTTATTTTTTTCCAGAAACTGATTTTGAAAGGAGGAAATGTTTTTAAAAGTTTGTTACTAAAAGATACAGCTGACCTCAGAAATAAGCAGATGTGTCAATACCACAAGGAGACAATTTTAGAAAGGATTCCACCTTCTTAGCTCAAGTTTACTTTTACCCCTAAACACAAACTCTCTAGGGGATTTGGATATGGGTTGATTGCATAATTGCATGTGTTAAGATCCAGAGCAGCATAATGGTGAGGAATACAAACACTGGAACCAGCATGCTTGTGTTGAAATCCATGGCTGTGACATTTCACTAGGTGTGTGCTAGTGAGCAATTTACTTAATCCCTCACACAACTATGGTAAGAATTACATGGCATCATGTGAAAAATGCTGAACACAGTTTCTGGTCCATATTCATTCAAAGGATGTTTACTTTTAATATTTTATCATCTAATTTTAAGATTAGCACAGTAGAAAACGAATCTAATATTTACTTAGATATTTAGACTCAGAGCTTAAGTTGCTTTGACATTTTGTTCTAAAGATAATAGCATTTGTTTAAGTATATTTTATTTTTTACAAGTTTTTTACAAGTTCTTTACATAAATGTCCAGAAATTCATAGTTGTACTGTGATTAAGACCCATCTTGAACCTTATGGAAAACAAGTTCTGGCCAAACAGGACTTTAAGACTGTGGTATAGTGCTGGCATCTGGTGGCAGCAAGCTATGAAACACAGAATTGTAGTGCTCTTATTTAATGCTGTTGGAAATGAATAGGTCAGTACTCATCACAAGCTTTCAGAAGTCTACTATGTTTTAGAACCCCCTCAATTTCTAAAATATTAACCATTTCTAGGACTTTTTTAATAGAAAAGAAACCCCAAATGACTAATAAACATAAGAAAAGATGCTTATCTTCCCTAGAAATCACGAAAATGAAAACAATGAGATAAAATTTAATACCCAACAGATTGTCAAATATTAAAAATTTGATGCCAATTGGTGGCAAGAGAATGGAAAATGGGAACTCTCAAACACTGTTGAAATTTGAAGAGATATTTTGCTATACTAACAGCAATTTAGCAATCTCTAGTAAAAGTGATGATGTGCATGATCTACAGCTCAGCAATTCTAATCCAGAGTATATACTGTAGACCAAAGGAAATGTCTATGCTCAAGAGAACATGTTCCAAGGATGTTCATGGCAGCATTATTTGTAACAGCAACAAAAAAGTGGAAACATCCTAAATGTTCAGCAATAAGAGGATGGTTAGTTTTTCATATGTACATGCTTAAATAGCATAAAGCAGTAAAACTAAATGAACAAGAGCTACATGTACTAACATGGATGAATATTGAAAACAATGGAGTAAAATAAGCAAACTTCAGAATTACACACACCATATACTGTTTATGTGAACATAAAAGCACAATACCATATTTTGTTTCTGGAAAACTAACTATGTAATAAAATATAACAATATACAATGTAAGAAAACCCACCAACCTCAGCACAGTGGTTGCCTTTGTGAAAGAAGAAAAAACAATGGGATTGGGGAGGAGGATAAAGGAAATTTAACTATATCTGCAGTGTTTCCTTTCTTAGTGCTTCCTATTTTCTTTGGCATTTTTTATAAATAAAATAATAACTTACTATATTCCTCTCTGTTTTTTGCACATTTATAGGCATACAATGGAATAAAATTCTGACATGTGCTACAACATGGATGAACCTTGAGGGTGTCAGGGCCAAGGGAAGGCTATTTCAAGATACTCCACAATAGAATATTGATTATTTTGAACTAAAATCATCTGAGAAACAGCAAGAGATGGAAGAGTTCTCTCTCTCCTCTCTCCTCAAAACAGGAAATAAATCTTCATGATAGATGCCCTCTCTACTTCCAAAGGACTGAGAGACAGCCTTATCAACATTGTTATAAAATCCAGAGTTAAAAAAACATGTATAAACAAAACTTATAATACCTTTACTAATTTACAACCCAAGTACACTGTTTAGATTCCTCACTAACAAATACCCAAACATACTTAGATGCCTTTTTAATAAGCACTAACTTTCTTTGTCCTGTCAATTTTTCACAAATTTGTTTCTTGGTCTAAAAAATATAAAAAGGAGTGTGGGGAAAAGGAGAAACATCTGTAACAAAAATAAATTAATTAATTTAAAAAATAAAAATAAATTTAAAAAAATATATATAAAGGTACTTAGTTCCAACACTTCTTTAAGTCTCATTTTATGATATGAGCATCATATTATAATTCTCCAATGTACACATATTAAATTGGTTTATCTCCTGTTAATATAATCTTGTATCAATTTTATTATTTTATGATATAAGAATTTAAGGAGGGTAAAGTGGGGGAATTTGCTTCTGCTACTCAACAAGGACATTATGCTAAGTAAAATAAGCAAGAGTGACACAAAAAGACAAACACTGTATGATTCTACTTATATGAGGACCCTAGAGTAGTCAGACTCATAAAGACAGAAGGTAGAAAGGTGATTTTCAGGGGCTGGGGGCAGGAGAGAATGGGAAGTTGGTGTTTAATGGGGACAGAGTTTCTGTTTGGGAAAATATAAAAAAGTTCTGTATAAGGAATAATGGTTGCACAACAATGTGAATGTACTTAATGCCACTAAATTGTACACTGAAAAATGGGTAAGAAGGTAAATTTTGTGTTATGTATATTTTGCCACAATTAAAAATAAAAAGAACCCATAAGCCAGTTCTTGCCCTTTAGGCAACCACTCAAGTGTGTCAGAAAATTATGGTATATCTGTGCTTGCAATCATAGACACAGTAGTCAGTGGAGAGGCAGAGAGATGTCTATAGCTAGTTTAGTCTTTCATTAAAGCTATAGTAGTAGGATGCAATCAAGATTTAGGGTTTGTAATTAAAGACTAGAACAATTTTATTTTACTTCTTGGAATACTTGCTTTTCCTGATTTATAACCAACAAGAAACTAGGGCCAGTGGGGTCAGCTTGCTTTTGAACAGGGTCTACTTTTCCACTTCTGGACCCAACCTCAGTAGTAGAGGTATGACTATATTCAATTTCCTGAAGAGTCCTGCTTGTGGTGCCAGGATACCAGTAGATGGCAGCAAAGGACCAATTAGTGAGAAAGTCCTGCCAGATGCCTAGAAAAGGCATAAGTTAGCTTGCTTAAATTTTTATGCACGAAATATTTATTTAGTGATTTTTTTCTCTGTGCCTATTAAAGCCTTAAACATCAAGGACATTTCCCGACCATGATGACTCTACCTTTTATAGAGTTTCTTCCCCCTAATAAGAATAGCCAGAACGTTTGGTTGAGATTGCTGCAGAAGATGGTGGCAGGTAGGACCAGAGAAAGGGTGAGTGTGTAAGTGTGTGAGAGTGTGAGCGAGTGTGTGAGTGCACATGAATGTGGATGAGCAACCTCGAGCAGTGCAGAAAGGTGGGGCAGAGGATTCCTGTGCTGTGGACAGGGAACAACTTGCTAACGTGGAAAGCAGCTTGTAAAGTACTTCTCCCAGCATGGCTGGAAGGTCCCTGCCATTTTGGAAGATCCTGGTCTTTTCTGGGGTAAGGCAGCAGGAGTGGCTACAGCCAAGTGACCTGAGTCCACTAATGCAGCTTGCATCATTGCAGCAGACCCCGCTGTGTCAAAACAGACCAGTGCACAGTGGCAGTTCTGTCAAAGTGCCTGCCCCCACAGCAGCAGCCTGATCATAGCTGAGACACACCTCAAGCAGCAGAGGCTTGGGAGCAAACATTCATCCTCAGGCAGCAGTAGCACAGATTGGCAGCTGAGACCCATCCCCAATAGCATCAGCAGAGGCTTATCAGGAGCTGAGCCCCATCAGGCAGTAGTGTCCCCCAGCCACGTGCTGGCAGGACCTGGAGAAGCCAGCAGCCTGCATATCAGTGGGACCTGTGCAACCCAGCAGCCTGAACACCAGTGGGACCTGTACAACCCAGCAGCCAGCGGCACCAGTGGGACCCACATGCCCCAGCAGGACCTACCATGACAGACCAGTACCAGCCACCAGTAGTCAATCCTCCAACACCCGTAGCAGGCAAGAGGCTCCATGCACCAAAACAGTCTGAGAGGCACAGCAGCCTTGTTTGATACACACTGACCTGTCTACACATCCCAACATCCCTCACAGGGCCTAGAACTACCAGATGGCTAAAATGGTGAGACAAAGAAATAACACCCAAATGAAAGAAGAGGAGAAATCACCAGGAAAGGAACTACATAAAATGGAATAAAGCAATTTGTCAATTAAAGAACTCAAAGCAATGATTTTAAGGGTGCTCATACAATTCAGTGAGAACTACAAGCAACTTAATGAGAATTATAAAGAGTTCAGTGGGAACTACATCAGCTAAAGAAAAAAAGATGTAGGAGCTATGAATAAAAATCAAGAGGAAATAAAGAATGACATAGCTGACATGAAAAGTACCTTTGAAGGATTCAAGAGCAGAATAGAAGAAGCTGAAGACTGAATTAGTGAGTTAGAAGACAAGCTAGAAAAAAAAATGCCCAAATAGAGCAGCAAATGGAGAAAAAATTGAAAAACAGGAGAGTTTAAGAGAGCTTTGGGAAAAAACGAAACATAGCAACATTCCCATCATAGGAGTAGCAGAAGGAGTAGAATCAGATAAAGGAACAGAGAATCTGTTTGAAAAAGTAATGACAGAAAACTTCACTAATTTGGGGCAGAAAAATGTCACACAAGTTCAGGAAACACAGAGAGTCCCAAGCAAGATGAATCTCAAAAGACCCACAGCTAGACACATTATAATTAAAATGTCAAACATCAAAGACAAAATAAGAATCTTGAAGCGAGAGAGAAACAGAAAGTTACCTACAAGGGAGCAGGCATTAGACTGTCAGCTGATTTCTCAATAGAACACTGCAAACCAGAAGGGAGTGGCATGAAGTGTATAAAGTAATGAAAGCTAAGGGTCTGAACCCAAGACTACTATATCCAGCAAGGCTATCGTTCAAAATTGAAGGTGAAATAAAGAGCTTCACAGACAAAAAAAAAAAGCTAAAGACATTTACCATCACCAAATCAGCACTGCAAAAAATGCTAAAGGGACTGCTGTAAGAAGAAAAAGAAATAGAGAGAGAGAAAGGAAAGCAGGTAAAAAATAAAAATGGCAACTAATAAGTATCTATCAATAATAATCTTAAATGAAAATGGCTTAAATGCTCTAATCAAAAGACATAGGGTAGCTGATTGGATTAGAAAGCATGGCCCATAGATATGATGTCTACAAGAAACCTACCTCACAACAAAAGACTCACACAGGATAAAAGTGAAAAAATGGAAAACATTTTTTCCATGCACATGGAAATGAAAAAAAAAAAAAAAAAGCTGGTGTAGCAATACTCATATATGATAAGACAGACTTCAAAACAAGGGTCATAATAAGAGACTACATAATATTAAAGGGATCAATCCAACAAGAGCTTATAATCGTGGTAAACATATATGCACCAAATACACAAGCAACAAAATAGATCAAAAAACTTCTGGAGGACTTCAAGGGAGAGATCAAATAGCATTACAATCATAGTGGGTGACTTTAACACCCCACTGACATCACTGGATAGATCTTCCAGACAAAAAATTAAACAAGGACAAAGAGTCCTTAAATAACAAACTAGATCAGTTGGACTTAACTGATGTTTACAGAACATTTCGCTCCAAAGCTGCAGAATATACATTCTTCTCAAGTGCACACAGGACATTTTTGAAGATAGACTACATGTTAGGGCACAAACTAAGTCTCTACAAGTTCAAGAAGATTGAGATCATATCAAGCATCTTCTGAGATCACAATGGCATGAAACTAGAAATCAATTAGAGCCAAAACATTCAAACACATAGAGGCTAAATAGCATGTTATTAAACAACAAATTGGTTACCAAGGAGATCAAGGAAGAAATTAAAAACTTTCAGGAAACCAATGAAAATGAACACACAACAACACAAATTCTATGGGACAAAGCAAAAGCAGTCCTGAGATGAAATTGAAAGCACTATAGGCCTATCTCAAGAAACAAGAAAAACTTCTAATTGACTTTCTAACCCTACAACTTAAAGAACTAGAAAGTAAACAAAAAGAAAAACTCAGAACAAGTAGAAGGAAAAAAAAATAGTAGAGGTCAAAGCAGAAATAAATGACATAGAAATTAAAGAATGATAATAATTCAAAAGATCAATGAAACAGAGCTGTTTCTTTGAAAAGATAAATAAGATTGATAGACCTTTAGCCAGACTCACCAAGAAACAAAAAGAGAAGACCTAAATAAAATCAGAAATGAAAGAGAAGAAGTAACAACTGACACCACAGAAATACAAAGAAACATTAAAACATAGTATGGCCCTGGCCAGTTTGGCTCAGCGGTTAGTTAGATCATCAGCCTGCAGTCCAGAGAGACTCGGGTTCGGTTCCCACTAAGGGCAAGTACCTCAATTGCAGTTTGTCCCCGGCCCTGGTTGGCCGTGCGGTTGGCAGCAACTCGATGTGTCCCTTTTACGTCGATGTTTCTCTCTCCCTCTCTCTTCCTCTTTCTCCCTCCCACTCTATCTGAACAAAAAATGAAAAAAATGTCCTTGGGTGAGGATAAAAAACAAACAAACAAAAAAACATAGTACGAACAAGTACATGCCAACAAATTAAACAATCTAGGTAAAATGGAAAAATTTTAGAAACACACTCTCCCAAATCTGAACCAGGAAGAGATAGAAAACTTGAACAGAACAATAAAAACGAGGGAAATTGAAGATGTAATCAAGAAACTCCCAGCAAACAAAAGTCCAGATCTTGACAGCTTCACAGAAGAGTTTTACTGAACATTCAAAGAAGATCTAACACCCATTCTTCTCAAATTAATCCAAAAAATTCAAGAAGACAAAAGACTTCCAAACTAATTTTATGAGGCCAATGTAATTTTAATCCCAAAACCAGATAAAGACACTACAAAGAAAGAAAATTATAGGCCACTATCCCTGACAAACACAAATGTCAAAATCCTTAACAAAATATTAGCAAATCGGATCCAGCAATACATCAAAAAAATTATTCCCCATGACCAACTGGAATTCATCTCAGGGATGCAAGGATGGTACAATATTTGCAAATCAATAAATGTGATACACCACATAAACAAAGAAAAGATAAAAACCATATGATCACCCAGCAAGTGTAGTGTAATGGTTGAGTGTCGACCCATGCACCAATAGGTCACCAGTTCAATTCCCCATCAGGACACATGCCCAAGTTGTGGGCTCAATCCACAGTGGGGAGCATGCAGGAGGTGGCCAATTGATATTCTCTCTCATCAATGTTTTTATTTCTCTCTTCCCCCTCCTTTCCTCTTTCTCTCAAAAATCAATAAAGAAAAAATTGAAAAACAAACAAAAACACATGATCATATCAATAGATGCTGAAAAAGCATTCAACAAACTCTAGCACCCATTTCTGATAAAAATGTTCAGCAATGTGGGAATAGTGGGATCGTATCTTGACATAATAATGGCCATATAGGAAAATCCTACAGCCAGCAACATACACAATGGACAAAAACTACAATCATTTCCCTTAAGAACAGGAACAAGACAAGAATGCCCACTTTGCCACTCTGAGTATTTAACACAGCACTGGAAGTATTAGCCACAGCAATTAGACATGAAGAAAACATAAAAGGAATTCAACTTGGAAAGTAGAAAGTGAAACTGTCATTATTTGCAGATGATATGATACTGTACATAGAAAACCCTAAAGACTCCATAAAAAGTCTACTAGAGCTAATAAATGAATTTGGCAGAGCAGCAGGATATAAAATTAACATCAAGAAATCGACGACATTCCTATACACCAACAACAAATTCCCAGAAAGAAACTAAAAAAAAATTCCATTTACCATTGTGGAAAAAATATTAAGATGCCTAGGAATAAACTTAACCAAAGAAGTAAAGGATCTATTCACAGAACACTACAGGTCATTGAAAATAATGAAATAAAGGAAGATATAAAAAAGTGGAAGTATATACCTCATTTATGGATTGGAAGAATTAACATCATAAAAATGTCCATACTACCCCAAGCAATCTATAGATTCAATGGAATCCCCATCAAAATACAAATGACATATTTCACAGAACTAGAACAAATACTCCAAAAGTTTATATGGAACCAAAAAAGACCCTGAATAGACACAGCAATCTTGAAAAAGAAGAACCAAGTAGGAGGGAACACAATACCAGATATCAGGTTATACTACAAAGCCATCTAATCGAAACAGCCTAGTACTGGCACAAGAACAGGCATATAAAGCAATGGAACAGAACAGAGAATCCAGAAATTGACCCAAGACATTTTGCTCAATTAATATTTGGCAAAGTTGGCTAAAGCATACAGTGGAGTAAAGACAGCCTCTTTAATAAATGGTGTTGGGAAAATTGGACAGCTACATGCAAAAAAATGAAGCTAGACCACCAACTTACATCATATATAAGAATAAACTCAAAATGGATAAATACTTAAATTTGACTCGTGAATTCAAAAAAATCCTAGAAGAAAATGTAGGCAACAAAATTTTAGACATCACACACAGCAGAATTTTCACTGATACAACACCTAAGGCAAGAGAAACAAAGAAAAAAAATGAACACATGGGACGACATCAAACTAAAAAGCTTCATCATAGCAAAAGAAACAACCATCAAAATGGAAAGTGAACCCACTATTTAGGAAAGCATAATCACCAATGATATATCAGATAAGGGGCTAATTTCCAAAATATATAGAGTATTTATACAACTCAACAAAAGAAAGACAAAGAACCCAATTTAAAAATGTGCAGAGGACCTAAATAGACACCTCTCCAAAAAGGTCATACAAATGCCCAAGAGACATATGTAAAAATGTTTGAAGTCACATTTTGTGTGCTCAGTGCCATGTGCTTAGTATTTAATTTCTTTTTTTTCTGCAATACTACGTGGTCATAAGAAAGAAGGAAATCTAACATTTGGTGACAGCATGGATGGACATGGAGATTATTGTGCTAAGTGAAATAAGCCAGTCAAAAAAACAAATACTATATGATCTCACTTATATGTGGAATCTAATGAAAAAAAAAAAACAAAAACTGATGAACAAAATAGAAATAGAGGCATGGACACATGGAGCAGATTGAGAGTTGTCAGAGGGAAGGGCAGAGGGGTTGGATGGATGAAAGAAGGTGAAAGGTTTCACCAAAGAACATATATGCACGACCCACAGATCTGACAACAGTGTGGTAATGGCCAGAGGGAAGAGGGATGGGGTCTGGGTGGAAGTGGGCAAAGGAGGGAAGGAACGGGGACATCTGTAAAAGTGCGAACAATAAAAATAAAGAAAACAACTTTGTCAAATGTCTTTTTTTTTTTTACTGAGGTATAATTAACATATTACATTATATTAGTCTCAAGTGTACAACATAATGATTCAATTGTACACACTGTGAAATATTTGCCACAGTAAGTCCAGTTACCATCTGTCACCATACAGAGTTATAAAATTTTTCTTGTGACAAGAACTTTTAAGGTTTACTCTTTTAGCAACTTTTAAATATGTGATACAATATTATTGACCACAGTCACCATGCTATGCATTACATCTCCATGCAGCATAAGCTTTGATTGTTAGGTCCTCACCTGAATTCAGGACCAGGATTAGTGTTCTGTCACTGTATAGTAACACCGTACCTACGGCCAAGGGAGAGACACCAGGAACAAGATCCTCAAAATGCAGTCATTCAAGAAAGGGCACTTCCAAATTGAAGGGAAGGATAGGGAAAGATAAAGGTAAACCTGGTCAGTTAAATTCATTGAAAACTTCTCATTTCTAGGCTTGGTGGATGTAGAGCTGGGTGAAGCAATCACTTCCTTTGAGACATTCGGTCTAGTAAGAGATATTAACCAGATATGCATGTACACATTAAAAAAGAACAAAAGGCAGGCCAATGGCCAAGGTTTTTGGAATAACACCTGGGCTGGGTATTTCCCTTTGCCCTCCATATCCATTTTCTGTCTTTTCCTTACTGCTTTCTGCTCCAAGAATGTAATCTATATAGACTGGAAACCAGAGGAGACAGCAGTACATGAATTCGGTGGAAAAATAAGAAGAATAAAGATGAGTGCCATCAGGCTTTTATTCCCATAATCTCCTCCCTGTGTGGTTGCCTTGGGCTTGCCATGTGGTAGGAGGTCACTGTTTCTCTTAAGGAGTCTGCCATACAGGATTCTCTGTCATTTTAGTTTCTAGTAGCAGCTCCTTTCCTTCATCTCTTCTGGTCTAATAGTAATGACAGTAGCTTCTATTCATTGTTTTTTACACTATCTCAAGTCCTTTTTACTATGCCTACATTTTAATTAAACCCTTTCAAAAGAAACCCTCCTTAAATTATCCTAATTTGTGTGCTATCTGTTTTCTGTAGGGACTCAGCCTGATTTAACACCTGGCTAAACCACATTTCTCCTCTAAGACTGAGCTCAAGTAAAGAAAGATGAGGATAGCAAGAATGGTATTCACATGTTTTCATGGAAGACCATGAGTAATTTAGTAGCACAAGAAAATAAGTTGTGAGGCACGACACAATAGTTCAAACAAGACAGGGATGCCCACTTTTGCCACTCTTATTTAACATAGTACTCGAAGTCTTAGCCACAACAATTAGAAAAAAAGAAAAAATAAAAGGGACCCAAATCAAAAAGGAGAACGTGAAACTGTCATTATTTGCCAATGACATGATATTGTACATAAAGAACCCTAAAGACTTCATCAAAAATCTACTAGATTTAATAAATGAATTTGGCAAAGGAGCAGGTTACAAAATTAACACCCAGAAATTGATGACATTCTAATACATCAATAATGAACACTCAGAAAGAGAAACCAACAAACAAAAAACAATCCTATTTACCATTGCAACAACAAAAAATAAAATGAAATACATAGGAATAAACTTAACTATGGAAGTAAAAAACCTGTTCTCAGAAAACTACAGGGCATTGCAAAGAGAAATGGAGGAAGATATAAAAAGGTAGAAGCATAAACAAGTTCATGGATTGAAAAAAATCAATCAACACCATTTTTTTTTTCTGTTTTATTTTTATTTATTTATTTTTTCAAACTAAAAACTTATTTATTTATTTATTTATTTATTTTAATTTTATTTTTGTTACAGATGTTTCTCCTTTTTTACCCCATTGACACCCTCCTCCCCATCTCGCCCACCCCATCCCCGGCTTTGTTGTCCGTGTCCATTGGTTATGCATACATGCATATAAGTTCTGTGGATTATCTTTTCCCACCCCCCAACACCCCCTCTTCTGAGGGTTGTCAGTCTGTACCCTATTTCCGTGTTTCTGGGCCTACCCTATTCCTCAGACTGTTATATTCATTATATTCCATATATAAGTGAGATCATGTATTTGTCATTTTCTGCTTGGCTTGTTTCCCTTAGGATAATACTTTCCAGGTCCCTCCATGTCGTCTCAAAAGACAAGATATCTTTCTTTCTTACAGCTGCATAGTACTCCATTGTGTATATGTACCACTGCTTTTTTATCCATTTGTCTACTGATTAACAGCATTTAAATATTCATACTACCCAAAGCAATCTATAGATTCAATGCAATCCCCATCAAAATACCAAGGACATACTTCACAGAACTAGAACAAATACTTCAAAAGTTCATATGGACCCCAAAAAAAGACCCCAAATAGCCACAGCAATCTTGAAAAAGAAGAAAAATATTGAAGGGATCACATTACCAAATTTCAGGTTATACTACAAAGCCACTGCTATCAAAACTGCCTGGTACTGACTCAAGAACAGGCAGATAGATCAATGGAACAAAATAGAGAACCCATAAATGGACTCAAGACAATATGCTCAAGTAATATTTGACAAAGGAGGCAAGAGCATACAATGGAGTAAAGACAGCCTCTTCAATAAATGGTGTTGGGAAAATTCGACAGCTACATGCAAGAAAATGAAACTAGACCATCAACTGACACCATACACAAGAATAAACTCAAAATGGATAAAAGACTTAAATGTGACCCGTGAATCGATAAAAATCCTAGAAGAAAATGTAGGCAACATAATTTCGGACATGAGACACAGCAGAATTTTCACTGATACATCACCTAAAGCAACAGAAAGAAAGCCAGGTATGGAGTGCGGGTGGGTGGGGAGGAGGTTGTCAATGGGGAAAAAAAAGGAGAAACATCTGTAACAAAAATAAATTAATAAAAAATTATAAAACAAAAATGAATCGAAAGGGAACTGTTTGTCTGGCAATACACCAAAGAACAAGATAAGCATTCTTCTATATTTTCCCTCAGAAGGTAAAATAAGGTTGTTTTTGTGGATTATTTATTTTAAAAATAAAAATAAACTTAATGTTTCCAGAACATTTATGCCATCTAAACTGGTTTATAAATATAGTATACAAATATCTTTTATTCATTCCATCTCTTTCTCAGTTCAATAAAGCCATGGTACTGCAGATTGCCTCTTGAAGTGTGGGGATGGTTTGCTTTCACTCTACAAATATTTATTGATCATAGATTCTGGGTGAGGCAGTTTCATTGGAGATATAAAAGTGATCATACAGAAAAATTTTCTGCTCATTTAAAGGTTATATTTTAATGGTAAAGATATAACTTCATAAAATAAATAGTGTGTTATTTATTTATTTATCCTCACCGAGGACATTTACCATTTTATTCAGACAGAGTGGGAGGGACAGAGGAAGAGAGAGAGGAAGAAACATCAACATGAAAGGGACACATCGAGTGGCTGCCACCCACAAGACCCAACCAGGTCCAGGGACAAACTGCAACCGAGGTACGTGCCCTTAGCAGGAACCGAACCCGGGTCTCTGGACCACAGGCTGACGTTCTAACCGCTGAGCCAAACCAGCCAGGGCAAATAAATAGTGTGTTAAAGTATGGTAAGTGCTATAGAGAAAACCAGTGCAAGAAAGACAAATGAAAGTTGAGATAGGAATTGTCACTGTTATGATAACTAATTGGGAATTAGGGTCTGTAGGAATAATAATTAAAAAAAAAAAAGTAATGGACTACAGATCACTCTGTGATTATTCCTGGTGTTCCCAAGATAAGTGGATACTGATAAGGCTATGATGAAGGAAGAGGGGTTGGAGATGGAGGTTTTTCCAGAAACATGCAGAACTTTGGTTTTCTTTTCATCCTACAAATTGTGATGTGGATACTGAGGAATAGGTGATTATAACTGGAGAATTTAGGGCTCTGAAACTCCCTCTGGACTCTTGTTCACCATTGATTTGTTTCTTTTTCTCATGGAACAGTGAAATCTTTGAAGGCAGGGACTGAACCTATTACTTATTGGAATTTGATAAATGTTGGATGAATAAATCCCTGTAAGATGCATTTTTAAATGCTGTGGTATTTTTTATTAGCTACCAATCGACAGAAGTGCTTTGGTAACTGTTGTGGCATTATAATGTGTCAACTTGGCTAGTCTGAACTATATTTTCCAAAATGCCCTTTCTTGTCTGTTCTCAATTAGGGTCAGTCACAAGGGAAATTATTGGGAAATCTGGAGCACAGAGGGAAGTCCTGGCCCTTTTGTAGCTTACATATGTTGTTGATCTGCTGACTCACACTCATTGGTGTTAGGCAATGAGTGGCTAGACCTGCAACTATTCTACATTTCCCTGGATCCTCCTTCACCTTTACCAAATTCTGAGACAGTTTATGTGTGTTCAACTCCATGATGAATCAGAACATCCACACCACCATCAAGGGCAACAAAAACTGACATGGATTTTAGTCTGTCTTTGTGAGATTCCAGCCTGCATTTTTTTCTTCCCCACTTCATAGCCATCTTTCCTTCCTGACTGCCTGCCCTGTGGACTTTACATTCTAAAATCAGATACAATGATTTACACACACACACACACACACACACACACACACACACACACGTATATCTGTCCTTGTGGTTCTGCCTCTTTAATTAAACCATAATTAATACAAATATTTAAAGATTTTAACTATTAATGTCCTCAGGGAGTTAAGAGAAAATATTGAATCCATAAAGAATTCCAGGACATGGTGTTTATTTAGTTCCTCTGCCCATTTTTTATTTGGGTTCTTTGTCTTCCTTTTGTGGAGTTGTATGAGCACTCTATATATATTGGAAATTAACCCCTTATCTGATATATCATTGGCAATTATGCTCTCCCATACAGTGGGTAGCCTTTCCGTTTTGATGATTGTATCTTTCGCTGTGCAGAAGCTTTTGAGCTTGATGTAGTCCCATGTGTTCATTTTCTCCTTTGTTTCTGTTGCTTTAGGTGATGTATCAGTGAAAATTCTGCTGCGTATGTTGTCTGAAATTTTGTTGCCTACAGTTTCTTCTAGGATTTTTATGGATTCATGAGTCACATTTAAGTCTTTTAGTCATTTTGAGTTTATTCTTGTGTATGGTGTAAGTTGATGGTCGAGTTGCCTCAAAAAATTAAAAATTGAACTGTCATTTGACCCAGTGATCCCACTTTTAGGAATATACCCTGAGAAGCCTGAAACATCAATCAGAAAGAATATATGTACCCCCATGTTCATAGCAGCACTATTTACAATAGCTAAGATCTGGAAACAGCCCAAATGTCCATCAGTAGACGAATGAATAAAAACGCTGTGATAGCCCTGGCCAATTTGGCTCAGCGGTTGGAGCATCTGCCTACGGTCCAGAGAGACCCAGGTTTGGTTCCCGCTAAGGGCATGTACCTCGGTTGCAGTTTGTCTCCGGCCCTGGTTGGTCATGTGGGTGGCAGCCACTCGATGTATCTCTTTCACATCAATGTTTGCCTCTTTCTTCCTCTCTCTCCCTCCCACTCTATCTGTACAAAAAATGGAAAAATGTCCTGGGGTGAGGATTAAAAAAAAAAAAAAAACCGCTGTGGTACATATACACAATGGAGTACTATGCAGTTGTAAGAAAGAAAGATCTTTTATCCTTTGAGATGACATGGAGGGACCTGAAAAGTATTATCCTAAGCGAAACAAGCCAAACAGAGAAAGACAAGTATCATATGATCTCGCTTATGTATGGAATATAATGAACATAACAGTCTGAGGAATGGGGTAGTCCCAGAGATGTGGCAGTGGGGTACAGACTGACAATCCCCAGAAGAGGAGGTGAAGGGGGAGAGATAAACCACAGAACTTATATGCATGTATGTATGAACAATGGATATGGACAACAAAGGTGGGGACAGGGCGGGAGGGGGCAGAGGGGGGAATCAGTGGGGAAAAAAGGAGAAACATCTGTAACAAAAGCAAATAAATAAATAAATAAAAATTCCAGGACACTATAACAGAAGAAACATTCATAACATGTTATTAGAACTCAAAAACAATATAGCAAAATTTTAAAAACTCAATGCAACATTTGGAAAATATGGATGAGGAAATCTCCAAGAAATTAAAGCAAAAATATTGTGACTTCTATCTTCCTCACACTTTCTGGCTCTTCTTGCTTATTTGTTCTGATGAACCCAGATGTTTTATTGTGAGCTGCACTATGGAAAGTCCCCCATGACAGGAAACTAAGAATGGTGTCCACCCTACAGCCAGGGAGAAACTGAGGCCCCCAGTCCAAAAGCACACAAGGAACTGAATTCTGTCAACAACCACATGAGTGAGCTGGGAAGTGGCTCCTCCTCCAATTGAACCTTGAACTGAGTGTGGCCCCAGCTGATGCCTTGATTGCAGCTTCATGAGAGACCTTGAGCAAGAGGACACAGCTAAGCTTCACCCAGATTCCTGACCCATACTAACTGAGAAGTAGCAAATATTTGTTGCGTTAAGTTGCTAAATTTTGAGGTGATATATCACGCAGCACTGGGTGACTAATAGTAATGGCAGATGATCATTAATCAATGTACTTATCTTTATTCAGAGGTTATAAGTAAAACATCATCACTTATTACAGACATATCTTAATGCAATCACACAGGTGGAAATAATTATAGTTTTGGAGTATAATAAACACCATGAAGTAAAAGTACCATGAAGTAAACTTGGCAGTGGACAAAACATTTTCAGAAGAAAAGGGTTTCCATGGGCCTATGACTAACACTAGAATTTGGCAAATCTGAATTTGAAATTTTAAAAAACTAAAAATGCTTTTATCTGTCAGTGATTAGGCTTTCCTGGGAAGTTTTCAGAAGTGAATAACTCACACCCTAATATACCAAAAGATCTTACCTTAGGTGAAGGATGTAATTATTAATGGTGTGTTATATACGTGTATATGCAGGACTGCCTTACTGTAATTTATTGAGAAAGGCCAAGGTCCTAAAGTTTCAGGATTAGTCTTAATTTTGAGATTACTACTATTATTATTATTATTATTTTGCTGTATGTTTTTAGAGAAATATATCTACATGCTACCTTGACATATTTACAATGTTGAATATGTATGTCTGTCTCATTTTTCTTTTCCATACATTTTTGCAGTATATGTGTAGTCATCATGTGATTAATAATTGTTCTATATTTAGATAATATATTCAGTGAAGTGACAGCTGGGATATTTAAATTATGGTTCAAGGATTTCCACGTGAAAAAAAATTTGTCACATGGAGCTGCATTTGTAGTTTTTAAACAGATATTTCACATTGCAATGACTCTTTTATTTATGTTTAAGAATTTAAAAACTAAAGGAAATATAGAAAATAAAAGGGATGAAATAAAATTTACATTGTTGAGCTCTAAAGGAATTAGTGGTTTTACATTACAAAGTTTCTTATGTGATATTCCACCAATTACCACTTAGTAATTTTTTTTAGTATTTATTTTCTCACTTCAACTCTATAACTTGCAAAGTCAGTAGTAAAAACTCACTTGTCCTACGTGTGTGTCTTTTATTACTCACATAGGACACCTCACTTTTGACACTTCTGGTCACCAAATATGTGCGGGATTTCCCCCACCAAGTAGTTCTCTGAAACACTGGCTGGTTGTCCTATAATTAAATTCATTTTAATATCAGATTATCTAGCTGGACTTAGTGTCACATCCTCTAAGTAAGAGATCAGGTCTACAAGACTTCCCCATCTCTACTTCAGATGCCAATCCCAAGTGCCAGGTTGTCACCCATACTTCTGACTTACCAGCTATAAATAAGGGTTCTCATAATTTCCTCCTTGGGATGGATAATATGTTAAAATGACTCACAGAACTCATGGAAACACTTATTTAGTGTTTCTTTATGAGTTTATTATAAAGGATGAAAATGGATGTCCAGATGGAAGAGATGCATAAGACAAGGTATGTGGAAGGGGTGGGGAGCTTCCATGACCATCCCGGAACACCACCCTCCCAACACCTCAATGTATTCAGTAATCTGGAAGTTCATCAAACCCCATGCCTTTTGGATTTTTATGGAGGCTTCATCACTTATCATTAAGTCAATGTTCAGCCACTCTCTCTTTCCTGGAGGGTAGAGGATGAGACAGAAAGTTCCAAACTTCTTATCACAGCTTGATATTTCTGGTGGATAGCTCCCAGCCAGGAACTCATCAAGCATTGCCTCATTAGAACAAAAGGCAAAGTGAAATAAACCAGTCAAAAAAAAAAAAAAAAAAGAAATACCACATGATCTCACTTGCATGTGGAATCTAATGAACAAAATAAACTGATGAACAAAATAGAAACAGCAGCATGGATATATGGAACAAACTGACAGCTGTTAGAAGGGAGAGGGAAGGGGGACTGGATGCAAGAAGGTGAAAGGATTAGCAAAAAATATATATGCATAACCCATAGACACAGATAACAGTGTGGTGATGGCCAGAGGGAAGGGGGTAGGTGAAGGCCTGGGTAGAGGTGGGCAAAGGGGGAAGGAGAATGGGGGCATCTGTAATAGAATCAACAATAAAAATAAAGTTTAAAAAAAACAGAATTTTACAGAAAAAAAAAAAAAAACTGCTAGTACTTTTATCACTTAGGAAATAGCAAAGGTTTTAGGAGCTCTGTGACAGGAACCAGAGGCAGAAACCAATATATATATTCATATATATTTTTTCAATTATATATATTCATATATATGTTTAATTATATATATTTAAGTATATATATTCAATTATACATATTCAATGTATATATTCAATTATTTTATACTATGAGACAGAAGCAAATCATCAAATAAAAATGCATGTTAACAATTATGGGAAAATATACTAAAATTTCACTTTAATAATTTAAAACTCTCTATCACAGGAGGACTGTCAAGTTTAATTTTGATTATAATAATAGGTTTTAAAAATGAAAGAACTGGCTAGAATAATTAGCATAATTGTACATTAAAAGAATAGCATATTTTCCCCTGAAATTTCAGTTATCTATTTAATGCCTAACTATTTTGGCAGGCAGTGATGGTTTAAATCAGGAAATTGATTACTTGACTTTAGGTCTGGAATATTTTTTTTTTCCCTAATGAGTATGAAAGGAAGAGTGCTGAAGGAAATGTCTAAAAATACATGAAAAAGTTTATGCCATTTCCCCACCTTCTCTCTAAAAATCAATAAAGAAAAAAATTAAAAATAATTAATTAATAAACAAGGCAGAATGAAAGTATATGGAATTAAACATAACAAAGTTGTGAGAGCATATAAAAGGATGATAAATTTTTCTTGTTAAATAAAATAATTACAACGAGATTGCATTTAAGGCAAAATTAAGCTACTAAAAATCAGAATGATGGTTTCTTTTGGAGGGTTTCATGTAGTGACTAGAAGGGAGCAGGCTCCCAGGGTGCTGCTAATGTTCTCTTTCTATATTTCACTGCTAATTACGCAGTTGTATGGTTTGTGCACTTCTCTGGATTTATATTTCAATATATTTTAAAAGTTGCAAAAAATATGGACCATATCATATTAAAGTATCATAACTGATATTCATAATGGTGGCCTATGTCATCAAAAAGATTATTATTGTTGTGAATTATTTTCAAAACTTCAAGTATATAATATAGTTTTTAAAATATTTTCACTAAAAATAGCTAATATTATACAACCTAGGTGGGTCTATTATTTGAAAACTTGACTTAATCAGAACACCTTGTGCTTTACTTATTCACAAGAAATAAGGTATCAATACAGTAATGCTATTAGAACAGCCACAGGAACCAGGTCAGGACTACTGTCCCATTTTACAGAATACAACACTGAGACTAAAAGAAGTTACCTGATTTTTTTATAGTTGCACATGGAGAAGGCCTAGAGCCAAGTTATTCTGACTCCAGGAGCAGTTTAGTATGCTTATTGGTACTCTTTGTATGAGCAAATGTCAATCTGGAAGAGAAGAAGCAGAGCCAATGCAGTTGGGCTATCTCAGGGAAAAGGATCTGCTAAGAAGATGCTCTCTGTGAGTAGCCCCATTTTCAAGATTTCCCTTAACATCTCCCGTGACTGTTCCTCACCTCCTTTAAGGGGCACTTGGTATTATTTTGAGCAATGAAAGAAGTATTCTTCAACAAGCATTCATTAAGTGTTACTATAAATATAGCTAGACCCTGAGTAAAGCCATCTTTTATTTCTAGGGACCTTTATACATCTGTTTCCTGGTTGTAAATAGTAACAAATATAAACAGAAATTATCCTGTAAAATAACTATCTTCAGTTGGAGCCTAGAAATTTCACTTCAAAGCTGATAGAAACATTTAAGTCAATGAATGCCTAGTTAACCACTCCTTCAATATCCAAGTTCAAGACTAATTGATTTATACCTTGGCCGGTTTGGCTCAGTGGTTAGAGTGTCGGCCTGCGGTCCAGAGAGACCCGGGTTCAGTTCCCACTAAGGGTAAGTACCTCGGTTGCAGTTTGTCCCTGGCCCTGGTTGGTCGTGCGGGTGGCAGCCACTCGATGTATCCCTTTCACGTCGATGTTTCTCTCTCTCTCTTTCTCTCTCTCTCTCTCTCTCTCTCTCTCTCTCCCCACAATCTATCTGAACAACAAATGGAAAAATGACCTCGGGTGAGAATTAAAAAAAAAAAAAAAAAGGCTAATTGATTTGCAACCCGATCAAGGAGTATCTGGTCCTGATTAAGTGAGGATGTGGGATATTAGAGAGAAAAGCCCAGTTTGATATATAGATATCTTGGGAAAGCCAGTTTTCCCAAAATCCTATTAGATTTGAAGGGCTTGGTACAGACCTCTTTTTGGGCCAGTAAAGTGAGTATGTGTAATTCAAATAAAGTTTACATAACTACAGAGCCCCCATGTAACTCTCATAAATGAGAATTCTAAGTCCAAAGAAAAATCTAAACTTGTTCCAAAGTTCTAAGGTAAAACATTAGTTAAGACCCAGAATTGAGAGAAGACCTGAGACCAAATTAGGTTGAACAAAGCCACACTCAAACTCTCAGGCCCATGGAAGAGTAGATATGGCAGAGAAGTCACTTGCCTCAAATTACAATTCTTGCCAGTGTTTCAATTCTGTAGTGAATGCTGTTATCCATCATCCCAGATTCCACCTTGAGGACTGAGATATTCATTTTTCCAACTGCCAGAAATGTTGGTGGCTGTTAGCTGAATCCCAATCTAGGAATTACCAAAGGCCAAAGACAGCCAACTACCTCAAGGATGTGCTCCCTCTCTAGGAGTAGATCTCATCCAATGACTGGTTAAGTTTGGAGTGGGAAACCTGGTACCCTTAGCGCAGGGTGGTATAAAAACTCTGAAGGGCCATCCCAGCTTCAGAGCTGCCTGGGAGATTAGCTAAGACCTTTGCTGTGCACATTTGACCTCTATTAGCTATGGCTTTCTTCACTTCCCCACAGATGTCAATCCTGGGAATGATACTGAATACACTTCCTGTACCCTAAGCTATACACTAAGTTTCAGCTCAGAGTCAAATTTATGGGAACCTGACCTCAAACAATACTTTATAAAACATTAAAGGTATTGATTTTGGGAAATAGAAAGGCCTTGAGTGCAAATAGCTAAAATATGAATGCAACAGAAAATATCTTACTTAAAATATTGTTTTAGGAGTGATACAATGAAAAACTTTGAAAATAGGTTAATACAAACCTGCAATTTAAACAACGATTATGCTTGGACTTAGTTTTAGGGATGTTTCAGTGCATGATTATTTGAGAACTGGAGACCCAGGCAGAAGTGCTGAGCATTTGTTCTGTGGTAAATTTGCATGGATAGAACAAAGATTAATGTTTTTAATGTTGCATAGGAGAAAAATGGCAGCAGAGTGAATGGAGCTACACAGACCATCTCCCAGGACCAAACTGGATTTACAAAAAAAAAAAAAAGACAAATCATCAGCAAGGGGCAATCGAAAGGCAGCCTGGGGAACCACATAACCAGGGACACTGACTCAATCCTGGTAGGCTTGTGAGGACTTGAGAGGGGGCCGGGAGCCCACGGTCCGCAGTGGCCTTGGCTGGGACCAGCGAACTCGGCAGGGACCAGGGAACTTGGCTGGAAGCTGCTGCCACCTCGGCTGCAGCCGCGACCCCGGCTGAGTCCTGTGAACTTGGCTGAGTGCTGCGCCCTCGGCTGGTGCCGCAGACTCGGCTGCCCTTAGCTGGGAGCAGCGCCCTCGGGTAAAAAGTCCCAGGCTGCTCCATGATGCAGAGTCTGGACAGAGGCTAAATTGGCAGGAGCCACTCACCTTGGTCTCCGGCAGGGGAAAGGCAGACTAGACTGGAACTGTGTGGGGACACTTGGGATTTGAAGGGTGCTCAAGCTTTTGCTGAGTGCAGCCACTCAGGACTGTGGTCATCTTACTCCGTCCCAGGGCCCTGGGGACAGGAGGCACCCCTTCTTCAGAGATTCAACCTACCTGGTGGCCATTGAAATGCTAATTGAGGCCAATTAACAACCAGCATCTGCCCCACCCTCTGGAAATCCTCTTACACTGAGAACATGAGGGAGTTTTTCAGGCAACAGAAACCAAGGTTCCTCGGGTGAACTCTACTAATAGCCTCCAAGCAAAAAAAGCTAGACAAAAGTTAAGACTAGACAGTGGGGGTTAAGTGGTTCCTCCCCGCCTCATCCAAACCCAGAAGAGGGAGCGACAAACAGCAGAACACCAACACCCACAGGGAAAATTTGGCATATTCCAAAGGACACTGTGATAGCCAAAATTGTGAAACACAAAAACAAAAGCCAAATGAAAGAACAAGAGACCTCTACCGAATATGAGATAAATGAGGTGCAGTTAAGCAAGTTAACAGAACTAGAATTTAGAGCCATGATCTTGAGGAAGCTCAACAGCATGTGTAAGGACATGAGCACCATGAGAAAAGACATAGGAACGTTGAAAATCAACCAGTTGGAAATTAAAAACCACCAGGAAGAAGTGAAGAATGACATATCAGAAATGAAAAACACATTGGAAGTTCTAAAAAGCAGAGTAGAGGAAGCTGAGGACCGGATCAGTGAATTAGAAGACAGGATAGAAAAAATCAACCAATCAGAAAACCAAAAAAAAAAAAAAAGATTAAAAAGCAGGAAGACAGCTTAAGAGAACTGTGGGACAACTGGAAACAGAATAATATTTGCATCATAGGAGTCCCCGAAGAAGAAGAAAATGAGCGAGGGGTAGAGAATATATTGAAAGAAATAGTGACAGAAAACTTTCCTAATTTGGTGAAGGAAAAAGGAATTCAAATTCAAGAAACACAGAGAGCCCCAAGTAAGAAAAACCCAAACAGGCCCACACGAAGACACATAGTAATCAAACTGACAAAAATTAAAGACAAAGAGAGAATCCTAAAAGAAGGAAAAGATAAGCAACAGGTTACCTACAAAGGAAACCCCATAAGGCTCTCAGCTGACTTCTCACAAGAAACACTACAGGCCAGAAGGGAATGGCATGAAGTAATCAAGGTCATGAAAAACAAGGATCTGAATCCAAGAATACTCTACCCAGCAAGGCTATCATTCAAAATGAAAGGTCAAATAAAGAGCTTCCCAGACAAAAAAAAAAGGCTAAGGGAATACATTAGCACCAAACCAGCACTGCAAGAAATGTTAAAAGGACTGCTGTAATTAGCAGGAGAAATGGGAAGAAAAACAGAACCACACTTAAAAAAAATGGCAATAAATAAGTACATATCAATAATCACCTTAAATGTAAATGGATTGAATGCTCCCATAAAAAGACACAGAGTAGCTGATTGGATAAGAAAGCATGACTCATCTATATGTTGTTTACACGAGACCCAGCTCACAACAAAAGACTCACATAGATTGAGAGTGAAGGAATAGAAAAAAATCTTCCAAGCAAACGGAAAGAAAAAAAAAGCTGGGGTAGCAATACTCATATCTGATAAAATAGACTTCAAAAGGAAGGCCATAGCTAGAGACAAAGAAGGCCACTACATGATATTGAAAGAATCTATCCAACAGTAAGATATAACCTTGATAAACATATATGCACCCAATATAGGAGCAACAAAATATATTACAAATCTTTTGGAGGACTTCAAAGGAGAAATCGATAGCAATACAATCATAGCAGGGGACTTCAACACCCCACTGACATCACTGGATAGATCCTCTAGACAAAAAATTAGCAAGGAAACAGAGACTCTAAATGAAGCACTAGAACAAATGGATTTAATAGATATCTACAGAGAATTACACCCCAAAACTACAGAATTCACATTTTTCTCAAGTGCACATGGGACATTCTCAAAGATAGACCACATGGTAGGGCACAAACTAAGTCTCTACCAGTTCAAGAAGATTGAAATCATATCAAGCATCTTCTCAGATCACAATGGCATGAAACCAGAAATCAATTGCAAGAAGAACATGCAAAGACATTTGAACACATGGAAGCTAAATAGCATGTTATTAAACAATGAATTGGTCACTGAGGAGATCAAGTAAGAAATCAAAAACTTCATGGAAACCAACTAAAATGAAGACACAACAACACAAAATCTATGGGATGCAGCGAAAGCAGTTCTGAGATGGAAGTTCATAGCACTCCAGGCCTACCTCAAAAAACAAGAAAAATCTCTAATAGACTATCTAACCTCACAACTTAAAGAACTAGAGAGCAAACAAAACGAAAACCCAGAGCAAGTAGAAGGAAGGAAATAGTAATGATCAGAGCAGAAATAAACAACATAGAGAACAACAACAACAGAAAAAAAATTCAAAGGATCAATGAAACAAATAGCTGGTTTTTCAAAAAGATAAACAAGATTGATGGACCCTTAGTTAGACTCACCAAGAAACAAAGAGAGAGAACCCAAATACACAAAATCAGAAATGAAAGAGGAGAAGTAACAACTGACACCACAGAAATACAAAAGATCCTTAACAACTACTCTGAACAATTATATGGCAACAAATTTAAAACTCTAAGCGAAGTGGGCAAATTTCTAGAAGCACATAGTCTCCCAAAACTGGACCAGGAAGAGATAGAAAACTTGAACAGACCAATATCAACAGAAGAAATTGAAGATGTAATCAAGACTCTCCCAGCAAACAAAAGCCCAGACCCACAATGGCTTCATGGGGGAGTTTTACCTAACATTCAAAGAAGAACTAACACCCATTCTCCTCAAACAATTTCAGAAAATTCAAGAAGAAGGAAGACTTCCAAACTCGTTTTATGAAGCCAGCATAATTCTAATTCCAAAACCAGAAAAAGACACTACAAAGAAAGAAAACTACAGGCCAATATCCCTGATGAACATAGACGCCAAAATCCTGAACAAAATACTAGCAAATCAGCTCCAGCAATACATCAAAAAAAATTATCCACCATGACCAAGTGGGATTCATCCCAGGGATGCAAGGCTGGTACAATATTTGCAAATCAATAAACGTGATACACCACATAAATAAAATGAAGAATAAAAACCACATGATCATATCAATAGATGCCGAAAAAGCCTTCGACAAAATCCAGCATCCATTTCTGCTAAAAATTCTCAGCAATGTGGGAATAGCGGGATCATATCTAGACATAATAAAGGCCATATATGAATGACCTACAGCCAACATCATACTAAATGGGCAAAAACTAAAATCATTTCCCTTAAGAACAGGAACAAGGCAAGGATGCCCACTTTCGCCACTCTTATTTAACATAGTACTGGAAATCTTAGCTTCAGCGATCAGACCTGAAAAAGAAATAAAAGGGATCCAAATTGGAAAGGAGGAAGTGAAACTGTCATTATTTGCAGATGACATGATACTATAGGTAAAAACCCCCAAAGACTCCATCAAAAAATTACTAGACTTAATAAAGAAATTTGGCAAATTAGCAGGATACACAATTAATGTCAGGAAATCGATGACATTCTTATACACCAATGATGAACTCACATAAAGAGAAACTAAGAAAACAATCCCATTTACCATTGCGGCAAAAAAATTAAGATACCTAGGAATAAACTAAACAAAGAACCTATTTGCAGAAAACAACAGGTCATTGAAAAAAGAAATAGAGGAAGATATGAAAAAGTGGAATCACATACCCTGCTCATGGATTGGGAGCATGAACATCATTAAAATGTCTATATTACCCAAAGCAATCTATAGATTCAATGCAATCCCCATCAAAATAACAACTACATACTTCACAAAATTAGAACAAGTACTTCAAAAGTTCATATGGAACCAAAAAAGACCTTGAATAGCCACAGCAATCTTGAAAAGAAAGAACAAAGTTGGAGGGATCACATTGCCAGATTTCAGGTTATACTACAAAGCCACCATAATCAAAACAGTCTGGTACTGGCCAAGAACAGGCATATAGACCAGTGGAAAAGAACAAAGAACCCAGAAATGAACCCCAGGCAATAGGTTCATACTTGACAAAGGTGGCAAGAGCATTCAGTGGAGTAAAGACAGCCTCTTTAATAAAAGGTGCTGGAAACATTGGACAGCTACATGCAGAAAAATGAAACCATCAACTGACACCCTACACAAGAATAAACTCAAAATGGATAAAAGACTTAAATGTGACTCATGAATCCATAAAAATCCTAGAAGAAACTGTAGGCAACAAAATTTCAGACATCATATGCAGCAGAATTTTCACTGATACATCACCTAAGGCAATAGAAACAAATGAGAAAATGAACACATGGGACTACATCAAGCTCAAAAGCATCTGCACAGCGACAGATACAATCATCAAAACGGAAAGGCTCCCCACTGTATGGGAGAGCATAATTGCCAATGGTATATCAGATAAGGGGTTAATTTCCAATATATATAAAGTGCTCATACAACTCCACAAAAGGAAGACAAAGAACCCAATTAAAAAATGGGCAGAGGAACTAAATAGACACCTCTCCAAACAGGACATACAGATGGCTAAGAGACATATGACGAAATGCTCATCATCACTAATCATCAGAGAGATGCAAATTAAAACAACAATGAGGTATCACCTCACACCTGTCTGAATGGCCGCCATCAACAAATCATCAAACAACAAGTGTTGGCGAGGTTGTGGAGAAAAGGGGACTCTAGTACAGTGCTGTTTGGATTGCAGACTGGTGCAGCCACTATGGAAAACAATATGGTGTTACCTCAAAAAATTAAAAATTGAACTTCCATTTGACCCAGTGATCCCTCTTCTAGGAATATACCCTAAGAAGCCTGAAACACCAATCAGAAAGAATAGATGTACCCCCATGTTTGTAGCAGCACTATTTACAATAGCTATGATCTGGAAACAGCCCAAGTGTTCATCCTTAGATGAATGAATAAAAATGCTGTGGTAAATGTACACAATGGAGTACTACACAGCTATAGGAAAGAAAGATCTCTTGTCCTTTGAGATTACATGGAGGGACCTGGAGAGTATCATCCTGAGTGAGGCAAGCCAAACAGAGAAGGACAAGTATCATATGATCTCACTTATTTGTGGAATATAATGAACATAACAATCTGAGGAATGGGGTAGTCCCAGAGACGTGGAGGTGGGGTACAGACTGACAATCCCCAGAACAGGGGATGGTGGGGGAGCGATATACCACAGAACTTATATACATGTATGCATGAACAGTGGACATGGACAACAAACTGGGGACAGGGCGGGGAGGGAGGGGGGGAATCAGTGGGGGGAAAAGGAGAAACATCAGTAACAAAAATTAACTAATAAAAAAAAAGTCACTTTGGAATGAAATGGGTAGGTAATTCCTTTCTTTCTTTCTTTTTTTGGTAAATCAATAAAAATTATACCTATTTTTTGGTCACATTGGAAAAATAAAAATAAAATAAAATAAAATCAGGCTTGAGTGTGGAATGCAGACAAGGCCGACTGTGAGGGAACTGCAAAGGAATGATTTAATTTTTTTTTCAGAAGACTTAAAGAGTCTCAGTAAAAGAATTAACATGTAGAATTATATAAAACATTGTTTCTTTCACCATCTGAGACTCACCCATTCTCTTCTTACATTGCTTCGTTATATATCACCTCGAAGCATGTTAAATCTGGTGCTTGTTTTTTTGTCAGTAAGCTGTAGTAAAACATGCTTCCAGGAAAAGTTATTTTAAACTTGACATGAAGAAAATGACAAAGAAAATATGGATAGAAAAATAAAAATAATAGAAATATTTCACGGTCAGAGCCAAAAATGTCACTTTGTCCAGGATGGGAAGGAAGGGATCTGAAGAAAGGAGGAAATCAATGATTGATAGCAGCAACTGTAGAAGACGTTTTGATCAAAGGGGGCAATGGTAGTCACCCATATCCTAAGGTCTTCTCCCTCCTCCAAAAACGGCCAGTCCAAGTCCTGCTCTTGTCCTCAAGATTAGTGGGACCAGCTCTGTAACTGACAAACTAATATCCCTGAAGAATAATTGGAGGTCTTTTGACAGATCTGAATTATGTCACCAGTTAAGGTTTGGCAACCTTTACTATACATCTTATTTTATGGGTGAATTAATCAGAACATTCTGTAATTATAATTCCATATTCTCTAATTTATAGGATTTTTTTTTCTTTACAAAGCAATGCAACATTCTTCTTTACCTCTTTATAGGACCCTGATTTTTGTTGGAGGCATTATTTATGATAGCTTTCATATTAATGTTTAAATCTCATATTTGTGGAGGTCCCTCTAGCAGTTTCATTTATTCCAGTGAATGGCTCTTAGAGCATTTTTCTGGCAGACAAATTCTATTCTACATATTTGCTGATGCTGAGCAATCTGCCACATCCTTACTTATCAAGGCTCAGCCATGAATTTACAAGAATGGACACAAACAACCTCGGATCTTTAGATCTTTAGATCTTTGATTGTTTTGTTTGACCATTTTAGCTCCTTCCTGCTGAAGCCTCTCAGCTGCTCCTGTCATAGGATCCAGCTCTGATGTAAAACACCTGGCAATTTCAGCAGAGTTCAAGGCTTCAAATGTCCAGGTCGGTAATCATATCACGATTGCATGTCTCTGCTATTTACATTCAGCTTCTAAAAACATGTGAGGACCTACAGCATCTCCTGTCAAAAAAAAACAAACAAAAAAAACCCCACAAAATTATGTGAATACTAATGTTAGTTCTTTACATTTCAAAGCAACTCTGTAATGACAAACTCGAAGTGTCGTAGAAAATAATCTGATATATACTTATGCATCATACAATATTTCTGAAAATCTAATTTTTTTAAACACTAATTATTAAATTTTTGTAGTGAGTGCTCACCACGATGCACAGTATTCAACCTGCATCCAGGTATATCACTGTGAAGTTTCTAACCACAGGGACAAAGGAAAGATTGTACACATTTCCAGAGGAAGAAACACAAGTTCACATATAAAAAACAGGAAATAGAATAGCTTTGGATTTCTCAACTAAACTACTAGAGGCTTGAAAACGATGGAACAGCACTTTTCCTTTAAAGTTCTGATAGAAAATTATTTAAATTCGAATTCTATTCAAAGCCAGACTATCAGTCAGGCCAGAGGGTAGAACAAAGATACTTTGAGACCTTCCAGGTCTTGAGAAATTTACTTTTTGTGCATGATTCTCTAGGAAGCATTCTGAGAGTTTCCTACACTAAACCAAGAAAGACAAACACATGGGTTCCAGCCCCGGAAAGAGGAAAAGGGGTTCCAGTGATGAGGATGCAGGCAGTTCCTACAAGGCACCAGTGCAGTAGGGGAGGGCAGTCCAGACTGGAGCTGGTCAGGAGTCATCAGGAGAAATTTATTCAATAAAGGAAAGTTGACTGAATACCTGATATCTCTGAAAATACTGACGGGGTTGAAGGAGAGTTTAGGGTCTAATTACAGATGAGTATACAGAAAACTAAGAAAAGAGAGAACAATTACTAACACCAGGGAAAATATTTTCTTTTTAATAAAGAAGGAAAGTTAATCATGGTATATGCCAAAGCTCATAATTATGTTAACACTGAATATTACTCTAATCAAATTAAGATTTGAATGGATTACAGGCTGTCCTGAAGAAGTGGCCATGCATGGCAGAATGGAATGGTGTGGTAGAGTTAACTTGTACCTTGTAGAGTAGGGTAACAACAGATAAGGCCAAAGAATAATAAATCAAGAGAGCAGTAAGCATGCATTGGAGAGGTATAGAGATAATAGAAAAATAAAGGACAAAAAGAGCTAAAAGTGATCACCTCTTAATACTAGGATAGGACACCACTGTTTTTGCAACAAGCCACCTAGAAATATTTACTCTTTCAAACCACGTGCATTTTATAGAACTACAATATCCATTCAAAAATTGAACAAATGAGGGTGGTAAACATAAACAAAACACCTGATGACCAGCTGTTGGTTTTTCTTATTATTATTTCTATTCAGAAAATAATTGTCTTGAGCACCTTCTTCGTGGTTTTGGTACACAGAGGGATTTTATAGTCTAGCAGAAGGGATATGGTGTATATTATTATAAGAAATAAAAAATCACAGGTGTCATAAGAGATGAACAAAATGCCATAAGGAGGGTTTCACTTGCAGCTGAAGGAGGCTTAGTGGAGGAGGAGGAGGCATGGACCCTGACTTCAGCGAGGGGTGGCAGGGAGGCACAGACAAGAGTTGGGTGGGGGTGGAGTAGAGAAAACTCAGGGTGTTTACAGACCTCCTGTGGTTTAGCCTGCTGTAGCCCAGAGCATGTGCAAGAGGAATTAAGCTGGGAAGGCAGGCTACAAATATGTTGTAGAGGCTGGTTCGAAGGCCGGCTGCAAATATATTGTGGAGGCTGGTTCTGCCAGCTTAGAGGTTTCCGGGGCTTCAAATGCCTTTCCCATGTACTTTGACCCTTTGTTTTCAGAAATGTAAATCTGCAGAAAGAAATGGCGAAGTGTAACTATTGCGTTATTCATAAAGTGTGCTGTCTCTTAAAGTTCTCACCTACTGAATCTTCCTATCTTCCACCAGAGATTTTACCAGTGTCTCTAATTAAATTTTCATTTTCCAAAAGACATTTTTCATGCTGTGGACATCTTTATGTAAGAAATCTGAGCTGTATTCTTTCTTTAACTTAACTCTTTTCTCCCCAAATAGTTATGAAATAGAATGAAAGTAAATACCATTAGCTTCCTAAATCCTTTCACATTTCAAGTGATTATTAAAAGAGTTTTTGACCCGTCCAGCAGGTCGAGCAAGGAGGACTCTAGAGGGGGAGTGAGGATGAGGAGGGACAAGAGACACAAGAAATGGAGACAAGACAGGGCTCTGATCAAGTCTTGTTTATTCAGGGGTAATTCACACAATATGTAGGGCAAGAAGCACCTTTTGCCAAGCACCAAGCTTGCCTGAAGCAATTCCAGGAAATGCCACAAAAGGAACAAAAGGTCAGCAAAGACTGGCTTGTTGAGTAAATGGTTACTTAAAGAAATGCAAAATGCAGAGATAAAGAAATGCAGAATGCAGAGATATCCTGCCTTGTGGCAGGTGATGGCAGAGCAGATTTTAACAAAATTGATGCCATGCAAAAAGTCTCCCACAAGTTTTGATTTTGTACTGGATGGGCAGTGTCAATTTTTAATGCCAACTATACAGAAAGTCCTTATATGTGTTAGGGCAGGCTTGTGATGAGGCCCTTTTGTCTAGCCCATCTCGCATCCCACTTTGGTATTGCATTCTGGGAGAATAAATGCACTCTCTAGCCCTATAGAATCACCACCCTGCACCTCCCATCTAGGGAGTATGTCTGAGGCTACTTATCCCTTTTAGGGTATTCTGGGTGAAAGTCCCCTTACAGATAGGCAGCCCCTATAAAACCACGAGAGCGTAGCTAAGAAGACAGCCATTGGGGAAACTTTCTCTGAGCTTCCCATGTCTGAGCCTTTGCTCTGATTTCCATCCAATTAGGTCTCTTTAGCTCTCAACTTGGCTTTCCCCCAACTCTAAGCTTTGAATGTTTAAGCACCTAAAAAGAAAAAATTCTAATAAACTATTTAACCCCACAACTTAAAGAATTAGAACAAAAAAACCCTAAGTTGGTAGAAGGAAAAATAATAATAAAGATCAGTGCAGAAATAAATGACATACAGACTAAAAAAAAAAAAAAAAAATTCAAAATATCAATGAAACCAATAGCTTATTCTTTTAAAGGACAAACAAGATTGATCAACCTTTAGCCAGATTCACCTAGAAACAAAGAGTGGAGCAAAATTAATAAAATCAGAAATGAAAGGGGTGATGTAACAACTGACACCACAGAAATACAAAGTATTGTAAGAAAATACTATAAACAATTATATGGCAACAAATTGAACAACCTTGGTGAAATGGACAAATTTCTAGAAAAAAAGTTTCCACAACTCAACGGGGAAGAGTCAGAAAACCTGAATGGACCACTAAAAACAGAGGAAATCGAGCAGTAATCAATAAAATCCTGGCAACAACAAAAAAAAGCCCGAGTCCAGACAGCTTTACAGGGGGGTTTTACCAAACACTCAAAGAACTAACACCTATTCTCTTCAAACTATTCCAAAAAATTCCAAGAAGACTTCCAAGCTCTTTTTATGAGGCCAGCATAATCCTAATCCCCAAATCAGATAAAGACACTACAAAGAAAGAAAAGTACAGGCCAATATCCTGATGAACATAGATGCCAAAATTTTCAAGAAAATATTAGTGAATTGGATCCAGCAATATATTAAAAATTATACACCATGACCAACTGGGATTTATCCCAGGGATGCAAGGCTGGTACAATATTCACAAATAAATAAATGTGATATACCACATAAACAAAATGAAAGATAAATATCATATGATCATATCAATAGATGTTGAAAAAGCATTTGACAAAATCCAACACCTATTTCTGATAAAAAATGTTCAGCAACTTGGGAATACTTCAATATAATAAAGGCCATATATGACAAACCTATAGCCAACATCATACTCAATAGGCATAAACAAAAAGCAGTTCCTTTAAGAACAGGAACAATACAGGGATGTCCACATTCACCACTCGTACTCAACATAGTACTGGAAGTCTTAGCCATGGCAAACAGACAAGAAGGAAAAATAAAGGAAATCCAAATTGGAAAGGGGGAAGTGAAACTGTCATTATTTGCAGATGACATGCTAGTGTACATAGAAAACCCTAAGGACTCCACGAAAAACTACTTGATTTAATAAATGAATTGGGCAAAGTACTGGCATACAAAATTAACATCCAGAAATCGGTAATATTTTTATACACCATTTTTTTTTATCCTCACCCAAGGACATTTTTCCATTTTTGTTCAGGTAGAGTGGGAGGGAGAGAGAGGAAGAGAGAGAGAGAAACATCAACGTGAAAGAGACACATCGAGTGGCTGCCACCCGCACGACCAACCAGGGCCGGGGACAAACTGCAACCGAGGTACGTGCCCTTAGCGGGAACCGAACCCTGGTCTCTCTGGACCACAGGCTGATGCTCTAACCGCTGAGCCAAACCGGCCAGGGCTATACACCAATATTGAACACACAGAAAGAGAAACTAAAAAAACAAAAACAAAACAATCCCATTTACCTTTGCAACAAAAAAATTAAGATACATAGGAATAAATTTAACCAAAGAAGTAAAGGACCTGTTCTCAGAAAACTACAGGATATTGAAACAAGAAATAGAGGAAGATATAAAAAAAGTGGAAGCATATACCTACCTTGTTCATGGATTGAAAAATTATCATCATTAAAATGTCCATACTACCCCAAGCAATCTATAGATTCAATGTAATCCCCATTAAAATACCAACAATAGTCTGGCCGGTGTGGCTTAGTGGTTGAGCATCGACCCATACACCAAGAGGTCACCAATTTGATTCCCAGTCAGGACACGTGCCCAGGTTGTGGGCCCAATCACCAGTGGGGGGCATGCAGGAGGCGGCCAATCAATGTTCTCTCATCAATGTTTTTATCTCTCTCTATCTCTCTCTCTAAAATCAATAAAGGAAAAAAATTTTTTTGAATACCAGCAACACATTTTACAAAACTAAATCTTCAAGTTTATATGGAACAAAAAAAGACCCAAATAGCTACAGCAATCTTGAAAAAGAAGAACAAATTTTAAAGGATCACAATTCCGGATATCAGGTTATACTACAAAGCCACTGTTATGAAAAAAAAACTGATACTGGCACAAGAACAGGCATATAGACCAGTGGAACAGTACAGAAAACCCAGATATCAACCCAAGACTTTAGCTCAATTAATATTTGACAAAGAAGGCAAGAGCATACAATGAAGTAAACACAGTGTCTTCAATAAATGGTATTACAAAAATTGGACAGCTATATGCAAAAAAAATGAACCTTGACCACCAACTTACACCAGGCACAAGAATAAACTCAAAATGGATAAAAGATATAAATGTAACTCATAAAACCATAACAATTCTAGAAGAAAATGTAGGCAGAAAAATCTCAGATATCACATGCAGCAAAATTTTTACACATATATCATCTAGGGCTAGAAGTAAAATGAATAAATGGGACTACACCAATGTAAAAAGCTTCTGCCTGGCCAATGTGGCTCAGTGGTTAAGCATCAACCAAGATGTCACCAGTTCGATTCCAGGTCAGGGCACATGCCCGGGCTGTGGGCCCAATTCCCAGTATGGGGCATGTAGGAGGCTGCCAATCGATGTTTTCTCTCATCAATATTTCTGTCTCTCTCTCCCTCTCCCTTTAAAAATCAATAAAGAAAAAAAAAATAAGTAAAGAGCTTCTGCACAGCAAAAGAAACCAGCATTAGACTGAAAAGGAAAACCATTGTATGGGAGAACATATTTCTCAATGATACGTCAGATGTGGAGTTAATATCCAAAATATGTAGAGTACTCATACATCTCAACAAATGGAAGACAAACAATCCAATTAAAAAACGGGCAGAGGACCTGAATAGATACTTACCCTAACAGGACAAACAACGTTCAGGACATATAAAAATGCTAAATGTCACTAACCATCAGAGAGATGCAAATTAAAATGATTATGAGATATCAGCTCACACCTATGACACTGGTTGCCATCAACAAATCATCATACAAGTGCTGGCGAGGGTGTGGAGAAAAGGGGATTCTAGTATACTGCTGGTGGGAATGCAGATTGGTGCAGCCACTATGGAAAACAATATGGTGTTTCCTGAAAAGATTAAAATTGGAACTGCCATTTGACTCCACTTCTAGGAATATATTCTAAGAAGCCTGAAACACCAATCAGAAAGAATATATGCACACCTATGTTCATAGCAGCGCTATTTACAATAGCTAAGATCTGAAAACAGCCCAAGTGCCCATCAGTAGATGAGTGTATAAAAAAGCTGTGGTACATTTATACAATGAAATACAATGCAGCTGTAAGAAAGAAGGATCTCTTACCCTCTGAGACAACATGGAGGGACCTGGAGAGTTTTATGCTAAGTGAAATAATCCAGTCAGAGGAAGACAAGTATCACATGATCTCACTTATTTATGGAATATAATGAACAAAATAAGCTGGTGAACAAAATAGATCCAGATATATGGAAGTAGGGAACAAACTGACAAACCTCAGAGGGAGACTTGATGGGGGGGAGAGTTAAACCAAATAACTTATATGCATAACCAATGGACACAGACAACAGGGTTCTCAAGGTGGGGTGTAGGGTGGACAGGAGAGGGGAGGAGGATGTCGATGGGGGGAAAAGGAGGAGACATCTGTAATAAAAAATTAATTAATTTACTGAAATGGATATAAAATTTATGTATCTTGGTTTTTTTGTTGTTTTAAGGATAGCTCTGAGAGCTATGTACAAAGTAGCAGTAGAGCTGGAAGAATCCATTGGATGGGACAGTCATTAAGTAACTCTATTCAGTAGGTCATAACACGATGGGAGAAATAGAGATTTCTATAAAAATATCACCAACAATATAAACCCTTCTTCAGAGATTTTGGGAGTACAAAGCAGAATACTGAGCAAATAAAATATTAGTTTATATATAATCTAAAATTCTTCATCCAAGACAGAGAGATATAAAAAAATTAAAAAGCCCATGCAGTACATAGCAGGCAATCACCTGACAAATTGTAAACTATTAGATAGACCAGAAAATATGACTAGGAACTACATGTGAGGACACTTATCATCCTGCACTATCTCTTCTGTTAATAAAACTCCACCAATGACCAATTTCCTAAGACATCCATTAGTATTTAAAACTTAAATCCAATTGAAAGATTTCACATTTCACTTAGGTTAGAGCCAAGTAGAGAAAGAGAAAGAGAGTGATAGCAAATGAAGGGCCGAGGCCTGGGAGGGTCTGCCATCCCTGATTTGATGTGCCAGCTACAGAAGCAGACATCTTAAGTATTAGACACAGACAGTGCCTATTATATATAAGTGTGCAATCCAGTTGGGAAGCTGGACAATACAAATAGAGATAAATACACAATCCACATTGTTGATAAAAGTTCAAGGTGAAAGCATTCCTGTTGTAACAACTGGAGATTTGCCTGCGGTGGTGACTACATGTAACTCAAAGGTAATAGGGCACAAAATTTTTAGTCTAAATGTTGAAAAGGCAGATTTCTGTTTCTGCTGGGACAGCAAGTATTTCTAAGCCAACCATAACTTTTACTATTAAACTTGGCAGTTTTATCCTCAACTGTGGGCAAGTAAGTTTCGCAACGTGCTGTTGGGGAAAGAAAGACTCTTTTCTTTACCCATTTTGGTTTGTCTAGTAGGGGCCTTGTGATTTAGACTAAAAAGAAAACAATTGATAAGAAAAACAAACAAGCAGAATTTTATAAACATATGCATCATGCTTATAAATAGGAGTATTTAATGATGGGTAACTCAAAGGAGAGGTTAGAACTTGGGTTTATATAATACCTTAATAAACAAATAAATAAATTTGTAGAGATTATGACAAGACAAAGGAAAGGGGGTTTGGGTTTCCAAAGGCAGCAAACTGTAGAAAGGTAAACACATGGCACAAACTCATGGAAAATAAGGATTATTTGTGCAGGTTCATTTTAGTGCTAACTTTCCATCTTCTTCATGGTTATAAAACTTGTTTGGCAGGGAGGATTAATGGAAGTCCTCATTTCTCAGAAATATCTGCTTTTAGTTAGAGGTGGAAAGTTCTGGAAGGCTTCACTTTGCATCTGTTGATTCTCATTTGCCTCCAGCTCAAAATAATACTTGTGCCAAAGTGGCATATTTTGGTGTGAGAACAGGAAAAGTAATAGAGAATAAATTCTTCTATCCCCAGGGGACAGTGTTCCTAGGAATATTTCCCATGAAAGTTACTTTCTCCTAGGCACAACAGAAGTCAAACATCTATCCTGATCATTCAAAGGGTAATAAATGAAGAGGTCATTGGGACCTAAAAATCAACAGAGACTAGAAAACATTCAATGATTTCCAAGTCAGAGCTTGTCTAAGGCAGATGATCTTAAAATTTTTGTGCCATGAATCCTTCAGAAGTCTGGATAATAATATTTCTTAATTAATACAATAAAAGATCTAAGATTAGAAAGAAAACCGATTACATTGAAACACATCAAAGTATTAAAAATATTATAATACAATAATATGTGTGATTGTTTATTAGTGCATTAAATAGCAAGGTATAGCAGTGGGCTTTCTGACTAATCATAAAGTGTTGTGATGAGTATAAAGGGTTTTTAAGATAGCTGCAAGAATTACTATATGACATGTAATTCTTGTTGGTTGTAAAGTCACAGGCACTGCTAATACTACTATAATATGTTACTTACATTCCTAATTGAAATAAAGGCTCATTTCAGTTAAAGGTTAGTGAAAATGAAGATGTGAATTTTCTTTTCCAGTTCACAGATCCTTCTAAATACTATTAGTTGGCCCCAAGTTAATAACCCCTAATGTTAACGTCGTCTCATTTTTATACTTCCCACATTGGGTCCGCTAGTGTGTCTTGTGAAGATCCCCATTATACACCAAACTACATTTTCAGAGACAATAACCAAGTCTTTTCAGATCCCTCCCCTTTTAAATCATAAAGAATTGGTCAAGAGATTGTGTAGTGGCTGGCAACTCTGCTACTTGCATAGTATCTAGCAATGTCTTTTTATCCATAACTCTCTCTTCTTGCCTTGTCTCTGATGTCCCTATGCCATTCTCACCTTCTTTAAAAAGATTATTGAATAATCATGATTTCAGATTTTAGTTCTCCCTAAAAATTTTTAAAAAATTTTTAAATTATTTTAATATATCACAGATGTAAATTGGAAGGATTTCTGTGGACACAGGTGCTCTGCATCTTTTATTGGGACCATGAAACAAATGAAAACAATGAAGCGGATTGTGCACATACTCACCAATCCAAACGGTTCTAAAGAATTTTCACCCTCACTCAAAGGATTGTGGTAACAGATGTCAAGTCACACTTTCTCTTTGTAATAATCTTTTCCAGTTCAGTACATTTAGAACAGTATATTCACCATGGATATGCACTGTGATTACAACTTAATTTTTGAAATATGTTTAAGAGACTTATTCAAAAATAGAATATAGAAAGCAAGCATGGGTGCAAAATGTTGCTTATCAGTAGGTTATATTGATCCAGTTAAGCATTAAACAGGATCCTAATAAGAAAAACATAAAAAACTCAGCTAAGATTTTGAAATAAACTTTATAAGAAGGGGATATTTACAAAGGTATGGGCTGAGTTAATGAAACCAACAAAGGATTCAGAAGCTTGCAGGGTTTAGGAATGGTGGGAAGCATGGGAAGGAAATGATGTTAAGAGATTCTGGCTGAGCCCTGGCCAGTTTTGCTCAGTGGTTGGAGCATTGGCCTGCAGTCCAGAGAGACTCGGGTTCGGTTTCCGCTAAGGGCATGTACCTCGGTTGCAGTTTGTCCCCAGCCCTGGTTGGTCGTGCGGGTGGCAACTACTCGATGTGTCCCTTTCACCACGTCAATGTTTCTCTCTCTCTCTCTCTCTCTCTCTCTCTCTCTCCCTCTCTCTCTCTCTCTCCCCCTCCCACTCTATCTGAACAAAAAATGAAAAAAAAAAAAAAAAAGAGATTCTGGCTGAGAGTTGGAGCTGTGGAAGATGCCAGGACAGGAGTCAGAGGAAGACAACCATGGCCACAACCTTATCTAAGTAGGTGGGGGGGTGATGTTGATGGTGATGACATAATTGCCCTGACCTTTCTCACCTGCACGTCAGTCCTTTGTCAAACCCTAACCCCATGGCACAACCAGAAGCTAAAAGGCAGGGGTACCAAGGCCGTATATTCCATGGAGGTCAGAGCAGAACAGAGAAGGATGGAAAATCAATGTGGAGGAGCAAGAAGTGGAGAATAATCAGCACAGGCACTCAACTCTTTTGAACAGTGTTTATACAAAAACAAGTTGAGGAAATTGAAAATAGTTATCTGGTATATAATTCAAGTCTCTTAAGATGATGTTATTTTTTTAATGATGATGCTTTTAAGGAAGGTCTTGTTTGCCTAGCTTTCCGGTTCTATATTGATCAAATTGTGTAGATAATTGTTTGTTTACCTTAGCATTTTACTTTGCCTTCCTGGTCCCCATCAGTGGGAATGCCTGGAGCTGCGTCTCTTAAATGATACTGATTTGAGCTTAATTGTTTATCTGTCCAAATGAGAGCACTGCCTGGTTTTTTTAATCATTCTTGTTCAAATTCTGTCTTGAAATATTGAAAGCTAAAGGGATGATTTAAAGAAGAGACTGGACTTCAAATTGCCTAGAGCCACATGAATCAGAGGGTTCTCCGACTCTCTTTAGGTGAAGGGAAGAGTAAATGCATTTATAAATGTCAGACATGGCCCCTGTAGGGGCTATTGATGTAGACAGCCAGAGCCAACATTAAACAATTATTCAAAGGGCTTGATTTAATATTATTGCTGACCAGAAGTCTGGGAAAGGAATAATTTTGGTGTGCTTAGAAAACCATATCTTTTCCTGATCCTCCGCCACTGTAGAACTTCTTTAACAGGGACAGCAGCCCCTGTGGTCTGGGGATAGAAACTTCAACTTCAGCCACTGAGCAGCTAGGATGATGTTGTTCCCATTTTACAGCTCCACATTTATTCCTTTATCCAAACCTTAGTCATCTATCACTTATTAAGGAAATCAACCACATACATTTATTAATTTTTTTTTTGTATCTGGGAGTCTCTTTTAAGAATTTAATTCAATCCATACATCTCTCTCTCTCTTTTATTTTATTATCTTTATTGTTGAATGTATTACAGATATTCCTCATTTTTCCCCCATTGATCCCCTCTTCCCCACTCCCGTCCCCTTCCTACCTTTCCCCACACTGTTATCTGTGTCCATTGGTTATGCATATATATATATAAATTCTTTGGTTTATTTCGTCCCATCCCCCAAACCCTCTTCCCTTTGAGGTTTGTCAGTCTAGCAACCAATTTGTACTTCTTAATCCCTTCAACTTTTATACCCATTCCCCCAACCCCCCTCCCATCTGGCAACCAACAAAATGTTCTCTATATCTATGAGAATGTTTCTGTTCTGCTTGTTTATTTTGTTTGTAGATTCAATTGTCGATAGATATAAATTCATTGCCATTTTGTTTGTTCATATTTTTTATCTTTTTCTTCAAGAAGACCCTTCGACATTTAATATAATAATGGCTTGGTGGTGATGAACTCCTTTAGCTTCTCCTGGTCTGGGAAACTCTTTATATGGCCATCGATTTTAAATGACAGCTTTGCAGGACAGAGTAATCTTGGTTGTAGGTTCTTGCATTTCATCACTCTGAATATTTCTTGCCACTCGCTTCAGGTCTGCAAAGTTTCATTTGAGAAATCAGCTGACAGTCTTATGGGAACTCTGTTGTAGGTAACTAACTGCTTTTCTCTTGCTGATTTTAAGATACTCTCTTTGTGTTGAACATTTTTCATTTTGATGATGATGTGTATTGGTGTGGGCCTCTTGGAGTTCATCTTGTTTGGGACTCAATGTGCTTCCTGGACTTGTATGTCTGTTTCCTTCACCAAGTTAGGGAAGTTTTCTGCCATTATTGTTTCAAATAGGGTTCCGATTTCTTGTTCTCTCTCTTCTCCTTCTGGTACCCCCAAGATGCGGATATTGGCATGCTTGAAGTTGTCCCAGAGGCTCCTTACATTATCCTCATTTTTTTGGATCTTTTTTCTTTTTGCTGTTCTGATTGGGTGTTTTTTGCTTCCTTATATTCCAAATCAATGGTTTGCTTCTTGGCTTTACCTACTCTACTATTGAATCTGTGTAAATTATTCTTTATTTCAGTTAGTGCCTCCTTCATTTCTGACTGGTCCGATTTTATGTTCTTGAGGCCCTCACTAAGTTTGCTGAGGTTCTCACTAAGTCCACTGATCATCCTTATAAGCAATATTTTGAACTCAGCATCTGTTAGGTTGCTTATCTCCATTTCACTTAGTTTTTTTTCCTGGGGTTTTGTTCTGTTCTTTCATTTGGGACCTGTTTCTTTGTCTCCTGATTTTGGCTGCCTCCCTGTGTTTGTTTCTATGTATTACTTAACGAGAGGTAAGGGGCTAACTGAGACCAGATGTTGCTTGTTTGAAAGAATTTAGGAAAACCTGAAGCAGGATTCAAGACAGAACAATCCTATGGTAAAGCAACTGGCAACAGCTTGGGTGGGCCTGAGAGTTGGGTGGGGCGGGGCCTCAGGGATTCACCAGGGTGGGGCAAACAGTGTGAGCCAGGTTGCTCGAGTCCCAGATATGGCGGCTGTCTGCCGCCCCCGGGAAGGGCTCACCAAAGGAACAAAGGCCTCTGACTGCACGTTTGTCCAGGAGAAAGGCCCCTCTGCAGCCCTCGCTCCAGTGCCAAACAGCTCAGTTCTTCCCTGTATGTCTCTGGCACCACTCGAGTTGCCTCCCCTCCAAGCTGAGAGGGAGTGAGTCTGTTAAGTCCATGTGCAGGCCCTTTAAGAGCAGCTGCCTGGGGCTCCAGCCACCTCAGCCTCCCTGAGCTTCAGTTCCCCCTGGTTTTCCAGCCAGAAGTTATGGGGACTTGCTTTCCAGGCACTCGAACCCTGAGCTGGGTGCCTAGTGTTGGACGTGGACCCCTCAGTTTTCAGGGAGGACCTTCACAGCCAGGTATCCTCCTGATTTTTATCCACCACACGTGGGTATGGGACCAGCCCGTCTGCCTCCGCCCCTCCTACCAGTCTCAATGCGGCTTCTTCTTTAATTCCATAGTTGTAGGGCTTCCATTCAGCTTGATTTCAGGCGGTTCTGAATGATGGTTGTTCTGTAGTTTAGTTGTAAGTTTTATGTGGTTGTGGAAGGACACGATACCGCATTTACCTGCGCCACCATCTTGATCAGAAGTCCCAATCCATACATATCATATCTCAATGATACTATCACTGGTTATCACCATGATATTCAATATGGTTCCTTCCCACAATTGAGCTAGATTTTAAACTATTATTCTGATTGTGTTCTGTTTTTCTGTTTTTCCCCTTCCCCCTCTTCATTCTCACTGATACATTGAGGGCCAATTTCACTCTTTCAGTCAACACTGAAGATGAAATAAAGGTACATAAAAATATTCAAAGAAACTTTTAATTTTTGTGTCAAATAAAGAGTCTCAGAAATGTGTGTATCAGATTTTCCGGTCCCAGATATTAGATGATACAGAGTCTAGACAGAGTGGAAAGATATGGCCAAATAAAGACTCAAATGGAAGAAGGTCTGAAGAATGTGAGAAATGAATATTCTGTCACAATAACCAGAGTGCTGAGTAAAAGGGATTCTCCTCTCACCCCTGCCAACCTATGAACAACCCACCTTTCAACAATATTAGACATTTATAAGCCCCCTTTCCCATACCACTCTTGACCAATATATGAGGATGAGGGGCACAAAAGGAGAATTTTAGCCCTTGGTAAAATGGAACTAAATACGAATGGTTGGGAGTATCCTTCTTGAGCTGGGCAACAGCAGACACTTACTCTTCCAGATTCATTTAAAGAACTGTATCAGAAGGATTAAGTTTAGCTGCTTGTGACTGAAACACCCAAATAGTAGTGGCCTAAACAAAAAAGAAATTGCATCCCTCTTGTAAAAGAAGTCTAGAAACTCCTTCCGTTTGTTACTCTGCCAGCTTCTTTACATCTCATGGTCTAAGATAGCAACATAAATTCTAGCCTTCAAGTCTATATTCCAGTATCAAGAAGGAAAGAAGAGGGACAATTCCTCCCTTTAAGAAAACTTCCTAGGAGTTTCACATGACATTTCCAATTATATCTGTTTGCCAGAACTTAAGTCTACTTAACTGCCAGGGAGGCTTGGAAATAATGGTGTTTGTTCCGAGCAGCAAAACCTGTGGGTTCTGTTTCTCAGGAAAAGATAAAAAACAGATATTGGGGAATAACTGTCTCTTCCACAAAGATAATCAGAGTGATCTTTTATTTTGTTATAAACATGACAACAGGCCCCAAATGCAGTCACTTATGCTAAACCCCATGTCACCACACTGAGGCTTTATTACAGTTTTGGCTCTCCGACAAATAGAATCTTAAACAAAATAATAAAAAATTGTCTGATCAGCACTAGTTAGGCAGTCTGCCATGTAGATTTCTATCATTCCCTAAAGGGAAGTAACCTTGTAATAACCAGTCTTTTTTTTTTTTCCCCCTAGTACAACTTACCTTTTCCTGCTTCCTTCTGCCTATAAAAGTTTTTTATTTTGTACAGCTCCTTGGAGCTCTTTTTCTATCTTCCATTGGATGTTGCCCAATTCATGTTGTTGAATAAAGCCAATAAGATACTTAAAAGTCACTCAGTTGAATTTTGTTTTCTTAACAATTTATAATGCAGTAGAAAATGTGTGAAAGATTAGAGGAATACAAGACAGATAAAAGAACAGAAACAATGCATAAGTTGTTGGCATTTATGCCTTTTAAGAGTGGAGTATACTAAAAAATCAATTACCTCATAAGGTGGCAACAGACATATGAACAGAAATGTTTAATATGTATATTATTTATAGTAAATATTTAATATTTGTAGTAGAAGATGTAGGATCACGGGATAGTAATTTATTCAGGACTGGAGCCTAGTCAAGAAGGGCTGCTGTCAGAACCAACTTAATAATTTCCATGGTTCAGTACAAAATGATAAAGCAAAACCCCTTGCTTGAAAAGGGCATCACTAATGCTATATGCAAATGAGGCAACAAAACAGAATACAGGTATTTTGGGCTTACCTCCTCAGTTCATGTGCATGTCCCATTGTCTCATTGGGCTTTACTTACAAATCACAAGTTCAAAGACAAAATTATTAAAAATTCCAAGACAGTGACTGTAGGGCATTAAAACAAGGGCAAGGCCCTTCTGAACATGGGGCCTTGTGGAACTGCACAAGTCACATGCCCATGAAGTTAGCTCTGGGTGCTGTGGCAGGTATGGAAATGTGCCACTCATCATCCTCTTCAATAAAGGACCCTCTGCCAAGAAGTGAAGAGTGTGTTTAGCTGATATCCTCTAGCTGTGGCTCTATCTTCAGGCTCTATCTCAGCTTTAGAGCCAACTTCACAATACTCCTGGTAAAGTGCAAGTCAATGACTAAGCAAAGCAGTCTTCTTAGGGAAACCCCCAGTGAATGACTGACCAAGGCACTGCTACTCTGGGCTGGCCATTTCCACCCAACTTGGGGCTCCTTTAATGGGCAAACTTTGCCCAGTGGAAGGGCAGAAGACTTCATTGCCTCCTGCCAGCTCCGGCCCAATCTTGCTTCTGCCCTTTTCCTTTCACAGGTCTAATTCCCAATAAAACTTATATTCCTAGTTTCAGCTCGGTGACTGCATTTTGGAGAACCCAATCTGTACCATCTTCATTAGGAGATAATGATTTAGTCTAGAAGAATGAATAGAGAACACTCAGGCAAACTTTATATGCAGGGATAATAAAGCCCAGGAAACAGCACAGTGAAAAATTATGAAACATTGTGCTGCTCTTGCTAGTGCAGATAATGTACATGTTGGTGATGGGGGAGGTGGAGTGGAGAGGAGAATGGAGAACCAAACCAGGAAATTGACATTGGCAATACAATTAACTAGATTATAGCTCTTACTTGGAGTTTATCAAATTATAGCATTTTAAAAATTGAAGTGTTAGTATTTCAATCGTGATATGCATATAAATCAAGCGTGATTGCTAAGGGCTTATATGTATTATCATTCAGAAATAACTTCAGCAATGCTGGTAAGTATGTACCAATCTATTTAAGTACATTTCCTAGTCTTAATAATATACTATGATTAAATAAGATGTTACTGTTGGGGAAAGCTGGGGGAAGGATACATTGGACTTCTCTGTACTATTAATATAACTTACTGTGAGTCTAATTATTTAATGATTTCAAAATAAAAACTTAAAGTTTTAGCTTGATGTTTCAGCAATTCTCCATCCTATACATTTTGCTTTATGCAACTGAGACCACATACCACTCAAACTTATAATAATAATTTTCTCATGCCATGAAAATTCCTTATAAACATAATTTCTGAAGACTGTATGATCTCCATTGTTGCATCTGTGACATATTCCTATCAATTTCCTTATTGTTACATGTTTAGTTATTCTGAATTGTAGGGATTCTTTTTTGGAAGGAGTTATTATAAAAATAATTGAACATCTCTTTTGTCTGTGTTTGTATTTTATGAAAGATTTCCAGAAATAGAAAGAATAGTAGGAGTGAACATTATTAAGGTTTTGATATATATCACCAAATTGTTTTTCTATTAAGTTTGTACCAATCCACTCTCCCAGGAGTTAGGAAACTTTCACTGCACTCTTAAATCTTAATTTCTGATAGAACACATCAAAGAGACTTTTTAATTTTTATTATTTTTTTTATCCTCACCTGAGGACATTTTTCCACTTTTTGTTCAGACAGAGTGGGAGAGAGAGAGAGGTAGAAACATCGATTGGCTGCCTCCTGCATGGTCCCCACTGGGGATCGAACCCACAACCTGGGCATGAATCCTGACCAGGAATCAAACTGACGACCTCTAGGTGCATGGGTTGACGCTCAACCATTGAGCCACACTGGCTGGACTCAAAGAGACTTTTTTTAAAAATATGTTTTTATTGTTTTTGTTTTTTTTTTCTTTTAGAGAGAGAGAGAAGAAGAGAGAGATAGAAACATCTATTGGGTGCTTCCTGCACACCCCCTACTGGTGATTGAGCTCGAAACCTGGGCATGTGCTCTGACCAGGAATTGAACCAGGACCTCTCAGTCCATGGGACAGCACTCAATCCACTGAGCCACACTGGCTGGACTCAAGAGAGACTTTAAACAGTAGATTACTTAAAAATTTGGGAAGTGAAGATTAATATAGATTTTAATGTCCCCTTCAGATCTAGCAGATACCACTTGTTCACATCTAGAGATTTTGTTTTTGCTAACCAAATGTGTTATAGTGAATGAAGGGCAAACAAAGACTTAGGTTGTGTGCAAGTTAAAACACATTTATTAAAAGATACATAAATTCTGGATACTAGGCCTGCAAATGGCCAAGATAATGTTTTGTTGTGAAAACAAGGTATCTGGTACATAGTCTTGCTTTAATTGAAAGCCACTTTTCCTGGATGTCTGCAGTTACCCCTCTAGATCTATTTTCCATTCTTCTACATACTGCTTTCTGCCATGAGAGGCTGTCCTCTCATGTGCAACAGGCCTCCATATACTCTGGTTTCTGGTCGAGTTTGCCCAAATGGGGAGTTCAATGGGGATATAACAGGCTAGAGGGAGTAAGTTTAGAGTACTTAGTCCATGGTTCCTTCCCTGTGAGGTCTCCAGAAGCTCCTGTGTCCCTCAACCAGTGCTCACAGTTCCTCTCAAGGTGGTCCTCTCCATATGACTTCATCCTTTCAGATTCCATTAATTCTAGCCCTGCCTAGGGGTGATAACAGCTCTCTTATTACTTCCTCAGGGGTAGCTCACTATCCTTCATAGTCTCCCTGCACTCTGCCCACACCTTGGTAAATATTCTGATTGCTAAGCCCTCCTCAAATTATCCTAATTCGTGTGTGCCTTTTTTTTTTTTCTTCCCTGATGGGGCCCTTCTTCAAATAGTGGCTAGATGCAGTAGCTCAGAGAGAGGTGGAGGCATCCTCTTGCTTTCAGAGAAATCATGGCCCCTGTGACTGTGGGGGCTGTGCCTCTGTTGGAAGGAATGTGTATAGGCTGGAGGAGAGTGAGCAGGTAAGTGTTCTGAGACTGATTTGGCATCTGTCAATCTTGTGTTAAATATTTTAGACATGTAATCGCCTCTATAGAAATGACAGCAACACAGAGTTTGCAGGCATCCTGGTCTCACATGCAAATGCTCTGGAAAAGAGGGGGACAGTCAGTAGGAAAAATCTAAAAAGAATATGCTATGAACCCCAATGACCTGAGAACATGAGGAAAGCTTGTAAGCAATGATGGCATACAGGGAAACTGAACAGAGTGGCCAATATGTATCTTCTATCTTCTGAGATGAGTAAAACTAATGAATGGGCATATTAGGAACACCAGGAGGAGTGCTATACCTAGCCATATTGGAGCATGAAGGCAAAAGAAAAAAATCAATTAATAATTATGACTTTAACATTTTGATATTTGGTTCATAATAAATTGTCACATTAATTTTTATTTATTAAAATAATGTATTGAAATATTATGTGTCTTCATCATTCAGTGTTTGGTGCTCTTTAAACTTTGCACCTGAGAAAATTGCTTTATTTGCCTCATCCTAGTGAGCTTAGTTATCTTTGACACTTCTCTTTCCTGCACACCCCATACCCAATTCTGTTGGCTTTACTTTCCAAATTTTTCCAGAATCTGATTACATCTGGCCACCTGCACTTCTACAACCAAGATTCAAGTCACTGTCATCTTTCACAGTTTTCTAGTTACTATTCATGCATAACACATTACCCCAAATGTAGTAGTATCTAACAACCACATTGTTTTGCTCACGATTTTGTGGGTTGGGACTTGAGGAAGGACTTGGCTACGCAGTTCTTGCTTAAAGTCTCTTAAGCTATTGTACACAGGTGTCAGCTGGGGCTGTAGTCATCTGAGGGTTCAACTGGGCTAGCTGTCCAAGATGGCTCACTCATGGACCTAACAGTCATTGGTAACTATCAGCTGTGAGCTAACCTTAGGCTGTTGACTGGATGGAATGCTGAACACATGGCTTCTCCAGCATGGGGATTTTAGTCAAACTTTCTATGTGGTAGCCAAATTTCACCAGAGCAAGCATCCCAAGAGAATCAGGGGGAAATTACATGACCTTTTGTGACCTAGCCTCAGAAGTTACATAACATCACTTCCACCAAGCTCTATTGTATGAAGCAGTCCCAAATCACCCAGACTCGTGGGCAAGGGTCCTAATAGTCTATCCATCACAAAGTAGCTAGGATTATCCATTTAAAATGAAAGTTAGATCATTTTACTTATATGCTCAAAATATTGAATAGCTTCCCATCTCTCAGAGGAAAAATAATCCAAAATTCTTAGCATAGGTTCTATAAGATCTGCCTACCCCCTCAGTACACTCATCTACTTCTACTCCCTCCATTGTCCACTCCACTCCAACATTGTGGATCTCCTTATTGTTCCTCAACAAGTCAAGAATATTTTTAGCTTTAGGTATTTGTATTTGCTCTTCTTTTGTTCTTCCCACGTATTTTCTTGGCTCTGACCCTCAATTCCTTGACATCTCTACTCAAATGTCACCATATGAAAAAGGCCTTCCTTGACCACCTTATACAAAATATTAAATCCCACACTATTACTCTTTCCTCTTGCTGTGCATGATTTTCATTCAGGACGCTTTTACCACCTGACATCCTATATAGCAGTGTTTGGTCATTATGTCCCTTTATTCTCTTAATTTTGCCTTTTAGTTTTTTACAATATTGACTTTTTAAAAATGATCTATGCCAGTTGTTTTGTAAAATGTCTTATATCTGGATTTATCTGATTGTTTCCTCATGATTGGACTCAGGTTAGACATTTTTTGGTAAGAATATTACATAAGTGAGGTTGTGTACTTATTGTATCACACCAAAGGACATTTTATATTAGCTATTGATGATGAGTGATATTAAGTTTGATCATCTGGTTAAGGTGATCATCAGATCTCTTAACTGTAAATGAATTTTTTTTTCCTTTATAATTAATAAAATAATTTATGAAGTAATATTTGGAGACCATGTGGATAAACTGTTTCCTAATAATCTTTCACTCAAAATTTTTGGCATCTGCTGATATCCTTGCTTAAATCGATTACTACAAGAGTTGAAAATGGTGTTTTTTAAAAAATAAATTTTTATATTTACTATATGATAGTTCTCTTTTTAAGTCCTTTTTCCCTACCTTTTATTAACTTATTTATTTTGACATAACACAATGGACTAAAACTTTTGTATTAATGTTTTATTAACTATTATAATGCTTTTTGATACTCAAATTGTTCCAATTTTATTAGGCAACATTTCTTATGACAAAAAACACCCTCTGATTGGTAAATAGCGTCTGGACTGGTATGAACTGTAAATAAACTATAAATACTTGATGCAAATGCCAGAATTTGGGGCTGCCCTAGGTGTGGCAGCTACTACAATTTGAATGTCCCATATGAGAAACCCTGGATAATTTGCCTGTGGAACAATTACAAAAGGTTTTTTACTACTAAGGAAGGCTTCTGCTCCAAGCTAGGTTCCACACTTGTTGATGTAAAACTTGTTCTCTTGAACCTAAACTACAATTAGGGGTACTAAAAAGAATAGCTAAAGTACTGCTATTTGTATTGCTCTATGATCTGCTGCTGTAAGGACTCCCGTGGAAGGTAAACACTGGACACTGCTGTCAAGATGCTCTCTGAGCAGGCTGATGCCAAATGTGGCCCATGGTAGTTTTGCAAGTATGAAGGTTTACTTAAACCAATGAAGACCTCTAATTGGAATTGCACTATTTTAAAATGAATGCGCAGAGAAACTTCACTCCATCCCTAACCCCTCTATCCCATTCTCACACATTTCAACATTTATAATTTATCCTTCTTATATTTCTTTTTACTTAATTTCAATTACAGTTTACATTCAATATTTGTTAGTTTCAGGTGTACAGCATAGTGATTAGATAATCATGTACTTTACCAAATGTTCCCTCCAATATGTCCAGTACCCACCTGGCACCATACATAGTTAGTAAAATATTATTGAGTATATTCCCTATGCTGTACTTTACATCCCCATGACTATTTTGTAACTACCAATATGTACTTCTTAATCTCATCACCTTTTTCACCCAGTCCCCTAACCCCTCTCCCCTCTAGCAACCATCAGTCTGTTCTCTGTGTCTATGAGTCTGTTTTAATCTTGTTTGTTCATTTATTTTGTTTGCTAGATTACACATATAAGTGAAATTATATGGTATTTCTCTTTCTCTGACTTACTTATTTCAATTAGTATAATACCCTCTAGGTCCATCCACACTGTTACAAATGGTACAATTTCACTTTTTATGGCTGACCAACATTCCATTGTATATATGTACCACCACTTTTTTATCCAGTCATCTATTGATGGTTACTTGGGTTGCTTCCATATTGTGGCTATTGTAAATAACACTGTAATGAAATTAGGGGTGAATATAATCTTTCAAATAAGTGTTCTGGGTTTTTTCAGATATATTCTCAGAAGTGGAATAGCTCTGTCATTTTTAATTTTTTGAGGAAACTCCATGCTGTTTACCACAGTGGCTGTACAAGTCTGCATTCTCACCAATAGTGCAAGAAGGTTCCCTTTTTGCCACATCCTCACTAACAATTGTTGTTTGTGGATTTTTTGATGATAGTCATTCTGAGAGGTGTGAGGTAATATCTCATTTTGGTTTTAATTTGCATTTCTCTGATAATTAGTGATATTGAGCATCTTTTCATGTCTATTAGCCATCTGTATGTCATCTGGAGAAGTGTTTATTCAGGTCCTTTGCCCATTTTTAATTGCATTGTTTGTTTTTTGTGTGTGTTCAGTTTTATGAGTTCTTTATAAATTTTGGATATTAATCCCTTATCAGATGTATCATTGGCAAATATGTTATCCCATTCAGTGATTTGTCTTTTCATTTGGTTGATGATATTTTTGTTTGTTTGCTGTGCAAAAACATTTTAGTTTGATATAGTCCCATTTGTTTATATTTCTCTTTTGTTTCCTTTGCCCAAGAAGATATATCAGAAAAAAATATTACTATGAGAAATGTCCGAGATTTTAATGCCTATGCTTTCTTCTAAGAATTTTATGGTTTCAAGTCTTACACTTATGTCATTAATCCATTTTTAGTTTATTCTTGTATGTGGTATAAGAAGGTGGTCTATTTTTATTTTCTGCATGTATCTGTCCAATTTTCCTAACATCATTTATTGAAAAGACTATCTTTACCCTTTTGTATGTTGTGGCCTCCTTTGTTATATATTAATTGACCATATAGGCATGGGTTTATTTCTGGGTTCTCTATTCTATTCCATTGATCTATGTCTCTTTTTATGCCAGTTTTATGCTGTTTGGACTACTATGTTCTTGCAGTATAGTTTAATATCAGGTAACATGATACCTCCAATTTTGTTCTTCTCTTTCTTTCTTTCTTTCTTTTTTTATTTGGTTACAGATATCCCTTCTTTTTCTCCCATTGACACACACCTCCCCCTTCCTGACCCACCCCCACCTTCATAGTAATATTGTTGTCGGTGTCCCTTGGTTATGTACATATGCATATAAGTTCTTTGGTTTATTTCTTCCAGCCCACCAACACCCCATCCCTTTGAAGTTTGTCACTCTGTTCCCTACTTCCATGTCTCTGGATCTATTTTGTTCATCAGCTTATTTTGTTCATTATATTCTGCAAATAAGTGAGATCATGTGATACTTGTCTTTCTCTGATTGGCTATTTCACTTAGCATAATGCTCTCCAGGTCCCTCCATGTCGTCTCAAAGAGTAAGAGATCTCTCTTTCTTACAGCTGCATAGTATTTCATTGTTTCAATGTACCATAGCTTTTTTTATCCACTCATCTATTGATGGACACTTGGGTTGTTTCCAGATCTTAACTATTGTAAATAATGCTGCGATGAACTAGGGGTGCATATATACTTTCTGATTGGTGTTTTAGGCTTCTTAAGATATATTTCTAGTAATGGAATCACTGTGTCAAATGGCAGTTCAAATTTTAATCTTTTCAGGAACCATCATATTGTTTTCCATAATGGCTGCACCAGTCTGCATTCCAAACAACAGTGTACTAGAGTCCCCTTTTCTCCACATTTTCTCCAGCATTTGTTGTTTGATGATTTGTTGATGGCAGCCATACTGGCAGGTGTGAGGTGATACCTCGTTGTTGTTTTAATTTGCATCTCTCTGATGATTAGTGACATCAAAAATTTTTACATATGTCTCTTGGCCATTTGTATGTCCTGTTTGGAGAGCGGTCTATTCAGTTCCTCTGCCCATTTTTTAATTGGATTCTTTGTCTTTCTTTTGTTGAGTTGTATGAGTACTCTATATATTTTGGAAATTAACCTCTTATCTGATGTATTATTGACAATTATGTTCTCCCAAACAGTGGGTTCACTTTACATTTCAATGCTGGTTTCTTTTGCTGTGCAGAAGCTTTTTATGTTCTTCTTTTTCAATATTGCTATGGCTATTCAGGGTCTTCTGTGGTTCCATATACATGTTTAAATTATTTGTTCTTGTTCTATAAAATACATTATTCTTATTTTGGTAAGAATTGTGTTGAATTTATAGATTGCTTTGGGTAGTATGGACATTTTAACAATGGTAAGTCTTCCTATCCATGATCATGGTATATGCTTTTATTTATTTGTATCTTCTTCAATTTCTTTCTTCACTATGTTATAGTTTTCTGAGCGTAGTATTTTTACCTCCTTCGTTAAATGTATTCTTAGTTATTTTTTTTTATGCAGTTGTAAATTGGATCTTTTTACATTTCCCTTCTGACACTTCATTATTGGTGTATAAACATGCAACCAAGCTCTGGTCAGTGTAGCTCAGTAGGGTGGATCGTCATCCTGTGTATGAAAAGGTGGTGGGTTCGATTCCCAGTCAGGGTACTTACTCAGGTTATGGGTTTGATCCCATTTGGGGAACATGTGGGAGGCAACCGATCAATGTTTTTCATCTCTCTCTCTCTCTCTCCCTCCCTTTCTCTGAAATCAATTAAAAAATGCAACTGCTTTCTGAAAATATATTCTCCCTATGTGGCTTTTTGAAAATATAAGTAAATATTTTTCTTACATGAAGGTACAAACACACACACAAATATATATACATATATGTTATATATTGTTTTAAACCTTGAATTTATCACTTATATTCTGAAAATTACTCATATCATTTCATAGAGATGAGCTTCATTGTTTTTTAATGGCAGTATAGTGTTTTGATGTGTAGATATATTAAAGTTTATGCAACCAGTTTCTCATGGATGGGCATGTAAACTGTTTAAAATATTTTGCTATTAAAAATAATTCCATAACAAATAACCCTGAACATGTGTTTTTCTCGTTTGTGGAAGTGCATCATTTGATTAAATGCCTAGAAGCAGTACTGCTGGGTCAAATCACCAAATTCCTCCTCATAGGGGTTCTGCCATTTCCAACTTGAAGTAGCAGTGAATGAGAGGGCAATATATGTCTGTAGACAAAGAAGAGCATTTTCAAAAACTGTTGATGTTGTCACCAGAAAAAATGCATAAAACTAAGCATCAGTAAAACAAAATTAGAAAATCATAGGAGAAAATACATTGAGATATACATGGCATAAGTGAAAAATGACTTAGATAAAATAATGAAGTTAAAAATCTTAAACTGAAAAAGTGTAGTCAAAATCTGCAGTAGAAACAATAAAGAATAGAATTAGAACTGACAAAAATTAGATCAGAAATATCAAGGATAAATTTGATTAGCTCTCTCAGAATTCAGAGGAAAAGAACAAAGATGATAAAGGACATAGAAAGATGCTCTAATAACATAATTACAGGTGTTTCTCAGGAAGAACTACTGAAAACAGACTCAAGTCAAGGGTATGGGGGGGACAGAGCAAAGCAGAATAAATATTAACTTATTTAAGAAAAAATGTAATAATAAAACAGACATGTTAGAGTAGAAGAAAACTGTCCTAGTATGAGGATTGATAAAAACCCAAAATTATAACTCTACAAATTGAAAGGATTCATGTATGCATTTACACTCACACACAGACTCATATTATCCACAAAAAAATTGTTTAATTTAGGGATGAATAAAACAATGTCCTAAAAATTTTCTGGAAATAAAGACATCTCTTTTAAAGATGTTAAATAAAACTGCCAAATAAAAATGTCCTAAATTAATATTTAGGAATAATTATCATCCTAATTAAATTAACCAAGACAGTTTTTAATTGATGAAATGATTCTAAAATTCATTTAAATATATAAAAATATATTTACAATCATCAAACAACAAGTGTTGGTGAGGATGTGGAGAAAAGGGGACTCTAGTACATTGCTGGTGGGAATGCAGACGGGTGTAGCCACTATGGAAAACAATATGGTGTTACCTCAAAAAATTAAAAATTGAACTTCCATTTGACCCAATGATCCCACTTCTAGGAATATACCCTAAGAAGCCTGAAACATCAATCAGAAAGAATATATGTACCCCCATATTCATAGTAGCACTACAATAGGTAAGATCTGGAAACAGCCCAAATGTCCATCAGTAGACAAATGGATAAAATATCTGTGGTACATATACACAATGGAGTACTATGCAGCTCTAAGAAAGAAAGATCTCTTATCTTTTAAGACAACATGGAGGGACCTGGAGAGTATTATCTTAAGCAAAACAAGCCAAGCAGAGAAAGACAAATATCACATGATCTCACTTATTTGTGGAATATAATGAACATAACAGTCTGAGGAATGGGGTAGTCCCAGAGATGTGGAAGTGGGGTACAGACTGACAATCCCCAGAAGAGGGGGTGGTGGGGGAGAGATAAACCACAGAACTTATATGCATGTATGCATGAACAATGGACATGGACAACAAAACTGGTGACAGGGCGGGGAGGGAGGGGGAGGGAGGTATCAGTGGTGGAAAAAAGGAGAAACATCTGTAACAAAAATAAATTAATTTAAAAATAAATAAATAACTAAAAATGAATTAAAAAATATATTTGTATCTCTCCAAAAAAATAAATAAAAACATATTTTTAAAAATTGTAAAAAACAAAAAAAAGAATGACTGTCTTCTTATTGCCCTCACTACAACATTAAGCAAGTTAATGTTTTTTACCTTTATTACTTTGAAAGGTGAAGAATCAGCATGGCATTACTATTCTAATCAGTGGTTCCTTGATTACTAATGAAATATTTTATCAGTAATCAATATATTTATCAGGAATAATATATTTAATAACCATTTCATTTTCTTCTGTTGTGAATGATCAGTTTATGCCTTTCTGTAGTTGATTTCTGTAAGTGCTTTAATAATAAGATATTAACCCCTCATTTGTTATTTTCACTGCAAATAGTTTATTGCAATTTACATTTTAACATTTTTTATGACATTTTAGATATACGGAAATGTTATGTGCTTATATCTGTCCTTCAACTCTTCCTTCCATTGTTTTTAAACTTAGAGACCTGAACGATAAAATTTGTGTTCTTTTGTTTTTTGATGGTTTGATATTTTAAAATTTAATTATTTAATTCTGATATACTGGTATGTATTTTGATATGTGTTCTATTGTGAGGATCTGAATAGATACCTAAACAAAAACCCAAATAGTTTACCAATCATCACATAACTGTTGAAAAATCCTTCTATTTTCCACAGAATTGTTTTACCTTACGTAATATAAGTACTGAGATATGGTTTTGGACCATCTCTTCTGTTACACTGACCTGCTTATTCTTGCTACTTTGCTATCAATGCCACAATGATTTACTTATTGTTGCTTTATACTGTAGAGATTACCAGATGGAAGGATTAGTCTCTTCCTAAAACTCTTCTTTATGAATTATTTAAAATATTCTTACACAGTCTTTATGTAAATATAGACATAAATTTAATTAATTAATTAATTTATTTTTGTTACAGATGTTTCTCCTTTTTTCCACCACTGATACCTCCCTCCCCCTCCCTCCCCGCCCTGTCACCAGTTTTGTTGTCCATGTCCATTGTTCATGCATACATGCATATAAGTTCTGTGGTTTATCTCTCCCCCACCACCCCCTCTTCTGGGGATTGTCAGTCTGTACCCCACTTCCACATCTCTGGGACTACCCCATTCCTCAGACTGTTATGTTCATTATATTCCACAAATATGAAAACTCTTTTTAAATGATCTAGAGTTTGCCATTTCCTGCTGGAACCCTAACTTATACAACAATTTATGAGATTGTACAGTGAGGAGACACACAGAGAAGTTAAATAATTTGCCCCAGGTCACAAAAGGGAGGAAATAATACTTGTATGACGTCACAGTTATTCCTTGATTTATCTATTTTAAAATACTTTTTATTTTTTAGTACAAAAGACATACATAATGTACAATATAAACAAAATGAATAGAGAAAATACTCATATCTCTACCGATCCATCATTTATTTAATAATACTCCCATATTTTTATCTCCAGCCAAACTCCTGCTTTGAATCTCAGGCCTACTTTTTACCTTCATCTGGATGTCTCAAAGGCACTTGAAACTCTACATGTCTAAAAACATGCTCAAGATCTCCCAAATCCTAGCCACAACCAAGTCCTATCAATTTTACATGTAAATGTTTCTAATATGTGCACATCTCTTCAGTTCCACTGCTGCCACCCACCGTAGTCCAAGACACCATCACTTGTTCTTCGAAGAATTCCAAAATTTGGTTTCCCTGTATCTATCTACTCTAGTCCTCTTCAATCCATTATTCACACTGCAGGCAGATAGACCTTTTCTAAACCCAATCTAGTCATATTACTCCCTGCTTAAAACCTTGCAGTGGCTTACATTGCTTTAGAATACATACTGAGATTATACTTTGGCCCAGTGGACCTCAACACCTTTGTACCTGGCTTCTCCCCTTGCTATAGCTCCATTGGCTGCCTTTCAGCGGCTCCAGTATACAACGCTTCCATCTACCACCAGCCTTTGCCCACTTTGTTCCCTCTTTCTGGAACATTTTTGCACCCTTCCTCCCAAAGTTAACATCCAGAGTGGTCAGGACACCCTAACTCTTTCTTAGCACTATGGATCTTTCCAATATAACATCGATCAGAGTTTGGATTTACAAGGGTGAGGTTGTCTATCTCTCCTCTATTAGCTCCTCTAGTGACTGTATGATTGATAAAGGTCTCCAATTGTCATGTGTCGCCTGTGTATCCTCTGTATCTTGTGCAGTGCCCATCATATAGTATGAAATCAAATATTTGAATGAAAATAATAGGAATAAGGAGAAATTTGGACAGATCATATTTAAAAGGGCTGAATTTTTTATGAATATTATTTTTTTCTTGTTCTGCTTCAAAGTCTAACAGGATAAAAATGATACCTATTTGTCTGTCTCAACTCTGTTTCTAGAAAGTAAAAGCTATTAAAACTGGATAAAGAAAAGACAAAGTCTAACCCTGGCCGGTTTGGCTCAGAGGTTGGAGGGTCAGCCTGTGGACCAGAGTGTCCCAGGTTCGGTTCCCGCTAGGGGCACGTACCAAAAAAAAAAAAAAAAAAAAAAAAAAAAAAAAAAAAAAGACTAAGTGTATTTCCTTACAGTTTCTTCGACAGGATATTGTTTGATACAGAATGGGATGAGAGGTGGGTGGGTAATAAGTTTATAGGTGGGAACAGATACTAGTTAACTTCCTAGTATTATTATTTACTTTGAATCCGTCATAATTACATCTATTTTTGAGGGTTTAGTGATGACAAATTCAATTCTATTGGGAAAAATGGGAAATTTAAGGGATAAAACTAGGAAGACAGGGGGCTAGTTGCAGAGTAAAGTATGCGCTCTGAAAATTCCTCTTTTCTCAAGGGGGGAAACACGTGTTGTTTTTGTTTTGTTTTGTTTTTGCACCTCAGCTATCACTCGACCTTTGCTTTTAAACTGCAGATCCCAATTAATCTTTGATAGCTTAGTTCTTAATTTTCTCAACTACTGCTTCAATATTGGTTAAGCACGTCGGCTTGAAAAAACTCATAGAAAACCGATAATTGTTAAGTCTCCCCCAAGTGACAGTTACCACTTCACCCCGCCCCTCTCTAGGGACGGACTGAGACTGCGCAAACCTCATCCAGCCCCTTGTGACGTCACGAACAAGCCAAACCAAGTGGAGCAAGGGGCCTATGACTCCGCCATCCAGGCCTGCTTCCTTGAAGTACCCGCTTCCTTAAACCTACTCTGGGCCCAGTCTCTTTTTAGTTAAAGTATAAGAATAAAATCATCAGATTGAAACCCCCACGGGATCACGCCCATATTCTCGCCGTTCACCCGCAGAATCTCCACGAGCACCGCTAAACCCCCCGCTCTCGCAGTGGTATCACCCGGCTACCGGACTACCCGGAACCCAGGAGTACAAGGCGCGCGCCGCGAGCGGTTGAGGAAGGCGGAGCCAGGCACTAAGGCTTGTCTTCCTGGATCCGGCTTCGGAGAGTGCAGATCAAGAACAGTCGGGCCTTAGAGGCCAGCGCCGGAAGAGGCCGGGCGGAGGAGAGGAGGACTTCACCCTAGCTCAACTATGAGTTTACGCAAGGCCGAGGCCTCCCAGGGCAGCGGTAGCAGGAGTGGGCCAGAGGCAGAACGGGAGCCCGGAGTCGCGGCCGCCTCAGCTCAGATCCCGGCCCTGCCTTCCACATCCGAGTCCAGTATCCAATCTGAGTGGCGAACCGATTCTTACTCGTTTTCCAGCAACCACTCGAACAGTCTCACACCCGATGCGGACGACTCCTGGAGCTCCAGCGTGCCTTCTCAACTCAGCCCCAGTACTGGCCTAAGAACTGAAACAGACTCTGACATGGGCCTCCGGGGCTTTCGCGCCTATGGCCTGACCAACCGGGCCCCCATTTCGGACACAGGCTCCAACAACTCTGAGGGGGTTGCCCCCGACTCCATCCCGGATACTGACAACCTCCGGGTATCAGTAACTAAACCTCCTACACCCAGTAACACACCCCGAGGATTGGCACAAGAATCCATTCAGCCCGTTATGCCCGGCTCCCTCGGGGCATCAGCACCACCAACACCTCCAGCACCCGGTAGTATTTCTGAAATATCAGGACATGGGTACTCTCTTCCGTCATTGGTCAGCTTTCCCCAGGATTCGGTGCAAGTACCTACCCCACCAAACACCCTCCAGGGGTCATTACAAGAGTCCACCCAGCCCTCAGTAATCCGCTCTCCCCAAGTATCTGTGCAAAGATCTGTCTCGTTCTCAGGATACTCCCTGGCGTTGATTCAGGGGTCTGACCCTCCCTTAGTGCTCAGCACTCCAAGGACTTCAGCACAAGCACCGGTCACATTCTTCAGCTCCTCGCTATCGTGCATTCAGGGGTCCCCCCCGCCCTCAGTGCTCAGCACCCCACGGAGTTCGGTACAAGAACAAGTCACGCTTTTGAGCTCCTCCACGCCCTCAGTGTTCAGCACACCACGGAGTTCCATACAAGAACCAGTCACTCTTTTGAGATCCTCACTATCGTGCATTCAGGGGTCCCCCCCGCCCTCAGTGCTCAGCACCCCACGGAGTTCGGTACAAGAACCAGTCACTCTTTTGAGCTCCTCACTAGCGGCCATTCAGGGGTCGCCCCCGCTCTCAGTGCTCAGCACCACACAGAGTTCGGTACAAGAAGCTGTCAAAGTCCATAGCTCTTCAAGAGGGTTAGTATCAGAGTCCGGCCCGCCCTCAGTGTCCCGCCCCCTCCGGCGTTCTGAACAACAACCTTCTATGCCGGTGAACTCCTCCCTAATGTTGGCACGAGTATCCACCCAGCGCTCAGAACCAGGTACCCGTCGAGTGCTAGTGGAAGAAATGGATCGGCCCCGGGACTCCCCCGGGGTATCAGTACAATTATCCGCTCCGCCCTCAGGGCGGGACTCAGCCCAGCTATCCCTGGAAGAATCGGCTCCGCCCCCGGACTCCTGGGGAGAGTGGGTAGAAAAGTCCTCCCCTCCCTTGGCCAGCCTCTCTCCTATACCCACGCCCGGGAAGACTGTCAACCTGAGCATGGCGAGTCGGGAGAAGGCTAGCGCCTCGGGCCATATGTTCGACGTAATCGTGGTAGGAGGCGGCATCTCAGGTCAGTGGGAACCTTGTCTGTAATATGAGGTTCCTGGTCCTTGCTGAGTAGGGGATTTTTAGTAGAGCCTTGGTGTTTGGGGATGGGAGATGGTCTTCTTTCCTGTATTGGAGAGTGCATTAGTGGCGGCCCCAGCCAGGGTAGGAATGGGGGTTGTGCCAGTTTTGTTGGTGATGTGAACTGGGAGAGGAATACTTTATTACTACTATTAAGTACTAGCATTTAATCAGCTCTTGCTGTGCATTTATTGTTTAGCACCTTATGTGGATTTTTTAAATCCTCAGCAGTCCTGACAGGTGGGTAATATAATCGCCTCCATTTTACAAAACCAAGAAACGGGCATTTCTAGTCAAAGCACTTAGCCGCAAAGTAGCTAAATAATATTCTCCTATTTAAGATTCTCACTTCTAATTTCTGAGGTGGCTACTTTGCCTCACTGATTTCAAGTCCTTTGCCCTTAAAAGGTAAAGGACATCAGTATATGGCTTTTTGAAGTATTGATGTAGTAATACTGTTATTCTAGTCCTGCTCTTTTTAAAGTGCCTTTCCTTAGAAAATGTGGTAACTGAAGAGGAAGGAGAAAAAATTGGTAAGGAAAAGGTTCAAATATGTGGTGAAATAGGGAAACTAGAATTTTGGTGGTGAGCACAATGTAGTGTATACAAATATCAAATTATAATGTATACTTGAAACGTATATAATGTTATTAACCTATGTTTTACCTCAATGAGAACAATACAAAAAGAAAAAACCTACTCCCACTGTTTTTAGAACTTGCAGGAAGAAGTAGGGCATTTATTGCCCAAAGGGAATGCCTTTGTGAAGTTAGAGTCAAGGTCAGGTCAGGGTATTCCCTGTTGTGTCCTTTAATAAGAGCTCCCACCCCCTTAAATCCTGTCCTGTGTTGAGCCAGCTGGTGAGCCTGGATTCTTCTGGTCCTGGCTTGGGTTTGTAGCTGATCAATGGAGTGGTGCATGAGGCTTTTCATTATCTTCCTGGAAACCTCATCATGACTGATACATTAAATTGTCACTTATGTTGTCATAATTGGTATAAATGTTTGAAATTTACAAATAGTGTTTCAGCCCTAGCTAGAATCCCATGCTAATCTGTCCACAACCCAGCAGAATATTAATAATGTCTAAAGTATACTTGCAGGATCTGATTTAGAAAGAGGGAAAAAGGCAGGGAGTAAGTAGAGTGGCCCCACAGAAGCCATTTTCATGTATAATCCTTTGAGGAGACTTTGAGCATGCTTACAAATTAATTTTGGGTGAAGATAGCTTTTTACTTGGCCTGTTGAGGATAAACAGTCTTAATCACCAGAGAAGAGATTGGCATAAGCTGTTGCTTTGACAGCTCCAGCCAGTGCCAGCAAAAACATGCATGTATGTTGGAGCATCAGAGGAAAGCAGATCCTGGTGGAGAGTAAGAAAAAGAAGTATTTCCCAGCCCTGGCTGAGTAGCTCAGTTAGTTAGAGTGCCATCCTGATACACCAAGGTTGTGAGTTCGATCCCAGGTCACGGCACATACAAGAAGAAGCAACCAATGAATGCGTCTATGTGTGGAACAACAAATATCTCTCTCTCTTTCTCCTTCCTCTCTAAAATCAATAACTAAAAATTTTTAAAAATAAGTATTTTGCTTGCTTCTATTCATTCACTCACTCACTCACTCACTCACTCACTCACTCACTCATTCAACAAACACTTGTTGAGTGCCTGCAATGGACTGGTATTTCCAAAAACCTAGAAGCAATATGATTGTTGATCACTGGAAAATAAGAGCATGTGTTGTGTTAAGTTGATTAGGAGTTCTGTCTCCTCTGCCATCTCCATCTCCATATCATCCATATTTCACAATTCAAGGTTCTTTCAGGGATATTTTATCTTTTTCTTGTTCTGTGCTCCAGTATTTCTTCAGGAGCGTTTTATCTTTTATTTTTCCTCTGCATAATTACCTGCCCTTTCTCCCTTTACCATCAGCGGGTGATCCTTATGCTTTATGGCCTTACAACTGCATGTCCCTTTTGGTTCTCATTCTAAATAGCCAGCTTCGTACTGAATCTTATATTTGTAATTATGCATTCTTTTCTTTTTTTTTTTTCCTTAGGGAGGGCATCTAAATTCTATAAGCTTCAGGCCCTTCAAAACCTGGATCTGTCCATGGTTGTTATTAATTATTAATTTCCTGATTTCCATTTGGGGGAAGTAAAGGGAATTTCTTGCACAGAAGTTCATACTCCTGTTCCAGAAGCCAGCTTCCAGTCCATCAGTGACAATGGAAAAAGTACTGGGATTCCTATCATATATTCTCTATCATTCAGATTTGAGTGATTTTTAATACCAAAACTGACCAAAAACATTGCCTTGTGGCTGTGGTGTCTTCCCAGGTGGTTCACAAATGCAAGTCTGGCTCTGGATAAACCTTGTACACAGACTGTTTCATAAGCAAATGAGAGAGAGGCATTACTTCCTAAAGATTCTTGAGAACCCAAACACATCTTTGTGTGTGTTTAGCAGTATCCCAGGAATGCTTTAATAGTCCCTATATCAGTTGTAAATGTTTTTGAATGTTTCCTATAACTTTTGTCAGGACTTTTACATTTTAATACGTTACCCACACACTTATAATATATGGCTAGCATTTATCATCTGCAGTATTACTCCTATTATATAACAAAATAGCTCCGAGAAGAACACCATTCTAAATTACATTCCTAAAAATCAACTCCATATAAGCAAAATTATCTTTCATTTTGTATATCACTGACTTGTACAAAGAATAGCAACATCTTAACATATCTCTCTTTTGTTATTAAAATACATAAAACAGTTTAGCTCACAGCCACAAAGTCCCTTTTTCTGTCCACTCAGCAATTAAATAATTTTATATAGTATGTTGAGTGGGAGGAAAGCCCTGCTCATTTGTAAGTAGCATAATGATATCTTTTTTAAAAAATATTTTTATTGATTTTTAAAGAGAGAGAAAGAGAGAGAGAAACATCAATGTGAGAGACATTGATTGGCTGCCACCCACACATATCTCCCCAGGGATCAGGGGATCAAGCCCACAACCCAGGCATGTGCCCAACCAGGAATTGAACTGGCAACCTTTTGGTGCACAGGACAATGTCCAACCAACTGAGCCACACCAGCCAAGGCACATAATGGTATCTATTACATTCCCTGGCCATCATCTATCATCTATCATCTATCATCAAGTCCTTTTTGAAAATCATGTTTTCTGTGACACAATTAGATCCTGAGATTTTTTTTCCAAAAACTGATTGTTCCTTTTCTATTTTATTGTGCCCATATTCTTGTGAATTTCTAGTTTTGAAATGATTTCAAGGTTCAGCTGTTTATCACCATGGGGCTCTTATGTACTCCTCTCTTTCTCATTCTAGAACTTCAGCTTTCCCTTATCTATAGAAAGCTCTTATCTCCAGATTTAACCTTTTACTTCCTCCAAACTCCAGTCTCATAGCTTATATGTTCCTGGATATTTCATGCTTGAATGTCTTGTTAATACTTCATATTTAACATGTCAAAAATCCTCCTTGCCCTCCAACTCAGCTTCTCTTCCTTACTTCCTTCACTCTTTTTTTTTTTTTTTTTTTAATCCTCATCCGAGGACATTTTTCCATTTTTTGTACAGACAGAGTGGGAGGGAGAGAGAGAAAGAGAGAGAAAGGGAAACATCGATGTGAAAGGGACACATCGAGTGGCTGCCACCCGCACGACCAACCAGGGCCGGGGACAAACTGCAACCGAGGTACATGCCCTTAGCGGGAACCGAACCCGGGTCTCTCCGGACCGCAGGCGGACGCTCTAACTGCTGAGCCAAACCGGCCAGGGCCGGGCTCTTTCTTTTCTAGATTCCCAGTGACATTTCTGTCCCCAGGACAGAACCTTGACCCCTTCAGCTCACTAGGTTATGACCATCTTCACAGTGGCTACCTTTTACTTTGGGCTCTCCCCTCAAGTCCATGCTGCAGTGTTCTACCAGGTTTGGTATTTTTAAACACTTCTTTTATCACCTCGCTCTTCTGCAAGACCTTCAATGGTCTATTACTAGCCCTTCAAGCTCTCCTCCACACCTCCAATTATCTGGCCCTAGATTGTTGGAAAAGTAGCATTTTCCACTATCCCCAACACTGACTAGAGCCTTAATCACACTACTCTCTTGTCCTCAGTACTATAACAGGCTTATATTCTCCCTCTATTTCTTCCTTGTCTTTGTTTTTCTTAATATGGAAGTGCTTCTCTCTGACCATGTACATTCTATATATTACTCATTACCTGATTAAGGATCCTTTCATTGATCAGTCTGGCTTCCTCTTGATTTTTCTCTCCTCTTCTAGAGCTTATAATCTATATCTAACAATTCACACTTATTTTCTGTCTGTATTTCCTGATGTTATTTTAAGTATAATGAGTCAGTCACTGACTTTAGATGCTGGTTTTTACTCATGAGTTAATGTAAATGTAACTCATGACAGAAAACCAGTGATATAAGGTTTTAAATCTGCCCTTAACTGATAATTTCTGAATTGGCTTTCTTTAGGGAGAGAGAGAGAAAAAAGCCCACTGCCAGGGGACGATGCATACTTAAGAGTCTTTGGGCCAAAGGGGTTTTTAAATGGCAGTCTATCTAGTCCAATTACCTAGAATTTTAATCATCTTGATAGCATCTCCTTAGTGATTCTCTGTCTGTAGTTTTGAACACATCTAGGAAAAGAGAATGCTGTATCCCTCAAAGTAGCTCATTTATGAGCAGAGGTGGTTCTGGTGCCTGGATTTGGTCAAGCATTTTGGGAGACTCTGCCATATACCAGGAACTGTCTAGATCACAAGGATAGAGGTATATAAAGATGAGTAGCATCCTGCCCCATCCTCTTGCAAAAAGTGATCAAGTGGGAAAACAATTGACATTAATACAGTGAGAGAAATATTAATGTTACAAATATGAACAAAGTGCTGGGACCTGAAAAGGTAAGTAGGACTTTAACAGGTAGAGATAAGGGGATGAGAAAAAGACAAACCAAACAGGAGAGACCAGAAGAGCACAGATGGAGTCATGAGACTGTGATCCCTATATGAGCAGTATTTAATTTAAAGCACATGGCAGAGTTCCAGGGATGGAAATAGTTGCCTACTGTGCCTCTAGGGATGTGATCCCTGTAGCCATTGAGATCATCCTTGTGTGCCACATCTGCCTATGATTTTTGTGCATTGATGAGCTGTGAACAGTTAGTGAGTACACAGTGAAAACACTTTAGTCATAACACTGGATAGTCTTGGCTGATTAAAAAGTATTTTTATATTTTTTAAATGAAATTCCAAGTGTATATTTTTATTTATGAGCTGTGCTCCACTAAATGAATTGAAAGCACAAGACACCCTGAACTCAGTACTGTATACAATCAGCAGGGGTTGAATCATTCTGTCATGAAACAGAAAAGCTATTTTGCAAGAAGATTGACTAATAATGTTTTTTTTAATTTTAATTTAATTTTTTTTATTAATTTATTTTTGTTACAGATGTTTCTCCTTTTTTTCCCCATTGACACCCTCCTCCCCATCCCCACCACCCCATCCCCAGCTTTGTTGTTCGTGTCCATCGGTTATGTGTACATGCATATAAGTTCTGTGGTTTATTTCTTCCCTCCCCCTCCACACCTCTTCTGAGGGTGGTCAGTCTGTACCCCACTTCCACGTCTCTGGGTCTACCCTGTTCCTCAGACTGTTACATTTATTATATTGCACAAAAAGTGAGATCATGTGGTATTTGTCTTTCTCTGCTTGGCTTGTTTCGCTTAGGATAATACTCTCCAGGTCACGTCTCAAAGGATAAGAGATCTTTCTCTCTAACAGTTGCATGGTACTCCATTGTGTACATGTACCACAACTTTTTTTTTTATCCTCATCCAAGGACATTTTTCTATTTTTTGTTCAGAGAGAGTGGGAGGGAGAGAGAGGAAGAGAGAGAAAGAGAGAGAGAAACATCAATGTGAAAGGGACACATCGAGTTGCATGACCCAGCCAGGGCTGGGGACAAACTGCAACAGAGGTACGTGCCCTTAGTGTGAACCGAACCTTGGTCTCTCTGGACAACAGGCCGATGTTCTAACTGCTGAGCCAAACCAGCCAGGGCTGTACCACAGCTTTTTTATCCATTTGTCTACTGATAGACACATGGGCTGTTTCCAGATCTTAGCTATTGTAAATAGTGCTGCTATGAACATAGGGGTACATATATTCTTTCCAATTGGTGTTTCAGGCTTCTTAAGCTCTATTCCTTGAAGTGGGATCACTGGCTCAAATGGCAATTACATTTTTAATTTTTTGAGGTAACACCATAGTCTTTTCCATAGTGACTGCACCAGTCTGCATTCCCACCAGCAGTGTACTAGAGTCCCCTTTTCTCCACAACCTCACTAACACTTGTTGTTTGATGATTTGTTGATGGCCATTCTGACAGGTGTGAGGTGATACCTCATTGTTGTTTTAATTTGCATCTCTCTGATGATTAGTGATGTTGAGCATTTCTTCACATGTCTCTTGGCCATTTGTATGTCCTGTTTGGAGAGGGGTCTATTTAGCTCCTCTGCCCCTTTTTAAATTGGGTTCTTTGTCTTTCTTTTGTTGAGTTGTATGAGCACTCTATATATTTTGGAAATTAACCCCTTATCTGATGTATCATTGCCAATGATGCTATCCCATACAGTGGGTTGCCTTTTCATTTTGGTGGTTGTTTCTTTTGCTGTGCAAAAGCTTTTGAGTTTGATGTAGTCCCATGTGTTCCTTTTATCCTTTGTTTCTGTTGCCTTAAGTGATGTACCAGTGAAAATTCTGCTGTGTATGATGTCCGAAATTTTGTTGCCTACATTTTCTAATAGGATTTTTATGGATTCATGGGTCACATTTAAGTCTTTTGTCCATTTTGAGTTTATTCTTGTGTATGGTGTAAGTTGATGGTCTAGTTTCATTTTTTTGCATGTAGCTGTCCAATTTTCCCAACACCATTAATTTTAAATTTTTTTTTTTTTTTAAATCTCACTCGAGGACATTTTTCCATTTTTTATTCAGATAGAGCTGGAGGGAGAGAGAGGAAGAGAGAGAGAAACATCAATGTGAAAAGGACACATCGAGTGGTTGCCATGCACACGACCCAACCAGGGCCAAGGACAAACTGTAACCGAGATACATGCCCTTAGCGGGAACCGAACCCAGGCCTCTCCGGACCACAGGCCGACGCTCTAACCGCAGAGCCAAACCAGCCAGGGCCCAACACCATTTATTAAAGAGGCTGTCTTTACTCCACTGTATGCTCTTGCCACTGTTGTCAAATATTAATTGAGCATAATGCCTTGGGTCCATTTCTGGGTTCTCTGTTCTGTTCCTCTGGTCTATATGCCTCTTCTTGTGCCAGTACCAGGCTGTTTTGATTGTAATGGCTTTGTAGTATATCCCGATAACCGGTATTGTGATTCTACCTACTTCGTTCTTCTTTTTCAAGATCGCTGTGGCTATTCAGGGTTTTGTTGTTGTTGTTCCATAGGAACTTTTGAAGTATTTGTTCTAGTTTTGTGAAATATGTCATTGGTATTTTGATAGGGATTGCATTGAGTCTATAGATTGCTTTGGGTAATATGGACATTTGAATGATGTTAATTCTTCCAATCCATGAACAAGGTATGTGCTTCCACATTTTTATATCTTCCTCTATTTCTTTTTTCAATGTCCTGTAGTTTTCTGCAAATAGGCCCTTTACTTCTTTGGTTAAATTTATTTCTAGGTATCTTAATTTTTTTTACCACGATGGTAAATGGGATTGTTCTTTTAGTTTCTTTTTCTGTCACTTAATCATTGGCGTATAAGAATGCCATCGATTTCTTGATGTTAATTTTGTATCCTGCTACTTTGCCAAATTCATATATTAAGTCTAGTAGATTTTTGATGGAATCTTTTGGGTTTCTATGTATAATATCATGTCATCTGCAAATAATGACAGTTTCACTTCCTCCCTTTCAATTTAGATTCCTTTTATTTTATTTTTTCATGTCTGATTGCTGTGGCTAAGACTTCCAGTACTATGTTAAATAAGAGTGACGAAAGTGGACAATCCTGTCTTGTTCCTATTCTTAAGGAAAATGCTTTTAGTTTTTGCCCATTGAGTATGATGTTGGATGTAGGTCTTTCATATATGGCCTTTATTATGTCTAGATATGATCCCTCTATTCCCACACTGCTGAGCGTTTTTATCAGAAATGGATGCTGGATTTTGTCAAAGGCCTTTTTAGCATCTATTGATATGATCATGTGGTTTTTATTCTTCGCTTTGTTTACGTGGTGTATCACATTTATTGATTTGCGAATATTGTACCAGCCTTGAATCCCTGAGATGAATTCCACATGGTCATGGTGAATAATTTTTTTGATTTATTGCTCGATCCAATTTGCTAGGATTTTGTTCAGGATTTTGGCATCTATGTTCATCCGGAATCTAGGCCTGTAGTTTTCTTTCTTTGTTGTGTCTTTTTCTGGTTTTGGAATTAGAATTATGCTGGCCTCATAAAACGAGTTTGAAAGTCTTCGTTCTTCTTGAATTTTTTGAAATAGTTTGAGGAGAATGGGTATTAGTTCTTCTCTGAATATTTGGTAAAACTCCCCTGTGAAGCCATCTGATCCTGTGCTTTTGTTTGCTGGGAGAGTTTTGATTACCTCTTCAATTTCCTTGGTTGTTATTGGTCTGTTCAAGTTTTCTGTCTCTTCCCAGTCCAGTTTTGGGAGTCTAGGTGTTTCTAGAAATTTGTCCATTTTGCTTAAATTGTCGAATTTGTTGGAATGTAATTTGTTACAATTTGTTAAGGATCCTTTGTATTTCTGTGGTGTCATTGTTACTTCTTCTCTTTCTTTTCTGATTTTATGTATTTGGGTTCTCTCTCTTTGTTTCTTGGTGAGTCTAGCTAAGGGTCCATCAATCTTGTTTATCTTTTCAAAAAACCAGCTCTTTGTTTCATTGATCCTTTGAATTGTTTCTTTGTTCTCTATGTTGTTTATTTCTGCTCTGATCTTTACTATTTCCTTCCTTCTACTTGCTCTGGGGTTTTCCTTTTATGTGCTTTCTAGTACTTTATGTTGTGAGGTTAGATAATGTATTAGAAAAATTTCTTGTTTCTTGAGGTAGGCCTGCAGTGCTATGAACTTCCCTCTCAGAACTACTTTCGCTGCATCTCACTCATTTTGTGTCATTGTGTGTTCATTTGTATTGGTTTCCAGGAAGTTTTTAATTTTTTCCTTGATCTCCTCGGTAACTCATTCATTGTTCAATAATATGCTATGTAGCCTCCATGTGTTGAAATGTCTTTGCTTGTTCTTGTTGCACTTGATTTCTAGTTTCATGCCATTGTGATCTGAGAAGATGCCTGATATAATTTCAGTCTTCTTGAACTTGTAGAGACTTAGTTTGTGCCCTACCATGTGGTCTGTCTTTGAGAATGCCCCATGTGCACTTGAGAAGAAAGTGAATTTTGTAGTTTGGGGTGTAATTCTCTGTAGATATCTATAAAATCCATTTAGTCTGGTGCTTTGTTTAGAGTCTCTGTTTCCTTGCTAATTTTTTGTCTAGAGGATCTGTCCATTGATGTCAGCGGGGTGTTGAAGTGCCCTACTATGATTTTATTGGTTTAGATTTCTCCTTTAAAGTCCTGTAGAAGATTTTTAATATGTTTTGGTGCTCCTATATTCGGTGCATATATGTTTACCAAGGTTATATCTTCCTGTTGGATCGATCCTTTCAATTTTATGTAGTGGTATTCTTTGTCTCTAGTTATGGCCTTCATTTTGAAATCTATTTTATAAAATGAGTATTGTTATACCAGATTTTTTTTTCCTTTTCGTTTGCTTGAAAGATTTTTTTTCCATCCCTTCCCATTCAACCTATGTGAGTCTTTTGCTGTGAGGTGTGTCTCTTGTTAACAACATATAGATGAATCATGCTTTCTTATCCAATCAGCTACTCTTTGTCTTTTTATCAGAGCATTCAGTCTATTTACATTTAAGGTAATTATTGATATGTACTTATTTCTTGACATTTTTGTTTAGTGTGGTTGTATTTTTCTTCCCAATTCTTCTACTAATTACACCAGTCCTTTTAACATTTCTTGCAGTGCTGATTTGGTGCTAATGTATTCCCTTGGCTTTTTTTTTTTTTTTTTTTTCTGAAAAGCTCTTTATTTGACCTTCTATTTTGAATGATAGCCTTGCTGAGTAGAGTAGTCTTGGATTCAGATCCTTGTTTTTCATGACCTTGATTACCTCATGCCGTATCCTTCTGGCCTGTAGAGTTTCTGTAGAGAAGTCAGCTGAGAGCCTTATGGGGGTTCCTTTGTAGGTAACCTGTTGCTTATCTCTTGCTGCCTTTAGGATTCTCTCTTTGTCTTTAATTTTTGGCATTTTAATTACTGTGTGTTTTGATGTGGGTTTGTTTGGGTTCTTCTTACTTGGGGATCTCTGTGCTTCTTGAACTTGAATATCTTTTTTCTTTAACAAATTAGGGAAGTTTTCTGTCAGTATTTCTTCAAATATATTCTCTAAGCCTTGCTCATTTTCTTCTTCTTCGGGGACTCCTATGATGTGAATATTATTATGTTTCCAGTTGTCCCACAGTTCTCTTAAGCTTTATTCCTGTTTTGTTTTATTTTATTTTTTTGGTACATGTCCCTAGAGGGAACCAAACCTGAGACTCTCTGGTCCTCGGGCCAATGCTCCAACCACTGAGCCAAGCTGGCCAAGGCCATCTTCATGTTTCTTAATTGTTTTTTCCTTTTGGTTTTCTGATTGGTTCATTTTTTCTACCCTGTCTTCTAATTCAGTGATCCAGTCCTCAACTTCCTCTCCTCTGCTATTTAATCCTTCCAATGTGTTCTTTGTTTCTCCTATGTCATTCTTCATTTCTTTTTGGTGGTTTTTAATTTCCAATTCGTTGATTTTCAATGTTTCTATGTCTTTTCTCATGGTGTTTATGTCCTTACTCATGCTCTTGTCCTTCCTCAAGATCATTGCTCTGCATTCTAGCTCTGTTAACTTGCTTAACTGCAGTTCATTTCTCTCATCGTTGGTATAGGTCTCTTGTTCTTTCATTTGGGATTTGTTTCTTTGCTTCACCAGTTTGGCTAAATTTTCCCTGTGGGTGTTGGTGTCCTGCTGTTCATGGCTCCCTTTACTGTGTTTGAATGAGCGTGGGAGGAGCCATGTTAAACACCACTGTCAAGTCTTACTTTCCTGGGTAGAGTTGCAAGCCCAGGAAAGGTTCAGTTATCCTCTAGCTTTTTGCCTGGAACCTATTCGTGGTGTTTAGTTTAAGAGCCTTTGGTTTTCAGTGGAATGAAAGACTTCCTCAGGTGTTCAGAGTAAGCGTTTTTCCAGAGGATGGGGCAGATGCTGGTTGATAATGGGCCTCAATTTGCATTTCAACGGCCCACCTGTGTGTCATTGTATCTCTGAGGGAGGGTCTGCCACCTCTCCATAGAGTCCTGGAAAGGAGTAAGATGGCCACCGTCCTGCATGGGTGCAACTCAGCAAAATCTCTGAGCGCCCTCCAAATCCCGAGTGTTCCCACACAGTTTCAGTCCAGTCTTCCTTTCCTCTGCTAGAGCCCAAGGTGAGTGGCTGTGGCTATTTTAACACTCTGTCCCAGCTCTCTGTGCTGTGGAGCTGCTTGGGAGTTTAACCCCGAGGGTGCTGCTCACAGCTAAGACCGCTGCTGTCTGTAAGCTCCCCTCTTGTGCCTCCACAATCCTAACAGGATTGCATCAGTGTCCCTGGTTATATGGTCCTCGCAAGCTGCTTTTCTGTTGCTTTTCCCCGACGATTTGTCTTTATTTTAGTTGTAATTTCAGTTTGGTCCCGGGAGATGGTCTGTGCAGCTGCCATTTACTCCGCCGCCATTTTGGAATCAACTAATAATGTTTTGAATTTTGATAATTAAGTCCACAACATACCACAATTTACTTTTTTGGTGAAATATTTCACCATGAAGAATCATTTGTGCTAAGAGCATTTTAATTCAGAATTTGACAGCACATACCTGTGGTTTTGTAGTGATTAAGAAAAGCTTACGTTAAAAAATGCACTTCATTCTTTTGCCTTAGTTATTTAGATACTCTGAGGTTGAATGCAGGCTGAGTATTAACTTTCTGCCTTTTAGGGTACTTCTTTGCCCCTACTTTGTAGTTTTTTGTTTTTTGTTTTTTTTCTCAAAAATAAACTAAGATACTTTTACTTTATAAACCTTTTGATGTTAAACAAAGAATATAAGAATTACATTTATTTGGGTTCTGATTTTTTATATATTCATGGTTGAATGAGCTTTTGGGTTTATCTGACATTTAATGGGCATTTTTAGCATTTTCCCAATACTAATTAATTTGAATCATTTCATAATCCTCAGCTAATATGAAAAATATATTTAACAATAGTAAAATTATATAAGTATAGTATAACTATAATATAATTGGATCACAGAGACAAATTATTTAGAAAAAGAAATATGGAAGCCTGCTATTGGCAAATATTGGGTCATGCAATCTTTGTGCAGGTGTGACATAAACATATTTTACATATGACATATCTTGCCAGTGTTTGGATTCAGGTGTATCCAGAAAGACTGTAGTTATGTTTTATATCACACACAGGAATTTGCAAATGTGTAGACATCTATTCAACACTTGTTTGAAAACTATACTTTCATATATATGAAATGGATAGATTTCATAATGACAGTTACTTTTCATCTTACCTTTGAGTTATTAGAACTGCACAAAATGAATCAAAAGAAGTTCAGTTGCATTTTTAAATGTAGTGAGGTTTTAGACAGGTTGATCATTAGGACTGTTTTATCATTTTAGTTTGAAAAATATTTTATAGTTTTATCAGTAATTTGTATTTTCCTTGGATAATGTATTCCTCAGTATGTTGTTGTCTAACATTATGAATCAGGACAGCTTAAAATTTTTGAACCATGATTTTGCCACTTTGTAAAATTAGACATTGATTAAGTTCTATGTGATATATCTTCCAGTCTTTTTAAGTAATTGCAGCTTTCTAACAGTCTGTCTCTTCAGCTTTCTCTTTCAGACTGTTCCTCAACATTTTTTTCTTCCATGTTGTATTCTGAAAGTGGTTTGCAATATGTATCATATTGATGTCCTACACTAACTTAAGTCAGTACCTGGGTCTTTCTTATAGGAGCTCATTCACACTTTCCCCATGGCTCCTCTGAACCTTAGTTAAAATACCTTTTCTAGTTGTTACTAGGCCAGAGTAATTAAAACCCCACTTTGTAGCAACATTTAATCAACTGATTAGGTAAGAGTGTCAATAAGAACATGAAAACCAGATAATAAGCTTTGAGAGTTCACTTACATATTAACCATGTTCACGGGTCACTGAATTGCAACCTATAAAAGCTCACAAGTACAAAAACTGATATTCAGAGAGTCAAATGAATTGCCACATGCCACAAAATTCTTATCGGTATAACTTGACTTTGGACTCCTACATTTTGACCATTAGAATAGTACTGCTTTTGTTCCCCGCCTCCCTGGGCTTGCTCTATAGGGTCATTCAGAGAACTAAAGTAAACCTTATTATTGCTTTACTTTGAGGCTTGATGGTCTAAAACCTAAAACCTAGTAGTGACTGTTGTTACACAGTAATTTATACTTTAGAATAATTGCATGTAATGTTACTGATTCATGAACATTTGAATTAAAAATATGGGGCACGCTATTCAGTCAAATGGTCTTTATATAAAGAATTTACTTCTTTAAAAAAAAAGTCATTCCTAGTATGTTCCTAATATGTGTAGTAATGCTTAGTGACTGAATAGTTTAGATAAGTGGTTTTTAACCTTTTGGAGCAAATGTCCCTTTGGGTATCTGATGAAAGTTATTAGACCTTTTCACCAAAAAAACAAAAAAGTATATTTTTATGCATAGACTTTTTTTTCTACACCAGATAAATATCTGATGTTATGGGAATTTCTTCAATGTCACTGTTCCTGTAGTGTAAATACTTTGGTCTTATACTGGGACTTCACAAAAGTTGTGAAAAATAAGAATTCAAATAATTTATTAGGTCATTAGATAGTTACTAGTAAAGAATTTTAAATAAACAGTGACAAAAAGTCAAAATATCCTGGCTGAAATATAAGGCATCTGCATTTCCTACATTAAGATCATAATAAATAGAACAGTGGCCTGGCCAGTGTGGTTCAGTGGTTGATCATCGACCCACGCATCAGGAGGTTGCTGGTTTGATTCCCAGTCAGGGCACATGCCCAGGTTGTGGGCCAAATCCCCAGTGGGGGGCTTGCAGGAGGGGGCCAATTGATGTTCTCTCTCATCAATGTTTCTATTTCTTCCTTCCTCTTTATCTAAAATCATTTAAGAAAAATAAATAAAATGTCATTATGCTGTGCATGACTGTATACATCCCTGATTTAATATGCATTTGTAATAACTTATAAAGATAATTGGTCATGGAAGAATTTGACAAAATTCAGACCCAAATGGAAGAGTTAAGTTCTCTAGTCTATTTGCCAGTTCATTTGTCTTTCCAGTGGCCACGTGAGGCATAGGACCCTTTCTATGTAGTAGGTGTTATAACTATGAGCCTGAAGTGCTCTTGGTGTTTGAGATTGGGTCAGGGTTTCAGTGGTGATACAGAGAAGGGAGCGGTAAATGAGTGACAAGGAAATGATTTCATGGAGGAAACGGTGTTTGACGAAAGTGCTGTGGATTTTGGATAAATTCTGAAATATAATGAAGATGACGTTTAAAGTAACCATTTCCAGATTAAATGAGTTCAGTATGACCTATGGCCTAAATTAAAGCCTCTTTTCTTGCATGTATTTGTTCATTCTTTCATTTGATAAATATTTCTTGATTGAGTGGTCACTATGTGCCTGAGCAAAATTTATGTTTTTTTCTCTCTGTTTTCCTGCTTCAGGAATATTGCTTCTAAAACTTCAGCATGAGCTGATGTTGAATATTTGTTGTCCTCAGAGTATTCAGTCCAAGAATCCAAAAGTGCAGAATTATGTTGGCCAGAGACCATTTCATTGAATAATAGAAAATTAACTTTAAAAATTTAATATGATACATAATATACACATTCCAAGGTGGTGACAAATGTCAAAGTTAAAGAAACATGTCACTTTTAAGAATCAACAGTAAGCCTGGCTGGTATGGCTCAGTGGATCATCCCATGGAATAAGAGGTCCCAATTTGATTCCTGGTCAGGACACATGCCTGGGTTTCGAGTTTGATCCCCAGTAGGGGGTGTGCAGGAGGCAACCAATTGGTGTTTCCCTCTCACATTGATGTTTCTATCTCTCTCTCTCTAAAAAAATAAACTTAAAAAGGACAAATAGAAAAATCTAGGAGAGTCAGCAGAGCACAAACTAGAGCTACATTAAAGGTTTGTTTCAATAATCTTTTTTTTACATTTGATATCTTTTTATATCTTTATTGTTGAGATTATTACAGATGTCCCCTCCTTTTATCTCCCTTTGACCCCCTCCTTCCCCCAACCCCCTCCTGCTTTCCCCAAACTATTGTCTGTGTCCGTGTCCACTGGTTATGTATATATGCATATAAGTTTGTTGGTTTATCTCTTCCCAACACCCCCCCATCTCCCTTCCTTCTGAGATTTGTCAGTCTGTTCCCTACTTCCATGTCTTCCATGATCTATTTTGATCAACGCTTATTTTGTTCATAATATTTCATAAATAAGTGAGATCATGTGGTACTTGTCTTTCTCTGACTGGCTTATTTCACTCAGCATAGTACTCTCCAGGTCCCTCCATGTCTTCTAAAAAGGTAAGAGAGCTTTCTTTCTTACTGCTGCATAATATTCCATTGTGTAAATGTACCACAGCTTTTTTTATCCACTCATCTGTTTCAATACTCCTAGCTTGTACTCTAGGCATCGTTCACCTGGGAACCTACTCAGGAGGGTTTATTACTGTAAATATTTGAGCAATCTTTTAAGATATGAAATCAGCTTTCATAAAGTGTGTCATGAGGTATATATTTTTTTTCTTTTAAGGCAGAGGGTAGAGAAATGCTGAGTTAAACAGGTCTCTTCACTGTAGGATGTATCAGGGTGTTTAATATGCTAGTGCACAGCACATATTTCCCAGAAAGAGAAACAGCATGAGATATTCTAACCTCCATGAACATTGATACTTTACCTGGAACATATTGAGGACTAGTGTTCCATACAACATTTTGGAATATACCATAGTGCAGTGCATCTTAGTGTGCAAAATCTGAGAATAGCAATGTGGAGTGCCCTCGGTGTATTTTAAGTTTCAACAAAAAAATAAGGTGAATAATGAATTAAAGGATACTTGTATTCTCTAACTTGGGTGAGATCCATATATCTAAAGTGAAGATGAATGCTGAACAATAAATAATCTAATAAATTAGTGCCATCTAGACAAACTGTCCAATTCAGGACAAATTGAAATTAATTGTTAGTTTTTATCTATTTATCATTTAAGACAACACTGTCTTTGAACTTATCAAAGGGATTAGAAGATTTGGCATTTTCTAAAGCAGATCATTATTTCTGAAAGGAAGCAGAAAATATAAATGTATATACAGGTGGATGGATGGATGGATGGATGGATGGATGGATGGATGGATGGTTGAATGGATGGATAGATAGGAATGGTTGTATGTACCAAACAAATATGTGCACATATATTCTCTGTTGTTTTTTGCTAAAAAGTGCAACACTGGTCCAAAGACCAGAAAATGTGCTAGTAGTTTTTAGAATTTGCTCACTTTTAATATTTATAATATGCCAGGTGGCATGTGTGCTAAGGAGAAAAATGAAACAGGATAACAGGGACGGAGTGTGACAAATGATTATATCACTTGTCTATATTGACAGTAGGGTCACTGGACATTATTATTATTTTTCTTACGAATATGCTACTTTTCAAGGTTTGTTCTGGTGAGGAAGTAGAGACACTAGGTCATCTGTTGTGGGAGGAAAACCAGAAATTTAACTGGAAATGGTGGCATGACTGAAATAGACCAATTTCTTTTTTTCTAAAATAGAAAATTGCGAATGTGCTTAAAGGGGTAAGATAAAGAAAAAACCTTTGGAGAGGTAAAGAAGGCAAGAGCAAGTGTCAAGCTAGGTTCCACAGTGACAAGGTACTTGAGATTTATATCCCAGGAAGCAAAGGATCTTTTCCTTGAAGGCTTCATTGCAGATATTATTAACTCCTTCTCCAAGAACACTATGTATGTTAGATCATTTTCTATACCATTTCAAAGATATGTAGCCATCTGAGGACACTAGAAGCACTGCAGAATCTGTGGTAAGCAATCTCCATGGGCACTGGCTTTAAAGCTGGAGCTTGGTTTGGGATTGCCATGGCAACCCCAATGCTGGCTGCACACTCTCACCCAGGCTCTCCTGATCTAATAACCAGGACTGTCATTGCCTGAACTCTCAAATGAGGTGTGCTTTTAGCAGACTTGCTTTGTATAAACCTCCCTAATGAATCTCTTAACCTACTTTATTTGGGTCTCTGTAAAATCCAAATGATCGAAGAGAGAGAAATCAGGAGTGGAATTGTATTGTTTTAAACTCATCATCCCTATTTACACCACTTAAATTGCAAAATTATTAAAGATTTGCCTTGCGCCCTGGTCAGTTTTGCTCAGCGGTTAGAACATCGCTCTGCGGTCCCGAGACACCCTCGTTTGGTTCCCACTAAGGGCGCGTACCTCGGTTGCAGTTTGTCTCCGACACTAGTTGGGTCGTGCATGCGGGAGGCAGCCACTCGATGTGTCACTTTCACGTTGATGGTTGATGTTTCTCTCTCTCTCTCTCTCTCTCCCTCCCTCCCTCCCACTCTACTTGAACAAAAAATGGAAAAATGTCCTCGGGTGAGGATTAAATAAATAAATAAATAAATAAATAAATAAATAAAAAGATTTGCCTTGCTATGATCTGCTATTTTCCTGTTTTCAGGTTTTTGCATTTTGAATGTAGTAGTCAGATCCTTTATCCCACACCACATACATAATAGCCTCAAAATAACAACACCAATACTAACACCAACGAAGTGATTACTAACAAAATGTTTGCAGTTCTTGTTTGGTTTTAGACTATATGTCATTAGAAGTGAACTATTAAATTACTAGGTTTAAAAATCACTTAGAGTAGTTTCTCTTCTCAACCACTTTTATACACTTTTAGGTATCATTTGTATCATTTTATTAATCTTATTTCTGGTGTCATTCTTTTTTTGCTTTCAACCTAATATTCTCTCTAATACTTTTTAAAATCTCTGTAGTCTGCTTCTGGCCTTTTGTAGTAGAAGTATAAAGATCACTAGGTATAAAATAGCATTAGAAGTATAAAAAATGTAAACTTAAAAATAAGTTTTCTTACTCTGAGAGAGACTACAAGCAATGACACCCCAGTAGCGATGGGGCACACCGGGAGCCCAGATCTTGTTTTCTAATAAAAAGAACCATTAAAAAAAACCAAGACTCATTGGAGTAATGGTTGATCCTAGGGCTAAGATAGAGAGAGGCAAGATAAGGCTGGAACGTCTTGTAATACCAGAAATTAAGGAAGTACACAGACACATACACACAAAATGATGGGAGCATGTCAAAGTGACAGACAAGCCAACTGGAAGAGCTCCCAGTGACCAAAACTGGAAGGATTTGAGCAACAAAATAAATAACATGGTATTGGAGTTTAACCCAAGGTATAAAACAGTTATTTATGAATCCATAATGATATAAATAAATAAATACATAAATAAGAAGAGACAAATCTCTTGAGCAGAATTCTAAATCATTTTTGTCCATACTTCACCCTCAGGGAACTGGGATATAACTTCCCACTTCTTTTATTTTTATTTTAATTTTTCAATTACAGTTTGTATTCAATATCATTTTGTAATAGTTTCAGGTGTACAACATAGTGGTTAGACAATCATATACTTTACAAAGTGAATCCCCAAATATTTCTAGTACCCACTTGCCACAGTACATTGTTATTACAGTATTATTGACTGTATTCCCCATGCTGTACTTTATTTCTCCGAGACTATTTTGTAGCTACCAATTTGTAGTTCTTAGTCTCTTCAACTTTTTCACCCAACCTCCCAAACCCCCTCGACTCTGGCAACCATCAGTCTGTTTTCTGTATCTTTTTTTTTTTTTTAGAGCGAGAAGAAGGGAGAGGGTTAGAGAGAGAGAAACATCAATATCAGTTGGCTGCCTCCTGCATAGCCTCTGCAAGGGATCTAGCTCACAACCTGAGCATGTGCCCTGATCAGAATCAAACCAGTGACCTCTTGGTGCATAGGTCAATATTCAACCGCTGAACTATACTGGCTGGGCAATTTCTCTGTATCTTCTTAAGTGTAAGCTGTGTATAGAATTCCTTCCAAAGAGTATATCATGGAAAGGGAGGGCGGAAGAGTAGCTTGACAGTACAGAAACCTGGCAAACACTATCTCATCCAGTTGGTCAAAATTAATATCAGTGATAAGTTATGTTGATAGCATGCACCTTTGATACAATGTTAATTCACAACATTTTCTCTGATTTTCTGTTATTACTATACTGGTTTAAAATCAATCTTTTACAAAAGTTTTTATGTATAGGTGAAAATCTGTTCTCAGCTTTAAGCGAATGAATAAAGTATGAAGCATGAATTCTACCTTTTCTAACTTTGACTCTAGTGAGGAAAGCATGATCTAGCAAGCATGTAATACAGATATTAAATCATAGAAGGTAATTATAAGGGGAGGGGTTTAAGTTGAGAAAAGTACAGATATACTGAGGTGCAGCTAGGGAAAGTTTCCGCAACAACTTAATCTTCTGTATACAATCAGAATTTCTGGAAGAGATGCACAATAATGGTTGATTTAAGGTTCACTGAGTTCTCTCAAGTGTGATTTGATTAACATCAAAAACCAAAAAGTGTATTTTAAAAATTATTATACTTTGTTAACCAACCTTATGATAGATAATAAAAGTATATGATAGAGTATAAAACTGGTGGCTCAATTAATGATGGTATGGTCAGAATTTATCAGAAACACAGCAAAATCAATGGGTTGTGTATGATGTCCTGCATTAATTTTATGTATAGACCTGGTTAAATCTTGAATGTTTCATATTTAGATGTTACTATGTTCCTCAATTTTATTTATTTTTTTTTCTTTTAGGATTGTCTGCTGCTAAACTGTTAACTGAACATGGAGTTAATGTTTTGGTTTTAGAAGCCCGGGACAGAGTTGGAGGTAGAACGTATACCATAAGAGTAAGTGATTTAAATACTTATACATAATATCTCACATAAACTAGAAGTGGGATCATTGGAATACACAGAACTAGGAGATCTCAAGAGTTCATGCAGTAAAGCCATTTGTCCTCCATAGCCATAAACTACTCCATCAAATAAGTGTCCCTTCTTTTCAACAAGCACTCACCAAAAGAGTGACAGCCTTACATTCTAATGAAGAACACAAATGTGAACAAATATATTTAGTACAGTGTCATAATTTCCATACTAGAGACCTAAATATAGTATGTAGTGTCACAGTTGGGATTATGGTTTGAGTGGACTCAAAGTAACTATACACCCACTACACACACACACACACACACACACACACACACACATGCACTTAGTATAGGTTTCTTATTTATTTATCCAAGGATTCATAGCTTAAAAGAAGTATAGCTACAGTAAGGAGAAACAAATGTAGCATATTTTTTTGTGCAACTTTTAACTTGGCCCTTGTTCCCTAAGAGGCATGCTGCTGCCAGAGATACTTTTCACTCAGGTAAGGTCAGCTAGACATGAGAAGAAACACAGTTTTCACTACATCACTGCTTTTTATACAGGCATACCTTGTTTTATTGTGCATTGCTTTATGGTTCTTTGCAGACATTGCATTTTTTACAAATTGAAGGTAAAACTACACTGGCAAAAAGATTGACTTGATAAAAGCTCAGATGATAGTTACCATTTGTTTTAGCAATACAGTATTTTAAAATTAAGGTATGTACATTGTTTTTTAGATATCATGCTATTACACAATAAACTATAATATAATATAAACATAACTTTTATATGCACTGAGATACAAAAAAATATCATGTGACTCCCTTTATTGGACATTCGCTTTATTGCTGTGGTCTAGAACTGAACCCGCAATCTCTCCAAGGTATGCCTGTACTTGGGTTTATATCACCATTCTGGACAAATGCACATTAACTGTTGTTTACTATTATTCAGGGAGATGGTTGCAGGTGGTTGAATCTGTGAGAGCTGATGAAAGTACACAGTGGGAGGACATAGGATGGGAAGGAAGTAGGACCAAACATGAAAGTTTGGGGAATATGCAAATAAGGGGACAGAGGCAGAGGAATCAGATAGAAGCAATGGAGGCAGAGGAGGGGTACCAGACTTAGAGCAGTGCCATGGAAATCAGTAAAGAGGAAGGGATGAATGATAAGCAGTCAAATACCAGGTGCATTTAATATACGATGAAGACTGAAAAGACTTTTGTGTTTGGCAGTTAGAAGGTCATTTATGAGACTGTTAGAGCACACAAATAGAGTGTTAAAGGCTGGGGGTTGGCCATAAGGACAAAACTGAACTGTTAAAATGACTGGAAGGAGAGAAAGTATCTTTCTAATTAGAATATGTCTCTGACTTATAACAGAATGGCTTACGCAGTGATAATAAGAATGGCTTAAGCAATACCAACATTCAATTATTTTACATAAGAAGTCTGTTGGTAGGTAGTCCAGGCTAGTGCAGGGGTTCAGCTTTGTTATCAAGACTATGCTCTTTCAGTCTTTCTGCTTGGTCATTTTTTATATGTCGGCTTATTGCTTAGTGATAACCAGATGGCTGCTGCCTTTCTAAGCATCAAATCCTCATTTTAAGCAGGAAGGAGCATGAAGAGGTGGTCTAAGTCTTACCTGCAATTGAATTTTTTTCTTTACCAGAAAACCCCAGCAGACATTTGGTTGAGTGTTATTGGCCAGAGTTGTGGCACATAGCTACCTTAGCTGCTAGGGAGCCTGGGAAAGGAGGTATTTAACATTTTCAGGATGCATAATAAAAGCAGATATAGGAAAGGGAATATGAATGGATATGGAATAGCCAACCAACATCTAAACTCAGATATTATACTAGCTATTTCAGTCACACCATTCTATGCTCCCCTCTGTCATTCACTCCCTACCTTTTTAGATATACAAGGATGTATCATGGGCCTATTTTCACTTTGCTCAACTCTAAGTGTGCTCTACAGCCTTGCTATTCAAACCGTCCTGTAGGCCAGCAACTTCAAAATCACCCGGGAGCTTGATAGAAAATCAGAATATTAGGCCCTTTCTCAGACCTGCTGAAACCGAATCTACATTTTTCCAGGGAATACTATAGAAGTGCTGCTTTATGATGTATGTTTGTTTGCTTGCTGGCTGGCTTTAAATTACTATAAATCCAAATTAATTGTATCTGGAGAATTTCTGAATAGTTCCTCAGATATAGTCCACTGGGAAACTATTGGTCTCAGAGTGAGGAGACTCTGATTCTGACCCTTGTGCTGGCTTGACACACTGTCTTACCTTGGGTACGTCCTATTAGCACTTTACATCTCAGTTTTCTCATCTGAGCAGTGATATACAATCTAAATGTACTTGAAGTTCCCTTCCAACTCAAATTCTAAATGAAGGCAAGTGTTTGTAGTTCAGAAGAAGGATTGCATATTCTGCCTATACAACCTTATTAGATAGGATTCTCCTGTCATTTTCTAGAAAATATTCTTTCATTGCGAAGCTAGTTATTAAGTTGTCCCTTAGCCCTACTTTTTTATTTTATCTCTAAAATCTTTTGGTTATTAAATAAGAACATCAGTCATATTGCAGATTTTCAGTTAAGAACAAATTTCTTTGTATAAGGGAAATGAGAATTCTAACATGCTATTGCCCCAGGCCTCTTTTTCATGCTGTATAATTTATATGTGTTAATGCTATACAGGAATTATTGTGTATTGATCAAGATATTATAACTCCCCTTAGGTATATGAGAAAGGAACTCTGAAATACTGAGAAACTAGGATTTAACATTTATAAGATTAAAAATAAATAGGAGATAAAAAGGGCTTTAGGAAGCAGGGACAGAAATGGCATTTAATAAGAAACTAAATTGAATATTATTACAATTGCTTCTAATAGCATAATCAGTTAGGATTACTTGGTGAGGAGATGCCATATTTACTCTGGACCTTTAAGTACTGAAATGTCAAATTTGATATTGTCACTTGGCAGCTGGATTCAGATAGATCTTCTCTTGGTTCAAAACTTCCCATTTTTTTCTGGGGTGATTCATCTATAATTCTTCAGAACCAAATTAATGAAGTTGGAATGCCTGCAGGGCTACCACAGGCATGGTGTATTTGTTTCCTAATAAGGTTACATGTTCGAGGCCTCTTCAAATTGAGTAATGAGATTGAAAACAAGACCCTAAAGACTGAGGTACATGGCAGAATATGGTATTACAGTTCCAGTATCTTCAAACTGAACCCGGGGCTCCTCTTTTAGAATGTTTTGACTTTGTAAAGAAACATTCTGTAAATGTTTCACATTTTTACTGCTTCATTTAGTATTATTTACTTTAAAGATAATATCAGTGTTCTAAAGACATCGTGTTTCAAAACTCCCAAGAGTTTCTTGCTGTCTTTATTAAAGCCTAGAGATTTATTGGAGTACTGATTTCACATCTTAAAATGATCTTGGAGAAACTTGGGAGGACAGCACCAGTACTTAGTAAAAGGGAACATAAGAGTTATATAAGGGACAAAATAAGAGGTCAAAGGAACACTTCATTTCTGGTATGGCAGAATGAAAACTCTGATTAACTCTCCCCATTGAAATAAGTAAAATGCTGAATAAAATATATATGCTGCTCTGTCAAGGAAGTTAGATATTTGCAGATCTCCTGGACGTTGAACAGATATCTCAAACTTAAACTTTTGATCTTCTTCATCAATACTACGCTATTCCAGCAGACTTCCCCATATCAGTGGATGACAACTTTAAAAAAACATTGAGTCATGCTCACCATTCATTCTGTCTGGAAATTCTTTGGGCTCTGCCTTCAGAATAGATCCAGAACTCAACCCTTCCCACCATTTCCATGGCTGCCACCTGATAGGAGCCACCATCATCTGTAGGGCAAATTACTATAATAGCCTTCTAACTGATTTTCCTGTTTTCACCATTGCTTCTTATAATTTAGTCTTAGTGCAGCATCTATAATGAACCTTCCTAACTAACCTAAGTCAGAACTTGGCACTTTTCTACTGAAAACCTTCCAATGGCTCTCCTCAGAGTAAAAGCCAGTTTCCCTTACAATGCCCTGCTGAGCAAAATAAGCCAGTCAGAGAAAGACAAATACTGTATGATTTCGCTTACATGTGAAAGCTAATAAACAAAGTAAACTAACAAACAAAATAGAAACTGACTCATAGGTAGAGAACAGACTGACAGTTGTCAAAGGGGAGAGGAGTTGTGGGGCTGGGTGAAAAAGGTAAAGAAATTGCCCTGGCCGGTTTGGCTCAGGAGTTGGAGTGTCGGCCTACGGACCAGAGAGTCCCGGGTTCAGTTCCTGCTAAGGGCACATGCCTCGGTTGCAGTTTGACCCCAGCCCCGGTTGGAGTCTTGTGGGTGGCAACCACTCGATGTCTCTCACATCGATGTTTCTCTCTCTCTCTTACCCCCTCTCTTCCTCCTGCTTAAAAAAAGAAAAGGTGAAGAAATTAAGTAAAATAAAATACAATAAAATTATAAATGCCTACAGAGTGGAATATTTTTTTTTTAATCCTCACCTGAGGACATTTTTCTATTTATCTTCAGATAAAGTGGGAAGGAGGGAGAGAGAAGAGAAACATCAATGTGAGAGAGTACATCGACTGCTTGCTTCCTGCACAATTCCAGCCGGGGCCAGGGACAACCACAACTGAGGTACACGCCCTTGACCAGAATCAAACCCGCGACTCTTTGGTCCACAGGCCAGCACTCTAGCTGCTGAGCCAAACTGGCCAGGGACAGAATAGGAGATTTTTAACATACATTTCTAAGTTTATAATAAACAAGCCCGGCTGGTATGTCTCAGTGGTTGAGCATCGACTGATGCACCGACAGGTCACCTGTTTGATTCCCCATCAGAGCACATGCCCAGGATGTGGGCCAAATCCCCAGTGGGTGGCATGCAGAAGGGGACCAATCGATGTTCTCTCTCATTGATGTTTCTATTTCTCTCCCCCTCTCCCTTCCTCTCTCTATAAAATCAATAAAGAAAAAAATATAATAAAAAAAGCTGAGCACAATTAATCTTATTCTAATGGACATGTATAAAGTATGCATAAAACTAACTAAAAACCATTCCATCTGTGGGTATTAAAACACAATAAAACTTTTAGAAACATGGATTTAGAGAGAAAGTGTAATGGAAATTTGAAAATACTTAGAACTGCACAATAATAAAAATACTAAAATAAAGTTGTGGGTATAGCTAAAACAATACTTGGAGGAAAATGTATAGCCTAAATAGAAAAGGAAAAAAAAAATTCAATATGAGTAAGCTAAGCATACAAGTAATTAGAAAATTAAGAGTGTAATAAGTCCAAAATAGAGAGGAAAAAGAGCACAAATCAATTATAAGAAAATAAATACCTAATAAAGAGGATCATTGAAACAAAGTTTGATTCTTTAAAGTGATTTATTAAACAAGTGTCTGATAATATTTTTCAAAAAAAAAAAGAGACATCCTAAAAAAACAATTAAAGGGATAAAGATGAAGATATAACTACTGATGTAATAAAGAATTAATAAATGAAAAGAAGATGGCATGAACTTTAAACCAATAGTCTTGAAGCATACATGAAATGCATATATTACAAGAAAAATATAGTTTATCAAAATTAACACTGAGTTAAGAAGACATAGAAAATATTAGTGCTTTTGCCTCAAAATAAATTGAATCTGTAGTTTATTTTCCCACAACAAAAACACTAAGCCTAGATAGCTCTATAGGTGTATCCTACCTAAAAAGAGATCATTCAATTTATATACAAATAGAAGAAAGTATGATCATTACTGCATGAGATTAGCAATACTCTAATGCAAAAAATAAACAAGGACTTGAGAAGAAAGGAAAATCATGGGTTGATCTCAATCTCATTTATAAACATAGATACGAAAATCTTAAACAAAAAATTAGCAAAGCATTCCCTACAATAATAAGATAGTATGAAGTTGAGTTTCTTCAGGAAGTCAAGGTTGAATAATACTTGATGATATTATTGAAAAGAACTGATTAAGTAAAATTTCCCAACCCTTCTACATCTAGAAGGAAAAGATTGACCTACTTTCCCCCCTACTCGGGGAAATGGTCTTTTGCATTTCTGTGGTGTCAGTTGTTACTTCTCCCCTTCCATTTCTTATTTTGTGTATTTGGATTCTCTCTCTTTGTTTCTTGGTGAGTCTAGCTAAGGGTCCCTCAATCTTGTTTATCTTTTCAAAAAACTAGCTCTTTGTTTCATTGATCCTTTGAATTGTTTTTTTTTGGTCTCTATGTCATTTATTTCTGCTCTGATGGTGTGGTGGGGAGGGAGTAGTTTGCTGACCACTAAAGAAGCAAGTGAGAGGCTGAGTAGTACATTAAAAAGTCTTACAAAGCTAGGGCAACTGAAGGTCAAGTCCAGATTCCAGAAAAGGTTGTGTGTATGGAGGGATGTGTTGGTAAATCCCTTGTACTTCGGGTTGGACTGCATCCTAGGACTAAGGGAAAATTGCAAAAGAATTAGGCCAGGTGTGCATTTCAGCCCAACTTCAAATCATTCAGGCACAGAAAATGCAATAGAGTTATTTGGTATTTTTAGTGAACTTAGGTGTTGGGCAGAAGCAGACATAAATTGTTTCTAAGAAAGATATCACCCTCCTGGGATTAAAATTATGTCCATATTGTTTTCAAATTCACTGAGTGGCATGCAGTAAAAGTAATCAGGCAAACAAAGAGAAGAGGCAACATGAAGAGGTATAAACGACAAAGTAGAAACAGATCCATAAAAAGTTATTACAAACACATGAAAGAGTTATAACTCACCAATATTTAAATTATTGATTGAATCATTAGGGGATGTGTTAATAAAATGGAAAAATGTAGAACTGCATTTAAGAGAGGTAAAGTAAAATTCAGTTTAAGAATAAAAGGTTTGCGAATTTATAAACTCATTTGTTAGATCCATGGATCTTTTTAATACCACTGCATAGGTTTTTCCTATCATGCATTCTTCCCTACAAGTGTTTTAAAATCAGATCAAGAGCCCATCAGTGTGGGCTGGTTTAAGATTTCATCTGTTGGATATCAGAGAACTAGGCCTAATAAATCTCTGGGTGGCTCATCCAGCAACATACCCCAAAGAAAAGCATAAAAAAATGACCTAAACATTTTTAGAAAGGTCTAGATTGGCAGGATGTACTACAGTGTTTTTTATTTTTATTTTTTATGTATATCATTGCTGAATCAGACTCACCAATAACTATGCAAATGAGGTTGCATGTTGATAAATACCCTATAGGGTTGTACCCACTTCTTGAGTAAAAGAGAAAGGATTACTATTTTCAGTTGCAATTTATCAGAGATGTAATGCACATTTAAATTATAAAAAGTAAATGCTTTATTATAACAGAAACTTTTTTTCAAGTTTTAACTAAAGTCTTCTGAATATTTTTTTCTCTTTCTGCAGAATAAACATGTTGATTACGTAGATGTTGGAGGGGCTTATGTTGGACCCACCCAGAACAGGATCCTAAGGTTGTCTAAGGAGCTGGGCTTAAAAACTTACAAAGTGAATGTAAATGAACGTATTGTACAATATGTCAAGGTAAGCCTGATATTTTTACTCAAGGGACTAATGGGGGAGTATTGTAATTGGGAAAATATTTGGATTTGTTTTGAGTTGTATTTTCTCGAAGCAACCGTAAAAATAGGCTCTTGGCTTTAAAGTAGTGTTCTGCCTTTCTTTTCTTTATTCTTTATCTTTAAAAAAATCCCAGTGGATTCCTGGAATTACTACAAGGAGTCATGTCTCAGCTTGGCTCTCCTTCACATCACCTACTGCAGCAGCCCTTGAAGGCTGCATCCCAACCCCTGTTCAACTGGAGTATGGATGGGAACTCTCAGCTCTCAGTTTCCTTTCCTCCCCTCCCTGGAGTGGGGGGGTACCTGTCACACACACACACACACACACACACACACACACAGCCCCTATGTGCAATTCTAAGGCCCCAAAGAACACAACAGTTTGAGACCACTTTTTAAGACTCTCACTGGTTATTCATTCTCCTTCTTACCTGACATTTCTTTACATGCCTTGATAATTTCCTCTGTACCTAGCCTTGACTCTGGCAAAGTTTAGCTTGGTTATGCATGAGTAAATAAAATGTGCCATTATTATGATTGTTTTATGAGTGAGTTTAATTGGATTGTAGGAACATTTTATTAAATTTTGCAGTGCCAAGTCTTGGGGAAGAAGGAGGAAATGCTTGATTTTTTTTTTCCATCACTTGCTTCTGATCATAATAATGTGGGTAGGGGGTGGAGATGGAGAACACTGCCAGAGATGGAGCAAGGCATTTTTCAGGAGCTGCTTTGAAGAAGAAATTGGCAAATTCGTACATTCTGACTTTTCTCCCTGCTTTTACATCCTCTCTAAGTAAAATAGAGACTATAAATATATACCACACATGTTTTTTAGAGAATGGTATGATAAAGATTTATTTGAAACAGCATAGGCTTTCCTGATAATAACAGCTCAGCAAACATTTTGTCCTTGTATTTATTCTATTCTCCCCACAGCTATTTACTCCAGGTTTCTATGCCAATGACTATAATCAAAGGCTTTTCAGAATGTGTGTATACTGGAATGTTAAGTAATTTTTTGTTATTGTTGCTAAGAGCTGAACTTTGGTTTAACCAGTAGGCTGTGTTGAAAGCAGAGGATGTATTTTTTGTTGTTTGTCTTAATGTTTGCCAGGTATAACTATGTCTTTTACTACTTGCTTACAATAGTGTTTCTTTTGGATTAGGGGCATTTATTTATTTTTTAATCCTCACCTGAGGACATGCTTAGAGAGAGGAAGGGAGGGAGGGAGAGAGAGAGAGGGAGAGAGAGAGAGAGAAACATTGATGTGAGAGAGAAACATCTATTGGTTGCCTCCCATAGCACCCCAGCCAGAGATGTAACCTGCAACCTAGATATGTGCCCTGACTGGATATTAAATTGAATCTGCAAGCTTTTGGTGTATGGGATAATACTCCAATCAACTGAGCAACTAGGCCAGGGCTAGGGACACTTATTTTATTTTATTTTTTTGAGAGTACATGCCCTTAGTGGGAACCGAACCCGGGACTCTGGTCTGCGGGCCGATGCTCTAACCGCTGAGCCAAACCGGGCAGGGCGAGACACTTATTTTTAAGCTGCTTCTAAAACGTTTCTAAACCAACTCACAGGTGTTTTTTTGTCTTTAAAGAAAGTTATACTTTTACTTTCAACTCCTCTCAGTAGGAAACTCAAGAAGCCAAAGGTGTTTACGCACTCGTAGGGATGCTACTTACCATGTCTTTGTCTCCTTTCTATTCATCTCCTAAATTCATCTCTTCTGACTCCATGCATTTGTATTGCCTTCCACCTGTAATGTGCCTATACATCGTTTATCTCACTTGAGCTTCCCAATGATCCTATAAAGTAATAAGCATTATCTCTACCCATTTACAGATGAGAAAACAAAAGCTCAGAGAATTTAGGAGCCAAAGTGAGGCTTTTCAGCTCTTAAGCTCAGGGTTCTTTTGGCTACACGTCTTTGTTCTTTATTCTATGGGCAGAAAGTCAACTCGTGAACCCCTCTAATAAACTGCTCCAAGACATGACAAAAATTACCTGCCAATTTGGCAGCAGGGGCTCTTGTGGACCCGAGGGATGAAGTAGGTGCCTGGTAGCCATACGTGGTGCCATTAACGAGAGTGGCTTCTTCTCTTCTTGAGAAGATCTTGAGTCTCAGGCCTTGAGTGAGCACCTGACATCTGAGTCTCTTGAGAAGATCTAGAACCCTTCTGGCCTTCAATGAGCACCTGACATCTGAGCAACCCCCAGGCTACAGCAGTTAGGTTCAGCAGGTGGATTTTATTATTGTGTTAAAATTCTAAGTCCAGAGGTCTAGTGCATGGTTTGGAATTGTTGGCTATACTTTTTTCATAAATGATTTATATACTCTTATTAGTGAAAGTATGTTCAAGATAAGAGTATTTTATTTTATGCCATTACACTCTGCTTAGTTTAAAAAGAAAGAAAAAGAGGATTTAATTGTTTTTGTTTGTTTGATTATTGTTTTTTTATAAAAAAGAGATCTTGTCTTTATCTTTAATTTTTTCTGCCTTGATTTTTTTAAATTAAGTTTTTAAATTACAGATGTCCATCCTTTACCCCTATTGACACTCTTCTCCCCCTTCCTGTCCTCTCCCCCTCACCTTCACTGCACTGTTGTCTCTGTCCATTGGTTATGCATATAAGTTATTTGGTTTATCACTTCCTACCCACCACCCACCTTTCCTACTGAGATTTGTTAGTCTGTTCCCTACTTCCATATCTCTGGCACTATTTTGTTCATCAGCTTATTTTGTTAATTATATTCCACAAATAAGTGAGATCAGGTGATACTTGTCTTTCTTTGATTGGCTTATTTCCCTTAGCACAATACTCTGCAGGTCCCTAATCATCTCAAAGGGTGAGAGATCTTTCTTTCTTATAGCTTCATAGTATTCCATTGTGTATATGTAACACAGCTTTTTATCCACTCATCTACTGATGGGTATTAAGGCTGTTTCCAGATTTTAGATATTGTAAATAGTTCTGCTATTAATATAGGGGTGTATATAGCCTTTCTGATTGGTGTTTCATGCTTCTTAGGAGAAATGGAATCACTGGGTCAAATGGCAGTTCCATTTTAAATTTTTGAGAAAACACCATATTGTTTTCCATAGTGGTTGCAATAATCTGCATCCCCCCCCAACAGTGTACTATAGTACCTTGTTCTCCACATCCTCACCAGCACTTGTTGTTTGATGATTTGTTGATGACAGCCATTCTGGCAGGTATAAGGTGATACCTCATAGTTATTTTAATTCGCATCTCTCTGGTGATTAGTGCCATTGAGCATTTTCTCATATGTCTCTTGGCCATTTGTATGTCTTGTTTGGAGAAGTGTCTCTTCAGGTTCTTTGCTGATTTTTAAAAATATGTTTTTATTGATTTTAGAGAGAGAGGAAGGGAGAGGGAGAGACAGATGGAAACATCAAAGAGAGAGAAACATCAATTGGCTGCCTCCTGTATGCCCCCTTCTGGGGTCTGAGCCTGCACCCAGGCATGTGTCCTGACCGGGAATAGAACCAGCAACCTCTTGGTGCATGGGTCAATGTGCAACCACTGAGCCACAATGCCAGGCTCTCCATTTTTCTTAAATCCTCACCTGAGGATATTTTTCCATTTATCTTCAGATAGAATAGGAGGAAGTGAGAGAGAGAGAGAGAGGAAGAGAGAGAGAGAAGCATCTATGTGAGAGAGACACATTGATTGGTTGCCTCCCACACAACCCCAACCAGTGCTGGAGACCAAACTGCAACCAAGGTACATATCATTGACTGGAATCGATGCCGTGACTCTTTGCTCCATGGTCCAATGCTCTAACCACTGAGCAAAATTGGCCAGGGCCAGGCTGTCCATTTTTAATTGAATTATTTGTCTTCCTTTTGTTGAGTTGTTTAAGTACCTTATATATTTTGGAAATTTACCCCTTAGCTGACATATCATTGGCAAATATGTTCTCCCATATAGTGGGTTAATTCCCTTTTCATTTTGAAGCTGATTTCTTTTGCTATGCAGAAACTTTTTAGTTTGATGTAGTCCCATTTATTAATATTTTCCCTTGTTTCTCTTGCCCTAGGCAATGTATCAGTAAAAATTCTGCTACTTGTGATGTCTGAGATTTTACTGCCTACATTTTCTTCTAGGATTTTTATGGTTTCATGATTGACATTTAAGTCTTTTATTCATTTTGAGTTTTTTCTTGTGTATAGTGTAAGTTGGTGGTCTAGTTTCAGTTTTTGCATGTAGCTGTCCATTTCTCCAAACACTATTTATTGAAGAGACTGTCTATACTACATTGTATGCTCTTGACTCCTTTGTCAAATATTAATTGAGCTAAAGTCCTGGGTTTATTTCTGGGTTCTCTGTTCTATTTCATTGATGTATATGCCTGTTCTTGTGCCAGTACCAAGCTGGTTTGATTACAGTGGCTTTGTAATAACCTGATATCCAGACTCATGATCACTTGAACTTTATTTTTATTTTTCCAGATTGCTGTGGCTATTGCTGTGGTCATTTTTGGTTCCATGTAAACTTTTGAAATGTTTTTTTTAGTTCTGTGAAATATGTCATTGGCATTTTAATAGGGATTGCATTGAATCTATAGATTGCTTTGGGTAGTATGAACCTTTTGATGATGTTGAATTTTCAATTCATGAACATAGTATATGCTTCCACTTTTTTATACCTTCTCCTATTTTTTTTTTTTTTTTTTTTTAATGTCCTATGGTTTTCTGAGAACAGATCTTTTACCTCCTTGGTTAAGTTTATTCCTAGGTATCTTAATTATTTTGTTAATAGTAAATAGGATTTTTAAGTTTCTCTTTCTGTATGTTCATTATTGATGTATAAAAATGCCCACAATTTCTGTATGTTGATTTTGTATCCTGCTACTTTGCTGAATTCATTTATTAAATCTAGTAGCTTTTTTGGTGGAGTCTTTAGGGTTTTCTATGTACAATCCCATGTCATCTGCGAATAATAACTTCACTTCCTCCTTTCCAATTTGAATGCTTTTTATTTTTCTTTCTTGTCTGATTGCTGTGGATAAGACTTCCAGTACTATGTTGAGTAACAGTGGTGACAGTGGACATCCTTGTCTTGTTCCTGTTCTTAAGTAAAATGCTTTCAGTTTGGGCCCATTGAGTATGATGTTGGCTGTAGGTTTGTCATATATGGCCTTTATTATGTTGAGATATGATCCTTCTAGTCCCACATTGCTGAGAGTTTTTATCAAAAATGGGTGCTGGATTTTGTCAAATGCTTTTTAAGCATCTATTGATATGATCATATGACTCTTATTTTTCATTTTGTTTATGTGGTGTATCACATTTATTGGTTTGCAGATATTGTACTAGCCTTGCACCCCTGGGATAAATCCCACTTGGTCATGGTGTATAATTTTTTAACTTATTGCAGGATCTGATTTACTAATATTGTATTGAGGATTTTGGCATCTATGTTTCTAAGGGATATTGGCCTATAATTTTCTTTCTTTGTAGTGTTGATCTGGTTTTGGTTTAAGGAGTATGCTGGCCTCATAAAAAGAGCTTGGAAGTCTTTATTCATTTTGAATTTTTTGAATAGTTTGAGGAAAATAGGTGTGATTTTTTTCTTTGACTGTGAAAACTTCTCTGTGAAGCGATGTGGATGAGGGCTTTTGTTTACAGGGAAATAATTGATTACTGCTTCTATTTCCTTAGTTGTTATTGGTCTGTTTAAGTTTTCTGACTCTTCCCAGTTAAGTTTTGGAAGACTGTATGATCTAGGAATTTGTCTATTTTGCCTATGTTGTTTAATTTGTTGCCATATAATTGTTCATGCTATTTTCTTACTGTCTTTTGTATTTCTTTTTTCTTTTTTTTTAATTTATTGATTTGAGAGAGAGAGGGTAAGTGAGAAGGAGAGAGAGAGAGAAACATTGATGAGAGAGAAAATTGACTGGCCGCCTCCTGCATGCCCTCCACTGGGGATCAGGCCCACAACCTGGGCAGAACCTGTCTGGGAAACAAACTGACAACCTCTTGGTGCATGGTTTGATGCTCAAACACTGAGCCACAAAGGCTGGACTGTCCTCTATATTTCTGTTGTGTCAGTTGTTACTTCAACTCTTTCATTTCTAATCTCATTAATTTCGGTCCTCTGTCTTTGTTTCTTGGTGAGTCTGGCTAAAGGTTTATCAATCATGTTTATCTTATCAAAGAACCAGCTCTTGGTTTAATTGATCTTTTGTATCTTTTTTAAATCTCTCTGTCATTTACTTCTGTTCTGATCTTCATTATTTTCTTCCATCTACTTTGGGTTCTGTTTTGGTTATTTGGTAGTTGTTGTTGTTCTTGTTTCTTTTGCTTTGGAGAAGCTTTTTAGTTTGATGTAGTCCCGTGTGTTCATTTTTTCCTTTGTTTTTGTTGTCTTAGGTGATGTAGAAGTGAAAATTCTGCTGCGTATGATGTCTGAAATTTTGTTGCCTACAGTTTCTTCTAGGATTTTTATGGATTCATGAGTCACATTTAAGTCTTTTATCTATTTTGAGTTTATTCTTGTGTATGGTGTAAGTTGATGGTCTAGATTCATTTTTTTGCATGTGGCTGTCCAGTTTTCCCAATACCATTTATTAAAGAGGCTGTCTTTACTCCACTGTATGCTCTTGCCACTGTTGTCAAATATTAATTGAGTATAGTGTCTTTGGTCCATTTCTGGCTTCTCTGTTCTGTTCCAGTGGTCTATATGCCTGTTCTTGTGCCAGTACCAGGCTATTCTGATTACAGTAGCTTTGTAGTATAATCTAATATCTGCTACTGTGATCCCACCTACTTTGTCCTTTTTCAAGATTTCTGTGGCTATTCAGGGTCTTTTTTGGTTCCATAGGAACTTTTGAAGTATTTGTTCTATTTCTGTGAAATATGTCATTGGTATTTTGATGGAGATTGCATTGAATCTATAGATTGTGTTGGGTAATATGGACATTTGAATGATGTTAATTCTTCCAATCCATGAACAAGGTATGTGCTTCCACTTTTTTATATCTTCCTCTATTTCTTTCTTCCATTTCCTGTAGTTGTCTGCAAAAAGGTCTTTTACTTCTTTGGTTAAGTTTATTTCTAGGTATCTTAATTTTTTTTTGCCACAATGGTAAATGGGATTGTTTTTTCACTTTCTTTTTCTGTGAGTTCATCATTGGTGTATAAAAATGCCGTCAATTTCTTGATGTTAATTTTCTATCCTGCTACTTTGCCAAATTCATTTATTAAGTCCAGTAGATTTTTGATGAAGTCTTTTGGGTTTTCTATGTATAATATCATGTCATCCGCGAATAATGACAGTTTCACTTCCTCCTTTCCAATTTGGATCCCTTTTGTTTTTTCTTCCTGTCTGATTGCTGTGGCTAAGACTTTTAGTACTATGTTAAATAGAGTGGTGAAATTGGGCAGCCCTGTCTTGTTTCTGTTATTAAGGGAAATGCTTTTAGTTTCTGCCCATTGAGTATGATGTTGGCTATAGGTCTTTCATATATGGCCTTTACTATGTTGAGATATGATCCCTCTATTCCCAGATTATTGACCGTTTTTATCAGAAATGGATGCTGGATTTTGTTGAATGCTTTTTCGGCTTCTATTGATATGATCATGTGGTTTTTATTCTTCATTTTATTTATGTGGTATATCACATTTACTGATTTGCAAATATTTTACCAGCCTTGCATCCCTGGGATGAATCCCACTGGGTTATGTTGAATAATTTTTTTTGATGTATTGCTGGATCTAATTTCCTAGTATTTTATTCAGGATTTTGGCATTTATGTTCATCAGGAATATTGGTCTAAAGTTTTCGTTTTTTCTAATGTTTTTTTCTGGTTTTGGAATTAGAATTATGCTGGCCTCATAAAACAAGTTTGGAAGTCTTTCTTCTTCTTGAATTTTTTGAAATAGTTTGAGGAGAATGGGTGTTGGTTCTTTTTGAATGTTTGGTAAAACTCCCCTGTGACGCCATCAGGGCCTGGTTTTTGTTTGCTAGAAGAGTCTTGATTATATCTTCAATTTCCTTATTTGTTATTGGTATGTTCAAGTTTTCTACCTCTTCCCGGTCCAGTTTTGGGAGACTATGTGTTTCTAAAATTTTTCCATTTCACTTAGATTGTCGAATTTGTTGCCATATATTTCTTCATAATAGTTGTTAATGATCTTTGGCATTTCTGTGGTGTCAGTTGTTACTTCTCCCCTTCCAGTTCTTATTTTGTGTATTTGGATTCTCTCTCTTTATTTCTTGGGGAGTCTAGCTAAGGGTCCCTCAATCTTGTTTATCTTTTCGAAAAACCAGCTCTTTGTTTCATTGATCCTTTGAATTGTTTTTTTTGGTTTCTATGTCATTTATTTCTGCTCTGATCTTTACTGTTTCCTTCCTTCTACTTGCTCTGGGGTTTTCTTTTTGTTTGCTTTCTAATTCTTTAAGTTGTGAAGTTAGATAGTCTATTAGAGATTTTTATTTTATTTTATTTTTATTCTTGAGGTAGGCCTGTAATGCTATGAACTTCCCTCTCAGAACTGCTTATACTGCATCCCATAGATTTTGGGTGTTGTGTGCTCTTTTTTATTGGTTTCCAGGAAGTTTTTAATTTCTTCCTTGATCTCCTCAGTAACCCATTCAGTGCTTAATAACATGCTATTCAGACTCCAATATTCAAATGTCTTTGCATGTTCTCATTGCAATTGATTTCTAGTTTCATACCATTGTGATCCGAGAATATGCTGGATATGATTTCAATCTTCTCCAACTTGTAGAGTTTTAGTTTGTGTCCTATTATGTGGTCTATCATTGAGAATATCCCATGTGCACTTGAGAAGAATGTTAATTCGGTCTTTTTCAGGTGGAATTCTCTATAGATATCTATTAAATTCATTTGGTCTAGTGCTTCATTTAGAGTCTCTATTTCCTTGATAACTTTTTGTCTACAGGATCTATCCTGTGATGTCAGCGGGGTGTTGATGTCCCCTGCTATGATTGTATTGCTGTCAATTTCTGGTTTGAAGTCCTCCAGAAGATTTTTAACATATTTTGGTGCTCCTGTATTGGGTGCATATATGTTTATCAAGGTTATATCTTCCTCTTGGATAGATCCTTTCAATATTATGTAGTGGCCTTCTTTGTCTTTAGTTATGTCCTTCATTTTGAAATCTATTTTATCAGATATGAGTATTGCTACCCCAGCTTCTTTTTCCTTTCCTTTTGCTTGGAAGATTTTTTTCCATCCCTTCACTTTCAACCTATGTGAGTCTTTTGCTGTGAGATGGGTCTCTTGTAAACAACATATAGATGAGTCATGCTTTCTTATCCAATCAGCTATTGTGTGTCCTTTTATCAGAGCATTCAGTCCATTTACTTTTAAGGTGATTATTGATATGTACTTATTTATTACCATTTTTGTTTAGTTTGGTTATATTTTTATTCCTGTTTCTTCTACTAATTACAGCAGTCCTTTTAACATTTCTTGCAGTGCTCATTTGGTGCTAATGTATTCCCTTGGCCTTTTTTTTTTATTTTTCTGAAAAGCTCTTTATTTGACCTTCTATTTTGAATGATAGCCTTGCTCGGTAGAGTCATCTTAGATTTAGATCCTTGTTTTTCATGTCCTTGATTACCTCATGCTATTCCCTTCTGGCCTGTAATGTTTTTGTTGAGAAGTCAGCTGAGAGCCTTATGGGGTTTCCTTTGTAGGTAACCTGTTGCTTCTCTCTTGCTGTTTTTACGCTTTTCTCTTTGTCTTTAATTTTTGGCATTTTAATTACTATGTGTTTTGGTGTGGGCCTGCTTGGGTTCTTCTTACTTGGGGCTCTGTGTGCTTCTTGAACTTGAATGCCTCTTCCTTCACCAAATTAGGGAAGTTTTCTGTCATTGTTTCTTCAAATATATTCTCTCACCCTTGCTCATTTTCTTCTTCTTTGGGGACTCCTATGATGCGAATATTATCACGTTTCTAGTTGCCCCGCAGTTCTTTTAAGCTGTCTTCCTGTTTTTTAATTTTTTTTTCCCTTTTGGTTTTCTGATTTGTTGATTTATTCTACCGTCTTCTAATTCAGTGATCAGGTTCTCTGTTTCCTCTACTCTGCTGTTTAGACCTTCCAATGTGTTCTTTATTTCTGAGATATCATTCTTCATTTCTTCTTGGTGGTTTTTAATTTCCAATTGGTTGATTTTTAACATTTCTATGTCTTTACTCATGGTGTTGATATCCTTACTCATGCTGTTCTGTTTCCTCAAGATCATGGCTCTGAATTCTAGCTCTGTTAACTTGCTTAACTGCTCCACATTTATCTCATATTTGGTAGAGGTCTCTTGTTCTTTTATTTGGCTTTTATTTCGTTGTTTCTCCATTTTGGCTAGCACAGTGGCCTTTTGAGCCTGCCAAATTTTCCCTGTGGGTGTTGGTGTTCTGCTGTTTGTGGCTCCTTCTCCTGGGTTTGGATGAGCGAGAGAGGACCCACATTAAACACCAATGTCAAGTCTTACTTTCCTGGTTAGAGTTATTGGCCCAGGAATGGTTCAGGTATCCTGTAGCTTTTTACCTAGAGGCTATCAGTAGTGGTTACTTGAAGATCCTTGGGTCTCAGGTGCATGAAAAACTCCCTCAGGTGCTCAGCATAAGGGGATTCCTTGAGGGTGGGGCAGATACTTGTTAACGAGCCTCAATTTGCATTTCAATGGCCCAACCTGATAGGGTTGAATCTCCAAGGAGGGACAGCTGCCTTTCCTCAGAGCCCTGGGAAGGAGTAAGATGGCCACTGTCCTGGGTGGCTGCAGCTTAGCAAAAGCTCTGAGTGTCCTCCAATCCCAAATGTCCCCACACAGTTGCAGTCCAGTCTGCCCTCCCCCTGCCAGAGCCCAAGGTGAGTGGCTGTGGCTGTTTTAAGTTCTGTCCCAGCTCTGTGCTGTGGAGATGCTTGGGAGTGTAACCTCGTGGGCGCTGTTCACAGCTAAGGCTGCTGCTGTCTGTTGCTCCCAGCCCCTTTCTCGTGCCTCCACAGTCCTACCCAGATCAAGTCAGTGTCCCTGTTTATATTGTCCTCATAAGATGCTTCTGTTGCTTTTTCCCAATGATTTGTCTTTATTTTGTTGTAATTCCAGTTTGGTCCTGGGAGATGGTTTGTGTAGCTTCCATTCAGTCTGCCACCATTTTGGATTTTTTCCCCCCTTAGTTTGTGTCTTCACATGTGATCTATCTTTGAGAATGGCCTGTCTGCAATTGAGAAGTTTGTGTATTCTGCAGCTTTGTGGTGAAATGTTCTGTAAATATTAATTAAATCCTGCTGATCTAAGCATTGTTTAGGGTTTCTATTTTCTTGTTAATTTTTTTTGTCTAGAAGTTCTATCCAGTGATGTCAGTGGTGGTTAAAGTCCCCTATTAAGATTGTATTGCTGTTAATGTCTTTTGAAGTTCTCCAGAATTTTTTATTTTTTATTATTTTTCCTTTATTGATTTAACAAGAGAGGAAGTGAGAGGGAGAGATAGAAACATTGATGAGAAAGAACATCAATTGGCCACCTCCTACATACCCCCCACTGGGGATTGGACCCACAACCTGGGCATGTGTCCTTACTGGGAATCAAAAACGTGACCTCTGGGTACATGGGTCAATGGTTAATCACTGAGCCACACCAACCGGACCTCCAGAAGTTTTTTTAATATAGTTTGGTGCTCCTATATTTGGTGCATATAAGTTTACAAGGGCTATAACCTGTTGTTGGGTCAATCCTTTTAATGTTATGTTGTGACCTTCTTTGTCTCTTATTATGGCCTTCATTTTTATGTCTTATCAGATATAAGTATGGCTACACCAGCTTATGTTGGTTGCAATTTGCATAGAACAAATTTTTTCATCCCTTCACTTTCATTCTTTTTTAATCTTTTGTTCTGAAGTGGGTCATTCGTAAACAGCAAATACATGGGTTATGGCTTCTTTTCCATTCACCTACCATATGTATTTTGATTGGAACACTTAAGCCATTTTTTTTTTTTTTTTTAATCCTCACCCGAGGACATTTTTCAACATTTTGTTGAGATAGAGTGGGAGGAAGAGAGAGAGAGAGAAACATCGATGTGAAAGGGACACATCGAGTGGCTGCCACCCACATGACCCAACCAGGGCCGGGGACAAACTGCAACGGAGGTACATGCCCTTAGCGGGAACCGAACCCGGGTCTCTCCAGACCACAGGCCGATGATCTAACTGCTGAGCCAAACCGGCCAGGGTGCACTTAAGCCATTTTTAAAGCTTATTATTGATAGGTACGTATTTGTTGCCATTTTTATTCTTTATGCCTGTGTTCTTCTCTTTCTATTTCTTCTTCTTCTCACAACAGACCCTTTAGCATCTCTTGCAGTGCTAGTTTTTGTGATACAAAATTATTTTATCCTCTTTTTGTCTGTGAAGCTCTTTATTTCACCTTCAATTTGTTTGTTTTTTCTTTGTTGATTTTTAGATGGAGAGGAAAGGAGAGGGAGAGAAAGATAGAAACATCGATGAGAGAGAACACTGATTGTCTGCCTCATGCATGCACCCCACTGGGGATCAGGCCCCCCAGCTGGGCATGTGCCTTGGCTGGGAATTGAACCAGTGACCTCTTGGTGCATGGGTCAACGCTTAACCACTGAGCCACTCCAGTTTGTCCTCACCTTCGATTTTGAATGATAGCCTTGATGAATAGAGTAGTTTTGGTTTCAGACCCTTGCTTTTCACTACTTTGTATACTTCTTGCCACTCCTTTCTGGCCTGCAGTGTTTCTATTGAGAAATCAGCTGACAGTCTAATGGGAGCTGCCTTGTATGTAACGTTCTCTCTCTCTTGCTGCCTTTAAGATTCTTTCTTTGTGTTTAACATTTGCCATTTTAATTAATGGGTCTAGGTCGGGGTCTTTTGGGGTTCATCTTGCTTGGGAATCTCTGTGTTTCCTTAACTTGTCTGTCTTTTTTCTTCACCAGAGTAGGGAAGTTTCCTGTCATTATTTCTTCAAACAGTTTCTCTATTTCTTTCTCTGATCCTTCTCCTGTGATGCAAATGTTGTTATGTTTCACATTGTCCAAAGCTCCCTTAACCTCTCCTTCTGCTTTTAATTTATTTTTCAGATTGCTGCTCTATTGGTGTGTCTTTTTCTATCTTGTCTTCTAACTCGCTGATTGGGTCTTCAGCTTCTTCTAATCTACTATTAAGTCCTTTCAGGGTTTTTGTTTGTTTGTTTTTTTATTTCAGCTATGACATTCTTCATTTCCACTAGATTTATATTCATGGCTACTATCTCTTTTTTTTATGCTCGTGTAGTTTTCATTAAATTGCTTGTAATTCTCACCATGTTGCTTGCGTACCCTTAACCTCATTGCTTTGAATTCTTTATCTGACAAACTGCTTGCATCCATTTCATGCAGTTCCTTTTTTGTTGATTCCTTCTTTTCTTTCATTTAGGGTTTTATTTTTGGTCTCACCATTTTAGCAGTTTGGTAGTTCAGGGCCAGATGAGGCGTATTGGGATGCATAGGCAAGTTGGCATATATCAAGTAAGCTACTATGCCTCCCAGTCATGGTGAGGCGGCCTTCTTGTGGGACACAGAGGTTTAGTCTTCTTGATCTTCTGAGCTGGGTACTCTAAGAATGACCATTGAGTGTGTCATGTGTGCTCTCCTGTTGAATTTAGTTGTTGATTACTGTTGTCCATCCGTGCGTGGGTTCAGCCCTCAGAGTTGTTAACTGTGAGTCTCAACCCCTCCCCTGTCAACCCTGTCATCCCAACAGTTATACCAGTGTTGACAGAACAAAACAAATCAAAAGCCAACCAAATCAAAAAGGAGCCCCCCAAAATCAGCATCAACAATAATAAAATCAACCACCTCAACACAAAGATTAAAAGATACATAAATGAACAAAAAACACACTCACAAACACAAACAAGTAGAATACTAGGAGGTGTGAGACCAAATAAATTAGAAGAAGGAGGAAAAAAATGAAAGTAAAGCGGTAAGGCAAAACCAGACCAAACCAAAAAGAACCTGAATATATATATATATATATATATTTCTCAGCATCAAGAATGACAAAAGCACCATCCTCAACAAAAAGATCAAAAGACAAACAAACAGAAAACACGCACATACATTCACACACACAAAGAATACTAGAATGCAAGAGACCAAAAGAGTTATGAAAGGGAGAGAGAAAAAGAAAAAAGAATGTATGAAAGCAAAGAAGGCAGAGACCAGAAATAGGATAAGTATAAAAAAAAAAAAGGTAGAAAATAATGACTGAAATAATAATTTTAGAAAGAAATAATGCTAAATTGAATAAACTATAGAATAAGAAAGTAAAAAAAAATGGGGAAAGAAAAGACAAAACAAATTGAATTAAAAAAAATGAAACACACACACACACACACACACCAAAACAACTGCCACAACAACAACAAAAAAAACCCCTAGAATCTGCAATTTCTGGAGTTCACTGGATTTTGCCCAGATGTTGTTAGATCTGGCCCCCTGTGTGTGAGTCTCTGTCTTCTTGGGCACTTCACTAGTGCAGCCCAATGTGAATCCCTGTCTCTGCCTGGCCCTGAGCCTCCTGGCTGAAGCCCTGCAAGGTGAGATCCCAGGTAGTCCTATGAATTGGGCTTCCCTAGCACAGAAGCTGGGTTGCCTTTGGTTCGCCACTTGTGCCACTTGTATATATTTGTTCTCGGCTGCTTTCCCGCCCCCCCCCCCCCCCCCGCCAGGGTACTGGGCTCTATAGGGTATCAGACAGTCAGTGTGGTTTAAATATATTTGTGTTGGGGGTGTTGCCTGTAGCTTATAGGAGGGGCAAGCAGTAACTTCCTCTCTTTCCAATGTCTCAGCTCTGCCTGGGTTGCTGCACCTTGGTCACCACCCCAAGCAGGGGAGAATAGAAAAAAGAGAGAAAGAGAGAGAGAATAGAAAAAAATCCTTGGCTCCTTAATCTTTCAGCATGACCTGGTCTCCCTGGGTGGGGCTTCTGCCCAGGCTCCTACTAGGGCAGATGTCCAAATCCCCAGTGCTGCCAGCCCCTGCGGCTTTGGTACCAATTTCCAGCCAAGAGCAGTTCCATGGGTAGGGGAAGGGATGCCTCCTCTTAATTCAAGGTGGGGAGGAACACGCCTCTTTCCCTAGGCACTCTGGATAGCCCCTGTCAAAGTTCTTTCAGCAAATACCCAGGCCCTCAGATTCCCTGCTGTGTGATTCCCTCAGACCCCTCCTCAGGTGTGCCATTCTGCTTTGTGGCCTCTCTGGCTCTCACAATCGGGATCTTTCCAGGCTGGTGGTGTAAATATGTACTGGCTTTAACTTAGGATTGTGCTGAGTGCCACTGGTGGCCTGAATCACCTCTGATTCCCCCTATCTGATGCTGCTTCAGCTCCCCTTCCCTTCTCTGTTACTCTCATTTGGGGATCTTTGTGTGGGGCTGAGTCCCCCCTCTCCAGGAGCAGGAGCTGTGCTGTTGCACCTTCCCTCTGTCTTCCCAGCCACTGCTGTGCAGCTATATGGGCTCAGTCACCCACTTTGTGTCTTTTCCTGTCCCCTCTCCATGCTCCTGCTCATAGTATTTCCAAACAGTTATTTTCAGGTGGTTATTTAAGTTGAATGTTCTGCAATTTCTCCTCAAGTCTGGTCCTCCTGTGCTTGGAGCAAGAGGACAGAACTTCCTTAGGCTTCAGCCATGTTGCTTCCCTCGATTTAAAGTAATTTTTATAAGTCAGGGTAAAAGATGGAAAAAAAACTATTAGGTAGGGACAAGCAAGTGGTAATGGGCCTATGCTCATGATAAGAAATTTTTTTTTGATTGTAGAAATGAGGTAATGCAAGAAAGATTATTTTATTTCTCTCTAAATTATAATTTTATGTAGGTTTTTAAAAGCAGAGAGACTAAAAATATTTACATGTTTTTACTTTGGTCATATATTCAATATAAAGCTGTATGTACTATACAGCTTGTAAAAAAATTGTTTTAGTAACTTCCTTTAAGTTTTCCCTTCCATTTTAATTTTTTTTTTTTTTAACCCTCAGCCGAGGACATTTTTTTATTTTTTGTTCAGATAGAGTGGGAGGGAGAGAGAGGAAGAGAGAGAGAGAAACATCAACGTGGAGTGGCTGCCACCCACACGACCCAACCAGAGCCAGGGACAAACTGCAGCCAAGGTACGTGCCCTTAGCAGGAACCGAACCTGGGTCTCTCTGGACCGCAGGCCGATGCTCTAGCTGCTGAGCTAAACCGGCCAGGGCTTCCCTACCATTTTAAAGGTCTTCATTTACTTATAGTCATAGGAAAGCTTAGTGACAGAAATTACTCTTAAAGCCTTGTTTAGTCCTGTCCAATTTGGCTCAGCAGTTGGAACGTCAGCCTCCGGACCAGAGAGTCTGGGGTTCAGTTCCCACTAGGCGCATGTACCAAAAAAAAAAAAAAAAGCCTTGTTTAGAAAGCTAGGTCAGCATTATCTATTTTCTCTCAAAGTTTTCTTTTTCTTTCCCTATAAACTTTCAGGGATAAGTCTCTGATTTGGTTTCTAAGAGAATAAAGTTTTTACTCAGTTGAAGTGACAGTCCAATATGTAGCAAAGTCAGGTTAATTATTAAATATTTTCCTTCCATTAATTTTTTAAAGAATTAGGGCAAAATACACATAATAAATTTACCATCTCAACCATATTTAGGTGTACATTTCAGTGACATTAAGTGCATTCACCCTGCTGTGCTACCATCATCCATCCACAGAATTGTTTTCATCTTCCTTCCATTCATTTTTAATAGGGAGTTAATTACTACAGAAATTGTTCTTTAACCATTCATTAAGAAGTTTTCTAGAGTCACCCTTCTGTCTTGGTTTATGTAAGACAAAATATTTCTTTCACTGGGCTGTGAAACTTTTCAATCACCTCCTGAAGTTGGGCTTCAACATTTTGGCTAATGGCAAAAAGAACCTTGTGAACGGAATGAAACATTACATAAGCACCTTCCTCAAGAGAACTTGCTTAATGTCCATGATAAACCAACTCCTGGAAGTTTTGACCTTGCAGCTTAGAATGTAGTTGCTAGTTTGAAGTTACAATCTCCTCTTACCTCTCTACTTCTTGCTTTCTACTTCCTCCCTATTCTCCCCTTCTGAAGCCCCTACCCCCACCCCTGATCATGCACCCACCATCTAAACCGAAAGGCTCAATCATTGGTCTGGAATTTTCCAACTTTTGCAGAATAGCCTTCTAACAGTTGAAACTTTAAAAAACTTATCATGTCCCATAAATTTCATACCTGCTCCATGCTGGGCACTTCCTGAAGAAGGAAAATTCCATTTTCCTATAAGCACACTCCATTCCAGCCAGAAAATATTTTCTGTCATTATCCCATTCTGCCACTTAACAGAATTGATGCTGCTATATAGCCTTCTCTCTCAGACGTGGACTCCAAGATTTTTGACTACTGTGTCAAACTCAGTGAAAAAATAATTTGTGAAAACCTAGTAGACTTTTATCCTGAAAGCTGTGGAACTGAGTCCTTTTTATTAAAAAAAAAAAACAACATGTTTCTCATGTCAGATTTTTCAAACAGAACAATTACTGAACTATTAGTTAATTTCCTTTCATTCCCATAACTCTCATGTAACGTGTCAGGCTCAAATTATACGCAGTAAACTTCAGGCTGAGATTTAATTTTGTGCATTTGCCGAAGTACCTAGTGGCCTAGTTTTCACTGCTATGTTCAACAGATAAATGTCTCTGAAAAAGCATCAGGCTTCAGAAACGATGAGATGAAATCACTGGGGCACAGACATGGGTGAAGTTGCTAATCTACGTAATTATTTGGGCACTCACCAAAGAAGTCTCGAGTATCTGTGACTTTTCCCAATCTGTAGATTTAAAAAAAAACACTTATTGATGTACACGTGTTAGAAAGGTTGTGCTAAGAATCTGATGGCTCCTGGTCCCCCCTCCCTCCCACTGCAAGTCCTCATCATGTCTTCACCATCATGATCAAAGGAGCCATCTCTGAGGTAACCCCACCCAGTAGAGGGCCAGACAGCATCTTCCCAGTCACCAGGATCCACATGGCAGATGCACTCAGTTAATACCCCTTGACCATTTTGACCCGTTCTGATGCACTTTCTCTTTGTACTGCCCAGTTCCAAGGGGCAGAAGTCCAGGCCCGAAACTCAGCACAGAGCACTTTCAGTTTTAGATAGAAGTGAAAATGATTTTATTTTATGTCTCTTATTTTACTAATTGTTGTGGGATGATGTACGCTCTTGACCAGGAGAGGTACACATTAGAATATATTTTCAGGGAGGGGGGAATCAGTGGGAGAAAAAGGAGAAACTTCTTTGACAAAAATAAATTGATTAATTTTTTAAAAAAATATTATGTTTTCATTTGTAGCATTTGGAAAATAAGTCTTCTGCTTATCACAGCTCCTCTTTCTAGCTCATGTTTTCCCAGGCCCCAGCCAGTGCCAGCTAGAATATGAAGAAAGAATGCTTAAGGGAATATTTTCTTTTTCTTTTTTAAAAAAATCCTCACCTGAGGATATTTTTCCATTTATCTTCAGATAGAGTGTGAGGGAGAGAAAAAGAAAGTGGGAGGGAGGGTGAGAGAGAGAGAGAGAGAAACACAAGTGAGAGAGACACATCGATTTGTTGCCTCCCACATGATCACATTGAGAACTGGGGACCAAACCACAACCAAAGTATGTGCCCTTGACCGGAATCGAACCTGTGACTCTTTGTTTGAAGGGCCAACGCTCTAACTGCTGTGCCAAACTGGTCAGGGCAAGGGAATATTTTCTTAGCAACATGAATCACAAAAGTTCTTTGCCAAAGAGGGAATTTGTTGGTTAGATAAATTTTGGAAGTGCTCCATATTCTGTCTTTGAGAGCCAAGATGTTCATTAGCAAATTAGGAGTCCTATGAGGATTGGAAGTTAAAAAAATGTTTTAAGCTGTTTAACTATAAGCCAAGGTTTCCTAAATTTATGGCCATGGAACTCGTTTTTATATAATATTCATAAAGATCAGAGTGAGAAATGCTAACATAAGAAATGATTTTAGAGATTTAGGTTCCCTAAGGAACTGAGTTTTCCATCTTTTTCTTTTCCCTTCAACATCTTATGCCTAGTGAATTCTACTAAATTTTATGGTAATAGTGATTATGGCTATTGTAGAAAAGGCATGTATGTGGAATTGATATTAAACATTAGTTTTAACTTGGAATTCATTAGAAGGTCTTGTCTGAGTTGGGAAAAGAGAATGTCATTTATATAGAAAAACTTAGACACTTTCTGTGGCCTGGGAGAGCTAAATGTGATGTGAGATGGGCTATAAAAGCAAGAATTCCATACCTCCTTTTATTTAGTCATTTAACGTGCATTTTTTTGGAACCTTGGTATTTATAAGGCAGTGTAGAAGGTAATAAACATGTGTGGGGCATAGTCCTTCTTCTCAGGTGCATTGAGACTAGTCATAAAAGTAAGACATGTACATAAATTACTTTAATACAATGTAGAAAATGGCAAGATGCCATAGGCCACTATCTTGTGCCATGAGATAAGCAACAATGTGTGTGAACTACAAAATGAATGCTGCTTCACTTTTGCTCTCTAAATCTCCCATAAGAATCTCTCTTGTGACCTATCCTATCCAGAAATATATAATAAAGAAAATTCTGGGAAATCCAGTTTAGCCTGAACAAATTGACACAGTATAAAGCCATCACACCATCTCTTTCCACTCTCACTTTCTCAGTTGGCCCTCTAAAAAGTGTGATGGCAACGAGGATGGGCTCAGCAACATGACCTTCCACTTATCAAGCCTGATTTAACTTTGGCCATCATTAGTCATTAGGGAAACATAAGTCAAAACTATAATAAGACACAACTTTGTCCCCACCAGGATGGCTATAATAAAAAAGTTAGACAGTAACTAGTGGTGAGGATGTGGAGAAATTAGAACCCTCACACACTGCTGGTGGGAATGTAAAATAGTGCAGCTGCTTTGAAAAATAGTTTGGCAGTTCTTCAAATGGGGTGGGGGAGAATGGAGAGTGACTATGAATGAGTAAAGGTTTCTTCCTGGGGTGACAAAATGTTATAAAATTAGATGTGATGGTTGCACAACTCTGTGAATATTAGCACAAACCATTGAGTTGTACACTTTATTTTTTTATAATTTCAAAACATTTATAAACTGTAAATAATAGAAAATACAAAATATAAAACAAAGGAAAAGCAGGCAAGAGCGAAGTGCAAGAAACAGTTATTTCTTTGCCTAGCTATACAATAGGTTTACTTTGATCTACTGCTCTCAGCTGGATTCAAGTTAATATTTTTTTTTTACTCACTATTTTGCTAAGAGCCATGATATCAATTTCTTTTTTTTTTGAATTTGAAGCAACTAGTCTCCTTGTTGTTGAAGAGTTTTCTCCTGAAGCAAAAACCTCTCTTTTGGAGCAAAGTTTCCCTTCTGGGGTTATTGGTTTTGCCAGTGCTGAGTACCTTTAAGCTTCTCACTGGAGCTGGTCTGGAACAAGTACTTCTTCTGAACAGCTGAGCAAGTTGTCTCTCGACTTGGATGCCCTTGCTGTGCTGGAGGCCTTTGCAGTCACAATTGTCTGTCTCATCTTATTTCAATGAATGTACACTTTAAATGGATGAACTGTAGAGCATGTGCATGATAGCTTAAAGCTGTTAAAATGCTCTATCAATTATCTTTACTTATCCAACAGCCTCCAGAAGAATTCATATTATTTCTATCTTAATCGTTTTGTTTGTAATTTCTGTATATAACTAGAATCCCTTAGGAAAGATGGCATAACTGGTTGAAACATTTAATTCTTAATGATGTGTATTCATTTATACCTGAGTTTAATGGTTATCTTTTACCAAAGATGGGACTGCACAACTCAAATGCCCACTGTGTAAGCTGATAGCTGTGCAAATCCTGAGAAGAGGGGCTAAAAATAAGATGAAATACCAGAGCATGAACAAACATTCAGGAATGTGTTACCAGCCCTTGAATTAATGTGAAAGGTTGTAGATAAACATTTGGTAGTACTCAGAAACATACAAGGAGCAGAGGCATAAAAAAAATGCAAACCATAACAGTGTGCAAATATTATAACAAACCCAGATGGTAGATGAGTTTCCCAGGGAAATGGCTGGGCAGAAGAAAAGGAAAATGCTGGGACTTGGGCCCGGGCCCGGGGGCAGTCAGTAGATGGGAGAAGGGAGGGTCTTGCAAAGAATGGGAACTAAGTGAAGACTTGGGAGAACCAGCACATTCCAATGGGATAGATTTTTTTCCTTGTCGATTATGATGGCTTTTTAAAGGTAGAGTAGAACTATGCATGTTTGAAAAGAGCTTGGCTACCTGCATTTGAAAAGAGAAGAAAATTATTTTATTAAGTATTAACACAACACAATACTATCATTCTATTTAATGGGTCTCTTTTTAGATTATTTCTTTACTTAAAGCATTATTATGAACTTTGGAGAAGAAACCACTGAAATATTTCTCTTATAGGCTTGTCTCAAAACAGTGGGACTACAAGGGTGCCAAGGAATTAATATGGGTTGGAGAGACATGTTCCTAAACCAACCCAGAACATATCTGTTTATTTCCAAGATGATTAAAGAAAAATAGTTGGCAGCTTTCCTCAGTGGCCTATGATACTCTTTAATAACACTCACTTCCTTTTATTTAACTAAAATATAAAAATACACAGAGATAAAACCCTCTAACATGCCAATAAGTAAATGCTACTTCCTTACTATAAACTTGGCTTATCTTACATGACCAACGATAAAGAATAACGTGGGAGCCATAAACTGTCATCTGGCAACAGTCTCCTGTATTATGAACATTGGTAGATTGATGTTGTAGTTTCCTAAAGGGAAGTAAGTGTTTTGGGCACAGTTTCAAGGACATCATGTTCTACTCGACATCAACAATTTGTGCTGTATCAAAGACATTATCCTTTAAAGATTAAAGGCCACATTGGAAGGGTAAGAACATTTCAGAGTACAGTATAGGCGCAAAAAATGAACTTAACCTTTGTTCAAGATTTTTTATTTTTATTTTTAAAAAGCAGTAGCCATGTGGAAGTATTCCTGAAGTTGCTGCTTCACTCTTTTGTGTTGTAAACATATTTCTGCTGATAAATGGATTAGGATTGAGAAACTGCTGACACCTTTGTGAGAAAACTATGCCATTACATTTAAGAGGCTGAGAAGAGCTGGTTAGCAGACCATTCTCAGCTAACAGACATCCCCAGGCCCTCCTACTGCACTACTTTGGAAATGCACACATGCAAAAAGTAGTCTCAAAAATTCTCTAATTTAGAAGAAGGCTGTGGAGGAAATAAGTCTTCCATGGGCTTGTGAAAAAGGAAGAGGTGACATGTAGGTGACTGTTTCCACATATATGCATTTCTTTAGCAGATTAAGTTTTCTGTGGAATAAAAGCAGAGAAGCCAGAAAATATTAACTAATATAATCCCTTTATCAACTTGATGCCTCTATCAGTAAGATAAAAATTAATGTCATGGTGGGTCTTCATGATCTTCTTAGAATATTCCATGATCTTAGAATATTCCATTCCTGAAAAAAATTGTCAGGCTAGAATCTTCTCTCTTGCTGAAATCTTCACTTCTCCTTCCACCTCTGTTTAACAAGGCTAAGCTCAGGGGGTCTTTTGGACCTTGCATGAAATTATACTGTGATTGGCATTTTCCCAAGAAGAACTTCATTAGGAATGTGGGACACGTTTTGTTGAATTGTATTTATAATACATTTCTTAATGCCCCCAGACAATTAAACATATTAATTTTTTAAAATATTTTTTCAAAGCAAAGATCAGTTTTTTATAAGATGTTAACAATATAAATTTATCTTATAGAGGAAAATGTAGATGTTTCCCAATTTTAATGAAGGGAAGAATTATAATAAGAACCAGCTGTTGTGAAGACTGATTGTGAGCCATTATTTAACCTCATTCTCTCCCCTTTCCATTGCTATTTTGGTGATCTGGGTAAAATGTCTCTGCCCATTTCTCTCAGAACATGTTATGGCGTTTTCCAAAGATGACATTGTTTCCTTGTCAGTAGTCTTTTTTTTTTTTTTTTTTTCTAAAATATGTTTTTATTGATGTTTTTAGAGAGAGAAGAAGGGAGAGAGAGAAGAAAGGAGAGAGAGATAGAAACATCAATGTAAGAGAGAAACATTAATCGGCTGCCTCCCTCATGGCCCACACTGAGGATCAAGACTGCAACCCGGGCATATGCCCTGACCAGGAATCAAACCAGGACCTCTCAGTCCATGGGACGACACTTAATCTACTGAGCCACACCAGCCGGGACTCATTGGTCGTCTTATACCCCAGAACATTTTTTAAAAATTTTCTTTTATTGATCTTAGAGGGAGAGAAAGAGAGATAGAAACATCGATGAGAGAGAATATCGATTAGCCGCCTCCTACATGCCCCCCACTGGGGATCGGGCCCACAACCTGGGCATGTGCCCTGACCAGGAATCGAACTGGTGACATCTTGGTGCACGGGTCAACACTCAACCACTGAGCCACACCAGCCAGGCACCCTAGAGCATTTTAGTCTCCATTTTTACTCTTTAGAATTATAAATGATATGAGTGGAAGGTTTATGAGTTTCACACGTTAATGTTCTCTGTTTCAAAAATTGGAAAGTTTAAGATGTCTTTAGAACAAGCCTATTGCAACATTTCATCAACCATACAGAAGGCCAGAAAACTTAATGCTTATGAGCAAATGCTTTAGGAATAGGAAATTTCCATTCTACTACTTTCTAGCTAATATTCCCAGGATTTAATTTCTTCATTTATAAAATGGGAATATTAATAGTGCTTACCTCTCAGGGTTGGGGTAAGCATTACATGAGGTAATGCATATGAAGAGCTTACACCTGTGCTAGGCATGGAGAAAGATCATAATAATGTTAGAAATAATGGTGGTGGTAATGATAATAAAGAATTTGAAGTCTCAAAAAGTATTACAGCATTACAAGGTACTATATTTCAGAGAAGAAATCAGATCACGTAATCTGCCAAGTTATTTGAATTTGTTATATTGGAGGAGAACATTACTTATTTGTCACTTACTGGCTGCATGTATTTTTATTCAATTGGAGTATGCATGCACACACTTGCAAGTGTGCACACATGAATGCAAATGCTGTTATGTCTTATGTCCCTGCCTTGATGTTCAGTTTTGCTTCAGCCCTCTAGACACACTTAAGCCTTCTAGATCCTCTAGACACACTAGAGGATCCTGTTACTTTAAAAATGGCTCTTAAGTTGGTTGGTTTTGAGTTTTTAAAATGCTAACCTCATTTAAGGCACTATTCTTTATTTTTATGTTGCAGGGAAAAACTTACCCATTTCGGGGTGCATTCCCTCCAGTCTGGAACCCCATCGCATATCTGGATTACAACAATCTGTGGCGGACAATGGATAACATGGGAAAGGAGGTAAACTTTGTGTTCTGCTTGCACGTGACCTGTTCCTCAAATATCAATAGTTACTGTTTAATATCCTTCCACAGTACAGGGAACATTGTTCTGGGTAATGATGCATACTTTTCAGTAAGCCCAACAAGTCTGAAAAATTGGAAGTATTTCCACTTTGCAAACAAGGAAAATAAATGCCAAGGGGATACGTAATTTCCCTAAGACCATACAGCAAAGGAACCAGGATTCAAACCCACATCTGTCTAATACTAATGTCTTTGTACTTTCCATTCTATGCCACTGAGAGTCTATGTGACTTGTTTGCTAGGTATCCTACTTATAGTTGTCTTATCCATATGTGATGCCACTTTAGTAGTAAAGGAGAGAATGATTATTTTCCCTGAAGTTTTTTCACTTAGTCTCCGGCTTTATAACATCACTCTGTCAAACTTAAATTGGGGACTTAAAATTGGTGTTATCTTTCAATAATAATCCCAACCTCACCACTAAATATACATTGAATTGTATGCCAATCACACATTCCATCATGGACAAGTTTGCAGAGGTTCTTCTCAAGGCATCTTGGCAGGGCAGTGGGCAATAACCATTGCATCTGGATATGAGCCCTTCTTTCTCTACAGATTCCAGCTGATGCACCATGGAATGCCCCACATGCTGAAGAATGGGACAGAATTACAATGAAAGAACTCATTGATAAAATCTGCTGGACACAGTAATCTTAACTATTTAAAATTTACTTTTATCTTCCATGCTAATTCTTTCCATCTTATCTTGAATTACAGCATTTTTCCTTATAAGCAGTTGGAAAAGAGTTAAGAGTAAACAATGATTTTTTTTTCAGTCAGTAGCAGCATTGAGGGCACTTAGAGATTTCAGAGCAGGTTTGAACATAAAATGAATGTAAAACATAAGAAAGTAGGTGAATGAAATAGAACCTTTTTTTAATGAAAGGATTGTGTGATTTGCAATAAAACAAGTAATTATGTTTTCAGATTATATAGCAGTCAGCTAAAGAAGCAATTTGGAAAGATATTAAAGTAATTCCATATAGATATAAAATATGAAACTAGAGGGATACTGGTATATTTTAACAAATAAACTATATAATGTTTCCAGTGAGAATCTGTGTTATTAGCTGAGTTACTTCAGATTATGCAGTCACCGTTTGGGGTTGCTATATGATGGCATGTACCAAGCACTGAGGGTTAGTGGTGAATTTGTTAAACAAGACTTCTACTCTCATGGAGTTTACATTCCTCTAAAAGGATACTGGCATTTAGAAAAAGTTACATAATGCCAGGAGAGTCACTATAGCAATGAACCTGAAATGTCAGAGAATAAAAGAAATATTCTTCGATGAAGCAATATTTAAACAGAAATCAAAAAGAGCATCAACTGAAAATAAGCCTCAGAGGATGGGAGGAAAAAATGAAAGGTAGAAGGTGTAGGGGCATGGTATCTTTCAGGAATGTTTTTTTGTGGATAAAAAGACAACAAAGATGGTTAGTGTAACAAGTTACAGTGGATGGGGAAAATAAGAAAGGTGGGTGGTGTGTGCAGATGGTATATTTGAGGAATGAGCCATGGTGGATGGAGGGAGATATGAAAGATGGATGATGTGTTCAGATAGTATCTTCCAAGAATGAGCCAGTTACTAGGAACAAATAGGAATAATGGATGGTGTGAAGGATGGTATATTCCAATAATGAACCTCAGTGAATGGAGGGGATACAGGAAAGATGGGCGGTGTGGTGGGATGCCATGTTCCAGAAATGAGCAATAGTCAATGGAGAAAGATATGAAGGGTAGATAGAGTGGGGTATTGGTATCTTCCAAAACTGACCCACAGTGGATAGTTGGAGACAAAAATGATGGGTGGTATGGGGGAATGGTACCTTTGAAGAATGAGCAACAGTAGATAAAGGGAGACACAGATGATGGATGGAGTTAGTGGATAGTATCTTACAGAAATGAGCCATAGAGGATTGGGGAAGACAGGAAGGGGAAGACAGGAAGAGGTGATGGTGTAAGGGGATGATATCACTCAGGAATGAGCCACAATGGATGCGGGTAGATGGCTAAGGATGAATGTTGTGGGAGGATGGTATCTTCCAAGAATGAAATACAGTACATGGGGGAAGGCAGTAAGGGTGAATGCACTGGTAGAATACTGTCTTCCAGGAATGAGCTCAATTGATGGGGGAGGGGACAGGAAAGATGGATGATATGTGCAGGTGGTATCTTCCAAGAATGAAGTAATTAATGGGGTGAGGGATACAGGAAGACTGGATGAAGTGAGGGGGAAGAACTTTCCAGGAGTGAAGGAATGATATTTCTGCATAGAACCCCAATGGATGGGATGGGAGAGAGACAGGAAGACTCTATAATGTGTGTACAAGGTATCTTCCAAGAATAAGCCACAGTGGATGGGAAGACAAGAAGGCTAGGTGGTAGAGGTGACTTTCTGGAATGAGCCACAGTGGATGGGTAGGTACAAAAAGAGAGGTTATGTGAGGGAGTGGTATAATCTGGGAATGCTCTACAGTGATTGTGGGGGGAGACAGGAAGGATATATGATGTAGAAGGATGGTATCTTCCAAGTATAAATCACATTTTATGGGGCTATACAGGAAGGTGGGATTCTGTGGGGGAATGGTATCTTCTAGGAATGAGCAACCATGGGTGTGGTGGTGGGGAGATGGATGGTATGGGGGAGTGGGTATCTTCTAAGAATAAGACAGTGGATGGAGGTAGGGGAAAGACAGGAAGACTGGATGCTGTGGGGGATGGTATCTTCAGGAATAAGCCACAGTTGTTGGGGAAGACATAGGAGATGAAATATGTGTTTAGATAGTGTTTGTAGCAAAGATCCACAGTGGATGGAGTGAGAGAGGAACATTTTGGATAGTGTGGAAGAATGTTATCTTCCAGTCATGAGCCAGTTGATATGGACACAAGAAGAATGAATGGTGTAATGGGATGGTATCTTCCAGGAATGAGCCACAGTGCATGAGGGATACAAGAAGGGATGGTGTAGAGGAAAATTGTCTTCCAAGAATGAGTCACCATAGATTAGGAGGAAACATAAAAGATGAGCGGTGTTTGTCCAGCCAATGTGGCTCAGTGGTTGAGCATCAGCCCATGCACCAAGAGGTTGCTGGTTCGATTCCCCATCAGGGCACATGCACAGGTTGTGGGCCAAATCCCCAGTGGGGCGCATGCAGGAGGTAGCCAATCAATGTTCATTCTCATTGATGTTTCTATCTCTCTCTCTATCTCTAAAATCAATAAAGAAAAAAATAAAATAAAACGATGGGTGGTGTTTGTAGATAGTATCTTCTGAGAATGAACCAAGGTAGTTGAGGTATGGTTGGGGAAATGGATGGTGTGAGGGGATGCTATCTTCCAAGAATTACATACTGTGGATGGGTGCAGACCTGAAAGATGAATGGTGTGAAGGATGGAATGTTCCAGGAATGAGCTACAGTGAATGGTGGGATCTATGAAGGGTGGGTGGTCTGGAGAAGTTATTTTCCAGGTAGAGAGAACAGCAAACAGCTTTTATAAAGGCCTGATATTAGAAGATCGGCACATTTTAGCAAAATATGGACAGTATTCCCTGCACCATAAAGATGCCGTAAGAAAGTAATGTAATGAAAGGTTGGAGAACTGGTTGAGATGCTTAAGGTGCAAGATTAATTGGCCTTATTCAAGACTTTTGCCTTTTTCCATGAATACTATTAAAGGGATTTAGCAGGGTGGAATTTTTTTTTTTTAGTTTTGGGCTGTTAAAAGACTTAATTGGCTACAATTTGGAGAAGCATCAAGAGGGAATATAAGAGAACCAGGTAGGGATAACCATGAGCAGACACCATTGTAACCCAGGTTCCAATCATTGGTAGCCTGTACCAGGATGGGGGCAGTGGAGGTGGAGAGTAGAGGATGATTTTATTCAAATATGTGAGAACAGATATCCTTAATTATCCCCGAGATACATATTGATCCTTTAGACTGCACTGGGATTAGCATATTTGGAGATAGCCCATAATTTCCTAAAAGCAAGGGGAAAGTTTATTGTTTCCAAAGATTTAAAATATGTATTCCTTCAGAAATTGAGTTGGTCAGTTTTTTCAAAAGCCATGAAAATATTTTCTAACATACTAAATTGTGTTTTAAAAACATAATGTCCCGTGAAGTATATGTGTATTTATCCCTAACATCCACTCTTGTTCTGTGACCAGGACTGCTAAGCAGTTTGCATCTCTCTTTGTGAACATCAATGTGACCTCTGAGCCTCACGAGGTGTCTGCCCTGTGGTTCCTGTGGTATGTGAAGCAGTGTGGTGGCACCACTCGGATATTCTCGGTTACCAACGGAGGCCAGGTATGAAGTGTCCTTTCACAAATATAATTTAATTTGAGATTTTTGCCCTCACCCAGATCAGTGTCTTAATAATTGCTTCTGCATTTTGAACATGAATAATTAGCAGCTTGAAATAATCTCAGAAAACTTTTCTGAAAAAAAAAATTTCTCATTTCCTTTTCTTATTCTTGAAAATAATTTTACAGCTAAAGAATGTTTCATTTTGGATTAATTAGGTTTTGGGAATTTAGTTCTTTGTTTTTGGAGGTAGGTAAAATTAAGCTGTTTATATAAAGAGGAGCTAAATTACTGAAATAACTATTTTCCAAAAATTTCTAGTACAGTCATCCCCCATCATCCACGGTTTTTCTCTCAGCAGTTTCAGTTACCTGAGGTCAACTGCAGTCTGAAAATATTAAATGGAAATTTTTAGAAATAACCAATTCATAAGTTTAAATTGTATGATATTCTGAGAAACAAGATGAAATCTCATATCCTCCCACTCTGTCCCACCTGGGATGTAAGTTGTCCCTTTGTATACTGTCTCCACACTGTAGATACTCCCCACTTGTTGATCACTTAGTAGCCATCTCAACTGTTGTGGTATTACAATGCTTGTGTTCAAGTAACCATTATTTTACTTAATAATAGCCCCAAAGTGCAAGAGTACTGATGCTGGCTGTTCAGATATGCCAAAGAGAAGTCGTAAAGTGTATGTACGTATAGGAAAAACATGGTATATGTTGAGTTTGGTTCTATCCATAGTTTCAGGCATCCACTGTGAGTCTTAGAACACATCTCACACAGATAAGGAGGGATTATTGTACTTGTAAAAGTATTGTGCTTAAAGTGATCTCTACTCCAGACATAAGGCTTTTGTGTCCCATTCTATGTTTTAGTTATTCGTATATGTTAACTGCTATAGAATGGAAGTAACTGTTCTTTCTTCTACTTTTCACAGTGATTTATGACCACTTTTTCAATAGTAAATTGTACATGTTAGATTATAAAGTTTTACTGTCAACTACAATTTGCCTGGCTTCATATAACTTCCATTATGGACTCATTTAGCTTATTGGCTGGGTACACAGCAAACCAGTAGTGAGGCCATAATCCTAATTCTCCAATTTTTTAGCCTCTGAGATTGTTTCAAGTCTCTCTCATCAAAAAAAAAAAAAAAGAGTCTCTTTCCTAGGAATGTTATGCCTCAATGGGATGAGGTTTAATTAGGAGTAGTTTACTTCTAACTTTGCTCTATTCCACAGTGCAAGGCATAGAATCTTTCTCCACTAAGTGAATTATTTCTCTCCTTAGGAGATATCTAGAAGACCCCAAGTTGTTTTTGTGGCCCCAAGAGTTATTGTCCAATTGACCCTTAGCTTTAGCAAATGCAAGACAGTTGCATTTTTGTGCCTTTCCTTATAGGCAGAAATAATACATTACTTCTTTAAAGTTATATTTTACTTTACAGGGTATCCTGACTCATTCAGAGGAGCCAAGATGTTTCTAGCCAAACTCTACACAACCTTTTGAAAAGGACAATTTATATTTGACTCACAGTATCTTTATAAAGAACTTATATTTATTCTCTAGTAATTTAGTTCAACCAATACTAGACATGGAAGGGTAGACTGTGAACAACATGAAAATAGTCTGTGGTCTTTTCATTTACACTATACTAACATTTAATGTAAGTCTTGGAAAAAAGAGGTCAAAGTATAAATTAAATGGTCCCAGTTTCTTGAGGAAAGACAGATTATGAATTTAGGTCTGAACTACTATGGACATATTTTTATAAAGAACTCTGGTAGTGGTATTAGAACAATAGTTAGTTATAAAAGCATAAAAATCACTGTGTGCCTGCTCATGCAAGGTTTTCTAGAGTAGCATGATTGAGGTACCTAATTGTCAAATGTTGGGCTGTGCTTCATTCAAAGATTCTTCTACAACCGGGTAAGTATATTCCCCTGGTTCTTACAAAATGCATTGTATTAAGAATTTACCTTGTTAGATTAAGCTGATTAGTTGGATTTGTGTAGCATATCACAGTCGGGCAGAGTACTCATGGTCTTACAGGGCTACTCAGCGGAACTATTTAACAATATCTGGAAGAACAGGCAGGTGCCTAACTTTCACCCTTTTGTCCCTGCATTGAAACCTCCAGACATTTTTGCAAAAAGTTACTCAAAATCTGAGATTTAGATTCTTAGAACATCGTTGGGTGATGACCAGATGATTTACAAGTGCACCTTGAGCCTGTTCTCTTAGAGGACATTTTAATCTGCCTAGGCAAACCTTGGCTGGGCCTTTGAGAAACAAGGAGAGTTAGAAACCGCATCCCCATTTCAATAAAACTAGAAAAAAAAAATTGATTTTAAAAAAAGAGCCCTGGCCAGTTTTGCTTAGTAGTTAGAGCTTCAGTCTATGGACCAAAGAGCCGTGGGTTCGATTCCGGTCAAGGGCACATTCCTCGGTCGGTCAAGGGCACATTCCTCCGTCGCAATTATATCCCCAGCCCTGGTCAGGGTCATGCAGGAGGCAACCAATCAATCAATCAATGTGTCTCTCTCACATTGATGTCTCTCTCTCTCTCTCTCTCTCTCTCTCTCTCTCTCTCTCGCCCTCCCTCCCTCCCTCCCTCCTTCCCTCCCTTCCTCCCTCTCTCCCTTGTTTTCTCACTCCCACTCTATCTGGAAATCAATGGAAAAATATTCTTGGGTGAGGATTTTAAAAAAAGAAAGCATATCTCATGGGAGAAGCACTTTCTCAGGGTTCCTTCCATGCACTGCACTCTTGGACAATTGAAGCCCACAGACTTGCTGATATTTATTTGCATCCAGTCAAGGGACCACTGGTATAGGGGACCATTTCTTTGAATTCTGTGATTTTATAAACTAATATCTGCTTTTCATTGCCAGAAACTGCAGTGCATGATAATCGAGGTCTCATGGTAGACTTTGCTTCTGACCTAATGAGTTCTTTCAACAGTTAAGTGTACAGTGGGTAGAGGTATGGCCTCTGACTTTCTGGAGGTTTTCTAATCAGTGGCAAATATGATACTCCTTCCTTGGGTTTTTATAACATTTCTTTCCTGCCTTCTCCTGTAGGAACGGAAGTTTGTAGGTGGATCTGGTCAAGTGAGTGAATTGATAATGAGCCGTCTTGGGGACAGAGTGAAACTAAGTCGTCCTGTCACCTCTGTTGATCAGTCAGGTGACAACGTCATCATAGAGACATTGAATCATGAAGTTTATGAGGTAATTAAATTTAGACAAAAGGAACATATATTAAATAGACTTTGTGTCTTTTGTAGCTTCTTACCAAATATAAGCAGCAGCATAATTAATGCTGGTATGTTTCCTGCTCTATCTTCCAAATGACCAGCCTTGGTTGACTTGCCTTTTTTTTTTTGCCTCACAGTGACCTCATTTTATATGCTGTTACTGCTCATTGTTATTCAAAATGATAAATATCATGTTTCACACCAGGTGGTATTTTGCGTTTGTGTCTTTTAGTGCAAATATGTTATTAGTGCCATCCCTCCAACTCTGACAGCCAAGATTCACTTTATTCCAGAGCTGCCACCTGAGAGAAACCAGTTAGTGCAACGTCTTCCAATGGGAGCTATCATTAAGTGTATGATGTATTACAAGGAAGCCTTTTGGAAGAAGAAGGGTAGGCTGCATTTGTTCATGTTTAAATTATATTAACTGAAGGAACCACACCTTTTTAAGGAACATTATACTAGATACTGAATAGGGAAAAAAAAAAAGGTAAGTGGTTTCAAATTGGTAGAGAAAGGAACAGAAATCTCAGTTGTTGTTTTTTTTCTTATAACCCTTCGTAACACAAAATAACCCCAAGAATACCTGCTGGCAGTAAAAGGGAAGGAAGAGATCCCACTAGTTGCAGGACCACCATTACCCTGACTCCTGGCATATGTTCTCCCACTTACTCTTCATGAGCAGAGTGAGGCAAAGGGGGACCATGGAAAGAGCATTGCTTTGAAGTCACACATTCCTGGGTTTCACTTGCTTAGTAGCTGTGTGGCCTGTGGTGTGACACTTCAACTCTCTCAGCATCAGTCTCTTTGTGTAAAATGGTGACAATGAGACCTACTTAGGTTATTGTGAGGATTAAATGAGGCAAGGCTGAAATGCTATGGTGGCTATTGTTGATAAACCTTCTGCCCATACTCAAAGGATCCCTTCCTGCCACTTCTTCCATGAGTTAATAGGGGTGATTCTCGTTAACACACCCATCTCTTTCCCTATGTATTCAAGGGCTCCAAGATCATCTTACAGTTTTACTAATGTATTTGTCATACATGATATTTATGTAAAGGTCATCAAGATGGGTCATTTTCCATGTGTCTGGGTGAACAGACATCTTGTATAGTCAAGAGTGTGTATTTGATAGGAAATAGATTCTATCAAATAGAATCTAGGGTTTGGGCAAAAACCAATAGTTTAAGCTTTGTCTTTCCCTTAGCAAAAAAAAATATATATACATATATATATATACATGTGTATATATATGTATTTATCTCTGATGAGGTCAGTTTCAATATCCTATTTATTTTCTTCTGTTTAAGACTACTGTGGTTGTATGATCATCCAAGATGAGGAGGCTCCAATTTCAATAACCCTAGATGATACCAAGCCAGATGGATCACTGCCCGCTATCATGGGGTAAGTTAGAGCTGGGTGTTCTACACTTTCCAAATGGTGTTGGTGTATTGGTGTGGACACTGGAAGAACATTTGTTTTGTAATCAAGCTCAAGCAATGACAACTAACCCTATAGAAATATATCATGTTTCCATGTATTAAAATATTACAGTAATGTTTTGTATATAACACAAGAACACTGGGAGCTTTACTAAAATTGACAACATTCGAATTTGTGCCCATCTATTTTTTCCTCCATAAAACTTATATATTGAGAACAGTGAAAGAAGCAACTAAATAGGTAGTATGATAGACAACCCTGCTTAGAAGCAGAATGTCCACAACCATTCTGGAATGAGAACTGTTTTATTCTTTAAAATCTTCCAAAGTTGGGGTTTCTGGGATTTATCCTTTTCTCCATTCCAAACATTTCTACAGAGCAAATGTTAATATGTTCATTGTTTCTCTGGGATGTAAGATGGATAACCAATTAGTAAGTGCAGTTTGAAGGAGATCCAGTCCTCAAGTAGATGGCACTTTTTCTAGTAGGTCACTCTATGACTTCCTTCACCAGGGATGGTCCAGGGGAAAGCTCTTCTCCTCTGCTCTCAATCTGACACACAGCTGCTCTGTCCTTTGAGGACTGGTCCAGAGAGGGAAAGGGGCTCCCACAGATTGGTAAGGAGTGCCACAGCCTCCCAGTTGCCATATCTTTTAGCCCTCCCCAAAGCTATACCACCAAAACGGTTATTTATTCCACCACATGGCCACAAAAGAGCACAATTCATATAGCATTCGAGTGACTTTTAGAGACCAGTGATTTTCCCCTTTACCCCTGGGAGAGTTGAGCTCATGCATATTGCATCTTTGAAGGGAAATTACAAAAGACAAAAGGAGCAGACCCATGACCCAAGGGACACAGAAAACAGGCTAGGCAACCAGACTGCCAACAAAACATTTTATAACCACTTCTCTGGCTATAAAATATAAGAAACAGCATCAGCCTCACTTAGAAGGGCAGGTGTTCACAACATAATAGCCATAGGAACCAAACATCCTCTTCATTTCTAACCCCTCTGGGCAGGAAAGGTTACAGTTTGCAGTTTGGCATCACCTGCTATATGCCAAAGGAAAGCATGAGGTCGAGGTAGAGATTTTAGGAGACTCAATCAAGATCAGTCTGCTTGTGAATGAAAGAACAATGATGTTCTTCTTTCCCTGGGAGTTAGATATTGTAGCATCTGCCCTTCTGGGTTTTCTCCAGTTTTATAAACAAGGATATGTATGGCAGAAGCCTTCCATATAGTAATGGGGTTATTTAGGCAGTTTCTAAAATGTTTTATCTGGACAATTGCCTCCACCCTGTTCTTGCCTTGAAACTATATTGCCACCACCCTGCTCTTTGCTCTGAGCAAGGAAAGCCTTGAAGATAGGAGTATTAATTGCCCAGTATTGTGTTTGAGATAATTAGTGCCTTTTGGAAACTAGAAAAGAATTTGGACTTTTCAGCTGTGAAATGTTTTCAACCCAAAGCCAGTGTGTTTGATTTCCTCAATAAAACATTGAAGAAACTTACAGGATAGTTGTCCATATGGAAGTAAGTCAAAGAGGTTATTTAATTCTCAACTTGAGATTCGACAGAAATAGCCTACACTAACTGCCCTTTAGAAAAGGAGCTGTAAAAAGCAGCCAAGATCTAAGAAGTTTTTTTAGCCAAATGATTTAATCTTTCATCAGATATTGGTGATTTTCATTGAAATAATCACATAAGTCTAAAATGATTGATTCTTGCATAAACCTAAAATTTAACCAAAATCATTACTAGCAAGCCATAACAAAAGGTGTTAAATCAAGCAAAAAATGTTATTTCCCATAAAGTACAATAGTTCAAATTTCTTAAACAACTTCCTCTAAAATACTGTTCTCTGGATTAATGTAAATATGTTTTTATATCTTTGCTTTCTAAAATGATCTCAAATAACAGCTCTAAAGGAATTGCTAATCAAATTGAGAAACAGTTTAATTTGGGGGTGAGAGAGAGGATGAAATACTTGTTTTTAGCCCTTTCATTTTCAGTCCTGATCTACTTGTCTTTTTTGTCTAGAACAAAAGAAATACAATTTTTAAACATTTTTCAAATGGAGGTATCATTGTCCCTTAGCTTATTTGGATTTAAAAAAGTGTTTTCTAGTAGTAGTATAATATAACTAAGGATGTCTTATCACAATTTATTTATTTAAAATATATATGCAATTAGTAATATTAATATAACAAATATAGTCTGTTTGATTAAAGGGAAGCAGACAGGTTATAACTGAATTTTACTGAGTTACTAAATTTGGGGAATGTACTAGGGAAGCCAACTCAAAGATGAGATATGGGTGCAGGAGGTTTGTTGGGAAGTGCTCTGGGAATCACTACCTGTGCAGAAGGGAATAAATCAGGATAAAGCAGAGGAAGAGATTGGTTTTCAGTGTTGATCCAATGGAGGCATAAGCCATCCATCCCACAGTGAGCTCTGGATCTGGATGATCCTTCAGAGGTATCCTGCACTGAAGCAAGGAGTTAGGTCTTATACCCACTGCGCTCCTGCGCTAGTCATTCTGGGGGGGGGGGGGGGACAAGGGATCTTGAAGCAGGCAGTTCTCTGCTGCAGAGTGGAATTGCTGGAGAAGGATTCAGCTGTGAGCTGTGGGCAATGAGTGCTTGGTCCTGAAGAGGAATCTGGCTGGCCCATCATGGCATCCAATACAGATACTTATTTATATTTGTTTTTCTAGCTTTTATCAAGTATTTGACAGAAGGCAATAGTCATTACCAGGATAATCATTTAATGCAACATTAATTTTTCAGACATTTGATTTCCTACTATATGCCAAAAGCTGCCAATCTTTCGGGGTAAATATTAAATAGGACGCCATCTGTCATTTAGGAGCAACAGCTCAGCAGAGGTTTTGGATACAGAGGCAGACCGAAGACAGCATGGCATTTGTTCTAGTAGAGGGAAATATTGGGAGGGTGTGGGAGATTTTATTAATGCTCAGTATATGGAGGCAAGAGCACTTCAAAAGAAGAGGCAACTCAAACTGTTGTCATATAATTGTTCAAATGTAACCTCTCTCTACAGCTTCATTCTTGCTCGAAAAGCTGTCCAACTAGCTAAACTCCAAAAAGACCAAAGGTAAGAATTTACTTCTGAAACTTATGCAACAGGTTAGCTTTATATTGTGCATGTTGCGCTAACAGTATAATAGCATTATGAAAAACAATAATTCACTAATATTCTCAAAATCCTAATAAATCAACTTTTTTTTTGTATTTTACTACAGCCCCCTCGACACAGTCCTTCCCCATAGGCATATATTAATTTTGTTTTACATATTTTTATTTTACAGTGGTTGAGATGCCAGGGTTTCCCTGTAAGATAGATGGAGAAAAATCATAGCAGATGTTAGCTGTGAAAAAAGTTTTAGAGACTCAGACCTGATCACTGTGCAAGACCTTTATCCCTTTACTAAAGTTCTCTAACATGCACTGTTTCTGAAAAGCAAATCCATACATATGTGTCTGAACCTGTTTCAACTTACGTACATAAAAGTGTTCCCTTTTATTAGGGGAATTATCTAGATTATCTAAGACATAGTTCTGATGTTACCTTCTCAGAAGAGATTCCTAGTATAAAAGAATTTTAAAAAATTAAAAAAATAAAGACAATGGATCTTTCTTTCTTTCTCTCTTTCTGCCTTGTATTTTTGTTTCGTGGTTTTTGTTGTTGTTTGTTTTGGGTTTTTTTTATTTGTTTTGTTTTTGCCTTGGAATCATTTGGTCAAATAGAATATTTTCTGGAAACAGTAATTTAGCTGCTGGGGGCTGCCTCTGAGAATTTCTGAACTTCCCCTTTTGCAGTAGCTTTAAATCCTTTGTTAGCTTTTGAAGAGGACCAATACACACACCAATGTATACTTCTCTCTGCACTTAATTTAAACATTAAACAACAAATTTATTAGCAGCCCTTGCTTTGAGAATTACTTGGATGACCTTGGAAGTCAAAAAAAGGCTGCAGAAGTACCTACATTAATTAGCACATGGATTAGTTTATTTAAGCTGCCATGACATTTGATGTCAGGAAGGGAACTATTTTAGTGTTCACCTACTCACTTGATAGAGGAAGAATTGTAGGTCCAGTAATGGGAAATGATTTGGCCAAGGCTCTGCATCTAGCTTATCACAAAGTCAGGAATAGCATCTAATGCATACTTTCTTTCATTACAACACACACTATGCTTGACATTTTCTTTTGGATTTCCTGCTTCCCTTTCTTATTAATAGTAAAATAAATACCAGCCTGGGTATAGACATTTGGTTATGATTCCAAATAATATCTGAACTTCTAAAAAATTTTTATATGGCAAAACCTTTAGAAGTCTGAATACGTCGTTGACTGGAGCAGCAGTTCCCAGAACCGACTGCATCAAAATCTCCCATAGGATTTTTGATATTGTGTGCACGCGCGCGCGTGCGCACACACACACACACACACAGAATGGAATATTACACAGCAATAAAAAGAATGAAATTTTACCATTTGTGACAACATGGATGGACTTAGAGGGTATTATGCTAAGTGAAATAAGTCAGAGAAAGAAAAATATTGTATGGTTTCACTTAGTGGAATCTGAAAAAAACAAACAAACAAAACAAAAAAAATAATAGGAACAGAGACCAAAAGAATGGTTGCCAAAGGGAAGGGGGGTGGGGGATGGGTAGAAAGGGAAAGGGGAATGTAGTCAATAATATTGTGATAAGTTTACACAGTGATTTCTAGAATTAGTGGGGTGATTACATTTTAAGGTATAAAAATGTCAAATCACTATATTGTACACCTGAAACTAATATAACCAATATAAAATTATATACCAACTGTACTTAAATTTTAAAAGAGAATATTTGGAAAATATATTTTTCTGAGACTGATAGATTATGATTAGGTAGGTTAGGGGTGAGGCCTGAGTATTTGTATGTTTTAACAAGCTTTTCAATGATTATGATGAACAGCCAGGTTTAGAAACCACTGGGTAAATTCAACTACAAAATTATTTACACAATGACCTCTTTTGGCTATCATTAAAATATGTTCTATCATTTTTATTATTTTTAAAATTAATTTATTTATTTTTGTTACAGATGTTTCTTCTTTTTCTCCCCATTGATACCCTCCTCCTGATCCTGCCCCATCTATCATTTTTAGAACCCACTAATCAGTCAGTTCATTGTTCCAACATCCTTGTGTTACATACTTTTCTAAAAATTTTTAATTTTAATGGGAAGAAGGAATGGGAAAGATAATTTTTTGATATATTTGTATGAACTCATTCCTGATTCAATAATATGAAATACAGTAAATAATGACATATTTCTATTATAACTGGTTTATCATTCATGAATGAAAAATTAGCTGCAATGTAGGTTGATTCAATTTTATGTTTCACTGTGTTTTAATAAAGATTTTATTACATGTCCTGAAAATAAGTTAAGCCTCATTAAACTTTTCAGAATGATGGTCAATACCTTTGTTTTCTAATTCATTCAAAATGTTGCATTATTCCTTGTAACCTCATGAGAAGTAGGTAAGAATTAGTCATCTATATCTGTATTATAGAGGGTACCATTCTAGGCTGAGGATGGATTTTGTTTCAATAAATTTGTACTGAGCGCTTACTACAGGTGGGATGCTCAGGAGAGTTGAGCCTCAGCCTTGTCATTAATTAGAGTCATGTAGAACAATTGTCTTAATTGCACTGAGCCCTAACCTTCTTATCTCTGAAATGAGGGCCTTGGATTAGACCTAGGATAATAGTTTTGAGAATTCTTCCAATTCTGCCTTTCTTTTATGATTATTGATCTGTAGTATAAACAGCTCCTTGAAAGGAAACCATAATTTCCTGTCTGTACTAGAACTCAAATCGCCACCTAATGTTGTGTGACATCACCTCAGTAGTGGCATTTGTCTCTCCCTTAAAATGTTGCATGGTAAAATGGTGGCAATAAGCATTTTTTATCATTTCACTGCCTCCTCCTCCTGTCTTAACACTGTATCCACAAGATGGAAGTTCTGAGATTTATGCAAATGGTATAAACATGAACATTTGGATAAATGTATTCAGAGGTACTGGGAACATGTTTTAAAATTATTCTAGCCCTGGCTGGTTTGACTCAGTGGTTAGAGCATCAGCCCACGGACCAAAGAGTTGCAGGTTCGATTCTGGTGGGGCACATACCTCGGTTTCAGTAGTCCCTGGCCCTGGCCGGGGTCATGCAGGAGGCAACCAGTTGATGTGTCCCTCTCACGTTGATGTTTTTCTGTCTCTCCTTCTCTCTTTCTCTCTCTCCCTCCCTCCCACTCTATCTGAAGATAAATAGAAAAATATCCTTGGGTAAGGATTAACAAAAAAATTTTTTTCTCAAGTTATTGGCAACATAAAATTGCCATCTTTTAAAATATGATTTAATAATAGTAAGTATAACCTTCCCTTCCCTTACTCCCTTGCTTCACCCATTTTTGACCATTTGTGTCCAGCTTTTAATGCTTGCCTTACAGATTTGAATTAAACCCTTTGCCACATTTTAGCAACTCTTTTTTCTGTTACTTGTTAGCCTACAACAAATATTTTGGAGCACTTTCAATATTTAAACTACATAAAGACTAAAGAAGGTAAATACCAAAAGTATATAACTACATCATGTGAACCTGTTCCAACAAATCCCCAAATAAAACCATTCATTTCTAAACTGGGTGATTTTAGTAAATTAGAACTTTTACATTTTACCAAGAGTTTTTATGAATTCAAAATATATATTTTCCAAGAAGTACTTAGATAAATTAGTGTACTGATTTTTTTGTGGCTATTTATTTATTGGGGTGACATTGGTTAATAAAATCACATGTGTTTCAGGGATACAGTTCTATAATACATCATCTGTATATTGTATTGTATGCTTGTGTTCTGTGCTAGTCAATTGCATAAGGAATTATGAGGTTAACCAAAGATTATGTTTGAGATAACATTACCTCGTGCCTACTCCCCAAATGCCCTTTGGAGTCCTGTGTCCACAAACCATTCTCTCAAGTGACAGATTACTAGACTGGAATGACCATAGGCCTCTCCTGGTCTAGCATAGTTTATGTTATGCTTAAAAGATTAAATGAGCTTTATATGTTCATAGTATCTGTAAAACATAAATATAGGATAGTTAAAAGATACTGTCATGCATACTACATACTTATAATAGGAATTATTATAGAAATCTACATATTACAGAAAAGTGACTTAGAATCAATCTCTAAAATGACTGGATTTAACTTAAAATAATTTCCTCATTTTAATTGAATAGATATGGTGTTGGGTAGTGAAAGAGAGGCAAAAATGTAAAAAAGAATGAAAATGCTGTTGAATCTTCAAATCAAATAACTGTATTGAGGCATGGAGTTCATCAGATTGCAGAGATTCATGGAACTGTCCATTTTATGTAGTTACAGAAGGCCACTGATTTTAAATTTTCTTTGATAAATCTGGTTCATTGGCAGCAAGAGCCCTGGAATTCACAGTGTTTATTCTATACTCATCAGTTATTACGTCCTTAATATTTTTGGTTCTTTTTTATAGGAAGAAAATAATCTGTGAGTTGTACTCCAAAGTGCTGGGATCTGAAGAAGCTTTACAAGTAAGAACACCCAGCTTTAGTACCTAGCAGGTTCTGCTTTATTTGCTCTAAATAAAGCAAAGCAGATTCTGGTTTTCTAACAGTCTTATGAAGAGAGTATAAAGGGATATGCTTAGTAGAGGATCAACTTTAACAATTACAGAAGGCCATTAAAAGTTGTTGTCAGGTGCAAGCAATTTCTGATATAGTGGTCCCTTGGGCTATTTAAATGTTCACTGAGTAACTGGTATCCAGTTGTAGTCAGAGCCTGGAGCTGCAGGTATTATCTCCAGGGTGGATAAGATCAGTTCCCAGAAGTGATGGCCTGCCCTCCTGCCAATATCATCTGACTGCTGTGACATAAAATTCTAGATATATCATCATTTGTTGGTGAAGGCACCTCAGTACATACTTGACAATGTAACTAAATCTACACTTTCAGCCCAGGTCAAAGTTATACTAATTTATTTTTCCATTAGTAGACTCAATTGACAGCATAGTTAGGAATTTTAGTGCTTTCAATCCACCACTGAAAACAAGTATGAGAATGAAATTTCTTCTGAAGATCCTACCAGATAGCTTGGGGTCTTTTAGGAAATTATCTTTGAACTGTTCTTTCATGTCCCTTGAGAAATATCTTAATCTTCAATTCTCCCTGTTTGATCAGAATGCCTATCATTCACTTTTGTAGCTTAGAGAAGTGGTTCTGAAAGAATCCCTCTTACATACTGTGTTTATCTTCCCTTCCCCATTCTACATGCCCCCCCCATTTTTTTCAGCAGTAATGTGGTGGTAGATAGGGAAGTAAAGTCTGTTATTTAGAGAATCCAGAGATTTGAGCAGACCTTTCCAGGACCTGATTATTGCTGGGATTTCCTGTAGACTTAGGTCTAAAGACTTCAGAATCTGCCTAGAAATTCCCTGTGTCCAGATACTGGAATACTTCATATCGCCCCTAGTCAAGAGTTTGAGAAAGTCAAAGTATACATCTTTAGTTACTTGGTACCTCACAAAAGGCCATTACTTGATTCTGTCACGTTTCCCCTTAAGTGTGATACAAAAACAGGTCCAACTTTTTAAAAAAATGTAAACTTTCTGTTAAAGTAAAATATATAGGAGCCTTCATTGTTGACTAGTAGAATTTCAGCTTTGTCTTTTCTTTGGCATTTTCTCCCCAATGAACTTCAGCCAGTGCATTATGAAGAAAAGAACTGGTGTGAAGAACAGTACTCCGGTGGCTGTTATACCGCCTACTTTCCTCCTGGCATCATGACTCAATATGGAAGGTACTACCCAGACACTTATACTGATTAATACAAGACATGCACCAAACTTACAATATAAACAAAGCTCAATGGGAATTTTAGAAATAGTAGTCAGCATTCCTATTTCTAATATCTTAAGTAGTCAGTCTGTATATTTCTGGATGGCCATAGGAAAATAAGTATGTTGGTTCATAGAACATCTGTCAATACATAGAACAATAGCAGAACACTGGTGAGTATTTCAGATGTTAGCAGTACATGTGAGAATTCTGCAAGCTGCGGTGTCCTCCAAGGGTCTTTCTTGAGTTCAATTAGACATTTAGTTTCACACAACTACTTTGAAGTACTGGGCACTAGTCTACACAGAAGGACATGGGCTAAAAACATCTTGCCAGCAGAGCAGTATCATATTAATCTTTAGGAGGAGGTATCCCCACTGTGTTCAGCTAAGGTGTGAGGAGGTGATAACCACACAGGGTGGGGGAGTCCATCTTGGCCTAAAAACCCAATAATAGGTACCATTATATCTTGTAACAGCCTCATAGGCATAGTGTCCCAGGTCCCTGCAAAGGACATGCCGAGTCACAAGAGGCACCACATTCAACAAAGCCCAGAGTGATAGCCTCCTACTAGGTACTTATAGTCCATGCCAGTCTTCCCAGCCCAGATGTGATTTACCACTGTGGGGCTGGGGGAGACATTTTTAGCACAGGCAGTGTTGCCTGGTAACAAAGATGATATTATACCTTAATTTGGTTTCCAAAGGAACAGAGCTAGAGAGTTAACTGAAGGTTACTGTGTCCATGAAGGAAGAATAATTTATTAACCCTTTCTTTACATGAGGTTTTTATTTGTTTTCTTTTTTAATTAATTGAATCAAATACCCTTTCTTAGTGATAGCAGGATTACACTTGATCTTATCCAAAAGGCTGAGAAGTGATGTGATAGCAGGATTAACTGGAATAGTTATGAAGTCAAAGTAGAAGACTTTAAGATGAGACTAGGATCGGGAATAAAAGAAGCCACAGATTCCTGAATTAGAAAAAGGTGTGACAGTAGGTTGAGATTAAGGCCTTTAGGGTAGAGAAGACCTATTTCCCTGCCCTCATCTAGTCTCCAGGTACATTCATAGACACTAACTATACACAGGTTGTATTTTTAAGGAGACAGACATATAATCACTTAGGTCTTTTCTTTGCCAGAAATCATTTACTCTCCCTGTCTCCCCATTCACCACTACAGTTCCTCCTGACAATACAGGAGTGCCTGCATGGTTGGGGTCTGCCATCAGATGTGATCTCATGCAGAATGCACCCCTATGGAAAGACAATGTAGGAAGCAGAATGGAGAACAACAAGAGACATATAGCAAATAAATTTGTGGATTTAATGCATGTTCTTATATTTCAATTTTGGATGGCTAGGAAAAGGTCAACATCATCTTTAATGATTGATGATCTGACAGCTTGATCTCTGGCTTGAAATATCAGATCCTTGGGTGCAGGACCCAGAAACAAGGAGGAGCCTTTCACCTTTGGCTGAGTTGCATGGGAGTTTTTAAAACAATTTGAGTTATTCTGTATTCTGTGGCGTAAATTAGGGCAGCAAATGACTCCTTAATCCTCAGTGAATTCACAGGTAACTGTGTGACTTCTCTTTCCTTGAAGGGTGATTCGTGAACCAGTAGGCAGGATTTACTTTGCTGGAACGGAGACAGCCACACATTGGAGTGGATATATGGAAGGAGCTGTTGAAGCTGGAGAGCGAGCAGCTAGATCGGTAAGGAAGGAAGCCTCGTCACCCTCCCTCATGAGTCCAGCAATGTTGTTGGCATCCGGTCTTTCTAGATCTTGACACTGATAAATCTGTATGTCTACTACTCTGCCCCTTATTCCACTCAAGGGGCTCATCTGTAGTCAGCAGGACCTTGAATCTGTCAAAACTAAAGAACTTTATTTCATAATACCATTGCCACTTTCTTTCAGATCTTGAATGCTCTGGGGAAGGTGGTAAAGCAAGACATTGAAGAACCTGAATCAGAGGTAAGTTTGGCAGCTTCATCTCTAGACCAGTAACTACATGAAAAATTCATATCTCTTGTCTTCTAACCTCTGATGTAATTGTAGGTGCCACTCTCCAAGGCATATTGTACAATGATTTTACAGATAAGTTTTGCCCCTCCTTGTCAATGTAGGAGTCTTCTGCTAATGATATATATTCATTCATCTAGGATGTTCCAGCTACTGAAATCACACATACCTTCTGTGAAAGAAACCTTCCTTCTGTGCCAGGCCTGCTGAAGATTGTTGGATTTTCCACATCAGTAACTGCGCTGTGTTTTCTGGCATACAAGTTTAGGCTTCTGGAACGATCCTAAAGTATGTTGTGTCTGCTTACTCTTTTCCAGTACCATCAGAAGGAAAAAGGTTGACACATTAATGGTTGTCTCATTAGATTATTGCTAAATGCACTGTATGTAGCTCCTTAGTCTGTGTTAAAGTAAAAACAACTCACAGAGTCACCTCATTAAAATCCATAAAGAGCATGCTCTGTCTTGTTTGTCTATGTAGACTAATTTGTGTTGATTGGTGGAATAAAACCTTGTAATCAGTTTCTTAATTTCAAGTTAAAGTGCTTTTCAGAAATAATTTATATGTACTGTTTTTCTCCCCTTTAACATAAAATGCCTCATGATTACAGAAATGAAGCATTTAACTTTCTGTAGAGGTTAAATAGGTGAAGACCCAGCTTGTGACTGATCTTTTCAGTCCTTAGGAAATGGTGATGTATAGGTCCAGAGCCCAGGGGTTCACAGCTTCTTAGGGTGAGAAGCTCCCACTTTGGATGAGGGAATCATACATGAAAGCAGTGGAGGTAGACCAGTGGCGGGGGGTGGGTATATTTTGTGGGTTGTTGCCTCAGGAATCTCTTGACCACTTCTAATTCTTGCAGAGTTTCTAGACATCTAGTCTCAGTGTTAGTTTGCCTGTATAGTTTCCCTTTTTGCTTCTTAAAGAGAATAGTGTTTACCAAGGCATAATGATTGAATTGACTTTCTGTGACTTTTGTGCAGCTCCTCAGGAGAGCAAAGTGAACTAGTAGCAGGACTATCCCCAAGATGCCTCCCTGACTAGCTCTGCATGAAGCATCTTCTCTTCTTCCTGGAAGATGGCTAGACATCACTTCAATCATCATTGATGATATAACATTCTCTACTGATTTCAAGAAAGCAGTATTTTCTTTTTTTCAGGTAGACCCTGGCTATCTGAAAGCCCATAGTGGCATACATATATATTTTTTCTGTTTTCCTAGCACCATAGTAGAATTAGACAGATCTGTTAACTTAAATATGTCTTCAACAAAGTTACCTTAGAGTAAATGTTAGCATGCCAATTTCTCTCAATTAACTGAAATAGACATTAAACATTTCTTATTGTTATTTGTTTAGACTATCAGACACAGAAAGGCAATCAGAGCTGTATATTATAAATTTACTTACCTTAGTTATTAATTTTTTATAAAAGACATGAAATCGAGTGATTTCACGTATGAAGACTAAGTTCTCTAAGGAGTAATGTGGGCCCAGAACAATACCACCTCTTGTCTTTCTTATTTTAAAAACAGCCAGATTTTTTAAAGCTCCTTCCAAAGGTTTCAACCACAAAACACTTCTTTTCTTAATATAAATATCTGAGGAAAATACCAACACAGATGTGATCAAATAAAGCAGTTAAGATTCAGTGGACTCAAATACACAGGTGGTGGACAGATGGTAACACTTTGTCCTGTATCATCGATGAATGAAAATTTTAAATGAAGTTTCTAGATAGCTGAAACTTACTCTTTTATGTGCCAAAAATTTTAAATAAAAATTGGAAGATCATATCTTCACACAGTATTAAGCAAGCTAGATTTGAATGAATTTTTATTAATGAGGTCAATTATTATATACCTCAATTATTTTACGCTTTTATAATAGAGTGATACCATTGCGTTTGCCCCTCTATAAAATGTCACATGATTGTTTTATAGCTGTTGAGTCTACTGCTTCTTCTGTCTTCTCCCATATTCAGCATTTTATTTAATATCCTAGTTATAACACACCTTAACCTAATCTGTTGTTTTATTGAATGGGAATTAAAGATTGCCAAAGGAAACCAACCCACGTTTATTACATAATTAACCTTATCATAATTCAAAATTTAAGTCATGGCCCTGGTGTGAGGACTTAAGGTATATCCTAAGAGCAAAGAGCAGGATTTATCTGCTGTTCTTTACCTTTCATGTGAAACGTGTTTTAGCTAACTTAAGAGTTTTGGCAATGTCTTGGATATGCTCTAATACATAAGGAGGTGCCACATATACCCAACTGCTTAGAGAAATCACATCCCTCATCTATTTCAGTTGTTTCTGTTCACTTACTGATTAACTCGGTTCTGACACACCTTATGAGAAAGACTTAACTGGCAAGTTTTAATAGTAATCAAGTTGATAGCATATCTACGTCTTGAATGTTGAAGAACTGATTATGTAATTACCTTCTTCTCAAACTTTTAGAAAACCAATTAATTTATTCTAATTAGATCAGCCCTATTAACCTACAGGCTGAGCATCAAAATGGATGTCAGTCCAGATGTGCATAAACATGAAATAGGAGTTGTTGAGAGCTCCCACCTTCTAGAAGATTGCTCAACACCAAGATACCATAGGTCTTTTCTCTAATCCAAAGAAACTAGTCAGTTTAAGCAGCTGAAAGAGCATGGCCTTGTTAACACTTCTGCTTCAAAGTTCTGAATGCTGAGTTGGCCTTACTCCATTGTAAGATCAAGAATTAGATTTTAAAATTTATTGTTTTTGTCACAGCTGTTAAATAATGACTATAATACACTGAAAAAATATGGAAGAACCATGAACTACATTTAGTTGGATTGTGAACTTGGTACCTACTGTTCTGTCTGAAATGTGTCCCATTGCTACATGTGGGAATATACATATGTGTTTGTTTTGCAATTGAAGTACGCTTTTGCCTGTATGGCACTGTTTTATTTGTTAATAAAGTACACTACTACCCCTGACTCAGACCTGGCTTCTATATTTAGTTGATAGCCCCAATGTTAAATGACATCTTATACCAGGAGGTGACAATGAGGCACTGTCCATGGATGATGGTTTAAAAAGCCACTCTGTATTGATTCAACTTCTCACAGTTTGGATTGACTCTCATGTTTTATCAGGGCTTTCTGGGAGCTGATTAAATGCTAGAGTATTGTCTGCCTGGGCCATAATCAGTGTAGAGTCTCATCGAAGCTTCCTCACCTAATTAACTTGTAATACCTTGAGCAAATCACTTTGGTTCTCTGCCTCAGTCTCCTAGTCTGGAAAAGCATGAGTTGTACTTGATGGCTTCTAAGGATTCTTTTCATGGAAGCATTATGTGATTTATGCATTTGTTGCCAGCACTCTCTATCATGTTTGTTTTTCAGTATGGCAGGAGCTAGTCACTCTGCCTTTCTGTATCTTGGTTTACTCCTTTGTCTTAGGTTAAGTTTCCTGGAAACAGACTCTGAGATGCAGAGTCAGGGCAGAAAGTTTACTGAGGACAGCTCTCAGAAATACAACTACAGGGGTAAGGCAGGATTGGGCAAGAGTTGACCTACAAAATAGTTGCAACTGAGGCCTCAGAAGACCTGGGAAGGACCTTCAGAATTATCCCCCACTGAGGCAAAGGGGTCTGGCCTCTCTATCCTTTCATTACCTGTCCTCTAGGAGGGGGTGCTACTTTGGGTAGGAACTGCAGCTATGAACTGAGATCAGCTTACATTCCCAGCAGCTCAGGAATCCAGGGAGGGGCATCTGCACTTTACTCTCCTTGAAAATATATGTTGTCCTAACAGTCTGAGGAAGGGGGTAGTCCCAGAGACGCGGAAGTGGGATACAGACTGACAATCCTCTAAAGAGGGGGGTGGTGGGGGAGAGATAAACCACAGAACTGATATGCATGTATGCATGAACAGTGGACAAGGACAACAAACTGGGGAAAGGGCAAGGAGGGAGGGGGAGGGGGGAATCAGTGGAGGGAAAAGGAGAAACATCTGTAACAAAAATTAATTAATAAAAAAAAAGAAAATATATGTTGTCCTTTCTCATGTAAAAGATGTTGTGGACTTGAGCTTTGGTTTTTATAGATAGAATGTACTTATCCCTGTGAAACTGTCCCTGTTAAAAGCCATCAAGTACAACTCATTCTTTTCCAGAGTGGGAGACTGAGGCAGAGAGAGAACCAAAGTGGTTTGCTCAACTTTCCCTGCCTTTAAAAGGTTAGCACTATTCTTTATGTGGAAGAAAAAAAAAAAAAAAAAAACAGAATTGGAAGGAACTCCAGAAATGTTTCAAATTCTGTCTCAGCGAAGGAGACACCATCTACAATTTACTAATAGAAAGATCAAAGTTGGGGTGGGAGGAGAATGTGCATTTATAAGTATGAGTCCAAAATCTAATGACTTTATGAGTCAGGCAGACAAAAAGGGCAGTAGGCATGATATATTAGGAAGTAGTTAGGACTGTGGCTGACCTGGGGAGTAACTGTCCCTCAGAAATGCATTTATATTAAAATTCCTTTAAAAGATTGCTAACCAATCAAGACACATTTGGAAGCTTTGCTTACATGTCCATATTGTTCCCCTCTCATAAATAAATGTAAGTTTTGGTTTTACATCATATAAATGATAAATTCTTTTTGAATGTTTTTGATTTCCTGAGAAATGAGCACCAAGACCAGCCATCATTTTGTAAAACATCCTGGAACAGGTAAGAAAGGCCCAGTAAAGGAAAAAAAGAGACAAGGGTGGGGGAAGCCCTCCTAGATAAAAAATCTCCCACAAGAAATAACCCTCCCTCAAGTCATTGCTTATCTCCTACTATGACAATGACATGATTGATGAGCAGTGCAAAACTTTATTGGAAAAACTGCATCCTCACTATGAAATAGAAACCACAACTCTTTTGACAGTGTTAAATCTCAGTTGACTATGATATAATTCCAACAAGCAAGACATCAACATTGAATATATTAATTTTTAAAACTATACTGTTGGGGGGAGTGGGATTGGGAAGAGGGTGTCAATGGGGGAAAAAAAGAGAAACAGTTGTAACAATAATAATTAATTTAAAAAACAAACAAAAAACTATACTGACCAATACAGCCAGTTGGTGATAAAATGCAAGGCATGTGCCTCAGCCTAGAGTCAATGGAGAAACTGGATGGAAATAAATGAAGGCATTGGGTAATAGTACCAATTCCCTTTCCTCTATCAGAGTTCAGTGGTTGGTTTCCTTCCTTGACCAAGGCCATTCTCTTCAGAATTCAAATTAATGTTTCAGAGTGACAGCTAGTGTAAACTAGTTGTCTTAGCCTGGATCCAGGTTTGGAAAGGCAGCTTAGAGTCTTCATGTGAATAAAAAAATAAATAAATAAATAAACTGGCTTGAGGGAACTTGGAGTTCCTTCAAGGTGGGACACAGGGCACTCAAGCAAGACTCCACTCAGTGCATGTATAACTCATATAAGACTATTATTTATAGTCCTTTACAGCCACACCTCAGTGGGAACCAGGTTTTCCTATTAATGGGCCTCAGATATTTTCCAAGAACCATGGAGGTCCATAGGTAAAATTGTGGCAGAGTGCAGTGGTGTGGATGTATGCTTAGGTAGTGGGGTGGGAGGAAGAAAAATAGAAGGGAAATGACAGGGAGGGGTTTGTTTAAATGTCCAGAGAGCAACATAATGAGAATTTTGATGGGTTGATACCACCAAAATGAATAGGACACACCTGACCTTGCCTTTTTGAGTTGATAGGAAAAATTAGGTAATGCAGGTAAGGGCTTAGGCTTAGCATAGCAAACACTCAGTAAGTATTAGCTATTATCCATTGGACTTTTAGAAAAGAAGCAGAAAGAAGGTATTTTTAAATTTTTGTGAGCAGTTATTACCCTGAATTTTAAAATCATTCAACACGTACTTTCTGAGCACCTGATGTATACTGACAGACACCACTGGGAATTCAGCAGTGAAAAGGGAATTCACCTCATGGAGCACATAGTCTATTGCAGATGCCAAAAAACAAATTTGGCCTCTAGCCAATGTTATGAAAAACATAAAATACTATGAATGTGCCCTGGCCCATGTGGCTCAGTTGGTTGGGCACTGAGAAATTGCCAGTTTGATTATAGTCAGGGCCTATGCCCTGGTTGCAGGCTCTCAGTAGGGGTCTGCAAGAGGCAGCCAATAGATATCTCATTGATGTTTCTCTCTCCTTCTCCCTTTCTCTCTCTGTAAAAATCAATACAAACATTTAAAAAATACTATGAATGCAGTGTAAGTTTCTAGAAGGACATGAGATTTAAGGGGGGGTGGATTTCTGTCCTCAAACTTCTGTAAGTCACTGTGTAGCAAGTCAGTGACAATACTGCACAGGGCAGAGAAAGGGAATAAAAAGTGAGATGGTGTCTTAGTCCATTTGGGCTGCAATAACAAAATGCCATAAACTGGCTGACTTATAAATAGTAGAAATTTATTTTTCACAGTCCAAGTGCCTGTAGATTTGGTGCCTGGTAAGGGCCCACTTTCTGGTTCATAGGCTTCTAGCTCTATCCTCACAGCGTGGAAGGGGCGAGGGATTTCTGGGGGGTCTCTTTTATAAAGGAACTGAGCCCATTCACGAAGGCTCCATCCTTATTCCCTAATCTCCTCTCAAAGGCTCCACCTCTTAATACCATCAACTTTGGGGTTAGAGCTTCAATATACATATTTGGGGCAGGGGAACACAAATTCATACCATATTAGATGATATGGCTAAATGGTAAAGAAAATCACAAGCACCATCAGTAAATTCTGAATGTTAAATCCCATTTGCTCCATTGACCATTGTTAACTCCTAGTCTTCTATTGTTCACATCTACCTAGCCCTTCACTGCAATCTGAAATATTTATCAACTGAGACTCCCTATCTCCCAGCCCCTTGTGCTAACTGCCTAAATTTGTTTTAAAAGAGTGCCATCTTCTGGCCAAATACTGCTGTTTCCTTCTGATGGAAATCTTAAAGTATTCAAGTCAGTTTCATCCTTGGGGACAAGTAAAGAGATGTCACTTCCACCCAGAATTTCCTCCAAACACATATGCCTCTTTCTTTCCAGTTGCAACATAAATAAAAATAACAATGTCTAATATCCACAGCTATTTCTCTACTCTAATCTCCCAGGAAGATTTTGTTGTTAGAACTTCTTGGTCCTCAGCCTTTGTTGTATCCATCTGGGTGACAGGTGAAGGGGAAAATTTGTGGGAGCGAGAGAGGTGGAATTGCTTTTACCTTAGATAGCGAAGGGAACTAATCTATAAAAAAGGGGGTGGGGAGAAGAGGAGTAATTTTCAGAAAGTAAACGGAGTTATAGAGTGCAGCCCAGGGGGACAGAAAGTTAGAATTTTAAGGAAGTTTGGGTAGTAGGTATGTGGTGCAATATAGATCTACACTACTCTTTAGGCTTTGGTAGTCACAACTGTGTTTCTTTTAGATACTATATTGTACTGAGATCACCTTAGAGGTTCTCTAAACAACCTGTGTTATTCTGGGCTATATAAATTCAGAAAACATATAGCTAATAGTTCCTGGCATCTTCAGTGAGGCCTAAGAGTCCTGTAAGTTCAGTTCAGAGATCTCAGTGGAACTAAACAGAAAAGACCTCAGTAACTCTGCCCTGAAAAGACCAGCATCTAATCTGGTAAACCCCAAACTTGATAGACACTAAATAAGTCTGGCAGCGAATTTAATTTATATTAAGAAAATGAGCAAAGGAGGTCTGCTTTTCCAGTATGTGTCTTCAGCCAGCTACCATTGTATCGGCATCAACTGGTATTAGATGAGCTTTGTATTTAGACTGTGCAGAGCCAGAGTGTGCATTCTAAAGGCAAGTTCACTGGCATGTGGGGAAAATTCAGACAGGCCAAAAAGAGTGAGGACAGATCAGCTTCTGTCACAAACAGCCCAACCACTTTTGCCATGTAAGCCATTTTGATTTTATGGGCTGTATTAGTTTCCTATTTCTCCTGTAATAGATTGCCACAAGCTTAGTAGCTTAATACAACACAAACTTACGGTATTTTAGTTTTGGAGGTCAAAATTTGAAATGAGTCTTACAGGACTAAAAATCAAGATGTCAGCAAAGCTGATTCATTTTGGAGGCAGAATCCATTCCTTGCCTCTTCCAGCTTCTAGAAGTTCCTGCATCCTTTGGTTCATAGCTACATCACTCAAATCTCTTGCTACTATGGACTCATCACCTCTTCCTCACTTGGAGCCTTCTGCCTCCCTCTTATGAGGACACTTGTGATTATGTTGGGACCACTTAAATAATCCAGTATAATCTCCTATTTTAAATTCCTTAATTTAATCATACCTACAAAGTCCCTTTTGTCATGTAAAGTAATAGATTCATAGGTTCTGGGGTTAGGACATGAACATCTTTGTCAGGGCCATTATTAAGTTTACCACACAGGCATTGATGTTCTTGAAAACCAAGAGTTAAATGCCAGTATTGGTCTGTCCTCAAATTCCTGCAATTCCAGGCACCTAAATTTGAAGCAATAAGTATAACATCTAATGATTTAAAACATTATTGGCTCTCCCCTGCTCCCACCAATGAATCCCATCTCCTGTATCACCACCACCACACACCTTAATGTAGCCTTTTCCAGTTTTTTCTTCTAGATCCAAAAAGATTGGAATCTGATCCTCAGAAGCAAATGTATTTACTATCTTGCCTAAGCACAAAACGGACGCCAATTTTGCACCATTAATAAACTAGAGAACAGAAATTTCTATCCTTTAATCCAAATTCCTTGACACTTTATACATTAATAATACCATGCTTTTATATAAACTTTCTCAGGCCTCCTTTTAGGAGTGAGAGCCTCAAAGTAAAGTATCCGATCAGACACTGTTCAATTGTTGACCTCCCAAAAGACTATCAGAAAGCATGTCAATTAAGCTAAGTCTGTGAGACTTACTACAGTAAGGGAGAACATCACATCAACAGAGTCTAAAATAGTGTCTCAAAAATTTTAGGAGAAGTTAGGGCAGGGTTTATATGTTTATGGGGTTTTCCACATGGGCTGGGTGATTTTAAGGTCAGTTTTGCAAGGCAGAAAACTGGTTAGGATTGGCAAAATCTATGACATAATAGCTCAGAATTGGTAGGCGTACTGAGGTGGGGGTCTTGGAATAAATCTTGAGCAAGCAGTTAGTCTTGAAAAATAATCTATTATTGTCAGTTCAAAGATTCATAGTCCAGGAGCAAGTATTTCCTGGGACAAGTAGCCAAGTTATTTTGACTGGTTCTTGAACTGTTTAGCTCAGAGGCAGGAAAGTATGTTCATTTCAGTTCTTAGATTTAGCACAGAACTGAAAATACTCATTATTGCTACATGCACACTTACATTTATTAGTCCCAAGAATTTTCTTTAGAAACATTCCTTGTTAAGTCATTCTTCTTTGTAAACAAGCATACATGTTAAGAGCTCAGATTTCTGAAGTTAGCTACACCTGACTTTGAATCTTAGTATTAAACATAAGATTTCTCATCTGTTAAATGAAGCTCTGCAGTTGTTCTGAACATTCAATAAGATAACACAGGCAAAGTTGTTAATAACAATAAATGTCATCCTTAAAACAAGATTCAAGATCAGTTTGTGGTCTATTATGACTCCAACTTCTAAAATACACACCTTGGATTGATTCTCTCCTCTACTGTCATCTCTCTAGTCATAGCCTGCCAAAATGCACAGATTTCTCTCTTACCACACCACCTGAGTAGCCTGAGGGATTTTTTTTTTTTAAATGCTGATCTGATCCTGTCAGTTGGAGGTTAAATCCCTTTAATATCTGATTTTTGCACTTTGGATGTGATGCAGGGTGGCTCACAAGATTTTGCACATTTTATTTCCTGTCTGCTTTCCTATCTATATCTGGAGCCACTTGTCTCTCTCTCTCTCTCTCAGAACCTTCTAGCCATCTAGTTCTGCTTGTATATTCTCAGACATATCCAGTCCTTTTATATCTGTTTCTTCTTCCTGGAAGGTTCTTTTCTCCATTATTCACTGGGCTAAATTCTTTGTGTGGCTGATGATATGTTACTTCCTCAGAGATGCCTTTCCCAACAACCGCTTCCCCACAATTAATAATCCATCATAATCAATGATCATTTTCTTTACTCTTCCTCTATAAAGATTTGAAATTATATATTTGTTTAAATGATATGTAATGTCTCCACAAATGATAGGCCCCACCACTAATGGGTTATATGTGTGTGGAGATCTGGAGACCAAGGTCTTGGGTGGCTAGAGCCCCCAAGCTGCTCACTTCCAGGCATGGAATAACCTTATCCATTTATCCATTATGCCATACAAGTGCAATCATTTTTTTCTGTGTGATATGATGTGAAAAAGTTGGAGAATAACTGACTTAAGCCAGTATTTTCAGTACACATGGATATATAAGCAAACAAAGATCAAGAATCATTAATAATATTCAGATTGTACTATAAAACATCACTTGCAGGAGAAATATTAAAACCCAATGTCATCTCCTTGGACCACAATTTCATCCAGTGCCCAGTATCATAATGATAATAACATAGCTTCAAAGGTATCCAACCACAAATTCAAGTTTGCTGTTCTTTAATTATGTTACTTCCATTGTTACCATGTCCTCAAAAGAAAAATTTTAAATGAGCCAAATAGTAACCAGAGGTCAGTCTTAAAGAAATAATTGACAAGACCAGTCCTCAGATCTCACCAGGGCTCCTCAGATTTAAATTGGAATCCAAGAAAGAAGCATTTATTCATTATTTATTTCATTCAATCATTTATGACATGCCCAGTCTCAAGGGGAAGCTGGGTATCTGGCTGAAATACAAAATTAACAAATGAAAATGAACAAGCACAGAAAGGAACAAATCCAGTCTCACTTCAAGGGACTGATACTGGGCACACCTGGGAAAGGCATCCCTGGCTTCTCAAAGTTGGGCCAACTTTGTCCTCCACCCTATGCATCCCTCCCACTCAGTCACACATATAAATCTATTCATAGTAGAAATTTCTGGTTAGGTAAAAAGAAGACAGTATTGGAAAAATATAAAAGTTGTTTAGAATTAGGTGGGTGATTTCAAGCACTCGGCAGATAACATCCTTCATGAATCAATGTCTAGGAAAACTGGATCTGTCTGGTCATTTCCTCTGAGACGGAAAAAAGCTTATGTTTGGCGAAATCCTGTCTCTCCTGGGGCAGCAGTAACATAGTGGGGTAGTCAGAGTTAGCCAAAGGAAACTACAGCTTAGGTGGTTAGGGTGTGTTCATGGGAAAGGCGGGTTTGCCATGCAAGGATCCAGTCATCCTCAGTCTGGGTTTTCAGGGTTTGGTAGAGGATGACAATAGGTCATCTGGATCCGGGGTAGGGTACACTTTTAAGCTTAGGCAAGAGGGCCCTACACACAGGGAGCAGAGCCTGGGTTGCCCTCAGAATTCCCAGGAGATTGCTGATGGCTACCAGGCATGAATCTTCAGTCCTATCCCCTCAAGCAGATCCATCTTGGTTAGAGGATAAGGTCTGGTATGCAGTCGTGGGCCACTTGTCTGTACTGGGCCTCTTAACTACCCTGTTCTCACTACATCTCCCTGTGAGGCAGAGATATAGTGGAACTCAGGTGCTGTCAATGTCCTACCCTCTACCCCCATCCCAGTTGAATACGACTTTTCATACCCCTACCAATGTCTGGGCCCCTGCATCAACTGGACTAGTCTCCATGGAACTTTGACTGAATTACCTACCAACCCCACCTGGGATCCTGCTGGTTTGGTTCGCTCACCTGTCTGGGTCACCCTACCAAGCCATGCATACTGTATGTTTGGCACTGCAAGCCTGGATGGTTTGTGGTGGGGGAAGAACCTCACTGGACCCAGCTGATTCTTCATTCCTTGGCTTCCTGAAGAAGGAAATGCTGGGGCTAAGTGGCTGAAGAAAAAAATGTACAAATTCTCCAGGCTGACAACAGGAGTGCATGTAAAGGTGCAGGAAATAGTACTGTACTGCCAGAAGGTACAAATCCCAAGGGAATTTTCTTAGGCCACAGTCTGCTGAGTGGACAAAAGATCAGTATAAGTTATTGCAGCCTTCCTTCTTCACCTAGCTTTATTCTAGTTCTCTCACCCATCTGCTTTTTTAATAGAACTTTTTCAAATAAGAACCCATCTTTCTGAGGTCAATCCATGAACAATATCTTTCCCAGCATTCCCTTGCTGGCTCCTGAGAAGCATTGGAAACGTTAGGGGTCCTCTTCTCTCCATCAGCAGGATCTTGGAAAAGGAGGAGGTTGCCCACTGAAAGTACACCAGGAGGAAGCCAAGGAGAGATATGAGAAAAAGCTGAAATTGAGAAGGCAGGCAGAAAGAGAAGCCTAGAATGTGATGGGGATGGAGGAATCGATGGGTCTCCCAACATCCTGCAATTACCTTGTGATGATGTTGCCTAGACGTTTGTCTTCAGAGTAAATTATATATCTGGGTTGACCACATTTTAATGAAGTTTATTCATATTAGGTGTGAAGTAAGTGCCAGGTATTAAATGGTGGACCGAATGTGCATTTTGAGAAACCCCTATCCAAGAGGCTTTTTAATGTAATATTTCAGACACTGTGACAAAATAAAATAAAAACATTTCAGGCTTTGGTCAATGTGTACTTTCTAGAATCTCTCAGATTTCACACCTTGATAGCAGTTGGCCTTCCCCATGTGCAGTTGCTTGCCTACCTTCTCTTCTTCCACTTATTGCTCACCCACCATTTCTTTTTGACACAAGTCTTGATTTTCTGTTTTGTTTTATTAACTTTATATTTACTTGTACTGCTGGACATTGCCTCAAATCTTTTGGGAAGTAGCAGACAATAAGAAAATATGTAAATACAGCAGCATATTGTTTAACCAGGTGTCTGAACACCAGAAATGACAGAAATGTTTTAAAGAGAATTTTAAACATTTTACTAATTTTTTTTTAACATCAGGTTGTTATAATCATTGAAAAGCTGTAACAATGTTGCTTATAAAGGATGACCACAGTGAAATCACAGTAGTTTTTTCTGAGTACACAAATTATGATGGTTCTTAGATATGTTTCTTTTAGGGATCACAGCTGTTTGTAATTGAATATATATATATATATATTCAATTCAATATATATATATATTCAATTCAATATATATATATATGAATACACACACACACACATTCTACATGTAAAGTTTGGAAGTCTCAGCATTTATCCTCAGACATTTCTCTATCTATACTGAATCCCATGGCTCCGCAAATTATATTAGCAGACCTAAATTCTCCCTTAAACTCTGAGAGATATGGTCAACAGTCTACCCAACATCTTCACTTAGAGATGTCCACAGATATCGAAGTACAACTTTCAGCAGGTGGGAGAATGAGTGCATCAGTCTAGAAGGAAGGATCTGGGCAGTGCACCACAATATCTACTACAGAGTAATTCTTGAAACATTTGCCAGATTTACTTTCCTACTAGAAATCTTCCAGTGAATTGTCTTCACTCTTAGAATAAAAGCCAAAGCCTTTACTATGGTCTAAGACTTCCTAATGTGATCCTGGCCCCTGTGTAATTCCCCAACCTCATTTCCTACCACTAGATTTATGTTACTATTGCTCGTGCCACACTGGCCCCTTTTTTACCCTTTAATACTCCCAATAATACTTTGGCCAATAATCATGCTCATTATTAATTATTTTATAAATATGTGTTATTTACATGACCCTGTATACCATCTCATTTTAAATTCTTACTTCTGGGCCTCACACTTGCTGTTTCTCCGCCTAGAATGCTCTTTCCCTAAACAATATCATGCTTCATTCCCTTACTTCATTTCATTTACATCTCTGTTTAAAAGTCACTTTCTCAGCAATGCCTAAAATGAACACCCAATCTACCGTAGTGACACCCCCACACACCACATTACTCTCTATCTCTTTGCCCTGCTTACATTTTCTTGATAACACTTCTCTCCACTGACAGTATATATTACAGCTTTATTTATTTATTTATTCATTTATTTATTTACGGTCTATTATTTTTAATCCATATAATAGAATTGGCAAAAGAACATTATCAAGATTTGGGGGTTAGATTGAGTGGTAAGAGGACAAGAAAAAGCTCTTTTGAAAATGAAATATCTAAGGTTTGGTAATAAAAGAAATTCAGAAAGGTCAGGTCCTAGGTAATCTGGATAAGTGGCTTAGGGTGTAGAGAGAGTGCAGAGAACACTCACAGGTTTAGAACAACTCCCAGGTAAGTTTGAAGCCCATGTCCACCTCTTACTAATTTTGAGACCTTTACCTTATAGCGTCTCTGAGACTCAGATTCCTGATCTGTAAAATGGAAATGAAGGATGTGATTTCAGAAAAACTGTGAGATGATGTACAGGGTCATATAAATAGCACACATTTAATTAAATATAGCTATTATTATAAAATAATTAATAATAAGCATGATTATTAACCGAAGTCTTATAAGGTCTTATATTTTGTCAAGTCAGGTGGATTTTTTAGGATACTCAAAAATTTTTTTTTGTTAATCCTCACCCAGGAGTACTTTTTCCATTGATTTTTTTTTTTTTTTTTTTTTTAGAGAGTGTGGAAGGAAGAGGGGGAGAGAGGGAGGGAGAGAAACATTGATGTGAGAGAGACACATCGATTGGCTGCCTCCCACAAGAGCAGTGGTTCTCAACCTTCCTAATGCCGAGACCTTTTCACACAGTTCTTCATGTTGTGGTGACCTCCAACCATAAAATTATTTTTGTTGCTACTTCATAACTGCAATTTTGCTACTGTTATGTCTTAGGCGACTCCTGTGAAAGGGTTGTTTGACCCCCAAAGGGGTAACAACCCACAGGTTGAGAACCGCTGCATAAGAGCCTGACCAGGGCTGGAGATACAACCTGCAACCCAGGTATGTGCTCTAGACTTGGAATCGAACCTGTGGTCCTCTGGTGCATGGGCCGATGCTCTAACCACTGAGCAATACCAGCCAGAGCCTTTTAGGATACTTTGGACTATAAGTACCATAATCTTCTTATTCAAACTTGTTGAATTTATTTCTCATATGAACAGTCGTCCCAAGACAGGGTAAGTTGTAAGCAGGGTATATCAGGGCTACACTCTAGTTTCTATGACATTTTTGGTTCTAGCCTGTTCTGTGAATGGGCCTCATCCTTGGCCTGAAAGTTAGATGGCTGCAGTGATTACAAGTATAATATCCAACACATTTAATATCCAGAGAAAGGATAAAATGGGACTTTATATTCCATGGATCTGTTTTTAAGAATGAAGGACCCTTTCCCAGAATCTCCAGCATAGCCCCCACAAAAGAATTTTCTTTTTGTGCTATTAGCCAGAATTGCATAACATACCCAGGGTTAAGTCAGTCATTGACAAGGAAAACATGTCTACCACAACTGGCTAGTCTAAACCAGAGTTAGTGCTAACTAACTCTTGGGACTGAAGTTATGACCAGCCTACCAATCCTGAAGCATAGAAGAACTTGAATAGCTGAACAAAATCAAGACATTATAAAGGAGGTGACTAGACAGATATTGAGTAAGTCTAATACCCAACAATCTGTACAAACTTGTGGCTCAAAAAGAAATGACCGTTGCCAATGGGAATGACCTATAAACCTTAGAGCCCCCTCTGTGAACTCTCTTTGGATAGTGCTCCTTTCAATGACAGGTTTTATTGCCTACATTATCCTTTCCTTAAGTAGTGCCGGTGGCATTGGACACCTAAAATAAAGGGGGCTCAAGAATGCAGGGAGTTGGAAGTGAGTCTCTTCTATTACTTAAAAACACATAATTTATTTCCTGGTTTTAATATTCCAAGCAGTTTTTAGAAAACATTTTGAAGATAATCCTGTCCTTGCAGTGCTTTCAAAACATGGAGGCACATAGTCCAAAACTCCAACATCACCAGTCAACCTTGGGCTTAAAAAAAAGTTATATTTATCCTATATAGATCCTTGACCAGTATACTGGGGACCTGAGCATTGGCAGCACTGGAGGTAGAGCAGGATAAGAGAAGAAGAACAGGTTGAAGACAACATGGTGCCAGAGAAGAATGGGTCATGAGGATGAGGAGTTTATGGCTTATGCCAGTTCTAACTCTCTTGAAACAGCTGGTGGTCTTCTTCCCACTTCTTCCACAAAACTACAGAATTTTCTCCTTGGTTTTCTATAACCTAAGTAAGATTCTTGTATTGAAAAGCTTTTGACAACAGGTTAGGAAAAAGAAAATATAATACAACGAAATGGCCTAGAGGTAAGGCAGCTATGTCAAACTAAAGAGCAAAGGCTCAGTGCCACACGACATTTTGCCTTGCAGGAAAATGGATTTTCTAGAAGAATAAACTGAATCAGAACGCTTATGGAAGAAATGGTTGATGGTTGAGATGTAAAGAAAGCTGAAACAAGAGGTCAAAGAGATTGTAGGTGGAGGCCAGAGTCTGAAATATCATTCTGTTAGAGTGGTATATAACTTGTCAGTGGCTCATTGTGTGGTCTCAGCAGAAATGACAAGAACAATTACATCAGAATGTAGCAGCCCCGGGTAAATTCAGGGTATAATTATATCAGTTATTTCCAATACAGGCGCTTAGTTTCTAGCATCCACAGGCTACAATGTCAGTAAGATCACTCTCCAGAATTTTCAACTCAAGCCTTCTTCAGTACTTAAAAATCAAACTTACAGAAAATAAACAAACCACAACAACCAACCCATGTCCACATTATACCAAGTTGTCTACACAGTCCCCTAGAGTCCATAGCATTCTAGATTATTCTATTTTGTTACAAGGCTTACTCTATTGTTATAATGAAGAACTTCTTAGTTTGGAGCCAAGGATAAGAAGGATGTAAAGGAATTCTAACAAAATTTTCAGAAAACATAATCCTATAGGGTATGCAGTGACAGAGGACTGATAATTGAAGGCAAGCATAGTTGAAGTTTGAAAGAAAGCAGATAGACCACGGCGACAGCGGTGACCGAGTTAGGAGAAGGCAGCGGTGGCCGCTTGTTGCCGCTCCGGACCAGAGTTGAAGTGAGAGGCGGGGCCGGCCGCCCGGAGCAGCCTGGATCGTGGTCAGAATTGTTCAGATTCAACACTGCGGTCCAACTATGGGTTTGTCTACATATACCCCTGCTGTTGCAATTCAGACCTCAAACGCTTCAGATCACCAGGCTACATCCCCACCTTCAGGATGTCCAATGCATGAAGGGAAAACGAAAGGTTGTCCAGTGAGTGCAGAACCATCTGACTCAGCCTGTGAGAGCAAAACCAACTCTGTGTCTGCCCACCAAGACCGAGCCTATGAGTATGTGGAGTGCCCTGTTACGGGTGCTGTGGCTGAGAATAAGAACATAGATCCTTCTAATCTGATGTCACCACCTAATCAGACATCGGCCCCTGATCAGCCATTCACATTCTCTACTGTGAGGGAGGAGTTATCCATTCCGAGAGCTGATTCGGAAAAAAAGTGGGTTTATCCTTCCGAACAGATATTCTGGAATGCTATGTTAAAGAAAGGGTGGAAGTGGAAGGACGATGACATCAGTCAGAAAGACATGTATAATATCATTAGAATCCACAATCAGAACAACGAGCAGGCTTGCAAGGAGATTTTGAAGTGGGAAGCTCTTCATGCTGCAGAGTGTTCTTGTGGTCCCTCGTTGATCCGGTTCAGAGGGAAGGCCAAAGAGTACTCACCGCGGGCAAAAATCCGCTCCTGGATGGGGTATGAGATGCCTTTCGACAGGCACGACTGGATCATCAACCGCTGTGGGACGGAAGTCAGATACATCATTGACTACTACGACGGTGGCGAAGTCAAACAGGACTACCAGTTCACCATCCTGGATGTCTGGCCCGCTTTGGATTCGCTTTCAGCGGTGTGGGACAGAATGAAGGTTGCCTGGTGGCGCTGGACCTCGTAACCACTGCTTTGTTAGAAACGGGAAAATACAAACTATTTTTGTTCTGAGGGATACACGAAACAATTTACCCCAAACTGAGTTGCACTCATGATGTACTGGGAAGATCAAGTGGATAATGACCTTCCACTTCACTTAGGGAAAGATAGTACACACCTGCTCTTTTGAGGTCTGTTTTTACCCCCCCGGTTTATTGCAGATCATTAAGTTTCCTTCCCACTTAGCTTAAGTCCCTTTGTTTTCCCTTTAACTGTAGTATTGCCTGCATATTTAATCTAGAAAAGTCTGAACAACCTCTGAAAAAGAACTTTCCTTAAAATATAAAGAGAGTTGTTTCTTTTCTTCCCATCTTCTCTTGAATACTTGAGATGTAGACCTGAAAACCCATATGATGCTCAGGAGAGTTTACCTAGTCAAAATATTTTCATCAAAGCTGTTCAGTTATGCCTTTTAAAGAGTCACCTACAATAAAAGTCCCTACAATAGAGCAGTGACCCCTGAAGAAAACTTAAACGTTTACACTGCAGATGCACTCAACAAAACTAAGCCGTGGCTTGGCTCGCCACATTCTCATGCATTTTTCAGACTGTACCTTATTATAGAATAGTTTCCATATCCCCATGATTTGATGGTGCATGTGCATTAGAATATGTGTTTTTACCTTATAATTTTTATTTTAATTTCCATCATTCTGATATGTAACTGCTCCTAACAAGCAGGTCTTATTGTCCCTGGTGTTTGATAAGTTATCCCACTTTGTGTCCTATTCCTTGTGCCTGAAGCCTTCCCTGCAGGTGGCCTAATCTGAACCTTGAAGATCTAGCTTGAGTTGCAGTGTTAAGGATGGTCCCCCTCTCAACAAGACTATATTTTGTTGAGTGTTAGAATTCACGAAGTATTTTTCCCAAATGTACAATGTTTGCATTAACTCCCTTCCTCAGTTCAGATTTTTTGAAGGGAGCACTAAGTTTGCCAGTGAAATTCTTGGTACCAGTAATCTGTTAACTGGTTGTTCCTCTTAGAGTAGCATGTTACAAATGACTGTTGGGTTTTTTTGTTGTTGACGATATTAACTCCTTTCACTTCTCCTAAATACTGGATTGTTAAACTATCAGATGGAATTAGCAGTCTGGAGTGATTAATTTGGTGCAAATTTCTTTGTTGTGACGGCTTTGCATGGAGTTTTATAAATCTAACAACCTTAAGTTCTTCTACATTTCAAAGTATTTGTACATTTTCAAATAAAATAAAGCTGATAGTTAACAGGCAAAAAAAAGAAAGAAAGATAGGAGGAAGGTGACTATCGTCAGAGGAAAGACATCTTTATTAGTTAGGTACACTCAGTTTCTATGGAAACACTAAGGGTAGTGAGGAAGTAGGGGAGATCAGCCCACTGTGGTTTAATTAAGTCTCATGATAGTCTAGAAGGGTGCTCAATGCTCTTGAGATACCTTTATAGGTCAAGTGACACAGCTGCCCTTCTACTATCACACCCTCAGAACCAGGCATTATTACTCCATTCCTGTTACTTTGCCTGCCCTCTTTTTGTGTTCACTTTGTCTTCATTATCACCACAGAAAGGCTTTGGGCCAGGTGAAATCTTGGGGCATTGGCTACTCCATACAGTGCTATCTTTGACCCAAAGTTCAACCCTAGTCCAGTCATTTGTTTCCAGTGTAGTAGATCACAAAAACAGGTAGTCTATCTGCAAGGATAAATTCTTGTCACTTTTTATTTTTTTTTACAGGGAGACCACAAGCATAGCAATTATTCAATATTTCATAGACATCCTTCTTTCATGAAACCTTATCAACAGATGGCATGTATGCCAGTTGTACAGTCTTAAAGATCTTAAATTGGGATGCACATTTATAACTAAAATATCCACAAGAGTGTCACATAAACAGACTTTTTCCCTCAAGACTCAGAATTTCTCTCTTGAACAAAACCAAGAAAGCAAACAAACAAACAAAAAACATCATATAAATCTTCTTTTAACTTCTCTTTTAAATTGTATATTGGCCCTTATATATAGGATATCTCTTGTGTACCACCACATCCTCTCAGCCTATCTTTTCACTCCAGCTATTTCTACAGCAACCAGCAACCAGATGTGCAAGTTACTGACAGCACCTTCCTCAGCAGTCATTCTGATACAAGGGCAAACCTGGAACTGTAAGGGTGTTAAGATTCCAGGAAACACTTTGACCAATGGGAGATAAATACTCCCTTCTTTAGTTCCCTCAGATTATCTATTCTGAGGTACATTCTGCATAGCTCCTCAGAGAGTCCCTGGCAGAACTGAGACCTTGTAGCCCATAGCACTGACCAACTCAATAGCACACTGTTGGATTAGCTTTCCCTCTTTTGTTTCACTCTTCCCAGTCCAAGCTCTGCTCTCTGAGCTCACTTCCCAAAGTGAACAACACGCATACAAGCCCTTGTTTGAGTCTTTGATTGATTTGGGGGAGGACTGACCCTAAAACAACCATGTTTTCTCATGAATATAGTCTTCCTTTAGTTAATTAGTTCCTACAACCCAGAAATCCAGTATCATGTCATCTGCGAATAATGACAGTTTCACTTCCTCCTTTCCAATTTGGATCCCTTTTATGTTTTATTCCTGTCTGATTGCTGTGGCTAAGATTTCTACTACTATGTGAAGTAAGAGTGGTGAAAGTGGGCATCCCTTCCTTGTTCCTATTCGTAAGGGAAATGCTTTTAGTTTTTGCCCATTGAATATTATGTTGACTGTAGGTCTTTCATATATGGCCTTTATTATGTCGAGATATGATACCTCTATTCCCACATTTCTGCTCTGATCTTTACTATTCCTGAGCGTTTTTATCAGAAATAGGTGCTGGATTTTGTGGAAGGCTTTTTTGGCATCTATTGATATGATCATGTGGTTTTTATTCTTCATTTTATTTATGTGGTACATCACATTTATTGATTTTGGAGTACTGTACCAGCCTTGCATCCCTGGGATGAATCCCACTTAGTCATGGTGAATAATTTTTTTGATGTTTTGCTGGGTTCGATTTGCTAGGATTTTGTTCAGGACTTTGGCATCTATGTTCATCAGGGATATTGGCCTGTAGTTTTCTTTCTTTGTAGTGTCTTTTTCTGGTTTTGGAATTAAAATTATGCTGGCCTCATAAAATGAGTTTGGAAGTCTTCCTTCTTCTTGAATGTTTTGAAATAGTTAGAAGGGGAATGGGTATTAGTTCTTCCTTTAATGTTTGGTAAAATTCCCCATGGAAGCCGTCCGGGCCTGGGCTTTTGTTTGCTGGGGAGTCTTGATTACATCTTCTATTTCTTCTGTTGTTGTTGTTCTGTTCAACTTTTCTATCTTTTCCTGGTTAAGTTTTGGGAGGCTTATGTTTTTCAGTTATGTGTTTCTATAAATTAGTCCATTTCACTTAGATTGTCAAATTTGTTGCCGTATAATTGTTCATAATGTTTGTTAAGGATCAGTTATATTTCTGGGTTGTCAGTTATTATTTATCCTCTTTCATTTCTGATTTTGTGTATTTGGGTTTTCTCTCTTGGTTTCTTGGTGAGTCTAGCTAGGGGTCCATCAATCTTCTTTATGTTTTCTAAGAACCAGCTCTTTGTTCCATTGATCCTTTGAATTGTTTTTCTTTGGTTTCCATGTCATTTATTTCTGCTCTGATCTTTACTATTCCTTCCTTCTACTTGTTCTGGGGTATGCTTTTTGTTTTCTTTATAGTTCTTTAAGTTGTGAGGTTTGTTAGAAATTTTTCTCGCTTCTTGAGGTAGGCCTGTAGTTCTAGGAACTTCCTTCTCAGAACTGCTTTCGCTGCATCCCATAGATTTTGTGTTCTTGTGTGTTTGTTTTCATTGGTTTCCAGGAAGTTTTTAATTTCTTCCTTGATCTCGGTAACCCATTCATTGTTTAATAACATGCTATTTAGCCTCCATGTGTTGAAATGTCTTTGCATGTTCTTGTTGCAATTGATTTCTAGTTTCATGCCATTGTGATCTGAGAAGATGCTTGATATAATTTCAATCTACTTGAACCTGTAGAGATTTAATTTATGCCCTAACATGGGTCTATCTTTGAGAATGTCCCATGTGCACTTGAGAATAATGTCAATTCTGCACTTTTTGGATGTAATTCTCTGTAGATAGCTATTAAATCCATTTGATCAAGTGCTTAATTTAGAGTTTGTGTTTTCTTGTTTATTTTTTGTCTAAAAGATCTATCTAGTGATGTCAGCGTGGTGTTGAAGTCCCCTGCTATGATTGTATTGCTGTCAACTTCTCATTTGAAGTCCTCCAAAAGGGTTTTAACATATGTTGATACTCCTATATTGGGTGCATATATGTTTACCAAGGTTATATCTTCCTGTGGGATAGATCCTTTCAATATTATGTAGTGGCCTTCTTTGTCTCTAGTTATGGCCTTAATTTTGACATGTACTTTATCAGATATGAGTATTGCTACCCCAGCTTTTTTTTTCTTTTGATTTCCATTTACTTGAAAGATTTTTATCCATCTCTTCAATTTCAACCTTTGTGAGTCTTTTGCTGTGAGGTGGGTCTCTTGTAGACAACAGATATGTTAGTCATGCTTTCTTATCCAATCAGCTACTCCATGTCTTTTTATTGGAGCATTTAGACAATTCTCATTTAAGGTGATAATTGATGTGTACTTATTTATTGCCATTTTTGTTTAGTGTGGTTCTATTTTTCTTCCTATTTCTTCTACTAATTACAGCAGTCCATTTAGCATATCTTGCAGTCCTGGTTTGGTGTTAATATATTCCCTTAGCCTTTTTTTTTTTTTTTTGTCTGGGAAGCTCTTTATTTGACCTTCTATTTTGAATGATAGCCTTGCTGGGTAGAGTAGTCTTGGATTCAGATCCTTGTTTTTCATGACCTTGATTACTTCATGCCACTCCCTTCTGGCCTGTAGTGTTTCTGTTGAGAAGTCAGCTGAGAGTTTTCTTATGGAGTTTCCTTTGTAGGTAACCTGTTGCTTATCTCTTGCTTCCTTTAGGATTTTCTCCTTGTCTTTAATTTTTTGGCATTTTGATTACTACGTCTTGGTGTGTGCCTGTTTGGTTCTTCTTACTCGGGGCTCTTTGTGCTTCTTGAACTTGAATGCCTTCTTCCTTCACCAAGTTAGGAAAGTTTTCTGTCACTATTTCTTCAAATATATTCTCTAACCCTTGCCCATTTTCTTCCTCTTTGGGGATTCCTATGATGTGAATGTTATTACATTTCCAGTTGTCCCACAGTTCTCTTAAGCTGTCTTCATGTTTTTTAATTGTGTTTTCCTTTCGGTTTTTGATTGGTTGATTCATTCTACCCTGTCTTCTAATTCACTGATTCGGTCCTCAGCTTCCTCTAATCTGCTGGTTAGTCCTTCCAATGTGTTCTTAATTTCTGCTATGTCAGTCTTCATTTCCACTTGGTTGGTTTCCATTGTTTCTATATCTTTACTCATGGTGCTGATGTCCTTACTCATGCTGTTCAGCTTCCTCAAGATCATGGCTCTGAACTCTACCTCTGGTAATTTGCTCAGCTGCATTTCATTGATCTCATCTTCAATAGAGGTCTCGTGTTCTTTCATTTGGGATTTCTTTCTTTGTTTCACCATTTTGGCTATCTCAGTGAGTTTTGGAGCCTGCCAAATTTTCCCTGTGGGTGTTGGTGTTCTGCTGTTTGTGGCTCCCTCTAGTGGGTTTGTATGAGCCTGTATGGGCCCATGTTAAACACCAGTGTCAAGTCTTACTTTCCTGGGTAGATTTGCAAGCCCAGGAAAGGTTCAGTTATCCTCTAGCTTTTTCCTGGTGGCTAGTAGTCTTAGTTACTCAGTGCTTGGAATGTAGCCCTGGTGTTCTGCCTAAGAAGATTTCCAGAGGGTGGGATAGATGCTGGTTTTTAATGAGCCTCAATTTTTATTTCTTTGCCTCACCTGGGAAAGGCTGAATCTCTAAGGTCGGGGGGCGCTGATGCTTTTCCCCACAGCTCTTGGAAGGAGCACACTGGCCGTTGTCCTTTGTGGCTGCAACTCAGCAAAAACTCTGAGTGCCCTCCAAATCCCGGGTGTCCCCACAGAGTTTCAGGCCAATCTGCCCTCCCTCTGCAGTAGCCCCCAGGTGAGTGGCTGTGGCTATTTTAGGGTTCTGTCCTGGCTCTCTGGGCTGTGGGGCTGGCTTGGTCTTAATTCCCCAAGGGCGCTGCTCACAGCAAAGATTGCTGTTGTTCGTGGGTTCCCAGCCCACTACCCTCTAGCACCTCCACAGATCCTACCAGTGTCCCTGGTTATATGGTCCTGTCCTGCTGCTTTTCTGTTGCTTTTTTTCCAAGGATTTGTCTTTATTTTAGTTGTAATTTCTGTTTGGTCCTGGGAGATTGTCTGTGTAGCTTGTCTGTATTCACTCCACCTCCTTTTTTTCCATCCTCTAAGCCTATCTTGTGTGAAGCTGGGTTGCACAGGCCTTTCTGATGCCCCCGCATCATGCAGGTCCTGCGGGAAACTGGATTTCTCAGTCCCTCTAAGGACCCGGCTCTGTGCCTATGTTTTGGGCTGCTGGGTCGCACAGGCCTCTCTGGTACTTCAGCACCCCACAGGACCTGTAGGTAACTGGATGGCACAGTCCCTGCTGGGTCACACAGACGTCTCTGGTGCCCTGCACCCTGCAGTTCCTGAGGGTGGACAGCAGGATAGGACCAGTTTCTGTTGGGCTCTGGCTTCCCACTGCACTTGTGATCTACTGGACAGCACAGGCCTCTGTGGAGCCATAGGTCCTGCTGCTGGTGGCTGGGGAGTGCTGCTGCCCTGTGGGGCTCAACTCCTGCTCAGCTTTTACTGTAGACTTGGGGTGGGTCTCATCTACTAGTCTGTGCTTCTGTTGCCTGGGGATGGATGTCTGCTCCCCAGCCTCTGTTGCTGGGGGTATATCTAGACTCTAATTTGGCTGCTACTGTGGGGGATAGAGCTGGGCTCCCAGATGTTTGCAGCTTCCGGGACCGGTGCTTCAGCACCCCACAGGACCTGTGGGTAACTGGTCCACTACTGTGCACCGGTCTGTGTTGACAGAGTGTTCATTGGTCCAATGGTACCAGGTGTGCTGGTGGGCTCAGGTTGCTGGGCCCTAGCCGCTCCCACTGCCTCCTCTCAGGGAAGACCTGGGATCTTCCAAAATGGTGGGACCTCCCTGAGGCGCAGGGAGAAGTGCCCTGAAGGGCCGTTTACAGAGGTAGCTGGCTGCTCCTGTCCATAGCACAGGAACTTTCTTATCCAGGTCTCTGCACTGCAGGGGTTTGGTCGTCCACCTTCAAGTCCACTCACTCTCCCTTTCACTCTCTCTCACACACTCACCCTCACACACTCACTCTGGTCCTGCCTGCAGCCATCTTCCTATATTGTTTTCTGTCGAGGCTGCACCAATTACATTCCCACCAGCAATGCACAATGGTTCCCTTTTCTCCGTGTCCACTTCAACATTTGTTTTCTCTCATCTTTTGTATACAAGTCATTCTACAGGCTTGAGGTGATATCTAATTTTGGTTTTGATTTAATGAATGTGTTAGAGTCAGTAATGTGACTACTTTGGGGAGAAATTATTTTGGAGGGTAGCATGCTCAAGAAGACACCCTTATGTCAAGTACATTACCTTTTTAGACATATTAAAAACACAAAATTTACAAAGAAAGCCTTAGTGGGTTCTTTAATTTCCTCATTTTGTCTCTAAAGTTCCAATAAATTCATGAATTAAATGTCACTGTAAAGTCAGAAACTGTATACTATGATTGATCAATTCTGCGGCATTTCTTAAATTCCATTTATGCTAAGATTAATAAGCTTTGTTTTCTAAGGGAAAGTGAAAGAATGGCCATTCATGGATTTAAAATAAATCCTGATAAAAGCTGACTTTGGGTTTCAAAAGGTATGAGTCCTTTGAAATGCTATCATTTGAAGAGAAGTTCAAATAGGATTTAATGGACTGTGAAACTGTAGCTTTAAATTAATGAGTGTACCTAGTAAAAACTTTCCACTGATAAATAATATGAAAGGTTAAATAAAATATTATAATTATCTTAATAGTTAAAGCATCTTGCTTATTAATATGTCAATTATTTTGACAGTTTTTTTTGGGGGGGAGGGTGAAAGCAAGGAGCGCTGTCTTTTAGCATCTGTATCATATCATTATAAATCATTTACCAAATGCTCACACACACCACCCACAATGGATTACACAATCAAAATGCTTGCATCATCTGGGCTCCAATAAAATTTTGATTAATTACTTTAAAGCCACAAATTATATGCTTAATATTGTATTGTGATTTAATCTGTCAAAACTTTGAAAGTCCCTACCCAAAAAGAAAAAAAAGAACAGACATATGGTGAATCAACTTTATTGTGTAACAACAGTAGGAGTAGTATAGTAGTAGTAGTGCATAACAATTTAGTACAGAGTAAACCCATACAAGGGGACTCCATCAGGAATCATAGCAGGGAGTAGAAAAGGATTATTAGGGCATATATCCCAGGAGATAGGAAAAGCAATGGACCTGTGTTATAGTCTCCAAGATATCAGTCTTATGTCAGACCTTGCACAGTTATGTTCCACCTCTCTGAGCTTTGGTTGGCTCAACTCTAAAATAGAGGGTGAGGCCTAGATGGTCTCTAAGATCTACCAGCTATAACAATACAGGATTCTAAGGACAAATGCTGAGAACTTGAAAGATGGAGATGTTGCAGGTAAGAGGAAGGAGAAGCACAAAGCCACAGAGGTGGAGGAAAACTAGTTTTTGAGTATGGGCAAGGTGTGCTGTGGGATAGCAAGGACTTTAAACAAAAGTGCTTAACTACTATGAAGTTTCTGGGGACAATAAATTTTTAAATGGGCAAGACAGAGTGCTACGCCAAGCAGGGGACAATAAGCAAGGGACCAAATAAAGAAAGAGATACTGTTTCCTGTGTTCAGTAGTCTGACTTATCTTCATGCTCCCCACCTCAAGCTATAATCTGTATATCTTCATGAAGCTTTACCACATCCCCTTCCCCAAACCCACACACCAAGTAAAATAAGAAGATGTGGTTACAGATGCCTTCTCTTTAGAGCCACACAAGTAGCCCCCTTTTGTGGGCCAGGAAGCCAAGAGCAGTTGCTGACAAGATGGTAGTCAATCCAATCAGCTTCAGCAAGCCTGGCACAGAAGGCAAATGTCTCTCCAAGAAGGTTTCAGTAATGGGCTGCGCAGGAACATCCTGGGTTCAGAGAACATTTGGTGTCAGTACCGGGCTTGTACGCTTTGCTCCAGAAAGTCAGTATTCCCTCCAATTCTCTGAATATGACCCACTCTTGCCAACCTCTAGACCATTAAATATAACATTCACTCTGGTCATAATACTCAACACCATTCCCTTTCCTTAACTAATTCTGACTCATCCTTCAAGTTTCAGTTTATACTTACTTCCTTACATAGCCCTTCCTGTGCTCCCAAGCTAAGATGATCCCTCTTTTAACATGCTCAGCATGTCTTATTCATCACACTTGTGCCTTCTGGTTATCATCTGTTCTCTCAAGCACATGTTGAGCTCCATGAAAACATTTCTGTAGCCGTATAACAAAAGCTGGTACAGAGTAGTTACACAATAAATATTTATTGAATTGAATAAATTTATGGTCCACTGAGCCCTCAATCCCATCTGTGACAGGTGCTAAGAGAATAACTTAAACTGACAGGGCTGTCCTTTTTATTTCATACTTAATAGAGGAATAACTTTCACTTTTTTGGCTATTGCCCTCTACAATGCATTTCACTCTATCCTGTATGTGTCCTTCCTTCCAATCAGGAAGATTTCTTGGGGTTTTATTATGAAAACAAAACAACAGTGCATATATGAAAAAGCATTTTTAATCTAAATCTGCTCCATTTCATTCCATCCCTTTGCCCCTGGACAGGAGATGCTGCCATGTCTTCCTTTCATTTCCTAACTGGTGCTGAGAATCACCAGGTTAGAGATTTATTCAACAGGAATATGCTCAGTTATTAATATGTCTAGAACTCTCAAACAAAAAAACAAATAAACATTTTTTCCTAGTAATCTGTAACGAATGTGTCAGCTAAAAACTTATCAAAATTCTAAATTTCTCACCTTTGCCCTAGCCCATGCCTGTAAACTTTCATGGATTGAAACACTTAGAGAAAGGTATATGAATATATACAGGTGTATTATTTTTGAAAATCATTGTTTTTAGAGGACAGACATTTCAATTCCTGAAATAAAATATAACCTACCCTAGACTCTGGTTCAGACTGCCAGATTTCATCCTCTGGAATCTTTCCCATGGCATGCAGGATCTGAACAGAAAGAATGCCTTGATGAATGACAAAAGTAACACCATCTTTCTCCTAATCTTCTCTTTAAATAAAGAAGTGAGTCTCGAGAGATCCATCAAAAGCATCAGGGTAACAGCCAACATAGTCCTCCAAAACTTTGAAAGGATCCAAAAAGTCTTTAATTAATGGCATAAGAGGTTCCAATTATTAGGCTCACCATGATTTGTATTTATGAACATGACTTAATAGGGATGAGATCACAGGAATTCTGAACCCTAATAGAAACATGTTTGGTTCTATAATATTAGAACTAGGTTATTTCTCAAGGAGGGCCATAGTGATCTTTTGCCCCGTGGACTCTTTTTATTTTGTATGACATGCTAGATATTTTCATTGTTACTTTTTGGTTAAAGTGCTCACTTCAACTGAGACTACTGTTCAAATTTTGTTTCATGTGTCTTCAGATATAAGTTACTGGCAAGTTGGCCTCCAGGGTCTCAGATATATTTGACCTGCTTGTCAGGCCTATGAATTCCCTCCTTCCCCATAGCCTATAACCCCAGGTCCTACCTCTCTGGCAGCTCTCTCTCCAGCCTCCACAGCCCCTTCCATGTAGCCACTCCAGTGTGTACCAGTCTCCGTGCCTGCAAAATAAATCCTGCCCACCGGCTGGCGTAGAACTCTTGAAACAACAACAAAGAGGTAAAAGTGGTTAGTATCAGAGAACCAGGGATCCTTCCCACAATGACTACGGCTGGTTGGTTCCCTCAGATTCTAAACATCGGAATTACATTGTAAATTTTGGCAAAATGTTCACAGGTTCCTCCAGCTCTTGCATGATTCTTGTCATAGACGAAGTCCACTCCTGCACCAAGAGCTTACAAGTAAGGGAACTGGCATTAATGGAGCACGTATTTGCTTTACCTACATGAAGTCATGTGTAGTAGTAGTTGTTTCTATGGCTCATTAACTCTTTATAAGCTGACACATGCCCCAGTTCCCTACCTGGCTATTTCACCACTGAACATGGGAAATCACTTTGTCTCACTGAACTCTGGCTTCCCCATCTCTTCAAGGACACACTCCAATGATTTCCAAGACTTTTCCCATCAGTAACATGTACCAAATCTGTGAGTCCAAAACTATCATTCATGAGCACTTACCTCTACCATTGTTGAGTTTTATTGCTTTAAATTATAAACGTTAACACTTGTTGCATGCCCAGTACCCTTCTAAGTGCATTAATCCTCACCCAACCCTATGAAGTTGATACTATAAATATCTTCATTTTTCAGAGGAGAATATAGAGGTACAGAGACTATGGTGGACATTGTGATGCACTGCCCAGACCCCCTTTCAAGAATGAAAGTCTTAGTTTTAGCTGCTGGAAGTACTTCCAGAAGATGACCTTCTGATAGCAGTCCTCTTTGGAGATTGCCTAGGCTGAAGAAAATTGCTTTGCTCAAGGTCATGCCTCCTTCCAGCAGCAGTTGCATCCAATGACTGATCATCATGGGGCTATAAGGACTTTTGTAACAACTCTTAAGGGTCACCCCTAGCTCAAGAGTTCCCTGTGGGAACAGCTGAGGCCTTAGTTGGAACTGTACCACAGTCCAACTTGTCCTTCTGCCCACTTCTATTTCCTTCCTCTCTCACAGGTGTTGATACCAAAGGCTGGTATCATATCCTGTATGTTAGCACATATCCTGTATGTTAATCTTTGTTTCAGAGTCTGCTTCCTAAGTAACCTAACCAGCAACAAAGACACAGTAATTTGCTCTAAGTCGCGGATAGTAAGTGTCAGAGGTGGTATCTGACTCTAGAGCACACAATCTTAACCACTTGGTTATACTCCCTCCCTCTACTGAATTATTTATTTAATCATTTCAATCAACTCTATGACATAGGTAATATCATTATCCCATTTTGCACATGAATAAACTGAATATTGGAGAAAAGCATAGTGATTTGCCAAGAGCCATGCTGTTAGCAAATAGCAGAGCTAGGATTTGAACTAGTCTTAACAGATGTCAAGGTCTCTGTTTTTATCCACTATGTTTCACCTAGTGTGCCATCATCATTGGTTAACAGAGTACCCATGTGCTATAAAAAGGGATGGAAGTGTCACAGCACTTGTCTTCTAAGAGGGACACTTTTTTGTTACTCTGACAAAAATGCCATAAGGAAAATACCATCAACATGTCATGATTCATCCTATCAGGGATTTCCATTACATGAAGTAAGGGATGTGGATATCCAGAGCTAATACACATATCATACATTGTGTACATTGTAACATACTGCATACTGCCAGGTCTTTTATCAGAAAACCAAACAGGCTGGTTTGAATTGGTGTGTTTTTCTTCCCCAGCCCTTATTGTAGCCATAAAGAAAAAAGACAGTAGAAAATAAAAGATATTATAGAATATTAGAATAGTGATGATAATACATGGAATAATAATCAGGAGTGATTCATAGCCAGCATAGGCTGAAATACCTAAAAGTATTCAGAAAGCATTCCCTGCAAGAGAAAGTAAATTTGCTTCCTTCATGTTCATTCAAAAATGCTGTTTTCACCACATGTTCACTGTTTTCAAACATACAGAACTAACCTCAAATTGGAAACCTCTGGGAAGCCAGGCCTCATCATAGAATTAAATATCAGAAGAGAGAATAAAGGCTTAGAAAATTAATTATGACAACAATTGGAATGCAAACATGTAAAATCCAAAAATTAATTTCAAACAAAGAAAGATATTTTTCCTACAGTTGTGGTATGAAAATATTCTTCCCTTTGGGGTTAAAAAGATCCAGCCCCTTGAGAAAATCCCTGCATCTTCTTTTGCAGGTGACTGAACAGACAGAACACATTCACCAAAAGAATATTTCCATGTATATTTCTCATGGCTTGATAGAGTAAAATATTCCCCTATTTGTTTTTCTGCTTAATTATTACAATCAGCTTTTTAGTCTACAGAGAAGTAAAATTCTGTGGTACTCTGTCTTTCATCTGAAAGCAGAACATTTCTGTGTATTTCCAAGGCCATGAAGATAGAGCTTCTGGAAGCATCCCAAAAGTCATGAACCTGAAGGATCAAATGAAGCTTTGTAGGCAGGTAGTCTTTGCTCAGGCTGGAAGTTATGACACTAAGATACACTGTGCCTTGTTTCTATCCTACAAGTTAAAGCTAATGATATGAAGCCTGACACATGTTCCTGGGAAGGAATAAAGATGAAAATGGGTGTAACTATCACCACCAATGCCTGATAAGATGGGGTTTATCTTGCTTCCCTCATGTGGTCAAGGTCAGACCAGTGGAAGAAAGTGTGACCTCCCCCCCATCCATTGCCAAAAGGCATTTTCCTGACACATTTTATGGGAATGAGCATAAAACTTGCCACTGGTTAGAAATCTAATCACATCACAAACCCAAAACAAAAGCAATGCTCTGATTGGCTTTTCTCTGTTAAAAGTTAAGTTTTGCATTCCTGACCGTGTTATATGAGGCGAAAAATCCTATCTACATTTCTGATTCTCCAGTTCATCCTCAGTATCACCCACAACCCAGCCATGCAGAATTTCCCCCCAGACATTCCATGAACTTGTAGGATTTCAAGCAATTGCTCATACAGTTCTATCTGCCTAGAGTGTATTTCCCAATAGCCTTTCTCTGCTTTCTACAATCCTCAGATAATATGGGTATTATGAAACATTTTTTTTTTATTTCTCTAGGTAAGGCTAGCCTATCCCTCCCTGGGTACCCATGGTATTTGTATGATCCTCTAGTAGAATACTTACCATGGTAATTAGAGTCATTACTGTAGCATTAGAACAATGTTTGATGTTCTCTTCTCTCCCCATTCCCACCTCAGGCCCCAACACTGTCAGCTCCTTCATAGCAGGGAGGACGATTTTTGGTATCAAAGTTTTCAGCACAAGGCTTGGCAAATGATTAGCACTTAGTCAATAAATGCTAAATGAAACCATTGCTATTAACATATTATATACTCATCATATTCAAAAATTAAATTATTGACCCAGTATAATCAGGTGTTTCACTTGGGCCCCAGAATGTTCTCATACATGATAATTGCTATCTTCAAGAAGATGAGGAAAGTGCTAACCAAATTAATTATGTTATCTTCTCACAGGTATAGGTTTTAATATTTCTTTGCCTGGTTTTCATGGACAGATTGATTAGTCATTTACATTTACCCACACCCTCTTTTAATTATATACTAGCAATAGCTTTTTACTCACTACTATGAATTTCCTATTTTGTTTAAATTGAGCTCAGCATTAAATTGTTCCTTGGTTTAATATTAATCTTATAGTAATAATAATTACTGCTACATCATTAATTCACAACTTGTTATCATCAAATACAATGAACTAAACACCAATGAGTCATACTTGGATACAGAGTACTGCGAATGCTAAAAATCAATGAATTATGCATTCTGAGTGGGTAAATTATGTGATATATAAATTATATCTCAATAAAGTTGTTAAAAAAATAACAGACATTATTAGCATACTAATTATCATCTATTATATGCCATTTGTGTTTTCTCATACACTTGCTAAAAAAAATGAGGTTCAAAAAGGTGAAGTGACCTATCCAGGATGACAAAGTTGGTTATTGGTAGAATCAGGAATGGAACCCAAGCCCCTTTACTTTCAGTCATGAACTCATTTTGCTTTTATAATATTGTACTCATATTCCATTTAAGGAAGTTTTACTGAGCTCTAACCTCAGTATAAAGAGACTTCTTACAATATAAGTGAACCCTCTGACTATATATTCTTATGCTGCAATTTCTTTGGTTATATTGATTAGAATTGCTTCTTCAAAAAATTTAAAGTAAAAGGCACCCCCATGATGCAGAATTACACATTCTTTATGAGATTCACAAGATATAAACAAAATTGGGGATTTTTAAAAACATTCTTAAGAAACAGCAGAGCTACATAAACCTGTTTAGAATTTGGATTAAAATTATCACACTTTTGCTCTACCTTCCAAATTGAGTCATAATCCCCGGGGGGAAGTAGGTCGTGTAGCAGCCTCCTGAGTACTGCTCCTCACACCAGTTCTTCTCTTCATAGTGTACCGGCTGCAAGGCAGAGTGACAGAAGCTCAAAGAAAACTCAAAGGAAATTATTCCAGAATAAATCAAATGCAATCCAATAGGTTTTATATTGAAGACCCACTATATGTCTGAAGTAGAGCCTTATTATCTTGCTGTTTTTACAGATATGTCTTTGGTAAATATTCTTCATAATAAAATAAGAGATTTCTATTTCATAAAATTTTCTCAGTTGGTTCATTGATGTCTCAGGTACTGTTCATAATCTACAACTGTTTAATTCCATTTTTAAATTGGTCATAACTATCATTAAGTTTTAGTGCCTAATGGTTTCAAGATAAATTTAAAAAATAACTTTTGCTTCTGAAGTGGTTGAAGAAGTAAAAAAACAGAAAAACATGTCTGTCAAGGAAAAAGGATGATTGAATTCACGATTTTGGTAGAATTGAACTTTGTTGAAGGAAGCTAAACAGATAAATTAATGTTTTCATGGGATGTAGGCAATTCTGTTGGTGGTACTTGTAAACAAATATTGTTCTAAAAAGTATGTTTTTGCCATGGACAGGCAAAACATTAGATGACATTTTGCAAAGCTCAAGTTCTTTATTAAGGTAACTAAACATACATATTATAATTAAGCATGATTTTGAAAAGAGAAAATAAACATGGCAAGTTTTAAGAGAAAAATGTTACTTTAAAAATAAATTTTGATAAACTCTTTTGTTTAAAACATTTCCAATTTGGTCAATAATGTTGTAATAACTGTGTATGGTACCAGTTGGGTGTCAGGTGGAGCACTTTGTGAAGTATAGGGTTGTGTGGCTACTGTGCTGTGCACCTGAGATGAATACAAAGCAATGTTGAATGTGGACTGTAACTGAAAAAAGTTTTCTAGCCCTGGCTGGTTTGACTTAGTGGTTAGAGCATTGGCCTGAGGACCAGAGAAACCCAGGTCCGGTTCCCGCGAAGAGCACGTACCTCAGTTGCAGTTTGTCCCCGGCCCCGGTTGGGCTCATGTGGGTGGCAACAAATCGATGTGTCTCTCTCACATTGATGTCTCTCTCTCTCTCTCTTCCTCCCTCTCTTCCTCCCGCTCTATCTGAAGATAAATGCAAAAATGTCCTCGGGTGAGGATAAAAAAAAAAAAGAAAAAAGTTTTCTAATTTAAAAAACTGAAAAATTTCAGAAATAAAAAAATTGCAGTCACATATAGAACCTTGGGTAGTCATTTGTAATGCATCCTATTTGCAAAGCACTAGGACCTGACTGAGTAGTATTAGTTGCTTCATGTCTCTAGTGTTATTCCCATGTCTGATGGCCAGCCATCTTCCCTCTTGGCATCTGAGGGTGACAAGCACCACAGCAACACCCTTCTCTGACTGTTTCCTACCAATTAGAAGGAAGGGTGGACTTCATCTTTCACCTTCCCTTGCCCCCAGAACTTTTTTCCTTCTGCACAATAGACAACAAAGAAAGAGTAAAGTAAGTGCCTCTCTCTATGCCAAGAGAAAACAAAAACAGGACTAGCTCATTTTTATCAGCAGCAACTAATCATTCACATTCTTCATAGATAAAGAGACTTTTCCAGATTAAAAAGATCGACATTTTTAGCAAGTTGAGAACAATTGCCTTCCTCGCCAACTGAGGTTCATCAAACATCTACCAAACAAGTTGTTGGAATAATTTAAATTACAAACTGTGTCAGTCTAAGAGTGTCTCAGAATGTAATTTGAAAAAAGCTGGAGTATCTACCAGGGTGAAAGCTCTTGAACAACATTTTTAAACAGAAACACCAGTAATTTTTAACAGATGTAAAAGAGTTTTTAATATAATATATAGTGTATAATATACATATAATATTATAATATAATGCCTTTGAATCTAGAGTTGAGGCTTATATTTAAACTTGTTAAATGGTATATGAAAGCAGAAAATGAAACAAAATACATTCATCATTATTATGTCTTTATCTGAACCAAACAATTAATTACTCTTGATCATTTATTGAAAAAGAACTTCAAAAATCCTTAAGAGCACATGTTTCACCTACATCAAGTACAGGGGGAAAAAATGCTTTGCAAGAATGAACAAAAATGTCAAACTCAAAAGCCATAACAACTATACTAGAAGGAAGCAAGTCACTGCAAAAGTGAATAAGATAAGTGTTAGAATAATAAGATTAAACCATGTAGCTGCTCTACTAGGTCATGGTGTGCACTGAGGAAATTTGTATTTAAGAGGCTTAACAAGTTAAACATTCTTAGCCCCCTCATTAGATTTTGCTCACACGTTAACTGTTCATTTGTACATCAGTTTCCATTGCCTTCAAATGCTTTATGGATAACTGGATTTAATAATCACATTCAACAATTGATTTAATCCATATCAAAACATTAAAAAAAAACAGTAGTCTGGTAAATGTAATGATAACACTGACCCACTGCTTTAAATATCGATGAGGGAGGCGGTTTTGGCTACTGGTTATGAGTACATTGGACCCTCTGATTGTCACCAAAGCCCTTCCACAATGCCTCCTAACCCCACTGCATTCCTCCTTTGAGCCCCTGCAGAGTACTAATTAATTTTAAGATGAGTTTCCTGAGGCTACTTCCAAAGGTTTCTAGGAAACCCATCTGAGTGGGCTCACTTTGAGTAAATAAGCATGTCTTTCCCTGCACCCCTAATGTTGAAGGGTAAAACAAGGAAAAAGGGGATGTGTAGAAAAGGGACAGGCCACCCTATTTTTACTGATAAGACAATGGGGGTGGTGTGGGTGTTAGAAATGCTTATATGCTCATTTATGTATATAAATAAGACTTTGATCTCTTTATATGATCAGCAGAAATAGAGAAAGCTCTTTTCATCCCCATCCTGGCTAATAGGATGTAGAATCTCACTAAGGGTAGCAGAAGCTCCTCTCTTTTACAGAGCTGGGAGCAGAGTAGCTCAATGCTCTGCTCCTAGAAGAGTTCTGAACTCAAGGACAAGCATAACACCACCTGAAACAGCAGTGTTGCAGCGTTCCTGAGCTGCCACCAGCACAGCCAGGGCCTGAACTCTTTGTGACAACTTTTAAGTTGATCAACCCTGTGCAGATCCCTCTGAGAATGTACCAGGGAAAACATGAGCTCTAGGGCCCTACTAATGAGCCTATCCCTGCTAATCCCTTGAGGACAAAGCAAGATCTCTCTCCCTTAGTCAAGGTTTGGGAAACAGCCTTACCTTCAAAGCTTCTTGGGATCCCAGAACTTTTGCATAGAGCTCACACAATTTATTCAACCTATGGAAGGAGGGGGTGGGGATAAAAGTAAAAATGAAAGAAGTGGAAGAAAATGTGAAAGAGGCACCTATCCCCTCATTCAAAAAGAGTCTGTGAGCCATTGCTTCCTCTTGGTATTTCATTTTAATTTTTCAAAACAAGGCACTTTGTTCTATTTCAAATGTCTTAAATCAATGAGGTCACAAATAGTGTTAAAGAAAATAAAGTGAGGCATTGCCTGAATCACTGGGGGCACATGGTGATTTGTTCATTCATTCTAAAAAACAAGCAGTCTGCTAAGCACTGGAGATTCTGAGAGGATCCAGACATGATCGTTACTTACCCCATTCCCACTCCCCTGCAAAGAAATGGGCAGAGTGGAAAGAGAAGGAACAAGAAAACCTTTAAATTCTGTTTCTGCCTTTTATGTACTATAAGGTCTTGAGCAGGTTACTTAAACTCTCAGAACTTCAGTTTTATCAAAACACTCACACGATCTTTTCATTAATGATGTAAAACCATGTAGTCCCAGCAGCAACATCAGTCAGGAACTTGTTAGAAATGCACTCTTCACCAAGTAAATTTTCAGCTCCTAGGCTATATCAATTTTTGTATTCTCAGGTGGTATGTGTATTATGTATTCTCCATAGTTTCTTGTATGGTATTTTGTGTACAATAAACTCAATAAATATTAAGTTGAATATTTGATTCTTAATTTATAAGCACTGTGCCTTTATACAAGACCCTTATAATGAACATGACAGACATATAGCATTGGAAACACACATATTTTAGGTAGTATTTAAGTTGAAAAGTTAGGTAAAATTGAAAGGCAGTGAAGTAGACCAAAAAGAGAAAAAAGGTAGGAAAAGACAGGAGGGGGGGGAACAGGAGGGAAGGGGAAGGATAGAAGAGAGAGGTAAATGAAGGAAGGAAGGAAGGGAGGGAGGGAGGGAGGGAGGGAGGGAGGGAGGGAGGGAGGGAGGGAGGGAGGAAGGAAGGAAGGAAGGAAGGAAGGAAGGAAGGAAGGAAGGAAGGAAGGAAGGAAGGAAGGAAGGAAGGAAGGAAAGGTGAAAGAGAAGGAAGAAAGAAGAGGCAGTGTTTTTCTTACCTTTCTTCTTTGGTGAGACGTGCCAGTTTTCTAGCTTTGTGGGCAAGGATAAATCTAAAACATACAAACAAGAAAAAAGGTGGGGAAATAATTGCTGCTTTTGTCTTGTCCTCATTTCTGTAGCTGCAAATGTGCCTAGTGTACAAGTTAAAAGTAAACCCAAAGAAACAAATTACATGGTAGTTATTTTATGTTCAATAGTTTACTATTTACATGTTACATTGCTGACACTAAAATGTCACTGCACCTTTTAGCTTTAGGGATTCAAGAGACTAAAGATAGATGACTGGCCATAATTTCTGCCTAGGGTAGTACTATGACTGACCCACTTTCCCTTACATGGCTGATGCTAACAGGAATGAAACTTGGGTCTCAAATGTCCAACTAAGGCATGTCTAAGCCTTTCTAATTTCATCCAACCCTTGACCTTTGGTTCTATCTACACAATGGTGTCTCCTTAGTGCTTGGCATTCTAGAATATGCCTTTGTTTGTGGCCCTATGATTTCTTTCAAGCTCACAAATAACTGGCTTTGGTCAACCTCCTCTGACACTTGGCTATCTCTGAAATAAATGCATATATACTCTAGGGCCCTTATTAATTTTGACTGCTCCAAGTGACACCTCTCTGGGCCAGGTTCTGTCCCCCAAGATATGCCCCATCTGAGCTGGCCTTTCCTGCCAAGCTTAGGGCTGGGCTGCTCATGACTCCTCTCTAGTGGGACTTGTAAAATCTCAGCATCCCACATAAATACCATTGATGCTCATATAAGGCTCCACAAGAAGCTCCCTTAGCAAAACACCCTAAGTCTTCATATTATGCTTTCACAAAAGATAGCTGACCAAAATATATCACCCCCAGCACTAAATATGAAGTAGAAAATTAATATAGCAAATTTAAAAATATTATTGGTGTTCTAATTTATTTCCAAATATGTATTCATTGGAAGACATTGTTTCTAAAAAATAACTTTTCTACTGCTGGATTGGAAGAACAGTGCCATTGGGTAAAAAATTATAAAAGTTTAGGGCACATTATTAACACTATGTGTCACTGTCAGCATCAAATAGCATTCACATCACCATAACTGTGCATTACCCCATTATGGCAGGATATTTGCCATCAGGTTTGGTATCATCCAATGTGTAGGCAACTGCAGCTTCTTCTCCTTCAATTATCATGGTTCCAGAGTAATCTTGGGAGAACAGCAAAATGGAAGAAGATATTCATCACCTAATCAAGCTACCCAAAGCAGTTATAATGAGCACACATTTTTCAACTTGAGAAACCCAAAGGCTGAATATAAGATATTATACTATAAATATATAAAGGCAAACAAAACTGATGTCAAAAGGAAGGCAAAGTAGCCAATGTTTTGTGAAAAAAAAAATCAAACTATATACCTGTCTAAAAAAAAATAAAGCAGTGTGATATTAGAAATTAATCCGGGCCACCATGTAATGAAATCTTGTTTTCCTTGCCATTAATACTCATGCCCTTTATTTTTCTTTTACAAGAAATCAGATAAAATCAAAGATGTATAAAAAACTATTAGTCCATTACTATACAATAGAAGAAACTGAATACTCATTTTCTATGAGGAGCCTTATGCTATATTAACAAATACTTGATTATCTGGAGACAGGGCAGAGAGAACATTCATAACTAAAATCCACAGAAATCCAAACCCTCATTTCAAACATTACCTCCAGAACAACTCGAGAAACAGTTTCGGCTAATTTTGGACAAAGAGTTTGTCCCATTCCCCTCCTGAACAAAATATATGCAATTTCAATAAAAACCTGTGACAAACAATGGGGATAATGTCAGGGCAGAATCTGAAATGTGATAATAATATCCTACTAGAGTACACCCTTCCTCCTGGTCCGTTATTTAGTTGCAAATTGAGTTTCTTTGAACAAAATTATGGTGGAAGACACTGGAACAAATGTATAGAAAATCCAACAAGAAGATTTCAAAACAAGGAAGAAAGAATAGAGAAAAAACTTTGAAGGCATGCACTGCCCTGACCTTCATATGAACAGAAACACTTGTAAGCCTTTTAAACTGTGCTTGCTTTTCTCTCTTTCTCTCTTCCCATGTTCTATCCCACTGTGCATTCCTGAGAATAAATGTCCCATTCAGCCACTGGATTGAGGGAAGTTTGCATGCCCCTCACGTGTGCTGAGACAGGAAAAACATTGAGAAAAACTGAAAAGTGAAAAGAAGAAATGTTGATTCCAAAATGGCGGCAGAGTGAGTGGAAGCTACACAGACCATCTCCCAGAACGAAACTGGAATTACAACTAAAATAAAGACAAATCATCAGGAAAAAGCAACAGAAAAGCAACTTGGAGGATCACATAACCAGGTACATTGACTCAATCCTGGTAGGTTTGCGGAGGTGCGGAGGGGGGCTGGGAGCCCACAGACAGCAGCGGCCTTGGCTATGAGCAGCGCCCTCGGGTTAAACTCCCAAGCAGCACCACAGAGCAGAGCTGGAACAGATGCTAAAATAGCCACAGCCACTCAACTTGGGCTCTGGCAGAGGGAGGGCGGACTGGACTGGAACTGTATGGGGACACTCGGGATTTGGAGGGCGCTTAGAGCTTTTGCTGAGTTGCAGCCATACAGGAGAGTGGTCATCTTACCCCTTCCCAGGGATCAGGGGAGAGGCTGTGTCCCCTCCCTCAGGGAGTCAACCCACATGGTGGCCATTGAAATGCTAACTGAGGCCCATTAACAGCAAGAATCTACCCCACCCTCGGGAAATCTCCTTATACTAAACACCTGAGAGAGTTTTTCATTCAACTGAGAAGCCAAGGCTCTTCAAGTAACCACTACTGATAGCGTCCAGGCAAAAAGCAAGAGAATAATTGTATCATTCCTAGGCTTGCAACTCTAACCATGAAAGTAAGACTTGACAGTGGTGTTTAATGTGGGTCCTCCCTGGCTCATTCAAACATAGGAGAGAAAGCCACAAACAGCAGAACTCCAACTCCCACAGAGAATATCTGGCAGGCTCCAAAGCCCACTGTGATAGCCAAAATGGTGAAACACAGAAACCGAAGCAAAATGAAAGAACAAAAGAACTCTACCAAAGAAGAGATAAATGAGCTGCAGTTAAGCAAGTTAACAGAACTAGAATTCAGAGCCATGATCTGGAGGAAGCTCAACAGCATATGCAAGGACTTGAGCACCATGAGTAAAGACACAGAAATGTTGAAAATCAATCAGTTGGAAACTAAAAACCACCAAGAAGAAATGAAGAATGACAGAGAAGAAATAAAGAACACATTGGAAGGTCTAAAGAGCAGAGTAGAGGAAGCAGAGGACAGGATCAGTGAATTAGAACACAGGGTAGAAAAAAAATCAACCGACTTCTGGTAAAGATGGCGGCATAGGTAAACGTGGTATCGCGTCCTCCTGCAACCACATCAAAGTTACAACTAAACTACAGAACACCCATCATTCAAAACTGCCTGAAATCAAGCTGAATGGAAGTCCTACAACTACGGAATTAAAGCAGCAGCCACTTCAAGACTGGTAGGAGGGGCAGCGGCAGCGCGACAGGCTGGTCTCACACCCATTTGTGGTGGATAAAAATCAGGAGGATACCTCGGCTGGGAAGGTCCTTCCTGAGGACTGAGGGAAGCCCATCCCACACCAGGTGCCCCGCTCAGGGTTCCAGTGCCAGAAAGAGAAGTCCCCATAACTTCCGGTTGGAAAAACCAGCAGGAACTGAGGCTCAGGGAAGCTGAAGCGGCTGGAACCCCAGGCAGCTCCCTAAAGGGCCCAGGCAGTAACATATCAGACTTCTTCCCTCTAAGATTGGAGGGGAGGCAGCTCGAGGGGCGCCAGAGTCATACAGGGAAAAACTGAGCTGTTTGGCACTGGAGCAAGGGCTGGAGAAGGGGCTTTCTCCGGGACAAACACACTGTCAGAGGCCTTTGTTCCTTTGGTAAGCCCTTCCCGGGGGCGGCAGACAGTCACCATATCTGGGACTCTAGCAACCTGACTCACACTGGTAGCCCCGCCCTGGTGACTCCCTGAGGCCCCGCCCCACCCAACGTTCAAGCCCACTCAATCTGTTGCCACTTGCTTAACCATAGGATTGGCCTGTCTTGGATCCTGCTTCAGGTCTTTCCTAAATTCTTTCAAATGAGCAGCATCTGGTCTCAGTGAGCCCCATACCTCTCATTAAGTAATACACTGAAACAAACATAGGGAGGCAGCCAAAATGAGAAGACAAAGAAACAGGTCCCAAATGAAAGAACAGAGCAAAACCCCAATAAAAGAACTAAGCGAAATGGAGATAAGCAACCTAACAGATACTGAGTTCAAAATACTGCTTATAAGGATGCTAATGAACTCAGTGATAACCTCAGTGAACTTAGGGAGGGCCTCAAGAGCATAGAAAAGGACCAGTCAGAAATCATGGATACACAGTTAGAATTGAAGGAGGCATTAACTGAAATAAAGAATCATTTACACAGCTTCAATAATAGAGTATGTAAATCCAAGGAGCTAACCATCGATTTGGAATATAAGGAAGCAAAAAATGCCAATCAGAATAGCAAAAAGAAAAAAAGAAGCCACAAAAGTGACGATAGTGTAAGTAGCCTCTGGGACAATTTTAAGCGTGCCAACATTCGCATCTTGGGGGTGCCAGAAGGAGAAAAGCGAGAACAAGAAATCGAACACCTGTTTGAAACAATAATGGCAGAAAACTTCCTTCACTTGGTGAAGGAAACAGACATACAAGTCCAGGAAGCACAGAGAGTCCCAAACAAGATGAACCCCAAGAGGCCCACACCAAGACACATCATCATCAAAATGCAAAAGGTTCAAGACAAAGAGAGAATCTTAAAAGCAGCAAGAGAAAGGCAGCTGGTTACCTACAAGGGAGTTCCCATTAGGCTGTCAGCTGATTTCTCAAAAGAAACTTTGCAGGCCAGAAGGGAGTGGCAAGAAATATTCAGAGTGATGAAAAGCAAGAACCTACCACCAAGATTACTCTATTCTGCAAAGCTGTCATTTGGAATCGATGGACATATAAAAATTTTCCCAGACAAGAAAAAGTTAAAGGAGTTCATCACCACTAAACCGTTATTATATGAAACGATGAAGGGTCTTTTAGAAGAAAAAGATAAAATATATGAACAAACAAAATGGCAATGAATACATATCTATCAACAATGGAATCTGCAAACAAAATGAACAGGTAGATCAGAAACATTCTCATAGATACAGAGAACATTTTGTTGGTTGCCAGTTGGGAGGGGAGTTGGGGGAATGGGTGAAAAAGGTGAAGAGATTAAGAAGTACAAATTCATTGCTAGACTGACAAACCTCAAAGGGAAAGGGGTTGGGGGGGTGGGAAGAAATAAATCAAAGAACTTATATGCATAACCAATGGATACAGACAATAGTGTGGGAAAAGGTGGGAGGGGGCAGAAATGGGGAGGAGGGGGTCAATGGCGGAAAAATGTGGAACATCTGTAATACATTTTACATCCAACAATAAAGATTTTTTTTTTTAAAAAAAAAGGCATGAAAGCCCTGGCCGCATATTGGGGCGCACACAAGAATCAAACAAAGAATGCATAAACAGCACGGCCAAGTGGCTCAGGAGCTGAGCGTTGACCCTACATCAAGAGGTCGCCGGTTCGATTCCCGGTCAGGGCACATGTGCAGGTTGTGGGCCCAAACCCCACAGGGGGCATGCCGGAGGCGGCCAGTCGATGTTCTCTCTCCTCTATGTTTCTATCTCTCCCTCTCCCTTCATCTCTCTCTAAAGGAAAAAAAAATCAATAAAGAAAAAAAGCATAAAAAATATCAACCAATCAAAACATCACAAGGAAAAAATAATTAAAAAACAGGAAGACAGCTTAAGATAACTGTGGGACAACTGGAAATGTAATAATATTCACATCATAGGAGTCCCCAAAGAAGAAGAAAAGGATCAAGGCTTAGAAAATATATTTGAAGAAATACTGACAGAAAACTTCTCTAATTTGTTAAAGAAAAAAGATATTCAATTCAAGAAGCAGAGAACCACAAGTAGGAAGAACCCAAACAGGCCCACACCAAGACACATAGTAATCAAAATGCCAAAAATTAAAGACAAAGAGAGAATCCTAAAAGTAGCAAGAGATAAGCAACAGGTTACCTACAAAGGAACCCCCATAAGGCTCTCAGCTGACTTCTAAACAGAAACACTACAGGCCAGAAGGGAATGGAATGAGGAAATCAAGTTCATGAAAAAGAAGGATCTGAATCCAAGACTACTCTACCAAGAAAGGCTATCATTGAAAATTGAAGGTCAAATAAAGAGCTTCCCAGACAAAAAAAGGCTAAGGGAATACATTAGCACCAAACCAGCACTGCAAGAAATGTTAAAAGGACTGCTGTAGTTACCAGAAGAAATAGGAAGAAAAATATAACCAAACTAAACAAAAATGGAATAAATAAGTACATAAAAATAATCACCTCAAAAGTAAATGGTTTGAATGCTCCAATAAAATGACACAGAGTAGCTGATTGGATAAGAAAGCATGACTCATCTATATGTAGTTTATAAGAGACACACCTCAAAACAAAAGACTCACATAGGTTGAAAGTGAATGGATTGAAAAAATCTTTCAAGCAAACGGAAAGGAAAAAAAGCTGGGGTAGCAATACTCATATCTGATCAAATAGATTTCAAAATGAAGGCCATAACTAGAGACAAAAAGGCCAGTACATAATATTGGAAGGAACTATCCAACAGGAAGATATAACCTTGATAAACATATATGTACCCAATATAGGAGCACAAAAATATATTTAAAATCTTCTGGAAGTCTTCAAAGGAGAAATTAATAGTGATACAATTATAGCAGTGTAGTTCAACACCCGGCTGACATCACTGGACAGATCCTCTAGACAAAAAATTAACAAGGAAACACAGATTCTAAATGAAGCACTAGACCAAATGGATTTAATAGATATCTACAGAGAATTACACCCCAAAACTACAGAATACACATTCTTCTCAAGTGCACATGGGACATTCTCAAAGACAGAGCACATGTTAAGACACAAACTAAGTCTCTACAAGTTCAAGAAGTTTGAAAATGTATCAAGCATCTTCTCAGATCACAATGTCACAAAACTAGAAATCAATTGCAACAAGAACATACAAAGACACTTGAAAACATGGAGGCTACATGGCATGTTATTAAACAACAAAGGGGTTACCGAGGAGATCAAGGAAGAAATTAAAAACTTCCTGGAAATCAATGAAAATGAACAGAGAACAACACAAAATCTATGGGATGCAGTGAAAGCAGTTCTGAGAGGGAAGTTCATAGCACTACAGGCCTACCTTAAGAAACAAGAAAAATCTCTAATAGACTATCTAACCTCAAACTTAAAGAACTGGAAAGCAAACAAAAAGAAAACTCCACAGCAAGTAGAAGGAAGGAAATTGTAAAGATCAGAGCAGAAATAAATGACATAGAGACCAAAAAACAATTCAAAGGATCAATAAAACAAAGAGCTGGTTTTTGGAAAAGATAAACAAGATTGATGGACCCTTAGCTATACTCACTAAGAAACAAAGACAGAGAACCCAAACACACAAAATCAGAAATGAGAGAGGAGAAGTAACAACCGACACCGCAGAAATACAAAAGATCATTAACAACTACTACTAACAATTATATGGCAACAAATTCAAAAATCTAAGCGAAATGGCCAAATTTCTAGGAAGACATAGTCTCCCAAAACTGGACCAGGAAGAGATAGAAAACTTGAACAAACCAATAACAACAAAAGGGATTGAAGATGTAATCAAGACTCTTCCTGCAAACACAAACCCAGGCCTGGACAGCTTCACGGGGAAGTTTAACAAACATTCAAAGAAGAACTAACACCCATTCTCCTCAAACTATTTCAAAAAATTCAGGAAGAAGGAAGATTTCCAAACTCGTTTTATGAGGCCAGCATAATTCTAATTCCAAAACCGGAAAAAGACATTACAAAGAAAGAAAACTACAGGCAAATATGCCTGATGAACATAGACACCAAAATCCTGAACAAAATACTAGCAAATCGAATCCAGAAATACATCCAAAAAATTATTCACCACGATCAAGTGGGATTCATCCCTGGATTGCAAGGCTGGTACAACATTTGCAAATTAATAAATGTGATACACCACATAAATAAAATGAAGAATAAAAACCACATGATCATATCAAGAGATGCCAAAAAAGCCTTTGACAATATCCAGCATCCATTTTTGATAAAAATGCTCAGCAATGTGGGAATAGAGGGATCATATCTCGACATAATAAAGGCCATATATGAAAGACCTACATCCAACGTCATGCTCAATGGACAAAAACAAAAAGCATTTCCCTTAAAAACAGGAACAAGACAAGGATGCCCATGTTCACCACTCTTATATAACACAGTACTGTAAGTCTTAGTCACAGCAATCAAACAGAAAGAAAAAATAAAAGGGACCCAAATTGGAAAGGAGGAAGTGAAACGGTCATTATTGACAGATGACATGATACTATATGTAGAAAACCCCAAAGAGTCCATCAAAAATTTACTAGACTTAATAAATGAATTTGGCAAAGTAGCAGGATACAAAATTAATGTCAAGAAATTGATGTCTTTATTATACACCAATGATGAACTCACAGAAAGAGAAACAGAAAACAATCCCATTTATCATTGCGGCAAAAAAATTAAGATACCTAGGAATAAACTTAACCAAAGAAATAAAGGACCTATTTGCAGAAAACTCCAGGTCATTGAAAAAAGAAATAGAGGAAGATATAAAAAAGTGGAAGCACATACCATGTTCATTGAATGGAAGAATTAGCATCATTAAAATGTCCATACTACCCAAAGCAATCTATAGATTCAATACAATCCCCATCAAAATACCAACGACATATTTCACAGAACTAGAACAAATACTTCAAAAGTTCATATGGAACCAAAAAAGACCTCGAATAGCCACAGCAATCTTGAAAAAGAAGAACAAAGTTGGAGGGATCAAATTACCAGATTTCAGGTTATACTACAAAGCCACTGTAATCAAAACAGCCTGGTACTGGCACAAGAACAGGCATATAGACCAGTGGAACAGAACAGAGAACCCAGAAATGGACCCAAGGCAATATGCTCAATTAATATTTGACAAAGGTGGCAAAGCATACAGTGGAGTAAAGACAGCCCTTTTAATAAATGGTGTTGGGCCCTGGCCGGTTTGGTTCGGCGGTTAGAGCGTTGGCCTGTGGTCTGGAGAGACCCGGGTTCGGTTCCTGCTAAGGGCACGTACCTTGGTTGCAGTTTGTCCGTGGCCCCGGTTGGGTCGTGTGGGTGGAGACCACTCGATGTTTCCCTTTCACATCGATGTTTCTCTCTCTCTCACTCCCTCCCACTCTATCTGAACAAAATATCAAAAAAATGTCCTTGGGTGAGGATAAAAAATAAGTAAATAAATGGTGTTGGGAAAATTTGACAGCTACATGCAAAAAAATGTAACTAGACCATCAACTTACACCCTACACAAGAATAAATTCAAAATGGATAAAAGACTTAAATGTGACTCATGAATCCATAAAAATCCTAGAAGAAACTGTAGGCAACACAATTTCAGACATTGTACTTAGAACATGGACTAATGTTTTATGTCCATAATTCTAATAAAAACAGTTATATACTAATGTGTGTCTTTGCACCAAGTTTCAAGATCTTTATTTGAGGAAAATACTCACTCTTTTTCCTCCAAAAGGTCTCTTTATAGTAGACGATACACTTGATGACTGAACCCAAAGGCACACGAGTGATCAGCTGGTTTCTCAGCATTGGCAGAGGAGGGTTGTAATGAATCTTCATGCCCAGAACAGGAGGAATAGCACTAATCACATACTTAGCCTGGAAGGGGAAAAAACAAAAACATGTGCTTAAACATTTTTGGTGGGTTGTGCTTTTTTCCTAATTTTCTTCCTCATTTCACTCTTCTCCCCACTTCAGTCTCTTCTTAACAGAGAAACTGGAAAGATCTTGTTAAAACCAAAATGAGCCCATATTGTTCCCTATTTCAAAACCTCCAATGACTTTCCATCACACTTAAAGTCAAAACCAAGTTCCTCCCAGTCACTTCTAAGACCTTACATGAAATGAAAACCTATTACATCTCTGATCTCACCTCCTGTTAATCTTCCCTGCAATCCTTAATTCTGCCATTTTGACCATCTTGCAGTTCCTTTGTCATGCCAGGCTTGTTTCTACTTCAGGGCTTTTGCTCTGCTTGTTCTGTCTACCTGGAATGCTCTTCCCTCAGAGAGTTACATGGTTCAGTGCCTCATCTCTTGGTTTTCTGCTCAAACATCACCTTCTGAATGAGTCCTTCCTTGAAAACCTATTTAAAATTGTATGGCCAGTTGTCCCATCCCCACCTTCTGGCGCATACCCTTCCCCTTCCCTTCTTGATTCTTTCCACAGTAGTTGTTATCTGGCATACCTTATATTTTAACTATATGTTTGATTATGGCCTTTCTCCTTCACTAGAATGTAAGCCACATAAAGACAATTAATTTTACCTGTTTTGTTCATTATTCTGTTTCCAACTCTTAGAATATTGCTTAGCACATAGAAAACTTGATATCTATAATTAAATATTTTCTTTGTTTTTCTAATTATGTAGAAGCCCAATACAGAAGTTTGATAATATATGTTTTTATAAATCCCCCCAAAAATATTCTGGTTCTCTTTTCCTTTCTTCAAATAGTTAGCTTTTTCACTTTAGGCAAAGGGATTATCTATAAAGTCTGGAATATTCTTGCTTTTATTTAAGCTTTGATTATCTATGGGACTCAAGCCTCTTTCTCTTAGTTTAAGGCTCTTGATTACCTCATACACCTCATGATTTAGTGTCTCCACAAGGATATTTTCTCCTGTCTGGTCAATGTGGGTCACAGGCCTCTCCAACTTCACTCGATCCCCAAGCATGTCCATTATCCGCTCACTTATTTGACTAGATCCACCCACAAATTTCCTCTCCTGGCAAAAAAAAAAAAAAAAAAAAAAAAAAAAAGGATTAAAGAGGTGGGTGAGAAATATACAAATGGGTATAAATTATTAAATTGGTATCATTTAATATATATCTTTTTGTGATATATCTAAAATTTCATTTTGCTGTTAATAGTGACTTTTACCATTGTTGTCTAACTAGTGATTGTTGGATTTAACAAAATTACGGGTTTTCTAGCAGTCACTTTCTATGCTATGCTTTTTTTTTCAATTTTTATTAATTTATTTTTGTTACAGATGTTTCTCCTTTCGCTCCCCTAGACTCACTCCTCCCCATCCCCCATCCCCCCGCCACCACCATGCTTTTGCGAATTTCCTGGCTCCAACCTCAGCCAGACAACCTCACCCAGACCACATGCCCCACCTTTCTGGTCATTACCCCTGCTCTGTGTATTATCTACAACCTTCTAATGAGTTGCTGGGTCTGGTGAAGCTATACCTATAGCTCGGCCATCCCTTGCATGAGTTTGTTTTTCCCATCCTTATTACTCAGGCTCAGAACTTCCCTGGCCCAGTTATCTTCAGGTCAGCCTACTCCCTATTACAAGCTGCCCATCTCATTCTGGGTTGGGTGCCTGCTGCTTCTGTGGCCACTGCACCATCTGTCCTGAGCCCTGCTAAAGCAAATATTCTACACAGTTGTACATGCAGTTGAGCTGACTGCTTCTTCCTAAATTTTCCGATCATTTAATTTTTAAAATAATATTTCAAATAGGTTTAGGAAGAAGAATAAGAGGAAGAAAAAAAGAGGGAAAGAAGGAAGAATAGGGGAATGAAGAGGAGGAAGAAGGTGAGGAGGAAAAGGATAGAAAAAGAAAATGACTAACAAGATTATATAAAACTCTAATCCACTTCCTACTATGCCCAACACAGTGCCTTATACAATGCTGGGGCTCAGGAAATAGGCAATGAATGAATAAATGAATTCCACATAATGGAATGTGGAATGAATGACACATAATTCTGACTTTTCTTGTTGTATTTCCAAAGAAGTACTGAAGTTATATCCATCATATTTTCTTCTATAAGCATATCAAATAATAATTGAATGTACATACAAATGGAAAACTGCAAAAGTATATAAAAGAGACAAGCTTAATCTTTCTTTTAATTATTATTAATTCACTTTTTTTTACAGATATCTCCCCCCCCCCACCCAGACACTCTCTCCGGATCCTGCGCTCACTCACAGGGGTGCTGTCTATGTCCATTGGTTACGCATATATGGTTTATCTCATCCCTCCCCAAGGCCCCATTCCTCTGAGTTTTGTCAGTATGAACTATAATCCATTCTATGTCTTTGGGCCTATTTTGCTCTTCAGCTTATTTTGTTCATTATATTCCACATATAAGTGAGATCTTGTGGTATTTGTCTTTCTTTGATTGGCTTATTTTGCTTAGCATAATAGCCTCCAGGTCTCTCCATGTTGTGTCAAAGGATAAGAGATCTTTCTTACAGCTACACAGTGCTCCATTGTGTGTATGTACCACAGCTTTTTTATCCACTCATCTATTGATGGACACTTGGGCTGTTTCCAGACCTTAGCAAATGTAAATAGTGCTGCTATGAACATAGGGGTACATATATTCTTTCTGACTGGTGTTTCAGGCCACTTAGGATATATTCTTAGAAGTGGGATCACTGGTTCAAATGGCAGTTCCATGTTTAATTTTGTAAGAAAACACCCTATTGTTTTTCATAGTGGCTGCACCAGTCTGCATTCCCACCAGCAGTGTACTAGAGTCCCCTTTTCTCCACACCCTCGCCAACACTTGTTGTTTGATGATTTGTTGATGGCAGCCATTCTGACAGGTGTGAAGTAATACTTCATAGACATTTTAATTTGCATCTCTCTGATGATTAGTGACATTGAACATTTTATCATATGAGACAAGCCAAATCTTAAATTACACTGGCTGCTGGGCTCTCACATTGGGTACCTAACCGACAGACTATCCCTCATAAAAGCCACCTTGAGCTGCCATGATACAGTTCTAAGAACTACAAGCCTGCTTCCTGATTCATTCGTTCATGACTGAAGGACAATGTCAATCTCTCATTTAGGCAATGGTGGTTTTCTGTGGGAATAGTGGGGGTGGGTACCTGTCCTCCATTGCTTATTGAGATGATCCTGGTAGTGCCTCCACACTGCTTCACATACCACAGGAACCACAGAGCAGAGATCTCATATGTCTCTGCAGTGACACACAGGTTTACAAAGAGGGTAGCGAAGTTTTTTGTAGACCTACCCAGGAAGAAACATAAGAAAAATTAGCAAATGTAAAAGAGTATTATCTTAATTCTCTGAAAATTATTCATGTAATAAATTTACTTGGCTAAGTTTGGCACAATATAGCAAGTCACAGAAAAATGTCACTAGAATCTTGTATTATAAAACATGAAATCAGACATTTAGGAAATAAGAGATTTATTTTTTCTTTAACCAAAATACCTTATTTAGACTCAGCTTGTATTCCATTTTCTATGCTGTCATGATTTCTCCCCACACACTTGTTACTCTTCCAAGTGAGCTCCATCTCAGTAAAAGGCATCACAATTCATCGAATTGCTAAGGCCAACACTGTAGAAATCAACCTTAATTTCTTTCTTTCCATCACTCTCCCTTCATCTAATCCATCAGAAATTCCTATGGTCTTTCACCACATCACTTCACCTTCCTCACAACCAATTTAGTCAGGAGTATTTCACTCAAAGCTAGAAGCTTTTGACCTCCCTCTCCTCCATAATGCTCTTTCTATAGTGTAAATCAGGTCGTGTAATTTTCTTGCTTATAACCCTCCAGTAGCAACCTATCAAAACCAGAATAAGATTGAGATATTTTATCATGGCCTCCAGAGTCCTATGTAATGTAACCCATGACTATCTTCTCTATCTCTTCCTGTACCCTCTCTACTCATTATAATGTCTCCTCAGAAAGATGAACTCATATGTCTATGAAAATGAGCATTGATTTCTACATTCTCATCACCCTGGCATCTTCTATCATTTTATCATAGTATAGTTATCTTCATTGTCTTAAATTATCTTAATTATTGTTTTATTACTTTTTTATTTCTGTATCCCCCTCTGAATATCAATCAATGATAATTTGAATCTTAACTTTCTTGCTTACCACAGTACCCCCTTTAATAAAGATGCCTGAAACATAGTAAGCTCTCAATAGTTACTTGTTGGATGACTAAATGAATGGTTGATGACACATATTAGCTAAATTTTATTTTTAAATGATCTATAATGCACAAGGAATATACTACATGATGTTCCAAACACAGAATTAGTCACAGTTATTTATTCAGTCATTATACTGCCTAATGGAAGACAGCTCAAAGGATGGATGAGGGAAAAAAGCAATAATAATAGGTGAACTTTTGCTTGGAGTTGTCGATAAATGGTGAGAGGTTAAATCCTATTTTTAGGCACACCAGAAAGAGAATGGTTTCATACAATTCCAATGTTTACTCATATCTAACACACCTGAATATTCATGAGTAATGTGTACTTTGAGATCTTTAATAAGGACCAATCCTCTTTATTACTTTTACATAATATTTGTATGTTGCTAATCTGCTTATGTTTGCCACCTAGTAGTGCTGTTGACTATGGATGGAATAAATAATACTGTCTTTCATTTATTAAATTCGTTTACACTCCATAGTTTTAAAACTCATTGTTTTATTGAGTTGTCATTATAGCTATAAAGTAGTTATTCTAAATAGTTTTTTTTACTATTTTTCCCAGTTCACAAGCTCAAAACTGTCTTAGAGAAGTCATTAATGTGTAGTACACAACTCACTAAATGGTACAACTTTAAACCACATCATTCCTGATTCAAACTTCATTATTTTAATGTCTCAGAATGCTTTATAGTCAACTGACAAGTTGATTTACCAAGAGGAATCTCTCTACTCTAGTGTACCTTTACTCTGGAAGTTTGTAGAATCACACCTAAAACATATACCAGTTACTGATACTGTTTTCAGCCATATGAACCTGACGGAATTTTTGTGACAGTCCCCATAATTTAGTCAGCAAATAGTATAATGCATATGTTGAAATGACTTAGAGTTAGTTTTGTTAAATTCCTCATAATAACCAAAGGGATGGAAATTGTTAACTCATTGTTCCTTTGCACAGGCAATTTGTGGCAAATTTCTAAAGTAAATATCTAAAGATGGCAGCAGGCAGGACCGGAGGGAGGGTGAGTATGTGAGAGAATAGCTAGTGTATGAGAGAGTATGAGTTGAAGTAAAGGTGGAAAACCAAACTCCTTCAGTGCAGAGACTGGAACAGAAGGTTCCTGTTCTGTAGACAGGAACAGCTGGCTACTGCGGAAAGCGGCCCTTCAGGGTGCTTCTCCTTGTGCCACAGGGAGGTCCCATCATTTTGGAAGATCCCAGTGCTTCCTTGGAAGAAGGCAGTGGGAGCAGCTAGATCCCAGCAACCTGAGCCTACCAGCACATCTGGCACCATCAGACCAGTGGACACTATGTGTCAACACAGGCCGGTGCATAGTAGTGGAGCTCCCAAGGTGCCGGACATGGAAGCCACAGACTGCCGGGAGTCCAACACCATGCCCCACAGTAGCAGCCAGATCAGAGTCGAGATATACCCCCAGCAACAGAGGCTGAGGAACAGACATCCATCCCCAGGCAACAGGAGCACAGACCAGCAGCTGAGACACATCCCCCAAAACTACAGCAAAATCTCAGCAGGAGTTGAGCCCCACAGGGCAGCAGCACTGCCCAGCCACCAGCAGCAGGATCTGGGGGTGCATAGAGGCCTGTGTGATCTAGCAGTTCACAAGAGCAGTGGGAAGCTGGAGCTCGAGAGAGACTGGTCCGATCTATCTGGCCGCCCTTGGAACCTGCAGGGTGCAGTGGCACCAGAGAGGCATGTGCGACCCAGCAGGGTGTGTGTGATCCACTTACCCAGGGGACTTGCGGGATGCTGAAGCACCAGAGAGGCCTGTGAGACCCAGGAGGGACTGTGTGATCCACTTACCTGCAGGACCTGTGGGGTACTGAAGCTCCAGAGAGGCCTGTGTGACGCAGCAAAGACTGTGCCATCCAGCTACCCATGGGATCTGCAGGGTGCGGGGGCACCAGAAAGGCCTGTGCCAACTCGCGGCCCACAAGATAGGTGTAGAGGATGTGAAAATGGAGGCATAGTGAATAGAAGCTACACAGACAATCGCCCAGGACCAAACAAAAATTACAACTAAAATGAAAACAAATTCTTGGGAAAAAGCAACACAAAAGCAGCAGGACAGGACCATGTAACCAGGAACACTGGTAGGAGCTGTGGAGGCACAAGAGGGTGGCGGGCTAGGAACCAACAAACAACAATAGTCTTAGCTGAGAGCAGCACCCTTGGGGAATAAAGACCAAGCCTGCTCCACAGTGCAGAGAGCCAGGACAGAGTGCTAAAATAGCCACAGCCACTCACCTGGGGACTACAGCACAGGGAGGGCAGACTGGGTGGAAACTCTGTGAGGACAACCGGGATTTGGAGGGCAGAGTTTTTGCTGAGTTGCAGCCACAAAGGAAGGTGGCCAGTGTGTTCCTCCCCAGATCTGTGGGGAAAAGCAGCAATGCCCCTTCCCCACTGTATTCAGCCTTTTCCAGGTGAGGCAAAGAAATGCAAATCGAGGCTCATTAAAACCCTGCATCTATCCCACCCTCTGGAAATCCTCTTATGCAGAACACCAGGGCTACAGACCACGGCACTGAGTAACTGACATTACTAGCCCCAGACAAAAAGCTAGAGGATAACTGAACCTTTCCTGGGCTTACAAATTTACCCAGGAAAGTAGACCTTGACAACGGTGTTTAATGTGGGCTGGCCCAGGCCCTACCAACCCAGTAGATGGAGGCACGAACAGCAAAACACCAACACCTACAGGAAAAATTTGGAAGGTTCCTAAAGCCACTGAGATAGTCAAAATGGTGAAACAAAGAAACAAATCCCAAATGAAACAGCAAGAGAACACTATCAAAGATGAGATCAATAAAATGCAGTTAAGCAAATTATCAGAGGTAGAGTTCAGAGCCATGATGATGAGGAAGCTCAACAGCATGAGAAAGGACATCAGTACCATGAGTAAAGATATAGAAACACTGAAAACTAACAAAGGGGAAATGAAGAATGATATAGCAGAAATAAAGAAAACACTGGAAAAACTAACCAGGAGAGTAGAGGAAGCTGAGGACCAGATCAGTGAATTAGAAGACAGGGTAGAAAAAAAATCAACCAATCAGAAACAAAAAGCAAAAAAAATTAAAAAACAGGAAGACAGCTTAAGAGAACTGTGGGACAACTGGAAACATAATAACATTCACATCATATGAGTCCCCAAAGAGGAAGTAAATGGGCAAGGGTTAGAGAATATATTTGAAGAAATAGTGAAAGAAAACTTTTCTAACTTGGTGAAGGAGGAAGGCATTCAAGTTCAAGAAGCAAATAGAGCCCCAAGTAAGAAGAACCCAAACAGGCCCACACCAAGACACATAGTAATTAAAATGCCAAAAATTAATGACAAAGAGAGAATCATAAAAGCAGCAAGAGATATGCAACAGGTTTACCTACAAAAGAAACCACATAAGGCTTTCAGCTGACTTCTTAACAGACACAAGACACACCAGAAGAAAGTGGCATAAAGTAATCAAGTTCATAAAAACAGGGATCTGAATCCAAGACTACTCAATCTAGCAAGACTATCATTCAAAATAGAAGTTCAAATAAAGAGCTTCCCAGACAAAAAAAAAAGGCTAAGGGAATATATTAACACCAAACAAGCACTGCAAGATATGCTAAAAGGACTGCTGTAATTAGTAGAAGAAATAGGACGAAAAGTACAACCACACTAAACAAAAATGGCAATAAATAAGTAAATATCAATTATCACCTTAAATGTGAATAGTCTAAATGCTCCAATAAAAAGACACAGAATAGCTGATTGGATAAGAAAGCATGACTAACATATATGTTGTTCACAAAAGACCCACCTCAAAACAAAAGACTCACAAAGGTTGAAAGTGAAGGGATAGAAAAAAATCTCTCAAGCAAATGGAAAGCAAAAGAAAGCTGGGGTACCATATCCTTATATGATACAGTACATTTCAAAATGAAGACCATCACTACAGAAAAAGAAGGCCACTACATAATATTGAAAGATCTATCCAACAGGAAGATATAACCTTGGTAAACATATATGCACCCCATATAGGGCACCAACATATATTAAAAAAACTTCTGGAGGATTTCAATGAAGAAATCAACAGCAATACAATCATAGCAGGGGACTTCAACATCCTGCTTACATCACTGGATAGATCTTCTAGACAAAAAATTAACAATTAAACACAGACTCAAAATGAAGTGCTAAATCAAATGGATTTAACAGATATCTACAGAGAATTACACCCCAAAACTGCAGAATTCACATTCTTCTCAAGTGGACATGGGTCACTCTCAAAGATAGACCACATGTTAGGGCACAAATTAACTCTCTGTAAGTTCAAGAAGATTGAAAGCATATCAAGCATCTTCTCAGATCACAATGTCACAAAACTAGAAATCAATTGCAACAAGAACATGCAAAGACATTTGAAAAAATGGAGGCTAAATAGCATGTTATTGAACAATGAATGGGTTACCATGGACATAATGGAAGAAAGTAAAAACTTCCTGGAAACCTATTAAAATGAAGACACCACAACACAAAATTATGGGATGCAAAGAAAGCAGATCTGAGAGGGATTTCATAGCACTACAGGCCTACCTCAAGAAGCAAGAAAAAATTTTAATAGACTATCTAACCTCACAACTTAAAGACCTAAAAAGCAAACAAAAATAACACCCCAGAGCAAGTAGAAGGAAGGAAATATTAAAGACCAGAAATAAATGACATGAGGACCAAAAAAACAATTCAAAGGATCAATGAAACAAAGAGCTGGTTCTTTGAAAAGATAAACAAGAATGATGGAACCTTAGCTACACTCACCTAGAAACAAAGACAGAGAACCCCAATACACAAAATCAGAATTGAAAAAGGAGAAATAATAACTGACACCACAGAAATACAAAGGATAGTTAACAAATATTATGAACAATTATACAGTAACAAATTTGACAATCAAAGTGAAATGGACAAATTTCTAGAAACACAAAGTCTCCCCAAATTGAACCTGTAAGAGATAGAAACATGAACAGACCAATAACACCAAAATAAATTGAAGAATTAATTAAGATTCTCCCAGCAAATCAAAAGCCCAGGCTCGGACGGCTTCACAGGGTAATTTTACTGAACATTCAAAGAAGAACTAATACCCATTCTCCTCAAACTGTTTAAAAAATTGAAGAAGAGGGAAGACTTCCAAATTTGTTTCATGAGTCCAGCATAATTCTAATTCCCAAATCAGAAAAAGTCACTACAAAGAAAGAAAACTACATGCCAATATCCCTGATAAACATAAATGTCAAAATCCTGAACAAAATACTAGCAAATCAAATCCAGAAATACATCAAAAAAATTTATTCACCATGACCAAGTGAATTCATCCCACAGATGCAAGGCTGGTACAATATTTGCAAATCAATAAATGTGATACACCACATAAATAAAATGAAGGATAAAATTCATATGATCATATCAATACACAATGAAAAAGCATTCAACAAAATACAGCACCCATTTCTGATAAAAATGCTCAGCAATCTGGTAATAGAGGGATCATATCTCAACATAATAACGCCATATGTGAAAGACCTACTGCCAACATAATACTCAATGGGCAAAAATTACAAGTATTTTTCTAAAAAACAGGAACAAGGCAAGTATGCCTACTTTTACCACTCTTATTTAATATAGTACTGGAAGTCTTAGCCATACCAATCAGACAGGAAGAAAAAATAAAAGGGATCCAAATTGGAAAGGAGGAAGTGAAACTGTCATTATTCGCAGATGACATGATACTGTACGAAGAAAACCTCAAGCACTCCATCAAAAATTTACTATATTTAATAAATGAATTTGGCAAAGTAGCAAGATACAAAATTAACATCAAGAAATCAATGGCATTCTTATAAATCAATGGTGAATTCACAGAAAAAGAAACTAAAAAAATCCCATTTCCATCATGGCAAAAAAATTTAGATACCTAGGAATAAACTTAACCAAAGTAATAAAGGACCTATTTGTAGTAAATTACTGGTAATTAAAAAACAGAAATAGAAGAAAATATAAAAAAGTGGAAGCACATAATTTTTTCATGGATTGGAAGAATTAACATTAATAAAATGTCCATACTAGCCAAGGCAATCTATAAATTCATACAATCCCCATCAAAATACCAACAGCATAATTCACATAACTAGAACAAATACTTCAAAAGTTCATATTGAACCAAAAAAAGACCTCGAATAGCCACAGTAATCTTGAAAAAGAAGAACAAAGTAGGAGGGATCACATTACCAGATTTCACATTATACTACAAAGCCACTGTAATCGAAATAGCCTGGTACTGGTACAAGAACAGGCATATAGACCAGTGGAACAAAACAGAGAACCCAGAAATGGACCCAAGAAAATATGCTAAATTAGTATTTGACAAAAGTGGCAAGAGCATACAGTCAAGTAAGGACAGCCTCTTTAATAAATGCTGTTGGGAAAATTGGACAGCTACATGCAAAAAAATAAATAAAAGTAGACCATTAACTTATACCATACATGAGATTAAACTCAAAATGGGTAAAAGACCTAAATTTGACTAATGAATCCATACAAATCCTAGAAGAAAATGTAGGCAACAAAGTTTCAGACATCATAAGCAGCAGATTTTTCACGGATACATCTCCTAAGGCAACAGAAACAAAGAAGAAAATGAACACATGCGACTACATCAAACTCAAAAGCTTCTGCACAGCAAAAGATACAATCATGAAAATGGATAGGCAACCCACTATATGGGAGAGCATAACTGTCAATGATATATCGGATAAGGGGTTAATTTCCAATATATATAGAGTGTTCATACAACTCAACAAAAGGAAGACAAAAAGCCCAATTGAAAAATAGGCAGAGGACCTAAATAGACACCTCTCCAAAAAGGACATACAAATGGCTGAGAGACATATGAAGAAACGCTCAACATCACTAATCATCAGAGAGATGCAAATTAAAACAATTATGAGGTATCACTTCACACCTTTCAGAATGGCCGCCATCAACAAATCATCAAACAACAAGTGTTGGCGAGGGTGTGGAGAAAAGGGTACTCTAGTGCACTGCTGGGGGAATGCAGACTGGTGCAGCCACTATGGAAAACAATATGGTGTTACCTCAAAAAATTAAAAATTGAACTTCCATTTGACCCAGTGTTCCCATTTTTATGAATATACCCTAAGAAACCTGAAACACCAATCAGAAAAAATATATGTACCCCCATGTTTGTAGCAGCACTATTTACAATAGCTAAGATCTGGAAACAGCCCAAGTGTCCATCAGTAGATGAATGGATAAAAAAGCTGTGGTACATATACACAATGGAGTACTATGCAGCTGTAAGAAAGAAAGTTCTCTTATCCTTTGAGACGACATGGAGGGACCTGTAAAGTGTTATCCTAAGCTGACCAATCCAAAGAGAGGAAGATAAGTATCATATGATCTCACTTATTTGTGGAATATAATGAACATAACATTCTGAGGAATGGGGCAATCCCAGAGACGTGGAAGTGGGGTGCAGTCTCACAATCCCCCGAAGAGGGAGTGGTGGGGGAGAGGTAAACCACAGAACTTATGTGCATGTGTACATGAACAATGGACATGGAAAGTGAAGCTGGGGACAGGGTGGGGAGGGTTTGGGAGGGCGGTATCAGTGGGGGGAAAAGGAGAAACATCTGCAACGGAAATGAATAAATAAAATAAAAGTAAATAAATAAATGAAGTAAATATCTAAACATTAAAATATTACTTCAAAGTGAAAATATCCTTTGTTGTTTCCCGTTGTCCTTTTTATGTTATTCCTTGTTTTATAGGTGAATTGCAGTGGCATAAGGTAAAAGGAGTAATAAATAACTAAAACAATATTGGCCTAGCTAGATGGACAATATTAAACATAAAAATATTGCTGCAATTGCCGTTCTTATTGCTGCCAATTTGGTGAGAAAGAAATAATCCTAGCTTGAAATGAAGATAGATTTAAAAGTAATTCTCTCTGGAGGGCCAGGCCATTCCTGATCCTTTATTTGATTTACTTTGGAAGCTTTAGTGTGAAAAGAAATGAGAAGAACAATATCTGAGGGATGGAAGGTCAAGGAAGTTAATGCAATATTTTTGTATTCTTTGCGCTGTTGACTTTTTAAAAGATAAATGTTATTATACTTTCTACATGAAAATATGTACACATATAAAATTTGGAAAATTCATTAAATAAAAAGTAAGAAAATGAGTACCTCTCTTGTATCTGCTCCTCAAAAGGCAATCAATGACAAGTCTCATTTTGATGCATTTTTCTAGTTATAGGTTTTAAAAAGGATATTTATATAGCTGATTACATTGAAAATTTAATTTGTGAAAATCATTTTATAAATAATAACTCTGTGAAGGATCAACATTAATCTTTGAATGTATGATTGTGCTTTTATTTATTTTGAATGTGGCAAATTAAGAAAGGCTAAATCCATCAGGGGAAGGTTATTTTTTATTACATTTAAAATCTTAATTGTTGAAAGTATTACAGATGTCCCCCATTGCCCTCTTCTTCCCCACTCATACCACCCTCCTGGTTTCCCCAAACTAGTGTCAGTGTCCATTGGTTATGCATATATGCATATATGTTCTTTGGTTTATCTCTTCCCACCCCACCCAAGTGTATGATTGTGTTTTTAAAACCATAAAATATATATCATTCATATCTTGCTTAGAAAATATTAGAAAAGTACCCTGTGTTCATATATTTCTAATATCTAAGAATGCTTACTTTGTCAGCCAACCCCCAATAACCTAGAAATTCACTAGGGGAAGGATTAGGCCAAAGACTAAGATAGAAAATTAAGATTTCTATGATTACAAAGGATTTTCATTAGTTTAATCTTCAAGGAGTTTTAAAACTCTCACAGGAGAAAAAACCTAGTTGAATTCATTAACAGCTTTTCATAACATAACATAAAAACGGGTGATTAAATACTCAATATATTTTGAGAATTTTTAATTAATTAATTAATTTATTTTTGTTACAGATATTTCTCCTTTTTTCCCAACTGATTACCCCCTCCCCCTCTCTCCCCACCCTCTCCTCAGCTTTGATGTGCATGTCCATTGTTCATGCATACATGTATATAAGTTCTGTGGTTTATCTCTCCCCCACCACCCCCTCTTCTGGGGATTGTCACTCTGTACTAAACTTCCACGTCTCTGGGACTACCCCATTCCTCAGACTGTTATGTTCATTATATTCCACAAATAAGTGAGATTATATGATACTTGTCTTTCTCTGTTTGGCTTGTTCTGCTTAGAATAATACTTTCCAGGTCCCTTCATGTTGTGTAAAAAGATAAGAGATCTTTCTTACAGCTGCATAGTACTCCATTGTGTATATGTACCACTGCTTTTTTTATCCAGTTGTCTACTGATAGACATTTGGGCTGTTTCGAGATCTTAGCTATTGTAAATAGTGCTGCTACAAACATGAGGGTACATATATTCTTTCTGATTGGTGTTTCAGGCTTCCTAGGGTATATTCCTAGAAGTGGGATCACTGGGTCAAATGGAAGTTCAATTTTTAATTTTTTGAGGTAACACCACATTGTTTTCCATAGGGGCTACACCACTCTGCATTCCCACCAGCAGTGTACTAGAGGTCCTTTTTCTCCACACCCTCACCAACAATCGTTTGATGATTTGCTGATGGTGGCCACTTTGACAGGTGTGAGTTGATACCTCATTGTTGTTTTAATTTACATCTCTCTGATGATTAGTGATGTTGAACATTTCTTCATATGTCTCTTAGCCATTTTTATGTCCTTTTTGGAGAGGTGTCAATTTAGTTCCTCTGCCCATATTTAAATTAGGTTCTTTATTTTCCTTTAGTTGAGTTGCATGAGCAGTCTATAAATATATAGGAAATTAACCCCTTATCTGATATATTATTGGCAATTATGCTCTCCCATACAGTGGGTTCCTTTCCATTTTGATGATTCTATCTTTTGCTGTGCAGAAGCTTTTGAGTTTGATGTGCTCACATGTGTTCATTTTCTCCTCTGTTTCTGTTGCCTTCGGTGATATATCCGTGAAAAATATGCTGCGTATGATGTCTGAAACTTTGTTGCCTACATTTTCTTAGAGGATTTTTATGGATTCGTGAGTCACATTTAAGTCTTTTATCTAGTACGAGTTTATTCTTGTGCATGGTGTAAATTGATGGTCAAATTTCATTTTTTTGCATGTAGCTGTCCATTTCTCCCAACACCATTTATTAAAGAGGCTGTCTTTACTCCACTGTATGCTCTTGCCACCTTTGTCAAATATTAATTGAGCACATTTTCTTGGTGCATTTCTGGGTTCTCTGTTTTGTTCCACTGGTCTATATGCCTGTTCTTGTGCCAGTACCAGGCTGTTTTGATTACAGTGGCTTTGCAGTATAAAGTAAAATCTGATAATGTGATCCCTCCAACTTTGTTCTTCTTTTTCAAGAATGCTGTGGCTATTCAAGGTCTTTTTTGGTTCTATGTGAACTTTTAAAGTACTTGTTCTAATTCTGTGAAGTATGCCGTTGGTATTTTGATGGGGATTGCATTGAATCTATAGATTGCTTTGTGTAATATGAACATTTTAATGGTGTTAATTCTTCCAATTTATGAACATGGTATGTGCTTCCACTTTTTAATATCTTCCTCTATTTCTTTTTTCAATGAGCTGTAGTTTTCTTCGAATAGGTCCTTTATTTCTTTGGTTAAGTTTATTCCTAGGTATCGTAATTTTTTGCCATGAGGTTAAATGGGATTGTTTTTTTAGTTTCTCTTTCTGTGAGTTCGTCATTGATGTATAAGTATGCCATCAATTTCTTGACGTTAATTTGGTATCCTGCTACTTTGAAAAATTCATTTATTAAGTCTAGTAAATTGTTGACAGAGTCTTTTGGGTTTCTAAGTATAGTATCATGTTATCTGCAAATAATGAGCGTTTCTCTTCCTCCTTTCCAATTTGCACCTCTTTTATTTTTTTTACTGTCTGATTGCTGTGGCTAAGACTTCCAGTACTATATTAAATAACAGTGGTGAAAGTGGGCATCTTTGTCTTGTTCCTATTCTTAAGGGAAATGCTTTTACTTTTTGCCCATTGAGTACAATGTTGGCAGTAGGTCTTTCATATATGGTCATTATTATGTTGGGATATGATCCCTCTATTCCCAGATTGCTGAGAGTTTTATCAGAAACGGATGCTGGATTTTGTGGAATGCTTTTTCAGCGTCTATTGATATGATCATATAATCTTTATCTTTCATTTTGTTTATGTGGTATATTCCATTTATTCATTTGTGAATATTTTATCAGAATTGCATCCCAGTGATAAATCCCACATGGTCATGGTGAATAATTTTTTTGATGTATTGCTGGACTCAATTTGCTAGTATCGTGTTCAGGATTTTGGCATCCATGTTTGTCAGGGATATTGGTCTGTGGTTTTCTTTCATTGTAGTGTCTTTTTCTGATTTTGGAATTAGATTTATAAATTGAGCTGGAAGTCTTCTTTCTTCTTGATTTTTTGGTAATAGTCTGAGGAGAAGGGTGTTAGTTCTTTGCATGTTCGGTAAAATTCCCCCGTGAAGCCGTCCAGGCCTGGGCTTTTTTTTTTTTGTTGGGAGAGTCATGATTATGTCTCCAATTTCTTTTGTTGTTATTGGTCTGTTCAAGTTTTCTATTTCTTCCTGGTTCAGTTTTGGGAGACTATGTGTTTCTAAAAATTTTTCCATTTTGTTTAGGTTGTCAATTTTTTTCCCATAAAATTGTTCATAATATCTATAACAATCGTTTGTATTTCTGTGGTGTCAGCTATTATTTGTCCTCTTTCATTTTTAATTTTGTGTATTTGGGTTCTCTCTGTTTCCTGGTGAATCTAGCTAACGGTCCCTCAATCATGTTTATCTTTTCAAAGAACCAGCTGTTTGTTTCATTGATCCTTTGAATTGTTTTTGTTTTTTTTTTTGGTCTCCATGACATTTATTTAGCTGTGCTCTTCACTACTTCCTTCCTTCTACTTACCCTAGGTTTTTCTTCCTGTTTGCTTTCTAGTTCTTTAAGTTGTGAGGTTAGATAATCCATTAGAAATGTTTCTTGCTTCTTGAGGCAGGCCTGTAGTGCTATGAACTTCCCTCTCAGAACTGCTTTCATTGCATCCCATATTTTGTGTTGTTGTGTGTTCATTTTCATTGATTTCCAGGAAGTTTTTAATATCATCCATGGTCTCCATGGTAACCCATTCATTGTTCAATTACATGTTATTTAGCCTCCATGTTTTCAAATGTCTTTGCGTGTTCTTGTTGCAATTAATTTCTAGTTTCATGCCATTGTGATCTGGGAAGATGCTTGATATGCTTTCAATATTTTTGAACTTGTAGAGAGTTAGTTTGTATCCTAACATGTGGTCTATCTTTGAGAATGTACCAAGTGCAATAGAGAAGAATGTTAATTATGCAGTTTTGGGGTGTAATTCTCTGTAGATATCTATTAAATCCATTTGATCTAGGGCTTCATTTAGAGTCTGTGTTTCATTGTTAACTTTTTGTCCAGAACATCAATCCAGTGATGTCAGCAGGGTATTGAATTCCCCTTCTATGATTGTATTGCTGTTGATTTCTCCTTTGAAGTCCTCCAAACATTTTTAATACATGTTAGTGCTCCTAAATTGGGTGTATATGTGTGTGTGTGTGTGTGTGTGTGTGTGTATATATATATATATATATATATATATATATATTTACCAAGGTTATGTCATCCTGTGGATAGATCTTTTGAATATTATGTAGTGGCATTCTTTGTCTCCAGTTATGGCCTTTATTTTGAAATCTACTGTATCAGATATGAGTATTGCTACCCCAGCTTTTTTTGCTTTCTATGTGCTTGAAAGATTTTGTTCTATTCCTTCACTTTCAACCTATGAGTCTTTTGTTGTGAAGTGGGTCTCTTGTAAACAACATATATGTGAGTCATGCTTTCTTATCCAATTAGCTACTCTGTGTCTTTTTATCAGAGCATTCAGACCATTCACATTTAAGGTGATAATTGATATGTATTTATTTATTGCCATTTTTGTTTAGTGTGGTTGTATTTTTCTTCCCATTTCTTCCACTAATTAGAGCAGTCCTTTTAGCATATATTTCAGTTCTCATTTGGTGTTAATATATTCCCTTAGCCCTTTTTTGTCCAGAAAGCTCTTTATTTGTCCTTCTATTTTGAATGATAGCCTTGCTGGGGAGAGTAGTCTTGGATTCAGATCCTTGTTTTTCATGATCTTGATTACTTCATGCCACTCCCTTCTGGCCTGTAGTGTTTCTGTTGAGAAGTCCACTGAGAGCCTTATGGGGTTTCCTTTTTAGGTAACCTTATTCTTATCTCTTGCTCCTTTTATAATTCTATCTTTAATTTTTGGCATTTTAATTACTATGTGTCTTGGTGTGGGCCTGTTTGGGTTCTTCTTACTTAGGGTTCTTTGTGCTTCTTGAACTTGAATGCCTTCCTCCTTCACCAAGTTAGGAAAGTTTTGTCACTATTTCTTCAAATATATTCTCTAACCCTTGCCATTTTCTTCCTCTTCGGGGACTCCTATGATGCGAATGTTATTATGTTTCCAGTTGTCCCACAGTTCTCTTAAGCTGTCTTCCAGTTTTTAATTGTTTTTTACTTTTGGTTTTCTGATTGGTTGATTTTTTTCTACCCTGTCTTCTAATTCGCTGATCCGGATCTCAAGCTTACTCTATTCTGGAGGTTAGTCCTTTCAGTGTGTTCTTAATTTCTGCTATATCAGTCTTCATTTCCACTTGGTTGGTTTTCAATATTTCTATATCTTTACTCATGGTTCTGATGTCGTTACTCATGCTGTTGAGCTTCCTCAAGATCATGGCTCTGTTCTCTACCTCTGATAATTTGCTTAACTGCATTTCATTGATCTCATCTTCGATAGAGTTCTCTTATACTTTCATTTTGGATTTGTTTCTTTGTTTCACCATTTTGGCTATCTCAGTGGGTTTTGGAGCCTGCCAAATTTTCCCTGTGGATGTTGGTGTTCTGCTGTTTGTGGCTCCCTCTGCTGGGTTTGAATGAGCCTGTGTGGGCCCACGTTAAAAACTACTGTGAAGTCTTACTTTCCTGGGTAGATTTGCAAGCCCAGGAAAGTTTCAGTTTTCCTCTTGCTTTTTCCTGGTGGCTAGTAGTCTCAGTCACTCAGTGCCATGGACTGTCGCCTTGGTTTTCTGCATAAGAGGGTGGGATAGATGCTGGTTTTTAATGAGCCTCAATTTTTATTTCTTTGCCTCACCTGGAAAGGCTGAATCTCCATCACGGGGTGGGGGGTGCTGGTGGTTCTTCCCACAGCTCTGGAAAGGAGCACACAGGCCACCATCCTTTCTGGCTGCAACTCAGCAATAACTCTGGGTGCTCTCCAAATCCCGGGTGTCCCCACAGAGTTTTAGGCGAGTCGGTCCTTCCTCTGCCATAGCTCCCAGGTGAGTGGCTGTGGCTATTTTAGAGCTCTGTTCTAGCTCTCTGCAATGTGGAGCTGGCTTGGTTTTTATTCCCCAAGGGCACTGCTCACAGCTAAGACTGCTGCTGTTAGTGAGCTCCCCGCCCACCACCGTCTCATGCCTCTACAGATCTTACCAATGTCCCTGGTTATATGGTCCTGTCCTGCTTCTTTTTTTCTGAGAATTTGTCTTTATTTTCGTTGTAATTCCCATTGGTCCTGGGCAATTGTCTGTGTAGCTTCTATCCATTCCGCCTCCATTTTTCACATCCTATATGCCTATCTTGGGTACAGGTGTGTCACACAGGCCTCTCTGGTACCCCAGCACCCTGCAGGTCCTGCGGGTAACTGGATCGCACAGTCCTTTCGGGGATCCGGATCTATGCCTATGTTATGGGCTGCTGGGTCACACAGGCCTCTCTGGTGCGTCACCACCCCACAGGTCCCGTGGGTAACTAGATGGCACAGTCCCTGGTGGGTCACGCAGTCCTCTCTAGTGCTTCAGTCACCCACAGGACCCATGGGTAATTGGATGGCACAGTCCCTGCTAGATCACAAAGGCCTCTCTGGTGCTTCAGTACCCCGCAGGTTCTGGGGGTAACTAGATTGCACAGTCCCTGCTGGGTCACACAGGCCTCTCTAGTGCCCTCGCACCCTTCATGTCCCATGGGCGGGCAGCTGGATCACGCATGTCTCTCTTGGGCTCCGTTTTCCCACTGCTCTTGTGTGGTACTGAACTGCACAGGCCTCTGTGGAACCCCAAGTCCCGCTGCTGGCAGCTGGGGAGTGTTTCTGCCCTGTTGGGCTCAACTCCTGCTCAGCTTTTGTTGCAGATTTTGGGGATGGGTCTCAGCTGCTGGTCTTTGCTTCTCTTGCCTGGGGATGGATGTCTGCTCCCCAGCCTCTGTTGTTGGGGGTATATCTCGACTCTGATCCGACTGCTACTCTGGGGGATGGTGCTGGGCTCCCTGCTGTCTGCAACTTCCACGACAAGCACCTCGAGAGCTCCACTGCTATGCACTAGTCCGTGTTGACACAGAGTGTCCACTGGTCTGACGGTGCCAGTTGCGCTAGTAGGATTAGGTTGCTGGGTCCTAGCTGCTCCCACTGCCTCCTCCCAGGGAAGACCCAGGATCTTTCAAAATGGTGGGACCTCCCTGAGGCACAGGGAGAAGCACCCTGAAGGGCTGCTTACCATGGTAGCTGGCTGCTCCTGTCCACAGCACAGGAACCTTCTGCTCAGAGTCTCTGCAGTGCAGGAGTTTGGTCTTCCACCTTTGTGTCTGCTCCCACTCTCACACACTTGCTCACTCTCTCACACACTCACCCTCCCTGCTGCCTCCATCTTTTTTCTATTTTGAGAATTTAATATTAAGAATTTAAAAATATATTCTGCAATTTTATTACAATCAAAATTTTATATTAAAAATTACATTGTCAAAAAAGTTTTAAACAACATTAGATAAGTGTTTAAGAGAATATGATTAATAATAGGCATTGACTTCATAACAAAAAGATTTTATTATTCCGGAATTGGTTGCTTTCAAAAGTTAAAGACATAGGAGAAGCATAAATATGTTTATCACAGATAATTATATATTAATACTAATAATTAAAGACTAGAAGTAACTAAAATGACCAATAGGATAATAATGGATAAATACATGATGGTATTCATTATCCATGGAATACTATGCAATCATGAAACATAATATTTGATTAAGCATTTTTAAAGATGTGGATGTTAGTATTGATATTAGGTGTTAAAAAATATTTTGAGCCCAGCCAGTGTAGCTCAGTGGATTGAGCATTGTCCCATAGACTGAGAGGTCCCAGTTCAATTCCCGGTCAGGGCACATGCCCAGGTTGTGGGGTCTATTCCCAGTAGGCAGACCCCAGGAGGCAACCGATCAATGTTTCTCTCTCACATCAATGTTTCTTTCTCTCTCCCTTCTTCTCTCTCTAAAAAAGCAATTAAAAACATATGTAAAGGAGAAATAAAGATTAAAAAATCATTTTGTTGGATATCTATTGCTTTTCAGTGTATATACAGTTTCCTTTATGGAAATGAGAACGCATATCATACTGTACATACTCAATTACAGCCTACTTTTATATGTGTTTAATATTATGATTTATTCAAGCCATTACATTGTATTCTACAATATGACTTTAAAACATTGTAGAGTATTACATTTTTAGATGGCCATAATTAATTTAAGCAATTTTATGTTATTAGAAATTTACATTTTCTCTTTTAAAAATAGTGATTTTAATCTCTCTTTCTCTCCCTTCCTCCCTTCTGGTATGCCTTTCTTCTTATATTCTTTTCTCTTTTCTTCTTTAAGCTAAATTCCCAGAAGTTAAATTTATATATAAAGAAGTATATAAATTTTTGTCTTTGATTATTGTCATATCTTAGATTCATATATTCCTAAAAATTTATTTTTAGTTGTCAGTATTCAGGCTTCCCTCCCCAAAGCCTAGAGAAAGAAGACATCAATCCCAGAGCCAAACACATTTCCAACTCATGTTGTTTAGTATGGGAGGACAGTTTCCTTGAACTTAGCTTTCATTTTACTTACTTGGTTTACCACAAATTCTCTATGTTCATGGACTTACAACCCTTTCCATTTTCCTTATTGTTCAAGAGCGGTGAGTCCTCTTCATTTTGTCTATCTATATGGACTCCACAATTCATACATAATTCCCAGCTTTGCCAACCAGAATTTAATGCTTAGCTCATGAATACTTGCTTTCAACACTACATACTTTTCATTTAATGACAGCAGTTGATCCAGTCATACATGTTTCCTCTACAATTGTAAGTTATCCAGAGAACATGTCTAGAAGTTTCTTTCAAATCCTTGAATAGTTGCACCCATAAGGAGTTTCAAACCCATATGCCAACACACCACCTCTACACTTGACCACCAGTGAGAAGCATAAAAGTATTCCTACCTCAATGACTTGATAAATCTTTAAGCTAATGGTCTTTAAGCATTCTAAGTAAAGGAGGTGCCGCATTCTAGTCTGTCCTGGGGATTTTATGGGATAATACCAGCTTCATGACGCAAAACTCTGACAGCTTTACGACAGAACCCATTTCCAATATTCTTTAGCATTCCACCCTGCCAAATGGCATGCTTTTAGACACAAAATAGCTACTTGTCCTGTTTCTGTTCAGTAGTATGCTAAATAAATCTAAAAGGTAGTCACAATAAATTCCTGTGTCTAATGGAGTCTTACTCAGTCCAGCAGATCTTGTCTAGCAGTTCCTTCATTGTCATGCGGTCCCACTCTTCTGCAAGGGGCGCCTTCCATGGAGCCTCATTGGGAATCTACATTCAGATGAGGATTCAGAGAGGGAAGTATAAATTTCTACTTTAAATAATTATTTCAATAGTATTAAAAACTAAAAGAAGAAAAATATAAATTTTATGAATCCTCCAACAGTGAGTTTTACTACAAAGCCAATGTTGTCTGTGTAGTTTTTCTATTATCTACACCACATGATTCATATTTAATTTATGATAACACTTTCTGCACAGTAAATGAAGGCTATGTTGTATTGGTAAGTTTCCAAATATCAATTACTAAGTTACTTATTTAGGGACGACCTTTATAAATTCAACTCGTTAATAAGGATTAGACAGCTATACAAAATCACATCTAAACTGGAGTTTCAGTACAAGCTCTGTGTATATTTTCTTGTAGGTTACTATTTTGGGTAAGGCAGTGACTCAAAGACCCAGGAGTCATTTTGCTATATTCTGAGGATTTTCTAGATTAGAAACATCATCCCTGTAAGGGCGAATTATATGTGATTTTCTCCCCCTTCTCAAGTAGTATGCAAACAGCAGTCTGCTGAGTATCTCGTTCTTTTAGAGGTTAGAAACAAGTTCATTTATTCATTTCACAAATCTTTCCTGAGAGTTACCATTGCTACACAATGTAGTAGGCCTTGGTGATAACGTTGCATCTTCTTTCTTTTAAGAACTAAACTTATTGTGAAAAATACAAATGTAATCATGGAAGCTTTTAAAAACTTTACCTCTTTTCCCATGTCATCTATTGTTCGCCAAAGGTTGTTATAATCTAGGTAGGCAATTGGATTCCACACAGGTGGTAATGCGCCCCGGAATTTGTATGATTTGCCCTGTGAGATACAAAATATTTTTTAAAGGAAACATTTACTACAATGCAAAAGCAGTTAAATATGCCAAGCAGAATGTCTGCAAGTAAAATCATGTTAGTTATCAGTATGTGATATACACTGAAGTGTTTTAGTTCCTTGTGGCCTTAAAACCCTACTTAACTTTTTAGCAAGGAGATTTCAAACAAAATTCTGTTACCTAAATAAATTTGGTGCCACAGAAAACATAATAAATAGTTTCTTTCTGAAATTAGAAATCTTACCGTTTAAACTTTAAATGCCAGTACAGAAGTAGTGTTATCTAAAGTAATCTCATTTCTCAATAATATTTGCAAATATCTGAGTCAGTATAGTTGTGTGCCCAGAGTTTCAGAAAATTACAACTATAAACATTATACACAGTAAAAAGGGAATGAAAAACCAATCACAGAAATGAAACCATCTGTAGAAATAGTCACAAAACTGGCCTCAGAAAGCTTTGCCAAAGAATCAAATGAACCGTCAAATCAGAAGTTCCCAGAGATCAGGAAGGTCAAAGTAGAGACATCACACCTTTCTCTAGGATGTTTATACTACCTGGTTTCCCCAAACAGGGCAGAGATACCAATGCAGAGATAAAGGGAACAAACACAGTTCCTCAAAGATAAATAATAAGCAAGTCTATAAGTCATCTCTGGGAAGCTTAATTCATAGATGCACAAAATATAGGGATGTGCACAAAAAAACACTGCATCCATTTGAAAACCAGACTCTGAAGTCATCTTTTAACTGAATCACAGTAACTCAAAGTCCACAGTTAACCCAAATCTTACAACTGTCAGTTATTACATCTTCTTTTTTTTTTAACCTCACCTGAGGACATTTTTCCATTTTTTGTTCAGATAGAGTGGGAGGGAGAGAGAGAAACAAAGAGAGAGAAACATCAATGTGAAAGGGACACATCGAGTGGTGGCCACCCACACGACCAACCAGGGCCGGGGATAAACTGCAACCGAGGTACGCGCCCTAAGAGGCAACCAAACCCGGGTCTCTCTGGACCGCAGGCTGATGCTCTAACCATTGAGCCAAACCAGCCAGGGCTCAACTGTCAGTTATTCACTAAAGACTCATCTCATACTGATTTTTGTAGACAGAGAAACTGGAGTTGCATAATGAGAAGAAATGTCATGTTTGTCTTTTTTCCTTGAAGGTTTATTTCTTTATTCATATTTAAGTTTTATTTTCAATTACAGTTGACATACATTATAATATTAGTTTCAGGGGTACAAACATTTATATACCTTACAAAGTGATCACCCTGATAAGTTTGATACCCATCTGGCACAATATCATTGACTATATTCCTTATGCTGTATTTTACCACTCCATTACTACTTTTATAACTGGCTATTTGTACATCTTAATAATGTTCATTCTTGTATTAATTCTGTGGTCATGTTGGTCTTCTCTCTCCAACAAGGACATACATTCTTAGGGAAGAGTTACTATACAGGCTTACTTTTTTCCCCCCTTGTATTAGGGTTTTCCAGAAAAACAGAACCAATAGTATAGGTGTGTGTATGTGCGGATGGGACAAAGGAGATTAATTATAAGGAATTGCTTCAGGTCATTGTGGAGACTTGGCAAGTCCAAAATTTGTAGTGTTGGATGGCAAGCTGGGGACCCAGAGAAGAGTTGCCATTTAAGTCCAGAGGCAGTTTGCTGCCAATTCTCTTGGATATGGCCCACTCACATTATGGAGGTAATCTGCTTTATTCAAAATCTACTGATTTAAATGTTAATCTCACCTAACAAATACCTTCACAGAACCCAAGTGCCCATCAATAAATGAGTGGATATAAAAGCTGTGTTACATATATGCCATAACATATTACTCGGCCATAAAAGAGAATAAAATCTTAGCATTTTTTGACAGCATAGATGGACCTAGAGGGTATTGTGCTGAGTGAAAAAAGGCAGACAGAGAAAGACAAATACCATATGATTTCGCTTACATGTGGAATAGAAAGAACAATATAAACAGACAAACAAAACAGGAACACATAAATACAGAGAACAGACTGAGGGTTGCCAGAGGGGAAGGGGTTGGGGCATTAGGTGAAAAAGGTGGAGGGATTTAGAAGTACAGATTGGTTGTTACAGAATAGTCACAGGAATGTAAAGTACAGCATAGGAAATATAGTCAATAATATTGTAATAAATATGCGTGGTGCCAGGTGGGCACTGAAAATATCAAGGGAACACTTTGTACAATATATGATTGTTTAACCACTATGTTATATACCTGAAACTAATGCAAAATAATATTGAATATATATATATATATATATATGTATGTGTGTGTGTGTGTGTATATATTTGATTCAATAAAAAATATATTTATAAAAACCTTCACAGGAACATCTAGAATTGTGTTTGAAGAAATATCTAAGTATTGTGGCCTGCCAAGTTGACATAAAATTAACCATTACACTTTTTGATCAACTTCATTGAGGTGTAATTTACATACAATCAAACCATTTTAAATGCACCATTTGGGAAATTTTGACTCATGTATGCACCTTTGTAATCATCACCACAGTCAAGACATAACATATTCCCATCATCCCAGAAATTTCTTTCTTGTCTTTTTCCAGTCTATCCCTGCCCAATTTCTGGCTGCAGGCAACCACTGAGCAGTTTTATGTCACTATACATTGGTTTTGCTTGTTCTAGATTTTAAAAAAAAAAATGATATCATACAATTATTATTCCACATTTATCTGTCTTTTTTTGCTTGGCATAATGTTCTTGAGCTTTGTCCATATTGCAGTTAGTTTCCTTTTGTTGCTGAGTAGTATGCCATTGTAGGGGTATACTATGGTCTCTATATCCATTCCCCTGTTCATGACTATTTTCAGTTTTGATCTGCTGTAAATACGATGCTATGAACATTCTCATACAGGCCTTTTTTGTGTACATGTTTCCCTTTCTCTTGTGTAAATGCCTAGGAGTGGAATGGCTGAGCTGTATGGTGGGTATATATTTAATATTTTAAGTTTAACTCTTTTCCAAAGTGGTTGTATCACTTCACATTTTCATCAACGATGAATGAGAGTTCTACTTGCTCTACATCCTAACCAACACTGTGGACTTGTATTTTGTTTTATGCTTTAAATACATTTTTTATTTTAGAATAATATTAGATTTACAGAGATGTTACAGATATAGCACAAAAAATGTCCATATAGTGTTCACTAATGTTAGCATCGTACATTTATCAAAACCAGGAGACTAACACTGGTACATCACTACTTATCAAATTTTAGACTTCATTCAGACTTTACAAGTTGGTTAACAAATATACTTTTTCTGTTCCAAGATCCCATGTAAGGTATCACATTACTTTAGTCATCAAGTTTCCTTGGTCTCCTTGGGTCTGTGACAGTTTCTCAGTCTTCCCTTGTTTTTCATGACCTGGACAGTTTTGAAGAATATGTTTCAGGTATGTTATAGAATTCCTCAATTTGTATCTGTGTGAAGTTTGTTTTTTGTCCATTTTTAGACAGGGTTTGGGGGAAGAACACAGCAGGAGTGAAGTGTCTTTCTCATCATATCATGATATCCACCTGCTTATTACTGGTAATGCTAACTAGATTTCTTGGTTAAAGTGGTACCTGACAGGTTTCTCCACTATCAAGTTACTATTTTTCCCTTTTCATGTTTGGTTCTTTGAAGAGAGTCACTACATTCAGTCCATCCTCAAGACGAGATGGTGGGAAGTTAAGTTCTACTTCCTACAGAAAGAGTACCTACATAAATTTAAAAAATTCTTCTCGGCAGACTTGCCTTTTTCCTCCTGTTATTTATTTAGTCTTTTATGTATGTCAGTAAGGACTTACATATATTTACTTTATACTTTGAGTTAAAATCCAATACTACATTATGAATTTTTTTGTTGTTTAAATTGTTCCACCTGTGGTCATTGGGAACTTCTGTGTTCTTTTGACATTCCTCCATCTTTTTGTTTCTTGAACACTTCCTTCATTTCTGGCACTAGAAGGTTCTCCAAGCTCATCTTCTACTGTCTCCTCCCAAGTTCTAGGTTCTGCCATTTCTCCAAGGATCCTTTGTTCCTTTTTATCAAAAGAATAGTATTTAGAAGCAACTTGTGATTGCTGGGTGTATGCTGGATATAAAAACAAAAAAATAAAAAACAGTCTGGCCAGTGTGGCTCAGTGATTGAGCGTCAACCCATGCACCAAGAAGTTGCCAGTTCAAATCCTGACCAGGACACATGCCCAGGTTGTGCATCCGAACCCAGTGGGGGCATGCAGGAAGTGGCCAATCTGTTCTTTCTCATCGATGTTTCTATCTCTCTCTCCCTCTCACTTCCTCTTTCTCTAAAATCAATGAAGGAAACAAGTAAAATAAAAGGTGGGGGGGTGGGAAGAGATAAACCACAGAACTTATATGCATGTATGCATGACCAATGGACATGGACAACTAAGCCGGGGACGGGGCGAGCGTGGAGTGGGGAGGGGGGTGCCAATGGTGTAAAAAAGGTAAAATATCTGTAACAAAATAAATAAATAAATTAAAAAAAAACAAATTAAAAAAAAACAGCTTTATTGAGATATAATTCACATACTATACCATAAAATTTGCATGTTGATTTTTAAAAACCTCTACATATGCCTCCATAAGAGCTCAGCACATAGAACTTACTCAGCAGAAACCTATGGATTGATCCATGGGATCACTCTCCAAAAAAGACATGTAGATCCCAGTTCAGCTCTCTCTTTTAAGCTGATTGACATTGAACAAGTTAGTTGCCTAGTCTTGTTTGGACCTAGATATCAGTCTTTGCAATTCAATGTTTCTTGGCCTTATTATCTTCTTCCAGAAAGTATGCTCAGATTACCATGAACAACTGGATTAGGTGGCCTTCTCAGTGTCTCCATATACTTTTCTCTTGCCACAAACATAACTGCACCAGCTTCATGAATTTACAATTTTGTGTCATTCATTGAATTCTAAGCTGCTATAGCAAGGGCTCTGAAACCGGCTTACCTGAGTCAAGTCATGGCTCTGCCACTCATGAGCTGTGTTAAGTTGCTTAATATATTTGTGCCTCAGTTTACTCATGTGTCAAATGAGATGACAATAACTCTCTCATAGATGTACTGGAAAGATGAAGTGCATTGATCCATGTAAGTTACTTTGGACAGTGGCTGACATGTCTCAATAAATTTTGTATTACTGCAGCTGCTACTGTTGTAATTATAATCTTTGTATGCCTAGAATCTGTTGGCGTAGATTGCTGCTACACAGTAAATTCACAATAAATGTTTGACATCTCATCTATGTGACCTTCAGGTGATATAGAGGAGTTAAAATAACCTCAAACTCATTAGGGGACACTTCAGGGAGGGTGGATACTTGTGGAGAGGTAAGACAGTGCTGAAAGGCAGATATTCCTGCTGGTGGGGAGAAGGCAAAGCCCAGGAGTTATACTTGATGTAAATGTTATACACACACACACATATATATTTTATCTTTATATAAATTTAAGACAACTATGAAGAAACAGTAAGCATTAATAATCCCACCAAGTAGAACTCTATCATGGCTATTGGCATTTCAGCATATTTCTTTCATCTTTTTATATATTTTATACATTCTACGGTTGAGATCTTCTTATACATACTATTATTGTCCTGTTAGTTTTCGGTCAATGTTGTATCCTAAACATTTCTCATGTCATTCATTTAGGCATACTTTTCTTAATATTACATAACATGCACAGACCTGCAGTTCTTACACTGTGGTCCAATGAGCCACTTAGGGTCCCTAAAACACATTCATAGAGTCTATGAGGGTCTGGCCTCTCTTTCTAACCAAATGTGAGGGAAGGTTTTCTTCATATATTGCAACCAAAACATCATTTTGCAACAACTTGAATGCCAATGCAAATATGAGAATCCATGCTGTCTCCTATGAAGCCAGATGTGAAACAGATATGTAAAAATGTAAATCAATGTCACTCACTTGATTTTTTGTTTTAGAAACTTATTTTTCATAAAAAATATTTAACTTGTAATAAGGTTATTGTTATTTTAGTATAATTAATAGATATTGTTAAAAATTCTGTTTCAATTCTTAATATGGCAAATATAGATAGATTCACATGAGGAAAAGCTACCTGAGGTTCTCAATAATTTTTAAGAATGTAAAAGTCTGAGAAGTACTAAAGTAGAACAGCAGAAAAAATGCAGAATGACTTTCAAGAGGACAACAGAACTGATCAAATGGGCTCTGAAACTTGATAGCTGCTCAATATCTGAGATTATACAGGGTAAACAGGATGTACTAACTAAATGAATGTTGCTGATGGTTCTGTGATCATGATGAATGTTCCATCATTTATACACCACTACTTACCCATAAATCCATGCCCCAAATTTTTATTTATTTTTATTTTTTATTTTTTTTATCCTCACCCGAGGACATTTTTTCCACTTTTTGTTCAGATAGAGTGGGAGGGAGAGAGAGAAACATCGACGTGAAAGGGACACGTCGAGTGGTTGCCACCCACACCACCCAACCAGGGCCGGGGACAAACTGCAGCCGAGGCACATGCCCCCAGCGGGAACCGAACCCGGGTCTCTCCGGACCGCAGGCTGATGCTCTAATTGCTGAGCCAAACCAGCCAGGGTGAAATTTTTTATTAATCTCCTTTGGATACACTCCTAGAATCATAATTCCTACCATGAAGATTTATGTTTGACTTTTATTTATTTATTTATTTTATCCTCACCCGAGGACATTTTTCCGAAAGAGTGGGAGGGAGAGAGAGAGAGAGAAACATCGACGTGAAAGGAACACATCGAGAGGCTGCCACCAGCACAACCCAACCAGGGCCGGGGACAAACTGCAACCAAGGTACATGCCCTTAGCGGGAACCGAACCTGGGTCTCTCTGGACCGCAGGCCGACAGTAACGGCTGAGCCAAACCAGCCAGGGCTATGTTTGACTTTTAAAAGCAGACTTGCTGAAAATAGCAACCAACTTGATCACATAGTTTTATTTTGTAGCTTGTGAGTTTAGGTAGGCTCAGTAAAAGCATCTGAAATCTGCCTCTGGGAGAGCAGCTCTCAAAAACAGTCTGGTTTGGTGACATGTACCTCACTAATATCACCTTCAATGCTTCAGATATCCTATTCTTCTCTTGAACCCTTGTTCTCTGGAGACAAGACCCTACACCCTCATTTCTGTCCCATATGGGAAGGCACTCTGCCATCTTATTGCTGATGCTGACTCTGTTTCTTCCAGTAGGAACAGGTGGCCTGGCCCTTCTTAGATCTGCCTCCTTGGCAGTGACCTTTCCTTACCAAGGAGTTTTCCCTCTGCCGTTCATTGGAATCTTAACTTTCTCACTATGGGGAGTTGGAGCAGGCTGTCCAGGCCTCAAAAACTCAATCATTTTTACAGCTATTGGCAAAAACTACACTTGGGCCATGAAGCTTTACTTTTGATCTATATTTCTAGTTTGGAAGAAAAGAAATTTAATCTTCCTCATGGGAGAAGAGAACAAGTAGTGCTGGAAGCCCTACTTAGGCAAATGCCTTTCTTCTTCTGTTCATGTGTTTACATTTCTAAGTACCTGGAGCTGGCATTGACAATGTTTTCTGATTATACAATCACATGGGTGAACCTGGAAGGAGGCAATGTTTTTGGAACCTGCCAGCAGCACTGAAGCACATGAAAGACCTGGAATTGACCATGTAGGGAGAAATGGGAAAGATGGGGGTGGTAGTGGCTGACGAACTAAGCAAAGCCCTGCAGGAACAATAATAAGCAATAACAACCACAGCTAACACTGAGTGTTTAGTCTGTTCAGACCTTGTTCTGTGCACTCTACATATATTTATTCATTAATCTTCACAAAATGTTTTTCAGATGGAGAAACTGAGGCATAGAGAAATTAAATAATTATTTTCCCAAAGTATCATAACTAATAAATGGAAGTAGGATTTAAATCCAGACATTCAAACACTAATGTTCTTGATCATAAAGCTTCCCGGCCTCTTAATTATAATTACATTTATTAAACACCACTTATCAGTGCAAAGCTAAACCACTTTAATGCCCAACTCAAGACTCACTTTCTTCAAGAAGACTTCTGAAATTCATCTCACCTTAGATCAGTGGTCTAAACATAAAGCTAACTTCATTTTAAGTCCATAACTTATTTGCTTATATTAGCCCAAGTTATCTTTAAGTTAGATTTTATACATCTTTATTTTTTTAAAGTATGTTTTATTGATTTTTTTAGAGAGAGAACAAGGGAGAGAGAGAGATAGAAACATAGAGAGAAACATTGCTGCCTCCTGCACAGCCCCTATTGAGGATCAAGCCCGCAATCCAGGCATGTGCCATGACCAGGAATCCAACCAGGACCACTCAGTCCATGGGATGAAGCTCAATCCACTGAGCCACACTAGCCTGGCGCAAGTTATCTTGATACTATTCTCTAGTTAGTCAATGTGGGTATCTCTTCCCTTTCCAGCTACTTCAGGAAAGTAATCATTTTTATCCTCCCATAATGCTTAAGAGTGTCACATATTCAATTGGTATTTGATAAGAGTTGGATAATTGGATGAATGGTGCTATAGACTAAACATTTGTGTTCTCCCAAAATTTATATATTTAAACCTAACCCCCAATGTGATGATATTAGGAAGTGGAGCTTTTGGAAGGTGATTAGATCATGTGGGCTTCCTCATAAATGAGATTAGTGCCCTTATATAAAATACTCTAAAGAGCTTCTGCCACAAGAGAACACAGCAACACCAAATCTACTGGAACCTTCATCTTGGAGTTCTCAGCCTCCAGAACTGTGACAAATCAATGTCTGTGGTTTATAAGCCACCCAGTCTATTATAACAGCCCAGACTGACTAAGGAAAATAGTATTAAAACAAGAAGAGAAATATTTCAGGGCCTAGGACAGAGTCTGACTTAATGCTTTCTAATCACAAACAAAACTAATTTCTTCTGAAAAAAAATAAAATAAGTGTTCAAACTAGAAGTTGAAAATTTTAGCTCTTCCCCCAAAAGACCTAATCAATGTCTTTGTCCCTTTATCCTCATAATGTATTGTAAATCCACCTGCCAAGGGAGATAGGCATGAGTTTCCCAGGGGAGAGTCTCCAAAATTAGCTTCAATAGTTTTCTCAAAAAATAAGAGTGTTTTTAGAAGGATGCAGTGTTTTGTGCCCTTAATCCTCTGCTGCTTATATTAGTGATTTTCAGTTATATAACACGACAAGCCACCAGGACACATCACTGATGCCAAGAGGTTGTTTTCAAAGCACAATCATGCCCACAGCTAAAATCCGTTTTCCTGTGCCAATAGTTTTACTCTTTCAATTTGTAGCTGGCATTGACAATGTTTTCTAATTGTACAAGCACATGGGTGAACCTAGAAGGAGGGTCAGACAACAAAGGCAATGTTTTTGGAACCTGCCAGCAGCACTGAAGCACATGAAAGACCTGGAATTGACCATGTAGGGGGAAATGGGAAAGGTGGGGGTGGTAGTGGCTGACAAACTAAGCAAATCCCTGCAGGAACAATAATAATAAGCAATAACAACCACAGCTAACACTGAGGGTTTATGTGGTTATAGAAGAATAACCACATAAGTGGTTATTTGATTAAATAGCACAGGTACCTAAAATATTCCCCCAAACGACAAATATCTTTATCCATTTGAATCTTTACTAAAAATCAATATACTGGTTTCCAAGGGTTATTGTCACAAAAGAGAGCAAGCCAGGTAGAAGCTATATGCCTTTTAAGACACTTAGAGTTTAAATAATATGAGTTCCACCATATTCTATTGGTTGAGATAGTTACAAAGGACATAGAGATCATGAGAGGAACATAAACTCTCCCTATTGATGGAAGTATGTCAATATTAACTTTTAGAAGAGCATGTGGTATGGTCATATGTTGATGTGACCAAATTTGAAATATACAACCTGCCACAGAACCCTAGAGCCGCCATCATCCTTACTCAAATGGATAAAGATATACAAAATAAGCCAACATACAGAGCAAAGAGAAGGAGAGACATTATTTGAGCCCCTGGATCCAGCTGTACCTGAAGCTAGACACACTTACAGGTTTTCTTTTTTAGTTAGTAAACCAATAAATATTATTTTAAAATTTAAAAAATAAAATATCCCAATAAATAGCAATCTTTTATTTAAGGAAAGCAATGTTACCCAGCATGCACCAGCACTAGCAAAATTCCAGTGTTCTGGCCTTGAATAATGTTTTAGCTTTTACAGGAGAAATCTTGGCTCAAATAAAAGCCTGTACTATAACAATGCTATGGATTATAAGAAGGCTGGAAATTTAAAACAGTGGTTCTTGCCCTCCTTTGGGACAAGGGTCCCTCAGAAAGTGTTGAAAACCATAGGATCTCTACAGTAACGTGCACATATACAAATGATTCTGTACATAAAACCAAGGAGTGTACCTGAAACTTATCTTGGGCCCTTCCCCAAGAGTTCTGGGATTTGAGGTTGACAAAGTTTGATGAAAATATACGAAGCATTGGTGAGATTATGGAACACCAGAACTCTTATCCCCTGCTAAAGGAAAACTTTGCCAGTATTTATTAAAGCTGCATATACACATAGCTTCTTATCCACTTCTAGGTACATGCCCCCCAAAATTTATCTAAACATAAACAAAAGAATGTTAATGTCCATTAACATTAGTATGGACAAGTAAATTGAGTTACATTCCCACAATGGGATATCATACAGCAATGAGAATGATCTAGAACCACCCATATAAAAATCTTATACTATGTTAATCTGAAAATGTTTATAGGACAAAGACTCATAGCAAAGAGTAATGATGCCAAGAGGGTAGCTATGCCTTAATCACATACCTGGAAAATGTTCTTGGTGAGTTCTTTATTTGTGAAGTAAGATCAATGTCCCATGGTGATGAACTTAAACACCACTGAGCCTGTCTTGACAATACTTATCATTGACCACAGGGGGTTTCAGGCTACTGAGGGAAGGGATTTGTGTAAAACAGGTGCTCTTCTGTTACTGTAGGGCAAGGTGCAGTGGGGAAGCACAACTATTCTGAGAAAGGACAGCCCTCTTATTATAAGAGAAGACTCTTGCATCCATCTAGAGGCCAGAGAAAGAGTTATACATCATAGTTATTAAGCATAGTACCTTTAAGGATTATGAGGTCCTTGGAGAATATTATGCTAAGCAAAACAAGCCAAGCAGAGACAGAGAAATATCACATGATCTCACTTATTTGTGGAATATAATGAACTAAACAAACTGATGAACAAAATAGACCCAGAGACATAGAAGTACAGTACAGCCTGACAAACCTCAGAAGGTGGGGGAGATAAACCACAGAACTTATATGCATGTATGCATAACCAATGGACATAGACACAAATGCTGGGGATGGGGTTGGGGGATGGGGAGGAAGGGGTCAATGGGGGAAAAAGGAGAAACATCTGTACCAAAAATAAATTTAAAAAAAATTATGAGGCCCTTTGCATAAAGCAACTACTTAATTCCTGTGCCATGCTTAGTAACAATAACCTTTTGGTAAGCACTTGTCGAGTACATGGTAGTTCTCATATATAATTCTTAATTCTCACAAATTTTTGGGGATAGGTATTGTTATTAAACCCTATCTTGTAATCACAGCTTTATTTAGATATAATTCACACACCATAAAAGCTATCCATTTTTATTGCAGCAAAATAGACAAAACATACAATTACCATTAACCATCTTTACATGTACAATTCAGTGCCATTAAGTACATTCACAATGTCGTGAAATCATCATTGCTATCCATTTCTAGAACTTTGCATCATTGTAAATAAAAACTTAATATCCATTAAACTCTAACAATTTTTATCTCTCTCCTATGAACTCACAATAACCTTTATTCTACTTTCTCTCTCTATAAATTTGCCTATTCTAGTACCTTATATAAGTGGATTTTGTGTCTTATTTATTACACTTAGCATGTTTTCCAGGTTCATCTATGTTATATATAGCATGTATAAGCATTTCATTTTTTAATGCTGAATAAGATTTCATTGTATGGATATACCACATTTTATTTATCTATCCATCTATTGGTGGACATTTGAGTTGTTTTCACTTTTTGGCTATTACAATAATGCTGCATGAACATTTTGTATTAATTTATTTTACAGATGAGGAGAATGACTCTTAGGATAAACAACTATCGCAGAATCACACTACTAATGAGAGGGTTTCAAATTCAGTCATGCTCAAAGTCAAACTAATTTCCCAGCTTATGCCACCTCCCATGCATTAGGAGATCCAAGATCTGAATTGTCACTGGTGCAAAGGCAACAGTAGGCACCAACATGGTCCACCTCATAGCTATTCTCTTATATCTGCTTAAATATAATTGTGATTTCAAAAGCCCTAGACATAAAAAAAAATTAAAATATAATTATCAAATTGGACCTAACACTGTGTTTAGCTAAACAATGAAGAGAATCAAAATTGTCTTACTGGTAGGCTTGGATAGGCCCAGGGAATAAATCTAGGTATCACACTTTTAAATGGTACTAACACTTGGACAATTTCCTCTTTCATTCAGTAAAAATGCATTAATCACATGGTATTAGACAGGCACTCAGGTTCAAGGAGCTTTAAAGTCCAGTTGGAGAGGCAGCTCCACAAAATAAGAGAATTATAGAATCATAATTAAAACAATGGCACATGGCTGGTTTTGTGACATTACCTAGCTACATGGCTGTGTATTCCAAAGCTGCTTAGTGGAATCCTCAGTCTTTGGGTATAGGGAGCTATTTCATGGAGAGCACAGTCAGCAAGATTCATGACTGCATCTATCTTATCCCAGACATCCCCATGCTTCTCCATTCAGAGCCTTTCTGTTAGCCTTGTGGCAAGGTCTACAGAAGCCCCAATAAGTAAAGTTTGGCCTAAAACCACTAAAGAGAAAAGTGGACTACCTAAGCAATCAATGTAGGGGATGCTGTGATAAGCTTGTCCATATTCTCATCAAGAAATAAAGGACTTATTTCTTCAGCTGCTACAAGTGTTCTTGGAAGGCAGCCCTTGGTTCTTAGCCCCCTTTAGGGATTACCCTAGTTGCAGAAAAACCACTTTGCCTAAGGTTAGGCCACCTTCTCTGTGCAGCCCACTTCCAATGACTGACTGATGTGAAGGGTCATCTGATGTTCAGAATTCCAGGGTTGTCTGAGGTTTCCATTAAATTAAACCACATTTTGACTACTTCCCCTGCTGGCTCCTGCCTCTTTTCCTGCCTGTCCACAACTGTTCATCCCCAAAGTGCCCTCTAATAACCCTCCTATATGCTAATTTCTGTCTCAGAGTCAGCTTCCTTGTGAACAACACCACAACATCCATTCATTGGAACGGGTACAACAGACTGTAGCGACGTCAAAAGAATCTCAACCCCAGGGCTTTGGGGTGGCCCAAACCTCGTGAAAATCTTGTAGACCTATAGACTCAGGTATAATGGGACTTCACATGAGAACAGAAGTGTTTTCTTTTGGGAGGATTAGTAGGGAATTCCCAATCTTTTTATCTGTGATCTTCACCAATGACTTGTTAGTGAAAATGAAAAAAAAAAAAAATACAGCAATAACTGTATTGTTACAAACATACTCAAACTGAAAGGAGAAAATTAAGAGGAGAAAGTCTATAATCCAGAGCAAAGCCTAGAAGGCAAAGCTCACTTTTACATTACTGATGATAATTTAAAAATCCCATTAATGTTCATATAAAAGTTTGTTCCAGGAGCAAGAGTGAATTTGCCATCTTAAAAAAAAAAAAAAAAAAAATGTCTCTAAGGATCATTAAAAAAAAAAAATTTCTCATATGTTTTGGGTTATTTAAAAAAGGATCTTAGAGTTAAAATCCACAAGACCTCCAAATTCCAACAAATTTTAAATTAGTCTAACTATTGAAATCTTCTCTTCCATGCATTTTAACATGCTCTGCCAGCTGCATTAGCTTACATGCAATCTTAAATTACAAAAAAAAGAACACTTTAATCACACTAAAGGACTTCATAAAACCCTCCATAAATAATTTACACAAAAGACAGTTTTCCTAGCTCTAATATTCCAGTTTAATTAATATAACCAATGTGGTTTTTCATAGACAGTAAGAAAGTTCAGTAAGATAAAGTTCTTGTTAAAATAGCCAGCATTAAAGAGCTGTAAAAGTGCATTCTTGTAGCCCTGGCTGGTTTGGCTCAGCGGTTAGAGCGTCAGCCTGCAGTCCAGAGAGACCCGGGTTTGGTTCCCGCTAAGGGCACGTACCTCGGTTGCAGTTTGTCCCCGGCCCTGGTTGGGTCATGCGGGTGGCAACCACTCGATGTGTCCCTTTCACATCGATGTTTCTCTCTCTCTCTCTCCCTCTCTCTCCCTCCCACTCTCTCTCTATATATAAAAAAGTGCATTCTTGTATATTATGTTATGGTTGGAAATTTTTACTATAGAAATACAATGTTATGAAAATATAGAATTGGTCTTTGCCCCAGTTCCTGGCACAAGAGTTTCAAAATGTTTGAAATTTCCAGAATGATAGGGGTGAGGAGAGTGTCTTTTATTATTTATAAAAATACCTCTTTCAACCCTACCTGAGTTTATGTTAATTAGGTGGCTTTTTGTGGGCCGCTAGATAGCTTCAGGATTGCCAGAGGAACCAACCATGTGATTAGAAGCTTGGCACTTTTAAACTACCCCTGGATCTACAGGGAATGGTGTGAGGGCTAAAGATAGATTTAATCACCAATGGGGAATGATTTTTATCAATTATGCCTACACAATTAAACCTTCATAAAAAACTCTAAACAGGAGAGTTCAGAGAGCTTCCAGGTTTGTGAATAAGAACACATTCACGTGGCTGAAGGGTGGTTCAAATAGTAAATGTGTAAATACTGACTAACATTATCATTACTGTCCCTATACCATTCTTTCCACAAAAGACATTGCCAACCATCATTTAGAGGTTGAGAACATTGGCTCAAGACATAGACTAATTGTATGACCTTATGTAAATTACTTTACATCTCTGACACTTTCATCATCTGTTAAACATGGGGAAAGGAACAGGGCTGAGACAAGTATTAAATAAGATAGTATATATAAAATGCTTATAAGGATGTTGTTATTATTTCAATAAATACCACAATGCCCTTTTATAAACACATCTTGAGCCTCTCATAAAAAGAGGCTCTCTGGGCCCTTTAGAGAGGCCACTGTATGATCCCACAAATTATTTTCAGCAGAAGGTGCAAAGCTTTGTGTTTTACAGCATCACTCAGCACGGTGGGATTTACCACCATAAAAATTAATCTCCAACTGCTCACCCAAGAACCCCCTTGTCAAGGAAGGTGCCCATACAGTCACCTCCTTTATCAAGCCCTCTCTGAACCTCCAGACCTAGACCCTGAAATCCAGTCTCAGAGAGCAGCTAAACTAATCCCAAACAACTGCATCATTTCCTAGCCCAACTATATCCTATCTGGGGTCACAGGTGCAGGACAACAGGTGCAACCCTAGTCGTTCAAAGATATTGTCCAAATGCTTTTGATGTCCCTAAACTATATAGAGTAATGAGAAGATGAAAAACAAAAACAAAAACAAAAACTTTGTAACCTGGGTACAGATACAGTATATATAAAAGCGCAGTTGAAAAGAGAATTTAGGACTCCTAAAATAATAAAATAATAACTTTTTTATTTCATGCAAATAGAAATAATAATTTTAAAAACCTGGAGTGGCAATATTCATATCTGAAAAAAATAGACTTCAAAACAAAAACCTTAACAAGAGACCAGGAATGACACTACATAATACTAAAAGGATAGTTCCAACAAGACAATATAACCCTGGTAAACATATATGTACCCAATAGAGAAGCACCTAAATACATATAAATGTGTGTGTGTGTGTGTGTGTGTGTGTGTGTGTGTGTGTGTGTGTATAACCTCTTGAAAGACTTTAAGGGAGAGATCAACAGCAATATAGTTATAGTAGGGGATTTTAAAAACCCCACTGACACTATTGGGTAGACCCTCCAGACCAGAAAAAAATCAATAAGGAAACAGCAGCCTAAAATGACAAACTAGATGAGAAGTATTTAATTAATATTTACAGAACATTAAACCCCAAAGCAGCAGAATACACATTCTTCTCAACTATACATGGACCATTTTCAATAAAAGGACATAAAATAAATCTCTACAAGTTCAAAAAGATTAAAATCATATCGACACCTCTCAGATCACAATGGCATAAAATTTGAAATCAACTACATTAAAAGAAACTCAAAAACATTAATTCAAACACATGGAGATTAAATACCTTGTTATTAAGCAATGAACAGATTACCAATGAGATCAAGGCATAAATAAAAAAATTCCTGAAAACAAAAGAAAATGAACACACAAAAACCCAAAGTCTATGGGACACAATCAAAGCAGTTCAGAGAGGGTAGTGCATAGCATTGTAGGCCTGCCTTAAGAAACAAGACAAAGCTCAAATAAAAAATCTAACCCTACAATTAAAAGAGTTAGAAAGAGAAAAACAAGAAAAGCCCCGAGTAAGTAGAAGAAAATAATAAAGATCGGAGCAGAAATAAATTACATAGAGACTAAAAAAATACACAAGATCAATAAAACCAAGAGCTGATTCTTCAAAAAGATAATCAAGACTGATGAAACTTTAGCCAAACTTATCAAGAAACAAAGAGAGAGGACCAAATAAATAAAATCAGAAATAAAAGAGGTGATGTAACAACTGACACAACAAAAATATAAAGGATTATAAGTATATATTTTGAACATCTACATGTCAACAAACTGGACAACCTAGATAAAGTGCAAAATATTTTAGAAACATACAATCTTCCAAAACTCAATCAGGAAGAATCAGAAAACCTGGATAGACAGATAACAACTAATGAAATTGAAGCAGTAATCAAAAAACACCCAGCAAACAAAAGCCCTGGACAAGATGGCTTCACAGGTGAGATTTACCAAACATTCAAAGAACAATTAACACCAATCATCCTCAACCTATTCCCAAAAATTCAAAAAGAGGAGATATTTTCAAGCTCTTTTTATAAGGCCAGCATTATCCTAATTCCAAAATCAGATAAAAACACACCAAGGAAAAAAAATTACCAGTCAATATCCTTAATAAGCACAGCTGATAACATTGTCAACAAAATATTAGCAAATAGGATCCAGGAATGTATTAAAAAGATCATACATCATGGCCAAGTGGGATTAATTCCAGGGATGCAAGGCTGGTCTAATATTCACAAATCAATAAACATGATGCAGCACATAAACATAATGAAGGATAAAAATCATGTGATCATATCAATAGATGCAGGAAAAACATTAGATAAAATCCAGTACCCATTTACAATAAAAAGTCTCAGCAAAGTGAGAAAAGAGGGATCATACCTCAATGTAATAAAGGCCATATATGACAGATTTACACCCAATATCATACTCAATGGGCAAAAAGTAAAACACCTCCCTTAAGATCAAGGACAAAACAGGGTTGTCTGCTTTCACCACTCTTATTCAACATAGTACTGGAAGTCTAGATCACCATGATCAAACAAGAAGAAGAAATTAAAGGCATCCAAGTTTGAAAGGAGGAAGAAAAACTGTCATTATACACAAATGATACAATATTGTACAAAAAAACCTGCCAGATTTAACAAATAAATTTGTCAAAGAGGCAGGATACACAATTAACACCTGGAAATCAATGGCATTTATATACACCAAAAATGAACACTCAGAAAGGGAAACTAAAAAAGTAATCCCATTTACCATTGCAACCACAACAAAAAGCTACCTGAAAATAAATTTAACCAAGGAAATAAAAGACCTGTACTTGAAAAATCACAGGACATTGAAAAGAAAAATAGAGGAAGATACAAACAAGTGGAAGCATATACCATGTTCATGAATTGGAATAATTAACATCATTAAAATGTCCATACTACCCAAAGCAATCTACAAATTCATTGCAATCTTTGTTGAAAACCAACAGCATATTTCGCAGATCCAGAACAAGTACTCCAAAAACTTGTATGGAACCAAAAAAGACAATGAATAGCCACAGCAATCTTGAGAAAGAAGAACAAAGTGAGAGATGTCAAATTACCAGATATCAAACTATACTACAAAGCCATTATAATCAAAACAGACTGGTACTGGCACTTGAACAGGCATATAAAATAAAGGAACTGAACAGAGACCCCAGAAATCAACCCACGCCAATATGTTCAATTAATATTTGACAAAGGAGTTAAGAGCATGCAAAGGAGTAAAGATAGTCTCTTCAATAAACAGTGTTAGGGAAATTGGACAGTTACATGCAACAAAATGAATCTAAACCACCAACCTACACCATACACAATAATAAACTCAAAATGCATAAAAGACTTAAATGTAAGTCACAAAACCATAAAAATCCTAGAAGAAAATATAGGCAGTAAAATCTCAGACATTTTACATCACTGTATTTTCACTGATACATTCACTTAGGGCAAGGGAAACAAAGGAATTTATTAGCAAATGGGACTACGTCAAACTAAATATCTTCTGCACTATCAACAAAATGAAAAGCGGACCTACTGTATGAGAAAACATATTCACCAGTGATACATCTGATAAGGGGTTAATTTCCGAAATATACAAAAACCTCATACAACTCAACAACAGGAAGAGAAACAATACAATTAAAAAATGGGCAGAGGACCTGAATAGACACATCTCCAAACAGGTCATACAGATGGCCAATAGAAATATGAAAAAATGTTCAATGTCACTAATCATCAGAGAGATACAAATTTAAACTACAATGAGGTATCACATTACACCTGTCAAAATGGCTTCCATCAATAAATCAACAAAAAGTACTGGCAAGGATGTGGAGAAAAGAGAACCCTGGTACACTGCTGTTGGGAATGCAGACTTGTACAGCTACTGTGGCAAACAGTATGGAGGTTCATCAAAAAAATAAAATAGATCTGCCATTTGACCCAGTGATCCCACTTCTAGGAATATATCCTAAGACTCCTGAAATACCAGTCAGAAGAATGTACACACCCTTATGTTTACAGCAGCATTATTTACAATAGCTAAGATCTGGAATAGCTCAAATGTCCATTAGTAGATGAATGGATAAAAAAGCTGTGCTATGCCTAGCTGGTGTGGCTCAGTGGTTGAGTGTCAATCCACGCACCAAGAAGTTGCCAGTTCAATTCCCAGTCAGGGCACATGCCCAGGTTGTGGGCCAAATTCCCAGTGGTGAGCTTGCAGGAGGTGGCCAATTGATGTTCTGTCTCATCGATGTTTCTATCTCTACCTCCCTCTCCCTTCCTCTCTAAATCAGTAAAGAAAAAAATATATCTATAGATATAGATATAGATATAGATATAGATATAGATATAGATATAGATATAGATATAGATATAGATATAGCTGTGGTATATTTACACAATGGAATCCTGTGCAGCTGTAAAAAAGAAGAAGCTTTTACCCTGTGAGAGGACATGGAGGGACCTGGAGACTATTATGCTAAGCAAAATATGCCAATTAGAGAAAGAGAAATATCACATGATCTCATTTATATGTGAATCTAATGGACAAAATAAACTGAAGAACAAAATAGTTCCAGAGGTATGGATGGATGCATGGAACAGAATAACATCTCACTGACAGAGGGGCAGGAAGAGATTAACCAAAGAACATATATGCATGCAAGTATAATACATGGACACAGACAATAGCATGTGGAAGGTCTGAGTGGGGCAGGGGCTGGGTGGAGGGGGACAAAAAGGTAGAAAATGGGAGACATTTGTAATACTGACAACAATTAAATAAAGTAAATTTTAAAAAATAAAAATGTTTCTCAAAATGGGATTTTCCTCAGATGTCAATTATTACGCTCTTTGTGTTACCAGACTATCATTTTGAAATCTGAGAATATGTAATGATCTAAGTCTGGAAATATTGTGTCTAAGAGGTAATTTATATATTTATAAAACACCTTAAAGGGTATCTCTATCACATAAGATTTTTTTTTCCAAATAGCAGGCTCATTTAATATTAAATGCGTATATCTAAAACATTTCTTTTTTTTTATATATATAAATTTTTTATTTATTTTTTGGTTACAGATATTTTATCTTTTTTACCCCATTGGCACCCCCTCCCCTCTCCACCCCACCCCTTCCCGTCCCCTGCTGAGTTGTCCATGTCCATTGGTCATGCATACATGCATATAAATTCTGTGGTTTATCTCTTCCCACCCCCCACCCCCGCTTCTGAGGGATGTCAGTCTGTGCCCTACTTCCATGTTTCTGGGTCTACTGTATTCCTCAGACTGTTATGTTCATTATATTCCGTATATAAGTGAGATCATGTGGTATTTGTCTTTTTCTGCTTGGCTTATTTCACTTAGGATAATACTTTCCAGGTCCCTCCATGCCGTCTCAAAGGATAAGAGATCTTTCTTTCTTACCGCTGCATAGTACTCCATTGTGTATATGTACCACAGCTTTTTTATCCATTCGTCTACTGGTGGACACTTGGGCTGTTTCCAGATCTTAGCTATTGTAAATAGTGCTGCTATGAACAAGGGGGTACATATATTCTTCCTGATTGGCGTTTCGGGCTTCTCAGGGTATATTCCTAGAAGTGGGATCACTGGGTCAAATGAAAGTTCAATTCTTAACTTTTTGAGGTAACACGATATTGTTTTCCACAGCGGCTGCAACAGTCTGCATTCCCACCAGCGGTGTATTAGAGTCCCCTTTTCTCCACACACTCACCAACACTTGTTGTTTGATGATTTGTTGATGGCGACCATTCTGACAGGTGTGAGGTGATACCTCATTGTTGTTTTAATTTGCATCTCTCTGATGATTAGTGATGTTGAGCATTTCTTCTTCACATGTTTCTTAGCCATTTGTATGTCCTGTTTGGAGAGGTGTCTATTCAGCTCCTCTGCCCATTTCTTAATTGGGTGCTTTGTCTTCCTTTTGTGGAGTTGTATGAGCACTCTATATATATTGGAAATTAACCCCTTATCTGATACATCATTGGCAATGATCTCCCATACAGTGGGTTGCCCTTGCATTTTGATGATTGTTTCTTTTGCTGTGCAGAAGCTTTTTAGTTTGATGTAGTCCCATGTGTTCATTTTTTCCTTTGTTTCTGTTGCCTTAGGTGATGTATCAGTGAAAATTCTGCTGCGTATGATGTCCAAAATTGTGTTGCCTACATTTTCTTCTAGAATTGTTATGGATTCACGGGTCACATTTAAGTCTTTTATCCATTTTGAGTTTATTTTTGTGTATGGTGTAAGTTGATGGTCTAGTTTCATTTTTTTGCATGTGCTGTCCAATTTTTCCAACACCATTTATTAAAGAAGCTGTCTTTACTCCACTGTATGCTCTTGCCAACTTTGTCAAATATTAATTGAGCGCATTGCCTTGGATCCATTTCTGGGTTTTCAGTTCTGTTCCACTGGTCTATATGCCTGTTCTTGTGCCAGTACCAGGCTGTTTTGGTTACAGTTGCTTGGTAGTATAACCTGATATCTGGTATTGTGATCCCACCTACTTTGTACTTTTTTTTCAAGATTGCTGTGGCTATTCGGGGTCTTTCTTGGTTCCATATGAACTTTTAAAGTATTTGTTCTACTTCTATGAAATATGTCGTTGGTATTTTGATGTGGGTTGCATTGAATCTATAGATTGCTTTGGGTAGTATGGACATTTTAATGATGTTAATTCTTCCCATCCAAGAACAGGGTATGTGTTTCCACTTTTTTATATCTTCCTCTATTTCTTTTTTCAATGACCTGTAGTTTTCTGCAAATAGGTCCTTTATTTCTTTGGTTCAGTTTATTCCTAGGTATCTTAATTTTTTTGGCGCGATGGTAAATGACATTGTTTTTTCAGTTTCTCTTTCTGTGAGTTCATCATTGATGTACAAGAATGCCATCGATTTCTTGACGTTAATTTTGTATCCTGCTACTTTGCCAAATGCATTTATTAAGTCTAGTAGATTTTTGATGGAGTCTTTAGGGTTTTCTATGTATAATATCATGTCATCTACAAATAATGACAGTTTCACTTCCTCCTTTCCAATTTGGATCCCTTTTATTTTTTCTTCATGTCTGATTGCTGTGGCTAAGACTTCCAGTACAATTTTAAATAAGAGTGGCGAAAGTGGACATCCCTGTCATGTTCCTGTTCTTAATGGAAATGTTTTTAGTTTCTGTCCATTGAGTATTATGTTGGCTGTAGGTCTTTCATATATGGTCTTTATTATGTCGAGATATGATACCTCTATTCCTACATTGCTGAGCGTTTTTATCAGAAATGGATGCTGGATTTTGTCGAATGCTTTTTTAGCATATATTGACATGATCATGTGGTTTTTATTCTTCATTTTGTTCATGTGGTATATCACGTTTATTGATTTGCGAATATTGTACCAGCCTTGCATCCCTGGAATGAATCCCACTTGGTCATGGTGAATAATTTTTTTGATGCATTTCTGGATCCGATTTGCCAATATTTTGTTCAGGATTTTGGCGTCTATGTTCATCAGGGATATTGGCCTGTAGTTTTCTTTCTTCGTAGTGTCTTTTTTTGGTTTTGGAATTAGAGTTATGCTGGCCTCAAAGAACGTGTTTGGAAGTCTTCCTTCTTCTTGAATTTTTTGAAATAGTTTGAGGAGAATGGGTGTTACTTCTTTTTTGAATGTTCAGTAAAACTCCCCCGTGAAGCCATCTGGGCCTGGGCTTTCGTTTGCTGGGAGAGTCTTGATTACTTCTTCAATTTCCTTAGTTGTTGTTGGTCTGTTCAAGTTTTCTATCTCTTCCCGGTCCAGTTTTGGGAGACTGTGTGTTTCTAGCAATTTGTCCATTTCGCTTAGATTGTCGAATTTGTTGCCATATAGTTGTTCATAGTAGTTGTTAATGATCTTTTGTATTTCCTGTTACTTCTCCTCTTTCATTTCTGATTTTGTGTATTTGGTTTCTCTCTCTTTCTTTCTTGGTGAGTCTAGCGAAGGGTCCATCAATCTTGTTTATCTATTCGAAAAATCAGCTCTTTGTTTCATTGATCCTTTGAATTGTTTTTTTGGTCTCTATGTCATTTATTTCTGCTCTGATCTTTACTATTTCCTTCCTTCTACTTGCTCTGGGGTTTTCTTTTTGTTTGCTTTCTAATTCTTTAAGTTGTGAGGTTAGACAGTCAATTAGAAATTTCTCTTTTTTTTTGGGTAGGCCTGTAGTGCTATGAACTTCCCTCTCAGAACTGCTTTCGCTGCATCCCATAGATTTTGTGTTGTTGTGTGTTCATTTTCATTGGTTTCCAGGAAGTTTTTAATTTCTTCCTTGATCTCCTCGGTGACCCATTCATTGTTTATTAACATGGTATTTAGCCTCCATGTGTTGAAATGTCTTTGCATGTTCTTTTTGCAATTGATTTCTAGTTTTATGCCATTGTGATCTGAGAAGATGCTTGATATGATTTCAATCTTCTTGAACTTGTAGAGATTTAGTTTGTGTCCTATTATGTGGTCTATCTTTGAGAATGTCCCATGTGCACTTGAGAAGAATGTGTATTCTGTAGTTTTGGGGTGTAATTCTCTGTAGATATCTATTAAATCCATTCGGTCTAGTGCTTCATTTACAGTCTCTGTTTCCTTGCTAATTTTTTGCCTAGAGAATCTATCCAGTGCTGTCAACGAGGTGTTGAAGTCCTCTGCTATGATTGTATTGTTGTCAATTTCTCCTTGGAAGTCCTCCAGAAGATTTTTAATATATTTTGGTGCTCCTATATTGGGTGCATATATGTTTATCAAGGTTATATCTTCTTGTTGGATAGATCCTTTCAATATTATGTAGTGGCCTTCTTTGTCTCTAGTTATGGTCTTCATTTTGAAATCTATTTTATCAGATATGAGAATTGCTACCCGAGCTTTTTTTTGCTTTCCATTTGCTTGGAAAATTTTTTTCCATCCCTTCACTTTCAACCTATGTGATTCTTTTGTTGAGAGGTGGGTCTCCTGTAAACAACATATAGATGAGTCATGCTTTCTTATCCAATCAGCTACTCTGTGTCTTTTTATGGGAGCATTCAGTTCATTTACATTTGAGGTGATTATTCATATGTACTTATTTATTGCCATTTTTGTTTAGTGTGGTTCTATTTTTCTTCCCGTTTCTCCTGCTAATTACAGCAGTCCTTTTAACATTTCCTGCAGTGCTGGTTTGATGCTAATGTATTCCCTTATCTTCTTTTTGTCTGGGAAGCTCTTTATTTGATCTTCTATTTTGAATGGTAGCCTTGCTGGGTAGAGTAGTCTTGGATTCAGATCTTTGTTTTTCATGACCTTGATTACTTCATGCTATTCCCTTCTGGCCTGTAGTGTTTCTGTTGAGAAGTCCCCTGAGAGGCTTATGGGGTTTCCTTTGTAGGTAACCTGTGGCTTATCTCTTGCTGCCTTTCGGATTCTCTCTGTCTTCAATTTTTGGCATTTTAATTACTATGTGTCTTGAACCACACTAAACAAAAATGGCAGTAAATAAGTACATGTCAATAATCACCTAAAATGCAAATGGTTTGAATGCTCCGATAAAAAGACACAGAGTAGCTGGTGGGATAAGAAAGCATGACTCATCTATATGTTGTTTACAAGAGACCCACCTCTCAACAAAAGACTCACATAGGTTGAAAGTGAAGGATGGAAAAAAATTTTCCAAGCAAATGGAAAGCAAAAAAAAGCTCGGGTAGCAATTCTCATATGTGATAAAATAGATTTCAAAATGAAGACCATAACTAGAGACAAAGACGGCCACTATATAATATGGAAAGGATCTATCCAACAGGAAGATATAACCTTGATAAACATATGTGCACCCAATATAGGAGCACCAAAATATATTAAAAATCTTCTGGAGGACTTCCAAGGAGAAATTGACAACAATACAATCATAGCAGGGGACTTCAACACCCCATTGACAGCACTGGATAGATTCTCTAGGCAAAAAATTAGCAAGCAAACAGAGACTCTAAAGGAAGCACTAGACCAAATGGATTTAATTGATATCTACAGAGAATTACACCCCAAAACTACAGAATACACATTCTTCTCAAGTACACATGGGACATACTCAAAGATAGACCACATGATAGGACACAAACTAAATCTCAACAAGTTCAAGAAAATTGAAATCATATCAAGCATCTTCTCAGATCACAATGGCATGAAACTAGAAATTAATTGCAAAAAGAACATGCAAAGACATTTCAACACATGGAAGCTAAATATCATGTTATTAAACAATGAATGGGTCACCGAGGAGATCAAGGAAGAAATTAAAAACTTCCTGGACACCAGTGAATATGAACACACAACAACACAAAATCTATGGGATGCAGCGAAAGCAGTTCTGAGAGGGAAGTTCATAGCACTACAGGCCTACCTCAAAAAACAAGAAAAATTTCTAATTGACTGTCTAACCTCACAACTTAAAGAATTAGAAAGCAAACAAAAAGAAAACCCCAGAGCAAGTAGAAGGAAGGAAATAGTAAAGATCAGAGCAGAAATAAATGACATAGAGACCAAAAAAACAATTCAAAGGATCAATGAAACAAAGAGCTGGTTTTTCGAATAGATAAACAAGATTGATGGACCCTTAGCTAGACTCATGAAGAAACGAAGAGAGAAAACCCAAATACACAAAATCAGAAATGAAAGAGGAGAAGTAACAACCAACACCACGGCAATACAAAAGATCGTCAACAACTACTATCAACAACTATATGGCAACAAATTCGACAATATAAGCGAAATGGACAAATTTCAAGAAACACACAGTCTCCCAAAACTATCCCCGGAAGAGATAGAAAACTTGAACAGACCAATAACAACTAAGGAAATTGAAGAGGTAATCAAGACTCTCCCAGCAAACGAAAGCCCAGGCTGACATGGCTTCACGGGAGAGTTTTACCGAACATTCAAAAAAGAACTAACACCCATTCTCCTCACACTATTTCAAAAAATTCAAGAAGAAGGAAGACTTCCAAACACGTTCTATGAAGCCAGCATAATTCTAATTCCAAATCCAGAAAAAGATACTACAAAGAAAGAAAACTACAGGCCAATATCCCTGATGAACATAGACGCCAAAATCCTGAACAAAATATTAGCAAATCGGATCCAGAAATACATCAAAAAAATTATTCACCATGACCAAGTGGGATTCATTCCAGGGATGCAAGGCTGGTACAATATTCACAAATCAATAAACGTGATACACCACATAAACAAAATGAAGAATAAAAAGCACATTATCATATCAATAGATGCTGAAAAAGCATTTGACAAAATCCAGCATCCATTTCTGATAAAAACACTCAGCAATGTAGGAATAGAGGGATCATATCTCGACATAATAAAGGCCATATATGAAAGACCTACAGCCAACATCATACTCAATGGACAGAAACTAAAAACATTTCCATTAAGAACAGGAACAAGACAGGGATGTCCACTTTCGAAACACTTATTTAACATTGTACTGGAAGTCTTAGCCACAGCAATCAGACATGAAGAAAAAATAAAAGGGATCCAAATTGGAAAGGAGGAAGTGAAACTGTCATTATTTGCAGATGACATGGTATTGTACATAGAAAACCCTAAAGACTCCATCAAAAATCTACTAGACTTAATAAATGAATTTGGCAAAGTAGCAGGATACAAAATTAACGTCAAGAAATCGACGGCATTCTTGTACATCAATGATGAACCCACAGAAAGAGAAACTGAAAAAACAATCCCATTTACCATTGTGCCAAAAAAATTACGATACCTAGGAATAAACTTAACGAAAGAAGTAAAGGACCTATTTGCAGAAAACTACAGGTCATTGAAAAAAGAAATAGAGGAAGATATAAAAAAGTGGAAGCACATACCCTGTTCATGGATGGGAAGAATTAACATAATTAAAATGTACATACTACCCAAAGCAATCTATAGATTCAATGTAATCCCCATCAAAATATCAATGACATATTTCATAGAACTGGAACAAATAATTCAAAAGTTCATATGGAACCAAAAAAGACCCCGTATAGCCACAGCAATCTTGAAAAAGAAGAACAAAGTAGGTGGGATCACAATACCAGATATCAGGTTATACTACAAAGCGACTGTAACCAAAACAGCCTGGTACTGGCACAAGAACAGGCATATAGACCAGTGGAACAGAACTGAAAACCCAGAAATGGACCCAAGGCAATACGCTCAATTAATATTTGACAAAGGTGGCAAGAGCATACAGTGGAGTAAAGACAGCCTCTTTAATAAATGGTGTTGGGAAAATTGGACAGCTACATGCAAAAAAATGAAACTAGACCATCAACTTACACCATACACAAAAATAAACTCAAAATGGATAAAAGACTTAAATGTGACCTGTGAATCCATAAAAATTCTAGAAGAAAATGTAGGCAACACAATTTCGGACATCATACGAAGCAGAATTTTCACTGATACATCACCTAAGGCAACAGAAACAAAGGAAAAAATGAACACATGGGACTACATCAAACTAAAAACCTTCTGCACAGCAAAAGAAACAATCATCAAAATACAAAGGCAACCCACTGTATGGGAGATCATTGCCAATGATGTATCAGATAAGGGGTTAATTTCCAATATATGTAGAGTGCTCATACAACTCCACAAAAGGAAGACAAAGAACCCAATTAAAAAAATGGGCAGAGGAGCTGAATAGACACCTCTCCAAACAGGACATACAAATGGCCAAAAGACATATGAAGAAATGCTCAACATCACTAATCATCAGAGAGATGCAAATTAAAACAACAATGAGGTATCACCTCACACCTGTCAGAATGGCCACCATCAACAAATCATCAAACAACAAGTGTTGGTGAGGGTGTGGAGAAAAGGGGACTCTAATACACTGCTGGTGGGAATGGAGACTGGTGCAGCCGCTATGGAAAACAATATGGTGCTACCTCAAAAAATTAAAAATTGAACTTCCATTTGACCCAGTGATCCCACTGCTGGGAATATACCCTAAGAAGCCTGAAACACCAATCAGGAAGAATATATGTACCCCCTTGTTCATAGCAGCACTATTTACAATAGCTAAGATCTGGAAACAGCCCAAGTGTCCACCAGTAGACGAATGGATAAAAAAGCTGTGGTACATATACACAATGGAGTACTATGCAGCGGTAAGAAAGAAAGATCTCTTATCCTTTGAGACGGCATGGAGGGACCTGGAAAGTATTATCCTAAGTGAAAGAAGCCAAGCAGAAAAAGACAAATACCACATGATCTCACTTATATACGGAATATAATGAACATAACAGTCTGAGGAATACAGTAGACCCAGAAACATGGAAGTAGGGCACTGACTGACATTCCTCAGAAGAGGGGATGGGGGAATGGGGGGGTGGGAATAGATAAACCACAGAACTTATATGCATGTATGCATGACCAATGGACATGGACAACTAAGCCGGGGATGGGGTGGAGGTGGGGTGGGGTGGGGGGTGCCAATGGGGCAAAAAGGTAAAATATCTGTAACAAAAAAATAAATAAAAATTCGTAAAAAAGAAAAAATGGAAGAAACCAAAAACTTACTATAAACCAGTGAAAATGAACATACAACACAAAATCTGTGGGATGCAGGGAAAGCACTTCTGAGAGGGAAGTTAATAGTACTACAGGCCTACCTCAAGAAACAAGAAAAATCTCTAACCTCACAACTTAAAGAACTAGAAAGCAAACAAAAAGAAAACCCCAGAGCAAGTAGACGGAAGGGAATAGTAAAGATCAGAGCAGAAATAAATGAAATAAAGAACAAAGAAAGAATATAAAGGATTAATAATACAAAGAGCTGGATTTTCGAAAAAATAAACAATATTGATGGACCCTTAGCTAGACTCACCAAGAAACAAAGAGAGAGAACCAAAATACACAAAATCAGAGATGAAAGAGGAGAAGTAACAACTGACTCCACAGAAATACAAAAGATCGTTAACAACTATGATGAACAATTATATGGCAGAAAATTCGACAATCTAAGCGAAAAGGACAAATTTCTAAAAACACATAGTCTCCTAAAACTGGACCAGGAAGAGATAGAATACTTCAACAGACTAATAACAACTAAGAAAATTGAAGAAGTAATCAAGACTCTCCCAGCAAACGAAAGCCCAGGCCCGGATGGCTTCACGGGGGAGTTTTACCAAACATTCAAAGAAGAACTAACACCCATTCTCCTCAAACTATTTCAAAACATTCAAAAAGAAGAAAAACTTCCAAACTCATTTTATGAGGCCAGCCCAATTCTAATTCCAAAACCAGAAAAAGGCACTTCAAAGAATGAAAACTACAGGCCAATATCTTTGATGAACATAGATACCAAAATCCTGAACAAATACTAGCAAATCAGATCCAGCAATACATCAAACAAATTATTCACCATGACCAAGTGGGATTCATCCCAGGGATGCAAGGCTGGTACAGTATTTGAAAATCAATAAATGTAATACACCACATAAACCAAATGAAGAATAGAAACCACATGATCATATCAACAGATACTGAAAAAGCATTTGACAAAATGCAGCACCAGTTCCTGATAAAGACGCTCAGCAATGTGGGAATAGAGGGATCATGTCTCGACATAATAAAGGCCATATATGAAAGACCTACAGCCAACATTATACTCAATGGGCAAAAACTAAAAGCATTTTTCTTAAGAACAGAAACAAAACAGGGATGCCCACTTTCACCATTCTTATTTAACATATTACTGGAAGTCTTAGACACAGCAATCAGAGAGGAAGAAAAAATAAAAGGGATCCAAATTGGAAAGGAGGAAGTGAAACTGTCATTATTCTCAGATGACATGATATTATACATAGAAAACCATAAAGATTCCATCAAAAATCTACTAGACTTAACAAATGAATTTCGCAAAGTAGCAGGATACAAAATTAACGTCAAGAAATCGATAGCATCCTTATACAACAATGATGAAGTCACAGAACGAGAAACTGAAAAATCAATCCCATTTACCATGGTGGCAAAAAAATTAAGATACCTAGAAATAAACTTAACCAAAGGAGTAAAGAACCTATTTGCAGACAACTACAGGACATTGAAAAAAAAAAAATAGAAGAAGATATAAAAAAGTGAAAGCACATACCTGGTTCATGGACTGGAAGAATTAAACATAATTAAAATATCCATATTACCCAAAGTAATCTATAAATTCAAAGCAATCTCCATCAAAATACCAATGACATATTTCACAGAACTAGAACAAATACTTCAAAAGTTTATATGGAACGAAAAAAGACCTTGAATAACCCCAGCAATCTTGAAATAAAAGGACAAAGTAGGTGAGATCAAAGTACTGGATATCAGATTACACTACAAAGCTACTGTAATCAAAACAGCCTGGTTCTGGCACAAGAACAGGCATATAGACCAGTGGAACAGAACAGAGAACCCAGAAATGGACCCAAGAAATTACACTCAATTAATATTTGACAAAGGAAGCAAGAGAATACAATGGAGTAAAGATAGCCTCTTTAATAAATGGTGTTGGGAAAATTGGACAGCTACATGCACAAAAATGAAACTAGACCATCCATTTACACCATACACAAGAATAAACTCAAAGTGGATAAAAAACTTAAATGTGACCCGTGAATCCATAAAAATCTTAGAAGAAAATGTAGGCAACAAAATTTCAGACATCATACACAGCAGAATTTTCGCGGATACATCACCTAAGGCAACAGAAACAAAGGAAAATTGAACACAGCAAAAGTAACAACTACCAAAATCCAAGGCAACCACTGTATGAGAAAGCATAATTGCCAATGATACATCAGATAAAGGGTTAATTTCCAAAATATATAAAGTACTCGTACAACTCAACAAAAGGAAGACCAAGAACCTAATTAAGAAATGGTCAGAGGAGCTGAATAGACACCTCTCCATACAGGACATACAAAATTTGGCCAAGAGACATATGAAGAAATGCTCAACATCACTAATCCTCAGAAATGTAAATTAAAACAACAATGAGGTATCACCTCACACATGTCAGTATGGCTGCCATCAACAAATCATCAAACAACATGTGCTGGCAAGGGTGTGGAGAAAAAGGGACTCTAGTACACTGCTGGTGGGAATGCAGACTGGTGCAACCACTGTGGAAAACAATATGGTGTTTCCTCCAAAAATTAAAAATTGAACTTCCATTTGACCCAGTGATCCCACTTCTAGGAATATACCCTAAGAAGCCTGAAACACCAATCAGAAAGAATATTATGTATTCCCATGTTCTTAGCAGCACTATTTATAATAGCTAAGCTTTGGAAACAGCCCAAGTATGCATCAGTAGACATTTGATAAAAAAGCAGTGGCACATATACCCAATGGAGTACTATGCAGCTGTAGGAAAGAAAGATCTCTTTTCCTTTGAGACGACATGGAGGGACCTGGAAAATATTATCCTAAGCAAAACAAGCCAAGCAGAAAAAGACAAATACCACATGATCTCATTTATTTGTGGAATATAATGAACATAACAATCTGAGGAATAGGGTAGACCCAGAGACGTGGAAGTAGGGTTCAGACTGACAACCCACAGAAGAGGGGGGTTTTGGGGAGAGGGAAGAGATAAACCACAGAACTTATATGCATGTACGTGTAACTAATGGACACGGACATCAAAGCTGGGGACAGAGTGGGGGGATGGGGAGAAGGGTGTCAATGGGGAAAAAAGGAGAAACATTTTTAACAAAAATAATAAAAAGAAAAAAGGAAAAAAAAAAAAAACCTTAGCTCTAGCCTAGATACATAGACCAGATATCAACAATGATCTGGGAGAAATGCCTGGAAGCAATAAGCAAGAAACATGAGACATTTAAAATTACAGCAGTACTAGTATCCTGGCCTTAGAAAGAGAGGCAGCAGATTAAAAACCACCTGCTATTTTTAGGTGGAATCTCCTTTTTTCTCATCCAAAGGATCAATGCCATTAGGTATCATAATGACACCCTTCAACTGCCAAAACATCTATTCTACCTAGGTTATCCTTAAATACATAGTTTTATCTTATTTTTCTGCCTAAACAGAAAGTTGTACATACGAAAATGCTTTTTCTCCAGGAGCCACAATGCAACAAGAGTGCCTAAGCTATAGGTGATTATGAATTCTGTAATTTTTTCCTTGGTTTGCATGTGACTAGATGCTTTCTGTAGCAACTGCCGTTAACATTTGCCAACTTAAAAAAGACAGAAATAGTAAATGTCAGCAATAAAAGGCTCCGGATCACCCGGTAGCCCTTTTACTCGGAATTTTGCATGAAGCATGTGTTGAAAGATTAAATAAGTAAATAAACTTCCTCCACTGAACTATAGGCTTATCTTCTCTACAGTTCACTACTGTGGGAATCTTCCAGAACTATATTTTAAAACAATGGTTATTTATAACACTTTGGGCCAGTTTCTATGGTTTCTCCTGAGTCACAGACAATTTAACAATTTTATTAAAATAATGACACTATAGTCCAGCCAGTGTGGTTCAGTGGTTGAGCATCGACCCATGCACCAAGAGGTCGGCCAGTTCATTTCTAGTCAGGACACATGCCCAGGTTGTGGGCCTGATACCCAGTAGGGGACATGCAGGAAGCTGCCAAGTGATGTTCTCGCTCATCAATTTTTCTGTCTCTTTCTCCCTCTCCCTTCCTCTCACTCTAAAAATCATTGAAGAAAAAAAAACCTTAAAAATAAATAAAATAATGACACTATACAAAAAGTATTTGTTTCCTATCAAGTTATTTTCTTAAATTTATTTAGCGATATCCTTCAAAGTTTTGAGAGTTCAAAGCACTCTCTCTAGCATCATCTCTGACCACTTCAAACTCATTTAGTTCCAACTTGCTCACTGCCACATGCATGAAAAATCTCAAGGACATGATATCTCCTTGTGCACCTAGGAGAGTTTTTAAAATAGATTCAAAGCTGTTTGCTCTTAGGAAGCAATAGGTATATAAGAAATTTCACTATTTACTTCCAAGTTCTTTGTGATGCCAGATATTTGAAGTTGCCAGAATAAGTGAAATTAATCTGTGCTGTAAAGTAGAATTTATGTTGTAGGATCTAGTGATATGTTTTTTGCAGGTGTTTAAAAACTGAAGATGGATTAAAAATATTTGCAAAAATACATGAAATCTAGCCACATGTTCAGATGATATTTTAGATATTATGAATTAAATAAAATCTATTATTAAAATTAAAATTATATGCCTGTTTCTTTTTATTTTTCAATATGGTTACTAGAAAATTTTAAATGACATGTGTGGCACATGTTATATTTCTGTTGAGCACTGCTAATTTAAATTTTAATGTGTATTTCCAGATCTCATTTGTATGTCAAAAAGGGGGGAAATGAATGCATTTTGATTCTCTTAATTTAGGTCATTTAGAGATTAGTAAACTCTAACACACCCACTGTCTCCTGACAGCTCTATTAGAGAGCTATCACTTTCACTTAATAACCAAGAAAAACCGGTCTCAATGGAGCCATGTAATATACGTAACTACTGTCCCATATGCAGGATCTAAAGAAATCAGAGTAAAAGTGAAGGAAACTTAGAAGGTAATACAACCAGAAAGGAGATTTTCTTTTTTCTTATCAGTTTACCCTGTTTGTCTTGGCATATGAGTTTAATTTCAACCAAATGCTGATGGCTTAGCCTACTAATAATATAAGAAAAAATAAAAGACAAGACTTGCTTTAAGAGTAGGAGGAGTTATAGTTCAGTGTATAAGGAACCTATGAAAATAATTTTAGGGTAAATTGATCTACCTAGTTCCCTTTGAAAATAATTTATAAGCCTTTATCTTATCTGGTGTCCTGTCATTAAAATTCTTACTTGGTAGTAAGAATCCCCAGAGCCTATTAATTTTTCTTAAAAAGAAAACAGACTCTAGCTTTCCTATAAAATCATTCTTAGTAACTTCAGTGTATTTTAGCAGTCTTGTTGGTGAGAATAATGTTAATCAATGTTCCATTATCATCTTTTCTCTTTAAAAGTTCAAAGAACTAAGCAGGACAGGTATACCTTCTTTTGTAAATGAAGAAATCAAGGCACAAAAGCATAAATAACATGGAGAAGGTTGCCCAAAAAGTCAACGATGAAGTGTGTGTGTGTGTGTGTGTGTGTGTGTGTGTGTGTCAGACAAGAGGAAAATTCTATAGCTCAGTAATACCAGGATAAGAGACTTTAGGTTCTGCATTTGAACAGCTGCTTTGAGATCTAGGTTGTCTAAACTCAAAGGGTCAAAGCTCAGTCTCTAAGCCTGGCTGGAAGTGTTTTGGTTATTGTTAATAAGTCTGTAATCAGGAGCCTGCTGCCTAGACAGGTAAGAATCAGGTCTGCTAGAAACATTGGGACTAACTTCTCATAGATCATGAGTTCTCAATAGTAGAGTCTGTGTCTAATTACATTTTTTAAATAAAAATGAGAGGAGATCTTTATAAAACATTGGACTATTACTAAAGAAAATACAAAGAAGACAACAAATTACCTCTCACTTTACCATCTAGAATTTTTTTTAAAAAAATAGCTATAACACTTGGTACATGACATTCCAGACCTCTTTATAAGCACCTACAAAATAGAAAGATGGATGAATGGATGGACAACTGAACAAGTGGATGATTAGAAGAAGGAGAAAGGAAACAAAAAAGTAAGGAAGGAAGAAAACAAATATCTGAGAATTAAATCGTATTATATTTGTGCTTTTTAATGACACAAATGTATTTGAATTTAATAGAAGAAACAAACTGAAGTGAACTGAATAAGTGCTAAACTTAAAATTAAAACCCAAGAAATACTTGTTCCTGAAAGAGCATAAAGTCAAAAGATCATAAAAATCATTAATATATTTGAATCTTTGTTTTTTTTATTAGCTACAAGTTTAACTTTGCTATGGACTGATTCAATGCCATAAAGGAAGATTTCTGTAGCACTTACCTTTCTTATACTTCTTCCCTTCTTGTCTTCCCCAAATTCTGATTTTATAAATTGTATAATTTTTCACCATATAAAGTTTTTTTAATATAGTCTTCAGTACATTATGTATTACAATAATAATTATCCTAATTTTTATAGCTAAATCTTTACTTAAATGCATTTAGTGTTTAACATCAATTTCACCAAAGCTTATCCATTTTTAGTTCTTTATTTTAGGACATTATTGGATGATCCCTTGATGTGGAGTGCTGCTATGACAAAATTTTAAATATTGTGCCACTGGCTTAGTGGACAGTATGCAGGTAACTAGAAAAGAAATGTAACCGGATTGAAAGATAGAAAAAGTGGTAAAGCATTGGCAAAATTATGGCCTGGATAATTTCAAAGCCAGACCAAGTACTCACCAACCTTGAAGCTCTAGGAGAAACTGTTGGAATGTTAGTGATTATTAGGTTTTACTCGTACTATGTTTACTTTCAGCAATGGTATAGCTCTGGGATTGAACAGTCAGGATTAGAAGCCTTAATTTTTCCTTGCTGTCAGTTCTCAAAATTTATGATCTAAGGTTGCTGTCTCTTCCTGGTTTGGCTGTGGCATGGGAATTATTTTTTTTCCTTTTCTGGGACTTTATTTTATTCAGTCACTTTTTCCTATTTTTGTTCATTTCCTTTTATTTTCTTTCTTTTTTCATTTACTTAATTAATTTTTGTTACACATGTTTCTTCTTTTTCTCCCATTGACACCCTCCTCCCGTGACCCCCCCCCCCAGTATTGTTGTCTGTGTCCATTGGTTATGCATATATGCACACGATCTTTGGTTTATCTCTTCCCTCCCCTTTGCCCCCTCTTCTGATGTTTGTCAGTCTGAACCCTACTTCTATGTCTCTGGGTCTATTTTATCCATCACCTTATTTTGTTCATTATATTCAACAAATAAGTGAGGTCATGTGATACCTGTCTTTCTCTGACTGGCTTATTTTGCTTAGCATAATACTCTCCAGGTCCCCCCATGTCGTTTCAAAGGATAAGAGCATACAATGGAGTAAAGACAACTTCTTTAATAAATGGTGTTGGAAAAACTGGACTGATACATGCAAAAAAAGGAAACAAGACCACCAAATTGCACCATACACAAGAATAAACTCAAAATGAATAAAAGACTTAAATGTGACTCATGGATTCATAAAAATCCTAGAAAAAAATACAGGCAACAAAATTTCAGACATCACATGCACCAGAATTTTTGCTGATATGATGCCTAAGGCAAGAGAAACAAAGGAAAAATGAACACATGGGACTACATCAAATGTAAAAGCTTCCACACAGCAGAAGAAACAAGCATCAAAATGGAAAGGGAACCCACTATATGGGAGAGCATAATTGCCAATGATGTATCAGATAAGGGGTTAATTTCCAAAATATACAGAGTACTCTTACAACTCAAAAATAGGAAGACAAAGAATCCAATTAAAAAACGGGCAGAGAACCTGAATAGACACCTCTCCAAACAGGACATACAAATGGCCAAGAGACATATGAAGAAATGCTCAACATCACTAATCATCAGAGAGATATATTAAAACAACTATGAGGTATCATCTCATACTTGCCAGTATGGCTGTCATCAACAAATCTTCAAACAACAAGTGCTGGTGAGGGTATGGAGAAAAAAAGACTCTAGTACACTGCTGGTGGGAATGCAGACTGGTGCAGCCACTGCGGAAAACAATATGGTGTTTCCTCCAAAAATTAAAAATTGAACTTCATTTGACCCAGTGATCCCACTTCTAGCAATATACCCTAAGAAGCCTGAAACACCAATCAGAAAGAATATATGTACCCCCATGTTCATAGCAGCACTATTTACAATAGCTAAGATTTGGAAACGGCCCAAGTGTCCATCAGTAGACGAATGGATAAAAAAGCTGTGGTACATATACACAATGGAATACTATGCAACTGTAAGAAAGAAAGATCTCTCATTTCCTTTTATATTGAAAAGAGAAACTTTGATCCTACAATCTGACACTGAATGTACCCCAAATTGTGTCAAATTCAATTATTTAGCCTAGTCCTTTGCATAGTAGTAACTTATATTAGATGCTCAATAAATGTTGTGTGATTTGTATAGAGTGTAGATGCTTAATAATAACTGACTGGCAAAAAAGCCACTCTATTACAGTTTTCTTATAATAGAATGGCATGTATTTATTTAAAATGGTATGAACAAAGACATTGGAAACTATTACTGAAATACTCGTAAGTGAAAAAGCAGACCTAGTAACTTTCTTTATGTGAAAGTATAAAAATAGGAATTCAAGAATGTTAAATATAAAGAACACATGCTATAGTTGTATGTGTGTTTGTATGTGTATAATCTTGAAGTACAAATAACAGAACAGCATTCATCCTACTTCCGAACAGGTTTTTATAAAATATAATCAGGAAAGTGATGAGGATACAGGGCTTGGGAAGGAACCACTGGTATAACTATAGTCAATTGCAGAAAATTTTAAGGATAGGAGCATCTTGAACTGAGTTTTTTCCAAGATGTAAAAGTGTACATTTGGCAGGAAGGAAAGCCGGCAAACCAGTTGCTGGGGCTCAGAGGAAATAACAAAGACTCCCATCCAGGGGACAGTGAGTTCTCTACGATGTATTCTTGGCACCTGAAGACAGTTCATGCTCTGACCCCATCAATTCTTGCTATATGCAATTAATCTCTTTATAGCCTTTATGTTCTCATCTGTTAAATGAAAATAAAACTTCTAGTTTACAACCAAATAAGTTCTAGTTATTTGGGACACACAATTGTGAGGCCTAAATAAAATACCACATGTGAAAGCACTCAGAAGATTCTAGAGGTCCATACCAAAATAATGTTACCATTGTTATTTTCTAGTTGCAACAGAATCCCAGAGAAAGGCCAGGGCTCTGAGATCAGTTGACACAGAATCATGTCGAAGCCTTTCCACTGGCTCCTGCTGCTTAGAGTGGCAAGGTAGGCTAACACAATTTAGGCCATCATATATTTCCTGCTTATCCCTTGGTACTGCAAGCTGCTAAAGCTATTTGATCTATTACAGTTGCCCTTAGTTACCCTCATTTGGTGAGCTGGGTCATTGTCATTGTATCTCCTTTGGGATACCTGGCCATACCCCATGATGACACAGTATAGTTGTCATAAAAGCTAAACAAGATTTATGCTACAGTCCTGTTTCCTCTAATGAATTTCACCATTGCAACTGAATTCTATACATTCTCTACCTTTCACCCCCAGCATAATTTAAAAGTATCTCTGTGTTACCAACTTTATTCACTTTTAACTTTATCCAGATGTGTCTTTGTATATAAAGGATATGTTTACTGATTTTGTCATATTTTAAGTTTCACATGGAAACTTTGGGGGCACAGAATAAATTCATCTCATAGCCCAAAACATTGCTCCAAATCCAGCCATTGAAGGCATAATTTTCAGCAAATTATTACATGCCAAAAATCTGCCTGTATTTTCTATAGAACACAATGAGGACTTTGGTTTCCAGAATAATTTAACATAAGATTCAGAATAATCACTAGACAAGTGGATTTCTCTTGCTAAAGAGAAAATTATTGTTCTCCACATTTTTTTTAGAAATAAATCTCCCATGATAATAAGACATATTTCTTTAAAAAAAAAAAAAGAAATGAAAAGGGTGGGAGCAGAAGAGAAGGTTTATGAAGCTCATCTCAGCTAGGGCAGATTCTTGGAGCCAGTGAGCTCTGTGTGGCATGTGGAAAGTTCATGTAAAATGGGCAGCTGTTCCTGGGTGAAATACAAGCATTTGTGTAACCTGTTCCTGGAGACTTCTGTCATCATGAGAGAAGCATGTGCACCTTTGACTTTTTGATCCAGGCTTCCCTGGATTAACAAGATTGGAGGTAGAGACGTGGAGAAAGATTAAGGGCCTGAAGAATACTGGACATTCTGGTCTGTTAATTTGTCAATATTTTGGCTCTGATTTTGTTGCTGTTCCCCAATACAAAAAAAACAGTTGAGCACCTGTGATCTCTTCCAAGAAATTCACTGAACTAGTCTTGTCAACAGAGATCTAGTTTCCACCGTTCTCTACATTTATGTGCTTTATGTGTACTTGCATTTTTAATGGCATTTCAGAGTTTTCAGCAAACTGAGGGGATGTGGCAAATGCTGCCTCCTCCATGAGGTTGTTGGAGCAATAGCAGTCATAACAGCAACAAGTAGGCAATATGTTTCAGAGATGTCTCCTCATTCAGATGCCTCTTCATGCATTGAGGTTGACCACATACAACACAAAAAGGACTTTGACAATGAGCTTGACTTATGTCCACTCGAAGTATACTAAGACCAGAGCATCTTTTTCTCAGTTTCTCCAGATAGCTAAGTTTAGAAATTATTATCAATATGAAGTTGAACTCTTAATATTGTCACGCTACATCTTTATGTTACCTAACTCTTAATAGTTCAGCCTTCAAGCCTACAGCAGTTTCATGTGTACTTTGATTAGGCTTCAGTTCCAAATTTAAAATTTATAAAAGATTCCTAGATAGAGAATTTTTATTTGCCAATAGTCTAAACTGCAACAAACTTCAGAATATTTCCAACTTTTTTGAAGTAAAACTCAAAACAACAACAAAACAATCACATACATACATGTGCGCACACACACACACAGATGAAAGAGGAAGAGGTGTAAGTCCACATACAGCAATGCTCCTTAAGAATTTCTTTTTGTCTTTTTCTTTTTAATTATGAGATAGTGTCTAAATGGGAACAACTTTTACAAGTCACTTCCAAACTATACTAGCAGAAATCAGCATGACTTTTTGTAAAACAGATTTAAAACTTCAGTAGATGTTTAACAATAACTGTTAAGCACTAATGGCTGCATCATTATTTTGAAAGTGAGGAAAACACCTTCTAAATTATACAGATTTGAGTTGAAGTGATCATTTTTCCTACTGATAATTAAATTCAAAAGTAGCTTGGAATCTCATCTTTTATTCACCAAAGGGTTGGAAAACTACATTATAACAACATAAGACAGATCTACAGTGGCACTAAAAACAAATGCCACTCCATAGATAAAAGCATTTCTAACAGATCGGGACAGACAATAAAGAGTGCACATAACAACAGAGGTTTCCTGTTATAGAAATGGCATAAGCACACTTCATTGGCAGACCATTTCTCCTCCAAATATCAGGGAACTGGAGATACCAGTCATTATTTCTTGAAAAACACCCCCTTTCTTTGAGTAGCTAGCCCATTATAATAAGTTGCTTACTGTATCATCTCCATTTTATGGGGTAGCTCCATTTCATTAGTTTCAATTACGACCAGCATACTCAAGTTTCTTATCCTAATGTTATTAAGGCTGCACAGAAGACTCTGTCTTCCATTAACGATCATGTAAAAAATTTAAAATGCAGTTTCCTTAAACAAGTTCATTCAAATAGCAGGATCTGACAATATGTTAAGAAGCATACTTCATACTCTCAGGCTCTGGGTTAAGAAATACATACAGGTCCGCTGAAAAAATAAGACACAAATATAATACATATTTGCATAAACCATACTTTGCACTTGAGAATAGTAGTTATTAAAATATGTAATACACAGTAATGTCCAAACGTCAAAACTATTGTGTACAAAACAGAGGGCACAAATTTCTGAACTACATTCTTTGGCATGTAGTAGGAGATAGAATGTCATAGTTCTGGTCAATAATTTCATAAACAAATACAGCCATGTGAGATGCTTTTTACAAGCTAAAAATGAGAACAATGATGTGAGCAAAGAAAGACATAGATGTGTTGATGGTGGAGAATAAGTATTTAGTTTTGGGAGGACTTCTTAGCTATAAGGACTTTATTATTACTTATTATCATGTAACTCTGCGCTGGATATGACCATGAGGAGGTGAAACTGGCACTTCTATCAAGATTGCAGAAAAATCTTTGTTTCATATCCTCATTCATTAGAGTAAGTTAATATATCAAACATGTACATATATGCATGTGCATATGTATACAATATTTTAAACTTTATTTTTATTGTTGATACTATTACAGATGTCCCCCTTCTCCCCACCTTTGGCTACCTTCACCCCCCACCACTTTCCTTCTGGCCATCACCACACTGTTGTCTGTGTCTATGGGTTATGGACATTATTTTTAAGTGTATTGATGTTCTTCATTTCCTCCAGCAGAGGTCAGAAAATAGCAGTACAGGAATATGAAACATCTATGAACCAAGAGAATGTTTTAGAGTGATTTTCCCTAGATCAGTTTATAGAGGATTTTGTTTCTTTCTTTTTACCCACATTTTCTAATTACATTTTTACAATAAACAGGCTTTACATTTTTTTCTTTATTGATTTACAGAGAGAAAAAGGAAATGGGAGAGAGAGGTAGAAACATTGATGAGAGAGAACATCGATTGGCTGCATCCTGTACATCCCCCACTGAGGATTGGACCCAGAACCTGAGCATGTGCCCTGACCAGGAATCGAACCGGCTACTTCTTGGTGTATGGGTCGATGCTCAACCACTGAGCCACACTGACCAGGAAACTTTTGTAATAATTAAAAAGCAATAACATTTATTTTAAATTTTATAAAGAGCATTATTAGCATATTTACCCTGATTGCATCAAGTCAGAGATACTGCTTAATTGCTTGTATTTTCATACCTGCACCTACAGTATTTGAAATAATCTAAGAAAGCAACACTCTGTAAAAGTATTGTAAGCAATCTTTTTCAAACAAGGAACTTAATGTCAGCCATGAGATTACCAGAAAAACAAACATCCTGAATATAGCTCCTGACTGCCAGGAAACTCTGTACACACAAAGACAAAGTGAGTATAATTTCGAGTCATCTCTTTTGTCTGGAGAAAAGTAAAAGCAATGCCAATGCTCTGGGAAATAATTCTCTATAAGTCTTACATGTTAGGACAAGGAAGGCAGAAGAATTCAGTCAATGTGACCTACATTTAAAAGCAAGGAACCCAATGTGCTGCTGGTTGATATTCAACAAATTGCACTGTCACTATGCTACTTTTTCATTATTAAATGATGTGTCTCTTTTTCTTCTAGACACATATGGAAACAAAGTGAAAAGGCTTATAAAACAAAATCTGAAGTTCAACCAAAACATGTATGTATAAATTAAGGAAATCTTTTACCCTCACTATGCCAAATTAGATCTTTCTTTCCAGTTTTATTAAATGATTCATAATGTATGGTCTGTTATTAATCCTTATTGATATTATCACTCACAGATCATATATGTGTATCGGTGAGTCAAAATTATTATATGAATCATACTGACTTGCTAGTTTATTCTGTCTACTGGTAAGGAATGTGTCTATACTGCTTACTCCCACCTGTGAAGGCAAGTGAGGAAGAGAGGAAAGACTAAAATTCAAAACCTCTGTGAGTTCTGTGGGACTCCCGGAGAAGGTGCCAGAGTAAGTGAATTTCAGCTTGTCAGAGAACATAAGTGACTTTTTGCACCAAAACAATGATGATGAAAAACAAGGATCAGGGAGATATATGAAGAGTCTGAAGATCAGCAACATGGTGGAAGACTGGAATCCATAGATAAATGTGGCCAGTGAAAAATCCCCAGGGGCAAATAAGTCTAAAAGCTTATTAGAATTAGAATGTCTAACATTCAATTCTAAGTTGTTTGAGTTTCTGAGGGAAATCACAACAAAAAGGTGAATTTCAACCCAGGCTGGCATAGAGCAAAAGGAAGAGTCACAGGCCATGAGATATGGATGACCATAGGTGTCATGGAGGCAGGAACCATAACTCACAAATGAACATGAGATTTTGAGACCCAGTAAACACACAGAACTCTTGAAATCAATGGAGCGTTTCCACAAAAAGAAATGGTGTTTTGGACTTGAGCCACTTTCATGTAAATCTCCAAAGAAAACTAACTTGAGCTGTTAAATCAGACAGAGTGATAAAATTTCAAAATACTGCATTAGACATATTGTAAATACTTTTTATAATGTGAAGTCTAGGGCAGTATTTGTAAAACTGTACACAAGTTTTTGTACCATATAAAAGAGCCCAAAGTATTTAATAAATTAATCACAAATGTTTTTTCTCTATTGCTTTTATTACATTTTTTACCAAACGGGCCATACTACTTCATTAGTTACCTTCCTGAACATGTTGAAAATTCTCACTTAATTCCACTTTGATACCAGTGAAAAATTCTCAGAGTTGTTGAAATACACTTATAAACTACGTAATACTTTTGCATACATTCAGGGTTGCAAAAGTTTCTCTGAGAGAACTATCTAGAATTCATATATGGAAAGACTCATAGAGGAGCCTTCAAGTCCTTCAAAGGTGGGCGCAGGCTTACCTTTACGTAGTGAATCTCATATTCCACGTCATTCACTTTGTAAGTCTCCAATCCTAGCTCCTTGGCTAATCGTAAGACATGATTCTGGGTTGGCCCAACATAGGATCCTCCAAGGTCTACATATTTAACCATTTGATTCTGTTTTCCCATGGAAAAAAATAAAATTAAATAGCTGTGAAACTGTTATTACTAAGATAAAAAGACAAATTAGCATTTCATAGGTTATAAGCACATCTTGTGTATCCATAAAAATTTGTTCTCAACTTCATTTATGTAATTTAAGTTATTAAATCATTTCTTAATTTAAAGCAAAACTGATTGAACTTTGTATAGGCAAGAGACTTCTGAACCCCATCATTCACAATGTACCACAACACAGTTTTGTTTTCAGTGCCTTGAGTTTATGATCTCTGAATTGTTAGCGAATTCTTTATACCCAGTATTTGTGCTTAATTTTGAGGCACCTAATGCTACAGGAAACACTAGAAAGAAAATAATCACTTCTTATGTAGTTTGCCAATCCAGATGCTTGAAAGACAGCATCAGGAAATATCTGGTTATAATTTAAATCTTTGAAGTTGCCCTTATGTTTAATAGCAAATTTCCTATATGGTTTTGAATCAGCTTCACATCCAATGACTAAGGACCAAACTTTGAACAAGAAGTGAGTAGAAAACTTCCCTGTGTCTGAACATGTCCAAGCATAACGGGGTACCTGTTAGTCAGGGACATCAGAGAAGGCCTTCTTTTTCTGTTTTTGTTTGTTTGTTTGTTTTTATTGGTTGGCTCTCCTCCCCCCAAAAAGAACATACATTTCACAAAGGTAGGAATCTTTGTTTTATTCACTGATGTATTCCAAACACCTATTCATTGGTGCAATACTTTACTGGGCAAGTGCCAAGTGTCATGAGGTGAAAAGAGAAAAGGTACAGAAGAAAGAGTTGAAAAAAACAAATTGGGAGAGAGGCTGTGGGAAATGTTTAATTTTCATTCTCTTAGAAACAGTCAAATAAAATTCAAGACATTCAGCAAGAAAAAGAAACAAATAATACTCAGCTTCAATCCCATGTTTCTCCACCCCATCCGTAATATCTTACCCTAACAGTGTAAGTCCTGCCTCCCACACGGTCCCGGGCTTCCAGAACAACCACATTCAGGCCAGAATCATTCAGAAGTTTGGCTGCTGCCATACCTGGGAGAAAATATAATAAGAAATCAGAATCAAACATTCTATAGGGACTCCAGATAAGCTCTTCATGATAACAGCCAATGAGAAAAGTCCATGGCAGCTCATACACAGCCTACTGTTACATTTAACTTACTAGGGTTTCTCAACAGAGACTCAAATTCCAAGTCAGAAAACCAACTGCTTTTTGTAGAAAAACAAAACAAAAGTTTTTGGTCACTATATAAAAATGTCTATCTTTAAAGAATAAATTGTATGATTATATATCAGACAACACAGATAAAAACACAAGACTCCTGGCCCTGGCCTTTTTGGTTGGTTATAGCATCATCCCAAGTCCCAAAGAGTCATGGGTTTGATTTTGGGTCAGGGTACATACTTAGGTTCCAGGTTTGGTATGAGAGGTAACAGATCAATATTTCTCTCTCACATCAATGTTGTTGTTGTTTTCTCCTCTCTCTCCCTCTCCCGTCCTCTCTCTAGAATCAATGAAAAACACATCCTCAGGTGAGGATTACAACACACACACACACACACAAGAGAAATGTATAAGTCCCAGCAGACTCAGGATCAAATGTAACCACTGACTTTTTTTCCAAGGTAAATCTGAAAAACCAATAACTTGTGGAGAGAGTGAACCTTCAAAGCATGTGAAAAGACCTAGGATTTATAGTGAAATTAGATAGAGGTTAATGTAAAGTTTCAAAACCAAGGACATAAAATTTGACCCCATTATGAGTCGTAATTAATTCCCCATGTGATGCATCACTGAAGAATTAAATGACTCAATTCATGCATTCGTTTTATTAACATAGTAAAAAATACTTAATGAGTGCCTACTATGGTAAGGTCTGCGGGCTTCAGGGAGTCGCATGACAGGGAAAATGAACTGCCAGAGGAGAAATCAAAACCTAACTTGGGAGGCTCCGCCTTAGCAGGAGGCTGAGGCAACACTCCTGGTTACATCCCACCACCCTTCCCAGCCAATCAACATACGCCACACCCGAATTTCCCCAGCAGCTAGCCAGTCACCTGATGCCATACCTAATCACTCTACCCAGGTCCCTAACTTCCCTATAAATGTTCTCCTGGTGAAAGTAGCAGCTCGACTTCCCTGGCCCCTGCCACCTGAACCAGTGAACCTCAGCGGGGAAATGCTTCAATAAAATTTTCTTGCCTGCTTTTGCAGCTCTGTTTCTCTTTCTTCCTCAGGGAGATACCTTACAATTACATTCTTACCATCATAAATGTGGCTTAAAAAAAAAAAAAAAAAAAAAAAAGCTCCATTGAGATAAAATTACATACAATAAACTTTACCCAATGAGGTTTTTATATTTTATGTATGTATGTATGTATGTATGTATTTTTCAATTACAAGTGTTGGTGAGGATGTGGAGAAAAGGGAACCCTCGTGCAAATTGGTGAAGCCACTATGGAAATCGATATGGAGTTTCCTCAAAAAATTAAAAATAGAACTACCATATGATCCAGTAATTCCACTTCTGAGTGTTGATCTGAAGAAACCTAAAACACTAATTCAAAAAGATATGTGCACCCCTATTCACTGCATTGTTATTTACAATAGCAAATATATGGAAGCAACCTAAGTGCCCATCAATAGGCAGGTGAATTAAGGAGATGTGGTACATATATATCAAATATGTTTTGACAATGTACAAGTCCATCTTGGATGTAGTTTTCTTTTTTTTTTTAATCTCAGAGGTCTTAAAATTGTGCAACTTTAAAACCACTCTTACAGAATTTAGTAAGTTTTCTCAGACAACAGAACTCTGATGTTCTGAATAATGAGTTGAATTTGCTCAGTTCCAGTTACCTTACTCATTTGCTTTTATGAGACCAAACAAAATCAAGGAAATGTTAAGACACTGTGCCTTACAGATAAATGAAACAGGTTCAAACCCATTTTTCAAAAATATTAGTTCTGGGACTTTTATACCCCACTAATGCAAAAAATTCTATTAAAATAGCCATATAGTGCTAATTACATTTGCAAAGCTTTTCTAAAGTTTTTAATATATTAATTCAATGATTTCTCACAGCAACCCAAGAATTAAAGGTGCTATTTCTATTCCCATTTTACGGCTGAAGAAGTTGAAAGACAATGAGGTGTCCAAAGTCACTTAGGAGCCAGCAGGCAAAGCTAGGCCATCCTCTTTGTAGATGGAATCTTTCTATTTTTGCTTCAGGGAGAAATTACATTTCAAAAGATATTTTCCACTTTATTTGGATCAATGTGTTTTTAAGACACACTTGTATCTTCTTGTTTGATAAGAATCTGTGAAATATAATATATGAGCCCACCATAACATGCATAAAGAAAAGCTAAGGCTTTATTCGCTGTGTATTGGTTAATCTAAAAGAAGAATCCTATTTTATGAAGAGACTGATTTGATACTTCATGATTTGAGATTTGAGTTCAATCATCTTCTGATCCCTGTCCTTGACGCAGGCCCAGAGCTTTTCAGTTGGTGGCAGGATAAGGGTTCCAAAGTCCACAGTCCTCCCCATGCAGAGTGCACCGGCATTGCACAACTCTAATTTAGGAATACAGGGTTTATATTTTTAACTCCAGTTTCCTAATTTCACCTCCATAAATGGAAAAACAGAGAAAAATATTTCTATTTAAATCCAAAATTGCAGACTATTCAGTGTCATTTTCTCTTATCAAGCATCAGTTCAACAAATAAAATATGAAATAAGATGCAACCATGGTAACTGCTATTATCAGGGAATTCTGAGAGACCTGCTGTGCATGCTGAGACTTAAACAAAAGGGTTCAGAATAAAATACAACATTACACATATGCACAACCATTTTGTATTCCACAAATGGCACTGTCTTTTAGTAAGTTCAATCACCCAGTAGTATGTGATACTAAACATAAACAGTTATTAGAACAGGTTGGGGTCTTATCAAACTATTGAATAGAGTGTTCATGTGGCTTAAAAAATCACAAATAGAAAAGTACAAAAATGTCTTTAAATAGAGCAATACAAGAGTAAGTTGTTGGGAATTTCTCACAATTTGTCACACTAATGTTCATAGGGGGCTATTCAAAATGCTTGTTGAGTATCAACAGACAAAAACTGGTTGAAAAAATAATTGGCCCAAATATCAGTGGCTTAGGGAAGTCACCGCAGTTCAGGAGGAGAGAATTTTAGAACATCTAAGAACCTGAGGGGTTAAAGTGTAGTCAGGAGAGATGATTAACATTAAGAAGTAGCTCTCAGGGGATTCCTGGGTGATGACTGATGAAAGAATTAATGGTTTGGCTGATGGAAGAATAATCAAACAATAAGCTGTACAAAGCCACCCTGATTTACAACAAGGCTGTTCCTGAGTTCATTTATTTGTTGAATGTTTGTAATTTTTAATACATTGTGCCATAGAATAAAACTATGAGAGATGGTTCATTCTCTGAAATGTCTGGGAATTTGAAATGCAATATAACTGCCAAAAAAATCATAAAGTAGCAAAAGTACATTTGCCCTAAAACACCAAACAATGTAATTTGCACTATATAAACATTTAAGCAATAACTTCCTGCCACAATGCAATAAGTTTAAAAAATATACATCTACAATAATAACAGCCATTGTCCAAAAACATTGAGCACTTGATTTACTCTGTGTGAAGTGCTTTACACACAAAGCACTTCTGATCTTCACCACGATGTTGAGAGTTATTACAATCCTTATTTTTTTTAAAAATGAAGGATTAGAGACATTCATTGACTTGCCATAGATTATACAATTAGTAAATGGCAAGGCCTCAAAGCCACCACCTGGTACCAAAAAGGAAAAATTAAAAATACAGTAATTCAATACACTGATTGATGTAAAGTGCCTTAAAACATTCTGCTCTCCATCTAAATATAAAAATGTTTTAATTATCAGTTTTTCTCTGAAATTAATATTTAACTTGTGCAACCAATTTAGGATCAAGCTTATAGTCACTCTGTACTTTTAAAAAGCTAGTTGAACTTCAACTTAAATGGCAGGATCAGTTAATATTTCACAAACAGATTCTCATTTGCTGCTTTAAGAAGCAACCCCTATGTGCCCCTGACATGCTTCTGATAAGATCATCTACCTCATTTGTTGCTTCAAAACTGTGCAGTGTCCATACGATTTTAGCTGAAAAAGTCTCCCTTGTATGAATAATCATTGTATGGCACACAGATATAACAGTAGATTAATGCCTACCTCTTCCTGAGCAGTTTACTTGGAAAAAAATTTATCAAAGTATCTCAATTATTTGGATACCTAAATTTGGATTAGACACCCAAATTATTTTAAAGATTGGTAATCGTGGTGTGTAAATTCTTAGTCTTCCATGCTTCCAGTCTTGTGCCATGGAAAACGGCCCAAGAGTTAGCCACTGTAAGAGACTGGAAAGTAAACACTGCAGGTAACAAAGTGCCTCTTGAAGGTGTCTTTAGAGAAGTAGAGGTAAGATTTAGAGGGAAGGGGAAAAAAATCAAAAGTACCATCTGCCTCATTCTTTGCTTTGTTAATCTGTTGAATGTTTTTGATATCAAAATCTGATATTTAACAAAATGTTTTAAAATGCAGTTAATTGTCTTGAAAACATGAAACAGCTGTACTTTGATACTATATAAAGGACTTCTCAATTAAAAAAAACATGTTAACTAAAATTAATAATGAAATTCACTGTACCTCAAAGCATCTCTAATTTATAACCCTGGTAAACAATGTAGCCATTCCCTAAGAAAAAAAGAAAAAAACAGCCAAAATATGTAAATAGCCCTCATCTGCTTCTGGTCACTTCTGACAAAGCAATAATTTTATGAGGTAACTCTAGAAACAACAAATTTACCTTCTGATCAAAGAACTGGAATTCTTTGAGGTTTCAAAAGAAAATGGTTTTTAGTTATTTAACACAAATATATGCCAAAAAAAAAAGCCTGGGGTAAAAAAGAAAATGATCCTCAATATAAAATTTAATTCATTAAAGGAAAGTGGTACTTGCATGTGGAATTCAGATGTTAATTGCTGAACTTTCAACACAGAGTATAGAAGCAGGTGAACATATCACTAAAAACAGCTAGCATTTTGAGCACTTCGACAGTATACCAGCTTCTATTCTCAGTGTTTTTCATAACCAATGGACATAAACAACAATACTGTGGGAGAGGAGATTGGGACACAGAGGAGGGTGTCAATGGGGGAAAAAGGAGAAACATCTGTAACAAAAGTAAATTAATTAATGAAAAAGGAAGAAAAAAATAATTTATTTATTCTTTCAACAACTCTATAAAGTGGTCAGGTTTAGAAAGTGAGGCACAGAGAGGACAAGTCACGTGACCAAGGTCACACAGCTAACAAGTGGCAGAGCCACTATTCAAATCCAGGCAGTTTGACTCCAGATAACAAGCATGCCCAGCAGCTTTCTCATACTAAACAATGAAGCATTGAAAACCTTCCACAGGACCCCAGGTACCAGACAAGCAGCAGGGACACTACCAGAACATTCCATACCTTTGGGTAAATTACATGAAGGTGCATGCTCCTGACCGGTAAATTTCAAAAAAACCTCCTTCCTTCAGACAAATGCAGCTCACCTCAGTACAAATGTGTTGGTTGGCAAAATGTATGCTGGGTTGCATGCCCTCTTTCACTGTATTAGCCTCACACTCTCATGCAGGGTACTGCCTAAACAACTTATGATTTGGCCTTGAACCTCAGAAAATTTATTTACCGAATGTTGAGAATTTAATTATCTATTTTGTGTCTTCTCAATGCTAACACACAGTTGCCACTTACATGTGGGTCACATTGATTCATTTTCTTTATTTTTCTTACAGATGTTTCCCTTTTTCTTCCCCACTGACACCCTCCTCCCCATCCTACCACCCTGTACCCGACTGTGTTGTCCATGTCCACCGGTTATGCATACATGCGTACAAGCTCTGTGGTTTATCTCTGCCCTCCCCCCAACACCCCCTCTTCTGAGGGTTTTCAGTCTATACCCTATTTACATGGGTAAGCCTCTAGGTCTACCCTATTTCACAGACTGTTATGTTCATTATACTCCACAAATAAGAGAGATCATGTGATATTTGTCTTTCTCTGCTTCGCTTGTTTCACTTAGGATAATAGTTTTGAGGTCCCTCCATGTCGTCTCAAAGGATAAGAGATCTTTCTTTCTTACACCTGCATAGTACTCCACTGTGTATATGTACCACTGCTGTTTAATCCATTCGTCCACTGTTGGACACTTGGGCTGTTTCCAGATCGTAGCTATTGTAAATAGTGCTGCTACAAACATGGGGGTACATATATTCTTTCTGATTGGTGTTTCAGGCTTCTTAGGGTATATTCCTAGGAGTGGGATCACTGGATCAAATGACAATTCAATTTTTAATTTTTTGAGGTAACACCAGATTGTTTTCCATAGTGGCTACACCAGACTGCATTCCCCCCAGCAGTGTACTAGAGTCCCCTTTTCTCCACACCCTCACCAACACATGTTCTCTGATGATTTGTTGATGGCGGCCATTCTTACAGCTGTAAGTTGATACTTCATTGTTGTTTTAATTTGCATCTCCTTGATGATTAGTGATGTTGTGCATTTCTTCATATGTCTCTTGGCCATTTGTATGTCCTGTTTGGAGAGGTGTCTATTTAGCTCCTCTGCACATTTTTTAATTAGGTTCTTTGCCTTCCTTCTGTAGAGTTGTATGAGTACTCTATATATTGTAGAAAATATCCCCTTATCTGATGTATCATTGGCAATGATGCTCTCCAATCCTGGGGGTTGCCTTTCCATTTTCATGGTTGTTCCTTTTGCTGTGCAGAAGCTTTTCAGTTTGATGTAGTCCCATGTGTTCATTTTTTCCTTTATTTCTGTTGCCTTAGGTGATGTATCTGTGAAAATTCTGCTGAGTATGATATTCAAAATTTTGTTGCCTACATTTTCTTCTAGGATTTTTATATATTCACTGGACACATTTAAGGCTTTTATCCATTTTGAGTTTATTCTTGTGTATGGTGTAAGTTGATTGTCTAGTTCATTTTTTTTTTTTTTTTTGCATGTAGCTGTCCAATTTTCCCAACACCGTTTATTAAAGAGGCTGTCTTTACTCCATTGTATGCTCTTGACACCTCTGTCAAATATAAATTGAGCATATTGCCTTGGGTCCATTTCTGGGTTCTCTGTTCTGTTCCACTGGTCTATATGCCAGTTCTTGTGCAAGTACCGGGCTACTTTGAATACAGTAGCAATGTAGTATAACCTGAAATCTGGTAATGTGATCCCTCCTACTTTATCCTTCTTTTTCAAGATTGCTGTGGCTATTTGGGGACATTTTTGGATCCATATGAACTTTTGAAGTATTTGTTCTAGTTCTGTGAAATATGTTCTTGGTATTTTGATGGGGATTGCATTGAATCTATAGAATGCTTTGGGTAATATGGACATTTTAATTATGCTAATTCTTCCACTCAATGAACAGTGTATGTGCTTTCACTTTTTTATATCTTCCTCTATTTCTTTTATCTTTCTTATATTTTTTCTTATCCTCACCCAAGGACATTTTTTTTTTTTTGCATTTATCTTCAGATAGAGCAGGAGGGAGAGGGGTGAAGAGAGAGAGAGAAACATCGACATGAGAGAGACATATCGAGTGTTGCCACCCACAAGACCCCAACCGGAGCTGGGGAAAAACTGCAACCGAGGTACATGCCATTGGCAGAAACCGAATCCAGGACTCTCTGGTATGCGGGCCAATGTTCTAACCGCTGGACAAAACTGGCCAGGGCTCTATTTCTTTTATCAATGACCTGTAGTTTTCTGCGAATAGGTCCTTTATTTCTTTGATTAAGTTTATTCCTAGGTATCTTAATTTTTTTGCTGCAATGGTAAATGGGATTTTTTTGTTTTTAGTTTTTCTTTCTGTGACCTCATCATTGGTGTATAAAATGCCGTCGATTTCTTGACGTTAATTTTGTATCCTGCTACTTTGCCAAATGCATTTATTAAGTCTAGTAGATTTTTGATGGATTCTTTAGAATTTTCTATGGATAATATCATGTCATCTGCAAATAATGACAGTTTTACTTCCTCCTGTCCAATTTGGCTCCCTTTTATTTTTTCTTCCTGTCTGATAACTGTGGCTAAGACTTCAAGTACTATGTTAAATAAGAGTGGCGAAAGTGGGCATCCTTGTCATGTTCCTGTTCTTAAGAAAAATAATTTTAGTTTTTGCCCACTGAGTATGATGTTGGCTGTAGGTCTTTCATATATGGCCTTTATTATATCGAGATATGATTGCCTCTATTCCCACATCGCTGAGCGTTTTTATCAGAAATGGGCACTGGATTTTGTCGAATGCTTTTTCAGCATCTATTGATATGATCATGTCATTTTTATTTTTTTGTTTATGTGGTGTATCACATTTATCAATTTCCAAATACTGTACCAGCTTTGCATCCCTGGGATGAATCCCACTTGATCATAGTAAATATATATATATATATATATATATATATATATATATATATATATATATACACACACACACATATATATATGATTTTTTTTTCTTTTTTGATGTTTTGCTGGATCCAATTTGCTAGTATTTTGTTCGGGATTTTTGCATCTATGTTCATCAGGGATATTAGCCTGCAGTTTTCCTTCTTTTTAGTGTCTTTTTCTGGTTTTGAAATTAGAATTATGCTGGCCTCATTAAAACGAGTTTGGAAGTCTTTCATTTTCTTGAGTTTTTTGAAATAGTCTGAGGACAATGGGTATTAGTTATTCTTTGAATATTCGGTAAAACTCCCCTGTGAAGCCATCCGGGCCAGGGCTTTTGTTTGCTGGGAGAGTCTTGATTACCTCTTCAATTTCCTTCGTTGTTATTGCTCTGTTCAAGTTTTCTATCACTTCCCAGTCAAGTATTGGGAGACTATGAGTTTCTAGAAATTTGTCCATTTTGCTTAGATTTGTTGCCATATAATTTTAGAATTTGTTTCCATATAATAGATCATAGTATCTGTTAACAATTCTTTGTATTTCTGTGGTGTCAATTGTTACTTCTTCTCTATCATTTCTGATTTTGTGCATTTGGGTTCTCTCTGTTTGTTTCTTGGTGAGTCTAGCTAAGGGTCCATAAGTCTTGTTTATTTTTTGAAAAACCAGCTCTTTGTTTCATTGATCCTTTGAATTGTTTTTCTTTGTTGTTGTTGTTTTTTTTGGTCTCTAAGTCATTTACTTCTGCTCTGATCTTTATTATTTCCCTCCTTCTACTTGATCTGGGGTTTTCTTTTTGTTTACTTTCTAGTTCTTTAAGTTGTGAGGTAAGATAGTGTATTAGAAATTTTTCTTGCTTCTTGAGGTAGGACTGTAGTGCTATGAAGTTCCCTCTCAGAACTGCTTTCGCTGCATTCCATAGGTTTTGTGTTGTTGTGTGTTCATTTTCATTGGTTTCGAGAAAATTTTAATTTCTTCCATGATCTCCTTGGGAACCCATTCATTGTTTAATAACATACTATTTAATCTCCATGTGTTCAAATGTACTTGCATGTTCTTCTTGCAACTGATTTCTAGTTTCATGCCATTGTGAACTGAGAAGATGCTTCATGTGATTTCAATCTTCTTGAACTTGTAGAGACTTAGTTTGTGTCCTAACATGTGCTCTATCTTTGAGAATGTCCCTTGTGCACTTGAGAAGAATGTGAATTCTGTACTTTTGGTGTGTAATTCTCTGTAGATATCTATTAAATGCATTTGGTCTAGTGCTTCATTTAGAGTCTTTGTTTCCTTGATAATTTTCTGCCTAGATGATCTATTCAGTGATGTCAGCAGAGTGTTGCTGTCCCCTGCTATGATTGTATTGTTGTCGATTTCTCCTTTGAAATACTCCAGAATATTTTTAATATATTTTGGTGCTCCTATACTGTGTGCATATATGATTACCAAGGTTATATCTTCCTGTTGGATAGATCCTTTCAATATTATGTAGTGGCATTCTTTGTCTCTAGTTATGGACTTCATTTTGAAATCTGCTTTATCAGATATGAGTATTGCTAGCACAGCTTTTTTTTTTTCTTTTCGTTTGGAAGATTTTTTTTCCATCCCTTCACTTTCAACCTATGTGAATTTTTGTTGTGAGGTGGATCTCTTGTAATCAACATATATATGAGTCATGTTTTCTTATCCAATCAGCTGCTCTGTGTCTTCTTATTGGAGCATTCTATCCATTTACATTTAAGGTGATTATTGCTATGTACTTATTTATTGACATTTTTGTTCAGTGTGGTTATATATTTTTTTCTATTTCTTCTACTAATCACAACAGTCCTTTTAGCATATCTTGCAGTCCTGGTTTGGTGCTAATGTATTCCCTTATACTTTCTTTGTCTGGGAAGCTCTTTATTTCACTTTCTATTTTGAATGACAGCCTTTCTGGGTAGAGTAGTCTTGGATTCAGATCCTTGTTCTTCATGACCTTGATTACTTTCTGCCACTCCCTTCTGGCCTGTAGTGTTTCTGTTGAGAAGTCCGCTGAGAGCCTTATGGGGTTTCCTTTGTAGGTAACCTGTTGCTCATCTCCTGCTGCCTTTAGGATTCTATCTTTGTCTTTAGTTTTTGGCATTTAATTACCGTGTCTTGGTGTGGGTCTGTTTGGGTTCTTCTTACTTGGGTCTCTCTTTGCTTGTTGAACTTGAATGCCTTCTTCCTTCATCAAATTAGGGTACTTTTCTGTCACTATTTCTTTAAATATATTCTTAACCCTTGCTCATTTTCTTCCTCTTTGGGGACTCCAATGATGCAAATATTATTACGTTTCCAGTTTTCCCACAGTTCCCTTAAGCTGTCTTCCTGTCTTTTAATTATTTTTTCCTTTTGATTTTCTGATTGGTTGATTTTTTCTACCCTGTCTTCTAATTCACTGATCCGATCCTCAGCTTCCTCTACTCTGCTGTTTAGTCCTTCCAATGTGTTCTTTATTTCCATTATGTCATTCTTCATTTCTTCTTGGTGGTTTTTAATTCCCAATTGGTTGATTTTCAATGTTTCTATGTCTTTACTCCTGGTGCTCATTTCCTTACATATGCTGTTGAGCTTCCTCAAGATCACAGCTCTGAATTCTAGTTCTGTTAACTTGCTTAACTGCACCTCCTTTATCTCATCTTCGGTAGAGGTCTCTTGTTCTTTCATTTGGCTTTTGTTTCTGTGTTTCACCATTTTGGCTATCTCAGTTGGTTTTGGAGCCTGCCAAATTTTTTCCTGTGGGTGTTGGTGTTGTGATGTTTGTGGCTTCCTCTACTGGTTTTGGATGAGTGTCTGAGGACCCATGTTAAATACCACTGTCAAGTTTTACTTTCCTGTGTGGAGTTGCAAGCCTAGGAATGGTTCAGTTATCCTCTTGCTTTTTGCTTGGAAGCTAATAATCTTGGTTACTTGAAGAGCCTTAGGTTCTCAGTTGAATGAAAAACTCCCTCAGGTGTTAAGCAAAAGGGGATTTCCCGAGGGTGGGGCAGATGCTGTTTGTTAATGAGATTCAATTTGCATTTCAGTGGCCCACCTGTGTGGGGTTGAATCTCCGAGGGAATGGCTGCCACCTCTCCCCAGAGCCTTGGGAATGAGTAAGATGGCTATGGTCCTGCATGGCCGCAACTCAGCAAAACTCTGAGCACTCTCCAAATCCCGAGTGTCCGCACACAGTTCCAGTCCAATCCGCGTTCCCTCTGCCAGAGCCCAACGTGAGTGGCTATGGCTATTTTAGCATCTGTCCCAGCTCTCTGTGCTTTGGAGCCGCTTGAAAGTTTAACCTCGAGGGCACTGCTCACAGCTATGACTGCTGCTGCCGGTAGGCTCCCAGCCCCTCTCACACACCTCTGTAATTCTACCAAGATCGATTCAGTGTCCCTGGTTATATGCTACTCACAAGAGGCTTTTCTGTTGCTTTTTCCCAACCATTTGTCTTTGTTTTAGTCGTAATTCCAGTTTTGTCCTGGGAGATGGTTTGTGTAGCTTCCATTCACTCTGCTGCCATTATGGAACCTCTTCATCTACTTTTTTATCTTTATTGCTGAAAGTACTCCAGCATCTCTTTTCCCCATTGACCTCATTCTGCTATACTTCAACAAAGATGACAATTACTTAATCAATCAATAAATAAATGGCTACAATGGTGTCTATGTAAACAGAGTACATTTAATACAGTATAAGAAACTAGCCCTGGCCGGTTTGGCTCAGCGGTTAGAGCATCAGCCTGCGGTCCGGAGAGACCCGGGTTCGGTTCCCGCTAAGGGCACGTACTTCGGTTGCAGTTTGTCCCCGGCCCTGGTTGGTCGTGCGGGTGGCAGCCACTCGATGTGTCCCTTTCACATCGATGTTTCTCTCTCTGTGTCTTCCTCTCTCTCCCTCCCACTCTATCTGTACAAAAAATGGAAAAATGTCCTCGGGTGAGGATAAAAAAAAAAAAGGAGAAACTAAAATATTTACACACACCGAAATTTCCTCCAACCACACCAGAAATGATAAAGGATAATCTTGACTTTTTCCAAGGGAAAGAGATAAGAAAGACAGCCAATCAATAATTATAAACTACCTTACAAATGTAAAACACTGTAGTTTCCAATATTCACACACATTCAGTCCCTAACAATGACTCTGTGAGGCTGGCATTGTTATTCCTACTTTTAATATTAGGAAATGGAAACTCAGAGAGATTCAAGGACTTTCTCAGCATCATACAGCTGGCAATGGCAGAATTAGGGTTAAAACCCAGTTCTGTTTCTGTGCCCTGTATGCTTTTTCATGATTCACATTATTCTCTATAACACACAAAGATTTCGGTTGTTAAAAATTTTTTTCAAAATGTGCCAAGTTTTAAAATTTGAATATTTCTTAATTAACATTCTTGAAAAGAAAATATTAATAAAAACCACCTGGAGCCTGTCAGTACTCAGAGCCCTGAGACCATATCATTTTAGGAAGATCTGAAAGCATTTGGAACAGTGCTATGCCCTCTATGATAGTTTCACTGTACTACTCATTAAGAGGTGTTTTGGCTGAACAATTTCTTCATCTGTAAGTACACACTGACTCATTTTTTTAAAGAACATATCAAATCAGAACTTTTTGGAAAATCAAAACATTACATAGCATAAATCAAACATACCAATGTGTACCATCAATTTGATCATTGAGAAACAAAGTCTAGAATTATGTTATTCAAATCTTGCCCCCAAATATGAAAAAAGAGACCATCTTTTCTTGGAAGCCCTTTGCTTTGTTTTCCCTAAGACAGTCAAAATACATAACAGAAAAATAAATGGCAATATCTTGTAAATTGAACAAAGCCTCAGGCTGTGGGATGATTTATGCTCTTGAAAAGGATAAAATGCATCAAGCTTTCATGAGTTACCATAGAAACCTTTCTCCAAATGCTGCTGCTTTGAGATACTAGAATGAAATTGCCTCCCAATATATCTAAAGACAAAAAATTGTTTCTTCATCAAGCTTTATATGCAAATTATTGCATTTTCCAAAAATGTCAGCAATAATGAGTGTTGTTCCATATCCAAGCTTTTGTCTTTACCCTTTGTTGTTTGAAAGGAGTGGGATATCTTTCATGTATGGTAATTACGGTAGACAAAATTTATTTTGCTTTACTTCAACATGGTCTCCCATGAAAACAGGATGAAAACCCAGCAATTACAATTTTGTCTTTCTCAAGTCTATGTGTTATATTCTTCATTTTAAAAACTATTATATAAGTGCTCGCTTCGGCACCACATATACTAAAATTGGAATGATACAGAGAAGATGAGCATGGCTCCTGCACAAGGATGACACGCAAATTTGTGAAGCATTCCATATTTTTACTTATTTGTGGAATATAGTGAACTAAACAAAGTGATGAACAAAATTAACGCAGAGACATAGAGGTGGGGTAGAGACTTGTCTGAGAAGCCTCTGAAGAGGGGGGCTGGAGGGGGAGAGATAAACCACAGAACTTACATGCATGTATGCATGACCAATGAACATAGACAACAAAGCTGGAGATGGGGCGAGGGGGATGGGGAGGAGGGTGTCAATGGGGGGAAAAGGAGAAACATCTGTAACAAAAACAAATAAATAAATAAATAAATAAAAATAAAGCACTGGTCGGTTTGGCTCAGTGGTTGGAGCATCGGACTGCGGTCCAGAGAGACCTGGGTTTGGTTCCCGCTAAGGGCACGTACCTTGGTTGCAGTTTGACCCCCTGGTTGGGTCATGCGGGTGGCAACTACTAGATGTGTCCCTTTCACGTCAATGTTTCTCTCTTTCTCTCTCTTCCTCTCTCTCCCCTCCCACTCTATCTGAACAAAAAATGGCAAAATGTCCCCGGGTGAGGATACAAAAATAAATAAATAAGTAAATAAATAAATAAATACTATTACATAAAATTAAACTTTTAATTTAATCTCATTGTTATGATAATAGACCTTCTATGAATTACCAACATGATTATTTAGACTCACAAACATCTTTAAAATATAAAATTAGGAAGTTATGACACTCCCTATGGCTCACCCAATTCCTAAATCCTAGTCTCTGAAAAAGCTGGATGTTACAAATGGCCTGAAGAGGGTCAGAGGCTGGCTGTAGAATACTTTGAATACTTCTCCATTTATTTATTTGTTTGTTTATTTATTTAATATTTTAATCCTCAACTGAGGATATTTTTTCATTTATCTTCAGATAGAGTGGGAAGGGGAGAGAGAAAGAGAGAGAGAGAGAGACAGACAGACAGACAGACATCAGTTAGTTGTCTCCTGCATGACCCCGACCAGGTCTGGGGATAAACCACAACTGAGGTATGTGCCCTTGATGAGATTCAAACCTGTGACTCTTTGGTCAGTGGGCTGATGTTCTAACTGCTGAGCCAAACCGGCCAGGGCGAAAACTTCTCCATTTAAACATCCCCTTTTATAAATAATTAAATTAGAAATTAGAAATTCAAGAAGGAGAGGATAAAATGTGGGCTTTAACCAAGGAAAGTAAATCTGCATGAGATGTAACAAGCAACTGGAGAACTAAAGTTACAAGAGTCATTTGGCGATGTCAAAGCCCAACCCTCCCTCTGTCTTGTGGGAGACCAGTGCAGAACCTGACCCAGGAACTTTACTTTTTCTGCCCCTGAAATATTCCTGTAGCCAAAGACTAAGGAAGTCAACAGTATACAAGGACAAGAGTAGAAGGGAAACACCACCTGGTTCAAGGAGAAGGCAGAACATTGCAATTCTGAAGAAAAAACTATTCCTAATAGTCCACTGCCTGGCCCAGTCATTTACCCAGGAGCCCAAGTCTAAAACCTGGGCTTAATCATTGTGTCTTTCTGGTCCCTCATCCAATCTTACATTTAATATCTTACAAAAGCCAGCATAACCTGGCTCCTGCCAACTTCTCTAGACTCTTATTCTTCTGCTCCCCACACTGTACCCTATACTCCTGCAATATTGGAACAGTACCCCCCCCCATGGTTCTTCCCATACCCCACAATAAGAATGAGGAGACCATGGTGGTCCAGGAGAAGGGAGGCTGAGGTAGAGTTTGCATCTAAATCCACAGAATCCATTGAGAGATCCATAATTTTAAACTTTTAACTCAAATTATTTTTGGAAAGAAGTTTTTCCTGTTATTTCATAGTAACAGATTGGAGATAGATTGAAACTTCTCCATGTCTGGCCAAAATCCTGTTTGTGGTTTGATAAAATATTTAACAGAAATCCAAAACAAGCTGGCAATGTTTACAAAGACAAGGCCTAAAATGGAACCCAGATGAAATTACTTTCTTTTTATTAGGTTCAAATCTTTTCAGGGAAAAATATACTTTAAAAAATCATTTTAAATCTAAGTAAGAGGATCTGGATTCAGTTGTCAGGGTTAGAGGAACTGCCACACAAAAATGAACACTAGTACAAAGATTAGTGAAAAACAAAATATCTATTGGTGTCTGAAGCTGGGATGCAGTGCCCCCATTCTCTTTAGGACAGCTGCTGAGTTACCCCAAATCAAATACCAATTCAGTCACTTTTAGCCAGCATATCTAGATTTCATGCTGAATGGTAGGTCCCACTCTTGCCAATACAATTGTTTTAATTCCTTATTTTAAACAAACCATGTATTACTCCAAGAAGGAAATTTAATCTTTCTTAAAAATGAGACATCTTTCATATTCTGAGGCTGCCATTGGTTAGGTGATCAAATTTATCTCTTTTGTAAAACCTCAATTTCCTGACCTTTAAAAGAGTGAAAATATTTACCACCTGTGTTATCAAATAGTTGTGGAAAGAACTGAGGCAAAATATAAAAGTTACTGAGTATATTACGCATTACAAGGTAAATACCCCCAAAATATCTGTCCCATGAATGAGCCTGATGCCTTAGAAAGTATTTGGCTTTGAATTAGGTTCCAGTGCCACTTTGTCTCTTAGGCACTTTGGAAGTAATTTCTGAACTCATGATTTCAGTTTGTAAAATAGGATAATACCTTTCAGGCAGAGTTGATCCAAAGATGACATGCATAAAATTAATTACTTTCATATATTGGGCCCACTGTTGCTTTCTGGTGATAGGCAGCCTAGACTTTGAAATTAACCAGGCCTTTACTTCTCCTTCACTTCCATCTCCCAACAAATAGTTATTAACAATTTAAGGATTTTTACAACAACTTTCCCAATCCTTTGATTCAGCATAGGTGATTTATCCACAGATCATGTCTTATTCTAGTGCTATAACTTCTTAGGTTTTAATATTTCTTCAAGCTATGTATCTCACTCACACACACACACACACAAAATGACTGGGTCTTAAACTACCTTCTTTTTAACTTAAAACAAATGGATAGATTGGATCATAAACTGAAGAAATGCCCACCAACCATAGCAGAGAAGGGTTTAGCAATGTCTTTTCTGTTGATAATATTTTTATGGACTTGGAGCAATCGAAGCAGTATCTTTTGACTAATCGTCCTCAGAAAGAATATTTCAACATCTCTTTTCTACAATGAAGACAAATGTATTTGTCAGAAAATTTCAGGCAATTAAATAAAAACAGTTTTCAACCTTAGTGTATAAATTCCCACTGTTCAAATGGCTATTTCATACCTTTTCTTTCTTTTTTTAAAAATTTTTATCTTTATTGTTGAATGTATTACAAATGTTCCTCATTTTTCCCCCATTGACCCCCTCTTCCCCACTCCTACCCCCCTCCTGCCTTTTCCCACACTGTTGTCTGTGTGCATTGGTTATATATATAAGTTCTTTGGTTTATTACTTCCAAACCCCCAAACCCCCTTCCCTTTGAGGTTTGCCAGTCTAGCAATGACTTGTACTTCTTAATCCCTTCACCTTTTTCACCCATTCCCCCAACCCCTTTCCCATCTGGCAACCAACAAATTGTTCTCTGTATCAATGAGATTGTTACTGTTCTGCCTGCTCATTTTGTTTGTAGATTCAATTTTCTATACATATATATTCATTGCCATTTTGTTGGTTCATATATTTTATCTTTTTCTTCAAAAAGATCCTTCATCATTTCATATAATAACGGTTTGGTGGTGATGAACTACTTTAACTTTTTCTTGTCTGGGAAACTCTTGATTTGGCCATCGATTCTAAATGACAGCTTTGCAGGATAGAGTAATCTTGGTTGTAGATTCTTGCTTTTCATCACTCTGAATATTTCTTGCCAGTCCCTTCTGACCTGCAAAGTTTCTTTTGAGAAATCAGCTGACAGTCTTATGGGAAATCCCTCGTAGGTTAACGAACTGCTTCTTTTAAGATTTCTCTTGCTGCTTTCAAGATTCTCTCTGTCTTGAAACTTTTGCATTTTGATGATGATGTGTCTTGGTGTGGGCCTCTTGGGGTTCATCTTGCTTGCGACTCTCTGTGCTTCCTGGACTTGTATGTCTGTTTCCCTCACCAAGTTAGGAAAGTTTTCTGCCATTATTGTTTCCAATAGGTTTTCGATTTCTTGTTCTCTCTCCTCTCCTTTGGCACCCTCAAGATGCAAATGTTGGCACGCTTGAAGTTGTCCCAGAGGCTCCTTACACTATCCTCATTTTTTTTGGATTATTTTTTCTTTTTGCTGTTCCGATTGGGTGTGTTTTGCTTCCTTATATTCCAAATTGATGGTTTGCTTCTTGGCTTTACCTACTCTACTATTGAAACTGTGTAAATTATTCTTTATTTAAATTAGTGCCTCCTTCATTTGTGACTGGTCCTTTTTTATGCTCTTGAGGCCCTCACTAAATTCACTGAGGTTCTCACTAAGTTCCTTGAGCATCCTTATAAGCAGTATTTTGAATTCAGCATCTGTTAGGTAGCTTATCTCCATTTCACTTAGTTCTTCTCCTGAGGTTTTGTTCTGTTCTTTTATTTGGGACCTGTTTCTTTGTCTCCTCATTTTGGCTGCCTCCCTGTATTTGTTTCTATGTATTACTTAATGAGAGTTATGGGGCTAGATGAGACCAGATGCTGCTTGTTTAAAAGAATTTAGGAAAACCTGAAGCAGGATCCAAGACAGGCCAATCCTATGGTTAAGCAACTGGCAACAGCTTGGGTGGGCCTGAACGTTGGGTGTGGCAGGGCCTCAGGGAATCACCAGGGCGGGACAACCAGTGTAAGCCAGGTTGCTGGAGTCCCAGATATGGTGACTGTCTGCCACCCCAGGGAAGGGCTCACCAAAGGAACAAAGGCCTCTGACAGCATGTTTGTTCTGGAGAAAGACCCTCTCCAGCTATCGCCCCAATGCCAAACAGCTCAGTTCTTCCTGTATGTCTCTGGTGCTCTCGAGCTGCCTCCCCTCCAAGCTTAGAGGGATTGAGTTTGATAAGTCCGTGCGCAGGCCCTTTAAGAGGAGCTGCCTGGCGTTCCAGCTGCCTTAGCTTCCCTCTGCCTCAGTTCCCGCTGGTTTTTCCAGCCAGAAGTTATGGGGACTTCACTTCCTGGCACTGGAACCCTGTTCTGGGAGCCTGGTGTGGAATGGGGACCTCTCAGTCCTCAGTGAGGACCTTCCCAGCCGAGGTGTTCTCCTGATTTTTATCTGCCACACGTGGGTGTGGGACAAGCCCATCTGCCTTCACCCCTCCTACCAGTCTCGATGTGGCTGCTTCTTTAATTCCATAGTTGTGGGACTTCCATTCAGCTTGATTTCAGGTGGTTTCAAATGTGGTTGTTCTGTAGTTTAGTTGTAACTTTGATATTGTGGGTGGATGCGATACTGCATTTACCCATGCCACCATCTTGACTGAAAGTCCATACCTTTTCTTTTTAATATATATATTTTTATTGATATTTAGAGAGGAAGGGAGAGGGAGAGATAGAATCAATGTGAGAGAGAACCATCGACTGTCTGCCTCCTGCAGGCCCCAAGCCCACAACCTGGGTATGTACCCTGACTGGGAATTGAACAAGTGACCTCTTGGTACATGGGTCGATGCTCAGCCACTGAGGCACACCAGGAAGGTTCATGCCTTTTCTTCTAAAATCTCCTACATGATACGCCCAGCCCTCTTTAGCTGATGACTATCATTCAGTTTTTTGAGAAATAAAATAATTCATTTGTCTTTCCAAAATAAATCCACCTATATACCTTCACCTATGCCTGTACATGCTGATCTATCTCCTATGATTTAAATGAAGTGGCTCCTTTAACAAAGCCAACCCTCTCCACTCTCTTTGGATCCTATTCCCCCAGGGCTTTGATGTTCTAATCATATACTTTATCTCCTGCATCATCAATTTGTCCTTTTCTCCTGGATCACTGTCATCAGTACACAGACCTGCTCTACTATTGCTCATCTTTAAAAAAATAAATGAATAACTGTGGCCCAACATCTCCTTTTAGATACAACCCCTTACCTCTGTGTCCCTTCATAGCACTTTTTCAAAAGTTTATCTACACATATTGCCTCTATTTCCCTACTTCACTCTAGTCAGGCTTTCATCCTCACCGTTCCACCTAAACTGCACTTATCAAGGACATCAGGGATTTTCATATTGCCAAATGCAATGATCAACTCTTTGTCCTTAAATTACTGGTTCTCTTAACAATTTTTGGTCTTGTCTTCCTTATTGACCCATTGTTTTCACTTTATTTCTGGGGCACATAGTTCCGTGGGTTTCTTCCTCTCTAATTCATTGCTCCTCAGATTTGTTTGCTGGATCCTTCTCTTCTTCCCAACCTCTAAATATTGGAGAGCCCCAGGACTCAGTTCTTGCATCTCTTTTTAAATAATCATGCTGAGATTATCTCACCCAATTCCATAGACCTAAAACTTCAAGCTTGATATATAAATTGCCTATTTAATTGTGCCTTCAGCTATTTAATAATCACCTCAAACTTAACATATCCCAAATAGAGCTCTTGAGTTCCTCCCTCAAGCTAATTCTTCTCCAGTCTTCTTCATCTCAGTAATGGTGCCACCATTCACTCATTTGTACAGGTCAAAATCTAGAAATTATCTTTTATTCCTTGATCATTCTGCCCTCCAATTAATACATCAGTAAGTCAATTCTACAGGCATACAACCATTCCTTAACACCCTTACTACCACCACCATGGTCTAAGATGACATCTCTCCTATGGACTTTCACAATAGCCTTGCAATTGCTTCCACTCTTGCTTCTCTAAGTTTTCGATTTACAAAGCACAGACTATCTTTTCAAACAAAATCAAATTCAAGACACTTTCCTCTTTCAAAATTTCCAATGAATTACATTGAAAAGAGGCAATCCCACCCCATTACTTAAATTACAGGGTCCCATATGACCTCATTCTTTTAAAAAAATATATTTTATTATTAAAAATTATTTTATTTTGTGCTTACAATGCAAATCAAATGATTTTATTAAATGCAAAATTTATTTTTAGTTTTATATTGTACTTGATGGTTGACATTCTTTATTAGTTCATACCAAATATAAACAGTAAAAGCAGATTGTGTGGCTTTCTTTTTTAGGAGACTCAGTTATTTTAACAACTGGATATTGCAAGTAAGCCAATCTGGTATCAATTCTTATAAATTTTTTTAAGGAATAACTAAAGAATGATTTTCACAATTTTGGCAAGTTTTATTCTTTCCTATCCCTGTCCCTCACTCTTCTTCTCTCCTTTCCTTCTTCCATTCCTTCCATCCTTTTCTGTTATGTCTGCTGTTTTTATTAGTTTCTAATGTATACATGTATTAAAGTAGACTGATTTGTGTGCAAAATTCTTGCCTACATATCTTGTCTTACTGCCCTTTGCTTATTCTTCTCTAGCCATATTGACTTGCTGTCTGTTCCTTAAACATATCAAAGTTAATCCCACCATAGCAGTCATGCACAAACTATACCCATCTCTTGTAATACTCTTCCCTCTGATATTTACATGTTCAACATCTCATATCTCAACTTATACTTCCCCTCTATGAAAGAGGCATTCCCTCACTGTGTTCTACCTCTCCATCTATTCTATCTTTCATGGATTACATACCACTTTCAGTACTTTGTTTTTTGTTGGTTGGTTGGTTTTGGTTTTGGTTAGTGAAATGTTTTATTTCATTTATTTATTTTTTTAATTTATTTACTTTTGTTACAGATGTTTCTCCTTTTCCCCCCAATGATTCCCCTTCCCTCTCCCTCCCGGCTCTGTCCCTAGCTTTGTTGTCCATGTCCACTATTCATGCATACATGCATATAAGTTCTGTGGTTTATCTCTCCCCAACAAACCCACCATTCTGGGGATTGTCAGTCTGTACCCCACTTCCACGTCTCTGGCACTGCCCCATCCCTCAGACTGTTATGTTCATTATATTCCACAAATAAGTGAGATCTGGTGATATTTGTCTTTCTCTGTTTGGCTTGTTTTGCTTAGGATAATACTTTCCAGGTCTCTCCATGTCATCTCAAAGGATAAGAGCTCTTTCTTACAGCTGCATAGTACTCCACTGTGTATATGTACCACTGCTTTATTATCCATTCGTCTACTGATGGACATTTGGGCTGTTTCCAGATCTTAGCTCTTGTAAATAGTGCTGCTATGAACATGGGGGTACATATGTTCTTTCCGATTGGTGTTTCAGGCTTCTTAGGGTTTATTCCTAGAAGTGGGATCACTGGGTCAAATGGCAGTTCAATTTTTAATTTTTTGAGGTAACATCAGATTGTTTTCCATAGTGGCTGCACCAGTCTGCATTCCCCCCAGCAGTGTACTAGAGTCCCCTTTTCTCCACACCCTCGCCAACACTTGTTCTTTGATGATTTGTTGATGGTGGCCATTCTGACAAGTGTGAGGTGATACCTCATTGTTTTAATTTGCATCTCTCTGATGATTAGTGATGTTGAGCATTTCTTCATATGTTGCATAGCCATTTGTATGTCCTGTTTGGAGAGGTGTCTATTTAGTTCCTCTGCCCATTTTTTAATTGGGTTCTTTATCTTCCTTTTTTTGAGTTGTATGAGCACTCTATATATATTGGAAATGAACCACTTATCTGATATATCATTTGCAATGATGCTCTCCAATACTGGGGGTTGCCTTTCCATTTTGATGATTGTATCTTTCACTGTGCAGCAGCTTTTGAGTTTGAGGTAGTCCCATGTGTTCATTTTCTCCTTTGTTTCTATTGCCTTAGGTGTTGTATCAGTGAAAATTCTGCTGTGAATGATGTCTGAAATTTTGTTGCCTAGTTTTTTCTAGAATATTTATGAATTCATGAGTCACATTTAAGTCTTTTATGCATTTTGAGTTTATTCATGTGTATGGTATAAGTTGATGGTCTAGTTTCATTTTTTTTTTTTTTGCATGTAGTTGTCCAATTTTCCCAACACCATTTTTTAAAAGAGGCTGTCTTTACTCCACTGTATGTTCTTGCTCCCCTTGTCAAATATTAATTGAGCATATTGCCTTGGGTCCATTTCTGGATTCTCTGTTCTGTTCCACTGGTCTGTATGCCTGTTCTTGTGCTATTACCAGGATGTTTTGATTACAGTGGCTTTGTAGTATAACCTGAAATCTGGAAATGTGATCCCTCCTACTTTGTTCTTCTTTTTCAAGATTGCTGTGGCTATTCGAGGTCTTTTTTGGTTCCATATGAACTTTTGAGGTATTTATTCTAGTTATGTAAAGTATGTCGTTGGTACTTTGATGGGGATTGCATAGAATCTATAGATAGCTTTGTGTAGGATGGACATTTTAATGATGTTGATTATTCCAATCCATGAACAAAGTATGTGCTTCCATATTTTTATAGTTTCCTCAGTTTTTTTATTCAATGACCTGTAGTTTTCTGCAAATAGGTCCTTTACTTCTTTGGTTAAGTTTATTCCTAGGTATCTTAATTTTTTTTTTGCTGCAATGGTAAATGGGATTGTTTTTTAGTTTCTCTTTCTTGCAGTACTTTGTATGTATGTATGTATGTACACAGGTTGGTATTTATTTGGTTGGCTCACTGATTATTTATTGTGTGTCTTTATTCACCAGATTATAAGCTCTGTGAGCAAAAGGCTCTTATTTGTTTTGTTTCCTGCTGTATCCCCAACACCTGGGAGACTATCTGGCATATAGGCATCTTTAATAAATATTTGTTGCTGGCATGAAAGAAAGCAGACAAGTCAATTAACTCAGCTGTGAAGGATGAAGAGGGATTCACTTTGAAAAAAAAGTAAAAACTTACTCTGGTGGATTTATCTGAATGCAGTTTTACTCAAAATCTAATGTATCACAAAACTTATATTAATGTCAATGTGACCATTTGATTACAAATGCCCTTTAAAGTTTTCAACCACAAATTCTCTATTCCAAATATTGTTTATTTACAAATTTAATACAAAAATTTTGCAAGGGAACAATGCTTCAATACAAATGAAGTCTTCTACCTGAACAAGGATACCAATAGGTCCCCAAATACTGACAGTAGAATGTCAGCTCCACAACTCTTCTTCCTCATATCTAAAGCCTATAAACTTCCCTTTAATCAATAATATCATCTGGGCACTCATTAGACAATTAAACTGTTTACTCTGCTAAAAGTTATTTGAGCATCTAATATTTTAGAGATATTTTAAGAGCTTTGTTAAGTACTAATTCCTCCAGGGCATTTAAATTCTATGCATTGTATTTTACAACAGAAAGATACCTGGTCTGTGTTGTCTTAGCTACTTACAGAAATTTCTTATATACTGAATGTGTTGTAATATTATGCTCTAGCTGAAATAGTGTATGTCTGTGTGTGAGTTTATTTTTAAATACCTTAAACAAACTCTCTGTATTCCCAATCTTTGTGCATAGTATCAAACTGTAATGTTAATCAGAATTCCAATTTGAAAGATGAAACCACCTGTAATGGGAGATGCCAATTCCATCTTGTTGAGAGGATGTGTAATTCATACCTGAGAATCCTGTGCTCCTTGACAAATACTTCCTAGACAAAGAAACAAGTGAAACTGAAAACGCCAGTGTCATCACTTACCCTTGTGGTTGCAAAAATACATGTAAAATCCTTGAGTAGCAAAATTCTCAATGTGGAAAATTATGCTGTGATGTTATTCTCCTGTCCCTTTTTATCTCTCTGGATCTCTGTTTGATGCCACACATTTTTATTTATGGAGCTCCTTTACTCTGTGTATTTGTGGGAGCAGAATCTCATGTACATTCTTAGCTCTATCTTACTATGTCCATCTGTATCCCATACTCCCCCAATTCCTTTTGTCTCTCTTAATTGACCAAATACAAAGCCCATATGTATTTATTTATAATGTTACAATTTGTTAACTTTGTTGAAAATATACAGAGTTTGGGGGTCATCTTAGTGCTGGTGAGTTTTTTGAGACTGCTGAGTTCCCCTGGAGGTTTGCAAAAGTAGTAGAATCACAATATAAATTTTACATAGAATACTATCACAAGGAAAACATGTTTCAGGAAGTCAGTGTTTGCATTAGGCCATTTTAATTTCAGTATCAAAATCATCCTATAGCTGGCTATTGGCCATACACCTGGATGTGAAATCTGCACACTAAAAGTGGTTGCCAGGCTCACAAAAACTACATGCTCTACAAGGGCATAATGGTTCTCCAAGATAGCATTTAAACATCTTGGCTAAAATATTTCTAGTATTAGTTACTTATCAGTTCAGAAACAAACAAACACTGATTTGTTCAAAATGAGGAATGGATTCCACTCCATATTCTAACCACATATCAAAGAACAAAATGAAATAAATCTAGCCCTCTCAGAAAATATAACTGAATAATAGATGCAAAAAATGCTCAAGTTAACTAGTAATTAAAAATGAAAATCAACCATTTTCACCTCTCAGTTTGAAAAACTGAGAAATACCATGTTCACTCTCAATTTGAGAAAGATTGAAAGAAAAGGATGATATCAAATGCTGCCAACAATGTGATCAAACAAAGCTGGCCAGAATAGTAATTGGTAAAACATTTGAGAAAAGCAATTTGGCAACATCTGTCAAAAACTTTAAACTGTCCATATAGTTCAATTGAAAATTATTATTTTATAACACAATTCTAAGAAATAAAACAAAAATGGAAAAAATATTATTCTCAAAGATCTTTAGTGCAATACTATTTCTAATAATAAACACGTAATGTATAATGTCCAATAATCTGGTATCAGTTAAGTAAGCTATGGTACACCTATTTGATATTAATTAAATTATGTTTATAAAGACTGTGATGATGTGGAAAATGCCTATGTTTTAATATATTTTTAAAAGATATAAAATTTTGTCTATAATATGAGTATAAATATATATGTGTGGTACACACACACACATACGCACACACACAGAGAGATACATTAAAAAAAGAAAAAAGCCTGGAAGAAAATATACCCAAAATGTTAAGAGTGGTTGTCTTTGGATGGTAGAACGTTCTTTTTTTTTAAAATCTTCAGATAGAGTGGGAGAGGGAGAGAGAGATAAACATTGATGTGTCTCTCTTACATCAATTGGTTGCCTTCCACACAACCCTGACTAGAGCTGGGACCAAACCACAACCAAGGTACAAGCCCTTGACCAGAATGGAACCCACAACTCTTTGGTTTACAGGCTATGCTCTAACTACTGAGCCAAACCAGCCAGGGCTAGAAACATAAAATTGGGAAACTTTTTGGGACTCCTACATATTATATTTTTGCTGAAAAGTTTGGTAAGAATAGTAGGTCTTTTCTGAGAACAATGAACCATGTAATTAGAAGAAGGAAAAAAAAACCCACCAACTAACAAAAACCTCATGATGCACATAACAATTGTATGACTGTCTCATTTGAGGTATTTTATTTTCCAATATTTGCCATCCTCCTAATTTATATTTAAAAATAATTCTATGATCTAGAGGCCTTGGAACCAAATGAATTTCTGAACTTTTCAGATTTTAGGGAGATGAAACAGTAAATAGGCATATTTTATATAATAGTCCTGGTGACAACTCGACAACCACCCTTTAATCACCTGCATTATTACATCTGCAGTAAAATACATGGTGAGGCAAAAGCAGGTTAACAATTGTGAGTATGCAAAACAGTTTATTCTTGTATTATTATTTATTAACTATTGTATTATTTTACATATGAACAATTGTAAATCTACTTTTGCCCCACCCCACCTGACTATAGCAAAGCAGACAGATAAATTTTGTTCAGGTTTTGCTAAATGATCCAGAAAATATTTTCAATTCTCATAGCTCCGAGCATTTGGAAAATGCAGACAAGGGACTGTGGCCTATATTGTGGTAGATTAGAGCCATAACTTCAGTCAAATAAGTGCTGAGGATATGGATGTCAAAAATGGGACAAGAAAACTCAGGGAAAATGGAGACAATTGTTCATTATAATTTTTCTAGCCAACAAGGTGCTTTAATAGTTATTAACACATCAAAACAGATATAGTTAAGTCACCCCGAAAACAGGGACAACACAGAAGAATCCAAATGCAATTATGAACCTAAATTTCTAAATTTAGTTCTCAAAGGAAGATTTAATAAGCCAAACAATATTTACTGTGAACCTACTAGGTGCAGGCATTGTACCAGCTGGTGAAGAACAGAGTGCCCCCACCTGGGAGCTTATAGTAGGAAAGGAAGAAAAGGTGTAAAACCAGGTGCCAGAAAGGTGTTACTGGAAGGTGAAATGTAGTTTGCAGAAGGCTATCAGAGAAGGAGACCCCCCAAAAAGTGAACTTTAAAATAAATTCTGGAAGATGATCAAGAGCTACCAAAGTGGTAGGTAGGAGGGAGAACTAGGAAGAGATTCCACATGGAGAAGAGCAAATGCAAAGGACAGAGACTGTAGTAGATTATTTGAGAACGTCAAAATGGGCCAGTGTGGCTGCAGTGTGAATGCAAGAAAATGGTGAGGGATGAAGCTTCTGAGGCAGGCAGGGCTCAGGTCTGCAGTCTGTCTGGGCCACAGTCATTATTTCAAAGTTTATCCTGGGGTTCATGGGAGACCACTGAAGGGTTTAAAGCAAAGGAGTGACCTCATGAGATTTATATTTTAAAAAGATTGCCCTTCCAGGACCAAAATCTAGAATGATACATGCCAGGCTATTAACATGGGTCACCTTAGGAGGGTTATGCTGGGGTGAGGCCAATGGATAATCAACTTTGTCTCTGAACAACTTTATTGGCTTCATGTCAACAATAAACACTTTTGTTTACCTTAAAAATAGCAAAGTTGAATTTTTTTCCATTGAAAACAAATTCTTCTTCTTTCAGTATAAGAGTGGACTGGATGGATAAATCCTAAAGACATTATGCTAAGTGAAATAAGCCAGACACAAAAAGACAAATCCTGTATGATTCCACCTATATGAAGTTCCCAAATAGTCAAATTCGTAGAGAAAGAAAGTAGAATGGCAGTTGCCAGGGGCTGAGGAATGTAAGGAATGAAGAGTCAGTGTTTATTGGGCATAGTTTCACTTTAGGATGATGACAAAATTCTGGAGATGGATGGGGGCAATGGCTGCACAACAATGTGAATGTACTTAATGCTGCTGAATTTTTATACTTCAATTGTTTCAAGTGGTACATTTTTTACTGTATATATTTTTCCACAATAAAAGAAAACTGGAGAAGGACTGGATTGAATGATAGGATGTAAAAGACCAGACTCTGGGAACTACAGTGGTCCACATGAGGAACCCCAGATCAAGGAGACAGTGAGGCAGACAGGTCTGACCTATATTTTGGAACTGGAATATGTGGAGAAAAGAAAATCCTCATACACTGTTGGGATTATAAATTAGTGCAGCCACTATGAAAAACAGTACGGAGATTCCTCAAAAAATTAGAAAGTATCTAGTATCTCAAAGTAGACCCTGAAACAAGTTGGGTACCACTAGTATATTTGGGAGGTAATCTCAAGAAACCACAGTCAGCTCTGGGAGAGGTGATACAAGGAAGAGCAGGTAGGTAATAAGGACTATAGTACCAAACAGGCTTCAATGTGGGCATGGGGGCTGGATCTGACTAGTGGCCTCTAGGAGACTGTCTAGAACATGCCTCAGTGATTCCAACTAAGAAGTGAGGTAAGGAAGCTGTTATTTATCCTTTTAGTCCTAAGCAACAGCTATTCCTGGGGGCATTAACCACACCCCACTGCTTGTCTGTTTTGGATGGGAGGCAAGAAGGGCTCCACTAGCCAGAGAAAGCCCTCAGGAAAAGACTTGCAGAAGTCAGAAGCCATAAGTCCATGTGTAAGAGAATGGGTGCCAAGGGGAGATGATAAGACTCCTATAATATCTGCTACAAATGTCAAGGGTCTCAGCTTGAAAACTGGTCTGAAAATGGTTGTTTCCCAAAAAGGGAACACTGGAGGCAAAGCCAGTAGGCAAAGGAGATGGAGGAACAACTAGAGAGGTAGTATGGAAGCAGGAAACTGTGAGATCTTGGGAGTAATGAGAAGGGATGTTTTAAAATGTCCAGTTAATGCATTTCATAAAAAGCTGGAAAATCTCTTCTTAGATCATGAGAACTATTTTGGAAAACAATATTGGTTAAATAATTGTTTATAGGGTCCAAACACCCTACACCACAAGATTCAGAGGCCAAAGATGTAGGAAAGAATATTTGACTAGACAAATAACAGTGTGAGTAATATAAACCCTCAACCTGTGTTTCCACTCTGAATCTTTTTCTGACCTTCCACTTAATGTAAAATTATACAAATCAAGAAATTGTACATACCACCTTATAGGAAAGATGTACTTGTTGAGAAACAAAAACCTAATATTGCCTTTTTTATACGTACAAGAATTATATGTGTAATAACCTGCTCCTATCACTTTGTCCTGATTAAACAAACAAAAGGCCAACTATGAAGCTTTCAGAGGCAACCTGAGGAAATACCAGCTGGCCTGATACTCCTCTAAATGAATGCGTCCTCTAAGCAAATTTGTTAGTTTTTAGAACTTAGATAATAGAATAAATAGCAGGATAGATGTATGCTGACCCAGTTCACCCAGTTCCCTTTCGCCTCAGCTCCCTCCTACCTCTGTTCCCTCCTGCTTATCGCTAACTGCCTCCGCTTCTGTACACGTAGCTTGCTTGCTCTGCTAAACTCTTGAATGACCCCTGTCCTATATAAGCAACCCTCCCCCTGAGCTCGGGGCTGCAGTTCTCCTCTGAGAAGGTTGGCTGCAGTCCCTGCACAGGTAATAAAGCTCCTAATATTCAAAATTACTTTGTGTCTGAGTGAGGTTGATTCTCCTGGGTTACAACAATATGTAACCAAGGTCCTTTAGAAATATAGGCAGATATTATTGTTACTATATTTTGCACAAGAAATTTGTTTTCTTTTCACACAAAGCTGAAATTATTTTAAAAGCAAAACCGAATAAGCTCTCAGTTTACAAACTACTCTCAAACATCATTCTTCATTGTCCTTCAAGTCTTCTGAAAGGGTTAGTAATGTTTTAAAGGGTAAAGGTAAAAGCTTGCAAAAGGTGGAAACTGTGAAAAATTGTATTGCTTGCATGACCTTTACTCAGCCTTCTGTTAAGTACAGACTATCTGGATTATCCACAAGACAATGATTCACCCAGCAGACACAGGATGAGATACCAGACCAGTCCAACTGCAAAGTGGACAATTGGCCAGGTAAAGTACATCAGCAGGAACTGCTGGAAGCTAAAAGTAGAGTATATAATCTATACCCCAATTGTTATTCGAAGCTTAACCCTTTTTGGCTCAGCTCACCTGCACCCAGGTGCATCCAATAAAGACACTTTGCTCTACATTGGCCTTGCGTTGTGGATGTGATCTCCTGCCGGATCACACCTTTTATCTTCATCCACTATATTTGGAAAATATTGAAAAATGATGCTAAGAATTTATATATATATATATATATATATATATATATATATATATAGAATGCAGAAATTGAACACTGGTTTAAATTCTAAGTGCTAATATTTTTTTAATCCAAATTTTCTAAGAAAAGGTGTTCAAACATCTCAACACACACACACACACACACACACACACACATATTTATTGGAAATTTAAAATTAATTAATGCTTTTAATTTTAAAGATTGGTTTTAAACCTGTTCTCAAGCAATCTTTTTTAAATTTATTTTTATTGAATTTATTGGTGTGACATTGGTTAATAAAATTATATAGGTTTCAGGTGCACAGTTCTACAATACATCATCTGTATATTGTATTGTGTGTTTACCACCCAAAGTCAAGTGTCCTTCCATCACCATTTATCCCCTTTTTACCCCCTTCTACCTCCTCCCAACCCCTTTCCCTCTTTCCTCTGGCAATCACCATACTGTTGTCACTGTCTATGAGTCTTTCTTTTTTTTTTTCTTTGTTTAAATTCTTAAGTCTTCTCACCCAGCCCCCAACCCCCTCAATCTTTAAACCTACAAACTCCTTTCAAAGGAATTCATCTATGGCGAAGGAAGCCAGATTTAAAAGATATCTGTTTACTGAAATGTACTAAAAGAGCACAACAGGGGGAAAAAATGCTTTCTCATTTTCATAAGCTTCTCATAGTTTTCTATGTTCACAAACTAAAACCCAGAAATAAAACAAGCATCAGCCTCAAATATTTTTTTCTTCTGCACACAAAATGTTTTTGCCTCTCTTACCTTTTTATCAACCTCTTTGTATTTTTCTCCATTTCTCAAGCCTAAAAGTTCAATATTGTGAACTGGCAGACTGATTTATCTACAGAAAACTCAATTTCCCTGTGGACACATTCTCCCTGAAATCAGAGGGAAAGGAACAAAGGGAGAACAGCAGATCACAGACAGTGTATTTTGGATGTTCTGTCTTTTATCAACTAGGACCATGTGATTTCCTTTCAGAGTCTAACCACTCCTGCATGCAGCCTGATTTCTGATAACATAAAAGGCATGTATGATATTCTACTTACCCCTCATAAAGCCAGGATTATGACACCATCTATAACTAAGACTAAAAAAGCTAGAGAGGACAACAGCACTTGGAAACCAAAACTATTTAGCATCCATTCTGACTTACTGCAAAGATGAAGAAACGCAAATGTTTCTTCCATTTAAAAAGTACATATTTTTTGTGCACAAGCCAACAAGTAATAGGCACAGGAAATGTAATTTAACATCATTATGGGTGCGTGTGTGTGTGTTTTTTAAACTGGAACTGTTTCTTGATTTCTTATTCCTAGCAACTAGCACATAGGAGGCACTCACTTAATGTTTTCAAAAAGGAAGGTTAGTAGCAGAAGACAGATTGATTGGCATGCTGCCAACTACAGTTTTGAGTAGTTAGTAAGTGTAAGAAGCTGAATCACAGGATTAAAAACTAGCCCCCAATTTCCTTTTACAAAAATTTCCATAATTAGTGCTTTGTCTTTTTCAGTTAGAGAATAGAATCCTCAAGTGTTAGTGTCATCATAATGCTAGTAGTCTAGCTCTACTAGGTTTGGTTTGAATGACAGACATTCTTTCTCTCTCTCTCTCTGGAACGAACAAAGTGTTGTCACCACTGGACTTCATATAATTCTGAATTATATATAGTCCCTGCCCTTTCCAATGCTTTTATAATCATCTTCAAGAAAATGAGCTGGTAGGGAAAGTCGGTCTTTGTTTCCCAGCTGCTCTGCACCACTGAACCCTAAGCACCTTGCTTGGAGTACCCTCCCTATTCTGATGTACATCAATCACACAAGTCAGCAGTTGAGGGATGGGATTCCCTTCCCAATGATGTGCTTACAATTTGACCATATACCTCTACTTAGAATTCTCAGGACCAAAGCACAGAATCTCTGCCTTTCTCAGTCATCCTAAACTTATACTGAACAGACAATTGTCTACCTTAGCTAACTGTAAAACCAATAGCAGAATACTAAAAAAGAAAATACAGACTTCCGGTCAAGATGGTGGAGTAGGTAAATGCGGTATCCCACAACCACATCAAAGTTACAACTAAACTACAGAACAACCATCATTTAAAACCACCTGAAATCAAGCTGAATGGAAGTCCTACAACTACGAACTTAAATAAGCAACCACATGGAGACTAGTAGGAGGGGCAGAGGCGCAACAAGCTAGTCTCACAGCCACATGTGGCAGAAAAAAATTAGAAGGATACGTCGGCTGGGAAGGTCCTCCCTGAGGACTGAGGGGTCCCCATCCCAAACCAGATACTGAGCTCAGAGTTCCAGTGCCAGGAAGACAAGTCCCCATAACTTCTGGCTGGAAAAACCAGCGGGTACTGAGGCTGAGGGAGACTGAGGCGGCTGGAGCCCCAGGCAGCTCCTCTTAATGGGCCCGTGCATGGACTTACTGGGAATAGCACCCTCCAGGTTCCAGCATGGGAGAGGCAGCTTGAAAGGCACCAGAGAAATATGGGGAAGAATTCAGTTGTTTGGCATTGGGGCGACGGCTGGAGAGGAGGCTTTCTCCTGGACAAATGTGCTGTCAGAGGCCTTTGTTTCTTTGGTGAGCCATTCCCTGGGACTGCAGACAGCCTCTATATCTGGGACTCCAGCAATCTGGATCACACTGTTTACCTGCCCTGGTGATTCCCTGAGGCCCTGCCCCACCCAACTTTTAGGCCTACCCAAGCTGTTGCCGCTTGCTTTACCATAGGGTTGGCCTGTCTTGGATCTAGCTTCAGGTTTTCCTAAATTCTTTCAAACAAGCAGCATCTGGTCTCAGCTAGCCCCATACCTCTCATTAAGTAATACATAGAAACAAACACAGGGAGGCAGCCAAAATGAGGAGACAAAGAAACAGGTCTCAAATGAAAGAACAGAACAAAACCTCAGGAAAAGAACTAAGCAAAATGGAGATAAGCAACCTAATAGATGCAGAGTTCAAAATACTGCTTATAAGGATGCTCAGTGAACTTAGTGAGAACCTCAATGAACTCAAGAGCATAAAAAAGGACCAGTCAGAAATGAAGGATGCACAGTTAGAAATGAAGGAGGCACTAAATGAAATAAAGAATAATTTACACAGATTCAATAGCATAGCAGGTAAAGCCAAGAAGCAAACCATCGATTTGGAATATAAGGAAGCAAAAAACACCCAATCGGAAGAGCAAAAAGAAAAAAGAATCCAAAAAAAATGAGAATAGTGTAAGGAGCCTCTGGGACAACTTCAAGCGTACCAACATTTGCATCTTGGGGGTGCCAGAAGGAGAAGAGAGAGAACAAGAAATCGAAAACCTATTTGAAACAATAATGGCAGAAAACTTCCCTAACTTGGTGAAGGAAACAGACATACAAGTCTAGGAAGCACAGAGAATCCCAAACAAGATGAACCCCAAGAGGCCCACACCAAGACACATCATCATCAAAATGCAAAAGGTTCAAGACAAAGAGAGAATCTTAAAAGCAGCAAGAGAAATCTTAAGAGAAGCAGTTAGTTAACCTATGAGGGATTTCCCATAAGACTGTCAGCTGATTTCTCAAAAGAAACTTTGCAGGCCAGAAGGGAGTGGCAAGAAATATTCAGAGTGATGAAAAGCAAGGACCTACAACCAAGATTACTCTATCCTGCAAAGCTGTCATTTAGAATTGATGGCCATATCAAGAGTTTCCCAGACAAGAAAAAGCTAAAGGAGTTCATCACCACCAAACCAGTATTATATGAAATGTTGAAGGGTCTTCTTGAAGAAAAAGATAAAAAATTTGAACAAACAAAATGGCAATGAATACATACCTATCGACAAATCTACAAACAAAATGAACAGGCAGAACAGAAGCATTCTCATAGATACAGAGAACATTTTATTGGTTGCCAGATGGGAAGGGGGTTGGGGAAATGGGTGAAGGGATTAAGAAGTACAAATTGGTTATTAGACTGACAAACCTCAAAGCGAAGGGGAGATGGGGGTGGGAAGAGATAAACCAAAGAACTTATATGCATATATGCATAATCAATGGACACAGACAACAGTGTGGGGAATGGCAGGAGGGGGACAGGAGTGGGGAGGAGGGGGTAAATAGGGAAAAAATGAGGAACATCTGTAATACATTCAATAATAAAGATAAATGTAAAAATGAAAGAAAAACTATATTTTCTGGCCCTTAAATCATTTGTTAAATTACACAGAAGATCATGTCTCTGGACATGCCAATTTAAAATGTTGTGACTCAGCATTCTCCCCAGGCCCTTTTGGGTTTTGTATTCTAAAAAAAAAAAATTCAAGTCCTTTAATAGCCTCCACCTCCAATTGAGTAAAGCTTCATGGTTAGAACACCTGACATGAAGAACAAAAATACTGTTGAATTATTGTTTGCCTATATTAAGGTCTATGGTAAGTGGCCTCTAGGACAAAGTTGCATGTGGAACTTCTGTCAGGGTTTAACACGTGGAAAGCAGGATTGTGCAGAGGAAGTAGTTGAACTGAAACACAGTCACAACAGAGGCCTCAGTCAGTCCTACAAGGAACTCCAGATCTGAAATGACCCTTCAGAGTTTTCCTGAGTCCAAGCAAGGGGCCCTGGCCTCCATATCTATCTATATCTATATCTATATATCTATATCTATATCTATATCTATATCTATCTATATCTATATCTATATCTATATCTATATCTATATCTATATCTATCTATATCTATCTACCTACCTACCTACCTACCTATGTTTCAGTGTGCTCCCAGGGCACAGGCATACCCCTGGGTGAGTCAGCTTCTATTAATCAAGGACAATTTCCAAAGGGACTCAGTTGTGAACCAGCAGTAGCCAACACTCCCAGGAGATGGGGGATTAACTGTCCTGAAGAGGGCTGGGCAGCTCACTGCAGCATCCACTACATTGACATTTTAGGGCCAACAATAAGAAGAGTGAAACTGAATTTTCAATGCCCTGTGTATATTAGAGCATATATTTGCGTCTCAACCACTTAAGCTGTATTTTAAGGAGAAATATTTAAGTTGGCTGATTATCTTTTCAATAATTTCTATCACCAAATATACCTTCAGATCCTTTAAGGTCCTGAGGTGAAACTGCCATCCTCCTCTCCACTCTGTTATCTGAACTAAATGAATTATATTAAGGTTCTTTCCAACCACCCTGCAGCATTTGCCTATAGGTAGCTGTATGTGCCTCCCTCTGCTTGTTGTGCCCCTTCCATCTGTATGTCCTCACACCTAGTCTAATGCTTGGTAAATACGGCACTTGATAATGGTGTACTGAATGAATGAATCAATCAATCAATCAACAAATGAGCAAATGTGACTTCTTTTCCTCCCCTGAAGAAATAAGACAGAAAAACACATTTGATGAACAGGTATAACTCATTTGAGTGTACACCTCTATGTGTGCTTATCATCAGTACTTAACAAGGACTGTTTGATTTTAACTAACTGGCATAGCATAAAAGGGCTATTTTACAGGACACCTAAATAAATTAAAATCTATCATAGGATTTGAATGCAAACTAAAGAGGATATTAAAATCTAAACAGGAAACAGCTGTTTGATTAGCTGTTACAATAGATTTTAAACAAAGGCTATATTCATGTCTTACCTAGATGGGTAAAAATAATTAACCATAGAAAAGTATTTGCTACAGGGCTATTTTCTTTTCTATGCTGAAAGACACCAGAATAATCTAATTAAGGATGTGAAACCTCTAGAAGCACAGGATGAGTTGTATCCAAACAATTTTAAAGTATTATAAAAAAATATGTTCCGCCCTGGCCGGTTTGGCTCAGCGGTTAGAGCGTCGACCTGCGGTCCCGAGAGACCTGGGTTTGGTTCCCGCCTAAGGGCACATACATCAGTTGCAGTTTGTCCCCGGCCCTGGTTGGTCGTGTGGGTGGCAGCCACTTGATGTGTCCCTTTCACGTCGATGTTTCTCTTTCTCTCTCTGTTCCTCTCTCTCCCTCCCACTCTACCTGAACAAAAAATGGAAAAATGTCCTCGGGTGAGGATAATAAATATAAATAAATAAATAATAAATAAATAAATAAATAAATATAAATAAATAAAATAAATGTTCCTAGTAAATAATGGTAGGGATAAAACATTACTTGCAAAACCCAGTTTGCCAACATATTGTAGAAAGCAAAATGTACTTGCCACCAGTGAAATTTCATAAAACTAAAGATATCTGTAATTCTAGTATGTACAACTTCACTATATAACAATTGCAAACTAGTGAAGAACCATAATTTTCTCTGTATTGTGGAGGAAAAATACTGGTTTCCTGTTGAAGTAATTAAGAAACCCATTATTAAAATCCCACTATAAACTAAATTGGTAAAACTTTCTTGGGATGACAATTTTGCAACAATTATTAAATGTCTTCAAAGCATTACCAACATTCATTTCTAGGAATTTCCTAAAGAAACAATCAAAATTATGCACAATGGTATAGCATAAAGATATTCCTAATAGTTTTAAAATAGCAGAAATTTTGGTATACAGATGTTCAGCAATAGGAGATTGATTATATAAATTAAATATAATTATACGAAGTATGATAAAGTTAACAAGATCATATAAAAGAAGAGCATTTAAGACATAACTACACATTCATAATATTTATTTTTAAAGAACTACCAATGATGCAGCAAATAAGGAAAATAGTTTGCAAACAGAAAATGTACGTGGCAATAGTAATAGTGGTTAGTTTTTGTTTTTTTTTTTTGGTAAGATCAATTATGGATAATTTTTATTTTCTTTTTGCCTTTTTCTCATTTTACAGATTTTTACAATGAGTATTGTTTCTGCAATTCATGTTATTAAAATAATATTCCCACTTCCAAAAAAATTCTTAAACTATAAATCACCAAGAAGTGATGTGATTTCTTCTTTCATTTATCAGTAGTCTTTCTTCCTAAGAAAAATTTAAGGAAACTAGATTATCAATTAATTCAGTGATTAATTTTATTTATTTTTTATTTTTTGGGTACGTGCCCCTAGCGGTAACCGAACCCGGGACTCTCTGGTCCATAGGCCGGCGCTCCAACTGCTGAGACAAACCAGCCAGGGCAGTGATTAATTCTTTACTGTATCCAAATTACTTGAAAAAAAGACCCTGTTGGATAGCAAAAACTCTTATAAAGAGCTTGTTGCTCTGTCCAGTAGAAAATTGAAAAATAACCCAAAGAAGGGAGGCATAATTAAAAACAGTAATATTTTTGATATATTGGCTTAAATAAAATATATTATCAAAATTAATTTCATCTGTTTCTTGTGACTTCTAAAAATGTGGCTACCATAAAATTTGACTTGCTTATGTGGTTCACATTGTATTTTGATCAAGTGCCTCTACACCAGAGGCAGCTGAGGAATGAGACAGCTTCACCCTTCATCATGAACTAGGAGGAACTATTTAGGAGCCAGATGGAATATTTTGATGGTTTCATCATCTCTATTGATTTTATTTTGTTTTCAATTTCATTAATTTCTGCTCTTATCTTTACTACATCTTTTCTTCCACTTTCTTTGAGATTTTTCTTTTTACCCCCTAATTGTCAACCGAAACTTTAGTTCATTTATTTTCAGTCTTTCTTGTTTTCAGTAAATTCATGTAAGGCTAAATTATTGATTTAGAGACATTGCAAAATTTTGACATATAGCCCTTTTATTGTGTATAACTAAAGTATAAAAAACAATTTCTCATGTGGTTTCCTCTTTGACTACTACATTATTTTCTTTAACATTGTTTTTCAATTAGAGTTTACATTAAACATTATTCTGTATTAGTTTCCGGTGTACAGCATAGTGGTTAGACAATCATATACTTTACAAAATGGCCTCCCTGATATTTCAAGTATCCACCTGGCCCCATACATGGATATTACAATATTTCTGTCTATGTTCCCTATGCTGTAATTTACGTCCCTGTGACTATTCTGTAACTACCAATTTGTATTTCTTAATCTTTTCATCTTTTTTACCCATGACTGCTAGGTTATTTTTATGGTACAGCTATGTGATATAGATTTTTGGTATTTGTTCTTTTTTTTTTTTTTTTATCCTCACCCGAGGACATTTTTCCATTTTTTGTTCAGACAGAGTGGGAGGGAGGGAGAGAGAGAGAAACATCGATGTGAAAGGGACACATCGAGTGGCTGCCACCCGCACGACCCAACCAGGGCCAAGGACAAACTGCAACCGAAGTACATGCCCCTAGTGGGAACCGAACCCGGGTCTCTCTGGACCGCAGGCCGACGCTCTAACCACTGAGCCAAACTGGCCAGGGCGATTTTTGGTATTTCTTGAAATTTCTTTTGTGGCCTTCTATGTAGTCAGTTTTTCCGACAGTTTCATTTCTACTTGAAAAGAATGTGTATTTTCTATTTATTATGTTCAGGCTTCTACATATATACCTTTTAGATTAGCTCTTTAATTGTGTAGTTCAAATATTTCATAAATCCTTGCCTGGCCAGTGTGGCTCAATAGATTGAACGTTGTCCCATTGACTGAGAGGCCCAGGTTCAATTCTCAGTCAGGGCACATACCCAGGTTGCAGGCTTGACCACTGGTAGGGGGTGTTCAGGAGGTAGCCAATCAATGTTTCTCTTTACATCAATGTTTCTATCTCTCTCTTCCTTCCTCTCTCTCTAAAAAAATATCAATGAAAACATATGTTTAAAGATATTTTGTAAATCCTTAATACATTTTTTGTCTGCCTGATGTATCAGTTTCCAAGGGAGGTGTATGAAAATTTCCCACTATGATTGTAGATTTGTCGATTCTTCCTTATAATTATGTCATTATTTTTTTTTTTTACTTTATGCATTTGGAGGCTATGTTATTAAGTACATACAATATCATGACTGTTTTATTTCCTTGTCGAGTTGTTCTTTTTACCTTATGTATCTATGTTTCTATCAATGCCTCTTGGCTTAAAACTCTATGTTGTTTTATTTGAATATTGCAACGCCAGCTATCTTTTGATTAATATTTGCCTGGTCTGTTTGTTTCTGTATTATTACATTTTGCATATATCTCTTAAAATAAAAAAAATAACTGAAAAATATAATTATAAAGACAATTTAAGACAGAAACACAACTGGGATCACAGGAATAAAAAGCAGCTCCAGCTCCAAAAGATGAGACCAGGATTTCAAATTCAATATAAAAGAACCACTGGAAGTATTTTCAATAATTTTTTTAGGCTGGAAGAAGAGCAAATAAAATTAGAGAACTAATAGGTCACTTTCACCATTGTACAAGCCTACTAAATGTTTATGATAAGGCCAGAATAAAAAATGGCCTCTGTTAAGAGATGAGTAACATAAGAAGATCAAGAGCTTAAACTTCTGACAAGATGTGAAAATTAACTAGAATATGAAAGTTAAGATTCTATCAAATAGAGACTATGGTAACGACTAATATTTTAAACATCACATCTACCCAAAGATGCTTTCTGATTGTGCCCTCTCTTACAAAACAACAGGTTTCAGTGACTACTTTTGTATAACAAATAGGATGAAGCATTCACTTTGTGTTTGAGATTGCCCAAGATATGTGTTTGTCATTTAGTAAATTGGGTGAATCAAAGCCCTTGGGAAGATCACTTGGATTTTTTTTTAAGCAAAAAAAATTAAATACTGTCAAGTCATGTACTTTCCAAAGATAAAACTTTAGAGAGAAAACATTATTTTTTGGATACTTCTTTTTTGTGTGGGCCCTCAGCAAAACAGAATGAAGCAAAGCACACCTTTGAAGACCTTTTCCTTCCCATTCTTGCTTCCCCTCTGTTCCTTTCTCTTGCAACCTGCCTTGAGAGTGGGAATGACTCAATTCATTATAATTAAATAATCACCTCTCAATCTGTTGCTGAATTTCTATCCATATCTTGACTTCCCTGGCTTTAGTATTGCCCTCTTTCACCTGTCAGGCACACAATGCTCATTTTATCTTTATAGCATACACTTTCAATGGCTCCCTGTTTCCAAATACAGAAAAATCTAACTACTAATTTTGCTATTCAATGTGTCATTGTTTGATCCTGCTGTTTTTCTATTAACTTTATTACTCATATCTGCCTATCCTATTACTCTAGTTTTGCTGGGCTTGATACTTCCTATAAATAGAAATATCAGTTGTTACTTGTATCCTATGTCCCTATATGTTATTCCTCTAATCTTTAAAGCCTTTCTCTTCTTGTCTACCCACCCAAACCTTAACTGTTTTTCAAGACCTGTTTGAATTCTACTCTTTATACAGCAAGACTAGAGTGGACTTTTTGGACACTTTTCAAGAATCCAATATGGAATCTCTGTCAGCCATGACAGTTATATCAATTGGCATGATGCTTGAAACACCCAAAATTTTAAGTCTAGACACTTGGATAAGTATTCATCTGGACACCGATATAAGCATGACTATTGCAGGCTGAGCTTTGAAAATTCCATGCTCTAGCTTGGCTGTACCATGGGTCATACTCAGAGCCCAACAGGACTTCCACTGCTTGAGACCAATGCACACTTGAGACCAATGCACACTTCATCAGCAGCAGAGGTTGTCAGTGATCCAGCCTTCATGTTAGATGCTTGCTCTGCTTATTCTATTCAGTAAGTTCCCACTTTCTGTATGTAAACTGCATGTAACTCTGTTGGCTTAATGAGGAAGTTTCCCCTAATAAACATGGCATTGTGGAAAAACACAAATGTGTGAGTGACTTTTTTCTGGGATTCTCCCTTGCTCATGACACACTCCATTTTGGTTTTCTATTGTACCTTTGTTTACTGAGTTAACTAAGGGGGTTGAAGATGGATCTATTTTATGTACATGAAAGTAGAATGTAGAAACAGTGTTTTTGAAGTATTAGTGATTTTTACCTTCCACTCAGCACCATTTGGTGAGGTTCTTGTTTCAACTGAACTTGCTCATAAATCTGGGGTACATCTTCTGGGGCAGTAATCTTATTCAAAAGAAGTGGCTGTGCAGCCTAGAGCAAACCTTTTGGCCTCTCTGATCTGCTTTTCCTTGGACAAAAAACCAGGTGTTCTCATTAGTAGCTAAAAACTCTAAAGATGCTTTCATCTTCAGTCACTAATGATTCTAATAAAACAAACTTTTTTTTGGCTCAGAAAAAGTTTGTGATTTGGATGTACAAAATCATAAAAGACTTTTATACCATTATACCCCCCTCTATTAAGGGAAATCATTACTTTTATGCAGAGACATTACTAAAAAGCTAAGCTTAACACACTTGGAGCCCTTCCAAAATGGCAATGTTGCCCCTTTAACCTGAGTAAATCTCCAAAGCATTATTTTATGAGGATAAAAACACTCATTCTGAACACAGCCTCTCAATTTGGTTAATTTTTTGGACTTAGAAGAGTATTCGATCTTGTACATTTCCAGGATCCCCTCAGTTAAGTACTGTCAGTTCACTGGTAAAAATGACAGAGTTAACATTTATTGAACATTCCAGGAGTTAGCTCCAGGACCATCATTCCAATTTATAAGTAAGGATATGAAAGCTAAGGAAGTAGATAATGAGCCCAAGCTCCAGATAGGGACAAAGGGAGGGTTTGAACCATTTAACTTCTCTGTTACTCTGTTTTCTTCAGGAGGTGAAAAGTTTGCTCCATTCTTTCTGTAGGTTTCTGGTTATGGAGCTTACCTTCTCTGGGTATAAAGCCTTAGAAGACCCATGATCCTGATCAAGGGATTCTATGAATTTAATTCCATGTCTTGGGACTAGGTGGGGTTGAGTTCCTTGCTAAACACCAAAGACAGAGAAATAAATCATACAAAATCCTACAATTTGGGCAGCCTATGGTCAGATGAGGGATCATAGATGCTTAAATAGGTCATTTAAATTTGAGATGGTAAATGAGATGTAGTAATAGAGATACACATGGAGCACTGCTAAGACTATACATATAACCCCATCAAATCCAAAAGTGAAACTGCAGTTAGTGGTAGTTCTGATATAGGTTCACATGTAATGGTACACATGTCATTTGTCCCAGATGCTGACTGACATCTGTCATTATCCTATGAAGCTGTCAACTATAATAATTTAATATTCACAAATTTTAAATGTTATTTAAACTGTAGATGTTCTAATTCAATGAACATCAGTCAAGTGCATATGCCTATGTAGTTTGAATCTTGACAGGAACAAAGAAATGTACTAGCATATTAGAATTTGGTGATAACATACTAGTTGTCATTATTGATAACTGAAGAAATAATACTTGGCATTGAAACATTATAAAGACTATTTACTATGTCAATGGAATGTGGAAATACTACTGAGGTCCAAAATGTTAGAGAGGTAAATTAGAAACTAAATTACCTCTTCAAGTTCATAAGATAAATTTGACCCAGAGGCCACCTGTGTATTTATTGTAAAAAAGGCAAGAATCACTGAAACAGTTGATTTTTCAGTTATAAGCTGTAGTATGTTTTAAAACAACTTTGATGACATATATATCAGTTACATAAGGTAACCACTTTACTAAAATCCTCTCAATGTGTGTGTCTTTGCAGCCATGTGAGTGTGAACAAATGGTATCAAAACAAATTCTAAGTTCCTGTTACAGACAAAATGGCTGCTCTGATCATGGGAAAAGGTTAAGAGCCCGGAACTAGCTGTTCCTGTAATGACATTTCCACCAGAAGCAGAATAAATCCATTCGGGAAACAAATATTAAACTGAGTAACAGTGAGGTGATCCTAGTACTAACACCAAATGAATTAGAAATCTTCACATAGAAATATATTCTGTGTTTAAAATTTTTGACATATTTATCTCTTAAATATATTAAAAATTATTAGAGTTTAAGCATATTCTTTAAATTTAGCTGCTGGCTTTATTGTATCATCTACATTGGCAAATCATATGCAAGCCAAGAACATAGGGCTGAGAAGCAGTGTCCCTGTTACATGATAACAGTTCTTATGTGAATATGCGCATGTGCATACAACAGGCATTAACCACTTCCTCAATCTAAAGTTTGATAGTGAAGTCAGCTGGCACACTGGCACTTCAGGCCCACTAGGGTTTGGTGGCTGTTCTATCAGCCCAATTAATAATAATAGCCAACATATACTGTTTGCTTGTCAGCTGCCAAGCCCCACTCTGAGCTCTTCACATGCATTTTCTTTTAATCCTATCAACCACTTTTTGAAGTAGATACCATTATTATCCCCATTTTCCAGATGAGAAAACCAAGGCATGGAAAGGTTACTCATTTTGCTTAAGGTGGCACAGCTGGTTAGAGGTGGAACCAGGGTAGACATCACCACTATCTTAAGCTCTATGCTCTACTATTGCCCCTGATGACAAAAAACCTAGACCTCAATACTCGGCCAGAGGAGAAGAAAACTGTCACCATGGATAATAATCAAGCCAAGCCTTAAACATGCCCTGGTGACTTCTGAGAGTATATAAAGAACTAGAAATTGTGACTGTAGTGGCACCTGGTTCTGCCCACATGGCTTACCAAGCATGCCTCTCACACCAGTGTACTCCAGGTAATAGAATTAAGCAGAAGGAACAGGGATTTGTCATTCTTAAGCCTTACAGAGCTGCTGTGAAAAGTAAAATACTTAATACCTCACTCAGCATATAGATAGTGGTCAATATGCTAGCTTTACTTGTCATTTATATTAATAAATAATTAATATTATTTAATAAATAATATAATTTATTACTAATACATTCATTATTTATTATAATTAAGATGAGAGTCAGGTGGCTAAAGTGAGGACCAGGTCAGAATCAGAATAACAACCAGACTGGAGTGATGATGAAATACAGATCTTAGGCTTTCAAAATTTCTCCTGATGAGGAACACAGTGGGTTCCAGAGCTTCAGACAGCCTGACCTCCTCAGGCTCCTCACTAGATGAAATAAAGGGATGGGGTGGGCCCAGCTCATGTGGCTCAGTGGTTGAGCACTGACCCATGCACCAAGAGGTTCCCGGTTCAATTCCTGATCAGGGCACATGCACAAGTTGTGGGCCAAATCCCCAATGGGGGGCATGCAGGAGGCAGCCAATAGATATCCTCTCTCATCGATCTCTCTCTCCCTTCCCTAAAATCAATAAAGAAAATATTTTTTTTTAGAAGGGATGGGGTAGGGCAGGATGAGGCTGGAACCAGACAGGTTCCTGTCAATGCCTGCACATATATCTCGAATCCTATTGCCACCTTATGTCTTACAGCAAGAAAAATTATTGGTGGATGAAAAGGAAGAAGTGATTACACAAAAATGTCTACTTCAGCTCCCATAAATAGAAAAATATCTAGAAGATAAACAAGGATAGATTTTTCCAAAAGATACAAGCTGAAGCCATAATGACCACTATGTACAGTCCTTCATGTACATTCCTCTATGCCTAGCATGGTATACAGTCCTTCATGTGCATCTTTTCTAATCCTCTGCCATAAAAGCATTTGAAATATCATCTTAAAGGTGAGGCAGCTGAAGAACAAGAAGTTTATGGAACTTTGAAGGTGACACAGTAGGTAAGTACAGGAAATGGAATTCACAACGTAGCTGTTTGACATCAAAGTATATGCTCTTTTTACTTCACCATACAGCCTCTCTATATCCTCTCTTTGAATGGGACAGCCAAATTACCAAGCTCTTCTATATATCTTTTTTTTTTTTTTTTAATTTTAGGTAGGTTATAGGAGCCCAGGGATGTTCTCCATCTTTCTTCATCCAAGATGAGGATGTGGTTTTTGTCATTAATACACAAGCCATTTCTGCTTACCATGTCTCTCACTCAACTCATGATCCCTCGAGTGCCATCTCTGACACTCCCTGCCCAGACCAGTCCTGGCAGCCTGCAGCGGACTCTCTCCTGAGTGCACAGATCACCTGCCAGGTGTTGCTTACAATTTTGAAGGCTGGCTCCAACTCTTTCAGGATCTTAGCCAAGTGCCTGCCACCCTCAGATGGCTGAGTCTCCTCTCTCAAGCCGGAAAATCATTTTCTCCTTTCTACTTCAAATTTCCCTTTTTATCAGCTTTTATTTTGAGGATTGAGCAAGAGCCATTTCAGAATTATAAAACATAGTTTCCATGGTTCTACCATCCCAAACACTAAAACTAAGATGTGGGCAAGAAACAATATGTTGCAATCCAGTTCTATCTGGAAAATGCTGCTACTCTTCCAAGACTCCAGAGATGACTTGCTCCTTGGGTGAAAGACCTCTCAGTAGGTATGCATCTAGATATCACACACATTTCTAAAACGTTGTTTCACAATCACCTTGGAATTTTTCAAACAGCAAAAAAGTTATATATTAACCAGTGATACCCCAGTACATCTCTATTTATCTCAATGGGAGTGACTAAAATTTGCTGACAGCTTCAAAAAAACTATCAGAGTATTATCAGAATATACCAACTTTAATAATTAACAAAGATTAAAAATCAGAATCAAATTCAAACACGTAAATGTAAATCATTGAGTCGGTAACCTAACTAATTCTAAAATTCTGATTTTACTATGTTTCGTATCCTTAACATGATTTGGCAGGAACTGCAAAAGCACTGGTAGTAAATGAATGTGAATTTCAGATCCAATCAGTTGCTATTTTGTTGGTGTAAAGTGCATTAATTCAACATATTCATTGAGTGTTAACTAGGCTAAGTAGAGCTCTGGAGCTGGGGGTCAGAGGTTCTCTGGGGAGGAAACAATATACCTTTCTGGGATCCAGAGGCTTAGTCTAGTGGAAAAGGAAGATATTAAATATACAAGCATACCTCAGATATATTGAGGGTTCCGTTTCAGACCACTACAATAAAGTGAATATAGCAAGAAAGCGAGTCAAATGAAATTTTTTGGTTTTCCAGTGCACATAAAAGTTCTGTTTATGCTATACAGTAGTCTATTAAGTAATCTATTAGCTTTATACCTTTAAAAAACAATCACACCTTAACTGAAAAATACTTTATTGCTAAAAAATGCTAAGCATCATCTGAGCCTGTTGGGAAAATGGTGCTAATAGACTTGCTTGACACAGGATTGCTACAAACCTTCAACGTGTAAAAAAAACACTATCTGCAAAGCACAATAAAGCAAAGTGCAATAAAACAAAGTATGCCTGTGATTACACTAATATGTGAACAATTAAAAACTCATGGAAAAGAACAAAGTGAGAGAGAAGAGTTAAACAGAAGCATCTAAACCCATCTGGGGGGGATTCAGGAAGGCCATCCTGGGAAATGATATCTGAGCTAAGAGCTGAGGTTAGCAACGTGTTTCCTCATCTCTCTCATCAAACTATGGAGAATGACTGAAATATCTTCCTTCGTGTGTTGGATGGAGAAAAGCACCCTGTCTTCCAGTTCTGTCCTGGACTTCCACTCTTCCTCCGCACTCTTGGTTTGGGTCATTTCATTTACTTCAGTGATTTCAACTAAAACTCCTCTGTAAGCCCCATTTCTCCCCTGCATTTCCACCTGCTAGACATCTCTCCCTGGGTGTCCTTCCAGTACTTCCAACACCAGATGTCTCATCTTCCTCTAAAATCTGCTGTTATCTTCCTCATGTCCCTCTTTTTGCTTAACATTGTCACTTGGTACACGTCACATTGTGAATAAAAAATCCTCAGTGGCCACTCAATTACCACGTAGAGAACTAAACCTTTTGAGGATGACATAGAAGACTCCCCACAATTCATCCCAACCGACCTTTGTAGTTTGGCCTCCTACCAGACCTCTGAACACTTCACACTGAAGTTCTCAAGGTTTCTTAAGCATGTTACCATGTTCTTTTACATCTTTGTGATTTTGTAAATTAATTAATTTTTCAAGTTATAGTTGACATACAATATTATATTATTTTCCAGTGTACTACATAGATTGACATTTCTATATCTTCCAAAGTGATCACCATAAGTCTAGTAGCCATCTGCTACCGTTCAATTATTATATTACTGACAATATTCCCTATGCTATATATCCCCATGCCTTATTTATTTTATAACTAGAAATGTGTGCCTCTTAATCCTTTTGACATTTTAAAGAATTATTGATTGATCTGAGAGAAAAAGAGATTGATTTGTTGTTCCATTTATTTATGCATTCATTGGTTGATTCTTCTTTGTGCCCTGACCAGGGATTGAACCCACAACCTTGGAGTATCAGGGCAACACTCTAACCAACTGAGCTACCCCACCAGGGCCCATTCACCTTTTTTTTTCCTATCTCTTCACACCCCTCCCCTCTGAAGCTGTTCCTTAGCTTAAGATGCTTTCTTCATGGAGTCCTCTGGTGAATTCATACTCATTCTTTAAGATCTACTTCAACTGTCACCTCCTCTGTGAAGTCTTCCCAGATTTTCTCAGAGTTCAATGTTCACTCTAATCATTTTCTCTAGAACTTTTTGCATGCACTACTTAAGCATCTATCATTATAGGTCATTAGTACTAATTTTTCATGACTCTACCTGCCACATCAGCTTGTGAGCTCCCCAGGGGCAATAGCCCTGTATAACTCACCTTTCATTCTCTTGGGGATAAGATGTGGGACAGAAAGTAAATGCTCATTGAATGAATTAATGAATGGACCCTTTTGGTGATTTGTACCTTATATTGCCTTTGTACCTTATATTTCTAACTTATATTGTCTTTGTTTTGGGTATGTCATCTACCTTCCTGGATTGACAAATCTCCATGGCAATAACAATGTGATCCATGTTTGCATCCTTGACCATAGTATACTTTAATGTCTGTTGTTTGAATAAATGAGCAAAACTCTTGTAGGACATTGTGTCATATGTTAAAATTACAAAGCTATCTTCACACTCATTGCTTCACTTGATCTTCGCAATGACCCTAGCCATGACAAATTGGTGTTATCTTCATGTAGCAGACAAAGTGACTGAGTAGAGCCTTGGAACCCTGCTTTCGTGGTTTTTAGAACAATGCCCATCCATGTAATGTTCTTGAGACATAGAAGATCTACTTAGAAGTGCCTTGTTTTTTTTGTGTTTGGGGTGAATGTAGAGATTCACCACTGCTTGTAAAAATAGCTAAACCCTTATATCCTTCACATATGAGTTTAATACAAATAACTTGAGTGAGCTTGAAGGTTTGGGGTACAAATCAGAAATGGCAAAATAAGGGGGAGATAGAAGAATCTGAACCCTTTAGACATATTTTGGGCAAGAAAAAACACTTTGGGGGCCTGGAAAGAGAACCTTCCACTGCCATAAGATGGGATGCTTTGCAAGGTAGCATCAAGAAACACTTAGTAATACTTTCTAAAACACCTAGGTAGATGTGCTTTTAAGTCCAAATTCCTCCAGGAGAGAAGATATCAAAAATGCTCAAAGAAAACTAAATCTGTGTAGCCTTGGCCCACCTCACCATGCTGTTTATGCATCTATGTACCTGTAGCACCGGGCACAACCACTGGCATGTGTGAGCTCAGGAGGTCCAGGCAGACAGAAGTGGTAGCCTGAGATATGACTTAAAGGTGAGGAAGGTAGAAGTGGAGAAGCTGCCCAGGACCTGAGTCAGCACCAAACATCCAATGCTTTGATTTCCTCACCAGGCACAGCAGAATCAGAGCACCTGTGCCCTGCCAGCCTCACAGGGAGCAAGGCCAACCCCTGCTCCTGAGATCTGGTCAGAGCAAGTCTTAGCCAACACATCCATGGGTGTCCTGATTATTGCTCAAGCACCAGGAAGCCCTGGAAGTTTGGACAGAGCATCCCCAGGGGTCTGTTTAACAGACTGTTCTGGAAGCATTGCTTATTACCACTGACCCCACACCATATGATCCAACTCACTCCCTTCAGAGGGTCGGTTCCCCCACTGACCCCAACTTTCCTTCTGACTTCTGTCTTTGGGGACCCTGCTGTGCAAATTGCAGCCACACACACCCACTCCTCCATTTCTGAGTTTCTGAGAAAGTAGTCTCTGTCCCCATCCCTGCCAAATATGGATTGGACCAGAGAGCCAAGTTTTTCTACCCCAGTGGCCTCCGCTAGTGGAGGGCAAGGGGTAGGATGGGGGAGGAGGAGTAAAGAGACACTTGCCATGAAGGCCCTACATCCCCAGGTACACCCTCTACAATTATGGAATCACAGAAAATCTGTGTTAGAAGGGTCTTTGGCAATCGATTGCCCCAGAGTCCAACCCCTTCTTTCTGAAGGAGCTGTTCAAGCTCGTTTTCCTGCTTTGTTTGGGGCGAGTGACAGACCTTTGCGCTAACCCAAAGCCCTCCACCTTTCCCCTTCGTTCAAAAATTACAGCAAACATAGGCTTAGCAGCTTTCCAGGGAAGAAATTCAAAGCCTAGCCCCAAACTTCTAGCCCCATGCTCTGTCCGGGGCGCACCAAATCTCTCCCCAGGAGGAGGGTTCTGTGCGCAGCGCTCTGGACTCGCTAGGTCCCAGCCTCTGCACGGAGAATCTAGGGACTCATGGGATCCCCCCCCACCATGGTCACCCAGTGCTGGAGGAGGAGGAAAGGCGCTCAGCCGCAACTGACCTGAGATGCCGCCCCCCACCACGACCACGTCGCATTTGCTGCCCATGACGCTCGCTCCTCTCCAGGCCTCCCGGGTGCCCGCTGCTCTGGTCTCTGGGTTTCCGCCCCCGCCGGCCGCGATGCCCCTCTGCCTCTGCAGAGGTTTTATGTTGCCCGCCCTGGACACGAGACAGCAGAGTACCGCCCGCCGGTTCACGCGCTGGCCTGGTGGAGCCCAGGGTCACTGTCCCCGCCCCGCCGCGCCGCGCCGCGCCGCCCTGCCGCCCTGCCGCTGAAACTGGGGGAGGGTGGATTCTTAGGTGGAGAGATCACCTGAAACCTGTTAAAGTACTTTTCTGTAGCTACCACCCCTTGGCACAGTACTTTCCCATTAGCCTCTCTAGTGCGCGATTGAGCTTGGGGGTTGGGAGGATGGCAGATTGGGGTGCCTTCCTCCAGCACCCCAATTACTTCAGAGAATGGGGCAATATAGATAATAGCAAATATTAATCAGGTTCTTTCCAGGTACCAGGCACCTAAGTGCATTACATTACATGATTCCAGTTAAACCTTACAACAACTCATTTTACAGATGAAGAAAGTGAGATAAAGCAGTTAGGATTGAAGGCAAGATTAAAAAGCCAGAAAGGAGAAAAACAACAACAACAACAGTAAGATTCTGAGACCCACTTTGACCCACCACACAGTATTGCCATTATCTTTCCATATACTTGAGTGGGATTCTCAGACCTCTCATCTTCCTTTCAAATACCCACTTCTTTCCCCACTTCACCTTCGTTTATGCCTATAATTAACTGAGGAAGGCTGGTCCCTCATATTGCAAATGCAGAACCTAAAGACAATCTTAAATTGCCTCACTTTTGCAATGATCAAAATAGCCATTGTTCCTTGAGCAAATCAGTATGTCAGTGCTGGAAACTGTTGAGTCAGGAACACAGGAAACTGGTGGTACAGGGGCAAGGACTTACATGGGCAGGGTGGAATTTAGAGCCCCATCATTAAAAAACAAGGGGAGTTATTTATGGCCCTGGAATGTTAATCTGGGGACCTTGACTTTGCCAAACATAGGGGTGATTCAACAAATTTACAGGTGTTTACTAATTCGAAAGACTACGTGCACGCCTATGTTCATTGCAACATTATTTACAATAGCCAAGCTGTGGAAGCAACCCAAGTGCCTATCAATAAACAAGTGGATAAAAAAGCTGTAGTACATATGTACAATGGGATATTACTAGGCCATAAAAAGAATGAAATCTTACCATTTGCAACATCACGGAGGGACCTAGAGGGTATTATGCTAAGTAAAATAAGTCAATCAGAGAAGGATAAGTACCCTATGATTTCACTTGTATGTGGAATCTAATGAACAATATAAGCAAACAAAACAGAAATAGATTCATAGATCCAGAGAACAAATTGAGGGTTGCCAGAGGGGAGAGGGTTGGGGCACTAGGTGACAAAAGTGAAGGGATTGAGAAGTACAGATTGGTAGTTAGAGAATAGTCAAAGGGATATAAAATACAGCATAGGGAATATAGTCAATAATATTGTAATAAATATGCATGGTGCCAGGTGGTTACGGGGAATATCAATGGAACACTTTGTAAAGTGTATGATTGTCTAACCACAATGCTGTACTGTGGGGTTGGGGGGTTGGAAAATAGACCTCTTTTGACCTTGTGTTAAGCACTCTCATTATGTTAATACATTCTCAGAATCCTAGCTGGGGAGGGGGGAGGCGGGACCTGGCCCAGGTGTACTGGGTGCTTCATTTGCATGTGAATAAGGTTTGTTTTGGCTTCAAGGTCTCTTCCTGTAAAAAGCAAAAGACAGCCCTGGCCAGTTTGGCTCAGCGGTTAGAGCGTCCACCTGCGGTCCTGAGAGACCCGGGTTTGGTTCCTGCTAAGGGCATGTGCCTCGGTTGCAGTTTGTCCCTGGCCCTGGTTGGTCGTGCGGGTGGCAGCCACTCGATGTTTCCCTCTCTTTCTCTCTTCCTCTCTCTCCCTCCCACTCTGTCTGTACAAAAATGGAAAAATGTCCTTGGGTGAGGATAAAAAAAAAAAGCAAGAGACAAAGCTAGGGTGTATGCAGTAATGCCATCTCAAGGATATAATTTACTTGAAAACACTTGTAACCTGGGGGGTACGAACCTGCAAATAAATGGGACTGCGTCCAGAGAACTGGAGATTTTGCTACCTTGCAAATCTCCCCCTCACTCCAAGTAGCGTGTGCTTGTAGTTTCATTGCGTTGCACCCATCCCGGCCGGCTGAGACACGGCACTGTACACCTGAAACTAATAAAAAATAATATAGACTGCAAACCATAATTAGAAAACACCTATTATTAAACTTAAAAATTACATTTAGGCCCTGGCCGGTTTGGCTCAGCGGTTAGAGCGTCGGCCTGCGGTCCTGAGAGACCTGAGTTCGGTTCCCACTAAGGGCGCATACCTCGGTTGCAGTTTGTCCCCGGCCCTGGTTGGTTGTGCGGGTGGCAGCCACTCGATGTGTTCCTTTCACATCGATGTTTCTCTCTCTCTCTCTCTGTTCCTCTCTCTCCCTCCCACTCTACCTGAATAAAAAATGGAAAAATGTCCTCGGGTGAAGATAAAAAAAAAAAAATTACATTTAGAAACACTGCTGATACAGAATCAAGATAGAAAATTCAATTGTAATCCTTTATACTATTATCAAAATATTAGAAAATAAAATTCAAAGATTCCATTTATATTAGCATCAAAATAAATAAAATACTTAGAAACAAATTAAAGAAAAGGAAAAAAAATATTACCAGTCAACAAGCTGAGGTGGCTCAAAGTAAAACAGGTGTTTTTATTCAGAGCACCAGGAAAGCCACCTCTGAGAACAAAAACTAGAAAGAAGTAATGTAGGGTGACTTTTCAAGAAACAATTGTATCATGTGCTTCTATTCAGGTTAGGGTGCTATGGTGGGGGACTGGCTCCAGTTTTGGTGAATTGACATGGGCCTGAAGCAAACCTCCATCTCATCCCACTCCCGTCCATGTATCCATCTGCTACCAAAGTATCCTTCGTTTCAGCTGTCCTCAGTCTAGAAAAAGGTTTGCAAATGTCTGTGACTGAGAAGTTACTGGTGGCAAAAAAAATCTTGATCGAACTCTGACGTGGATTCTGGAAACTTCCATCTCTCTTGCTTTGGTATAACAGCCCCTGGGTCTGAACCTTGAACCCATGTCCCCGTCGCCTCACCCTTCAGATAGCCTATGCTGGCATCCTCTGTGACAAACCCTACTTATCTACCTCCATTGACAGGGCTCTGAAGCTGCAGGCTTCTTAGCTGTGGACACTCTGTTTCCTCACCTACCCTCTTAGCGAATCACATGTTCAGTAGGGTGAGGTGGGATGGGTGGAGAAGATAGTTGTAAAAGATCTGTTAAGATCTCTTTTGATTGGCTCAAGCAATGCAAACTCAGCCAGGAGCTTGGACATCTAAAGCTTTGGGTCCAATGCATGCTGACTATCCCTTCTCAATGTGCAACCGACAAATAGGTCAGGAGAGACCTAGTTCCATGGTGTCAATGACAAACAGTATTTTCCCCAGACAAAGGTAATCAGTTACCTTATATTCTATGAGGTCCAAATGGGTTGAATTAGAACTCAAGCCTTGGTTTTAAGAGAAACAGTATCCTCTAGAGGGTCTCTGGGGCCATCCCTGTCCCCACTTCCAGGCAGTTATCCATGCCTCTTCAAGGTTTTATTTCTCCCGAGTGGAGTAATTCCCAAGGTCCATCTCTCCTGGTGTCATGTAGTCAGATGAAGCCTCTGAAAGCAGTGCTTCTCAAACTTGAAGGTGCATACAAATCACCCAGGTCTGGGGTCTATAAAGCTGCATTTCTAATACACTCCAGGCCATGCTAGTGTTGCAGGTCCATGGACCACACACCTTGAGCACATTCTTTTCTACTCCAGTTCTCTGCTCCCCAGCCAGCTCCAATTCTCCAGAACCCATTACCTATCTCAAGATGATCACAATGGGAAGGTATGTGTTCATTATACAAGCATTTGCGTAACACCTGTCATGCTAAGCTCTGGGGAAGAGGTGAACAAGATGGAGGCTGCTCCTGCCCTCTTGGGGCTCACTCTGTCAGGGAAGACATCCAGGAAGAGTGACTACATGTACAAGGAATATTGCACCGGAACATGCAGCAGGGCCAGATAACTTAACCCAGGCAATCACAGAGAACCCTCAGGAGAAAATGATTTTTCTACTCGAACTTGAAGGATGAATCAGGGTTAAACTATTGAGGAAGACAAGTACATCAGGCAGAATTGGAAAGAAAGCTTGAGGCTGGAGTATTAGAAAAACTAGACATATTCCAGGGTACAAATAACATATTTGACCACCTTTAAGATTTGTTGCAAATACCACAAAACTAGTAGTAATTAAAAGGTTAATAACAGTGAAAAATTAACAATGCATAAAATGATAAGAAGCATAATTTATTTTTGTGCATATTTGTGTTTTCTCTTCCCAAGTAGATAATGAAGTCCTTCATAAAGGGCTCATATATTATCTCTGATCCATCCATTAAAGAACATTTTATTGAGCAGAAATACTGTGTCAGGCACTGTGGTTATCACTAGAAATAAGCCCTTATAAGTAAGAAATTACTGTGATTGCCCTGGCCAGTTTGGCTCAGCAGTTGTGCGTTGGCCTGCAGACCAGAGAGTCCTGGGTTCAGTTCCCGCTAGGGGCACATGCCACAAAAAAAAAAAAAAGAAAGAAAAGAAAAGAAAGAAAGAAAAGAAAGAAATTACGGTAATCTTAGAAAAACCAAATATAGAAATAGACAATCACAATACCTCTAACCAAGAAGTACAGAGGAATGTTCTTTGCCCTAAACAGTGTTAATTTGTTTTTCCAACTTAATGAAATTCATGTTTCTTTCATCAATCGAAATTAACTCACTTTCCTTTCATTTTATTTTATTAAAAGACTGTCAAAGAGATAAAAATCTCCTTATTACTTATTTCTTGCTATCCAGCTTTTCATTAATAGATAATTTAGTGAGTTTCTCATGATGCCACCGGAGGTTTCAATAAAGAGGCAAGCTGTGCAGAACAGAATTCAACTGATACTATCTGAGTTGTACATTTTATTTTTTTCTTTTGAACACTGGAAGCTTGACAGGGAATGGAGTTTTTATTTATTTATTTATTATTTTTTTATTTTATTTTTATTTTTTTTATTTTTATGAATTTTTATTTATTTTTTTTGTTACAGATATTTTACCTTTTTACCCCATTGGCACCCCCCACCCCACCCCACCTCCGCTCCGTCCCCGGCTTAGTTGTCCATGTCCATTGGTCATGCATACATGCATATAAGTTCTGTGGTTTATCTCTTCCCACCCCCCACCCCCCCATCCCCTCTTCTGAGGGATGTCAGTCTGTGCCCTACTTCCATGTGTCTGGGTCTACTGTATTCCTCAGACTGTTATGTTCATTATATTCCGTATATAAGTGAGATCATGTGGTATTTGACTTTTTCTGCTTGGCTTCTTTCACTTAGGATAATACTTTCAAGGTCCCTCCATGTCGTCTCAAAGGATAAGAGATCTTTCTTTCTTACCGCTGCATAGGACTCCATTGTATATATGTACCACAACTTTTTTATCCATTCGTCTACTGGTGGACACTTGGGCTGTTTCCAGAGCTTAGCTATTGTAAATAGTGCTGCTATGAACATGGGGGTACATATATTCTTCCTGATTGGTGTTTCAGGCTTCTTAGGGTATATTCCCAGCAGTGGGATCACTGGGTCAAATGGAAGTTCAATTTTTAATTTTTTGAGGTAGCACCATATTGTTTTCCATAGCGGCTGCACCAGTCTGCATTCCCACCAGCAGTGTATTAGAGTCCCCTTTTCTCCACACCCTCGCCAACACTTGTTGTTTGATGATTTGTTGATGGCGGCCAATCTGACAGGTGTTAGGTAATACCTCATTGTTGTTTTAATTAGCATCTCTCTGATAATTAGTGATGTTGAGCATTTCTTCATATGTCTTTTGGCCATTTGTATGTCCTGTTTGGAGAGGTGTCTATTCAGCTCCTCTGCCCATTTTTTAATTGGGTTCTTTGTCTTCCTTTTGTGGAGTTGTATGAGCACTCTATATATATTGGAGATTAGCCCCTTTTCTGATTCATCATTGGCAATGATGTTCTCCCATACAGTGGGTTGCCTTTCCATTTTGATGATTGTGTCTTTTGGTGTGCAGAAGCTTTTGAGTTTGATGTAGTCCCATGTGTTCATTTTCTCCTTTATTTCTGTTGCCTTAGGTGATGTATCAGTGAAAATTCTGCTCCTTATGATGTCCGAAATTTTGTTGCCTACATTTTCTTCTAGAATTTTTATGGATTCACGGGTCACATTTAAGTCTTTTATCCATTTTGAGTTTATTTTTGTGTATGGTGTAAGTTGATGGTCTAGTTTCATTTTTTTGCATGTCGCTGTCCAATTTTCCCAACACCATTTATTAAAGAGGCTGTCTTTACTCCACTGTATGCTCTTGCCACCTTTGTCAAATATTAATTGAGCGTATTGCCTTGGGTCCATTTCTGGGTTTTCAGTTCTGTTCCACTGGTCTATATGCCTGTTCTTGTGCCAGTACCAGGCTGTTTTGGTTACAGTCGCTTTGTAGTATAACCTGATATCTGGTATTGTGATCCCACCTACTTTGTTCTTCTTTTTCAAGATTGCTGTGGCTATTTGGGGTCTTTTTTGGTTCCATATGAACTTTTGAAGTATTTGTTCTAGTTCTATGAAATATGTCGTTGGTATTTTGATGGGGATTGCATTGAATCTATAGATTGCTTTGGGTAGTATGGACATTTTAATTATGTTAATTCTTCCAATCCATGAACAGGGTATGTGCTTCCACTTTTTTATATCTTCCTCTATTTCTTCTTTCAATGAACTGTAGTTTTCTGCAGATAGGTCCTTTACTTCTTTGGTTAAGTTTATTCCTAGGTATCGTAATTTTTTTGGCGCGATGGTAAGTGGGATTGGATTTTCAGTTTCTCTTTCTGTGAGTTCATCATTGGTGTACAAGAATGCCGTCGATTTCTTGACGTTAATTTTGTATCCTGCTACTTTGCCAAATTCATTTATTAAGTCTAATAGATTTTTGATGGAGTCTTTAGGGTTTTCTATGTACAATATCATGTCATCTGCAAATAATGACAGTTTCACTTCCTCCTTTCCAATTTGGATCCCTTTTATTTTTTCTTCTTGTCTGATTGCTGTGGCTAAGACTTCCAGTACAATGTTAAATAAGAGTGGCGAAAGTGGACATCCCTGTCTTGTTCCTGTTCTTAATGGAAATGTTTTTAGTTTCTGTCCATTGAGTATGATGTTGGCTGTAGGTCTTTCAAATATGGCCTTTATTATGTCGAGATATGATCCCTCTATTCCTACATTGCTGAGCGTTTTTATCAGAAATGGATGCTGGATATTGTCGAAGGCCTTTTCAGCATCTATTGATATGATCATGTGGTTTTTATTCTTCATTTTGTTTATGTGGTGTATCACGTTTATTGATTTGCAAATATTGTACCAGCCTTGCATCCCTGGAATGAATCCCACTTGGTCATGGTGAATAATTTTTTTGATGTATTTCTGGATCCGATTTGCTAATATTTTGTTCAGGATTTTGGCGTCTATGTTCATCAGGGTTATTGGCCTGTAGTTTTCTTTCTTTGTAGGGTCTTTTTCTGGTTTTGGAATTAAAATTATGCTGGCTTCATAGAACGTGTTGGGAAGTCTTCCTTCTTCTTGAATTTTTTGAAAGAGTTTGTGGAGAATGGGTGTTAGTTCTTTTTTGAATGTTCGGTAAAATGCCCCCGTGAAGCCATCTGGGCCTGGGCTTTTGTTTGCTGGGAGAGTCTTGATTACCTCTTCAATTTCCTTAGTTGTTATTGGTCTGTTCAAGTTTTCTATCTCTTCCGGGAATAGTTTTGGGAGACTGTGTGTTTCTAGAAATTTGTCCATTTCGCTTAGATTGTCGAATTTGTTGCCATATAGTTGTTCGTAGTAGTTGTTAACGATCTTTTGTATTTCCGTAGTGTTGGTTGTTACTTCTCCTCTTTCATTTCTGATTTTGTGTATTTGGGTTCTCTCTCTTTGTTTCTTGGTGAGTCTAGCTAAGGGTCCATCAATCTTGTTTATCTTTTCGAAAAACCAGCTCTTTGTTTCATTGATCCTTTGAATTGTTTTTTTGGTCTCTATGTCATTTATTTCTGCTCTGATCTTTACTATTTCCTTCCTTCTACTTGCTCTGGGGTTTTCTTTTTGTTTGCTTTCTATTTCTTTAAGTTATGAGGTTAGACAGTCAATTAGAAATTTTTCTTGTTTTTTGATGTAGGCCTGTAGTGCTATGAACTTCCCTCTCAGAACTGCTTTTGCTGCATCCCATAGATTTTGTGTTGTTGTGTGTTCATTTTCATTGGTTTCCAGGAAGTTTTTAATTTCTTCCTTGATCTCCTCGGTGACCCATTTATTGTTTAATAACATGCTATTTAGCCTCCATGTGTTGAAATGTCTTTGCATGTTCTTGTTGCAATTGATTTCTAGTTTCATGTCATTGTGATCTTAGAAGATGCTTGATATGATTTCAATCTTCTTGAATTTGTAGAGATTTAGTTTGTGTCCTATCATGTGGTCTATCTTTGAGAATGTCCCATGTGCACCTGAGAAGAATGTGTTCTGTAGTTTTGGGGTGTAATTCTCTGTAGATATCTATTAAATCCATTTGGTCTAGTGCTTCCTTTAGAGTCTCTGTTTCCTTGCTAAATTTTTGCCTAGAGGATCTCTCCAGTGCTGTCAATGGGGTATTGAAGTCCCCTGCTATGATTGTATTGTTGTCGATTTCTCCTTGGAAGTCCTCCAGAAGATTTTTAATATATTTTGGTGCTCCTATATTGGGTGCATATAAGTTTATCAAGGTTATATCTTCCTGTTGGATAGATCCTTTTAATATTATATAGTGGCCTTCTTTGTCTCTAGTTATAGTCTTCATTTTGAAATCTATTTTATCAGATATGAGAATTGCTACCCCAGCTTTTTTTTGCTTTCCATTTGCTTGGAGAATTTTTTTCCATCCCTTCACTTTCAACCCATGTGAGTCTTTTGTTGAGAGGTGGGTCTCTTGTAAACAACATATAGATGAGTCATGCTTTCTTATCCATTCAGCTACTCTGTGTCTTTTTATGGGAGCTTTCAATCCATTTACGTTTAAGGTGATTATTGATATGTACTTATTTATTGCCATTTTTGTTTAGTGTGGTTCTATTTTTCTTCCCATTTCTACTGCTAATTACAGCAGTCCTTTTAACATTTCTTGCAGTGCTGGTTTGGTGCTAATATATTCCCTTAGCCTTTTTTTTTTGTCTGGGAAGCTCTTTATTTGATCTTCTATTTTGAATGATAGCCTTGCTGGGTAGAGTAGTCTTGGATTCAGATTCTTGTTTTTCATGACTTTGATTACTTCATGCCATTCTCTTCTGGCCTGTAGTGTTTCTTGTGAGAAGTCAGCTGAGAGCCTTATGGGGTTCCCTTTGTAGGTAACCTGTTGCTTATCTCTTGCTGCTTTTAGGATTCTCTCTTTGTCTTTAATTTGTGGCATTTTAATTACTATGTGTCTTGGTGTGGGCCTGTTTGGGTTCTTCTTACTTGGGACTCTCTGTGCTTCTTGAACTTGAATGACTTCTTCCTTCACCAAATTAGGGAAGTTTTCTCTCACTATTTTTTTGAATATATTCTCTATCCCTTGCTCATTTTCTTCTTCTTCGGGGACTCTTATGATGCCAATATTATTACGTTTCCAGTTGTCCCATAGTTCTCTTAAGCTGTCTTCCTGTTTTTTAATAGTTTTTTTCTTTTGTTTTTCTGATTGGTTGATTTTTTCTACCCTGTCTTCTAATTCACTGATCCGGTCCTCAGCTTTCTCTACTCTGCTTTTTAAATCTTCCAATGTGTTTTTCATTTCTGATATGTCATTTTTTATCTCTTCTTGTTGGTTTTTAATTTCCAACTGGCTTATTTTCAGTGTCTGTATGTCCTTACTCATGTTGTTCAGCTTCCTCAAGATCATGGCTCTGAATTCTAGCTCTGTTAACATGCCTAATTGCTCCACATTGATCTCATCTTCGGTGGAGGTCTCTTGGTCTTTCATTTTGCTTCTGTTTCTCTGTTTCACCATTTTGGCTATCACTGTGGGCTTTGGAGCCTGTCAAGTTCTCCCTGTGGGTGTTGGTGTTCTGCTGTTTGTGGCTCCCTCTCCTGTGTTTAGATGAGCGAGGGAGGACCCACCTTGAACACCACTGTCAAGTCTTACTTTCCTGTTTAAAGTTGCCAGCCCAGGAAAGGTACTGTTATCCTCTAGCTTTTTGCCTGGAGGCTAGCAGTCTAGGTTACTTGATGAGTTTTGGGTTGTCAGTTGATTGAAAAACTCCCTCTGGTGCTCAGCCAAGGGGCTTTCATGAGGGTGGGGCAGATGCTGGTTGTTAGTGAGCCTCAATTAGAACTTCAGTGGCCCACAGGGTGGGGTTGGATCTCCGAGGGAGGGGCTGCTGCCTCTCCTCAGAGCCCTGGGAAGGAGCAATGTGGCCACCGTCCTGTGTGGCAGCAACTCAGCCAAAGCTCTGAGCGCCCTCCTAACCCCGAGTGTCCCGACACACTTCCAGTCCAGTCCGCCCTCCCTCTGCTGGAGCCCAAGGTGAGTGGCTGTGGCTGTTTCAGCCTCTGTCCTGGCTCTGCACTGTGGAGCCGCCTGGGAGTGTAACCCGCGGGCGCTGCTCCCAGCTAAGGCCGCTGCCGAGCTGCTGGACCGTGGGCTCCCAGCCCTGTCTCGCGCCTTCGCAAGCCTACCGGGATCGAGTTAGTGTCCCTTGTTGTATGGTCCTCCAACCTGCTTTTCTGTTGGTTTTTCCCGTTGATTTGTCTGTTATAGTTGTAATTCCAGTTTGGTTCTGGGAGACGGTTTGTGTAGCTCCGTTCACTCCGCCGCCATTTTTCGGTCTCCGGGAATGGAGTTTTTAAAAAATAGAACAACATGAACTGATCAACAAAATAAAGCCCAAGGCATGGAGTCAGGGAAAAGACTGATGTCTCGGGGTAGAGAGGTGAGAAATGATAAACCAAAGAACTTACATACTTATATGCATAGCCCATGAACACAGACAATAATGTAGTGAAGGCCAGGGGATGTAGGGGCTGGGGCAGGGGGAGGGTAGTGGGGAAGGAAATGGGGAACATCTGTAAACTATCACTAATACAAAATATATATTAAAAAATAGATTCTTTAGAACTTACCAGTTGTTATTCCCAACTTCTGTGTTAATCTTTTTTTTTTTTTAAACATACACTGGGGGATCATATGATGAAAGCATCAGCCACTACAGCCAGGACAGCTCTTTAAAAATGTCAAATAGGAATTTTAACAATTTACCAATTATAAATGTTATAGGCCCTCTGATTCTGCCCAGTGATGTATCCTTCGTCAGTTTGTATCCTAATATGAGAGTGTCCAAATCCCCAAGAAGACAACAGGGGAACTTTCAGTGAACCAAGGACTTGCTTTTGGCCTCAAGGACTTGCTTAGAGGGGAATCGCATTTTCAGGCAGCCCACAACTTGGGGAAACCCAACTTCAATCTGAGCTAAAGCCCTTCATGGAATATTGGTCTAGACATTGAAGATCCAACTAAAAAATTTCTAGGCTGGTTTAAGATGCCAAAATAAAGACCTGCCCCAGGGCCAGGAACTGGATCAAAGTAGAGTTGACTGGAAACAAAGTTAATAAGCTGACAGCTAGGCCAATGCACTGATCTGATTTATAAAGATAAGGATGAGATGGAAGAGAAATGATTCTTCCTGCCCAAAGAACCAGAGTATGACTCTTTTTTCTTTAACTTAATAGCAATAGCATGAGCAGGACAGGGACAAATGGGCACAACACAGAGGCGGGTCCCAGAACATATGAGTAAGGCAAAGACATCAAGCTATAAAGCTTCAGAAAGATAAAGGTCATACCCAGGCATGTTATAGAGCATGCTGAAGAAAAATAAACCGTACTTGCACCATAAGTGCTAAACAATCTATACTCAAAGTGATTTTTATTACAATGACTGATGTTGAGACTAAGAATATTTCCACAAATCATTATAAGGGTTTTTAAACAAGGAGTCATATATCAGAACAGATGATGGGACAAGGACTGCGTGGGACACACAGAGAAGAACAAACAGCACAATATTCTGCTCAGGAGAAGAGAAATCAGAACAGACGTTTTTGAAGAACACCAGGTTAAGGGTTTTTACCAATTTGGGGAGAAGTGGAAATTATTAATTAATATTAGAGGCCTACTGTATACTAATAATTATTGGTTGTTGAATAAAGTTATTTTAATTAATTATTCTTATTTATAGTATACTATTTTGATAGTGTGAGGTCATTGATTCAGAATCAATTATTTGCCTATCTTTATGTAGCCCTGAGTTAAATAATCTCTCCATCTTTTCAAGTAGATATTTGTGTCACGTAGAATCCAGATGATGATTGCATTCAAGAGTCTGGTGACTATGGTAATCAGATAAAAAAAGGAGCTCCACTTATAGATGGCTACGGCAACAAGACATATTCCTGGTGGGGAGGATTACACATTACAGAATTATGCTAATAGCTGAGGCTTGAGTGACTTAAATTCTTCTAAGTAATAAAAAATCTAGTTTATATGAAATGATTGCAATGGAGGTGTTTAAGAACAAAAATTATTCTTTACTATGAATGTTGTGACTGTTAAGGAATTAAACTATGTACAACTGTAACCATAAGTGAAATAGAAAATAGGCAATATATTGTAAAAACATGAAATGTACTACAAAGGGTAGAAAACATGAACATATCTAAAATATAGCATATAATAATATTAAATATGATGCAAATATATGTTATGTATATATTAATTAATTATATATTGTAATTATAACATTATGTTGTGGCGTGAGAGAACCGAGAGACCACCAGAGCCAAATTAAAGCCAAATAGAGAGCACAGCCGGTCGATGACTGATCCCCAGTTCTCAGAGATCAGTCCCGACTTTCAGCTACTTTTTTATTTTATAGGGGGCTTGTTACAAACTTCCACAATTGGAATTTCTTGTTGGCCTTGAGAAGAGCAAGCAAGCAAGTACAGAAGTGAAGGCAGTTAGTGATAAGCGGGATAAGCAGGAGGGAACAGAGGTGGGAGGGAGCTGAGGCTAATGGGAACTGGGTGAACTGGGTCAGCACATACCTATCCTGCTATTCATTTTATTTTCTAAGTTCTAAGAACTAACAAATTTGTTTAGAGGACAAATTCATTTAGAGGAGTACCAGGCCAGCTGGTACTTCCTCAGTTTGCCTCTGAAAGCTTCATAGTTTCCCTTTTGTTTATTTAATCATGACAAAGTGATAGGAGCAGGCCATTACAATTATAATCATAATATATACTAATATATATTCAAGATATGTAACATATTACCTAATTAGGGTGTTTAGAAGCTCACACTGACATCTATTTTTCTGTGACTGTACAGCCAAGATTGTGGACCAGCAACTGAGTATGGCTAGTGGTACAGGACCTCTTTAGAAGACAGATAGCATCATCATGTTTTATAAGCCAGGTATCTACAAGGGAAGAAAAATATTACACAAGGGGGCAAACTGGAGACACTATAGAAAGTTACCATTTCTCAGGAATGTATCTATATCACAATTGATATAGGTAATTCTCTCTAAGGGGTAGACAGCAGCCTTATACCTAAAGCATGAGGCTAAGGGTACCTGGATTACCCAGGACGAAAACTCTGAGATAGAGGTGTTAAAAGATAAACTGAGACACATTCAAATATTCAGAAGTTTATTAAAAAGCCTCTATGACTAAAACAGAGTAGCATTAAGTCATGAGTAGACAAACCAATAGAATGGAATTGCAAAAATGGACTCAATCACATATAGAAATTTGTTATGTGATAAAAGGTGAATCTCAAAAGGAAAAGATGTAAGGAAAAGATGGAGGTTGTTTTCTCTGTAACTATGTTATTTTATACTAGCTCAAGCTTACAGAAAAGTGCAAGTACAACACAAAGAACCTTATATTCCCCTGCAGCATTTGAGAATAAGTTGTCTACGTGATGTTCCATCACCACCCTCACAAAATACTTTAGTGTGTATTTGTTATGAACAAAGTCATTTTCCTACATAACCACAATATGACACTCAAAATGAGAAAATTAACATTGACCCATTCAAGTTTTGTCAATTGTCCAATGATGTCTTTTCTAGCAAAAGAACCCAATCCTGAATTATATGTTGCATTTAGTTGTTATCTCTTTAGTGCCCTTTAATTTGGAACAGTTCTTAGTTTCTTCTGCATTTTCACAACTTTAATACTTTATAAGACCTTAGTCAAAGTCTCATAGAATGTCCCTCATTTTGGGTTTGTCAGATGTTTCCTTGTGATTAGATTCATATCATGTATCTTTGGCAGAAACATCACAGAACTGAGTCTCTGTTCTTCTAATTGCATCATATGAGGTACAACTTCAATTGGTCCCATTACTAGTGATGTTAATTTTGATATATTGGTTAAGGTGGTATCTTCCAGGCTTGTATTCTAAAGTTACTTTTTTTGTTTAGTAGTTAATAACCATTTTTTGAAAAGGTATTTTGAGACTATCTAAATGTCTTAATCTTTCTCAAACCTTCAATGTATTCATTTACTATTTATAGCTATCTAGACTCATGAATCCCTATTTTACTCAATGGGTTATAATCTATTACTACATTTATTTATTTGGATGCTCAAATTGTTAGTGAGTTAGCCAGTGGGTGCCCCCTCCTACAAGCTGAATTTTGTGTCTTTCTGATGTGTCCTCCCAAAGACTGAGCCATCAATAAATGGATTAAAATAACTAGATAGCCATAAAATAAAAGGTAATATTTAGTCTATGCCTCTCATTGCAGACCAGGATACATTTCAAATAGATCAGAAATTTAAATGTAAAAAAAAATAAACTTTAAAATGTTAAAGGAAAATATGGGTGAAATCCTTTATAAACTGGAAGTAAGGGAAATTTTCCCAACAATGACTCAAATGCAGAAATAATAAGAAAAAAGATTAATAAATGTGATCGATCTTGCCCTTGTGCTGTCCACATGACCTCTAAGACTCTCTGCCTGGCTTCATTGCATCCCTTGAACTGACTTTAGTGCCCTTGCTTTTAGCAGCCTGATCCACAATTCCATATGCACATCCTTTTGAGTAAGCCTCCTCGGCATCATCCAGGCACATTCCAGCCCGTACATCTTTGCTCTGTCCTTATTCTTTATCTTTGCCAACTCATCTCCAGACTGCTCTGTCTTCCCTCTGCCTTCCCAAATCCCTTGCCTCTCCTGAAATGTCTAGATCAATTTCTGCTCCCATTAAGCTTCCCAGGTCCTTAGGCCCATTTCGCCTCCCCCTACCTACCCTGAATCCCTAAAACACCAATGGTACTAAAAAGGCAAGCCAGGTACAGCCTATTAGGCAGTGAGGTGACACCCCCTTGGCATTTGTAATGTGATTCCAGAACATGCGCCAACACCTAAACTAGGAGCTAGAAGAACTAGAATTAGAACTAGTGGAACTAGAAGGCCTCCAAATGCCTGGAGGTTTATCATGTATAAAAGGTGCTGTTACCCAGGCTCTGGGCTCAGCCTTGGGAGGTGACTCTGTTGAGATAGCACCAGTGCACTTAAACAGTCCTTTTCTAATCCTCCGAGTGCATTACAGTCTGTCTCTTCCCTCCTACCGAATTTCTGCCACAACAGTATCACCCAGTTTAATCTGTACTTGCTAAATATATGTGTCTTCATTGAAAGCAAGGAACATGCATTCACATCCTCATAGCTCCTGATATAGTCAGGCTGCCTGACAGGTACACAATAACCACTGCACATCTATTGTCACTTTAATTCCATGAGTATTAAATAGTCCACATATTCATGTATTGATTAAACACCTATCATAGGGCAGATATTCTGCTAAGTGCTAGAAATGGTAATGATACAGAAACCCAGGCCCTACCCTTAGAGAGCTTTCACTATAATTTTTAGCAGTTTTGCAAGTCCAGCTATCCAACAGCCTTATCTGAACCCAAAGCTAGTGAAAAAGCCAAAGAGCTGCCTGCCTTTCTTGAGCCTTGCTTTCCTAAATTCCACATAAGTCAACATCATATTTCTTACATTATCACTTTCATTTCTTTCCTCCTCCATCCAAGGCATGCATAGGTTACATTTTCTACTTAGGGATATAAAAAACTGTTAAATGTACTTTCTGCCTTTGCTATTCCCAAGAGCACAGTGGCTCATGTCTTGAGACAATTGGTGTTCTGCTAGAGTTCATAGAATTGTCCTGCATTCCCCTCCATGCCCTTGGTTCCCATGTGCTATGAACTAAATTTTGTCCCTGCCAAAAGTTATATATATATATATATATATATATATATATATATATATATATATATTTTAATTCTCACCCAAGGACATTTTTCCATATTTTGTTCAGATAGAGAGAGAGAGAGAGAGAGAGAAACATCGATGTGAAACATACAGATCGAGTGGCTGCCAACCGCATGACCTAACCAGGGCCGAGGACAAACTGCAACCAAGGTACATGCCCTTAGCGGGAATCGAACCTGGGTCTCTCTGGACTGCAGGCCAATGCTCTAACCGCTGAGCCAAACTGGCCAGGGCCAAAAGTTATATTTTTAATCCCTATCCCCAACATGATGGTATTTAGAAATGGGGCCCTTGAGAGGTGATTACGTTTAGATGAAGGTGAGGCCCTAATGATGAGATTGGCCCTTATTTAGAAGAGACACCAGAAAACACCCCCTCTCTTTCTCTTTCCCCATTTCTGCCTCCTTCACTCTGTCCCTCAACCCCCTCTCTCTCATTCTCTCACTCTGAAATGTGAAGATACAGTGAGAAGGTGACCATCTACAAGCCAGGAAGCCTCACCAAAACCCAATTATGCTGTCACCCTGATCTCAGATTTCCCAGTTTCCAAAACCCTGAGAAATAAAATTCTGTTGTTTAAGCCTCCCAGTCCATGGTACTTTGCCATAGCAGATCAATGCGCAATGGCAGGATTTTTTCTCTTCTACTCTTAGCCCTCATTAGGCTACTCCCGTTTTTCACTTCTCATGCTCATGTACCTTTTTCTGAGTCACTTTGTTGAAGCCCCCTGTACCTTCTATGTTATCCCTGTTCAATTTTTTCTTCTTCTTTTTTTTTTCATCCTCACCTGAGGACATATTTTGTTCAGATAGAGTGGGAGGGAGAGAGAGGAAAGAGGAAGAGAGAGAGAGAAACATCGATGTGAAAGGGACACATCAATTGGCTGCCACCCGCATGACCAACCAGGGCCGGGGACAAACAGCAACCGAGGTACATGCCCTTAGCGGGAACTGAACCCGGGTCTCCCTGGACCACAGACCTATGCTCTAACTACTGAGCAAAACTGGCCAGGGCCAATTTTTTTCTTCTTCTTCTTGGTGCCCTGATCATGTGGATTCCCCAATTTCCTAAGCCTAGCTAATTGGCCACTTCGGTGAAGCCTCTCATTCTACTGAAAATGTGTTTTATTTCAGTAAATCAAATGACCCATTTGCACTTCCTTAAAAATCTTTATACTTATAAATATCCTGCAGTAGAAATGTCTTCAAATTTTATTGTGATTTCTCTAATAGATAGTCTTGACTTTAGGTTGGGTAGTACTTTGGAGGTATTTGTTTTAAGTTGAAAAATTTTAGCTACAGCATTTGCACAACAAAGCCAACGAAGTTCAACCAAGTCCTTTATGCTTTTTCTGAAAGGGACTAATGACAAAGGCTTTGATCTCACTTTGGTTCTTTGGGTGTCACTTGGAAAAAATTCTCTATCCAAAAGTTCTAAACCACAGTCTCATATTCTGATACTATAACCACTTACTCACAGATATCTGGCCATATATAGTGTAATTATTATACTAAGATCCCAAAATGTCTCTGAAATCCTGGCATGTTTCTTAAATTGTCTAACAAGAAGATTAAATTATGCTCATTATAAACAAAACTTAAGAGACCCAACCAAATGCAATGTGTAAACTTGTTTGGATCCTAATTACAGGAAACTAACTGTATTGGGGGGGGGCAAATGGAGAAATTTGACTGTAGACAGGCTATTAAATTATATTAAACAATTATTGTTTACTTTGATATATGTGATAAGGGCATGGTGATTATATATAAAATATCTTTATCAGTTAAAGATGCATACTAAATATTTGATGGTGAAAGAACATGTTTGAGATTTTCTTTAAAATGCAATAGGAGCCTAGCCGTTGTGGCTCAATGGTTGAGCGTCGATCGATGCACCACAAGGTCCCTGGTTCGATTCCCAGTCAGGGCACACACCCAGGTTGTGGGCCAAATCCCCAGTGGAGGTCATGCAGGAGGCAGCCAATCGATGTTCTCTCTCATTGATGTTACTATCTCTCTCTCCCTCTTCCTTCCTCTCTCTTTAAAAATCAATAAAGAAAAAAAGATATTTTTTAATTCAATAAAAAATAGTGGTAGCTGTAAATAAAACAATAGTGGTAAACTAGAGATAGATATTGAAGCTGAGCGATAGGTGCACGACGAATATATTATACTATACTTTCCTTTCTTATTGTTTAAAGTATTACAGATGTACCTCTTTTTTCCCCATTGACCCCATCCGTCCCACTCCCACCCCCCTCCTGTCTTCCCCAGCTTAATGTCCATGTCGATTTATTGTGCATATATGCATATGAGTTCTTTGATTTATCTCTACTTGTGTGCATTTATAGAAAATTTTCAGAATTGCATATTTTTTAATTTGTTGACTAATTTTATTAAGTACATATTTTTTAAATTATTTTAAAATTGGTAATTTCTTCATAATTTTGTTTTATTTTGAAAAATATTGCACAACTATGTTGGGTAATAAAGGATTTGTTGTATTTTAAAGAGAATATTATTTTTCCATCTTTTTTTTTTTTTTTTTTGGTATGTGCCCCTAGCGGGAACCGAACCTGGGACTCTAGTCCGTGGGCTGGCTCTCCAACCACTGAGCCAAACCAGCCAGGGCATGTTTTCTCATCTTTCTTCCTACTATAGTAAATCATTCAATTTCTTCTCCACCTGGAATTAGCTAAAACAAATACTAAAAACTTTCTATCCTGTAAAAAGAGGTGAAAAGTTAATATCTTACCATTTTAAGAGGACTGATAATGTGAACCATAGAGCTGGAAAAGACCTTTGGAGTTATTTGGTCTATATCTCTGCTGTCACCTTCCTATAGCAACCCACCTAAACCCTTGGGAACAAGGAGCTAGGTCAGCATGAGGCAGGCCCTAAGAGTGAGACAGTGGGACAGCCATAAATTTCTAAATAGGAACAAGGAGTAATCTCATCCTGACACCACTAAGACTATTTTAACTTTCTGTCTACCTCAAAGAAATGAGACAACTGCTTTTTTGAGTATTTGAGTATTCACTTCACAGCCAGGTCTCTCTCATATGTCCTTGGAAAATATTATTATATAGGAAAATATTATATAATAATATAAGGAAAATTTTAAAAACCTTTTTCTAAACAAAATTGCAAAATTTAGCAAATAAGAATACAGGATGCTCAGTTATATATGAATTTCAGTGAATTATCTTTTATAATATAAATGTGTTGCATGCAACATTTACAATATAATCATACTAAAAAATTATTCATTGTTTATCTTAAATTTAAGTTCAACTAAATGTTTCATACTTTTTCTGGAAATCTTAGTCCAAAAAGACATTTTGTTCTGGTTCAGGAGGAGAAATCAACACAAAGAAGTCAGTTTGAGAGTAATATGTAGCAGGGTAAGATCAAATATTAAATTATGGGGTTCAGGGAAAAGGAAGTGTTAACATAGGTCAAAATTTCACCAACAATGAGGTAGTCAAGAAACCCTGTCTATCTGCAGATTTCTCCTATGTCCCCAGTTTTTAGCATAGTGGTAATGGTGCTTAGTAGAGTCTCAGTGTGTAATGAACAAAGGAATGAATACATCAGTCAGTATGAGGAAACTTCAGGAGGGTCTTGAATGAAGACCAAAAGCTGTAGGAAAGAGTAGCAGAGAGAAGGGATAGACATAGTATCTTGGGAGGAGGCTGGGAAGGAGGAACTGCTATAAAGAAGAGTCTCAATTTCTCATAAAACACCAATCAGAAAGAATATATGTACCCCCATCTTTGTAGCAGCACTATTTACAATCGCTAAGATTTGGAAACAGCCCAAATATCCATCAGTAGACAAATGGATCAAAAAGCTGTGGTACATATACACAATGGAGTACTACGCAGCTGTAAGAAAGAAAGATCTCTTATCCTTTGGGACTACATGGAGGGACCTTGAGAGTATCATCCTAAGTGAAACAAGCCAAACAGAGAAAGACACGTATCATATGATCTTACTTATTTGTGGAATATAATGAACATAACAGTTTGAGGAATGGGGTAGTCCCAGAGACGCGGAAGCGGGGTACAGACTGACAATCACCTAAGGAGTGGGGAGGTGGGGGAGGGATGAACCACAGAACTTATATGCATGTATGCATGAACAGTGGACATGGACAACAATCTGGTGAAGGAGCAGGGAGGGGGGGGAAGGGGGGGATCAGTGGGGGAAAAAGGAGAAACATCTGTAACAAAAATTAATCAATAAAAATAAAAGAAGAGTCTCAATAGCAGTGATTCTCAAAAATTTTTAACTGAGAATGACTTAGGCAGAACAAAAGATTCTACAGATATTGAATCTACTCATTGTACTTTCAAGTAGAACGTACATAATAGTCTGTAGAATTGCATGTGATACTCCTAGAAACACTTATAGGATATAAAGAGTTATATTTTTTCGGTCTGTTTATAGCCCTCGAGGAAACATGTTAATAACCTAAAGACTGTATTTTGAGAAACATTTAACTGGAAAATAGGTGTTAATTTTCTTGAGCTGGAAAAACTGGAAAGTAAAAGACTAAATCTTAGATTTTTAAACATTTTGATATGAAGGTGCTAATAGAGCATATTATCTGACCTAAAAGACTTTAAATGCCTTTTAATAAGTCAATTAAAATAATCAGACATCAAGAAGGAGCAAGATTTAAATTCCAGAATTGCTTCAGATTAGGTCAAGGTTTCTCAACTTCTGAACAATTGACATTTTAGACAGAAAAAGGGTTTGGTATGGGGAGTGTTCTACACATTGTAGGATATTTAACAGCACTCTTGGTGTGATGGCCAATTTTATGTGTCAACTTGACTGACCATAGATTACACATTACTTCTGGATATATGTGTCTGTGATAGTGTTTCCATATACGATTGGCATTTGAATCAGTGCACTTAATAAAGCAGATTGCCCTTCCCAATATAGGTGGACATCAGCCAATCCCCTGAGGGCCTAAATAGAGCAAAATGTGGAGGAAGGAGGAATCTGCCCCTTTTCCTTCTTGTTCGCTAGCTTGACTTAGAATATCTCATCTTCTCTAGCCCTCAGACCCAAATTTAAGCCATTGATTCCTCCGGTTCTCAGGTTTTCTGATTTAGACTGAATTATAACACTGGCTTTCCTGGGTTTCCATCTTGCAAATGGCAAATTGTGGAACTTTTCAGCTTCCATATTCATGTGAGCCAATTCTTACTGATTCTGTTTCTCTGGAGAACACTAACCCAGGCTTCTGCCCACTGGGTACCTGTAATACTGTTGTAGACCAACGAGACAGACCAGACTCAGACTCCGAACTGGGTTCAAATTAAGAGAGCTTTATTAGCCGCACGGCGACTGTCCCATCCTACTCAGAGGAGAGAGCAGCCCCGAGATCAGGGGGAGGGTTGCTTATATAGTTGTCTTAGCCCCTGTTAAGGAATTTGGGTTAAGGGTATACAAGCAAGCAAGCACGTACAGTAGCAGATATTTGCATTTAACTGTTATACCTGAGGGAACAATCAGTTTGGTTGTACACAAAGCAATAGTTATCTATACAATGCAGTGGTTATCTATTAGTAGATAGTTCTTGCCATTCCCTTAAAATCCAGGGGGCAAGGTCATGTGTTTGTCCTTTACAATACCACCTCTGTTCCCCTCCCAATCTCATTTGTTTGTGAGAAACAAAAATATCTCTAGACATTACTAAATGCTCTCTAGGGGAAAAATCACCTCCTGTTGAAAATCATTGGTTTTGATGAAAGTATACTGCACCAGTTGCATTATATTTCAGAAGTCTCTAATGTAATTCTTTTCCTATCCAACTGAGAGAAATAAAGGGCAATTTGTGAAAATAAAGCCTATGTATTTGAAAAGCATGTGTCTAAGATGAGTAAAATTATTCAGACATGAATACTGGATAGTGAAAAGGCAGGTGATGAATTTTATTTATTAAGGTTACACATATTCATTTCAGAGTTCCTGATTTTAGTGGTGCTGGGTCAACCTCAACTAGGTCACTCATTGAAATAAATGCACCTGACAGAGGCAAATCTTTACTAGCTAATTACAAGGATGATTACCTTTAATAAATGCTTCTGCACCTATAATTGGGGCACAAAAAAAATTTCATGTAGTAAAGGAAAACACACCCTTGAAAATCTGGAGTCTCTCTTGAGAAGCATTTCTCCTCAATTAATAAATACAATGTTCTATCTGACTAAAAACCCTCAGGAAATGTGCACATTCAAAATCATTCTACCAAAACAGATAGATCCCATTTTATTTGCTTCTGGCTATTCTATTCTAGAGACATTATTTCATCACTTTGAGAAACAAATGCTGCTTCCAACTACTACTTAAAAGCTTATTAAGAATTTAATTGAGAGCCCTGGCCAGTTTGGCTCAGCAGTTGGAGCATCTGCCTGTGGACCAGAGAATCCCGGGTTCAGTTCCCGCTAGGGGCACATACAAAAAAAAAAAAAGAATTTAATTGAGAGACCACACTGGGTTGCTGCCTCTGCTGCCACCATCGTGCCAGCCCCTCGGGTCTCAAAGAGGCTGGGTGAGGCTGGGTGATGTTCGAGAATGGGAGACAAGTCAATTTGGGAACAGACTGGATCCAGCTTCATTCAACATTACTACCAGTTATTTGTAATGACAGAACTCAACTAGTCGCAATTTACATCGACGCGTCATGCCTTACATGGGAAGGACAGCAATTCCAGGGGAAAGTTGCCATTGTAGAGAAGTTGTCTATCCTTCCATTCCAGAAAATCCAGCACATCATGATGGCACAGTACCATTAGCCCACGCCAGATAGCTACATCGCATGGTTGTGGGCCAGCTTAAAGTTGATGAAGACCCCATCATGGGGTTCCACCAGATGTTCCTGTTAAAGAACATCAACGATGCTTGGGTTTGCACCAATGACATGTTCAGGCTTGCCCTCCACAACTTTGGCTGACCTCCTCCCAGCCAGGTACTCATGCTGTTTTCTTCTCCCTCCTCTTTCTGATACTATTCACACTCTTCCAGATGTTCCAAATATCATACACAAATGATCAGGGCCGTGGTAGGAGTGGGTGCAGTGCGCTGCTGCTACCTGGGTATTGTGCATGATGTTTGGATGCCAGGCTAGTTACATCTGGCAGGAGAAGTTTGTGTTGTACCAGTGCATGCCTTGGAAAGACTTAAGTAATGCAAAAAGTTGTTTTCATTTAATTTTTTAATCTACTGACAAGTTGCTCTAGTAACCCAAATAAGTGAAGGAGAAAGCAACTGCCTCACCACCCAGATATTGATTTGTTCAAATGTTTCAATGCCTCTTGATACAATAAAACCACAAAAATTTTCTTTAAAAAAAGAATTTAATTGATCCCTCTGGGAGAAATAAGGAGATATATTAACAATGTATTTCTTTTCCTGTTTTAAAAAATTGTTTTTCCCTCGGGTGAAGTTAGAATAAAATTATTTTTCTGATAATTTATTAAGTAAAATTTAGTCTGGGATTCAAAATATGGATAAAATGAATTTATATTTTGAATACCCACCATTTTAAGGAATTATTGACCAAATATTAGAGGAAAGTCTCATCCTTGCATTAAAAAAAAGGAAAGCACTGAATGAAACTTTCAGGACTCCAACAGATGAATATGTCAAAAAAATTTTCAATAAGCTCTCTTGATTTTCTACTCATGGTAACATTAAGTAATAATCAGATATAGGACTTATGTTTCTAGTAACATTATATATATGAGATATATATATATGAGATTATATATAAGATTATATATATATATATATATATATATATATATATATATATATATATAAAATATCTCCTGAAAATTCTTCCAATACAAAACAGCTGAAAACTCTAGATAAAAATATATAACAAACACTACATTATGTTAAATAAAAGAAGCAGACATAAAAGGTCACATATTATATGATATAATTTATATGAAATATCTGGAATAGTAAGACGGAAAGCAGAGTGATGATTGCCAGGAGCTGGAGAGGGGAGAGAAAGAAATGGGGAATTAACTCCTTCACATGTAGAGAGTTTCCCTTTTGAGTGATGAAATGTTTTGAAGTCAATAAAGGTGGTGGCTGCACAACATTGTGAATGTGCTAAATGTCACTGAAATTTATACTTCAAAATGGTTAATTTCATGTTATGTGAATGTGAACTCAATAAAAAACAGATAGCATCTTTTTAAAGTACTACCAAGTTAATGAGAAAGTGATAGAAATCCACAAGAAGGCAAAATTTAGGAGGCAGTTGGAACTACAAGTGATTATCTGAAACTACAGCTATCCTTGAGCCTTTGATGATTTTCCTAATGAAAGGAATTGGCATTTTAGTGTAGCACAGGACAGGAGGTAGTGCTTTGGACTCATGCTGCATAAGATATTGGAAGTGAGATCCCTGAATGAAGCCCAAACACTAAAAGGAATGAGTCAAAGAAATGGCTCATAGGATAAAAGCCACAAGCCTGAAAGGTAGAAGAAAAATAATATATCTCAGCTTGGGATCAGCATGTAGAAAAAAGAAACAGTTTCTTCCTGGAAAAATGTAACAGCAGGTTAAAATGAGTTCTAGAAATAATGGAGAAAGGTAAAAGTTAAAGACTTATAATTAAAAAGGATATTTATTATATTAAATTATTAAATAAAATTAAGCAAAATGATAAAAATATAAGAAGTTGAAATCAAAAGAGTTTGTTAGTGCATGGGACATAAAAAGAAAAAGAATGATAAACCACAGAACTTATATGCATGTATGCATGACCAATGAACATAGACAACAAAACTGGTGATGAGGTGGGGTGGGGAATGGGAGGAGGGTGTCAATGGGGGAAAATGAGAAACATCTGTAACAAAAACAAATTCATAAATACAAAATATAAAAAAGAAAAAAAAAGAATGAAAACATATAAAGGTAATTTTGAAAATAAAAGGTTGTATAAAATAGATCTTCAAATAGAAGAGTTCTAAAAAACAAATCTTAGAGAATAAGAAAATAGGGTTCTAACTCATAGAAAAATAATCTAAAATAGGCTGAACAGAGTAAGAGTGTGCAAAACCAACACAGAAATGCCAAGCTATGAATACTTTGAAAACAATGTAAATATATATCCACTCACTATGAGGAAAAATAACAGCCACACAACTGGAGTGGTGAGAATAGTAGAATTGGTGAGGATTTCTAAGGGAGAGTGGCCATGCCCCCAGGACAGGGCCTGGGCTATCAATGTCAGAGAAGCAAAGGTGGTAGAGTCCTAATTCCAGAGGTCATAACCTTACCCTTTGACTATTTACAAGAAGACTTGAGACCCAAGTCACCCCCTCAGTAAATACACACACACACACACACACACACACACACACACACACACATGCGCACAGGCAAGTACACTATGACTCTCAGGGATGGGGGCTTTTCCAGCATCACACAACTAGAAATGACAGAGTTGTTACTTCACCTGTAGTTTTCTGATGACAAAACAGAGTTTTATCATTTTCCTGAATTTTCACTTAAAAAAAATAAGGGTAAGCAATTAAGCACAAAATACAGTGGTTTTTGTTCTCTTTTTATTTTCCACTTATTTTCTTGGCTTTGAAATTTCAGAAACATTATGTCTACTTAGGAGAAATAACTCAAGGAGAAAGGTGAAGGTTATTTTGCACATAGCAAAGGGAAGAGAGCTGAGAGACAGTGCTGGGAGGGAATGGGTGTGGAGGGGATGCTGGGGCCAAAGAGTGTGAGAGAAGAGCAGCAGAATGCACATAGGACCCCAGAGGGAACAGGTGATGCCTGTGCACACCAACCTTTCTCAAAATGGGAAGATAAAGAACATTATAGTGAAATATTCAGAAAGCTAAGGTTATGCTAATTTGAGGTCCATCACCTCATCGGAGATTATATCCTTTCTGTTTTTGGAATATTCACATGTACTTTCTTTTATAAAATGATGACAAAGTGTATAATCTATAGAATATATTTCTCTGGCAAATTTAAATTTAAACAACTGAACACCAGTCAACCAATTTATTATTACTATTATTATTAGCAAAATTGTATCATTCTGTAAAATCACCAAGTCTGAGTATTTTGCAATTTGAGACAAAAATAGCAGATCTTGAAAAGACCCAGGATTCCAAAACGGCGGCAGAGTGAATGGAAACTACACAGACCATCTCCCAGGACCAAACTGGAATTACAACTAAAATAAAGACAAATCGTCGGAAAAAAGCAACTGAAAAGCAGCTTGCGAGGACCATATAACCAGGGACACTGACTCAATCCTGGTAGGACTGCAGAGGTGCAAGAGTGGGGCTGGAAGCCCACAGAGAACAGAGGTCTTAGCTGTGAGCAGCACCTTTGGGATTACATTCCCAAGTGGCTCCACAGCACAGAGCACGGACAGACACTAAATAGCCACAGCGACTCACTTTGGGCTCCAGCAGAGAGAGGGCGGACCAGACAGAAACTGGTGTGGGGACACTCAGAATTCGGAGGGCGCTCAGAGCCTTTGCTGAGTTGTGGCCAAACAAGATGGTGGCCATCTTACTCATTCACAGGGCTCAGGGGAGAGGTGAAGGCCCCTCCCTTGGAGATTTAACCCCACCCTGTGGCCATAGAAATTCAAATTGAGGCTCATTAACAACCAGCATCTGCCCCACGCAAGGAAAATCCCCTTACTCTGAACACCTGAGGGAGTTTTTCAGTCAATTGAGAACCCAAAGCTCTTCAAGTAACCATGACTAACAGCATCCAGGCAAAAAGCTACAGGATAACTGAACCATTCCTGGGCTAGCAACTCTAACCAAGAAAGTAAGATTTGACAATGGTGTTTAATGTGGGTACTCCCTTACTCATCCAAACCCAGGAGAGGAAGCCACAAACAGCAGAACACCAACACCCACAAAAAAAATTGGCAGGCTCCAAAACCCCCCTATGATAGCCAAAATGGTGAAACAACGAAACAAATGCCAAATGAAAGAACAAGAGACCTCTACCGAAGATGAGAAAAATGAGGAGCAGTTAAGCAAGTTAACAGAGCTAGAATTCAGAGCCATGAACTTGAGGAAGCTCAACAGCATGAGTAAGGACATCAACACCATGAGAAAAGCCATAGAAATATTGAAAACCAACAAACTGGATATTAAAAACCACCAAGAATAAATGAAGAATGACATATCAGAAATAAAGAACACATTGGAAGGTCTAAACAACAGAGTAGAGGAAGCTGAAGACCAGCTCAGTGAATTAGAAGACAGGGTAGAAAAAAATCAACCAATCAGAAAACCAAAATGAAAAAAAATTAACTAAAAAAGAAGACAGCTTAAGAGAACTGTGGGACAACTGGAAACATAATAATATTCACATCATAGGAGTCCCCAAAGAAGAAGAAATTGAGCAAGTGTAAGAGAGTATATTTGAAGAAATAGTGACAGAAAACTTCCCTAATTAGGTGAAGGAAGAAGGCATTCAGGTTCAAGAAGCAAAGAGAACCACAAGTAGAGAAGAACCCAAATAGGCCCACACCAAGACACATGGTAATTAAAATGCCAAATTAAAGACAAAGAGAGAATCCTAAAAGCTGCAAGAGATAAGCAACAGATTACCTACAAAGGAACCCACATGAGGCTCTCAGCTGACTTCTCAACAGAAACACTACAGGCCAGAAGAGAATGGCATGAGGTAATCAAGGTCATGAAAAACAAGTATTTGAAACCAAGACTACTATACCCAGCAAGGCTATCATTCAAAATAGAAAGTCAAATGAAGAGCTTCCCAGACACAAAAAGGCTAAGGGAATATATTAGCACCAGACCAGGACTGCAACAAATGTTAAAAGGACAGGTGCAATTGGTAGAAGAAATATGAAGAAAAATATAACCACACTAAACAAAAATGGCAATAATCACCTTAAATGTAAATGGAATGAATGGTTCAATGAAAAGACAGTGTAGCCCTGGCCTGTTTGGCTCAGTGGTTGACTGTTGACCTGTGGACCAGAGAGGTCCGAGTTTGGTTTCCGGTAGGGGCATGTACCAAAAAAAAAAAAAAAAAAAAGAAAGAAAGAAAGAAAGAAAGAAAGAAAGAAAGAAAAGAAAAGACAGAGTAGCTGACTTGTAAAGAAAGCATGACTCATCTATAGGTTGTTTACAAGAGACCCACCTCACAATAAAAGACTCACATAGATTGAAAGTGAAGGGATGGAAAAAGATTATCCAAGCAGATGGAAAGGAAAAAAAAAACTGGGTTGCAATATTCATATCTGATAAAGCAGATTTTAAAATGAAAGCCATTACTACAGACAAAGAAGGCAACTACATAATATTAAAAGGATCTATCAACCAGAAAGATATTACCTTGGTAAACATATATGCACCCAATATGGGAACACAAAAACATATTAAAAATCTTCTAGAGGACTTCAAAGGACAAATCAACAGCAATACAATCATAGCAGGACACTTCAACACGCTGCTGACATCTCAGGACATCCTCTAAACAGAAAATTAGCAAGGAAACAGAGACTCTAAATGAAGCACTAGACCAAATGGATTAAAAAGATATCTACAGAGAATTACATCCCAAAACAGCAGAATATTCATTCTTATCAAGTGCACATTAGGACACAAACTAAATCTCTACAAGTTCAAGAAGATTGAAATCATATCAAGTATCTTCTCATATCACAATGTCACGAAACTAGAAATCAATTGCAACAAGAACATGCAAGGACCTGTGAAGACATGGAGACTAAATATCATGTTATTAGACAATGAATTGATTACCAAAAAGATCAAGGAAGAAATTAAAAACTTCCTGGAAAACAATGAAATTGAACACACAACAGCACAAAATCTATGGGATGCAGTGAAACCAGTTCTGAGAGGGAAGTTCATAGTACGACAGGCCTACCTCAAGAAACAAGAAATATTTCTAACAGATTATCTAACCTCACAACTTAAAGAACTAGAAAGCAAACAAAAAGAAAAACCCCGAGCAAGTAGAATGAAGAAAACAGTAAAGATCAGAGCAGAAATAAATGACCTAGACACACAAAAAAACAAAACAAACAAACAAAAAAAACCCAAACAAACATACAAACAAACAAACAAACAAACAAAAAACAATTCAAAGGATCAATGAAACAAATAGCTGGTTTATTGAAAAGATAAACAAGATTGATGGACACTTAGCTAGACTCACCAAGAAACAAAGGCAGAGAACCCAAATACACAAAACAAGAAATGAAAGGGGAGAAGTAAGAACTGACTCCACAGAAATATAAAAGATCGTTACCAAATACTGGGAACAATTATATGGCAGCAAATTTGACAATGTAAGCGAAATGGACAAATTGCTAGAAACACAGAGTCTCCAAAAACTGGACCTGGAAGAGATAGAACACTTGAACAGACCAATAACAACTAAGGAAATTGAAGATGTAATCAAGACTCTCCCAGCAAACAAAACCCCAAGACCGGATGGCTTCACTGGGTAGATTTACCAAACATTCAAAGAAGAACAAACACCCATTCTCCACAAACTATTTAAAAAAAATTCAAGAAGAAGGAAGATTTCCAAACTTGTTTTATGAGGCCAGTATTATTCTAATTCCAAAACCAGAAAAAGACACTTCAATGAAAGAAAACTATAGGCAAATATCCCTGATGAACATAGACGCCAAAATCCTGAACAAAATAATAGCAAACCGGATCCAGCAATACATCAAAAAAATTATTCACCATGACCAAGTGGGATTCATCCCAGGGATGCAAGTCTGGTACAGTATTTGCAAATCAATAAATGTGATACACCATATAAACAAAATGAAAAATAGAAACCACATGATCATATCAATAGATGCTGAGAAAGCATTCGACAAAATCCAGCCCCCGTTTCTGATAAAGATGCTCAGCAATGTGAAAAAAGAGGGATCACATCTATAATAAAGGCTATATATGAAAGACCTACAGCCGACATCATACTAAATGGGTAAAAACTAAAAGCATTTTCCTTAAGAACAGGAACAAAACGGGGATGCCCACTTTCGCCACTCTTTTTTAACATAGTACTGGAAGTCTTAGCCACAGCAATCAGACATGAAGAAAAAATAAAAGGGATCCAAACTGGAAAGGAGGAAGTGAAACTGGTATTATTAGCATATGACATATTATACACAGAAAACCCGAAAGTCTCCGTTGAAAATCTACTAGACTTAACAAATGAATTTGGCCAAGTAGCAGGATAGAAACTTAACGTCAAGAAATCGACGGCATTCTTATGCATCAATGATGAGGTCACAGAAGGAGAACTGAAAAATAAATCCCATTTACTACCATGGCAAAAAAATTAAGATACCTAAGAGTAAACTTAGCCAAGAAGTAAAAGACCTATGTGCAGAAAACTACAGGAAGTTGAAAAAAGGAATAGAAGAAGATATGAAAAAGTGGAAGCACATACATGGTTCATGGATCGGAAGAATTAACATCATATAAATGTCCATACTACCCTAAGCAATCTATAGATTCAGTGCAACCCGCATCAAAATACCAATGACATATTTCACAGAACTAGAACAAATAATTCAAAAGTTCATATGGAACCCAAAAAGACCCCAATTAGCCACAGCAATCTTGAAATAAAAGGACAAAGTAGGTGAGATCACAGTACCGGATATCACATTATACTACAAAGCTACTGTAATCAAAACAGCCTGGTACTGGCACAAGAACAGGCACATAGACCAGTGGAACAGAACAAAGAACCCAGAAATGGACTCTAGATATCACGCTCAATTAATATTTGACAAAAGAGGCAAGAGCATACAATGGAGTAAAGACAGCCCCTTTAATAAATGGTGATGGGGAAAGTGGACAGCTACATGCAGAAAAATGAAACTAGACCATCCATTTACACCCTACACAAGAATAAACTCAAAATGGATAAAAGACTTCAATGTGACCCGTGAATCCAGAAAAATCCTAGAAGAAAAAGTAGGCAACAAAATTTCAGACATCAGATGCAGCAGAATTTCCACAGATACATCACCTAAGGCAACAGAAACAAAGGAAAAATATGAACGCATGGGACTACATAAACTAAAAAGCTTCTGCACAGCAAAAGAAACAACCATCAAAATGGGACGGCAGCCCACTGTATGGGAAAGCATAAATTCCAATGATATATCAGATAAGGGGATAATTTCCAAAATATGTAGAGTACTCGTACAATTCAATAAAAGGAAGACAAAGAACCCGATTCAAAAATGGGCAGAAGAGCTAAATAGACACCTCTCCAAACAGGACATACAAATGGCCAAGAGACATGTGAAGAAATGCTCAACAACACTAATCATCAGAGAGATGCAAATTAAAACAGCAATGAGATATCACCTCACACCTGACAGAATGGCCGCCATCAACAAATCATTAAACAACAAGTCTTGGCGAGGGTGTGGAGAAAAGGGGACTCTAGTACACAGCTGTTGGGATGCAGACTTGTGGAGCCACTATGGAAAACACTATGGTGTTACCTCAAAAAACTGAAAATTGAATTGCCATTTGACTCAGTGATCCCACCTCTAGGAATATACCCTAAGAAGCCTGAAACACCAATCAGAAAGAATATATGTACCCCCATGTTCATAGCAGCACTATTTACAATAGCTAAGACCTGGAAACAGCTTAAGTGTCCATCGGTAGACGAATGTATAGAAAAGCTGTGGTACATATACACAACGGAGTACTATGCAGCTGTAAGAAAGCAAGCTCTCTTATCCTCTGTCAGGACATGGATGGACCTGGAGAGCATTATCCTAAGCGAAACAAGCCAAGCAGAGAAAGACAAATATCACATGATCTCATTTATTTGTGGAATATAATGAACATAACAGTCTGAGGAATTCAGTAGACCCAGAGACTTGGAAGTAGGGTAGAGACTGATAACCCTCAGAAGACAGGGTGGTGGAGGGAGGGAAGAGATAAACCACGGAACTTATACGCATGTACGCATACCGATGGACATGGACAACAAAGCCGGGTATGGGGTCGGGGAGATGGGCAGGAGGGTGTCAATGGGGACACAAAGGAGAAACATCTGTAACAAAAATAATGTATTAAAAAATTATTTTAAAAAAATGTATCAAACTCTTTAATATGTGTTGTTTGTTGTATGTCAGTTATATCTGATTAGTACCCTTAATAATTAAATAAATGTTAACATGATAAAAAGAACAATATGCAATAGAACAAAGGTTGTTTAAAAATAAGATGTGATGACTGAGTTTCTTAAAAATGGATGTAAGGAGATGAGGCAAGATACCTGAAGCCTAAGGAAATTCTGTCCGCTTGCTCCAAGCACAGGATCGAACTTCAAGCTCAACTGCAGTACATTCAACTTGAAAAACTACCTTAAAATAACTGATTGGAAATACTGTGAACAGGAGCATGGAGAAGAGACAGAAGACAAAGTGGTGAGTGAGCTCATGCAGCTGCACAGTGTGGCTGCGAAGACAGAGGGAAGGTGCAATAGCACAGCTCCTGCCCTGGGAGAGGGGGGACTCAGCCCCACACAGAGATCCCCAAACGAGAGCAACAGAGAACGAAAGGAGAATCCACACAGCATCATACAGTGGGAATCACAGGGGATTTGGCACAACAGGGGGACTCAGCACTATGCCAGGTAAAACCCAGGATGTGGTTACAACAGAAGCCTGGAAAACTTGCCCTGACTGTGGGAACTGGAGAGACCACAAAAGAGAATGGCACACCTGAGAAGGGGTCTGAGTGGATTACACAGCAATGAATCTGAGGGGCCAGGTATTTGCTGAGCGAGCTTTGACAGGGGCTAGCCAGAGTGTCTGGGAAAAGAAGTATATTCTTCCCCACATCAAGTGAAGAGGAGGTGTTCCTTCCCTCACCTGTGGAAGACTCTTGGCTGGACACCCAAGTGGCAGGGCCTAACAGCCGTGGGGACTCACACGTCTGGCTGGGTAGGAGCCTGGGCAGAAGCCCTGCCCCATGGAATAGCTCTGAGCCAAAAATCAGCACCCCAGTGGCAGGGCATGGTGACACTGGGGATTGGGATATCTGTCTGGGTGGGAGCCTGAGCAGAAGCCTAGCCCAGTGACAGCTGGCTGCGCTGGAAGATTAAAGAGTCAATCAGGGCATTGTTTTCCTTTTCTCTCTCTTTTGTAATTCTATTCTCCCGTCTTGGGGTGGCAATCAGGGTGTGCTAGCAACCCAGGCATTGTTGACTCATTGGAAGAAGAGGAAGAGACTGCCTGATCCTCCTATAAGCTACAGGAAATACCCTCAACACAAACCTGTTTAAGCCACCTTGACTGCACCTGATACTCAGTAGAGCCCAGTGCTATGGAGGAAGGTAAGGCAGTGCAAAACAAAACACACAAGTGGTGAGTCTTGAAGGTGACCAGGCTCTAGTCTAGAGAATCCCCGTCCATAGGACTACCAGGGATCCTGTCCTTCAGGGCTTCAGCCAGGAGACCCAGGACCAGGTTGGGACAGTGACTCTCATTGGCCTGCACCAGTGACCTTCACAAGAGGACAGGGACCCACACCCCAGAGACCAGAGCCAACAATATTGGGGGGAAGAAATCCAGTGAGCTCCTGTTTGAAGAAATAACGACAAAAGTCTTTCTTAACCAGATGAAAGAAATGTCACACAAGCTCAGGAAACACAGAGATTGCCAATCAAGATGAACCCAAAAAGCCCCACACCCAGACACATCAAAATTAAATGGCAAATGTTAAAGACAAAGAAAGAATCTTAAAGGAAGCAGGAGAGAGACAGAGTTACCTGCAAGGGAGCTCCCATTAGACTGTCAGCTGACTTCTCAATAGAAACACCGCAAGCCAGAATGGAGTGGCATAAGTATACAAAGTAATGAAAAGCCAGGGTGTGAATTCAAGACTACTCTATCCAGCAAGGCTATCATTCAAAATTGAAGGTGAAATAGAGAGAGCTGCACAAACCAAAAATGTAAAAGGAATTTACTACCACAAAACCAGCACTGCAAGAAATGCTAAAGGGACTGTTCTAAGAAGAAGAAATAGAGAGAGAGATGAACACAAGCATAAAGATTAAAAAAAGCAACAAATAAGAATCTATCAATTATGCCCTGGCCAGTTTGGCTCAGTGGTTGGAGCATCAGCCTGGGGACCAGAGAGTCCCAGGTTCGGTTCCCACTAAGGGCACATACCAATGAAAAACAAGAAAAACAAACAAAAAAAAATCTATCAATTATAACCTTAATGTAAATGGCTTAAATGCTCCAATCAAAAGACATAGGGTACCTGACTGGATAAGAAAATATGACCCATATATACGCTGTCTACAAGAGAATCACCTCAGAATAAAGGATTCACAGTGGCTGAAAGTGAAGGGATGGAAAAAAATTTTTCCATGCAAATTGAAACAAACAAACAAACAAACATAAAGCTGGTACTCATATCTGATAAGATAGACATGAATTAAAGGCCATAATATAAAACAAATAAGAAACACATGACATTAAAAGGATTGATCCAACCTGGAAATTATTATGTGAAGTGAAATAAGCCAGTCAGAGAAAGACAAGTATCACATGATCTCACTTATTTGTGAAATATAACATACAAGAGTAGCTGATGAACAAAATAGACCCAGAGACATAGAAGTAGGGTTCAGACTGGCAAACCTCACAAGAGTAGGGTGGGGAAGAGGGAAGAGTAAAGCGAAGAACTTAAGCATATAAGCATAACCAATGGCCATAGACAACAATGCTGTGTGTGGGGTGGGGGTGGGGGTGGGAAGGATAGAGAGGAGAGAGTGAATGGGGGGAAAAAGAGAAACACCTGTAACAAAAATAAATTTACTAGAAAAAACGATTGATCCAACGAGAAGATATAACCCTGGTAAACTTATATGTACCGAATATAGGAGCACAAGAATATATTTAAAAACTTCTGGATAACTTCCAGGGAAAGATCAACAGCAGTACAATTAGAGTAGGAGACTTACCCGTACCCAACCCCACTTCCGAGGGACATTACTGGATAGATCTTGTAGACAAAAATATAACAGGGAAACAGAGACCCTAAATGACACAGTAGATCAGCTGGATTTAATTGATATTTACAGAATATTTCACCCCAAAGCTACAGAATATACATTCTTTTCAAGTGAACATGGGGCATTCTCAAAGATGGACCACAGGTTAGGACACAAACTAAGTCTCTACAACTTCAAGAAGATTTAAATCATATCAAGCATCTTCTCATACCACAATGGCATGAAATAAGAAATCAATTGCAACAAGAACATGCAAAGACATTGGAACACATGGAGGCTAAATAGCATGTTATTAACTAACAAAGGGGTCACCGAGGAGATCAAGGAAAAAATTAAAAAATTCCTGGAAACCACTGAAAACGAACACACAACAACACAAAATCTATGGGATGCAGCAAAAGCAGTTCGGAGAGGGAAGTTCATAGCACTACAGGCCTACCTCAAGAAACAAGAAATATTTCTAACAGATTATCTAACCTCACAACTTAAAGAACTAGAAAGCAAACAAAAAGAAAACCCCAGAGCACGTAGAAGGAAGAAAATAGTAAAGATCAGAGTGGAAATAAATGACCTAGACGCCAAAAAAACAATTCAAAGGATCAATGAAGCAAAGAGCTGTTTTTTCAAAAAAATAAACAAGATTGATGGACACTTAACTAGATTCACCAAGAAACAAAGACAGAGAACCCAAATACACAAAACAAGAAATGAAAGGGGAGAAGTAACAACTGACTCCACAGAAATACAAAAATCGTTACCAAATACTGGGAACAATTATATGGAAACAAATTTGACAATGTGAGCAAAATGGACAAATTGCTTGAAACACAGCGTCTCCCAAAACTGGACCGGGAAGAGATAGAACACTTGAACAGACCAATAACAACTAAGGAAATTGAAGATGTAATCAAGACTCTCCCAGCAAACAAAACCTCAGGACCGGATAGCTTCATTAGGTAGTTTTACCAAACATTAAAAGAAGAACTAACACACATTCTCCTCAAAGTATTTAAAAAAATTTCAAGAAGAAGGAAGACCTACAAACTCATTTTATGAGGCCAGTATTATTCTAATTCCAAAACCAGAAAAAGACACTTCAATGAAAGAAAACTATAGGCAAATATCCCTGATGAACTTAGACGCCAAAATCCTGAACAAAATACTAGCAAACCGGATCAAGCAATACATCAAAAAAATTATTCACCATGACCAAGTGGGATTCATCCCAGGGATGCAAGTCTGGTACAGTATTTGCAAATCAATAAATGTGATACACCATATAAACAAAATGAAAAATAGAAACCACATGATCATATCAATAGATGCTGAGAAAGCATTCGACAAAATCCAGCCCCCGTTTCTGATAAAGATGCTCAGCAATGTGAAAAAAGAGGGATCACATCTATAATAAAGGCTATATATGAAAGACCTACAGCCGACATCATACTAAATGGGTAAAAACTAAAAGCATTTTCCTTAAGAACAGGAACAAAACGGGGATGCCCACTTTCGCCACTCTTTTTTAACATAGTACTGGAAGTCTTAGCCACAGCAATCAGACATGAAGAAAAAATAAAAGGGATCCAAACTGGAAAGGAGGAAGTGAAACTGGTATTATTAGCATATGACATATTATACACAGAAAACCCGAAAGTCTCCGTTGAAAATCTACTAGACTTAACAAATGAATTTGGCCAAGTAGCAGGATAGAAACTTAACGTCAAGAAATCGACGGCATTCTTATGCATCAATGATGAGGTCACAGAAGGAGAACTGAAAAATAAATCCCATTTACTACCATGGCAAAAAAATTAAGATACCTAAGAGTAAACTTAGCCAAGAAGTAAAAGACCTATGTGCAGAAAACTACAGGAAGTTGAAAAAAGGAATAGAAGAAGATATGAAAAAGTGGAAGCACATACATGGTTCATGGATCGGAAGAATTAACATCATATAAATGTCCATACTACCCTAAGCAATCTATAGATTCAGTGCAACCCGCATCAAAATACCAATGACATATTTCACAGAACTAGAACAAATAATTCAAAAGTTCATATGGAACCCAAAAAGACCCCAATTAGCCACAGCAATCTTGAAATAAAAGGACAAAGTAGGTGAGATCACAGTACCGGATATCACATTATACTACAAAGCTACTGTAATCAAAACAGCCTGGTACTGGCACAAGAACAGGCACATAGACCAGTGGAACAGAACAAAGAACCCAGAAATGGACTCTAGATATCACGCTCAATTAATATTTGACAAAAGAGGCAAGAGCATACAATGGAGTAAAGACAGCCCCTTTAATAAATGGTGATGGGGAAAGTGGACAGCTACATGCAGAAAAATGAAACTAGACCATCCATTTACACCCTACACAAGAATAAACTCAAAATGGATAAAAGACTTCAATGTGACCCGTGAATCCAGAAAAATCCTAGAAGAAAAAGTAGGCAACAAAATTTCAGACATCAGATGCAGCAGAATTTCCACAGATACATCACCTAAGGCAACAGAAACAAAGGAAAATATGAACGCATGGGACTACATAAACTAAAAAGCTTCTGCACAGCAAAAGAAACAACCATCAAAATGGGACGGCAGCCCACTGTATGGGAAAGCATAAATTCCAATGATATATCAGATAAGGGGATAATTTCCAAAATATGTAGAGTACTCGTACAATTCAATAAAAGGAAGACAAAGAACCCGATTCAAAAATGGGCAGAAGAGCTAAATAGACACCTCTCCAAACAGGACATACAAATGGCCAAGAGACATGTGAAGAAATGCTCAACAACACTAATCATCAGAGAGATGCAAATTAAAACAGCAATGAGATATCACCTCACACCTGACAGAATGGCCGCCATCAACAAATCATTAAACAACAAGTCTTGGCGAGGGTGTGGAGAAAAGGGGACTCTAGTACACAGCTGTTGGGATGCAGACTTGTGGAGCCACTATGGAAAACACTATGGTGTTACCTCAAAAAACTGAAAATTGAATTGCCATTTGACTCAGTGATCCCACCTCTAGGAATATACCCTAAGAAGCCTGAAACACCAATCAGAAAGAATATATGTACCCCCATGTTCATAGCAGCACTATTTACAATAGCTAAGACCTGGAAACAGCTCAAGTGTCCATCGGTAGACGAATGTATAGAAAAGCTGTGGTACATATACACAACGGAGTACTATGCAGCTGTAAGAAAGCAAGCTCTCTTATCCTCTGTCAGGACATGGATGGACCTGGAGAGCATTATCCTAAGCGAAACAAGCCAAGCAGAGAAAGACAAATATCACATGATCTCATTTATTTGTGGAATATAATGAACATAACAGTCTGAGGAATTCAGTAGACCCAGAGACTTGGAAGTAGGGTAGAGACTGATAACCCTCAGAAGACAGGGTGGTGGAGGGAGGGAAGAGATAAACCACGGAACTTATACGCATGTACGCATACCGATGGACATGGACAACAAAGCCGGGTATGGGGTCGGGGAGATGGGCAGGAGGGTGTCAATGGGGACACAAAGGAGAAACATCTGTAACAAAAATAATGTATTAAAAAATTATTTTAAAAAAATGTATCAAACTCTTTAATATGTGTTGTTTGTTGTATGTCAGTTATATCTGATTAGTACCCTTAATAATTAAATAAATGTTAACATGATAAAAAGAACAATATGCAATAGAACAAAGGTTGTTTAAAAATAAGATGTGATGACTGAGTTTCTTAAAAATGGATGTAAGGAGATGAGGCAAGATACCTGAAGCCTAAGGAAATTCTGTCCGCTTGCTCCAAGCACAGGATCGAACTTCAAGCTCAACTGCAGTACATTCAACTTGAAAAACTACCTTAAAATAACTGATTGGAAATACTGTGAACAGGAGCATGGAGAAGAGACAGAAGACAAAGTGGTGAGTGAGCTCATGCAGCTGCACAGTGTGGCTGCGAAGACAGAGGGAAGGTGCAATAGCACAGCTCCTGCCCTGGGAGAGGGGGGACTCAGCCCCACACAGAGATCCCCAAACGAGAGCAACAGAGAACGAAAGGGGAATCCACACAGCATCATACAGTGGGAATCACAGGGGATTTGGCACAACAGGGGGACTCAGCACTATGCCAGGTAAAACCCAGGATGTGGTTACAACAGAAGCCTGGAAAACTTGCCCTGACTGTGGGAACTGGAGAGACCACAAAAGAGAATGGCACACCTGAGAAGGGGTCTGAGTGGATTACACAGCAATGAATCTGAGGGGCCAGGTATTTGCTGAGCGAGCTTTGACAGGGGCTAGCCAGAGTGTCTGGGAAAAGAAGTATATTCTTCCCCACATCAAGTGAAGAGGAGGTGTTCCTTCCCTCACCTGTGGAAGACTCTTGGCTGGACACCCAAGTGGCAGGGCCTAACAGCCGTGGGGACTCACACGTCTGGCTGGGTAGGAGCCTGGGCAGAAGCCCTGCCCCATGGAATAGCTCTGAGCCAAAAATCAGCACCCCAGTGGCAGGGCATGGTGACACTGGGGATTGGGATATCTGTCTGGGTGGGAGCCTGAGCAGAAGCCTAGCCCAGTGACAGCTGGCTGCGCTGGAAGATTAAAGAGTCAATCAGGGCATTGTTTTCCTTTTCTCTCTCTTTTGTAATTCTATTCTCCCGTCTTGGGGTGGCAATCAGGGTGTGCTAGCAACCCAGGCATTGTTGACTCATTGGAAGAAGAGGAAGAGACTGCCTGATCCTCCTATAAGCTACAGGAAATACCCTCAACACAAACCTGTTTAAGCCACCTTGACTGCACCTGATACTCAGTAGAGCCCAGTGCTATGGAGGAAGGTAAGGCAGTGCAAAACAAAAACACACAAGTGGTGAGTCTTGAAGGTGACCAGGCTCTAGTCTAGAGAATCCCCGTCCATAGGACTACCAGGGATCCTGTCCTTCAGGGCTTCAGCCAGGAGACCCAGGACCAGGTTGGGACAGTGACTCTCATTGGCCTGCACCAGTGACCTTCACAAGAGGACAGGGACCCACACCCCAGAGACCAGAGCCAACAATATTGGGGGGAAGAAATCCAGTGAGCTCCTGTTTGAAGAAATAACGACAAAAGTCTTTCTTAACCAGATGAAAGAAATGTCACACAAGCTCAGGAAACACAGAGAGTGCCAATCAAGATGAACCCAAAAAGCCCCACACCCAGACACATCAAAATTAAATGGCAAATGTTAAAGACAAAGAAAGAATCTTAAAGGAAGCAGGAGAGAGACAGAGTTACCTGCAAGGGAGCTCCCATTAGACTGTCAGCTGACTTCTCAATAGAAACACCGCAAGCCAGAATGGAGTGGCATAAGTATACAAAGTAATGAAAAGCCAGGGTGTGAATTCAAGACTACTCTATCCAGCAAGGCTATCATTCAAAATTGAAGGTGAAATAGAGAGAGCTGCACAAACCAAAAAATGTAAAAGGAATTTACTACCACAAAACCAGCACTGCAAGAAATGCTAAAGGGACTGTTCTAAGAAGAAGAAATAGAGAGAGAGATGAACACAAGCATAAAGATTAAAAAAAGCAACAAATAAGAATCTATCAATTATGCCCTGGCCAGTTTGGCTCAGTGGTTGGAGCATCAGCCTGGGGACCAGAGAGTCCCAGGTTCGGTTCCCACTAAGGGCACATACCAATGAAAAACAAGAAAAACAAACAAAAAAAAATCTATCAATTATAACCTTAAATGTAAATGGCTTAAATGCTCCAATCAAAAGACATAGGGTACCTGACTGGATAAGAAAATATGACCCATATATACGCTGTCTACAAGAGAATCACCTCAGAATAAAGGATTCACAGTGGCTGAAAGTGAAGGGATGGAAAAAAATTTTCCATGCAAATTGAAACAAACAAACAAACAAACATAAAGCTGGTACTCATATCTGATAAGATAGACATGAATTAAAGGCCATAATATAAAACAAATAAGAAACACATGACATTAAAAGGATTGATCCAACCTGGAAATTATTATGTGAAGTGAAATAAGCCAGTCAGAGAAAGACAAGTATCACATGATCTCACTTATTTGTGAAATATAACATACAAGAGTAGCTGATGAACAAAATAGACCCAGAGACATAGAAGTAGGGTTCAGACTGGCAAACCTCACAAGAGTAGGGTGGGGAAGAGGGAAGAGTAAAGCGAAGAACTTAAGCATATAAGCATAACCAATGGCCATAGACAACAATGCTGTGTGTGGGGTGGGGGTGGGGGTGGGAAGGATAGAGAGGAGAGAGTGAATGGGGGGAAAAGGAGAAACACCTGTAACAAAAATAAATTTACTAGAAAAAACGATTGATCCAACGAGAAGATATAACCCTGGTAAACTTATATGTACCGAATATAGGAGCACAAGAATATATTTAAAAACTTCTGGATAACTTCCAGGGAAAGATCAACAGCAGTACAATTAGAGTAGGAGACTTACCCGTACCCAACCCCACTTCCGAGGGACATTACTGGATAGATCTTGTAGACAAAAATATAACAGGGAAACAGAGACCCTAAATGACACAGTAGATCAGCTGGATTTAATTGATATTTACAGAATATTTCACCCCAAAGCTACAGAATATACATTCTTTTCAAGTGAACATGGGACATTCTCAAAGATGGACCACAGGTTAGGACACAAACTAAGTCTCTACAACTTCAAGAAGATTTAAATCATATCAAGCATCTTCTCATACCACAATGGCATGAAATAAGAAATCAATTGCAACAAGAACATGCAAAGACATTGGAACACATGGAGGCTAAATAGCATGTTATTAACTAACAAAGGGGTTACCGAGGAGATCAAGGAAAAAATTAAAAACTTCCTGGAAACCAATGAAAATGTACACACAACAACACAAAATCTATGGGATGCAGCAAAAGCAGTTCGGAGAGGGAAGTTCATAGCACTACAGGCCTACCTCAAGAAACAAGAAATATTTCTAACAGATTATCTAACCTCACAACTTAAAGAACTAGAAAGCAAACTAAAAGAAAACCCCAGAGCACGTAGAAGGAAGAAAATAGTAAAGATCAGGGCGGAAATAAATGACCTAGACACCAAAAAAACAATTCAAAGGATCAATGAAGCAAAGAGCTGTTTTTTCAAAAAAATAAACAAGATTGATGGACACTTAGCTAGATTCACCAAGAAAGAAAGACAGAGATCCCAAATACCCAAAATCAGATATGAAAGGGGAGAAGTAACAACTGACTCCACAGAAATACAAAAGATCGTTACCAAATACTGGGAACAATTATATGGAAATAAATTTGACAATGTGAGCAAAATGGACAAATTGCTTGAAACACAGCGTCTCCCAAAACTGGACCGGGAAGAGATAGAACACTTGAACAGACCAATAACAACTAAGGAAATTGAAGATGTAATCAAGACTCTCCCAGCAAACAAAACCCCAGGACCGAATGGCTACACTGGGTAGTTTTACCAAATATACTAAGAAGAACTAACACTCATTCTCCTCTTCTCCTCAAACTATTTCAAAAAATTCATGAGGGAGGAAGACCTACAAACTCATTTTATGAGGCCAGTATTATTCTGATTCCAAAACCAGAAAAAGACACTTCAATGAAAGAAAACTATAGGCAAATATCCCTGATGAACATAGACGCCAAAATCTTGAACAAAATACTAGCAAACCGGATCCAGCAATACATCAAAAAAATTATTCACCATGACCAAGTGGGATTCATCCCAGGGATGCAAGTCTGGTACAGTATTTGCAAATCAATAAATGTGATACACCATATAAACAAAGTGAAAAATAGAAACCACATGATCATATCAATAGATGCTGAGAAAGCATTCGACAAAATCCAGCACCCGTTTCAGATGAAGACGCTCAGCAATGTGAAAAAAGAGGGAACACATCTATAATAAAGGCTATATATGTAAAAGCTACAGCCAACATCACTTCAATGGGCAGAAACTATAAGCATTTCCTTTAAGAACAGGAGCAAGACAGGGATGCCCAATTTCACCACTCTTATTTGACATTAGTATTGGAAGTCTTAGGCACAGCTAAGACATGAAGAAACATAAAAGGGATCCAAATTGGTCCTGGCCGGTTTGGCTTAGTGCTTTGAGCATCAGCCTGTAGTCCAGAGAGACCACGTTTTGGTTCCTGCCAAGGGCACATACCACGGTTGCTGTTTTTCCCTGTCCCTGGTTGGGTCGTGTGGGTTGCAGCCAGTTGATGTGTACCTTTCATGTCGATGTTTCTCTCTCTGTCTTCCTCTCGCTCCCTCCCACTCTATATGAACAAAAAATAAAAAAAGGTCCTCGGGTGAGGATTAAAAAAATAATAAAAAGGATCCTAATTGGTAAGGAGTAAATGAAACTGTCATTATTCTCAGATGACATAAAATTATGCATAGAAATTCCTAAAGACTCCATAAAAAATCTACGAGAGTTAATAAATAAATTTGGCAAAGTAGCAGAATACAAAATTAACGTCAAGTAATCGACAGCATCCTTATACACCAATGATGAACTCACAGAAAGAGAAACTGAATTAACAATCGCACTTACCATCATGGCAAAAAAATTAAGATACCTAGGCATAAACTTAACCAAAGAAACCAAAGAAGTAAAGGACCTATTTGCAGAAAACTACAGGACTTTGAAAAAAAGAAATAGAGGAAGATATAAAAAAGTGGAAGCACATACCTTGTTCATGAATTGGAAGAATCAACATCATTAAAATGTCCATATTACCCAAAGTAATTTATAGATTCAATGCAATCCCCATCAAAGTACCAATGACATACTTCATAGAACTAGAACAAACACCTCAAAAGTTCATATGGAACTAAAAAGACCTCAAATAGCCATAGCAATCTTGAAAAAGAAGAACAAAGTTGTAGGGATCACATTACCAGATTTCAGGTTATACTACAAAGCCACTGTAATCAAAACAGCCTGGTACTGGAACAAGAACAGGCAGATAGATCAATGGAACATTGTAGAGAACCCAGAAATAGACCCAAAACAATATACTCAATTATTATTTGACAAAAGGGCAAGAGCATACACTGGAGTAAAGACAGCCTCTTTAATAAATGGTGTTAGGAAAATTGGATTGCAACATGCAAAAAAATGAAACTAGACCATCTACTTACACCATACATAAGAATAAACAGAATAAACTCAAAATGGATAAAAGATTTAAATGTGACCCCTGAATCCATAAAATTCCTAGAAGAAAATGTAGTCAACATAATTTTGGACATGATACGCAGCAGAATTTTCACTGATACATCACCTAAGGCAACAGAAAGAAAGAAACAAATGGCCCTGGCCAGTTTGGCTCAGCGGTTAGAGTGTCGGCCTGCGGTCCGGAGAGACCCGAATTCGCTTCCCGCTAAGGGTACTTACTTCGGTTGCAGTTTGTCCCCGGCCCTGGTTGGTCGTGCAGGTGGCAGCCAATCGATGTGTCCCTTCACGTCGATGTTTCTCACTCTCTCTCCCTTCCTCTCTCTCCCTCCCACTCTATCTGTACAAAAAATGGAAAAATATCCTCGGGTGAGGAAAAAAAAAAGAAAGAAAGAAAGAAAGAAATGAACACATGGGACTACATCAAACTCAAAAGCTTCTGCACAGCAAAAGAAACAACCATCAAAATGGAAAGGCAACCCAATACATGGGAGAGCATCATTTCCAATAATACATCAGATAAGGGGGTTAATTTGCAAAATATATGTAGTGCGCATACAACTCAACAAAAGGAAGACAAAGAACCCAATTTAAAAATGGGCAGAGGAGCTAAATAGACACCTCTCTAAATGGGACATACAAATAGGCAAGAGACATATGATGAAATGCTCAATATCACTAATCATCAGAGAGATGCAAATTAAAACAACCATGGGGTATCACCTCACACCTCTCAGATTGGCCGCCATCAACAAATCATCAAACAACAAGTGTTGGCAAGGGTGTGGAGAAAAGGGGACTCTAGTACACTGCTGGTGGGAATGCAGACTGGTGCAGCCACTATGGAAAACAATATGGTGTTACCTCAAAAAATTAAAAATTGACTTGCCATTTGACCCAGTGATCCCACTTCTAGGAATATACCCTAAGAAACCTGAAACACCAATCAGAAAGAATGTATGTACCCCCATGTTTATAGCAGCACTATTTACAATAGCTAAATTCTGGAAACAGCCCAAATGTCCATCAGTAGATGCATGGATAAAAATGGGATGGTACATATACACAATGGAGTATTATGCAGGTGTAAGAAAGAAAGATCTCTTATCCTTTGAGACAACATGGAGGGACCTGGAGTATTATCCTAAGCGAAACAAGCCAAGCAGAGAAAGACAAATATCACCTGATCTCACTTATTTATGGAATATAATGAACATAACAGTCTGAGGAATTCGGTAGATCCAAAGATGTGGAAGTAGGGTAGAGACTGATAACCCTCAGAAGAAGGGGTGGTGGAGGGAGAGAAGGGATAAACCGCAGAACTTATATGCATGTACGCCTAACCGATGGATATGGACAACAAAGCTGGGTATGGGGTGGGGGGATTGGGGAGGAGGGTGTCAATGGGGTACAAAAGGAGAAACATCTGTAACAATAATAATATTTTTAAAAAATAACAGATTTTAATAAAAGAATGCAGGCAGCTGTAGTGCATATTTGTGAGTGTGCATGACAGAGAGAAAGAAAGATATACAAAAAGAACGGTGAAATAGGAAAAGTCAGTGTGGAATATGGGAATTTTGGAAACGAATTCTGGGAACAAGAACGATATCTTCTCAGGTGCTGTATAAAATGTTCTTCACAATTGTCTGCCAATTGTATTGATCAGGGGAACATTTATCCACTGACACCCATCTTTCACTGGTCAAGGGTTGCCCATGAACTCAGTCTCCAACCCCTTCAGTTTATGCATATATGAGTGTTAAGAGGGTTTCTGCAGGTGTTCCATACAATGGTATCAGAGGAATACTGGAGCAGAAAGTGAGACGTAAAAGATATAGTTGAGATGAGGAACTGTAAGCTTATACCTATACAAATCTGGTTGCTACTTTAATGGCTGGGCAAAACATGTGCTAGGAGGATGTGAGGCAAGGTCTCTGAAGGGTTTGATACAATGTTTTTGTCAAATAGAAGAATCCAGAAGCTGTTGCTTTATCATAAAACAACAACAAAAACAAGTTTTCAGGTGAATATTCAGTTGGATGTGATTTCTTCCTATTAGCTTATAGTGATTCTGGCTTCATCCTGGTGACCACTGGGATGAACAGGCAGGCATTCTTCTAACACACCATACACCCAAGACCAGCTGAAACCATAGTTGACATTTTAGAGCTTCTCCTTTCTCAAGGCCCCTAATGTGCTCTAATATTTATACAGTGGCTACAGTGACCTTCTTTTTGCATAATTATTTAATAATTCAATCTCAAGTGTTACTGCAGTAGGACTCCTTAAATTCTCCTTGACATAGATTGGCTCAGTTTCAGCCTGGGTCAAGTATGAACTGGCACATTTGCACAGCCTTGATAAAGTTACAGGACATTTTCTCATGATGTTTCTTATTCGACCTTCACACCAATCCTGGAGAAATAGGTTTTAAATGGTAGAAGTGGAAGTTACATTCCAGAGGTAGCATAACTACCAAGCTACAGCATGTTAGAATTTCTAACAATGCTTTTTCTTTGGACATTCTGCTTCTTGTTGATAATTTTTTGGAAAGAGATATTAAGACAATATGATTCTTTTCTTATAAATTGAAGCTATAATGTTGTATTAACCAGCTTTTGTCACAGTTGTCAATATACCTCTAGTGGGCCACTTAATATTCTTTGTAGTAAACAACTGAAATCAATTTTATTTATGTGAAGAAAGAAAGAACTTGTTGGAAGGATATAGGCTGGCTCACAGAATCAGTGGGAAGACTAAAGAACTAGGTTAATAAATAAACTGGAGCCAAAGTTACAAGAGTTGACAAGGTCATGTTTAAACAGCTTAAATAAAGGCTTATTTCTTGCTCAATGTACATGTTCATCTTGGGTTGACAGAGGCTCACTGCTCAACATAGTCACTTGAGAGCCCAGGCTGATAAGACAGCCATCATCTCAATTCTTGCCAGTGTCCATGCTAGACAGAAAAGATAGTTCTGGATAGTCTTACTAGAACAATTACATTGTCAGTCCTAAAGTAAACATTCATCACTTCCAGCGAATTCATTGGCCATAATAGGTCATATGGCTCCACTCAATCACAGACAGCTAGGAAATGAAATTATACCATGTACTCAGAAAGAACTGAAAACATTTGACAAACAGCATTCAGTACTATTACAGTCATGAAGAAGGAAAAAAAATTCCTGGTTAGAGTGCCACCACAGGGCACTGTTGGCACCATTAACACTGCCAAAATAAAGCCTAAACTGCTCTGATTACTCATTCTGAATTTAAAGCCCTGGATCCATTCTGAATTCAAAGTCTATATTAATTGACTGAGCTTGGGTCACTGGATCATGCCCCAGCTACTAGTACCTGTTTTCCACCATATTATTATGTGAATAAAATGGCATATACCCAAATGCAAGAAGGAACTTTTAGATCCTGAGCAGTAAAAAGGGAGAAAAATGTCCATTGTATGATAAATGTATAAAATGTATATACATATATATATATTGCAAGTTGAGTGCAATATATATATATATATATACATACATATACATATACATATACATATACATATACATATATATACTGTCTTGTTCCAAGTGTCATTTATATTTGTCCACTGATTAGTGTGAAAATCAGTGCTACCTGGAGCATTCACTCATATCTGCATCTATATATTAATTTAGGCAATAAGTGTTCACAGGGTTCTCATCTGCTTCCAGGCACTCTGAACAGTCCTCCAGATGCCTGTGTTCTAATAGTAAAGTAAACACTGAGTAATAATTCCAATACAATGTGATAAGTCACATTAGAGAGATGAATGTTAAGGAATGGTGTTGGCACAAAGTAGAGTGTAATTAACTTTTTTTTCTTTTTTCTTTTTGGTACATGCCCCTAGTGGGAACTGAACCCAGGACTCTCTGGTCCACAGGCCGATGCTCCAACCGCTGAGCCAAACTGGCCAGGGCGAGTGTAATTAACTTTAATGGGAGTGGGGCACACTAGTCATGGATGACCATTCTGGGAAGAAAGTATAGAAGGGACAAAGTGAAGGTGTACAGTACTCACCTTGGGGAGAGATGAGTAATATAGTGTGACAGGGGCATAGAAGAGCAGATGCAGCTGAGGCTGGATTTAAGATGGACAGATTTAGCAAATAAAAATACAGGATGTCCAGTTAAATTTGAATTTCAGGTGCGCATAGAATATTTTTTAGAGTAAGTGTGTTCCATACAATATTTGGGACATATTTACATTAAAAATTACACTAAAATTTGTTGTTTATATGACATTCACATGTAACTGTTTGTCCTGTATTATATTTGTCCACCCTAACTAGGATTCTCTCTTACTCATTCTTTGGGACACATTTCAAACGTCCTTTCCACAAGGAAGCCTTCCCTGAACCCCTGGGTTGGTCTGAATACCTTCTTCTGGGCATCTCTGGTCCCACTTATGTGCCCCTATCATAACATATAGAACATTTTTGTGAATTTATCCTTGGAGGCAGTGTTGTCCTCCATTAGTGTCTAAGATTTCCTAGAAGAAAACTAATTTAAGGACCTGATGGAACTCTGTATTTCCAACTTTGTCTTTCTCAATGAAGGTTGGTTGACCTTAATACCTGCAGGACAATATCTATAGCCTTACAAATAAACACTCCAAACATACCAGCCCAAAGAGTCTTGAAAAAAAAGATTGGTATTATTCTCTCTTTCTCCTGTGATAAAAGGAAAAAAAAAAAAGCGAGACTTATAGCTGACCCCACACCTTATCTGAATATAAAGAGCAGTTGTAAAGAGTTCTAAGAAATCATATAGTACTCTTTGAAAAGCATCACATAATGTAGATGTGGTTGGTCTTTTAGTGTAAATATGTGTTTGACATAAAATGTTAAAAAATATATTTTACATTTTTCTATCTCAAAGTGATGCTGAAATGATTAGAAATTTGAGGGAATTAGTGCTTTAAGAGGAAAAGCATTACAGCCAACAATTAAATAGCCTAGCAAGGAAATCTAGTCCATTTCCTTGATTTGCAATAAGAATCATCCCAGCAAGATAAGAATCTAGTGTCCTTTATTAATCCATAGCTGTCATTTTACAGATAAAGAAATTATGACCCAGAGAGGCTAAAGTCATGAAACACTAGCATTTGCAGGTCTTCTGATCCCCATCCCAGAGCTTTTGTAATTGTCTATAGAAAACTTTGATTAAAACTTTTTAAGATCATGGAGTAATTCATTCAAGAGTTTATCAGAAGACCTTTATTATAAAAAAGAATCCTTCTTTCATCTTATCCAAGTTCTTTATTCTGTTAAACTCTTCACTTTGGTTCCTCTTTCAATGAAAATGAAAAATAAGATTCACTCTCATCAACGTGTGCTTTGTATTTATTTATTTTAATTTTTTCCATCACCATTTTAAAGCACTATTAAGTTAACCCCCAGGTCATTTTATTATCAGATAAATAAATAAATAAATAAATAAATAAATAAATAAATAAATAAATAAAAGTTTTTTTTTTTATGAGGTTTGTTATCCTGGGAAAGTGACTCTCCTTTGAACTATTAACTGGGTTCTTGGATCCTTCACACATTAGAGCTTATAGAATGGATGTGGCATTTTAGTATGGACCTACCCAGTTTGAGAATAAAGGAACTATTTCTATCTGTGCATTTTCATACATTCCTATGTTTTGTAATTGCATTTCTATTAAAGAAAAACATGTGGATAAAATGGCATTTTATTACTGATTCATGATAATGCCATTCACTTCAAATCTTGATATAGTTTTACTAATATCAATAATAAGTTCAGTGAGATCCCAAGACCTCTGCCCTGTCACTAGGCATTAATACCTCATCTGCCCTACACCTTAAAGGGCTTCCTTTGCCAAAGATTGGGTTTAAACTCATTCTCTATGCTACCCTTATGCTCCGCCTTACATGTATTTTACTAAGAATGCAAAACCACACCATGTGGGCCATTAATCTTACCCAGGGAAAAGTGTATTAAATTTCAAGGAATTTAAATCTGAAGTTCCTTCTTGGCCAATTCTCCCTGAATTTCCTATATCGATTTTACTTAATCTCTCTCTCAGCTCTTTAGTATGTATTGTCCTTATTTTTAATCTTTAAAGTCTCTAATTTCCCTATAATAACACAAGCTTATCTTCTTAGAGACATTTTCTCATAAGTTTACTTAATAATCTTTAAAGGTACATGATGCCTATACTTTAACTTAAAAAGAGTAAGCACAAACATCTACTTATAAGCTGTAATATTGGGGAACAGAATAAATATTAAAATCATTCTATTCATAATCTGGCATAATAATCTTGATACCTTTGTTGCAATTTTTCCCTCTCGCCTATGAGTGTTTGTCCCACCTCTTCTAATTATCCAAATCTTCCCTGTTCTTAAAGGTTTAGCTTAAAATCTCTCCTATGATGACTTTCTGACCAATGCATGGTTCCCATACTTTTATAATTTAAAGGATGTTCCACTTGTTTTTCTTTCTTACAGCACCTATACTTTTGCTTCATTGTATTAATAAAATTTGCAACTGATATTTGTTTGTTTACTTGTCATTATATGGCTCCTTTCCTCTTTACAGTATGTTTGTCTCTATTCTCACTCACCCGTATAGTGTATCCCCAGCATCTTGCACAATACTTGGTATTTGTTAAAAGAATGAGTAAAAGCAACCTCATCATCATAACAACCCTGTAGGTAAGCATTATTATCCCCATTCAACAATGAGGAAATTGAATTCCACAGCAGTTGAATAATTTACCCAAGGTTATATAGTATTATCTGACAGAGCTGTATTTATCCAGAAAGGCTTTCTGATGTACTAGCTGTAAGGCTTTGCACAAATTTCTTTATTTTCTTCTTCTTTTTCTTTTATTTTTGTTACAGATGTTCCTCCTTTTATCCCCCAATGACACCCTCCTCCCCATCCTCCCCACCCTGTCCGCGGCTTTGTTGTCCTGGTCCATTGGTTATTCATACATAAATATAAGTTCTGTGGTTTATGACTTTTATTTTTTCTTCATGTCCGATTGCTGTGGCTAAGACTTCCAGTACTACGTTAAATAAGAGTGGTGAAAGTGGTTATCCTTGTCTTGTTCTGCACAAATTTCTTACCCTTGCCATGCTTCCATTACTTACTGTAAAAAATTTTAATTTGCTCATTTAATCTCTACAACAGTCCTGTAAATGAGATCATATTATGTTATAGATTTAGATTAAATTATAAAAGAATGAGAACACTACATGGGTCAACAAGTCATCATAGGAGAGAGCTTACAAGTTAAACTTGTAACAACTGGGGAGGAGAAGCAAACATTTCTTAAGCAGGAGAGAAAAGTTCTGACAACAGTATCAGAATAAAATGATCTTATGCCAGATTGGAAACAAAATTATATATATATTCATTCTTTTCTCCAGTATTAAAGCTTATGAGAAATTAGTTAAACTATCTACCTTACGGGGTTGTTGGGGGAATTAAATGAGCAAAGCTAGGCTAAGTACAGAGCCCTTGAGGTCACTGCTGGACACACCTAATTGACATTAATGCATCATCCTTTGGATAAAACTGTTAAAATAACTACTAATCCAACAATTTTTTATTACAAAGATGTAATGAAACACCTTGTTGAATTAAAATTTACTAGGCCAGTTAAATCCCTTATCTACCAGTTTTATGAACTCTATTAACAAAGGAAGCAAGATCTGGCTTGTTGGTGAACTCATTCCAACACAGTGTCCATGACTTCTGTGCATGTTCAAAACCATCCCTCTGATATCTGTTTCAGAATTTTGCTGAGCAATTCCATCAAATACATTCTTCCCTGGTTTTCAGAACCCACTTGGCTTCCCTTTTGGATAGGGATATTATTAAACTCCAAAAAAATTCATTTAGTTTTATATTTTGTTCCCAAAGAATCTGATAAAATGCATTGTTATTTTTACTTTTGTGGATTGCTAAATTTAGTACTGAATTCTGGTATGCCTTTGGAATTGATTAGAATGTAACGAGGGCACTTCCGGTCAGGATGGCGGGGAGGTAAATGCGGTAACGCGTCCTCCCACAACCACATCAAAGTTACAACTAAACTACAGAACAACCATCATTCAAAATCGCCTGAAATCAAGCTGAATGGAAGTCCTACAACTATGGAATTAAAGAAGCAGCCACATGCAGACTGGTGGGAGGGATGGAGGGGGAGGGGCTGGTCCCACACCCAAGTGTGGCCGATAAAAATCAGGAGGACACCTCAGCTGGGAAGGTCCATCCTGAGGACTGAGGGGTCCCAGTCCCACACCAGGTGCTCCGCTCAGGGTTCAAGTGCCAGGAAGAGAATCACCATAACTTCTGGCTGGAAAAACTAGCAGGAATTGAGGGTCAGGGAAGCTGAAGCGGCCGGAGCCCCAGGATGCGCCTTAAAGGGCCCGCACACGAACTTATCGGACTCACTCCCTCTAAGCTTGGAGGGGAGGCAGCTCGAGGGGCACCAGAGACATACAGGGAAGAACTGAGCTGTTTGGCACTGGAACGAGGGATGGAGTGGGGGCTTTCTCCTGGACAGAGGTGCTCTCAGAGGCCTTTGTTCCTTTGGTGAGCCCTTCCCTGGGGTGGCAGACAGCCTCCATATCTGGGACTCCAGCAACCTGGCTCACACTGGTAGCCCTGCCCTGGTGACTCCCTGAGGTCCCGCCCCACTCAACTTTCAGGCCCACCTAAGCTGTTGCCACTTGCTTAACCATAGGATCGGCCTGTCTTGGATCCTGCTTCAGGTTTTCCTAAATTATTTCAAACGAACATCATCTGGTCTCAGCTAGCCTCATACCGCTTGTTAAGTAATACACAGAAACAAACAGGGACGAAGCCAAAATGAGGAGACAAAGAAACAGGTCCCAAATGAAAGAACAGAACAAAACCCCAAGAAAAGAAGTAAGCGAAATGGAGATAAGCAACCTAACAGATGCTGAGTTCAAAATACTGCTTATAAGGATACTCAATGAACTCAATGAGGGCCTCAAGAGCATAAAAAAGGACCAGCCAGAAATTATGGATGCACACTCAGAATTGAAGGAGGCATTAACTGATATAAAGAATAATTTACACAGATTCAATAATAGAGTATGTAAATCCAAGAAGCAAACCATCGATTTGGAATATAAGGAAGCAAAAAACACCCAATCGGAACAGCAAAAAGAAAAAAAAATCCAAAAAAATGAGGATAGTGTAAGGAGCCTCTGAGACAACTTCAAGTGTGCCAACATTCGCATCTTGGGGGTGCCAGAAGGAGAAGAGAGAGAACAAGAAATCGAAAACCTGTTTGAAACAATAATGGCAGAAAACTTCCTTCACTTGGAGAAGGAAACTGACATACAAGTCTAGGAAGGACAGAGAATCCCAAACAAGATGAACCCCAAGAGGCCCACACCAAGACACATCATCATCAAAATACAAAAGGTTCAAGACAAAGAGAGAATCTTAAAAGCAGCAAGAGAAAGGCAGCTAGTTACGTACAAGGGAGTTCCCATTAGGCTGTCAGCTGATTTCTCAAAAGAAACTTTGCAGGCCAGAAGGGAGTGGCAAGAAATATTCAGTGATAAAAAGCAAGAACCTACAACCAAGATTACTCTATCCTGCAAAGCTGTCATTTAGAATTGATGGCCATATAAAGAGTTTCCCAAACAAGAAAAAGTTAAAGGAGTTCATCACCACCAAACCGTTATTATATGAAATGATGAAGGGTCTTTTTGAAGAAAAAGATAAAATATATGAACAAACAAAATGGCAATGAGTATATATCTATCAACAATGGAATCTACAAACAAAATGAACAGGCAGAACAGAAACATTCTCATAGATACAGAGAACATTTTGTTGGTTGCCAGATTGGGGGGGGGGATGGGTGAAAAAGGTTAAAGGATTAAGAAGCACAAATTCATTGGTAGACTGACAAACCTCAAAGGGAAAGGGGTGGGGGGGGGGTGGGAAGAAATAAACCAAAGAACTTATATGCATAACCAATGGACACAGACAATAGTGTGGGAAAAGGTGGAAGGGGGGCGGGAGTGGGGAGGAGGGGGTAAATGGGGGATAAAATGTGGAATATCTGTAATACATTCTACATTAATCAATAAAGATTTAAAAAAAGGTAATGAAAACTTTGGTATTCTAATGATTCATTTGTCAAATAAGATAATAACTAAATTTATTGAGTTCCAACTTATGAGTCAAGTCCTTTACAAACATCATTTCCTTTATGTTTCATAACATTTCTTTAGGCTTACTATTATTATCCCATTTTACAGCAGAGAAATAGAAATTTAGAGATTATATGTCATGCTCCATGTTACTAAAAAAATGAAAAGAGTAATTGGCAAAGAAGAAGTAGGACAAGCACACAATGAGAAATGAGGGGATGCCTGGACTCTTAGAGATTTTCATGGCTTCTTAGGTCTTATTTCTCCAGTCCCTTTTTGGACCCTAATACCTCCCCCTCTAAATGGTATCTGTTACTTGAAAATTAAATCTTAACTAGGAAGGCTTTCTGAAGATAGAAAATTAAGTTGCAACAGGGAAGGCTTTCTCAAGTATATTACAGGCAAAATTCACTTTGAAGAAATAGAAGTTTATGAGATGAGTAAAGAGTGTTTTTGTAACCCTCAGTATAGTGTAAGGTACAGTAAGTAGCTGGACAGACACAGCACAATTTCCAGGATGTCTCAATGTTCCCACTCCTTTAATAAATAGAACCTGAAGGTTGTGATGAAGGGTTTGATAAAGGATAAATAGGAGCATAATTATGTTATATATGTCAAGGATAAAGAATTTGAAATGTATCATGAAAAATAAGGAAAGCCCCTGAATCATTATAAGCTGAAAAAAGAATTTATATTTCAGATTGATTATGCTGACTTCAGCAACCAAATAGAATTTGAGGAACTCTAGATTGTCAAGAGACTGGATTTCCATCATCCAGGTAAGGAGTGTAGGAGTCTGAACCAAAGTAGACACAGTTACACTGTTAGCTGACTCAAAAGAGGGAGTTTTAAATACAAATTCATTCATCCAACTAAAACTTACTTAACACCTGTGATTTAGTATGGTCTAGAACAAACAAAAAACATTCTACAGAATTGCAAAGAAAATGAATATAAGTTACCTGGAATGCCCAGAATTTGGGGGTATTTTGAGTGATGGTTCAAATCATTCAAGATTTAGCTTTTAACTGTACATTTCTGGTGAAAAGTACTCTTTGGGGTCAATTGCATGCATCTTCTTTCTGATCTTAAGTGCACTTGGTGGGCATAAAGATAAACCTAAATGTCCCACAATGAAACAAGTGTATGTATTTCCACAGTTCATTAACGCACACAATCTAGAAACATCAAAGTTTTATCTTAGACACAAATAAATTCACAAAATTAATATTTTAAGTTGTAAAGTCCCACATATTTAGATTTCCCAAGCAAGTTATCCACTGCAGTATGATCAGAATTCAGGATGGAGAGACAGAAACAAGTAAGCTCAAGCTTAATTTTCTATAAAACTAGTTGTTGTTGCTCTGGCTAGTGTGCCTCAGTTGGTTGGCCAACATCTTGTGCACCGAAAGGATGCCAGTTAGATTCCTAGTCAGGACACATTCCCAGGTTGCAGGCTCAATCTCTTATGGGGGCCATGTGGCAGGAAGCCTATAAATGTTTTGCTCTTACATTGATGTTTCTCTCTCTCCTTCTCCCTTCCTCTCTTTCTCAAAATCAATTTTAAAAATCTATAAAAAACAAATGAAGAAAAATTATTTGTTGCTAAGACTCAAACATCGTATGTTAGTTTCAAATAGCAACAGGTTTCCAGGGTTGTTACATTTTTTAAACATCCTATAATACATTTTAATCTTTATTGTCCACATTCTCCTCTTATTTCCACATAAAAACAATGGCAAATAGTTCTTCTGTTTCTTTAAACACTCCAGAGAATCTCACTTCCCCTAAAGAATCCTTCTGGTTTTCTTTGTTTGTTGACCTATTTTTTAGGGATAAGGAACAGCAGCTAGTGTTCTGTGTGCTTCAGACTTAACTATTTCTTGTATTTTCCTATGCTACTGAGCCAGTCTGTTGATTTAAGACACCATCTTTCCTTTAGTGAGTGTCCTGTAAGTTACATTGTTGCCTAAGATGCTTCGTATCTGGGATCTCTTTATAGTAAATAGCATATGACAGGACTTGATCCAAGTGTCCTGAGAAAAAGCAGGTGTTATGTAAAATTTAGAGGAAGAAACAGAGCCTGTTTATTTTATTTTTCAAGATAACTGCTCAGACTTATACCATCCACAGCAATGAAAAATATCATCTGGAACAAATTTTATTATACTATCTTCCAGTTATCTCAGTAAAAATCATAGAATATCTAATGCTGATTGTAAACAACAAGTATTTTTTTAATTAAGTTGTCCAGATGTCTATGACTAAGATAAGGCAATGGAGAGAGGGTGTGTATATGTGGACATAAAACAAAGGATGAATTTTGTAGATTGAGCTTCTGATATTTTCTTGGCAGTACGATCAGAAATTATGAACTACATGATCCTGAAATCCTTCTTAGAAGAAAACAATGCTTCCTTTATTTAGCTCAAATCTCTCAAAACAAAAGACATCTCTAAGAGTCAACTTCAAATTTCAAAGGTGTTTTAAGAAAGAATATAAATTTTGTTATTTATAACACTTGTTTAAAATTTTTTTTAGATTTTATGTGAATTCACATACATTATAATATGCATATATTTTAATAATGCCAACTTTTTGTTCCCTTTTCCATTTTAGCTTAACTGCTCAATCCACCTTCTCACTCTACTGTCACCACAATACCCCTCCTACACACACACACACGCACACACATAGGCACACACACACACAGGCATATGCTAGTGCATTCACACATACCATGTTGACTACTTAGTATGTATCCTTCCATATTTAATGGTGTCTTTTGATTAGCAGATGTTTTAAATTTTGTCAAAATTTAATATATTAATTTTATCTTTAATGGTTAACATTTTTTGTGTCCTAAGAAATTTTTGCTTAGAGCATACAGTGGAGTAAAGACAGCCTCTTTATTAAATGATGTTGGAAAAAATGGACAGCTATATGCTCAAAAAATTAAAAATTGAACTTCCATTTAACCCAGTGATCCCTCTTCTAGAAGCCTGAAACACCAATCAGAAAGAATATATGTACCCCCATGTTCATAGAAGCACTATTTACAATAGCTAAGATCTGGAAACAGCCCAAGTGTCCATCAGTAGACGAATGGATAAAAAAGCAGTGGTACATATACAAAATGGAGTACTATGCAGGTGTAAGAAAGAAAGCTCTTTTATCCTATGAGACAACATGGAGGGACCTGGAAAGTATTATCCTAAGCGAAACAAGCCAAGCAGAGAAAGACAAGTTTCATATGATCTCACTTATTTGTGGAATATAATGAACATAAAATTCTGAGGAATGGGGTATTTCCAGAGACGAGGAAGTGGGGTACAGACTGACAATCCCCAGAAGAGGGGGTGGGGGGATAGATAAACCACAGAACTTATATACATGTATGCATGAACAGTGGACATGGACAACAAAGCAGGGGACAGGGCGGGGAGAGAGGGGGAGGGAAAAATCAGTGGGGGAAAAAGGAGAAACATTTGTAACCTAAATAAATTTTTTAAAAAAGAAGTCTTTGCTTAATCTAAGGTCATAAAATATGCTCTGATGTTTACAATTAGAAACTGTATATCTTTAGCTTTTATATTTAAGTCTATGAACAACTCAAATTAATTGTTATGCATGGTATGAGGTAGAAATCATTCATTTTACTCCATACAGATATCCAGTTATTCAAGCACAATTTATTAAAAATACTTTATTTTTTCCATTATAAACTTTGTGCTTTCATTGCAAATCAATTGATTTTATAGGTGTGAGTATATTTCTGAATTGTATTATATTCTTTTGGTCTATATTTTGGTCTATATTTCTCTTAATATCACACTGTACAAACCTTATAGTAAGATTAAAATCAAACTTTAGTCTATTTTTTAAAAATCATTTTGGCTATTCTAGGTTCTTTCCATTTCTATATAAAGTTTAGAATTTTTACTCAAAACAAATTATTAGTGAGATTGCATTAAATTTATAAGTCAATTAAGCAGTAAACTGAGTCAGGCAGTCATAGGGCTCAGTAATTTATTTACCCTATCTCAGTGATCACTGCTTTGGGTTCTTCTTACTTGGGGCTCTCTGTGCTTCTTGAACTTGAATGCCTTCTTCCTTCACCAAATTAGGGAAGTTTTCTCTCACTATTTCTTTGAATATATTCTCTAACACTTGCTCAGTTTCTTCTCCTTCGGGGACTCCAATGATGTGAATATTATTCTAGTTGTCCCACAGTTCCCTTAAGATGTCTTTCTGTTTTTTAATTGTTTTTTTTTTTTTTTCCTTTTGGTTTTCTGATTGGTTGATTTTTTCTACCCTGTCTTCTAATTCATTGATCCAGTACTTTGCTTCCTCTACTCTGCTGTGTAGACCTTCCAACGTGTTCTTCATTTCTGATGTGTCATTCTTCATTACCTCTTCGTGGTATTTTATTTCCAACTGGTTGATTTTCAACATTTCTGTTGTAGACCAATAAGACAGACCAGACTCAGACTCCGAACTGGGTTCAAATTAAGAAAGTTTTCTTAGCTGTGTGGTGACTCTCCTATCATACACAGAGGAGAGAGCAGCCCCGAGATCAGGGGGTGGGTTTCTTATATAGTTGTCTCACCCCCTGTTAAAAAATTTGGGTTAAGGGTATGTGAGCAAGCAAACACGTACCAATGCAGATATTTGCAGTTAGCTGTTATGCCTGAGGGAGCAAGCAGTTTCAGTGTACACAAAGCAATGGTTATCTATACAATGCAGTGGTTATCTATTAGCAGCTAGTTCTTGCCATTCCCTTAAAATCCAGGGGATAAGGTCATATGTTTGTCCTTTACATTTCTATGTCTTTACTCATGGTGCTCATGTCCTTACACATGCTGTTGAACTTCCTCAAGATCATGGCTCTGAATTCTAGTTCTGTTAACTTGCTTAACTGCACCTTATTTATCTCATCTTCAGTAGAGATCTCTTGTTCTTTCATATGGCTTTTGTTTCTGTGTTTCACTATTTTGGCTATCACAGTGGGCTGTGGAGCCTGCCAAATTTTCCCTATGGGTGTTCGTGTTCTGCTGTTTGTGGCTCCCTCTCTGGGTTTGGATGAGTCAGGGAGGACCCACATTAAACACCACTGTCAAGGCTTACTTTTTTGTTTCGAGCTGCAAGCCAGGAATGGTTCAGATACTCTCTAGCTTTTTGCCTGGAGGCTATCTGTAGCAGTTAACTTGAAGAGCCTTGGGTTCTTAGTTGAATAAAAACTCACTCAGGTGTTCACCATAAAGGGATTTCCAGAGCATGGGGCAGATGCTGGTTGATAATGGGCCTCAATTTGCATTTCAATGGCCACCAGGTGGGGTTGAATCTCCAAGGGAGGTGCCCACTGCTGCCTCTCCCCAGAGCCCTGGGAAGGGATAAAGTGACCACCATCCTGCATGGCCACAACTCAGCAAAAGCTCTGAGCGCCCTCCAAATCCTGAGTGTCCCCACACAGTTCCAGTCCAGTCCAACCTCCCTCCTCCGGAGCCCAAGGTGAGAGGCTGTGGCTGTTTTAGCCTCTTTCCCAGCTCTGTGCTGTGGAGCCGCTTGGGAATTTAACCTGAGGGTGCTGCTCACAACTAAGACTGCTGCTGTCTGTGGGCTCGCAGCCCCCCTCTCGTGCCTCCGTAATCCTACCGGGTTAGATTGGTGTCCCTGTTTATATGGTCCTCTAAGCTGCTTTTCTGTTGCTTTTTCCTGACGATTTGTCTTTATTTTTGTTGTAATTCCAGTTTGGTCCTGGGAGGTAGTCTGGGTAGCTTCCATTCACTACACCGCCCTTTTGGAATTCCCAAAATGGATAAAATACTTAAATGTGACTCATGAATCCACAAAAATTCTAGAAGAAAATGTAGGCAGCAAAATTTCAGACATCATACGCCCAAGAATTTTCACTAATACATCACCTAAGGTAATAGAAACAAAGGAGAAAATGAACACATGGGACTACATCAAACTCAAAAGCTTCTGCACAGCTAAAGAATCAACCACCAAATTGGAAAGGCAACCCACTCTATGGGAGAGCATAATTGCCAATGATACATCAGATAAGGGGTCAATTTCCAAAATATATAGAGTGCTCATACAGCTCAAAAAAAGAAGACAAAGAACCCAATTAAAAAATGGGCAGAGGAATTAAATACAGACCTCTCCAAATAGGACATGCAAATGGCTAAGAGACACATGAAGGAATGCTGAACATCACTAATCATCAGAAAAATGCAAATTAAAACAATGAGGTATCACCTCACACCTGTCTGAATGGCTGCCATCAACAAATCATCAAACAACAAGTGTTTGGGAGGGTGTGGAGTAATGGGGACTCCAGTACACTGTTGGTGGGAATGCAGACTGGTGCTGCCACTATGGAGAACACTCTGGTGTTACCTCAAAAAATTAAAAATTGAATTGTCATTTGACCCAGTGATTCCACTTTTAGGAATATATGCTAAGAAGCCTGAAACACCAATTGGAAAGAATATATGTACACCCGTGTTCATAGCAGCACTATTTACAATAGCTAATATCTGGAAAAAGCCCAAATGTCCATCAGTAGACAAATGGATAAAAAAGCTGTGGTACATATACACAATGGAGTACTATGCAGCTGTAAGGAATCAAGCTCTCTTATTTTTTGAGACGACTTGGAGGGACCTGGAGAGTATTATCCTAAGCGAAACAAGCCAAGCAGAGAAAGACAAATATCACATGATCTCACTTATTTGTGGAATATAATGAACATAACAGTCTGAGGAATATGTTAGTCTTAGAGACGTGGAAGTGGGGTACAGACTGACAATCCCCAGAAAAGGGAGTGTGGGGGGAGAGAGAAACTACAGAACTTATATGCATGTATGCATGAACAATAGACATGGACAACAAAGCTGGGGACAGGGTGGGGAGGGAGGGGGAAGGGGAATCAGTGCGGGGGGAAAAGGAGAAACATCTGTAACAAAAATTAATTAATTAATTAAAAAAAGAAAAAGCAAATACAAAAAAATAGACATGAATATTTATTTAATCTCTCCAAAGAGTTTCTATGTTAAAATTGAAACCTGTTAAGAAACATAATAATAAACAGATATGATTGATAAACATAAAAAACTACATGTCAGTAACTATTAAATATAAGAGAGAAAAATTGACAAAACTATTTTCAATAAACATTTATACACAAGGTTAATAACATTTTGTAAACTGAAGAGAAATTATAATTAACACAAATTGAGTGTGACCTCAAAATATAAATGAGTCCATGTTAAGAGTATCTATTCCTCAAAATTCTAAATTTAATTATTAATTAAGCTTGTGACAAACTAGTGAAAATAATAGTAATCAAATAAATGCAAACTAAAAAGTAACAATAAGAAATTGTTTTTACCTACTATGTTAAAGAAGTTTTAAAAAGATGAAACCCAATGTTGGCAAGGTAATGGGAATAAAATAAATGCATATCTATATTACCAGTAAAAATAAAAATAAGTATTCTCTTTGTGAAAGCAATTTGGAAATATTTATTAGCAGTCTTAAAGTGTTCCTCACTGCAATTCCATAATTCCATTTCTGGGGACCTAACCTAAGCAATAATAATTCTAAATGCAAACATTTCTACATTAAAAAGTTCAAATAATAAGAAATTGGATACAATCTAATTTTGATTTAAAAGATTATATATTTAAATAAATTGATATGCCATCATTAGAAAGGTTCACAAAAAATTTAAATGCAAAAGCCTGGCCGGTGTGGCTCAGTGGTTGAGCGTGCACCCATGCATCAAGAGGCTGCCAGTTCAGTTCCTGGTCAGGACACTTGCCCAAGTTGTGAGCCAAATTTCCAGTGGGGGGCATGCAAGAGGCAGCCAATTGATGTTCTCTGTCATAGATGTTTCTATATCTCTTTCCCTCTCCCTTTCTTTCTCTCTCAAATCAATAAAGAAAAAAATTCAAAGACAAAATATAGTTATTAAGTTTAAAAAATAAGAACAAAATCAAATACATAGTAAGTATGCAACCACGTTAAAATTTCATGGAACTAATGAAATAAAATTAAGATGATACTCACAAATACATTATTGTTTATTATCACTGAAAATAGGAGTATAAATTACTGTATTTTCTTCCTCATGCTTCTCTATATTTTCTAAATTTTCAACAATGAACATACAGGGGGGCACAAAAGTAGGTTACAGTTTTGAGTACATGAAACAGTTTATTCTTGCATTATTTATTACTTACTAATTATTTTATTATTTTTATACAAACAACTGTAAACTTACATTTGCCCAGCCCTGTATATTATTTTTATAATTAGCAAAAATTTAACACAATAAAAGCCAATCAATTTAAGATTTTTAAACTCTATTTAAAAAGAGATCTCATGAAACTAGACCATCGACTTATACCATACACAAAAATAAACTCAAAATGGATAAAATACTTAAATGTGACCTGTGAATCCATAAAATTTTTATAAGAAAATGTAGGCAACAAAATTTCGGACATCATATGCAGCAGAATTTTTACTGATACATCACCTAAAGCAACAGAAACAAAAGAGAAAATGAACACATGGGACTACATCAAACTCAAAAGCTTCTGCACAGCAAAAGAAACAACCATCAAAATGGAAAGGCAACCCACTGTATGGGAGAACATCATTGCCAATGATACATCAGATAAGAAGTTAATTTCCAAAATATATGGAGTGCTCATGCAACTCAACAAAAGGAAGACAAAGAACCCAATTAAAAAATGGGCAGAGGAGATAAATAGACACCTTTTCAAACAGGACATACAAATGGCCAAGAGACATATGAAGAAATGCTCAACATCACTAATCATCAGAGAGATGCAAATTAAAACAACAATGAGGTATCACCTCACACCTGTCAGAATGGCCGCCATCAACAAGTCATCAAACAACAAGTGTTGGGGAGGGTGTGGAGAAAAGGGGACTCTAGTGCACTGCTGGTGGGAATGCAGACTGGTGCAGCCACTATGAAAGACAATATAGTGTTACCTCAAAAAATTAAAAATTAAACTTCCATTTGACCCAGTGATCCCACTTCTAGGAATATACCCTAAGAAGCCTGAAACACCAATCAGAAAGAATATATGTATCCCCATGTTTATAGCAGCACTATTTATGATAGCTAAGATCTGGAAACAGCCCAAGTGTCCATCAGTAGACAAATGGATAAAAATGGGGTGGTACATATACACAATGTAGTACTATGCAGCTGTAAGAAAAAAAGATCTCTTATCCTTTGAGACAACATGACCTGGAAAGTATTATCCTAAGTGAAACAAGCCAAGCAGAAAAAGACAAATACCACATGATCTCACTTATATATGGAATATAATGAATATAACAGTCTGAGGAATAGGGTAGACCCAGAAACACAGAAGTAGGGTACAGACTGACAACCCTCAGAAGAGGGGGTTGTGGGGGGTGGGAAGAGATAAACCACAGAACTTATATGCATGTATGCATAAACAATGGACATGGACAGCAAGGCCGGGGACAGGGCGGGGGGGGGGGATGGTGAGGGAGGGTCAATGAGGTAAAAAAGGAGAAACATCTGTAACGAAAATAAAATAAAAAAAATTAAAAGAAAATAAAAATAGATCTCATTCTTGGTGTCCTCTGGGTAGTCTTACAGATAAAGTATGAAGACCTTCAAATTTACTTGTTTAAGAATCACCATTATTATTAATGTTATCAATGTTTTCATCATCTGGAGATGATGATAAAACACCATTAGTGATAAAAGGTTTGAGCAATAATTTACTTCTGTAGACATTCCCCCTCACAGACCTTCTCATGTCCTGCTTTATATATATATTCGTGTAGCTCATTTACTAGTCTGCAAGATCCCGGAGAGTAAAGTCATTGTCAGAATCAGTTTTGAAATAATGCAGCATTAGAGAGAGAAGACGTGCTGTCAAGTAGAACAGGATTTAGATTTACTAGTTGTATACATCAGAAAAAGCTAAGAAAATTTTCTGATTTTCAGGATTTTTACCTGTAAAGTGGGGATAATAAAATCCACATTCTATCATTGCTAAGTGTTAGAAATAGTAGATACAAACAAAAAAACAAAACAAAACCACACTTAATAGGTATTCAATAAATTATAGCTATTATAATTATTAGTAGTAATATTTTCTAGAGTAAGGGCTAAATAGATACTCCCTGCTGACTGATAGTAAAAATCCACTCTGAAATAATAAAATTATTCACACTATGCAAAAATAGCAAACTAAACCAGAGATGCATTGTTGTGCATTATTATTTACATAATTGTTTCTCCCAAAAGTAATTTTTCTCTATTTCTTTATTTTTGTTACAGATATCCTTCCTTGTTCGCCTGTTGACATCCTCCTCCCTGCTCCCGCCCACCCCCACTTTCACAGTATTGTTTTTTGTGTCTATTGGATATGCATATATGCATATAAGTTCTTTGGTTTAGCTCTTCATGCCCTCCCACACCCTTCCCTCTCAGGTTTGTCAGTCTGTTCACTACTTTCGTGTCACTGGGGCTATTTTGTCCATTATATTACGCAAGTAAGTGAGATCATGTGATATTTGTCTTTCTCTGATTGGGTTATTTCACTTAGCATAATACTCTCCAGGTCCCTCTCCTCTATGCCATTTCAAAGGGTAAGATGTCTTTCTTCCTTACAGCTGCATAGTACTCCATTGTGTATATGTACCACAGCTTTTTTATCCACTCATCTACTGATGAACACCTGGGCTGTTTTAAAATCTTAGTTATTGCAAATAGTGCTGCTATGAACATAGGGGTACATGTATTGTTTTTGACTGGTATTACAGGCTTCTTAGAACATATTCCTAAAAATGGGATCACTAGGTCAAATGGCAGTTCAACTTTTAACTTTTTGAGGAAACTCCATATTGTTTTCCATAGTGGCTGCATCAGTCTGCATTCCTCCCAGCAGGGTACTAGATTCCCCTTTTCTCAATATCATCACCAGCACTTATTGTTTGATGATTTATTGATGGCAGCCATTCTGGCAGGTATGAGGTATACCTCATAGTCATTTAAGTTGCATCTCTCTGATGATTGGTGACTTTGAACATTTTTTCATATGTTAGTTGGCCATTTGTATGTCCTGTTTCAAGAAGTGTCTATTCAGGTCCTCTGCCTATTTTTAAATTGGATTGTTTGTGTTCCTTTTGTTGAGTTGTATGGATACTTTTTATATTTTGGAAATTAACACCTTATCTGATGTATCACTGGCAATTATAATCTTCTATACATTCGATTCCCTTTTCATTTTGATGATGGTTTCTTTTGCTATGCAGGAGCTTTTTGTTTGATGTAGTCCCGTTTATTCATGTTTTCCTTTGTTTCTCTTGCCCTAGGTGATGTATCAGTGAAAATTTTGCTACATGTGATGTCTGAGATTTTGCTGTCAACATTTTCTTCAAGGGTTTTTATGGTTTTATAAGTGACATTTAAGTCTTTTATTCATTTTGAGTTAATTATTGTGTATGATGTAACTTGGTGGTCTAGTTTCATTTTTTTGCATGCAACTGTCCAGTTTTCCTAACATCATTTATTGAAGAGACTGTCTTTATTGTATGCTCTTGACACCTTTGTTAAACATTAGTTGAGCATAATGTATTGGGTTATTTCTGGGTTCTCTGTTTTGTTCCATCGATCAATATGCCTGTTCTTGTGCCAGTACCAGGGTGTTTTGATTATGATAGCTTTGTAGTATAACCTGACATCTGGAATTGTGATCCCTCCTACTTGGCTCCTTTTTCAAGATTGTTGTGGCTATTTGGGGTCTTTTTTGGTTCCATATAAACTTTTGGAGTATTTGTCCTAGATCTGTTGTTGGTATTTTGATGGAGATTGCATTAAATCTATAGATTAATTTGGGTAGTATGGACATTTTAATGATTCTCATTCTTCCAATCTATGAACATGGTATATGCTTTCACTTTTTAATACCTTCCTCTATTTGTTTTTTCAATGTCCTGTAGTTTTCTGAAAACAGGTCCTTTACTTCCTTGGTTAAGTTTATTCCTAGGTATCTTAATTTTTTTGTTCAATGATAAATGAAATTTATTTATTTATTTATTTTAGTTTATCTTTCTGTGTGTTAACTTTTGGTGTATAAAAACCAAAAGTAATAATTTCTATTAAATCTTTATTGTTCAGAGTATTATAGATTTCTCATTCCTGCCCCATTGCACTCCTCTTCCCGATTCTGATCCTGCCCCAGGCCATTTTTTAGTTGACCTCTTTCTGCCCCCCTCCCCAATTCCCCCCTAAAATTTGTCAGTCTGTTTCATGTTTGTATGACACTCTTTCTATTTTATTTATCATTTTATTTTGTTCATTAGATTCTACATAGAAGTAATATCATGTGATACTTGTCTTTCTCTGATGGGCTTATTTGTCATGATATCTTCCATTTTGTCTCAAAGGGTAATAGATTCTTTTTTTAGACAGCTCTATAGTATTCCATTGTGTAAATGTACCACAGCTTTTTTATCCATGCATCTACTGATGGGCACATGGGCTGTGTCCAGATCTTAAATATCAGGAACTGCTATGAATGTAGGGCTATATATATTTTTTCTGATTGGTGTTTCAGGATTTGTTAGATATATTCATAGGAGTGGGATCACTGGGTCAAATGGCAGATCAATTTTTACTTTTTTGAAAAAATTTCATACTGTTCTCCATTGTGGCTGCACCAGTCTGTAATCCCACCAGCAGTGTACGAGAGTCCCTCTTCTCCACACTCCGGCCAGCACTTGTTTGTTGATTTATTGAGGGTACCCATTGCAATTGGTGTGAGGTGGTACCTCATTGTCATTTTAATTTGTATCTCTCTGATGATTAGTGACTTTGATCATTTTTTTTTATATGTCTCTTGGCCATTTGTATTTCCTGTTTGGAGAAGTGTCTGTTCAGGTCCTCTGCCCATTTTTTAATTGGATTCTTTGTCTTTCTTTTGTTCAATTATGTGAGTACTCTATATATTTTGGAAATCAACTCCTTTGCAGATGTATCATTGACAAATATGTTCTCCCACACAGTGGGTTCCCTCTTCATTTTGATGCTTGTTTCTTTTGCTGTGCAGAGGCATTGTAGTTTGATGTAGTCCCATTTGTTTACTTTTTCCTTTGTTTCTCTTGCCCGAGACAATGTATAGGTGAAAATTCTGCTGCATGAGGTGTCAGAAATTTTGCTACCTATGTTTTCTTTAGGACTTTTATGGTTTCATGACTTACATTTAAGTCTTTTATCAATTTTGAGTTTATTATTGTGTATGGTGTAAGTTAATGGTCTAATTTCATTTTTATTGCATGTACCTGTCCGATTTTCTCAACACAATTTATTGAAGAGACTGTGTTTACCTCATTGTATGCTCTTCCCTTCGTTGTCAAATATTAATTGATCATAAAGTCTTGGGTTTATTTCTGGGTTTTCTGTTCTGTTTCATTGATCAACATGCCTGTTCTTGTGCCAGTACCAGGCCTTTTTTTTTTATTATAGTGGCTTTATAGTATAACCTGATATCCAGTATCATGATTCCCTCCTACATTGTTCTTTTTCAAGATTGCTGTTGTTATTCAGGGTCTTTAATGGTTCCATATAAACCTTTGGAGTTTTTGTTTTAGATCTGTGAAATATGCGTTCATATTTTAATAGGGATTTCATTGAATGTATAGATTGCTTTGGGTAGTATGAACATTTTAATGATGTTAATTCTTCCAATCCATGAATATGGTATATTCTTCCTTTTGTTTATATATTTATACTATGTCTTCTTTCAATGTCCTGTAGTTTCGTGAGTACAGGTCTTTTACCTCCTTTATTAAATTTATATTAATTATTTTAACTTTTTTTGTTTCAATGGTAATTGAGATTACTTTTTAAATTTATTTTTCTCATAGATTATTACTGCTGTATAAAATGCCCTCAATTTCTGGGTGTTAATTTTATGTCCTACTACACTGCTGAATTTGTTTATTGATTCTAGTAGTTTTTTGGTGGCATCTTTAGGGTTTTATATGTACAGCATCATATCATCTGCAAAAAATGATGGATTTACTTTCTCCCTTCCAATTTGAATACCTTTTATTTTTACTTCCCGTGTGATCATTGTGGCTAAAGTCTTCCAATATTATATTAAATAAAAGTGGTGAAAACAGGACTCCCTGTCTTGTTCTTGCTCTTAGGGGAAATGCTTTTAGTTTTGCTCATTGAGTATGATGTTGGCTGCAAGTTTGTCATATAGGGCTTTTATTATTTTGAGATATGATTCCTCTATTTCCACTTTGCAGAAAGTTTTTCTCAAAAATGGGTTCTGAATTTTGTCAAAGGCTTTTCTGCATCTATTGATATAATTCTGTGGTTTTTATCTTTCAGTTTGTTTATGTGATGTATCACATTTATTGATTTGTGAATACTGTATCAGCCCTACATCCCTGGAATAAACCCCAAGTGGTCATGGTGTATAATCTTTTTCATATATTGCTGGATCCTGTTTGCTAATATTTTGTTGAGGATTTTAGCATCTATGTTCCTCAGACATGTATTGACCTGTAGTTCTTTCTTTGCAGTGTCTTTATCTGGTTTTGTAATTAGGATACTGCTGGACTTGTAGAAAGAGCTTGGAAGTGTCCGATTCTCTTGGATTTTTTGAATACCTTGAGAAAGATAGGTGTTAATTGCCCCCAACTGGAGATTGAGCCCACAACCTTGGCATGTGCGCTGATAGGGAATTGAACCAGTGACCTCCTGGTGCCTGGGTAAGCGCTCAACCACTGAGCCACACTGGTTGGGTGGTAATTCTGTTTTAAATGTTTGGTAAAAGTCCCTTGTGAAGCTGTCCTGATCAGGGCTTTTGGTTGCTAGAGGTTTTTGGGGGGTTTTGTTTTGTTTTATAACTGTTTCAATTTCATCAGTTGTTATCAGCCTATTCAGGTTTTCTGATTCCTCCTGATTCAGTTTTGGAAGATTGTATTTTTCTAGGAAATTGTCCATTTCATCCAGGTGTCCAAAGTGTTGGCATATAGTTGTTCATAGTATTTTCTTATAATCCTTTGTATTTCTGTTTTGTCAGTTGGTACTTTACCTCTTTTATTTCTGATTTTATTTTTGGGAGGTCCTCACTCCTTGCTTCTTGGTGATTCTGGCTAAAGATTAATCAATCTTGTTTATCTTTCCAAAGAACCAGTGCTTGGTTTCATTGATCTTTTTTGTTTTTGTTTTTTTTAATCTTTATTGTTGGATGTAAAATGTATTACAGATGTTCCACATTTTTCTCCCATTGACCCCCTCCTCCCAATTCCCGCCCCACCTCCCGCCTTTTCCCACACTATTGTCTGTGTCCATTGGTTATGCATATAAGTTCTTTGGTTTATCCTCCCCCACCCCTTTCCCTTTGAGGTTTGTCAGTCTAGCAATGAATTTGTACTTTTTAATCCTTTCACCTTTTTCACCTATTCCCCCACCCCCCCCTCCCATCTGGCAACCAACAAAATGTTCTCTGTATCTATGAGAATGTTTCTGTTCTGCGTGTTCATTTTGTTTGTAGATTCCATTGTTGATAGATATGTATTCATTGCCATTTTGTTTGTTCATATATTTTATCTTTTTCTTCAAAAAGACCCTTCATCATTTCATATAATAACGGTTTGGTAGTGATGAACTCCTTTAACTTTTTCTTGTCTGGGAAAGTTTTTATACGTCCATCGATTCTAAATGACAGCTTTGCAGGATAGAGTAATTTTGGTTGTAGGTTCTTGGTTTTCATCACTCTGAATATTTCTTGCCACTCCCTTCTGGCCTGCAAAGTTTCTTTTGAGAAATCAGCTGACAGCCTAATGGGAACTCCCTTGTACGTAACTAGCTGCCTTTCTCTTGCTGCTTTTAAGATTCTCTCTTTGTCTTGAACCTTTTGCATTTTGATGATGATGTGTCTTGGTGTGGGCCTCTTGGGGTTCATCTTGTTTGGGACTCTCTGTGCTTCCTGGACTTGTATGTCAGTTTCCTTCACCAAGTGAAGGAAGTTTTCTGCCATTATTGTTTCAAACAGGTTTTTGATTTCTTGTTCTCTCTCTTCTCCTTCTGGCACCCCCAAGATGTGAATGTTGGCACGCTTGAAGTTGTCCCAGAGTTTCCTTACATTATCCTCATTTTTTTAAAATTCTTTTTTCTTTTTGCTGTTCTGATTGGGCATTTTTTGCTTCCTTATATTCCAAATTGATGGTTTGCTCCTTGGATTTATATACTTTATTATTGAATCTGTATAAATTATTCTTTATTTCAGTTAATGCCTCCTTCAATTCTAACTGTGCATCCATGATTTCTGACTGGTCCTTTTTTATGCTCTTGAGGCCCTCACTAAGTTCACTGAGGTTCTCACTAAGTTCATTGAGCATCCTTATAAGCAATATTTTGAACTCAGCATCTGTTAGGTTGCTTATCTCCATTTCGCTTAGTTCTCCTCCTGGGGTTTTGTTCTGTTCTTTCATTTGGGACCTGTTTCTTTGTCTCCTCATTTTGGCTGCCTCCCTGTGTTTGTTTCAGTGTATTACTTAATGAGAGGTATGGGGCTCGCTGAGACCAGATGCTGCTCGTTTGAAAGAATTTAGGAAAAACCTGAAGCAGGATTCCAGACAGGCCAATCCTATGGTTAAGCAAGTGGCAACAGCTTCGGTGGGCTTGAACGTTGGGTGGGGCGGGACGGGGCCTCAGGGAGTCACCAGGGCGGGGCTACCAGTGTGAGCCAGGTTGCTGGAGTCCCAGATATGGTGGCTGTCTGCCGCCCCAGGGAAGGGCTCACCAAAGGAACAAAGGCCTCTGACAGCACGTTTGTCCCGGAGAAAGCCCCCTCTTCAGCCCTCGCTTCAATGCCAAACAGCTCAGTTCTTCCTTGTATGTGTCTGGTGCCCCTCGAGCTGCCTCCCCTCAAAGCTTAGAGGGAGAGGTTCCGATAAGTCCGTGCGCGGGCCCTTTAAGGAGATGCCTGGGGCTCTAGCCGCTTCAGTCCTTGAGCCTCAGTTTCTGCGGTTTTTTCCAGCCAGAAGTTATGGGAACTTCTCTTCCTGGCACTGGAACCCTGAGCGTGGCACCTGGTGTGGGACGGGGACTCCTCAGTCCTCAGGAAGGTGTTAGGGTCTGAGAGTGCCCCAAGTCTCCCAGAGACCTTCAAGGCCAAACAAAGGGCCAAAGAAAATTTTCCACTCGTCTCCTTGTTAAACCCCCTCCCTTTCCTAGCAATTTTCCAAGGACATCTTGAGAGCGTCTTGAGCCTTGAGAAAACCACCTACAGGGTGTACATGCCAAAGAATGCTTCTGCAAGGCTAGCTAACTGCAGATATCTGCTTCTGTACATCCTGCTTGCTTGCAATTTGCACCACAACCCCCCCTATAAAACTCAGCCATGCTAGCTCCTTGGGGCTGCTCTCGGCTGTGTCCATAGGTGGCAGACCCTGCATGCAGACTTTAGCATAATAAAGCACATTCAAATCTAAAGAATTAAGTCTGAGTGTGGTCGATCTCCTGGGTTACAACAAAGGACCTTGCCAGCTGAGGTGTCCTCCTGATTTTTATCCGCCACGTGTGGGTGTGGGACCAGCCCCTGCCCCTCCGCCCCTCCCACCAGTCTGGATGTGGCTGCTGCTTTAATTCCGTAGTTGTAGGACTTCCATTCAGCTTGATTTCAGGCAGTTTTGAATGATGGTTGTTCTGTAGTTTAGTTGTAACTTTGATGTGGTTGTGGGAGGACGCGATACCGCGTTTACCTACACTACCATCTTGACCGGAAGTCCTCATTGATCTTTTATATTGTTATTTAAGTCTCTATGTCATTTATTTCTGCTGTTTTCTTCCTTCTACTTACTCTGTGCTTTTCTTGTTGTTCTCTTTATAATTCTTTAAGTTGTAAGGTTAGAGAGTTCATTAGAAACTTTTCATGTAGGCCTGTAGTGCTATGAACTTCCCTCTCAGTACTGATTTTTCAGTGTCCCATAAATTTTGGATTGTCATGTTTTCATTTTCATTTGTTTCCATTTGTTGAATGTCTTTCTTGATCTCATTGGTAACTCATTCATTGTTTAATAACATGCTATTTAGCCTCCATGTGTTTGTATGTTTTTATGTTTGTTATTATAATTGGTTTCTAATTTCATGCTATTGTGATACAAGAAAACACTTGGTATAATTTCAATCTTCATGAACTTGTAGAGACTTAGTTTGTGTCCTAACATGTGGTCTATCTTTGAGGATGTCACATGGCCACTTGAGAAGAATGTATATTCTTCAGCTTTGGGGTGAAATGTTTTGTAAACGTCAATTAAATCCATTTGATCTAGTGTGTTGTTTAGGGTCACTGTTTCCTTGTTGATTTTTTTTTTTTTTAAATCTATCCAGTATTGTCAGTAGGGTGTTAAAGTCCCTACTATGATTGTATTACTGTCAATCTCTCCCTTAATGTCCTTCAGACATTTAAAAAATGTATTTGGGTACTCCTATATTAGATGCACATGTGTTAACCAGTGTTACATCCTCTTCTATTGATCCTTTTAGTATTATAAAGTGTCCTTCATTGGCTGTTGTTATGGCCTTCATTTTGAAGCCTATTTTGTGAGATATGAGTATTGCGAACCCAGCTTTTTTTTTTCATTTCCATTTGCATGAAAAAAATTTTCTATCCCTACACTTTTATTCTCTGTGATTCTTTTGTTCTGAGGTGGATCTCTTGCAGACAGCATACATATGGCTTATGTTTTCTTTATCCAGTCAGTTACCATATGTCTTTTGATTTGAGCAGTTAATCGACTTACATGTAAAGTTATTATTGATAAGTTCTTATTTGTTGCCATTTTAATTCTTTATGCCTGTGTTCTTCTCTCTCCCTATTTCTTCTTCTTAGAATAGTTCCTTTAGCATTTCTTGCAGTGCTGGTTTGGTAGCAATAAACTCCTTTATCTTTTTATTGTCTGAAATGCCCTTTACTTCACCTTCAGTTTTGAGTAATAGGCTGGCTGGATAGAGTAGCCTTGGATTCAGTCCCTTGGTTTTTATTGCTTTGTATGCTTTATGTCACTCCCTTCTAGCCTAAAGTGTTTCTATTGAGAAATCAGCTGACAGTCTAATGGGAGCTTCTTTGTAGGTAACTTTTGTCTCTTTCTTGCTGCCTTTAAGATTATTTTGTTGTCTTTAAGTTTGCCATTTTAATTATGGTTTATCTAGGTATGTGGCTTTTGAGGTTCATCTTGATTGGGACTCTTTATCTTTCTTGGTCTTATATGAATTTTTCCTTCACCAGGTTAAGGACATTTTCTATCATTCCTTCATCAAACAGGTTGTCTAATCTTTGCTCAGATTCTTCTCCTTCTGGTACCCTTATGATATGGATGTTGTTACATTTCATATTGTTCCAAAGCTCCTTTAAACTTTTCTCCTGCATTTTAATTTATTTTTCCAGTTGCTGCTCTGATTGGGTGTTTTGTTCTATCTTGTCTTCTAACCTACTGATTTGGTCCTCAGCTTTTTCCAATCTACTATTGATTCCTTTCAAAGTATTTATTTCAGCTGCCATTCTTCATTTCCAATTGATTCTTATTCACTCCTTTTACCTCTTTTTTCATGCTGATTAGTTTCCACTGAGTTCTTTATAATTTTCATTAAATTGCTTGTAGTTCTCGCTAAGTTTTTTGGGCACCCTTAAAATCATTACTTTGAATTGTTTATTTGACAAATTGCTTGCCTCCATATCATTTAGTTCCTTTTCTGGTGATTCCTCCTTTTCTTTCAATTGAGGGTGTTTCTTTGTCTTACCATTTTAGCAGTCTTGTAGTTCAGGGCCACATGAAGTGTATCAGGTCACGTTGGCAGGTGAGTGCTTCCAGGAGTGTTGGGTCCTGCTGGAGCTGAATCTCTTATCTAGTCTGGTTGTCTGGGGGTGCTGGCAGGTTTTGGTGGTGTCAGCAGTGGGGCTGGTTGCTCTCAGTGATAGTGGTAGCTCATAGTGGCAGTGTCAGCGGGGGCCAGTGGCTCTCAGCTGTAGCCGGGTCTTTGGAGCTGGCAGCTCTGGGCTGGTGCAGGATCAGTGGGGCCAACAGGTTTTGTCTGCTGCAGAGCAGTAAGGGCTAACTTCTGGAAACTCATATCTGCTGGTTGTGCATGGTGCAGCTGGTCTGCATGTGTTTCAGGGCGCTTTGCTGGCATCCACTGTTCAGGCAGAAGCATGGCAAAGGCTTCTGGTTAGGTGGAGGTGTGGGACCAAGTGTGCCTGTGCCCTCAGGGTGCTGAGTCTTGGCCAATCCCCATTGCCTCCTCCAAAGAGGACCCAGCAGATACCCCAAAATGGTGGCACTTTCCAACCCCAAGCAGGGAGATGTACCTGCCAAGCAGTACACAGCAGCAGTTAGAAGCTTCCCTATCTGAAGCACCAGAACTGCCTGCCCTGAGTTTCTGCACTGAGAGGCAGGTGCCCACCTACACACATTCACACTCACACTCTCTCTCACACATGCTCATCCACTGACACACTCACCCTTACTCCTTTCTTGTCTACCACTATGTTGAATTTCCCAAAAGTAATATGTTTAACAAGCTATTTAGAGGAACAAGGAACTATTTTTAAAAATCACTACATTGAAGTATGATTAATATACAAAAAGCTGTAGATATATAATGTATGCAAGTTGATACACTTGGAAATAAATACACACCTGTGAAACCATCATTGCAATTAATGTCACAAACTCATCCATCACCTCCAAAAGTTTGCTCCCACTGCCTTTTATTCCCCTTTCTCCTTTTGTGGTAAGAGCACTTAACATAAGGTCTAACCTCTTAGCAAAATTTTAAGTATTCATTTCAGTATTGTTAATCATAGGTTGTATGTCATACAATAAATCTACAGAACTTATTTATTTTGTGCAACTAAAACTCTATACACTTTGATCGACACTTGACCCATCCCGCAGGTCGAGCAACGAGGACTCTAGAGGGGGAGTGAGGATGAGGAGGGACAAGAGACATGAGAAATGGAAACAAGACAGGGTTCTGATCAAGTCTCGTTTATTCTGGGGAAATCCACACAATATATAGGGCAAAAAGTAGTAAAACAAGAATATTTGTTGCCAAGCGATAAGCTTGTGGTTAAACGGTTAATGAGTATCCCACCTGAAACAAATTCCAGTAAATACCCCAGAAGGAACAAAAGATTAGCAAAGAATGACTGGCAGAGTAAATGATTATCTAGAGGAATGCAGAGACATTGTATGCAGAGAGACCCTGTCTTGGGGCAGGAGATGGCAGAACAGATTTTAACAAAATGGATGCCATGCAAAAAGTCTCTCACAGGTCCCCCTTTTCTTTAATTTTAAGGCCAAAATAATACCTTGAGGGGACTGTGCCTGTCTTAGGTCAGGAAACTTGCACACGGAGCCAACCTCTCCGAACCATCATTGGAATAGCAAGGCAGCATAAGGCCTTTTTCCTGTCTTAGGTGGTGGTTGGCGATGCATGTGAGTTCCAGTTGCCCGTCTCTGGCTATCCCGTCCAGCGCACCAAGGTGACAAGGTTTTTGAGACTCACTATTTGCCATCTCGGGCATAGTCATAGCTTATTGACTCACAGCTAGAGTGAGCTTATCTATCGGCCATTTCAAGTCTATGATAGTGGACCTGTATAGGTTGTATCTTAATGGCATCTATCTGCTGCTTGATGAAAGCCATCACCTTATTGAAGAGGAAAGGTCCTAGTGACACAATCAGTAAAAGGCCAAGTAAGGGGCCCAACAGAGGGAGAAGATAAGGCAGCACCCCATTTAGTCTGCTCCAAAAGGGGATATCGAAAAGCTCTTTTCTTCTTTTTATTAGGTTTTCCTGTAACCTCTTGATCTTGTCTCTGATGATACCAGACATGTTAGCGTAGAAGCATCAGCGTTCCTGCAAGGCTAAACATATCCCTCCCTGTTCTGCTGTAAGGAGGTCTAATCCTCATCTATTCTGGAGGACTACCTTCGCCAGGGAGTCTATCTGATCTTGGACGTCTTGGATGGTACTGGATAGGGTTTGAACATCATCAATCAGTTGGTTGGATAACTTGTTGTAAGAATGCACTGCAACCTCCAAACCTGCTGTTCCAGTAGCTAATGCCCCTGAGATTCCCAATCACACTACCAGGGGGATTAATTAAACAGCTCTTTTAGAGCGTCCGATAGCAATGTCAAAACTAGGAATAGGCACAGGATCATCTCCGGAAACTACATCTATATCTGGCAGCAGAGTAGCTATAACACATAGTCCTGTCCAGTTGGTGGGCAAAAATGTAAATGTCATATTTCCGCCACAGATGAAAACCTGTGCCCTACCAGGGCATAGAGTATGGTTATGATTAATAACTTGACTGCAGTTGGTAAATGTAACAAATCCTACATCAACATCAAAACTATTATTTTGAAATTTGCCTTAAAAGCAGGGAGGGTTCCTAAAATTTATAGGTTGAACTCTAAAAGGGAGGCTAGCACTACAATTTAGCTTTGCAAGGTCCACGATAGCATGAGGGGTAGAATTAGCAGGAATATCAAGGTGCAACTCTATTCCAGCATACTTGTTCCCCAGGTGTGGCTCGGCATATAGCTTGAGCATATTTCTGGGACCCGATATTGGACCCCCAGTCACCCCCGAATGTGCCTGAGTAGGTTCTTTGTAATATGGCTGTAAAATAGATTTTGTTATCTGATCCTGTACATTCTTGCACAGAGTCATAACAGGTGGAATGCATTTCAGAATATATTTTGCACCCTAATGGGCAGGGCCCTGGCCTGCCTTTTATAGCAGGTATTATATGGGGTTTATTATTGCATGTCCAACTCTGAGAGAAACCTCCTGTTACTGTAGGCCTTGCTTCCAAATAAGCAATTTTGTTACCACAATGAGTAGTTCGAGTGTAATACTTAGGCTTGATTCTGGTAGTGCCTCCACAACAGTCGCATGGGGGCCAAATAAGGCCCTCAGGAGCTCGTCAGGGTTTGTAGGAGGCCCAAAACCTCCTTCCACAGGCAGGCAAAGATGCAGTAGTATTCCCAGCACTAGGATCTCAACTTTCTGGTCCATTGCCTGAAACAGAAGACAGGGGAGACTTCTCAGGGTGAACTTTCGTCCCTGGAGTTGTCTATTTGGTCATCTTCTATTTCTTTAACTTGATCAATCTGTTTAACCAGACACTCTGGTAGCCATCTGGCAGATTTCATTTTTTTAGAATAAATGCATACAGAACCTTGGTCCCAGATGAGGACTGGGTCTGGGCCATACCAAGAATTAGTCAAGGGATCTTTCCACAATACTGAGGCAAATTGTTTTTGAGTTTCTGTATGCCAAAAGCGATTAGCAGCAGATCGCCCATCAGTGTCCAAATTAAAAAAAATTGAGGATAAATAAGGCATGAGAGAGAATATTTCTGGGTGACCCCCTCATGGGGTACCATTTCCACTTTTTTATTTTATCAGTGGTGATCTTTAAGGACAGATGTGCTCTCTCTACAATCCCTTGGCCCTGAGGGTTGTATGTTATACCTGTTATGTGTTGAATGTTGAGGCGTTTGCAAAATTGGGAGAGGGCTGAACTTGGATAGCCTGGGCCATTATCGGTTTTCAATTGCTGTGGGCATCCCAGAACTGTAAATGTGGTTAGCATGTGACTGATCACATGTTTTGTGGCTTCACCAGTTTGGAGGGAAGCATAAATGAATCCACTAAAAGAATCTATAATAACATGTACATATTTGAAATTTCCAAATTCAGAGATGTGAGTAACATCCATCTGCCATAATGCATTAGGGATTAGTCCCCTTGGGTTTACTCCAAGGTGGGGGACCGGCAAATGAGTGGCACATGAGGGGCAGTTTTTAACAATTTGTCTAGCTTGTTCCCTAGTAATCTGATGCATGAGGTGAAGCGTTTTTGCATTGAGATGATGTAATCGATGACTGTTCTGCGCTAGGGTGATTTTATCAGAGCTGTTATCAATGGCTGTAAACACTTGATTAGAATCCTGAAGGCGAGTAGCTAGGTCAGCTTTTTGGTTTCCCTCAGCAAGAGGTCCTGGCAGCCCAGAATGTGTGCATAAGTGGCCTATGTAAAATGGGTGGACTCTTTTTGTAATTAGTTTCTGTAACTGTCTAAACAAATTTCCTGCGTTGGATATGTTTTTTATCTGTCCAGCTCTTTCTAATAGAGGTATAGAATGTGCGATGTGTGCGATGTATTCACTATCTGTGTAAATATTGAGAGATTGACTCGGGAAGGCAGAAAAAACAGCAACAATGGCTTGCAGTTCTGTTAGTTGAGCAGATGTGCTGTTGGTCATGAATGACACTGTTTGGTCCAGATAAGTGTAAGCAGCCCTACCTGTCGAGGACCCATCAGTAAATACTAGTAAGGCATTTCTCAAAGGCTTAGATGCTGTGAGTATAGGAAAGGTAAACTCATGCTTGTTGGCAAAATCAATAAGTTTGTCTGGTGGATAATGATTGTCTAGAAGCCCTGAATAAGAGGCCAGGGAAATGGGCCAAAATTCAGTGTTTTGCATGAACCAGCTAATTTGGTCCATAGTATAGGGTTGTATAATAATACCTGGTTCTTTACCAAAATAACATTTCCCTTGTTCCCTACCCATCATGATGAGATTGAACACTGCCTGATAATATGGCTCAATGACCATTTTGCATGTGACAGGCAAGTGAATCCACATTAAGGGCGCTGTCTGCCAAAAAACAGCGGTAGGGGAGAGTGCAGTCTTGCAAATAATAAACTTCAAGGGTTTAGTGTAATCCATAAATGTGGTTGTTTGAGAATGGATAGCCTGTTTGACTTTGCGTATAGCCTGTTTTCCTTCTAAGGTAAGTTCATGGGGAGATGTAGGGTTAGCATCTCCCTGTAGTATATCATACAGGGGTTTAAGTTCTCCTTTACTGATTTTTAAATAGGACATGAGCCAATTAATGTCCCCTAGCAATTTTTGAAAATCTTTTAGGGTTTTAAGCTTGTCTAATTTTAGTTCTAATTTTTGAGAGGAAATTAGGGACCCTCGCATTTGAAAACCAAGATACGTATAAGGTTCTGTGAGTTAGACCTTGTCAGGGGCTATTTCCAGGCCTTTGTCTCATAAGGCAACATGCATCACCTCATATCACTTCAAAACTTTGCTCTCTTCTTTTCTGGCTATGAGGATATCATCCATGTAATGTATAATGTACATATTTGGCCAATTGTCTCTAACTGATTGTAAGGCTGAGGCTACAAAGGATTGGCATAAGGTAGGGCTATTAGCCATTCCCTGTGGCAGAACGTGCCATTGGAATCTTTTCATAGGTGCTTTGAAATTTATAGCTGGTAAGCTAAATGCAAATCGCTTCTCATCATCTGGATGCAGAGGAATCGTGAAAAAACAGTCCTTTAAATCAACAATGACTTTGAAATAACCCAAAGGTATGGCAACAGGTGAGGGAAGTCCTGGTTGTAAGCTTCCCATTAGTACCATAGTCTTATTTACAGCTCTTAAGTCTTGCAATAGCCACCATTTTCCAGATTTCTTTCTAATGACAAAAATGGGAGTGTTCCAAGGGGAGTTACTAGGGACAATGTGGCCAGCATCAAGCTGCTCCTGCACCAGCTGTTGTGCTGCCATCAGTTTTTCTGCTGTTAGAGGCCATTGATCAAACCACACCGGCTCCTCAGATAGCCACGTGATCTTTTCTGCATGGGTCACAGGAGTGTCAATGGCCCCTATGGAAAATGGCCTAATCCTGCTCTATCGGTCTTTGGGGAGGGCTCTATGGGTTCTGTTATACCCGTATTATTTTTTCCCAGCCCTTGGCCTGGTAGATATCCGGTTTTCAACATTTGGGTAGTAATAACAGCATTTGGGCTTCCCATTATTAGTCCCAACTTTGACGAGAGATCCCTTCCCCAAAGATTTATAGGCAATCCAGCTATAACATATGGTTGTACGGTGCCCTGGTTACCTTCCTGATCTTTCCAAGTTAATAGCTTTGAACTTCTCTCTGGGTTTTGACTTTGTGGTCATCTGCAAGCCAAGGAGAGAGGCCTAAGAAGAAATTTGTCAACCCTTGGATTTTGGACTTCCCACCTCCAGAATTGTGAGACAGTAAATTTCTGTTGTTTAAGTCACCCAGTTTGTGGAGTTTTTCGTGACTGTCTTAGCAAAGTGATAAACATTGCATTTCATTAATTTATTTTCCATTTATAATTTTTTAAACTTTTATTTAATTTATTAGGGTGACATTAGATAATAAAATGATATAGGTTTAAAGTGTACAATCTTTTATGAAAGCAATTAGCAAGTTATTTGCATTGATTCTTCTTGTCGATCAAAACAGGTTCTGGCCACTAGTGTCATTCTCAAGGGGAGTTTTTTTTTTTAAGAAAAGGAATGTGAGAAAGGAAAGAAGTGGAAAGAAAAATGATTCAAAAAAAGGATTAATCCCTAGAAAGGTAGAAAAGAATAGATAATGAAGTTGTTTTTAAAATGACAAAAAATATAGAGGAAAATATCACCATTGTGATTGAACTTTTTCTTGAGTTTATGAAAATTTCCTTTTATTCCCAGAGATTTCAATGCTGGTCTAAAGGTTTTTCTCCCTTTAAGCCTTCCTATGACTCCTATCTTCTTAATCACTGCATTTAATTACATAGCATTTAATTCCATAGCAACTATACATTTTATGCTGATTTTCCAAGTGGAAGAATAGGGCTTCCATAACTCAGTGAGTATGATATTGTGAAAAATATTCACCATACTTTCACATAATAAATCATATCAACTGAAATACATCAAAGTATTTATTTTGATGCACAATGACATGTCACATCTAGAAAAAGGAAGCCTTGCCACCTTTGTACATAAAAACAGCTTTAACTTGCAAATATTTATGTGCCCATTGTGAAAGCAGGCCACAACTGGATGGTTCCATTGCACGATTAAATGAATAGTAGCCCACTTTTTATTTACCTCAAAGAGAAGATTTATGGCTCTAGATCAAATCAGGATATATATCGTTTTTAAGATGTTGATATACAGTTTAATGCATTTCTTTATTAATTTAATGAAAAAAAATTTTTTACAGATGTTTATCCATTTCCCCCCACTGATTCCCTCCTAGCCCACACTCCCCGCCCTCTCCCCAGCTTTGTTGTCCATATCCATTGTTCATGCATACATGCATATAAGTTCTGTGGTGTATGTCTCACCCCCACCCCCTCTTCAGGGGATAGTCAGTCTGTACTCCACTTCCACGTCTCTGGGACTAACCCATTTCTTAGACTGTTATGTTCATTATATTCTGCAAATGAGTGAGATCATTTGATAAGTGTTTTTCTCTGTTTGGCTTGTTTCACTTAGGATGACACTTTGCAGGTCTCTCCAGGTTGTCTCAAAAAATAAGAGATCTTCCTTTCTTACAGCTGCATAGTACTCCATTGTGTATATGTACCACAGCTTTTTAATCTATTTGTCTACTGATGAACATTTGGGTTGTTTCCAGATCTTAGCTATTGTAAATAGTGCTGCTACACACATGGGGGTACATATATTCTTTCTGATTGTTGTTTCAGGCTTCTTAGGGTATATTCCTAGAAGAGGGATCACTGGGTAAAATGGCAGTTCAATTTTTAATTTTTTGAGGTAAGAGCATATTGCTTTCCATAGTGGCTGCACCAGTCTGCATTCCCACCAGCGGTGTACTGGATTCCCTTTTCTTCACACCCTCGCCAACACTTGTTGTTTGTTGATTTGTTGATGGCAGATATTCTCCAGACCGCAGGCCGATGCTCTAACCGCTAAGACAAACTGGCCAGGGCTGATGGTGGACATTCTGACAGGTGTGAGGTGATACCTCATAGTTGTTTTAATATGCATCTCTCTGATGATGACTGATGTTAAGCCTTTATTTATATGTCTCTTAGCCATTTTTATGTCCTGTTTGGGGAGGTGTCTATTTAGTTCCTCTGCCCATTTTTTAATTGGGTTCTTTGTCGTCCTTTTGTTGAGTTGCATGAACACTCCCTATATATGGAAATTAGCCACTTATCTGATATATCATTGGCAATTATGCTCTCCCATACAGTGGGTAGCCTTTCCATTTTCATGATTGTAACTTTTGCTGTGCAGAAGCTTTTGAGTTTGATGTAGTCCTATGTGTTCATTTTCTCTTTTGTTTCTGTTGCCTTAGGTGACGTGTCAGGGAAAATTCTGAAATGTATGATGTCTGAGATTTTGTTGTCTATAGTTTCTTCTAGAATATTTATGGATTCACGGGTCACATTTAAGTCTTTTATCCATTTTGAGTTTATTCTTGTGTATGGTGTAAATTGATGGTCTAGTTTCATTTTTCTGCATGTAGCTGTCCAATTTTCCCAACACCATTTATTAAAGAGGCTGTCTTTACTCCACTGTATGCTCTTGCCACCATTGTCAAATATTAATTGACCATATTGCCTCGGGTCCATTTCTGGGTTCTCTGTTCTGTTCCACTCGTCTATATGCCTGATCTTGTGCCAGAACCAGGCTGATTTGATTACAGTGGCTTTGTACTATAACCTGAAATCTGATAAAGTGATCCCTCCTACTTTATTCTTCTTTTTCAAGATTGCTGTAGCTATTTGAGGTCTTTCTTGGTTCCATATGAACTGTTGAAGTATTTCCTCTAGTATTTGCATCATAGGAGTCCTCGAAGAAAAAGAAAATGAGCAAGGGTTAGAGAATATATTTGAAGAACTTGTGACAGAAAATTCACTAATTTGGTGAAGGAAGAAGGCAGTCAAGTTCAAGAAGCAGAGTGAGTCCCAAGTAAGAAGAAATCAAACAGGCCCACACCGAGACACATAGTAATCAAAATGCCAAAAATTAAAGACAAAGAGAGAATCCTAAAAGAAGCAAGAGATAAGCAACAGGTTACCTACAAAGGAAACCCAATAAGACTCTCAGCTGACTTCTCAACAGAAACACTACAGGCCAGAAGGGAATGGCATGAAGTAATCAAAGTCATGAAAAACAAGGATCTGAATCCAAGACTACTCTACCCAGCAAGCCTATAATTCAAAATAGAATGTCAAATAAACAGCTTCACAGACAAAAAAAAAAGCTAAGAGAATATATTAGCACCAAACCAGCACTGCAAAAAATGTTAAAAGGAATGATGTAATTAACAGGAGAAATAGGAAGAAAAATATAACCACACTAAACAAAAATGGCAATAAATAACTACATATCAATAATCACCTTAAATGCAAATGGATTGAATGCTCCGATAAAAAGACACAGAGTAGCTGATTGGATAAGAAAGCAGGACTCATCTATATGTTATTAACAAGAGACCCACCTCACAACAAAAGACTCACATACGTTAAAAGGAAGGGATGGAAAAAAATTTCAAGCAAACGGAAAAGAAAAAAAAGCTGGGGTACCAATACTCATATCTGATCAATTAGATTTCAAAATGAAGACCATATCTAGAGACAAAGAAGGCCACTAAATAATATTGAAAGGATCTATCAAACAGAAAGATATAGCCTTGATAAACATAGTGCTCCGATATAGGAGCACCAAAATATATTAAAAATCTCCTGGAAGACTTCAAAGAAGAAATAGATAGCAATAAAATCATAGGGGACTTGAACACCCCATTCACATCACTGGATAGATCCTCTAGACAAAAAATTAGCAAGGAATCAGAGACTGTAAATGAAGCACTAGATCGAATGGATTTAATAGATATCTACAGAGAATTACACCCCAAAACTAAAGAATTCACATTCTTCTCAAGTGCACATGGGACATTCTCAAAATAGACCACATGTTAGGACACACAGTAAGCCTCTACAAGTTCAAGAAGATTGAAATCATATCAAGCATCTTCTCAGATCACAATGGCATAAAACTAGAAATCAATTGCAACAAGAAAATGCAAAGACATTTGAACACATGGAGGCTAAATAGCATTTTATTAAGTGATGAATGGGTTACCTAGAAGATTAAAGAAGAAATTAAAAACTTCCTGGAAACCAATGAAAGTGAACACATAACAACACAAAATCTATGGGATGCAGTGAAAGCAGTTCTGAGACGGAAGTTCATAACACTATAGGCCTACCTCAAGAAGCAAGAAAATCTCTAATAGACTACCTAACCTCACAACTAGAAAGCAAACAAAAAGAAAACCCCCGAACAACTAGAAGGAAGGAAATAATAACGATCAGAGCAAAAATAAATGACATAAAGACCAAAAACAAAAACAAAAAAACAACTCACAGAATCAATGAAACAAAGAGCTGGTTTTTCGAAAAGATAAACAAGGTTGATGGACCCTTAGCTACACTCACCAAGAAACAAAGAGAGAGAACCCAAATACAAAAAATCAGAAATGAAAGAGGAGAAGTAACAACTGATACCACAGAAATACAAAAGATCGTTAACAACTACCATGAAAGATTTACATGGCAACAAATTTGACAGTCTAAGCAAAATGGACAAATTTCTAGGAACACATAGTCTCCCAAAACTGGCCAGGAAGAGATAGAAAACTTGAACAAACCAATAACAACAGAAGAAATTGAAGATGTAATCAAGACTCGCCCAGCAAACAAAAGCCCAGGCCTGGATGGCTTCACGGGGGAGTTTTACCAAACATTCAAAGAAGAACTAACACCCATTCTCCTCAAACTATTTTTAAAAAATTCAAGACGAAGGAAGACTTCCAAACTCATTTTATGAGGCCAACATAATTCTAATTCCAAAACCAGAAAAAGACATTACAAGGAAAGAAAACTACAGGCCAATATCCCTGATGAATATGGACGCCAAAATCCTGAACAAAATACTAGCAAATCAAATCCAGCAATACAACAAAAACATTATCCACCATGACCAAGTGGGATTCATCTCAGGGATGCAAGGCTGGTACAATATTCGCAAATCAATAAATGTGATACACCACATAAATAAAATGAAGAATAAAAACTACATGATCATATCAATAGATGCCGAAAAAGCCTTCAACAAAATCCAGTATCCATTTCTGATGAAAATCCTCAGCAGTGTGGGAATACAGGGACCATGTCTAGACATCATAAAGGCCATATATAAAAGACCTACAGCCAACATCATACTCAATGGGCAAAAACTGAAAGCATTTTCCTTAAGAACAGGAACAAGACAGGAATGCCCACTTTTGCCACTCTTATTTAACATAGTACTGGAAGTCTTAGCCACAGCAATCAGACAGGAAGAAAATATAAAAGGGATCCAAATTAGAAAGGAGGAAGTGAAACTGTCATTATTCGCAGATGACATGATACTGTGTGTAGAAAACCCCAAAGACTTCATAAATAATTTACTAGTCTTAATAAATGAATATGGCAAAGTAGTAGGATACAAAATTAACGTCAAGAAATTGATGGCATTCTTATACACCAATGATGAACTCCCAAGAAAGAGAAACTAAGAAAACAATCCCATTTATCATTGCAGCAAAAAAATTAAGATACCTAGGAATAAACTTAACCAAAAAAATAAATGACCTATTCGCAGAAAACTACAGGTCATTGAAAAAAGAAATAGAAGAAGATATAAAAAAGTGGAAGCACATACCTTGTTCATGGATTGGAAGAATTAACAACATAAAAATGTCCATACTACCCAAAGCAATCTATAGATTCAATGCAATCTTCATGAAAATACCAATGACATATTTCACAGAACTAGAACAAATACTTCAAAAGTTTATATGGAACCAAAAAATACTCTGAATAGCCGCAACAATCTTGAAGAAGAACAAAGTTAGGGGGATCGCATTACCAGATTTTAGGTTATACTACAAAGCCACTGTAATCAGAACAACCTGGTACTGGCACAAGAACAGGCAGATAGATCAATGGAACAGAATAGAGAACCCAGAAATGGACCCAAGACAATATGCTCAATTAATATTTAACAAAGGTGGCAAGAGCATACAGTGGAGGAAAAACAGACTCTTTAATAAATGGTTTTGGGAAAACTGGACAGCTACATGCAAAAAAAATGGAACTAGACCATCAACTTACACCATACATAAGAATAAACTCACAATGAATAAAAGACATAAATGTGACTCATGATTGCATAAAAATTCCTGAAGAAAAGTAGGCTACAAAATTTCAGACATCTTATAGAGCAGAATTTTCACTGATACATCACCTAAGGCAACAGAAACAAAGGAGAAATTGAACACATGGGACTACAACAAACTCAAAAGTTTCTGCATAGCAAAAGAAATAACCATCAAAATGGAAAGGCAATCCACTGTATGGGATAACATCATTGCCAATGATTCATCAGATAAGCGGTTAATTTCCAAAATATATAGATTGCTCATGCAACTCAACAAAAGGAAGACAACCCAATTAAAAAATGTGCAGAGAAACTAAATAGACACCTCTCCAAACAGGACGTACAAATGGCCAAGGGACATATTAAAAAATACTCAATATCACTAATCATCAGAGATATGCAAATTAAAACAACAATGAGGTATTACCTCACACCTGTCAGAATGACTGCCATCAACAAATCATCAAACAACAAGTGTTGTCCAGGGTGTGAAGAGAAGAGGACTCTAGTACACTGTTGATGGGAATACAGACTGGTGCAGCCCCTATGGAAAACAATAGGTGTTACCTCAAAAAATTAAAAATTGAACTTCCATTTGACCCAGTGATCCCACTTCTAGGAATATACCCTAAGAAGCCTGAAACACCAATCAGAAAGCATATATGTACCCCCATGTTAGTAGCAGCAGTATTTACAATAGCTAAGCTCTGGAAACAGCCAAAATGTCCATCATTAGACAAATGGATAAAAAACGCTGTAGTACATATACACACTATGCCGCTATAAGAAAGAGAGATCTCTTATCCTTTGAGACAACATGGAGGGACCTGGAGAGTATTATCCTAAGTGAAACAAGCCGAACAGAGAAAGACAAGTATCTTATGATCTCACTTATTTGTGAAATATAACAAACATAACATGCTGAGGAATGGGGTAGTCCCAGGGACGTGGAAGTGGGATACAGAATGACATTCCACAGAAGAGGGTGTGATGGGGGAGAGATAAACCACAGAATTTATATGCATGTATGCATGAACAATGGAAATGGACAGCAAAGCTGGGGACAGGGCGGGGATGGAGGTGGAAGGGGGAATCATTGGGGAAATAAGAAGAAACATCTGCAACAACAACAATTAAACTAATTAAAAAAGAAAAATATAATAAATAAATGATCTTGAGCCAAGACACAGCTAGACCTCATAGCAGTCAGGCATACTCCGGCTTCCTGTATTAATCCTGGGTGCTCCTCCCTCTGCTGGCATAGCTGAAATTTAAAAATTATTTTAGAATATTTCTTTTTAGGATGAAGTCAGATGGCACTGGAGTGATTGCCATCCTATGCATTTTATATGTGGTAAGTGACCATGTACAGTAGGTAACCTGAGAATAAAAAAGTACCAAATTTGTCCAAAAGCATCAATCAATCACTACCTATAGCATATCTTTCATCAATAGAGCTAGTTCTTTGAAGTTAACAATAGGGAGACACCTGTCCTCAGGAGAACCCAATTAAAGTGTAGCCAGGCCAGAATAAAGTCCACCTTATAACTCAGACTTACTACCTTTACTACCTGCCATCTTGTCAAGCACCTTATTACCCTAATGGCATCTCAAAATCTGGCTTCTTTTACACCTCTCCCGGTAGTTTCATGTTGTTCTATAATGGTCTCTTCATGTCTGTTCTCTTTTCACCTTGTCATTGAGAGTAGGAGTGTGTCTTATCCATCCATCATGTGTTGAAGGACCACTCAAATGCAAATTTAAGGTACATATGTGAACATGGTAGGGGGAAAGAAAGTGTAGGCACATACTTAAGAGGGTAGATCCTAGAAAGGTGTTGCTCAGGACAGTTAATGGCAGCATGAAAACATCTCAAATCAAATGTAGTCTGTTTCATGGTTTGCTTAAAGGAAAAAACAAAACAAAACATTAACTGAGTACCTGTCATGTTTTATGTCTACCTTTAAGAACTTGGCTTGTATTTCCTCATTTCATCTTCCCAAAAACACTTTGGCATATGTATTATTATGCCTATTTTACATATAAGAAAACTGAGGCTCAGAGAAGGCTTCAGAAAATTACCTAAAGTTACTCAGCTAGTAAATTACAGACTCGGAATCAAAACCTAAAACATGCTCTGACAACTCCAACTACTTTCACCAAGACTAGAGAAGTAATACAGATATTTCTTCCACCATATTATCTCATCCCTTCAAAGCCAGCAGCATTAACTTTCAAAACATTTGACACTGAAGCTTTTTTTTGCACTTTGGTCTGATTAGTTTTCCAAATTGCCAGTGACTGTCAGAAACAACAGCAATTTGAATTTGGACCATGACACATGACACACTCTCTACCTTGTGCTCAGAATCTTGTCATCTCTTATTAAAATTAAGAGTGATCCTCAGAAATCATCCATCTTGTCTGGCCCTCTCTTATAGGCTGGGGAATTGCCTTTACCTTTCTCAAATCACTATCCTTTTCCTTTCTCAAGGTTTCCCCAAAGAATCTATATCATTTCTGCTGGAAGCCTCTTCCAGTGTTTTTTTCCTCTTGAAAGAAATAAAATATTTTTAATGAGAATCTAAAGTTCCTGCAGTTTTAACTTAAACCTACTACTGTGTTTCTATCTTCTAAGAAAATAAAGAAAAATGACCCAATCCATTCCCATGAAAAACCTATTATATATTTGAAGGTACTGATTATTACTTTGGCTTCTCTTGACCTCTTTTATCTTCCTGAATTAGTTTTTGGCATTCTTTGGGAACAACAATTCTGACAGCAATCATGTATCTCTCCAATTTTAGACACATCTTACTTACAAGGACCAGACTGATTGTCATAACACCACTTTTTAAGAGATGAGTCTTTGGACTTTATCATGTGAAGCAACAAAAAGTGCAGGGGAACTAGAGTCAAGCCAGGAATTTGAGCCCTATGTCTACCAGTCATTAACTTATTTATTTCTGAGCTTCAGGTTCCCCTTCAATTTTCTATTTTATTTGCTCTCTTTCTTATTGGGGGGAGGACATATTTTGACATTTAGGAAATTTTGTGTTTTTGTTAGAACCTACTATATAGTTTCTGTGATAGGCAGAATAACATTCCCCCAAAGCTGTCTATTTCTTAATTCCTAGAACCAGTGAATATGTTATGTTACATGGCAAGGGGGAATTGACATTGCAGGTGGTTGGTCATCAGCTGACATTAAGATTAGGAGATCATTCTGAATTATCTGGGTGGATCCAATATAATCACAAGATTCCTTAAAAGTAGAAGAGGGAGATGAGAGAGTTAAAATAAGCCCTGGCCAGTTGGGCTCAGCAGTTAGAGTGTCGGCCTGCGTTCCAGAGAGACCCGGGTTCAGTTCTTGCTAGGGGCATGTACCTCAGTTGCAGTTTTTCCCTGGTCGTGGTTGGGTCCTGTGGGAGGCAGCCACTCGATGTGTCCCTTTCATGTTTATGTTTCTCTCTCTCTTCCTCTCTCTCCCTCCCAATCTATCTGAACAAAAAATGGGAAAATGTCTCGGGTGAGGATAAAAAATGAAGAGAGTTAGAATGAGAGAACATATAATGATGTAATCTAGCTCAGAGTGATGCAATACAAAAAATGCTCTACTCATATTTGCTAGATTTGAAGATGGAGGAAGGGAGCCATAAGCCAAGTAATATGGTGATCTCTAGAAGCTGGAAAGGCAAGGAAATGCTTTCTCCTCTAGCACCTCCACAAGAAATGAAGCCCTACCAACACTTTGATATTAGGCTAGTGACACTCATTTCAAACTTCAGACCTCAAAAACTATAAGATAATAAATGCACGTTGTTTAATACAATGAATTTGTGATAATTTGTTACAGCAGCAGTGGAAATTAATTTAGTTTCCTATATACTAATGTCCTTATAAATATCCTTAGCTCACTGTTTACAATGATCAATATTAAAAATATTTCATAATCACTTTTACCCTTTTTCTTTCCCAGTATATAATTTCAAAAAATTTTAATCATTTTCAAATTTTTCTTCTTTTTAATAATTTTCTTATTTTTTTCTTTTTTATTAATTAATTTTTGTTACAGATGTTTCTCCTTTTTTCCCCCACTGATTCCCCCCTCCCCGTCCCTCCGTGCCCTGTCCCCAGTTTGTTGTCCATGTCCACTGTTCATGCATACAGGCATATAAGTTCTGTGGTTTATCTCTCCCCCACCATCCCCTCTTTTGGGGATTGTCAGTCCGTACTCCACCTCCACGTCTCTGGGACTACCCCATTCCTCAGACTGTTATGTTCATTATATTCCACAAATAAGTGAGATCATATGATACTTGTCCTTCTCTGTTTGGCTTGCCTCATTCAGGATGATACTCTCCAGGTCCATCCATGTAGTCTCAAAGGACAAGAGGTCTTTCTTTCTTACAGCTGCGTAGTACTGCATTGTGTATATGTACCACAGATTTTTATCCATTCGTCTACTGATGGACACTTGGGCTGTTTCCAGATCTTAGCTTTTGTAAATAGTGCTGCTACAAACATGGGAGTACATATATTCTTTCTGATTGGTGTGTCAGGCTTCTTAGGGTAGATTCCTAGAAGTGGGATCACTGGGTCAAATAGAAGTTCAATTTTTAATGTTTTGAGGTAACACCATATTGTTTTCCATAGTGGCTGCACCAGTCTGCATTCTCACCAGCAGGGTACTAGAGTCCCCTTTTCTCCACACCCTGGACAACACTTGTTGTTTGATGATTTTTTGATGGCAGCCATTCTGACAGGTGTGAGGTGATACCTCATTGCTGTATGCATCTCTCTGATGATTAGTGATGATGAGCATTTCTTCATATGTCTCTTAGCCATTTGTATGTCCTGTTTGGAGATGTGTCTATTTAGTTCCTCTGCCCATTTTTTAATTGGTTCTTTGTCTTCCTTTTAAGGAGTTGTATGAGCACTCTATATATATTGGAAATTAACCCCTTATCTGATATATCATTGGCAATTATGCTCTCCCATACAGCGGGTAGCCTTTCCGTTTTTATGATTGTATCTTTCGCTGTGCAGAAGCTTTTGAGTTTGATGTAGTCCCATGTGTTCATTTTCTCCTTTGTTTCTATTGCCTTAGGTGATGTATCTGTTAAAATTCGGCTGTGTATGATGTCTGAAATTTTGTTGACTACAGTTTCTTCAAGGATTTTTATGGATTCATGAGTCCCATTTAAGTCTTTTATGCATTTTGAGTTTATTCTTGTGTAGGGTGTAAGTTGATGGTCTAGTTTCATTTTTCTGCATGTAGCTGTCCAATTTTCCCAGCACCATTTATTAAAAAGGCTGTCTTTACTCTACTGTATGCTCTTCCTACCTTTGTCAAATATTAATTGAGCATATTGCCTTGGGTCCATTTCTCGGTTCTCTGTTCTATTCCACTGGTCTATATGCCTGTTCTTGTGCCAGTACCAGGCTGTTTTGATTATGGTGGCTTTGTAGTATAACCTGAAATCTGGTAATGTGATCCCTCCAACTTTGTCCTTCCTTTTCAAGATTGCTGAGGCTATTCGAGGTCTTTTGTGGTTCCATATGAACTTTTAAAGTATTTGTTTTAATTCTGTGGAGTATGCCGTTGGTATTTTGAAGGGGATTGCATTGAATCTGTATATTGCTTTGGGTAATATGGACATTTTAATGATGTTAATTCTCCCAATCCATGAACAGGGTATGTGCTTCCACTTTTTTATATCTTCCTCTATTTCTTTTTTCAATGACCTGTAGTTTTCTGCAAATAGGTCCTTTATTTCTTTGGTTAAGTTTATTCCTAGGTATCTTAATTTTTTTGCTGAAATGGTAAATGGGATTGTTTTCTTAGTTTTTCTTTCTGTGAATTCATCCTTGGTGTATAAGAATGCCATTGATTTCTTGATGTTAATTTTGTATCCTGCTACTTTGCCAAATTCATTTATTAAGTCTAGTAAATTTTTGATGGAGTCTTTGGGGTTTTCTAAGTATAGTATCATGCCATCGGCAAATAATGACAGTTTCACTTCCTCCTGTCCAATTTGGATCCCTTTTATTTTTTCTTCCTGTCTGATTGCTGTGGCTAACAATTCCAGTACTATCTTAAATAAGAGTGGCAAAAGTGGGCATCCTTGTCTTGTTCCTGTTCTTAAGGGAAATGCTTTTAGTTTTTGCCCATTTTGTATGATGTTGGCTGTAGGTCTTTGACATATGGCCTTTATTATGTCTAGATATGATCCCTCTATTCCCACATTGCTGAGCGTTTTTATCAGAAATGGTTGTTGGATTTTGTCAAAGGCTTTTTCGGCATCTATTGATATGATCATGTGGTTTTTATTCTTCATTTCATTTATGTGGTGTGTCACGTTTATTGATTTGCGAATATTATACCAGCCGTGCATCCCTGGAAAGAATCCCACTTGGTCATGGTGTATAATTTTTTTGGTGTATTGCTGGAGCCAATTTGCTTGTATTTTGTTCAGGATTTTGTCGTCTATGTTTATCAGGGATATTAGCCTGTAGTTTTCTTTTTTTGTAGTGTCTTTTTCTGCTTTTGGAATTAGAATTATGCTGGCTTCATAAAACAAGTTTGGAAGTCTTCATTCTTCGTGAATTTTTTGAAATAGTTTGAGGAGATTGGGTGTTAGTTCTTCTTTGCATGTTCGGCAAAACTCCCTCGTGAAGCCGTCCGGGTCTCTGCTTTTGTTTGCTGGAAGAGTCTTGATTACATCTTAAATTTCTTTTGTTCATATTTGTCTGTTCACGTTTTTTATCTCTTCCTGATCCAGTTTTGGGAGACTATGTGTTTCTAGCAATTTGTCCATTTCGCTTAGATTGTCGAATTTGTTGCCATATAATTGCTCATAGTAGTTGTGAACAATCTTGTATTTCTGTGGTGTCAGTTTTCACTTCTCCTCTTTCATTTCTAATTTTGTGTATTTGCGTTGTCTCTCTTTGTTTCTTGGTAAGTATAGCTAAGGGTACATTAATCCTGTTTATCTTTTTGAAAGACCAGCTCTTTGCTTCATTGATCCTTTGAATTGTTTTTTTGGTCTCTATGTCGTTTATTTCTGCTCTGATCTTTACTATTTCCTTCCTTCTAGTTGCTCTGGGATTTTCTTTTTGCTTGCTCTCTAGTTATTTAAGTTGTGAGGTTAGATAGTCTATTAGAGATTTTTCTTCTTTTTTGAGGTAGGCCTGTAGTGCTATGAACTTTCCTCTCAGAACTGCTTTCGCTGCATCCCATAGATTTTGTGTTGTTGTGTTTTCATTTTCATTGGTTTCCAGGACGTTTTTTATTTCTTCCTTGATCTCCTCGGTGACCCATTCATTGTTTAATAACATGCTATTTAGCTTCCATGTGTTCAAAAGACTTTGTATGTTCTTCTTGCAATTGATATCTAGTTTCATGCCATTTTGATCTGAGAAGATGCTTGAAATGATTTCAGTCTTCTTGAACTTGTTGAGACTTAGTTTGTGCCCTAACATGTGGTCTATCTTTGAGAATCTCCCATATGCACTTGAGAAGAATGTTAATTCTATAGTTTTGGGGTGTAATTCTCTGTAGATATCTATGAAATCCATTTGGTCTAGTGCTTCATTTAGAGTCTCTGATTCCTTGCTATGAGTATTGCTACCCCAGCTTTTTTTTTCCTTTCCGTTTGCTTGGAAGATTTATTTCCATCCCTTCACTCTCAATCTATATGAGTCTTTTGTTGTCATGTGGGTTTCTTGTTAACAACATATAGATGAGTCATGCTTTCTTATCCAATCAGCTACTCTGTGTCTTTTTATGGGAGCATTCAATGCATTTACATTTAAGGTGATTATTGATGTGTACTCATTTATTGCCATTTTTGTTTAGTGTGGTTTTATTTTTCTTCCCATTTCTCCTGCTAATTACAGCAGTCCTTTTAACATTTTTTGCAGTGCTGGTTTGGTGCTAATGTATTCCCTTATCCTTTTTTTTTTTGTCTGGGAACTCTTTATTTGACCTTCCATTTTGAATGATAGCCTTGCTGGGTAGAGTAGTCTTGGATTCAGATCCTTCTTTTTCATGACCTTGATTACTTCATGCCATTCCCTTCTGGCCTGTAGTGTTTCTGTGTTTCTGTTGAGAAGTCAGCTGAGAGCCTTATTGGGTTTCCTTTTTAGGTAACCTGGTGCTTATCTCTTGCTGCTTTTAGGATTCTCTTTGTCTTTAATTTTTGGCAGTTTGATTACCATGTGTCTTGGTGTGGGCCTGTTTGGCTTCTTCTTACTTGGGGCTCTCTGTGCTTCTTGAACTTGAATGCCTCTTCCCTCACCAAATTACAAAAGTTTTCTGTCACGAGTTCTTCAAATATATTCTCTAACCCTTGCTCATTTTCTTCTTCTTCGGGGACTCCTATGATGCGAACATTATTATGTTTCCAGTTGTCCCACAGTTCTCTTAAGCTGTCTTCCTCTTTTTTAATATTTTTTCTTTTGGTTTTCTGATTGGTTGATTTTTTTCTACCTTGTCTTCTAATTCACTGATCCGGTCCTTAGTTTCCTCTACTCTGCTTTTTAGACCTTCCAATGTGTTTTTCATTTCTGATATGTCATTTTAAATTTCAAACTGGTTGATTTTCAACATTTGTATTTCTTTACTCATGGTGCTCATGTCCTTACACATGCTGTTGAGCTGCCCGAAAATCATGGCTCTGAATTTTAGTTATGTTAACTTGCTTAACTGCACCTCATTTATCTCATCTTCGGTAGAGGTCTCTTGTTCTTTCATTTCGGGTTTTTTTTTTTTTTTTTCCCACCATTTTGGCTATCAGAGTGGGCTTTAGAGTCTGCCAAATTTTTTCTGTGGGTGTTGGTATTCTGCTGTTTGTGGGTCCCTTTCCTGGGTTTGGATGATGTAGGGAGGACCCAGTTTAATCACCACTGTCAAGTCTTAACTTTCATCTGGCTTTTTTTGCCTGGAGGCTATTAGTAGAGGTCACTTGAAGTACCTTGGTTTCTGAGTTGCCTGAAAAACTCCCTCAGGTGCTCAGTGTAAGAGGATTTCCGGAGGGTGTGGCAGATGCTGGTTGTTAATGGGCCTCAATTTGTATTTGAATGGCCGCCAGGTGGGGTTGAATCTTCGAAAGAGGGGCTGCCACCTCTCCCCAGGGCTCTGGGAAGGAGTAAGATGACCACAGTTCTGCGTGGCTGCACTCAGGAAAAGCTCTGAGCACCCTCCAAATCTCGAGTGTCCCCACACAGTACCAGTCCAGTCTGCCTTCCCTCTGCCGGAGCCCAAGGTGAGTAACTCTTGCCAATTTAGCGTCTTTCCAGACTCTGTGTCGTGGAGCCGCCTGGGACTTTTAACCTGAGGGCGCTGCTCCCTGCTAAGTGTGACCGAGTCTGCGGCACCAGTCGAGGGTATAGCACGCAGCTGAGTCCCCTGGTCCCAGCACAGTCCACTGGTCCCAGCCCAGACCGCTGTGGACGGTGGGCTCCCGGCCCCCTCTCACGTCCTCGCAAGCCTACCAGGATTGAGTCAGTGTCCCTGGTTATGTGGTCCTCCAGGCTGCCTTTCTGTTGCTCCTTCCTGACAATTTGTCTATATTCATTCTAAATCCAGTTTGGTCCTGGGAGATGGTCTGTATAGCTCCATTCACTCTGCCCCCATTTATTTATTTATTTATTTATTTATTTATTTATTTATTTATTTATCTTTTTTTTATTTGTTTTTGTTACAGATGTTTCTCATTTTTCCCTCATTGACACCCTCCTCCCCTCCCCCCCACCCTATCCCCAGCTTTGTTTTCTATGCTCATTGGCCATGCATACATGCATGTAAGTGGTTTATTTCTTCCCTCACAAACCCCACCCCTCCTCTGAGGCTTGTCAGCCTGTACCCCATCTCCATGTCTCTGTTTTAAGTTTTGTTCAACAATTTGTTTAGTTCATTATATTCCATAAATAAGTGAGATTATGTGCTATTTGTCTTTCTCTGCTTGGCTTGTTTCGCTTAGCATAATACTCTCTAGGTCCTTCCATGCTATCTGAAAGGATAAGAGACCTTTCTTTCTTACAGCTGTATAGTATTCCATTGTGTACATGTACCACGGCTTTTTAATCCACTCAACTACTGATGGACACTTGGGTTGTTTCCAGATCTTAGCTATTGTAAATAGTGCTGCTATGAACATAGGTGTACATATATTTTTTTCTGATTGGTGTTTCAGGTTTCTTAGGGCATATTCCTAGAAGTGGGATCACTGGGTCAAATGGCAGTTCAATTTTTAATATTTTGAGGTAACACCATAGTGTTTTCCACAGTGGCTGCATGGTTTTTTAATTTTTCAATTATAGTTGATATACAATATTATATTACTTTCAAGTGTACACCCCAGTGATTAGAGATTATATAACTTACTAAGTGATCATCCTGATAAATTTCATACCCATCTGACACCATACATAGTTATTAGAAAAATATTGACTATATTCCTTATGCTGTACTTTACATCTTCATGACTATTCTGTTACTACCTCTTTATAGTTCTGAATTTCTTCCCCTTTTCACCCAATCTCGTTCAATCACCCTCCCATATGGCAACTATCAAAATGTTCTCTGTATCTATGCATGTTATAGTTTTGGTTGTTCATTTATTTTATTTTTTAGATTCAATTGTTAATAGATATGTATTTATTGCCATTTTATTTTTCATATTTATATCTCTTCTTCTCCCCTTTCTCTTTCTCTTCCTCCTTTTCCTCTTTCTTCTTCTTGGTGGTGATGAACTCCTTTAGCATTTTTGTCTGGGAAACTCCTTATATATCCTTGGATTCTAAATGATAGTTTTGCTGGTTAGAGTAATCTTGGTTGTAGGTCCTTGTTTTTCATCACTTTGAATATGCCTTCCAATCCCCTTTGGACTGCAAAGTTTTTTTTGAGAAATCAGCTGACAGTCTTGTGGGAGATCCCTTGTAGGTAACTAACCACTTTTTTCTTGCTGCTTTTAAGATTATCTCTTTGTCTTCAACCTTTTGCAACTTAATTATGATGTTTCTTGGTGTGGGCATCTTTGGGTTCATCTTGTTCGGGGCTCTCTTTGCTTCCTGGACTTCATGTCTAGTTCCTTCACCTAGTTAGGGAATTTTTCCATGATTGTTTTTTATAAATAGGTTTGCAATTTCTTGCTCCTCCTCTCTCTTCTCCTTCTAGTTCCCCCAAGATGCAAATGTTGGTATACTTGAAGTTGTCCCAGAAGCTCCTTACACTATCCTCATTTTATTGGATTTTTTTCTTCTTTTTTGTTCTGATTGTGTGTTTTTTGCTTCCTTATATTCCAAATTGCTGATTTGATTCTCAGCTTCATTTACTCTACTGTTGATGCCTTGTAAATTATTCTTTATTCCCATTAGTGTATTCCTCATTTCTGGTACTTTTTGTTATGGTTTCCATGACCTTTTATATGCTGTTAAAGTTCTAAGTTCATCTGCTCTTCCCCTAAGTTCATCGAGCATCCTTTGTTACCAATGTTTTGAACTCTGCATCTAGTAGACTGCTTGCCTTCATTTTGTTTAGGTCTTTTTCTGTTCCTTTATTTGGGACATGTTTCTTTGTTTCTTCATTTTGGCAGCCTCCTTATGTTTGTTTCTATATATTATGTAGAGCTTCTACATCTCCTGGTCTTGGCAGAGTGACCTAATGTAGTAGGTGTCCTGTAGGATCCAGTGGGACAGCCTCCCCATTCACCAAAGCTGGGTACTCCAGGTGCGACTGCCCCATGTGGGCTATGTACACTCTATCATTGTAGTTGAGCTTTGATTGCTATTGTCATGAAAATGGGAGGGATTTGCTCCAAGGCCCATTGGCAGCAAGGACTGGCTGCAACCACCATGGAGAATCAGCTGTTCAAGAGCCCACCTGGCAGAGCAGGATGCATGTCAGCAGGGCTCTAGTGCCTGCTGAGTTGTTCCCTTGAGTGAATCATTTGCAGAGGTGGTTGAGTGGTACTTGGATGTGGTTTGAAGCAGTTTACCAGGTGTGCTGGCTCCAGGGCCTCCTGGGAGGTGGGCTAAGATCAACCACTGCCTGTGTATTGTCTGGGGCCACCCAGCCTGAGCTACAAAGCAATCTGCAGATGGATACTACTTGTGCTGGCTTTGGAGATGTCCAAAAGATACCAAGCTGCAAACTAAGGCTGGTTGCCACTAGTTCCAGGCTGGGATCACTTAGGGAGAGGTAAGGGGCACACCAAGACCAGATGCTGTTTGTTTGAGAAACTTTAAGAAAGTCTGAAGCATGATCCAAGACAGGTTATTCATGTGGAAAAGCTACTATAAACAGCTTGAGTAGGTTCACAAGTTAAGTGGGACAGGGTTTCAAGGAATCACCAAGGTGGGCCAACAGCGTGAGCCAGGTTAATGGAGTCTAAGATATGGCACCCACCTGCGGGCTCTGTGGGGAAGGGCTCAGAAAAAGAACAATGGCCTCTGCCAGAACTTCTCTTTGGAAGAAAGTTGCCCATCCAATTTTTGTCCTGATACCAGACACTTCATTTCCTCCCTGGATGTCCCTGGTGTCTTTTGAAAGCTGCTATTCCAGCACTGGAGCTCAGAACAAGTATGAGAAAAATCTTTGCATGGGCCCTTTAAGAGAAACTGCTTGGGACTCCAAGGACACTTGTCTCAGTTAACCACACTCCCTGCTGAATTTTACAGCCAGAAGTTATGGGGACTTCTCTTCCTGGGAATGGAACCCTGAGCTGAGAGGCTTGGTGTAGGGCTGGGACCCTTTACTCCTTAGGAGAACCAACTTGTTCCATGTCTCCACCTCTCCTATCAGTCTCAATGTGGCTTCTTCTTTATATCCCTCGTACTGAATTTATCTGCCCTGCCATCTTAAACCCCCCTGGCATATAATTTTAAAGTAATATTCTTTTTATCCCACTACATATACATACATATGTGTGTGTGTGTGTATATATATATGGTAGTCAGCAAATTCATCCTACTTTCTCCTTTCTCATTCAATTTTTTAAAATTACATACTAGGTTTCTTTTTTATTTTTTTGAAAAATGAAGCTATTTTAAGCATAAGAGCAATTAAATACAGAGATATTAATATACATTTCCATTTTCTGCAAGAGCTAAACTAACTAGAGCTTCATTACAGAAAAAAGTAAAAATCCCTTTGTAATCTTTAGTAGAACTAGAGCCAGTTTGTGAAAATCACAGAGAAGATCATTTTAGTTCAATATAAGGAGATGGGAATGGTGGCCTAGAATGTGCCAAGCTCCATACCAGGCACCTTATGAATATTTTTTTTTAATATAATGAATTTATTTTTGTTACAGATGTTTCTTCTTTGACACCCTCTTCCCTTCCCTGCCCCCTTCCCCCAGCATTCTTATCTATGTTCATTGATTATGCTTATATGCATAAGTTCTTTGGTTTATCTCTTCCCTCACCCCTCCCCCTTCCTCTGAAGTTTGTCCATCTGAACCCTACTTCTATTTCTGGTATTCAGAAAAACAATTGATATTTGCACATTGATACTTTCTAAAGTAACTGAGCTTTACCGAATACTGTACATTTACATTGTCAGAGAGAACCATTACAAACTACTTTCTTCCTTCTTACCATATTTTTAGTCTTAGATCACTTATCAATTTTCTGAAGCTTATAATCAAATAAATATTTCAGAAAGGCCTCATGGGAATAATATTTCTAAAGTTCTTGTAGATTCTATAGCCTCTATATTTAAAGTTCAGCTTGGCTCCTTATAAAAACCTTGGCTCACATTTTTCTTTCTTTAGAGTTATATATGTGCTAACTTCATTGTCTTTGTGTATAAATTGACTAATGTCAATTTGTTTTATTTCCTTTATCAATGACATGGTGTTTTGGCCTGAAAATCCAAAGGATAATTTTTGTGTACCACAAAAATCTAATAGTTTTATTAAAATATGTCTTCATGTTGGCTGTTCCCATGGATTATCTTAGATTATTTTTTAAGTTTTCTTCATTTTACTTCAGGAACATTTTCTTGAATTTCTTCCTGACTTTTACTGTCTCCCTTACTCTCGCCCTCTTTTATTTGGGCCTTCTATTTTATTTATTTATTTGTTTATTTATTTATTTTTCATCACCATTTATTCTATCTACATCTTCTTCCACCTCCAACCATCCCCCTTTTCCTCTGCAATCACCACACTGTTGTCCATATTCATGAGTTCTCTCTCTGTTTTTCTTTTTTGCTCAATCCCGCCACCACCCCCAGTACTAGCACCCCACCAGAGCTGTATGCCTGTTCTCTATCTATGAATTTTTCATTTGCCTCTAGGGTAAGTGTCTCTCTTCAGTGTGGGTGCTGTCCCAGAATGACATTTTAGTTGGTTAGCTTTGAGTTCGTAGGGCCCACACCACTCCAGCAAATTTCTACCTTAAAATTGTCCTTAGATTGGAACCTGGAAATACCCCTTCTAATTTTGGCTCATCTCAAATTGATATCCTGAGCTTTACAAGCTTTGGGTAAATTAGTTTCTTTGGAGAAATCTATGGGCAATTTTAGAGTTTATATTTCTTTGGGGTCACTGAAAATTCTAATTTCTTTCTTCCAAGTCCCCCTGCACAGTGGATGATTCTGTCTTACTGCTGTTGGGATTTTGTCCCAAATCTGTTTATTTTTCAGGGTTTGTAGGGATAACTTACTACTTCGTTTTGTTGTAGATGTTTCTATTTTTACTGTCTTGGTGGTTCTGTTGTTTTGTGTGTGTGAGAGAGAGAAGATTCAAAAGCTATGCTGCTGCTAACACCACTGTCTTTCCAAAATTGTTTTTAGTAAAATTATATTGATAAATAAGGATAATAATAAAACTCAGCTTTTTATTACACAAGGTTATTATAGAAATCAATTGAAATAATGTCCATGATAACATGCATGTTACTTTGTGTTGCTCATGGAATATAAAGACTAAAGCCTTTTTTTTGCTTTATCCTCACCCGAGGACATTTTTCCATTTTTTGTTCAGATAGAGCGGGAGGGAGAGAGAGGAAGAGAGAGAGAGAGAAACATCAATGTGAAGGGACACATCGAGTGGCTGCCACCCGCACGACCAACCAGGGCCGGGGACAAACTGCAACCGAGGTACGTGCCCTTAGCGGGAACCGAACCCAGGTCTCTCTGTACCACAGGCCGATGCTCCAACCGCTGAGCCAAACCAGCCAGAGCGTAAAGCCCTTTTTTTGCTTAGACTACATTCAATGTAGCATCCACATACTAGACATCAACAAGATTATTTTTGATATAATCATTGATTGTTCAGTGTCACAGGGAAGTAGGGTGCAATCAGCAACCACACACTGAAATCAAAACACCTGTATTTCCAGATTATTACTCTTATCTATTAAACTGTATACTAGAAACAGATGGCAAGTATTTAACATCTTTGTATTCTAATCCTTAATAAAATATTACAGAAGTAGAACTCACCCCAAAAAATAAAAATAAATAACATAAAGGTTTAAATGAAATAACCTGGTTGAATGAAAGTATCCATGGGAAAATGAAAATTCATACTATCATGAAGATTTTCTCAGAAACATTTCCAGATAAAAGCTATAGCTGTAAACCCCTAGAGTTATTAAGAACAATTTACTTTAAAAATGATCAAACTAAGTCTTAATAGAAATGGCCAAAAGGAGAAAGGTGGAACTGAAGTCAAGCAATAAAAATTTAGAAGAACCTTGAGCAGTGCAGAAACACAGGGCAGAAGGTTTCTGTGCTATGGACAGAAAGCAGCCAGCTACTGCAGTAAGTGGCTTGTCAGGAAGCTTCTCCCTATGTGACTGAGAGGCCCTGCCATTTTGGAAGATCCCTGGTCTTCTCTAGGAGGATGCAACGGGAGCTGCTATGGCTGAGTGACGTGAGTCCACCAGAGTGCTTTGCACCATCGTACAAGAAGACCCCACTTTGTCAACGTGGACCAGAACACAGTGGCTATGCTATCGAGATGCCTGCTCCAGTAGCCAAAACCAGCAGGAGCCAAGAACCATTCCCCACAGCAGAAGCCTTATCGGAGCCCAGCATTTTCCCCACAGCAGCAGTGACTGGGCAGGAGTGGAGCCCCATACCTAATAGCAACTGAAGCTGGGGAGCCAAGACACACCTCCAGCAGCAGAAGCTCAGGAGCAGACATCCATCCCCAGGCAACAACAGCACAGATAGGCACCTGAGACCTATCCCCAGTGGCATCAGCAGAGGTTTATCAGGAGCGGTACCCCAGTCCTAGAAGCAACAAGATTCCGGCAACCAAGACCTGCGCCTGACAACTGTAGCAGAGGATTTGGAGTGGAGCCACTCCCCTGGCAGCAGCAAAATCCCAGGAGCAGAACATTCTCAGCCCCCAACAGCACCAGAGGATTGGGAGCTGACAGCACCCCCTGGCAACAGCAGCAACGGTAGCAACACAAACCAGGAGCTGACAATTTCCCCCAGCAACTGATCAGGAGCTAAGCCCTACCAGGCAGCTGGGTACCCCAAAAGCACACAGTGGGACCCATGCAACACATCAGCTGAACCCACGCACATCAGAGGCATACCATGGGACCCACACATGCCTTCAGCATACCAGTGGGACTCACCCACCCCAACAGTGCACCAGTAGAATCCACACACCCCAGCAGTACACCAGCTGGACCCACACACTCCAGGCAGCAGAAGCACAAATCAGCAGTTGAGACCCATCCCCAGCAGCATCAGCAGAGACTGATTAGGATTGGTGCCCCAGCCCAAGAAGCAGCAAGACTCAGGCAGCTGAGACCTGCATGACAGACAAATACCAGCTGCCAGTGGTCAGTCCTCCAGGAACCACAGCAGGCAAGATGTGTCATACACCAAAACAGTCTGGGAGGCACAGCAGTCTTATTCTATACACACCGACCTGTGTACACATTCCAACACCCCTCACTGGGCCTAGATTTACCAGACTGCTAAAATGGTGAGACAAAGGAACAACACCCAAATAAAAGAAAAGGAAAAATCACCAGAAAAGGAATTACAGAAAATGGAAGAAAGAAATTTGTCAGACAAAGAATTCAAAGAAATGATTTTAAGGGTGCTCAAAGAATTTAGTGAGAACTACAAGTAACTTAATAAGAATTATGAAGAGCTCAGTGGGAAGTACATCAGCTTAAAAAAAACAGGTAGAACCTATACGTAAAAGTCAAGAGGAGGAGATTGGAAAAATGGCGGTGGAGTGAATGGATCTACACAGACCATCTCCCAGGACCAAAATGGATTTACAACAAAAATGAAGGCAAATCTTCAGGAAGGGGCAACCGAAAGACACCTTGGAGGACCACATAACCAGGGACACCGACTCAATCCTGGTACGTTTGCGAGGACACGAGAGGGGGCTGGGAGCCCACAGTCCGCAGTGGCCTGGGCGGGGACCAGGGGTCTCGGAGGGAAGTTGCTGCTGCTGCCTCAGCTGCGACCCCGCATGAGACCTGAGAACTCTGCTGCCTGCTAAGCCCTCGGTTGGTGCCGCACAAACTGGCACGAACTGGCTGCGACCAGGGGAGCGGCAGGACGCTGCTACGAAGGCTGAGTCCTGCGAAATCTGCGTGCTAAGACATCAGCTGGTGCTGCACGGACTTGTGGGGACCTGGGGACTCTGCTGGAAGCTGCTGCAACCTTGACAGTGTCCCGCTACCGCGGCTCTGTCCTGGGGTTTCTGCTGAGTGAAACACCCTCAGCTGGTGTCACAGCCGCGGCCACCCTTGGCTGGAAGCAGCGCTCTCGGGTTAAAAGTCCCAGGAGGCACAACGACGCAGAGTCCAGACAGAGGCTAAATTGGCAGCAGCCACTCACCTTGGTCTCCGGCAGAGGGAAGGCAGACTGGACTTGAACTGTGTGAGGACGCTCGGGTTTTGGAGGGCGCTAAGAGCTTCTACTGAGTGCAGCCATGCAGGACTGTGGTCATTTTACTCTTTCCCAGTGCCCTGGGGAGAGGTGGCGGCCTCTCCCTCAGAGATTCAACCCCACCTGGTGGCCATTGAAATGCTAATTGAGGCCCATTAACTACCAGCAGCTGCCCCACCCTTGGGAAAACCTCTTACACTGAGCACCTGAGAGAGGGTTTCAGGCAACACAGAAACCAAGGATCTTCAGGTGACCTCGACTAATAGCCTCCAGGCAAAAAAAAAAAAAAAGTTAGAGGATAACTACCACTCCCTGGGTTAGGAACACTAACCAGAAAAGCTAAGACTTGATGGTGGTGTTTAAAGTGGGTCCTCCCTGGCTCATCCCAACCCAGGAGAGGGAGCCACAAACAGCAGAACACCAACACCCACAGGGAAATTTGGCAGACTAAAAAGCCCACTGTGATAGCCAAAATGGTGAGAAACAGAAAGAAAAGCCAAATGAAAGAAAAAGAGACCTCTACGGAAGATGAGATAAATGAAGTGCAGTTAAGCAAGTTAACAGAACTAGAATTTAGAGCCATGATGTTGAGGAAGCTCAACAGCAAGTGTAAAAATATGAGCACCATGAGTAAAGACATAGAAATGTTGAAAATCAACCAATTGGAGATTAAAAACCAACAGGAAGAAATGAAGAGTGACATATCAGAAATGAAAAACACATTGGAAGGTCCAAAAAGCAGAGTAGGGGAAGCTGAGGACTGGATCAGTAAATTAGAAGACAGTCTAGAAAAAATGAACCAATCAGAAAACCAAAAGGAAAAAACAATTAAAAAACAGGAAGACAGCTTAAGAGAACTGTGGGACAACTGGAAACGGAATATTATTGGCATCATAGGAGTCCCTGAAGAAGAAGAAAATAAGCAAGGGATGGAGAATATATTCAAAGAAATAGTGACAGAAAACTTCCCTAATTTGGTGAAGGAAGAAGGCATTCAAGTTCAAGAAGCACAGTGAGCCCCAAGTAAGAAGAAGCCAAACAGGCCAACACCAAGACACATAGTAATCAAACTGCCAAAAATTAAAGACAAAGAGAGAATCCTAAAAGCAGCAAGAGATAAGCAACAAGTTACCTACAAATGAAACCCCATAAGGCTCTCAGCTGACTCTTCACAAGAAACACTACAGGCCAGAAGGGAATAGCATGAAGGAATCAAGGTCATGAAAAAGAAGGATCTGAATCCAAGACTACTCTACCCAGCAAGGCTATCGTTCAAAATAGAAGGTCAAATAAAGAGCTTCCCAGACAAAAAAAAAAGGCTAAGGGAATACATTAGCACCAAACCAGCACTGCAAGAAATGTTAAAAGGACTGCTGTAATTACCAGGAGAAATGGGAAGGAAAATAGAACCACACTAAACAAAAATGGCAATAAATAAGTACATATCAATAATCACCTTAAACGTAAATGGATTGAAAGCTCCCATAAAAAGACACAGAGTAGCTGATTGGATACGAAAGCATGACCCATCTATATGTTGTTTACAAAAGACCCACCTCACAACAAAAATCTCACATAGATTGAAAGTGAAGGGATTGAACAATATCTTCCAAGCAAACGGAAAAGAAAAAAAAAAAGCTGGGGTAGCAATACTCATATCAGATCAAATAGATTTCAAAATGAAGGCCATAACGAGAGACAAAGAAGTCCACCATGTAACATTGAAAGGATCTATCCAACAGGAAGATATAACCTTGATAAACATATATGGACCAAACATAGGAACACCAATATATATTAAAAGTCTTCTGGAGGACTTTCAAGGAGAAATTGACAGCAATACAATCATAGCAGGGGACTTCAACACCCTGTTGACACCACTGGAAAGATCCTCTAGACAAAAAATTATCAAGGAAACAGACTCTAAATGAAGCACTAGACCAAATGGATTTAATAGATATCTACAGAGAACTACACCCCAAAACTACAGAATTCACATTCTTCTCAAGTGCACATGGGACATTCTCAAAGACAGACCACATGTTAGGGCACAAATTAAGCCTCTACAAGTTTAAGAAGATTGAAATCATATCAAGCATCTTCTCCTATCACAATGCATGAAACTAGAAATCAATTGCAAGAGGAACATACAAAGACATTTGAACACATGGAAGCTAAGTAGCATGTTATTAAACAATGAATGGGTCACTGAGGAGATCAAGGAAGAAATCAAAAACTTCCTGGAAACCAATGAAAATGAAGACACAACAACACAAAATCGATGGGATGCAGTGAAAGCAGTTCTGAGAGGGAAGTTCATAGCAATACAGGCCTACCTCAAAAAAGAAGGAAAATCTCTAATAGACTATCTAAACTCACAACTTAAAGAACTAGAGAGCAAACAAAAAGAAAACCCCAGAGCTAGTAGAAGGAAGAAAATAGTAAAGATCAGAGCAGAAATAAATGACATAGAGACCAAAAAAAAAAAAAAAACAATTCAAAAGATCAATAAAACGAAGAGCTAGTTTTTTGAAGAGATAAACAAGATTGATGGACGTTAGCTAGACTCACCAAGAAACAAAGAGAGAGAACCCAAATACAAAAAAATCAGAAATGAAAGAGGAGAGATAACAACTGACACCACAGAAACACAAAAGATCGTTAACAACTACTATGAGCAGTTATATGGCAACAAATATGACAATCTAAGTGAAATGGACAAATTTATAGAAACACATAGTCTCCCAAAAATGGATCAGGAAGAGATAGAAAACTTGAGCAGACCAATAACAACAGAAGAAATTGAAGATGTAATCAAGACTCTCCCAGCAAACAAAAGCCCAGGCCCAGATGGCTTCACAGGGAGTTTTACCCAACATTCAAAGAAGAACTAATACCCATTGTCCTCAAACTATTTCAAAAATTTCAAGAAAACGATGACTTCCAAACTCGTTTTAAGAAGCCAGCATAATTCTAATTCCAAAACCAGAAAAAAAAAACACAACAAAGAAAGAAAACTACAGGCCAATATCCCTGATGAACATAGATGCAAAAATCCTGAACAAAATACTAGCAAATCAGATCCAGCAATACACCAAAAAATTATCCACCAAAACCTAGTGGGATTCATCCCAGGGATGCAAGGCTGGTACAATATTCGCAAATCCATAAATGTGTTACACCACATAAATAAAATGAAGAATAAAAACCACATGATAATATCAATAGATGCTGAAAAAGCCTTCGACAAAATCCAGCATCCATTTCTGATAAAAACGCTCAGCAGTGTGGAAATAGATGGATCATATCCAGACGTAGTAAAGGCCATATATGAAAGACCTGCAGCCAACATCATACTCAGTGGGCAAAAACTAAAAACATTTCCCTTAAGAACAAGAACAAGGCAAGGATGCCCACTTTCACCACTCCAATTTAACATAGTACTGGAAGTCTTAGCCACAGCAATCAGACAGGAAGAAAAAATAAAAGGGATCCAAATTGGAAAGGAGGAAGCGAAATTGTCATTATTTTCAGATGACATGGTACTATACATAGAAAACCCCAAAGACTCCATCAAAAGTTTACTAGACTTAATAAATGAATTTGGCGAAGTAGCAGGATACAAAATTAACGTCAAGAAATTGATGGAATTCTTATACACCAATGATGATCTCACAGAAAAAGAAACTAAGAAAACAATCCCATTTTCCATTGAGGCAAAAAAATTAAGATACCTATGAATAAACTTAACCAAAGAGATAAAGGACCTATTCACAGAAAACTACAGGTCATTGAAAAAAGAAATAGAGGAAGATATAAAAAAGTGGAAGCACATACCCTGTTCATGGATTGGGAGAATTAACATCATTAAAATGTCCATATTACCCAAAGCAATCAATAGATTCAACGCAATCCCCATCAAAATACCAACGGCATACTTCACAGAATTAGAACAATTATTTCAAAAATTCATAGGGAACCAAAAAAGGCCTCAAATAGCCACAGCAATCTTGAAAAGGAAGGACAAAGTTGGAGGGATCACAATACCAGATTTCAGGTTGTACTACAAAGCCTCTGTAATCAAAAGAGCCTGGTACTGGCACAACAACAGGCATATAGACCAGAGGAACAGAACAGAGAACCCAGATTTTGACCCAAGGCAATATGCTCAATTAATATTTGACAAAGGTGGCAAGAGCATACAGTGGAGTAAGGACAGCCTCTTTAATAAATGGTGCTGGGAAAATTGGACAGCTACTTGTAGAAAAATGAAACTAGACCATCAACTTACACCCTACACAAGAATAAACTCAAAATGGATAAAAGACTTAAATGTAACTCATGAATCCATAAAAATCCTAGAAGAGACTGTAGTAAACAAAATTTCAGACATCATATGCAGCAGAATTTTTACTGACACATCTCCTAAGGCAATAGAAACAAAGGAGAAAATGAACACATGGGACTACATCAAACTCAAAAGCTTCTGCACAGTGAAAGATACAATCATCAAAACGGAAAGGCTACCCACTGAATGGGAGAGCATAATTGCCAATGATATATCAGATAAGGGGTTAATATCCAATACATATAGTGTGCTCATACAACTCCACAAAAGAAAGACAAATAATCCAATTAAAAAGGGGCAGATGAACTAAATAGACACCTCTCCAAACAGGACACACAAATGGCTAAGAAACATATGAAGAAATACTCATCATCACTAATCATCAGAGAGATGCAAATTAAAACAACAATGAGGTATCACCTCACACCTGTGAAAATGTCTGCCATCAAAAAATCATCAAACAACAAGTGTTGACGAGGGTGTGGAGAAAAGGGGACTCTAGTGCACTGCTGGTGGGAATGCCAACTGGTGCAGCCACTATGGAAAACAATATGGTGTTACCTCAAAAAATTAAAAATTGATTTTCCATTTGACCCAGTGATCACACTTCTAGGAATATACCCTAAGAATCCTAAAACACCATTTCGAAAGAATATATCTACCCCCATGTTTGTAGCAGCACTATTTACAATCGCTAAGACCTGGAAACAGCCCAAGTGTCCATCAGTAGATGAATGGATAAAAAACTGTGGTATATATACACAATGGAGTACTACGCAGCTGTAAGAAAGAAAGATCTCTTATCCTTTGAGACTACATGGAGGGACCTTGAATGTATCATCCTAAGTGAAACAAGCCAAACAGAGAAAGACAAGTTTCATGTGATCTCACTTATTTGTGGAACATAATGAACATAATAGTCTGAGGAATGGGGTAGTTCCAGAGACGCGGAAGTGGGGTACAGACAGACAATCCCCTAAAGGGGGGTGGTGGGGGAGAGATAAACCACAGAACTTATATGCATGTATGCATGAACAGTGGACATGGACAACAAACTGGGGACAGGGCCGGGATGGAGGGGGAGGGGGGAGTCAGTGGGGGGAAAAGGAGAAACATCTGTAACAAAAATTAATTAATAAAAAAAAAGTCAAGAGAAAATAAAGAATGACATAGCTGTTAAGAAAAAGTACCTTAGAAGATTTCAACAGTAGATTAGAAGAAGCTGAAGAATGAATCAGTGACTTAGAAGACAAGGTAGAGATAAACACCCAAACAAAGCAGCAAAGGGGGGAAACAATGAAAAAGCAGGATGAGAGTTTAAGGGAGTTTTGGGACAATCGAAAATGTAACAACATTCGCATTATAGGTGTACCAGAAGGAGAAGAGTCAGAGAAAGGAATAGGGAATCTGTTTGAAGAAATAATGACAGAAAACTTCCCTAATCTGGTGAAGGAAAAAGTTATACAAGTCCAAGAAGCACAAAGAGTCCCAAGCAAGATGAACCAGAAAAAGTCCACACCCAGATACATCATAATTAAAATGGCAAACATTAAAGACAAAGAAAGAATCTTAAAGGAAGCAAAACAGAGACAGAAAGTAACCTACAAGGGAATTCCCATTAGACTGTAAACTGATTTCTGAATTGAAACACTGCAGGTCCAAAGGGAATGGCATGAAGTATACAAAGTAATGAAAGCCAAGGGTCTGAATCTAAGACTACCCTATCCAGCAAGGCTATCATTCAAAACTGAAGGAGAAATAAAGAGCTTCACAGACAAAAAAAGCTAAAGGAATTTACCACCATCAAACCAGCACTGCAAGAAATGCTAAAGGAACTGTTGTAAGTAGAAGAAAAGGAGAGAGAGAGGAACAAAGGCATATGATAAAAATGGCAACTAACAACTAGCTATGAATAATAGCCTTAAATATAAATGGTTTCAATGCTACAATCAAAAGACATAGGGTAGCCAATTGTATAAGAAAATACAATCCATATATACGCTGTCTACAAGAGACTCACCTCACAACAAAAGACTCACACCAGATGTAAGTGAAGGTATGGAAAAAAAATATCCAAGCAAATGGAAATGAAAAAGAGCTGGTGTAGAAATACTCATATCTGATAAGATAGACTTTAAAATGAGGGCCATAATAAGAGATAAAGGTCATTACATAATATTAAAAGGATCAATCCAACAAGAGGATACAACCCTGGTAAACATATACACACCAACTATGAGAGCACCAAAATATATTTTAAAACTTCTGGAGGACTCCAAGGGACAGATCAATAGCAATACAATCATAGTGGGTAACTTTAACAGTCCACTGACACCACTGGATTGCTTTTCTAAACAAAAATTAACAAGGACACGGATTCCTTAAATGATGAACTAGATCAGTTGGATTTAATTGATATCTACGGAACATTTCACCCCAAAGCTTCAGAATATTCATTGTTCTCCAGTACACACATTACATTTTCAAAGATAGAGCACATGTTAGGACACAATGTAAGTCTTTGCAAATTCAAGAAGATTGAAATCATATCAAGCATCTTCTCAGATCACAATGGCATGAAACTAGAACTCAATTGCAACAAAATCACACAAAAACATACAAACACTTGGAAGCTAAATAGCATGTTATTAAACAATGAGTGGGTTACCAAGGAGATCAAGAAAAAATTAAAGCTTCCTGGAAAAAATGAAAATGAACACACAACCATGCAAAATCTATTGGACGCAGCAAAAGCAGTCCTGAGAGGGAAGTTTATAACACTACAGGCATACCTCAAGAAATACGAAAAATTCCTAGTTGACTTTCTAACCCTACAATTTAAAGAACTAGAAAGTAAACAAAAAGAAAAACCAAGAGCAAGTAGAAGAAAAGAAATAGTAAAAGTCCAAGCAGAAATAAACAATATAAAAACTAAAAAGTCAATTCAAAATATCAGTGGGAGCACCCCATTCAAAGACCTGGTTCTTTAAGAAGATAAACATGATTGATGAACCCTTAGACAGACTCACCAAGAAAAAAAAAAAAAAGAGGGCCCAAATAAACAAAATCAGAAATAAAAGAGAAGTAAAAACTACCACCACAGAAATAAAAATAAAAAATATCTTCAAAACATACTATGGACAATTATACACCAACAAATTAGATAATCTATGCGAAATGAACAAATTTGTAGAAACACACAATCTCCCAAAACTGGAGTGGGAAGAGTTCAAAAACTTGAACAGACCAATAACAACTAAAAAATTGAAGATGTGACCAAGCAACCCCTAGCAAATAAGAGCCCAGGCCCAGACAGCTTCACAGGGGAGTTTTACTGAACATTCAAAGAAGATCTAACCCCCATTCTCCTCAAATTATTCCAAAAATTTCAAGAAAAAGGAAGACTTTCAAACTCATTTTATGAGGTCAGCATAATTATAATTTCAAAACCAAATAAAGACACTACAAACAAAGATAACTACAGGCCAATATCCCTGATGAACACAGATGCCAAAATCCTTAACAAAATATTAGCAAATCGGATCCAGTGATACATCAGAAAAATTATTCATCGTGAACAAGTGGGATTCATCTCAGGGATGAAAAGATGGCACAATGTTCACAAATCAATAAATATGATACACTACATAAACAAATGAATATAAAAACCATATGATCTTATCAATAGATGCTGAAAAAGAATTTGACAAAATCCAGCACCCATTTCTGATAAAAACTCTCAGTAATTTTGGCATAGAGGGATCATACCTCTACATAAAAAGGGCCATACCCCAGCGGGTGTGGCTCAGTGGTTGAGTGTCTAGCCATGCACCAAGAGGTCGCCAGTTTAATTCCCAGTCAGAGCACATGCCCAGGTTGTGAGCCAAATCCCAAGTGGGGGGGCATGCAGAGGCGGCCAATCAATGTTCTCTCTCATCGATGTTTCTCTTTCGCTTTCCCTCTACCTTTCCTCTCTCTCTCAAATCAATAAAGAAAAAAAAAATTTTTGAAAAAGGCCATATATGAAAAACCTACAGTCAACATCATACTCAATGGGTAAACCCTACAAGCATTTCCCTTAACAACAGGAACAAGACTGGGATGCCCACTTTCACCTCTCGTATTTAACATAGTACAAGAAGTCTCAGCCATAGCAATTAAAGATGAAGAAAAAAATAAAAGAAATCCAAATTGGAAAGAAGGAAGTGACACTGTCATTATTTGCAGATGACATAATATTGTACATTGAAAACCCTAATGACTCCATCAAAAATCTACTAGATTTAATAAATGAATTTTGCAAACTAGCAGGATACAAAATTGACATCAAGAAACTGATGATATTCTTATACACCAATGATGAACTCACAGAAAGACAAACTAAAAAAACAAACAAAAAAAAACAATCCCATTTATTATCACAGCAAAAAAATTATAATACCTAGGAATTAACTTAACCAAAGAATTAAAGGACCTCTTCACAGAAAACTACAGGTCATTGAAAAACAAAGTAGAGGAAGATATAAAAATGTGGAAGCTTATACCTTATTCATAAATGAGAATAATTAACATTATTAAAATTTCCATACTACCCAAAGAAATCTCTATATTCAATGCAATCCCCATCAACATACCGACAACATACTTCACAGAAATAGAACAAATACTCCAAAAGTTTATATGGCACCAAAAAAGACCCCAAATAGCCACAGCAATCTTGAAAAAGAACAATCTAAGAGGGATTACAATACTGGATATCAGGTTATACTACAAAGCCACTGTAATCAAAACAACCTGGTACTGGCACAAGAACAGGCGTATAAATAAATGGAATAGAACACGGACCCGGAAATTGACTCAAGACAATATGCTCAATTAATTTTTTACAAAGGTGGCAAGAGCATACAGTGGAGTCAAGACAGTCTCTTTAATAAATGGTGTTGAGAAAATTGGAAAGCTACTTGCAAAAAAAAATGAAGCTAGACCACCAACTTATACCATACACAAGAATAAACTCAAAATGGATAAAAGACTTAAATGTGACTTGTGAATCCATAAAAAACCTAGAAGAAAATGTAGGCAACATAATTTCAGACATCACACACAGCAGAATCTTTATGGATAGAACATGTAAGGCAAGAGAAACACTGGAAAAAATGAACACATAGGACTATATTAAACTAAAAAGCTTCTGCACAGCAAAAGAAACAAACATCAAAATGAAAAGAGAACCCACTCTATGGGAGATCATAATTGCCAATGATGCATCTGATAAGGGACTAATTTCCAAAATATATAGAGTACTCATACAACTCAACAAAAGGAAGACAAAGAACCCAAATAAAAAATGGGGAGAGGACCTAAATAGACACTTCTCAAACAGTGCATACAAGTGGCCAAGAGACATATGAAAAAAATGCTCAATGTCACTAATCATCAGAGAGATGCAATTGAAATAACTATGAGGTATCACCCCACACCTATTAAAATGGCTGCCATCAACAAATCATCAAACAACAAGCGTTGGCAAGGGTGTTGAGAAAAGGGGACTCTAGTAGACTGCTGGTAGGAATGCAGACTGGTGTAGCCAGTATGGAAAACAATATGGTGTTACCTCAAAAAATTAAATGTTGAACTGCCATTTGACCCAGTGATCCCACTTTTAGAAATATATTCTAAGAAGCCTGAGACTCCAATCAGAAAGAATATATGTACCCTTGTGTTTATTGCAGCACTATTTACAATCGCTAAGATCTGGAAGCAGCCCAAGTGTCCATCAGTAGACAAATGGATAAAAAGCTGTGATACATTCACAAAATGGAGTAATATGCTGCTGTAAGAAAGATCTCTTACCCTTTGAGACAACATGGAGGGACCTGGAGAGTATTATCCTAAGTGAAACAAGCCATTCCGAGAAAGACAAATATCACATGATTTCACTTATCTGTGGAATATAATGAACAAAACAAACTGATGAACAAAATACGCTCAGTAACATAGAAGTAGGGTACAGACTGACAAACCTCAGACAAGGGTGTTTGATGGGCAGGGGAGGAAAGAGATAAACCACAGAATTTATATGCATGTATGCATAATCATGGACACTGACAACAATGCTGGGCATTGGGCATAGGGCGGTGGGGGCAGGATCAGGAGGAGGGTGCTAATGGGGGAAAAAGAGAAATATCTGTAACAAAAATAAATTATAAGGAAAAAAACGTTTTGGAAATCCATTGTAAAGATGCCAGAGGCAAGATTTAAATACTGAAAAGTAATCATGAAAAGATGCAGACATATCACAGAACAGTATAGTTCCTGTCACTTTCCTGCTTCCTTGTGGTAATTACCCTGAAGGAAGAGAGGAGAGTTTTTTTGACTATACAAATTAATGTAAGGCAGCAAATTCTGTTTAAGAGGAAGTTGAAAGTGGTGGAGAACAATAAATATAATTCAACAGGTCCATAGTAGGCCACAGGAGCTTACCATGAAAGATTCTTTCTCCTTCCCTGCCCAGAAATCTGCAAAAATCACAGTAGACTTGGCCTGCTGGTTCCATTCCTATAGCCTCCAGTCACTACAGTCCACCTCTCTTGGCAATCTGGCCTCTTTCCTCTACACTTTGTGGAACATTTCTGGCTAAGGTTACCAATAACTCCCCATAATGGCACCAAATCCCCCAATCTTCATACAATCATGCCTAAGTAATGCACTGCTTCCTTGGCTCCATCTTTCCTGGTCATACCTCAGCATCTCTGGCTGAAACAGATCAGATGTCTCCATCAATCCCCCCTTTTCTACCTGCTTGTTAAAGGTGGATCCCTTTAATTATTTTTTATTCTTATGGCTTCCTGTATTATTTCTGGGTCAAACACTGCTATACATGTATCTGTGTCTGATGTCCATGTTGTCCAGCACAGCACAGGGCTTCTAAGGGCCTAGCACTGCTTCAGAATGTGCTGGGTAACTCACAAATGGGCCACCCTAGCTTCGCTGTCAACATCTAAACATATCACTTCATCTGCAAGTCACATGTCCCTTCTCTCTCTACTGTTTTCTTATATCCTCATGTAATCCTTAGGGGATGACAAATTATCCAGTAGAGCCACAGCTTTGATCTTTATATATAGTCATCTGACTCCCTTAGTAAATGTGAATCCTTTGCTCAAATATTCCCTTCTCTGTGAAGCTTACTCTGTCCACCTTATTTTAAATTTCTCTCTCATCCCCTCCAACATTCACAATCCCCCTTATCCTGCCATACATTTTTTCTGTAACACTTACCACCTTCTGACGTATTGTACAATTAACTTATTTATTATGTGTACCATTTGTTTTCTGTCTCCCTGTTAGAATAAAAGTCCCACAAGAGCAAGAATTTTTGTCTGTTTTGTTCTCTGGTGTGTCTCCAGCACTTACAACAGTGCCAGGCACGTAGTGGGCACTCAATAATTAGTTGTTGCATAAATAAGTGAATAAAGCAATAACAGAAAAGAAATTCATGAAGCATATGAGAATTAGAAAGAGAACTGAGACAAAAGGATGCAATTGAAGTCAGAGTATAAGATTCAAAATTTCATTTATATAAAATATAATATGCACTAATATAGGGCATTACCAGTAGTTATGCAAAAGTAGTTATAAAAGGGCCCAAAAAGAGATCCAGCTAACATTACAGATGAATGATTTCAGATTAGAAATATTATGTTATAGTATATTATTAGAACCAGAAATTTGTGTGATTGGTTCAGTCCCAGATCATAGGTGATATGGTAGACAAAAGCTAACCACAAAAAGAAAGTCCTTTCTAACATTTGCTTACTTAATCTTGGTTGGGACTACCAGGGTGCAATAATCATGCTTTTTCTATTTTTATATTTTATGATGTTTTAACATCTTGGGGCCTTGAGGAGTCAAGGAAGGACTGCTCTTCCTTGGTTTATCTAATTCCTAGAAATAGCAAATCAACAAATCCTGAGTCCATACCAACCGTCCTTTTATGAGTCTCATATAGTCCTTGATACTATCTCTCTGTCCTAAATCACTCCAGGGCCACATACCAGACAACTAAGGACCATCCTATATCCCAGAGCCTGCTAAAATTATTGAAGCTATTCAATTCTAAACCTGCTTTGTTTGCCTACCCTGTCTTGCCCATTCCTATTGCTGCTCCAAGCAGGCTTGTCTTTTCGTTTAAGATCCCTATCCCTGAAATGCTTAAGATAATTTGATCTATTAAATTTTAGGAAGGTTTTTCAAGTCAGATTTGTGAGTCTGCCTTTTTAAATATGGAAATATAAAATACACTAAATCTGTAAATGTAGTTTGAAATATCTAAGAAAATTCTATTAATTAAAATGGAACTGGTATTAGATATTTAGGAGAATTTGATTTATGAAATTTATAAAATAAGTGCATATTAATCAAATAACCAATTAAATATGTTATGTTTTATTATACAAAAATCATTAAGGTTATAAATTTAACATAAATTGAGCTTAAAAGTTTAAAATATAGGTATACATATGTATATAGGTAAATAATATAGGTATATAATATATATATATGTTATTTTGATAAATAAAATATGAAGACACAAGTAACTGTAAGAATACCTTTCTGTGCATAAAAACTCCTTGGACAGAAAGCTCACTAGCACTTAGAATTTTTCGAAGGCTTCACAATACACCTGAAATTCCTAGCACAGTACAAAGTCCCTGGAGAAGCAAGTCAGCCCCTGCCTGCCTTTCCATGTCATCCTTCCACAAAGGCTAGTGCCATCTTAACCCTTCTCTCCACCTGGCTTCTGCAATACCTTCAAGTCTCAGCTTGACTGTCTCTTCTAAGCTTCGATTGAAATGAACTGATATGGTATGATGTACTTTGCAAGTAAAATCCATCTTAAAATCCCCACCTATTCATTAAATGCTTTGGAGAACTGCTAGACTCTCAGGGGCTGCTTCTTGGGCAGGCATGACCTCCCCCAAGAGGTAATTTACTAATAGGCCAGGCCACAGACAGTTGTTTTCTGAAACAACAAAGTCTCTTGTTATTTTCTGAAATTTAGCAGAGAGACCACAGTAATACCTCAGATGCCCAGATTAATCCACAGCCACTGATGTTCAAGGCAAAGAAATGTGATCTTTCTGCCCCTCACCTGATAGCACTTCCCCAATACAATGCCCTCTCTGTGCAGTTCTACATCTGGGTGTAACTCTTTGGCCAACTCTCTTCATCTATGAAATATACCTGATTGTTAGCAGGGCCTTAATGTTCTAAACAAATGGAACTGCAACAATTGTATAGAATAAAAAGAATCTTGACCCCTACTTCTCTCCATTCACACACAAAAATTATTTGAGATGTATTATAAGCCTAAATGTAAAACCTAGAGCTATAAAGCTTCCACAAGAAGGCATAAAATAATATTTTCATGAAAGAGATCAAGCAAATGTTGCAAATATTAACAACTGAGGAATCTAAGTAAAGAGCTTATGTACAGCCCTGGCCAGTTTGGCTCAGGGTTAGAGCATCAGCCTGTGGTCCAGAGAGACCCGGGTTCGGTTCCTGTTAAGGGCACATACCTCGTTTGCAGTTTGTCCCCAGCCCTGGATGGGTCGTGCAGGTGGCAGCCACTTGATGTGTCCCTTTCACGTCAATGTCTCTCTCTCTCTCTCTCTCTCTCTCTCTCTCCGTCTCTCCTTCTCTCCAGTCTCCTCTCTCTCTCTCTCTCTCTCTCTCTCTCTCTCTCTCTCTCTCTCTCTCTCTCTCCCTCCTGCTCTGTCTGAACAAAAAAATGAAGAAATGTTCTCGATAAGGATTTAAAAAAAGAGCTTATGTGCATTCTTTGTATTTTTCTTGCTACTCTTCCGCAAGTTAGAATTTTTTAAAAAAACAAAAAAAAATTATTTTTGCTCATATTGAGTTGAAATGTATCTCTGAAAGATTTCCATCCCTTTGGATCTAATTCTTCCCCTTGCATGATATTTCTGAACAAATTGCTTTTGTTTTATATAATAGAATTTCAGACATTAGAACAATGGTATCATGACTCCCCCAAACTATTTTCTCATCAAATAATCTGGATGGGAACTTCACCTCCATTTCGACCTTCACTCCTCACTACTTCGAAGTATTTTTTCCCTAATCAGGGCGCGTGCATGCACACACACACACACACAGACACACACACACACACACACACAAGCACCACATATGTATGCTAAGTGTGACATGATACTTCAGGAATCTAGTCAGCTCCCATATGTGAATGGACAAGGAATTATTTTCTTCCCTACATAGAAAATCTCTACAATGTCCAGACTTTTTTATGCTACTGTAACATAGCTTGTCACCTCCTGCAATGCCAAAGAAAAACTGGATAGTAAAGCATTGCCTCTTTTGGCACGAATATGAGACAAATGGAGTCTCAGGAACTCACAATGTGTGGAAAAGACAAGAAATGAGACATAAAAGTCTGCTGTAGAAAAGTTGCTATGGTGTAATATATTTTTCTCCACCCCTCTTTTCAGAGCCAGAAAAAAATGAATGACCTAGGTTTTATCAGTTCTTTTTTTTAAGTGAATGAATGAGACTTCCCTGAAGAAAACTGTCATGCAAAATAAATGGCTCCATTATACAATCTAGTGACACTATGTACAAAAATCTCCACAAGCTCTAATCAATGCCCAAAGACAAAAGATGAATCTGAATTTGGAAGATGTGTAGTCACATTTAAAGTACTGACTGATGGCATAGATTAATGAGCCCCGCCTAGAGTAGACTGGTACATTTAGCATTACTAAAATCTTCCTGTCTCAATGAAAGCACCAGAAATGTATTTTTTATGAAGATCCCCCCAAACATGTTTGTTGGTATTTTCCCAGGGTCTGGCAGAGGAGGTTTGAAATATAGGTAGGTTCTTGACATCCTTCCACCTTCTTTATTCAGAGCATAAAAGTTCTTGTAGACTATGTGTTATAGTAGAACATTAGCACCATCTAAAGGCTACATACCAAATGTCTTGCCAGTGTGAATGTTGTTTAAAATACTGTTTGCTATGATAATACTTTGGGGGACTGACATTGTGAAAAATTTTGCTTACCTAGAATAAAACAGTAGGTCACTATGGCATGCTATGTGTCTATGACTGTTATATTCCCAGAGAGGTAAATGCCATCTGGAGTGCTTGCCTACAAGGACTAGAGTGTTTGAAAGAGGAGGCTATGTTTATCAGATGCTATGTTGGTTTGCTTTCTTGTGTAGGTATCTGTTATTCTTTAGAAAAGTGAATTTACTCTGCCAGTGGACCCAGTCTGAACTTGACCATAAGCATGAGGGTGGGGCATGAGGAGATGCAGTTAGGGGGAGGAGGATGGGCAGTCATCCAATAGCCATTAGTCTTGGCAACAGAGTTAGGAGCTCCAGTCCTGTGTTGCTGTTTGCTACGTTTGTGACCTAAACTTCTCTGAGATTCTCATGCATAAAATAAGGCTGTTCAACTAAATTATCTCCAGGAGTGTCTCCTATTCTACTATCAGAGTAGCCCTGGGGTCTATGAAGTTGATGTACATGGCCTAGTCCCATCTCTCTACTTCATATCACTGCAAGGAGTAAAATAAAATTATATAGACAGGTTTCTGCTAAAGAGTTTTTAAGCCCAGCTGAGTTTCACTTAAATCCTTTGTATTCAAGGCTAAAGAAAGTCTAACTTAAAGCTTCTGGGGAAGTTTATGGGGCCCTAATGGTTGACTGAAGTCCTCACATTTCCCAGAAGCTCCCAAGAACCTTTTAGAAATAGGGGTTGGGCCCGGCCGGTGTGGCTCAGTGGTTGAGTGTTGACCCATGCACCAAGAGGTTGCCAGTTTCATTCCCAGTCAGGACACATGCCCAGGTTGTGGGCCAAATCCCCAGACGGGGTGGGGGGCATGCTGGATGTGGTCGATTGATGTCCTCTCTCATTGATGTTTCTATCTCTCTAAAATCAATAAAAAAAAAAAAAAAAAAAAAATTTTTAAATAGAAATAGGGGTTGGGCGTAAAAAGATATAAGTGGTAGAAGATTTTTAGAAAATATTGACCTTTTTGATTCTGACCCAGGCCCTCTGATGCAGTTATCCAGGGGGAATATGTCTTGTCTGAAGGTCAAACCTAGGTGGGTGCAAGAATGGAGGATGGATGGGTCAGGAAGGAAGGAAGGAAGGAAGGAAGGAAGGAAGGAAGGAAGGAAGGAAGGAAGGAAGGAAGGAAGGAAGGAAGGAAGGAAGGAATTTAAAAATCTTAAGCTTAGTAGATATAGAGGTCTGTGCTCAGTTTGCCTCTGCCCTTTACTGGTTGTGAAACTTGGGGCATATCATTCAACCTCTCTATACTTTGGTTTCCTAGTCTGCAAAATGCTGCTAGCAACAAACTTGTTGAGAAGATTAAATTGCATACTATACCCATCAAGTTTAGCATAATATTTAATGCAGAGTAAATACCCAAAGAATTATGTCATTGGCTTATTATTTTAAAATTGCTCTTTTGTTTGAGGCCACACAGTACACAAAGAAAAGGCTTATGTTTCTTATACATCAGTATAGGCCCTAGTGATAGTTTCTGAGTCTTAGACCTAACAAATGCTTGTCAGGATCCTCAGACATACAACACAGTCTTTTGCTTTTGTCTTTCAAAATGTTCTCTCTTAGAAAACAAGAAATTGAAAAACTGTTTGAGATGATAATGGCAGAAAACTTTCCTAACTTGGTGAAGGAAACAGACATACAAGTCCAGGAAGCACAGACAATCCCAAACAAGATGAACCCCAAGAGGCCCACACCAAGACACATCATCATCAAAATGCAAAAGGTTCAAGACAAAGAGATCTTAAAAGCAGCAAGAGAAAGGCAGCTAGTTGCCTACAAGGGAGTTCCCATAAGGCTGTCAGCTGATTTCTCAAAAGAAACTTTGCAGGCCAGAAGGGAGTGGCAAGAAATATTCAGAGTGATGAAAAGCAAGAAGCTACAACCAAGATTACTCTATCCTGCAAAACTGTCATTTCGAATCAATGGCCATATAAAGAGTTTCCCAGACAAGAAAAAGTTAAAGGAGTTCATCACCACCAAACCATTATTATATGAAATGATGAAGGGTCTTTTTGAAGAAAAAGATAAAATATATGAACAAACAAAATGGCAATGAATACATATCTATCGACAATGGAATCTACAAACAAAATGAACAGGCAGAACAGAAACATTCTCATAGATACAGAGAACATTTTGTTGGTTGCCAGATGGGAGGGGATTGGGGGAATGGGTAAAAAAGGTGAAGGGATTAAGAAGTACAAATTCATTGCTAGACTGACAAACCTCAAAGGGAAAGGGGTTGGGGGTGGGAAGAAATAAATCAAAGAACTTATATGCTTAACCAGTGGACACAGACAATAGTATGGGAAAAGGTGGGAGGGGGGCGGGATAGGGGAAGAGGGGGTCAATGGGGGAAAAATGAGGAACATCTGTAATACATACAACAATAAAGATTTAAAAAAAAGAAAAAAGAAAAAAAAAAACAAAACAAGAAAAAAAAATATTCTCTCTGCTTAGTGCTTCCGGAGTATCTACCATTGGCCTTGTGTTTCCAATGCATGATCCGGCTTCTGCTTTTAGCACAGGTGGCTTTGGTGTCAGGGTATGTGAAGTTTTCCTTTGATGGCCCTGCAACTAAGCAACTTAATTATGAATGAACACTCTGCCTAAAAACCTGTATTGCTCTCTTTTTCCCTCAGTGACCCCTGGCATATATTCAGGGCCTCAATGAACAAAAGCAAAGCTATGTCTGACCTATCCTCCCACCAGTGAATAACCCCCACACCTTCCCATTTCTCTGCTGCTTGGACTTTTGTTAGAAGAGAGAAACAGTGAGCTATGATAAAAAGAAATAAAAAATGTAACAGTTTTTAAAATGAAATATATCTTATTTCAATTTTTAAAATTTTCAAAATGAATGGTGCATTATCAGCAATTCACTATATTCTGGGATTAGTCAAAGCAATATTTCAGTGAGTTTTCTTCCATTTATTTATCACTTATGTAAAACATCACTCATGTACAACTCTTGAAAAAAATAAAAAGAAAAAGAGTGAAACTGAATAAGTAAAAATAAAAGATTTCTCAGAGGAGGGTGGTGGGAGAAGAGACTAGATAGACCACAGAACTTATATGCATGTATGTATAACCAATGGACATAAACAATTGTGCAAGGGGGGGGGCAGGATCGGGAGAAGAGTGTCAATGGGGGAAAAGGAAAACCATCTGTAACAAAAAAAAAATTAAGTAATTAAAAAAGTATCTATAACATTTCTTAGTGATGAAAAAAAACATATTTTTTTAAAAAGCTCCTTCAATAAATGTGATACACCACATAAACAAAATGAAAGATAAAAATCATATCATCATATCAATAGATGCTGAAATAGCATTAGACAAAATCCAGCACCCACTTCTAATAAAAATGCGCAGCAATTTGGGAATAGAGGGATCATGTCTCAACATAATAAAGGCCATATATGAAAGACCTACAGCCAACATTGAACGCAGTGGGCAAAAATTAAACCATTACCCTTAAGAACAGGAACAAGACAAGGATGCCCATGTTCACCGCTCTTATTTAACATAGAACTAGAAGTCTTAGTCACAGCAATCAGACAGGAAGAAAAAATAAAAGGGATCCAAATTGGAAAGGAGGAAGTGAAACTGTCATTATTCGCAGATGACATAATATTATACGTAGAAAACCCCAAAGACTCCATCAAAAATTTACTAGACATAATAAATGAATTTGGCAAAGTGGCAAGATACAAAATTAACGTCAAGAAATCGATGGAATTCTTATACACCAATGATGAACTCACAGAAAGAGAAACTAAGAAAACAATCCCTTTTACCACTGCGGCAAAAAAATTAAGATACCTAGGAATAAACTTAACCAAAGAAATAAAGACCCTATTTGCAGAAAACCACAGGTCATTGAAAAAAGAAAGAAAGATATAAAAAAGTGGAAGCACATACACTGTTCATGGATTGGAAGAATTAACTTCATTAAAATGTCCATACTGCCCAAAGCAATCTATAGATTCAATGCAATCCCCATCAAAATACCAACCACATACGTCACAGAATTAGAACAAGTACCTCAAAAGTTCATATGGAAGCAAAAAAGACCTTGAATAGCTACAGCAATCTTGAAAAAGAAGAAGAAAGTAGGAGGGATCACATTACCAGAATTCAGGTTATACTACAAAGCCACTGTAATCAAAACTGCCTGGTACTGGCACAAGAACAGACATATAGAGCAGTGGAACAGAACAGAGAACCCAGAAATGGACCCAAGGCAATATGCTGAATTAATACTTGACAAAGGTGGCAAGAGCATACAGTGGAGTAAGGACAGCCTCTTTAATAAATGGTGTTGGAAAAATTGGACAGCTACATGCAGAAAATAAAACTAGACCATCAAATTACATCCTACACAAGAATAAACTCAAAATGAATAAAAGACTTAAATGTGACTCATGAGTCCATAAAAAACCTAGAAGAGACTGTAGGCAACAAAATCCCAGACATCATACACAGCAGAATTTTCACTGATACATCACCTAAAATAATAGAAACAAAGGAGAAAATGAGCACATGGGACTACATCAAACTAAAAAGCCTCTGCACAGCAAAAGATACAATCATCAAAATGGAAAGGCTACCCACTGTATGGGAGAGGATAATTTGCCAATGATATATCAGATAAGAGGTTAATTTTCAATATATATATATATATATAGAGTGCTCATATAACTCCACAAAAGGAAGACAAAGAACCCAATTAAAAAATGGGCAGAGGAACTAGACACCTCTCCAAACAGCACCTACAAATGGCTAAGAGACATATGAAGAAATGCTCAACATCACTAATCATCAGAGAGATGCAAATTGAAACAACCATGAGGTATTACCTCACACCAGTCAGAAAGGCCACCATCAACTAATCATCAAACAAAAACTGTTGGCGAGGATGTGGAGAAAAGGGGACTCTAGTACACTGCTGGTGGGAATGCAGACTGGTGCAGCTACTATGAAAAGAACATGGTGTTATCTCAACAAAAATTAAAAATTGAAATTCCATTTGACCCAGTGATACTACTTCAAGGAATATCCCTTAAGAAGCCTGAAACACCAATCAGAAAAAATATATGTACCCCCATGTTTGTAGAAGCACTATTTACAATAGCTAAGATCTGGAAACAACCCAAATGTTCATCAGTAGACGAATGGATTAAAAACCTGTGGTACAAATACACAATGGAGTACTACGCAGCTGTAAGAAAAAAGATCTCTTATCCTTTGAGACTACATGGCTGGGACCTGGAAAGTATTATCCTAAGCGAAACAAGCCAAACAGAGAAAGACAAGTATCATATGATTTCACTTATTTGTGGAATATAATGAACATAACAGTCTGAGGAATGGGGTAGTCCCAGAGACATGGAAGTGGAGTACAGACTAACAATGCCTAGAAGATGGAGTGGTGGGGGAAAGATAAACCACAGAACTGATATGCATGTATGCATGAACAATGGACATAGACAACAAAGCTGCGGACAGGCAGAAAGGGAGGGGGAGGGAGAATCAGTTGGGGAAAAAGGAGAAACATCTGTAACAAAAATTAATTAATTAATAAAAAAGAAACAGAAAGAGAAAGAAAACAATCCCATTTACCATCGCAGCAAAAAAATTAAGATACCTAGAAATAAACTTAACCAAAGAAATAAAGAACCCATTTGCAGAAAACTACAGGTCATTGAAAAAAGAAATAGAGTAAGATATGAAAAAGTGGAAGCACATACCATGTTCATGAATTGGAAAAATTAACATCATTAAAATGTCCATACTACCCAAAGCAATCTATAGATTCAATGCAATCCCTATCAAAATGCCAATTGCATACTTCACAGAAGAAGAACAAATGTTTCAAAAGTTCATATGGAACCAAAAAATACTCTGAATAGCCACAGCAATCCTGAAAAAGAAGAACAAAGTTGGAGGAATCACGATACCAGATTTCAGGTTATACTACAATGCCACTTTAATCAAAACCGCCTGGTACTGGCACAAGAACAGGCATATAGACCAGTAAAACAGAACAGAGAACCCAGAAATGTACCCAAGGCAATATGCTCAATTAATATTTGATAAGGGGAGCAAGAGCATAGAGTGAAGTAAAGACAGCCTATTTAAAAAATGGTGTTGGAAAAATTGGACAGCTACATGCAAAAAAATGAAACTAGACCATCAACTTACACCCTACACAAGAATAAACTCAAAATGGATAAAAGACTTAAATGTTACTCATGACTCCATAAAAATCCTAGAAGAAAATGTAGGCAACAAAGCTTCAGACATCATACACAGCAGAATTTTTACTGATACATCACCTAAGGCAACACAAACAAAGTAAAAAATGAGCACGTGGGACTACATCAAACTCAAAAGCTCCTGCACAGCAAAAGAAACAACCACCAAAATGGAAAAGCAACCACTGTTTATGAGAGCATAATTGCCAAAGATACATCAAACAAGGGGTTAATTTCCATAATATATAGAGTGCTCATACAGCTCAACAAAAGGAAGACAAAAAACCCAGTTAAAACATGGGCAGAGGAGCTAAATATACACCTCTTCAAACTGGACATACGAATGGCTAAGAGACATATGAAGAAATGCTCAACATCACTAATCATCAGAGAGATGCAAATTAAAACAACCATGAGGTATCACCTCACACCTGACAGAATAGCCGCCATCAACAAATCATCAAACAACAAGTGTTGGCGAGGGTGTGGAGAAAAGGGGACTCTAGTACACTGCTGATGGGAAAGCAGACTGGTGCAGCCATTTAACCCAGTGATCCCACTTCTAGGAATATACCCTTAGAAGCCGGAAACACCCATCAGAAAGAATATATGTACCCCCATGTTCAAAGCAGCACTATTTACAAGAGCTAAGATCTGGAAACAACCCAAATGTCCATCAGTAGACAAATAGATAAAAAAGCTGTAGTACATATACAAAATGGAATACTATGCAGCTGTATGGAAGAAAGATCTTTTATCCTTTGAGATGACATGGAGGGACCTGAAGAGTATTATCCTAAGTGAAACAAGCCAAACAGAGAAAGACAAGTATCATATGATCTCACTTATTTGTGGAATATAATGAACATAACAGTCTGAGGAACAGGGTAGTTCCAGAGATATGGAAGTAGGGTAGAGACTGACAATCCCCCGAAGAGGGTATGGGGGGAGAGATAAACCACAAAACTTATATGCATGTATGCATGAACAATGGACATGGACAACCAAGCTGGGGACAGGGCAAGGAGGGATGGGGAGGGTGGTATTAGTGGGGGGAAAAGGAGAAACGTCTGTAACAAAAATAAATAAATTAATTAAAAATAAATAAATAAAAAAGCTCCTTCACTTTTAGAATACGTAAGTATTAGAGCAGGTATGTGTGTGTGTGTTGAAAGAAAGACCATTCATGATGTAGGAAGAGACCTTTGCGATGTGTTATAAGAAACTAATACATAGAAAATATAAGTGCTTTTCTCTGAATCATACAGCTGGTTAATGGTAAAGACAGGAGTGAATTCCAGTTTACTGACTCCTATGGTATTATTGGGCAAAGCCACATTGGTAAGAAAGTCTCTGAAATGTGCAAGTTACTATTGCTTTGCCAGGTCCTAAACTGCTTCATCCATAATTTACAGACTTATCTTCTTTGCTCTTGTTCTTAAGTTTGTTCATCATATTTGCTTTTTTTTTTCCTCAGGGATTTCAGTACATTCATAAAATCGCAAAATTAATATATAGTTCAAATTAATGTGCACTGTGAATGTAAACTAAACACTACATTTCAAAGGCTTGGTATGACAAAAATGTAAAATACCTCAAAAACACTTTATATGAACTTCATGTTGAAATGGTAATGTTTGGGGTATATTGGATCAATTAAAATATGTTGTTAAAATTAATTTTACCGGTTTATTTTTATTTATTATTTATTTATTTATTTATTTATTTATTTATTTATTTATTTATTTAATTTTTAAAATATTGTTGACTGTATTACAGATTTTCCTCATTTTTCCCCCATTGACTCCCTCCTCCCCTATCCCGCCCCCCTCCTGCCTTTTCCCACACTATTGTCTGTGTCCATTGGTTATGCATATAAGTTCTTTGGTTTATTTCTTCCCACCCCCAAACCCCTTTCCCTTTGAGGTTTGCCAGTCTAGCAATGAATTTGTACTTCTTAATCCCTTCAACTTTTTTACCCATTCCCCCAACCCTCCTCCCATCTGGCAACCAACAAAATGTTCTCTGTATCTATGAGAATGTTTCTGTTCTGCCTGTTCATTTTGTTTGTAGATTCCATTGTCGATAGATATGTATTCATTGCCATTTTGTTTGTTCATATATTTTATCTTTTTCTTCAAAAAGACCCTTCATCATTTCATATAATAATAGTTTGGTGGTGATGAACTCCTTTAACTTTTTCTTGTCTGGGAAACTCTTTATATGGCCATGGATTCTAAATAACAGCTTTGCAGGATAGAGTAATCTTGGTTGTAGCTTCTTGCTTTTCATCACTCTGAATATTTCTTGCCACTCCCTTCTGGCCTGCAAAGTTTCTTTTGAGAAATCAGCTGACAGCCTTATGGGAACTCCCTTGTTGGTAACAAACTGCCTTTCTCTTGCTGCTTTTAAGATTCTCTCTTTGTCTTGAACCTTTTGCATTTTGATGATGATGTGTCTTGGTGTGGGCCTCTTGGGGTTCATCTTGTTTGGGAATCTCTGTGCTTCCTGGACTTTTATGACTGTTTCCTTCACCAAGTTAGGTAAGTTTTCTGCCATTTTTGTTTCAAACAGGTTTTCAATTTTTTGTTCTCATTTTCCTCCCTCTGACACCCCCAAGATACGAATGTTGGCACGCTTGAAGTTGTCCCAGAGGCTCCTTACACTATCCTTATTTTTTTGGATTCTTTTTTCTTTTTGCTGTTCTGATTGGGCGTTTTTTGCTTCCTTATATTCCAAATCAATGGTTTACTTCTTGGCTTTACGTACTCTACTATTGAATCTGTGTAAATTATTCTTTATTTCAGTTAATGCCTCCTTCATTTCTGACCATACATCCATCATTTCTGACTGGTTCTTTTTTATGGTATTGAGGCCCTCACTAAGTTCACTGATGTTCTCACTAAGTCCATTGAGCATCCTTATAAGCAGTATTTTGAACTCAGCATCTGTTAGGTTGCTTATCTCCATTTCACTTAGTTCTTTTCTTGGGGATTTGTTTTGTTCTTTTATTTGGGACCTGTTTCTTTGTCTCCTCATTTTGGCTGCCTCCCTGTGTTTGTTTCTGTGTATTACTTAACAAGATGTATGGGGCTCTCTGAGACCAGATGCTGCTTGTTTGAAAGAATTTAGGAAAACCTGAAGCAGGATCCAAGGCAGGCCAATCTTATGGTCAAGCAACTGGCAAGAGCTTGGGTGGGCCTGAAAGTTGAGTAGGGCAGGCCTCAGGGAGTCACCAGGGCAGGGCTACCAGTGTGAGCCACGTTGCTGGAGTCCCAGATATGGCAGCTGTCTGCTGCCCCAGGGAAGGGCTCACCAAAGTATCAAAGGCCTCTGACAGCATGTTTCTCCCGGAGAAAGCCCCCTCTCCAGCCCTCGCTCCAGTGCCAAACAGCTCAGTTTTTCCCTGTGTTTCTCTGGTGCCTCTCGATCTGCCTCCCCTCCAAGCTTAAAGGAAGTGAGTCTGATAATCTGTACACAGGCCCTTTAAGGAGCTGCCTGGGGCTCCAGTCGTGTCAGCCTCCCTGAGCCTCAGTTCCTGCTGGTTTTTCCAGCCAGAAGTTATGGGGACTTGTCTTCCTGGCACTGGAACCCTGAGTGGGGCATTTTTTGTGGGACGCGGACCCCTCAGTCCTCAGGAAGGACCTTCCCGGCTAAGGTGTCCTCCTGATTTTTATCCTCCACACTTGGGTGTGGGAGCAGCCCATCGCATCGCCGCCGCCACTGCCACCACTGCACCTCGCGCCTCCTCCCCTCCTACCAGTCTGGATGTGGCTGCTGCTTCAATTCCGTAGTTGTAGGACTTCCATTCAGCTTGATTTCAGGCGGTTTTGAATGATGGTTGTTCTGTAGTTTAGTTGTAACTTTGATGTGGTTGTGGGAGGACGCAATACCGCGTTTACCTACGCCACCATCTTGACGGGAAGTCCTACTCCTAGATTTTAACATTTTTCTGTAGTTTTTGATCATTGTTTTAATTTTCTCACTTTTGATTGGTCTATTTAGATTTTTCCAATTCTTTATGATTCAGTCTAGGAAGGTTATATATTTCTAGGAACATATCCATTTCTTCTAGTTTATTAAATTTGGTGGCATATAGCCTTTCATAATATTCTTATATGATCCTTTGTATTTCTGTTATGTCTGTGGTAACTTCTCTTCTTTCATTGCTGATTTTGTTTATAAGAGTCTTTTCTCTATTTCCTTTGTGAGTCTAGCTAAGTATTTGTCAATTCTATTAATCTTTTCAAAGAACCAGCTCTTTATTGTATTAAATTTTTGTATAGTCTTGTTGGTCTCTATTTCATTCAGTTCCGCTATAATTTTTATTATCTCTTTTCTTCTCTTGACTTTGAGTTGCTTTTGTTCTTTTTTCCCCCTAGTTCTTTAAGATGTAATTTTAGGTAGTTAATTTTACTTCTTTTATTAATTAATTAATTAATTTTTGTTACAGATGTTACTCCTTTTTCCCCGACTGATACCTCCTGCCTTGTCCCCAGCTTTGTTGTCCATGTCCATTGTTCATTAATACATGCATATAACTTCTGTGGTTTATCTCTCCCCACCACCCCCTCTTCTGGGAATTGTCAGTCTGTACCCCACTTCCATGTCTCTGGGACTACCCCATTCCTCAGACAGTTATGTTCATTATATTCCAGAAATAAGTGAGATCATATGAAACTTGTCTTTCTCTGTTTGGCTTGTTTCACTTACGATGATACTTTCCAGGTCCCTCCATGTAGTCTCAAAGGATAAGAGATCGTTTTTTCTTATAGCTGCGTAATACTCCATTGTGTATATGTATCGCTGCTTTTTTATCCATTCGTCTACTGATGGACACTTGGGCTGTTTTCACATCTTAGCTATTGTAAATAGTGCTGCTATAAACATGGATGTACATATGTGCTTTCTGATTGGTGTTTCAGGCTTCTTAGGGTATATTCCTAGAAGTGGATCAAATGGAAGTTCAATTTTAAATTTTTTGAGGTAACACCATATTGTTTTCCATAGTGGCTGCACCAGTCTGCATTCTGAACAGCAGTGTACTAGAGTCCCCTTTTCTCCACACCCTCGCCAACACTTGTTTGATGATTTGTTGATGGCGGCCCTTCTGACAGGTGTGAGGTGATACCTCATTGTTGCTTTAATTTGCATCTCTCTGATGATTAGTGATGTTGACTATTTTTTTACATGTTTATTAGCCATTTGTATATCCTGTTTGGAGAGGTGTCTATTTAGTTCCTCTGCCCATTTTTTAATTGGGTTCTTTGTCTTCCTTTTGTGGAGTTGTATGAGCACTCTATACATATTGGAAATTAACCTCTTATCTGATATATCATTTGCAATTATGCTCTCCCATACAGTGGGTTGCCTTTTCATTTTGATGATTATATCTTTTGCTGTGCAGAAGCTTTTTAGTTTGATGTAATCCCATGTGTTCATTTTCTTCTTTGTTTCTGTTTCCTTAGGTGATGCATCAGTGAAAATTCTTCTGTGTATGATGTCTGAAACTTCGTTGCCTACATTTTCTTTGAGGATTTTTGTGGATTCATGCATCACATTTAAGTCTTTTATCTATTATGAGTTTATTCTTGTGTATGATGTAAGTTGATGGCCTAATTTTATTTTTTGTATGTAGCTGTCCTTTTTTCTTAACACCATTTATTAAAGAGGCTGTCTTTACTCCACTATATGCTCTTGCAACTTAGTCAAATATTAATTGAGCATATTGCCTTGGGTTCATTTCTCGATTCTCTGTTCTGTTTCACTGGTCTATATGTCTGTTTCTGTGCCATTACCAGGTTGTTTTGATTACAGTGACTTTGTAGTATAACCTGAAATCTGGTAATGTGATCCCTCCAACCTTATTCTTCTTTTTCAAGATTGCTGTGGCTATTCAGAGTATTTTTTGGTTCCAAAAGAACTTTTGAAGTATTTGTTCTAGTTATGTGAAGTATGTTTCTGGTATTTTGATGGGGATTGCATTGAACCTATAGATTGCTTTGGGTAGTATGGACATTTTAATGATGTTAATTCTTCCAATCCATGAACAGGATATGTGCTTTCACTTTTTTATATCTTCCTCTATTTCTTTTTTTCAATGACCTGTAGTTTTCTGCGAATAGGTCATTTATTTTTTTTTTTTTTTGGTTAAGTTTATTCCTAGGTATCTTAATATTTTTTTTTGCCACAGTGGTAAATGGGATTGTTTTCTTAGTTTCTCTTTTTTGTGAGTTCATCATTGGTGTATAAAAATGCCATCGATTTCTTGATGTTAATTTTGTATCCTGCTACTATGTCAAATTCATTTATTAAGTCCAGTAAAGTTTTGATGGAGTTTTTGGGGTGTTCTACTTATAGTATCATGTCTTCTGTAAATAATGAATGTTTCACTTCCTCCTTTCTCATTTGGATCCCTTTTATTGTGTCCTCCTGTCTGATTGCTGTGGCTAAGACTTTCAGTACTATGTTAAATAAGAGTGGCGAAAGTGGGCGTCCTCTCCTTGTTTCTGTTCTTAAAGGAAGTGCTTTTAATTTTTGCCCATTGAGCATGATGGCGGCTGTAGGTCTTTCATATATGGTCTTTATTATGTTGAGATATGATGCCTCTATTCCCAGATTGCTGAGCATTTTTATCAGAAATGGGTGCTGGATTTTTGTTGAATGCTTTTTCTGTGTCTATTGATATGATGATATGATTTTTATCTTTCATTTTTTTTATGTGGTGTATCACATTTATTGATTTGCGAATATTGTACCAGCCTTGTGTCCTTGGGATGAATTCATTTGGTCATGTTGAATAATTTTTTGATGTATTGCTGGACTCGATTTTGTTCAGGATTTTGGCTTCTATGTTTATCAGGGACATTGGTCTTTAGTTTTCTTCAATTGTAGTGTTTTTCTCTGGTTTTGGAATTAGAATTATGCTGGCGTCATAAAACGAGTTTGGAAGTCTTCCTTCTTGAATTTTTAAAAATAGTTTGAGGAGAATGGGTATCATTTCTCCTTTGAATGTTCAGTAAAATTCCCCCGTGAACCTGTCCGGGCCTGGGCTTTTGTTTGCTGGGAGAGTCTTGATTACATCTTCAATTTATTTTGCTATTATTGGTCTGTTCAAGTTTTCTACCTCTTCCTGGTTCCGTTTTGGAAGACTATGTGTTTCTAGATATTTGTCCATTTTGCTTAGATTGTCGAATTTGTTGCCATATAATTGTTCATACTATCTGTTAACAATCCTTTGTATTTCTGTGGTGTCAGTTATTATTTCCCCTCTTTCATTTTTGATTGGTATATTTTGGTTCTAACTTTTTGTTTCTTGGTGAATCTAGCTAAGGGTCCATCAATCTAATTTATCTTTTCAAAGAACCAGCTGTTTGTTTCATTGATCCTTTGATTTTTTTTTTTTTTTTTTGTCTCCATGTCATTTATTTCTGCTCTGATCTTTACTATTTCCTTTCTTCTACTTGCTATGGTTTTTTTTGTTTGTTTGTTTTGTTTTTTTTTCTCTTTGCTTTCTGGTTCTTTAAGTTCTGAGGTTAGATTGTCTATTAGAAATTTTTCTTGCTTTTTGAGGTGGGCGTGGAGTGCTATAAATTTCTCTCTCAGAACTCCTTTTGCTGCATCCCATAGAATTTGTTTTGTTGTGTGTTCATTTTCATTGGTGTCCAGGAAGTCTTTAATTTCTTCCTTGATCTCCATTATAACCCATTCATTGTTCAATAATATGCTATTTAGCCCTGGCCAGTTTGGCTCAGCGGTTAGAGCGCCCACCTGCGGTCCAGAGAGACCCGGGTTCGGTTCCCGCTAAGGGCATGTACCTTGGTTGCAGTTTGTCCCCGGCCCTGGTTGGTCGTGTGGGTGGCAACCACTCGATGTGTGCCTTTCACATCGATGTTTCTCTCTCTCTTTCTTCCTCTCTCTCCCTCCCACTCTGTCTGTACAAAAAATGGAAAAATGTCCTTGGGTGAGGATAAAAAATAATAATAATAATAATATGCTATTTAGCCTTCATGCTTTAAAATGTCTTTGCACGTTCTTGTTACAATTGATATCTAGTTGTATCCCATTGTCATCTGAGAAGATGCTTGATATGATTTCAATCTTCTTGAACTTGTAGAGACTTAGTTTGTGCCCTAACATGTGGTCTATCTTTGAGAATGTTCCATGTTCCCTTGAGAATAATGTGAATTCTGTGGTTTGGGTGTGTAATTCCCTGTAGATATCTATTAAATCCGTTTGATCTAGCACTTCATTTAGAGTCTGTATTTTCCTGTTAATATTTTGTCTAGAAGATCTATCTAGTGATATCAGAGGGGTATTGAACTCCCCTGCTATGATTGTATTGCTGTTGATTTCTGCTTTGAAGTCCTACAAAATATTTTTAATATATGTTGATGCTCCTATATTGGTTGCATATATGTTTACGAAGGTTATATCTTCCTGTTGGACAGATCCTTCTAATATTATGCAGTGGCCTTCTTTGTCTCTATTTATGGCCTTCATTTTGAAATCTACTTTATCAGATTTGTGTATTGCTACTGCAGCTTTTTGCTTGAAAGATTTTATTTCATCTTTTCACTTTCAGTCTATGTGAGTCTTTTGTTGTGAGGTGGGCCTCTTGAAAGCAACATATAGATGCATCATGCTTTCTCATCCAGTCAGCTACTCTGTCTTTTTATCGGAGCACAAAAACATTCACATTTAAGGTGATAATTGATATGTACTTATTTATTGCCATTTTTGTTTAATGTGGTTCTATTTTTCTCCCTATTTCTTCTACTAATTACAGCAGTTGTTTTAACATTTCTTGCAGTGCAGGTTTGGTGCTAATGTATTCACTTAGCCTTTTTTTTTTTTTTGGTCTGGAAAGCTTTTTATTTGATCTTCTATTTTGAATGATAGCCTCACTGGATAGAGTAGTCTTGGAATCAGATCCTTGTTTTTCATGACCTTGATTACTTCATGCCACTCCCTTCTGGCCTGTAGTGTTTTTGTTGAGAAGCCAGCTGAGAGCCTTATGGGTTTTCCTTTGTAGGTAACCTGTTGCTTATCTCTTGTTGCCTTTAGAATTCTGTCATTGTCTTTAATTTTTAGCATTTTAATTACTATGTGTCTTGGTGTGGGCCTGTTTGGGTTCTTCTTACTTGGGGCTCTTTGTGCTTCTTGAACTTGAATGCCTTCTTCCTTCACCAAGTTAGTAAAACTTTCTGTCACTATTTCTTCAAATATATTCTCTAACCCTTGCCCATTTTCTTTCTCTTCGGGGACTACTATGATGCGATTGTTATTACGTTTCCAGTTGTCCCATAGTTCTCTTATGCTGTCTTCCTGTTTTTTAATTGTTTTTTTCTTTTGGTTTTCTGATTGGTTGAATTTTTCTAGCCTGTCTTCTAATTCACTAATCTGGTCCTCTGCTTCCTCTACTCTGCTGGTTAGTCCTTCCAATGGGTTCTTAATTTCTCTTATGTCATTCTTCATTTCCCCTTGGTTCTTTCTCAATTTTTTTATATCTTTACTAATGGTGCTGAACTCTACCTCTACCTCTGATAATTGTCTTAGCAGCATTTTATTGATCTCATTTTTCATAGAGTTCCCTTGTTCTTTCATTTGGAATTTGTTTATTTGTTTCACCATTTTGGCTATGTCAGTAGGTTTTGTTTTTATTTTTATTTTTATTTTTTTTATTAAATAATTTTTGTTACAGATGTTTCTCCTTTTCCCCCACTGATTCCCCCCTCCCCCTTCCTCCCTGCCCTTTCCCCAGTTTGTTGTCCATGTCCACTGTTCATGCATACATGCATATAAGTTCTGTGGTTTATCTCTCCCCCCACCACCCCCCTCTTTACCGGATTGTCCGTCTGTACCCCACTTCCACATTTCTAGGACTACCCCATTCCTCAGACTGTTATGTTCATTATATTCCACAAATAAGTGAGATCATATGAAACTTGTCTTACTCTGTTTGGCTTGTTTCACTTAGGATGATACTTTCCAGGTCCCTCCATGTTTTCTCAAAGGATAAGAGATCTTTCTTGCTTACAGCTGCATAGTACTCCATTGTATACATGTACCACAGACATTTTACCCATTCGTCTACTGATGGACATTTGGGCTGTTTCCAGATTATAGCTATTGTAAATGGTGCTGCTACAAACATGTGGATACATATATTCATCCAGATTGGTGTTTCAGGCTTCTTAGGTATATTCCTAGAAGTGGGATCACTGGGTCAAATGGAAGTTCAATTTTTAATTTTTTGAGGTAGCACCATAGTGTTTTCCTAGTGACTGCACCAGTCCGCATTCCCACCAGCAGTGTACTAGAGTCCCCTTTTCTCCACACCCTCGCCAACAATTGTTCTTTGATGATTTGTTGATGGCGACCATTCTGACAGCTGTGAGGTGATACCTCACTGTCGTTTTAATTTGCATCTCTCTGATGATTAGTGATGATGAGCATTTCTTCTTCATATGTTTCTTAGCCATTTGTATGTCCTGTTTGGAGAGGTGTCTATTTAGTTCCTCTGCCCATTTTTTAATTGGGTTCTTTGTCTTCCTTTTGTGGAGTTGTATGAACACTCTATATGTATTGGAAATTAACCCCTTATCTGATATATCATTGGCAATTATGCTCTCCCATATAGTGGGTAGCCTTTCCATTTTGATGATTGTATCTTTCGCTGTGCAGAAGCTTTTGAGTTTGATGTAGTCCCATGTGTTCATTTTCTCCTTTGTTTCGATTGCCTTAGGAGATGTGTCAGTAAAAATTCTGCTGCATATGATGTCTGAAATTTTGTTGCCTACAGTCTCTTCTAGGATTTTTATGGATTCATGAGTTACATTTAAGTCTTTTATCCATTTTGAGTTTATTCTCGTGTAGGGTGTGAGTTGATGGTCTATTTTCATTTTTCTGCAAGTAGCTCTCCAATTTTCTCAGCACCATTTATTAAAGAGGCTGTCCTTACTCCACTGTATGCTCTTGCCACCTTTGTCAAATATTAATCGAGCATATTGCCTTGGGTCCATTTCTGGGTTCTCTGTTCTGTTCCACTGGTCTATATGCCTGTTCTTGTGCCAGTACCAGGCTGTTTTGATTACAGTGGCTTTGTAGTATAACCTGAAATCTGGTATCGTGATCCCTCCAACTTTGTTCTTCCTTTTCAAGATTGCTGTGGCTATTCGAGACCTTTTTTGGTTCCCTATGAACTTTTGAAATAATTGTTCTAATTCTGTGAAGTATGCCGTTGGTATTTTGATGGGGATTGCGTTGAATCTCTAGATTGCTTTGGGTAATATGGTATGTCAGTAGGTTTTGGAGTCTGCCAAAGTTTCCCTGTGGGTGTTGGTGTTCTGCTGTTTGTGGCTCCCTTTGCTGGGTTTGGATGAGCCTGTGTGGGTCCACGTTAAACACCACTGTCAAGTCTTACTTTCCTGAGTAGATTTGTAACCCCAGGAAAGGTTCAGTGATCCTGTAGCTTTTTCCTGGTGGCTAGTATTCTCAGTTACTCAGTGCCTTGGAATGTAGCCCTTGTGTTCTGCCTAGGAGGATTTCCAGAGGGTGGGATAGATGCTGGCTATTAATGAGCCTCGATTTGCATTTTTTCGCCTCACTTGGGAAAGGCTAAATCTCCAAGTGGGTGGGCTGTTGTTTTTCCCCACAGCTTGGAGAAGGAGCAGACTGGCCACAATCCTTTGTGCCTGCAACTCAGCAAAAACTCTGAGTACCCTTCAAATCCCAGGTGTCCCCACAGAGTTCCAGCCTAATCTGCCCTCTCCCTCTGCCATAACCCCCAGGTGATTGGATACTGCTATTTTAGTGCTCTGTCCTGGCTTTCTCCCCTGTGGAGTGAGCTTGGCCTTTATTCCCCAAGGTCACTGCTCACATCTAAGACTGCTGCTGTCCGTGTGCTCCCAGCCCACCACCCTCTTCAGCCTCCATAGATGCTACCAGTGTCCCTGGTTATATGGTCCCATCCTAGTGCTTTTCTGTTGCTTTTTTTCTGAGGATTTGTCTTTATTTTTGTTGTAATTCCCGTTTGGTCCTTGGAGATCGTCTGTGTAGCTTCTATTCACTCCTCCTCTGTTTTTCACGTCCTCTATGCCTATCTTGTGTGCAGCTATTTTGCACAGGCCTCTCTGGTTTGCACCCTCAGGTCCCAAGGGTAACTGAATCACACAGTCCCATCTGGGTCACGTAAGCCTCTCTGGTGCTTCAGCACCCCACAGGCCCCGTGGGTATCTAGATCACGCATTCCCTTCTGGGTCACGCAGGCTTCTCTGATGCTTTAGCACCCTGCCTGTCGCGTGGGTAACTGGATGGCACCATCCCTGCTGGGTTGCACAGGCCTCTCTTATGCCCCCACACCCTGCCGGTCCCATGTGTGGGCAGCTGGATCGCACCAGTCTCTCCGTTTATTTGACTTTTTAAAAAAATTTCTCGAGATAGGCCTGTAATGATATAAACTTCCCTCTTATTACTGCTTTCACTGCATCCCAGAAGTTTGATATGCCATATTGTCATTCTCATTTTTCTCTGTATATCTTTTGATTTCACCTTTTATTTCTTCCTTGACCCAGTCATTTTTTAGTACTATATAGTGTGGTATCTACAAATTTTGGGGTTATTTTTTTTTCCTTTTTACAGTTTATTTCTAATTTCAAAGCATTGTGGTCAGAGAATATGCTTGGTTTGATTTCAATCTTCTTAAATTTGTTAAGGTTAGTTTTTTATCCAAAATATGGTCTATCCTTGAGAATGTTCCATTTGTACTGGGGAAAAATGTGTAATCTGATGTTCTATGATGAAAGGCTCTGTTAATGTCAATTATGTTCATTTGGTCTAATGTGTCATTTAAAGCTAATCTTTATTGATTTTCTGTTTGAATGATCTGTCTAGAGCTGTCAAAATATTTAGGTCTCCAACTATGCTTGTGTTTTTGGCATTTTCTGCCTTTAGTTCTGTTAGTAGTTGCTTTATATATTTTGGTGCTCCCTGATTGGGTGCATATATATTGAGAAGTGTTATGTCTTCTATATGTAGTATTCCTTTTATCATTATAAAATTCCATCTTTGTTTCTTGTTACCTTTGCTATCTCAAAATCTATTTAGTCAGATATAAATATGGCTACACCTGGTTTTCTGTGGATGTTGTTTGTTTGCAGAATCATTTTCACCCTTTCACTTTGAGTCTATCTTTGTCTTTACAGTTTAAATGTGTCTCCTGAAGGCAGCATATGATTTAGTTTTGTTTTTAGATTTGATCTGCTACTCTGCCTTTTAAAATTTTTTTCACTTTATTATTTTTTAAAATTTTGAATTACAGATAACATGTATTATTATATTAGTTTCAGATGTACACCCAGTGATTGGACAATACATAGCTTATTAAGTGATAATCTCAAATTTTGTACCCATCTGACACCAGACATAGTTATTAGAATATTATTGACTATATTCCCTATCCTATATTTTATATCCCCATGACTATTCTGTAACAACCAATTTGTATGTCTTAATCCCTTCACATTTTTCACCCATCCTGTTTCACTCATTTTTCCTGGTGGCTCTGTTCCTCCATTGGTGCCTTTCCTTTGTGTTTCCATCAGTTGCTTTTGTTTGGTGGTATTCTATACTTTTTCCTCTGCTTCCTTTTTTTAAGTTATATGTTTCAGTTTTGTTTTTTTTGTGTGTGTGATTACCATTAAGTTTATGAAAAGTAAAGTTGCATATATACAGTAGTCCTTTCTCTTTTGAATGCATCTAACCTCCATCCTCTTTTGCAAATTCAGACATTTACACCCTCCTTTTTTCTGTTTTTGTTGTCACAACTTATCCCTGCTTATGCTGTGAGTTTGTTGGTGATCTTACTTGTAGTTTTTTTTACCTTTGTTCTTTGTTTCCGGTATAACCACATTGAGTGTTTCCTGGAATGGAGGTCTTCTGGTATTAAATTCCCTCAGCTTCTGTATGTCTGGAAAAATCTTTATTTCTCCTTCATATTTAAAAAATAATTTTTCTGGATATACTATTGTTAGCTGGTAATTTTTCTCTTTCAATAGTTTGAATATTTGGTTCCACTCTCTTCTGGCTTGTAGAGTTTCTGCTGAGAAGTCTCATGATAACCTAATGGGCTTTCCGTTATAGGTTACTTTCTTCTTTTCCCTGGATGCCTTGAAAATTCTTTCTTTGCCTTTAATTTTTGACAGTTTTAAAACAATGTGCCTTGGAGAAGGTCTTTTTGAATTGAGCTAATTCACTGTTCTGTTTGCTTCTTGGATTCAAGGATCTAGCTCTTTCAATGTTTTGGGGAAGATCTCATCAACTGTTTGAATAGGCTGTCTGTTTTCTTGTCATTCTCATTTTCTTTTGGTAAACCTATTCTTATGTTGTTCTTTCTGGTAGAGTCAGTTTTCGTAGAGTTTTTTTTTTTTTAATTATACTCAAGTTTCTTATTCCCTCTGTCATTTCTAGATTTCTACTTTTGGTATCACTAATTTTTTTCCTCCATCTGGTCAGCTCTATTTTCTATGTTCATTAGTTCATTCTTGATCTCTTCTATTGAGTCCTTCATCTTTAGAATTTCTATTTGTTTTTTATTTTTTAAGTTTCAATCTCTTTGTTAAAGTACTCATTTAGTTTATTGATTTGGTTTCTGAGTGCATCCAACTACCTATCTGTGTCTTTTTGCTTCTTGTTGAGTTTTTAGAACTGCAATCTTGAATTTTCTGTCATTTAAGTCACATATTTTCATGTCTTTATTTTTTCAAGAATTTGTATTTTCTTTCTGAGCTGCCTCATTAAATTTGTTATTCATTTAATGGATCCCTTGTCTGTCTAGGCACTTATGTATGAGTAACATTTCTCTAGTAGACTGATAAGAAGTATAGTTATTGTTTTCCAGTAGGTGGCACTGAATCACAAGGTTTTTTTTTTGTTTGTTTGTTTGTTTTTAGCTCTTTTGCACTTATTTGGCTTTTCAGATCTCTGGGGGTTGTGGGGTGGAAAATGGCATATATTTGGGTGCCTCCCCTGTGATCTAGTTGCTCCGGTCCATGGGGAATGTGGTGGGCAGTGAGGTTCCAAATCCATGAAATTCCAAAACTGTACCCCATGGCCAAATGCTCTAGGCAGTGCATCCTCAATGTGTGGAGATGGGGTGAGCTGAGGGAACCCAGCCTCCTCCTTTTTTGCTTTTCCCTCCATCCAAACCCAGGAATAGTAGCAGAGTGTAATCTTCGCTCAGGAAAAGCATGTTTCTGTGGTACCAGTTCTTGGGTTTGTAGGTAATGTGCTCTGCAATCTGACAAGAGTGAGGGGAGGAAAGCTCTGGAAGGTTAAGGGAAGTTGATTAGGCTCCATTGCTTTGTTTATCTGCCTGGAATTCTGCCTGGAATTCCAATTGTCAGACAACTGTGGCAGCACTTTTGTGCTTTGTACCTGCCCAAGTCACTGGGCTCAGCCGCAGTTTGTACTGCCCACTCCTGAAGGAATGATCACGAAATCTCTTTGCTCCACCCAGTTGAAGGGAATGCCAGCCACAACTTGATTCTTTCTCTTTCCAGGCTGAGCCCCGCAGTGAGCTCCTGGCTATAGAGCTGCATCTTTGGCGCATCTCAGCTTTCTTCCATTCTTGCTTCCCCATTTCCCTCCGACTTGCCCACCTTTAGATGTTTCAATGTGTGGATCTCTCAGGCATGTCTGTGCTTTGACAAGGGAATACTTTGTTAAACTTGTTGAAACTTCAAGAGGATCTCTCATGCTGCCATTCCTCTGATATCACTTGCCAATTTTAATTTGACATTCTGCTTTTTGTTCAAATCCAAGACTTGCTACAAAGCTTTCTGGCTTTGGGTAAAGGACTACTGTTTTAGAAAAATAGGCATTAATGTAAGAAATAAATAATTTAGATGTATTAAACTATGCTAATAAACCATTGTGTTGTTTTAGAAAAATGTATAAATTGTGCTAATCAATAGTTGGACTATTCTGGAAAAGTAGAAATTAATGTAAAGAATAAATTATTTAGATATATTAACTTGTGCTGTTTACTAGAATCTTCCCTTCTTTGGGGTGTAACATATGATCCCTGACTCATTGCTATTCTTAAATTTAAATTTAACCAAAAATGTGCCTTCATGAGATTCTTCAGCAGGCCACTATTTGGAACAACATACTTCAGATTAAGCTCATTAACTTATACTTGTAAAAGGAATTGTTAAAGGGCCAGAGGGAGAGAAGACAGTGTTTCTGAGAATAATTGGATGATGTAAAAGAAAAAAGGCTACACATTTATTTCAGAGTAAATTAATTTCCCAGAAAAAGTTTCACATTTTATTGCTTTAGTTGTTTCCATCTAAGCCTGATTCAGGCATGTAGGAGGGCAAATAAAATGACCTAATAAGTGTCTTCTGTCACTGGTATGAAAGTAATTTTAAGGCAGAATTAAGCTATAAAAATAACAAACAGTTTTGATTTATTTCCATCTATTTAGTGCTATAACTTAAAAAAAATAAAAACTTTTTTTATTGTAGGATAATAAAACAAGAAATCTTAAGAATTCATACTTTTTGCTTTGAAAAAAATATAGATAAGAATAATGTTTGGCTTAATCAAAGCTATATTTGAGAAGTTACAACTTGTTTGAGCTATGAGTATGCAATGCAAATGGTAGATAATACTTACAAATGCTACTTGGTATCAGGCATGGTTCTATGTTTCTATACTTTATGCTTAACTCATTTAACCCTTCTAATAGTACCGTTAAGTCTATACATAAACTCATCCTATATTACAGATGTGGAATCCAAGGCACAGAAAAGCCACGTAACTTGTCTGAAAATCATATGGCTAGTAAACAGCAAAGCAAAGATGTGAGCTCAGGCAGTCTAGCCCCAGAGTTTAGGCTATTAGCACAATGATGATATATGTGCTGAGTAGCCTGAATCAGTAGGTAAAAAATTGGTAATCAATCAAAGTTTTAGAATGTTGGCTTCAACAACAATAGTGAAGAATCCTGTTGTGTTATACATAGGAAACTGTCATGCAAGAAGAATCAAGAACATAGCATTAGCCAATGATGTGAACACTGGTTGAAAAGTCAGGAGACACAGGATCAAAAATATCTATAAAATGAGACAGTTGGATGACATGCCTTCCATGTTTCTTTTCAGACCAGTGATTCTGTTAATACTATGATTTCCCATGGTTTCTTCTAAAAACAGGTACCTAAAAAGTCATGGGTCACAAATGGAGTTGTGGAATCTAATAAGGAAAAGAGGAGACATTCCCAATGCAAAAGAGGAAATATTTGATGTTAGGATTATGGGAAAAACACACTGCTAATATAGACCAAAATTGAAGACAACACATCATCAAGAATTTAGTTATTTAAAACCAGGGTTTTAGAATGTCAACCCCTATGAGTAGAGATCTTACTTCTTTAAAATTTATTTTCATAGCACATAGGCATGTGCAAATACTTTATATATTCTTTGTGAGTATAATGGCAATATTCGTTTTGGTGATCATTTTTAAGATAATGAAGAAGAACTCTAGGATACTTCCAAAAATGTCTGAGTGATTAGAAACCATAAGCAATTACTCATACTATCTGCAAAGTAGGGGTACTATTAATCTCAAAGTTGGTTGGGAGAATTAAATAAAATAAAGCAGAGAAATTGCTAAGCACAAGTCTGCTTTATTATATACTGTTAATCAAGGTTAACAAGGATGATGATAATGATGATGATGACAATGATGATGATGACAGACCTCACAAATCAAGCTGTTCCTAGAGAACTATGTCCAATTCTCAAGTTTAAAAACAAAACATTTAAATTAATATGTATGTATAACACTAGGATATTGAAATGATTCAAAAGATTACAGTAAAAATTATAGGGTTTTAAACCCATACATGTGGCTTGGTTTCATATATGATTTGGAATTATTTATTTTCTCCAGAAGTTTATATTAGAATAGCATATTTGCTAAAGTTCAATGGGTCAAAGTCCTGCATACTTTGTGTTCATTCTGAGATCATAGTTTGCTAATGAGAATTGACATATACCAACACAAAATGGTTTGGTGGTCCTGTCCTTCTGTCCCCAAACTTTAGAAATAAAAAAGAAGATATTTAGGAATAGCAAAGAAAGCACAGAACTTAAAAGGTCAGAACTTCTAAGACCTCCAGTTTATCTGTGAGATTTTTATAATCATTAACTTGTCTCATGAGGATATTTTGAAAACCAAATGAGATTCAATCTATGGGAGTGATGTACAAATGCTAATGGTATTACTGAAAGTCACATCTCCTTACTTTTAAACCAGCTACTTTAAAACCAACACACAAGATCATCTGCTTTATTTTGTTCATTAGATTCCACATAAAGTGAAATGATATGGTATTTGTCTGTCTCTGACTAGCTTATTTCACTCAGCATAATACTTTCCAAGTCCATTCATACTGTTGCAAAAGCTAAAATTTCCTTCTTTTTTCAACAGCTGAGTAGTATTCCATTGTGTAAATGTACCACAGCTTTTTTATCCACTTATCTACTGATGACACTTGAGCTGCTTCCAAATCTTAGCTATTGTAAATAATTCTGCTATGAACATAGGGGTGCATATATTCTTTTGAATTAATGTTTCAGGTTTCTTTGTATATATTCCCAGAAGTGGAATTGCTGGGTCACAAGGCAGTTCCATTTTTAATTTTTTGAGGTAAATCCATACTGCTTTTCACAATGACTGCAACAAAATAGAAATAAACTCATAGATACAGAGAACAGACTGACAGCTGTCAGAGTGGACAGAGTAGGGGGGCTGGGTACAAAAGGGGAAGGGATTAAGCAAAAAACAAAACAAAACCTCATAGACAGACAACCAGTATGGTGATTACCAGAGGAAAAGGGGGGGGTGGGGGTGATAGGAGAGGTTAAAGGGGAATACATGATGTTGAAAGGAGACTTAACTTGGGGTGGTGAACCCACAATACAATATATAGATGATGTGTAATAAAATTCTACCACTGGAACCTATATAATTTTATTAACCAATGTCATCCCAATAGTTTCAATTAAAAAATCATTTGCTTTGTCAATTGTCTCTATATGTCTTAAGTGCACTTATTATACTGATTGCTGGCCCTCTGTACCCTGTGCATATAATAAGGCTATGACATTTTCACCTCAATATCTCCAGCATTTAGCATTCCAGCTAACTCATAGTAGGTGCTGGCACATATATTTAAATTATGCACTTAAAGGAAACAGAAACATTAATGTTAACCCTAAATATTACAGGCCATATCATGAGATTACACAGTGTAGATGGACTTGTTTACTTTTACAGGCCTACAAAATATGTAAAAGTTACTGTTTTCAGGCTTGGATCCCAAGAGTGAGATGCTGAGATGGAGCCTGTAGTGCAGGGTATTTATTAGGAACCAGCACCTGTGGAAGGTCAGGAGAGAAGCAAGCTTGGGCAGAAAGAGAACTAGAGCTGGCATGTCTTGATCAGCCCAGTGGACAGCTCTGGAAGCAAGTTTGCCCACTAGAGTTGTCTTTCATCAGGCCAAGAGAGTCAGACTCTTATACCCCCACCTACTCATTAGATATGAGCCACCCCTGGGAAAGCATGCCCTTGGGCAAGGTGACTCTGCAGCTGAGGCAGTCCCTGAATGGATTGCTAGCTGAGGCAACAAATCTTTCCTTTTTGTTTGTCCATGTTTACCAGAGTCATCAAATTTAAAATGTTCTGTCTACCACATGAGAAGATGGCATTCATATTTGAGAGCACAGAATGACTTTAATCAAAGAGAAATTTGGAATTACATTCACAATCAAATTAAAGAAAAAGCCTATACTGTTAGAGATTTATGGTAGAATATAACAAAACATTTTATTAATATGGTGAAGACTTGCCCTATTGATGTGGCTCAGTGATTGAGCATCGACCAATGCACGAAGAGGTTGCTGGTTCAATTCCCGGTCAGGGCACATACCCAGATTGTGAGCCTGATCCCCAGTGGGGGGCATGCAGGAGGCGGCCAATCAATGTTCTCTCTCATCGATGTTTCTATCTCTCTCTCCCTCTCCCTTCCTCTCTCTCTAAAATTAAAAGAAAAAAATATTTTTAAATATAGTGAAGACTTAAAGAAGACACTGGTTTGTTGGTATGTGATGTCATTTTCTCATGAAATACTGTCCTTCAGCAAGTAGTTGCTGGCTACTTGTCTGTGCACTGAAACAGACATTATTAAGCAAAGCACTTCTCTGGGGATGTAATGATACAGTTATGCGCAGAACCTCTCTTCCCAGATCTACCCTTCTCCACTGTTCTAGCTTCTGAAGGTAATGAGCATGTCTGTCCACTATGATGTGGCTGCATCCAAGGTCAATGAAAAGGTAGCATTAGCAGGCTATGGCTTCCCTCTATTTCTTTCTTTTTTTTCCCCTTTATTAATTTGAGAGAGAGAGAGAGAGAAACATCAATGAGAGAGAACATCGATTGGCCACCTACTGCATGCCCTCCATTGGGGATTGGGCCCACAACCTGGACATGTGCCCTGACCGGGAATTGAATCAGCAACTTCTTGGTGCATGGGTCAATGCTCAGCTACTGAGCCACACCAGCCAGGTTGTCTTTCCTTTTTGATCTAATCCTTCTTAACCCCTTGACCCTTCACCCCATGCATTTGGTGTTCCATGTTGGCAGCTCTCTTTCTCAAGTGTATATATTTTTTTAAAGATTGTTATTCTTGCCCTGGCCAGTTTGGCTCAGCAGTTAGAGTGTCGGCCTGTGGTCCAGAGAGACCCGGGTTCGGTTCCCGCTAAGGGCATGTACCTCGGTTGCAGTTTGTCCCCAGCCCTGGTTGGGTCGTGCGGGTGGCAACCACTCGATGTGTCCCTTTCACGTTGATGTTTCTCTTTCCCTACCACTCTATCTGAACAAAAAATGAAAAAATGTCCTCGTGTGAGGATAAAAAAAAAAAGATTGTTATACTTTTTTTTTTTTGGTACGTGCCCCTAGTGGGACTCTCTGGTCCATAGGCTGACACTCCAGCCGCTGAGCCAAACTGGCCAGGGCAAAGATTGTTATTCTTTTTAAAGAACTTATTTTATTTTATTTTAATTGATTTTAGAGAGGGAGGGAGAGGGAGAGGGAGAGGGAGAGGGAGAGGGAGAGGGAGAGGGAGAGGGAGAGAGGGAGGGAGAGAGAGAGAGAGAGAGAGAGAGAGAGAGAGAGAGAGAAAATATGAGAGAGATTCATTGATTAGCTGCATCCCAACCTACATATGTGTCCTGACTGGGAATTGAACCAGTGACCTTTCAGTGCAGGGACTACATTCTAATTAACTGAATTATACCAGCCAGGGCCAAGTGTATATGTTTTAATGAGTCCTGAAGAAGTGACTAAAAACAGAACTGTACCTAAATTTCTCTGAAGTTACAAGGAAGAAATCCAGTTCCCTAGTCATAAAGTATGTGTGGTCTGCTCTACCTAATACAGAATGATGTGTTGGGTGGATTAGCAAACATTTGAGCTTACCAGAGAAAATCGACTATTATTTCCTCAGGACCTAGAAGGGTTGATTTTTTCTTTATTCTAAGTTTCTGGAAAAAGTTCAGGGGCTTGTACAAATGAGATTTAAGAGACTGGTCTGGGAAACTGAGATATAAATTTAGTTCATAAATCCCATTATCTTCCAGTGCAGTGTTAACTCATTATTATTAGATGCTTATAAATAATGAGGACAAACTCAATTTATAAGAGGCTGGCCTTCCAACATTATGGATTATCATACAGATTTTTAGGATGTAAACTATTACATCCTAAAGATTATAACATATTTTAGTCTGCCTTTATTCATGCGTAACAAATGGGAAGCCAGATGAACATTCCCTAAACATTCCAGCAGTAGTGTTTTTAACCAATCAATGTTTTCATTTGTTTCTCTCTCAATCCCTTAAGGGTAGACATTAAAATAAGGCTAAATATGTTTAATTTTTAAAAGATATAATACAAATTCCATAGTAAGTTAAAATCCAATAATGTCTAAATTCTCTCAGTTCCCAGGGCTATTTTTAGGTCTTTAGGGAAAATATAAAATTTTTTCCTCTTTCTCAGCCTTGATATGCCCCACTTAAACATGACTCTGTCTCACTGCACCCTTTTACAGCCCATTCACTATATTCAGTACTATAGATTCTGAAAAGAGTAAGGCTCCTTTCCCTGTTAGGAGGATGGAAAGCACCCATGGCTGTGGAGCTGGAAGCTTAGGTTCTAGTTCCAAATCTAAGACTAAGTGTGATACTTTTGGAAAGTTCCTGAATTTCTGCAGGTCTCTATTTGCTCATCTATTTATGGAGAAAAGGGAATAGATGTTTTATAATGGCCCTCCCAAACCCACTGTTCTATGATTCTCTAATGTTCCAAGCATATTCTGTTCATTTCTACAGGGGAAGTTTTGACAATAGACCATGTAATGGGATTTGAAAAGAATATTTTCTATGGCTTCCACGGAATTTGGAAAATATGAGTCATATAACTACCCCCTCCAGCCCCAAATTGGTAGTAAGGAAATAAATACTGGAATCTGGGGCATGTGACTCTCAAAGCAAATTGAGTTTTCAAAGCCAGAAAGAGATATTTTTTGGCTAGAAGTATTATTTCCACTTTTTGATTACTGACATGAAAGAATAACTATAAATGTGACCAGCAGTTAATACTTTCATTATCTGTTAAGAATTATAACTATTTAAATTTAGGTATTAAATTAAATCTTTTTTTATGACAAAATTTGTCTTCATGTAATAAATTACCATTTCACATTTGCTTTCAGAATGAGACAAACTCCAATTTAGTAGACTGCTTGGCTCTATCACAATGAAGGTTAAGATTAAGATCAAGGCTTAATAGCATTATTTTTTTTCCTGTTCCAAAGCTACAAATACAAATTTAACCCTGCTGGCTTTAAAAAAAAATGTGTGAAAGCTATGCCAAAGAGTTTATAAAACCATCATCTCTACAGGAAAAGTAATTCACAAGTTGCTGTACTAACAGTGGGGGGCACTGTCATCTCTGGTGAACCAAGACAGCGTGGTGTCAGGGTTGCCCTGGAAACTGAGTTGCCAGTCTGGGTTAGTGTTGAGATGTCTAAAGCAGACATAGCACTATGCTACCATTGTGTGCATTTTCACAATGCTCAGAAGTATCATTGGACCCATAACACTGGATGGTCAATGACACAAAAACCTTGTTTGTGAACAATGTATCCTCCTTCTGATTTTTCAGACTTAATTTATGAATACTTATTTTCTTCTGAGTAAATATATTAAATGGGAGATGACTTCTCTATTTTATTTCATAGTGCCTAAGGAAATCAGAATGCATCACATTTTGTGCTCATTCAATAAACTAAATTCTGAGACTAAAAGCCAAATTTCATAAAGCCCCACCACCCTAGTACACTGATATCAAAAAATGCCCCCACCGCCATCATGCATTCTAGAACCCTATCTCTCTCTTTTTCCTGGAGTCCTCACCCCCACACAAACCATAGAGATGCACCAAAGTAAGATATAGAATAACAAAAAACAATGCTTACACAGTCAACATTTTGATGATACTCTCTATTTATTTCACAATATGGGAATAACTCAAATTTTGAGTCTCAAAGACCCAAATACATTTAAGCCAAATGTTTAGAAGATGAGCCAGGCCACCATTTTGACATTAAGCTTCACATGGCCAAGTGGATGTTGGAGAACAATGCCTGCAGCATGGCTAAAGCTATAGCACACTGACAAATAGATTCATAATTAGTTGTCTAATTTGCATGCATGAGTATAGTGCATTCTCCATGCCACTGGTACTTATATACCTTTTTCAAAATCAGTGCAGGATCCACACTTATGCAGGTCTTTAAAGGTCTGTTCCCTTACAAAATTTTACTATAATTCATCGGAGAGATCCTTTAGGTGACAAATTCTTATGCCACCTTTACTTCCCAAAAGTTATTTCTGAATAATAATTACAGCTATCAGGAGTTTCAACATCATATAAGATAATCTGTTTGTTAATTATTTGAATGTCAGTTAGCTGGCTGTGACTGAACTTGACTAAACATATTCACATGCTTGGTGCCTGGAATTTCAAATTGGGAACCTTTAGCAGCAATGGCAACTTTAGATCAAATGACAAGATAAACAGAAACTAGACAATGTCCCAGAAAGAACTAAGCTTTCCTTCTTTCCAAAGCAAATGCTTCCTTAATCTGCACCAAACAGTGACAGCCTGACCCACTGTTGTCTGGGAGCCCACTGTTCCCACTAATGTTGAATTGTTGGAAATCCAAACAACATTCAACGCCAAAGGGGAAAATGCCTGAATCTAAAAAGGAAGCAAAAGAAATTGTACCAGGGAAAGGAGACAGGAATGGACAACAAGTTCCCAGAGAATCTCTGTCAACAAGCATGTAGAGTCTTTATTACTAGAATATACAGAATCCTTTGGGAATTACTGCATCTTTTTTTTTTTTTTTTGCCTTTACTTTTTTTCTTGCCAGTCCTTCCCTGGCTGATTGAACTGTCTTGTTAATGGGAGGAGATTGTCCCATCCAGAAGCCATTCAACAGCAGGTCTCAAGAGCCACATTCTTCGCAGTGACAGGAAAGGATGTACCTGTAGGTGGCTGTGAGTCGCATGCCCCCTGAGCAGCGCAGCCGCAATGCTTTCAGCTTGGAGGTCTGGGGTCGACAGCAGTGACAGGAAGAGCGGAAGGGCTGCTTGAGGACAGTGCTGAAAGACACCAAGGGCTCGGAGCGAGATGCCTGGCTGCAGTGTCCCTCACACCTGGCCAGAAGCACCATCTGGGGAGAGAAGAGAGGAGATTACCCTGTGGAGATACCAAAACCCCAGCCAGGTCGCACAGCCTCCTTTACAAGGACTTTACACTCTGCCAATTCTTACTGGATTAGATCAGTGACTCTCAACTCTGGTTGCACGTTACAATCATGTGGTAAAATTTGTTTTTATTATTTTTTCTTTATTGACTTTAGAGAGAGAAGAAGGGAGAGGGAGAGAGAGAGAAACATTGATGAAAGAAAACATTAATTGGGCCCCTCTGCACGCCCCCCGGCCCACTAGGGACTGGGCCCACAACCACGCCATGGGCCCTGGCCAGGAATCAAACTGGCGCTTGGGTCGATGCTCAACCACTGAGCCACACTGGCCAGGCTACAGTTTGTTTTTAAAATGTCCACACCCAGGCCCTTTCTCAGACCAATTGATTTAAAATCCTTGAAGACAGAGTCAAACATTTGTGGTTTTCTTTTTTTAAAAAAAATCTTTATTGTTGAATGTATTACAGATGTTCCTCATTTTTCCCCCATTGACCCTCTCCTCCCCACTCCTGCCCCCCTCCTGCCTTTTCCCACACTATTGTCTGTGTCCAATGGTTATGCATGTAAGTTCTTTGGTTTATTTCTTCCCACCGCCCAACCCCTTTCCCTTTGAGGTTTGTCAGTCTAGCAATGAATTTGTACTTCTTAATCCTTATCCTTTTTCACCCATTCCCCCAACCCCCCTCCCATCTGGCAACCAACAAAATGTTCTCTGTATCTATGAGATGTTTCTGTTCTGCCTGTTCATTTTGCTTGTAGATTCCATTGTCGATAGATATGTATTCATTGCCATTTTGTTTGTTCATATATTTTATCTTTTTCTTCAAAAAGACCCTTGATCATTTCATATAATAATGATTTGGTGGTGATGAACTCCTTTAACTTTTTCTTGTCTGGGAAACTCTTTATATGGCTATGGATTCTAAATGACAGTTTTGCAGGATAGAGTAATCTTGGTTGTAGGTTCTTGCTTTTCATCACTCTGAATATTTCTTGCCACTCTCTTCTGGCCTGCAAAGTTTCTTTTGAGAAATCAGCTGACAGTCTTATGGGAATTCCCTTGTTGGTAACAAACTGCCTTTCTCTTGCTGCTTTTAAGATTCTCTCTTTGTCTTGAACCTTTTGCATTTTGATGATGATATGTCTTGGTGTGGGCCTCTTGGTGTTCATCTTGTTTGGGAATCTCTGTGCTTCCTGGACTTGTATGTCTGTCTCCTTCACCAAGTTTGAAAAGTTTTCTGTCATTATTGTTTCAAACAAGTTTTCTATTTCTTATTCTCTCTCTTCTCCTTCTGGCACCCCCGAGATGCGAATGTTGGCACGCTTGAAGTTGTCCCAGAGGATTCTTACACTATCCTCATTTTTTTGGATTCTTTTTTCTTTTTGCTGTTCTGATTGGGCGTTTTTTGCCCAATCAGATTATATTCCAAATCAATGGTTTGCTTCTTGGCTTTACGTACTATAATATTGAATCTGTGTAAATTATTCTTTATTTCAGTTAATGCCTCCTTCATTTCTGACCGTACATCCATCATTTCTGACTGGTCCTTTTTTATGCCTTTGAGGCCCTCACTAAGTTTACTGAGGTTATCACTAAGTTCAGTGAGCATCCTTATAAGCAGTATTTTGAACTCAGCATATGTTAGGTTGCTTATCTCCATTTCACTTAGTTGTTTTCTTGGGGTTTTGTTTTGTTCTTTCATTTGGGACCTGTTTCTTTGTCTCCTCATTTTGGCTGCTTCCCTGTGTTTGTTTCAGTGTATTATGTAATGAGAGGTATGGGGCTATCTGAGACCAGATGCTGCTTGTTTGAAAGAAAACCTGAAGCAGAATCCAAGACAAGCCAATCCTATGGTTAAGCAACTGGCAACAGCTTGGGTGGGCCTGAAAGTTGGGTGGGGCAGGGCCTCAGGAAATCACCAGGGCGGGGCTATCAGTGTAAGGCAGGTTGCTGGAGTCCCAGATATGGTGACTGTCTGCCGCCCCAGGGAAGGGCTCACCAAAGGAACAAAGGCCTCTGACAGCACATTTGTCCTGGAGAAAGTCCCCTCTCCAGCCCTCGCTCCAATGCCAAACAGCTCAGTTCTTCCCTGTATGTCTCTGGTGCCCCTCGAGCTGCCTCCCCTCCAAGCATAGAGGGAGTGAGTCTGATAAGTCTGTGCACAGGCCCTTTAAGGAGCTGCCTGGGGCTCCAGCTGCGTCAGCTTCCCTGAGCCTCAGTTCCTGCTGGTTTTTCCAATCAGAAGTTATGGGGACTTGTCGTCCTGGCACTGGAACCCTGAGCAGGGAATCTGTTGTGGGACAGGGACCCCTCAGTCCTCAGGGAGGACCTTCCCAGCTGAGGTGTCCTCCTGATTTTTATCCGCCACTCATGGGTGTGGGGACAGCCTGTAGCTCCTCTCCCCCTCCTACTAGTCTTGATGTAGCTGCTGCTTTAATTTTATAGTTGTAGGACTTCCATTCAGCTTGATTTCGGGAGGTTTTGAATGATGGTTGTTCTGTAGTGTAGTTGTAACTTTGATGTGGTTGTGGAAGGACCGGATACCACATTTACTTACACCGCCATATTGACCAGAGTCACTTTTGTGGTTTTCAAAGCTTCTTAGGTGATTCTAAAGTGAACTGAGCTTAGAAAAACTGAATAAGGCCCACCACCATGATGTGCAAATAAAAATCAAAGAACAAAATAAATTTCCTCAGATAGATATCAGTCTACCATTGGCCCAATGCTAATTATGCCAGTGTCAAAATGCAGAAAATAATTCCAAATTAAAGTCAGGGAGTAAAGAATAACATATATATATATATATATATATATATACACACACACACACACACACACACACACACACACACACACATATTTGTTATGTGAAGGGAATTGGTAAACAAAAGGAATATAGTTTCAGAAGAATAAAAAAAAGGGTAATCTGAGTGATACTGTGATACTTAAGAAAAAATATTCTAGGTAACACAACTTGAAACTAGAGCATGAAATAGAAACAAGGTATGTTTTGGGACCTGGAATGACACTTCTGGGCTTAAACATTGAGTGAGCCTAAGATTTGTACAATCACATCTTCAGAGTCATTTAGGACAAAAATTAACTCATTCTAACCATCTCCATTTCCAAAGGTAGGTTAGCATGATAATAAAGCTTGGGCTGAGGTAACAGAGGATGTGTGTTTATTATAATAGCTTTCAAGGTGGTTTTAGTAAACAGAGTCCTTTAAGAATCTGACACAAACTACCAAAGTTATCCCCAAAATAATGGACATAAGCACACACTCAATATTTTGCATACAGATTAAGGGAAATAACTGAGGTTCATTTATGTATCCCACACATAAAACCTGGTGTCCTGAAAGTGGCAATCATAGGTGGGGTAGGGTGAGAAGCTTGATTCATTAAGTTATATAATCCTATATACTGGGGTACAGGGGGTGAGGGGAACCTGAGTTTATTGGTCCATGTTTATGTGGGAAGGTCTTGCTTGATGAATTTCATATTAAGTGATAGCAAATGTTGCCCTATATTTCCAGAACTAACAATAAAAACATAAAAAGTGGAACTTTTAGATAAAAAGATTAAGAGATACATATATACATGAAACCATTGGACATTTACTCCATGGTATTTTAGGAGTTAGCAGCTGTTATTAAAAACACACCAGTTATTATCTTTGACATTATCCCCCTTGATAGGACAGAATTAAATACACAAAGATTAAAAGAAGGAAATGGCCTGCCCATCTTTCCAAACGGAAGAGAAGCTGACTTCTGTTAATTATAGATCATTACCTGAGAAGATGCTGGGCTGAATCCAACAATCTCTTAGCAACCAAGAGAATATGAGATACCAGGAAAAAACCAGCAGTGCTTGGTGAAGATAAATTGAATTAGACCTACTGATTTATTTTCTCTGAAAGATCACAGGCAGAGAGAAAATGTCAGCTGTTAGGGTTTTATTAAAACTTTGACTCTATTCTACCTGCTCCTCACATTGATAAGTGAAAAAACATGATCTAAAATAGGTTTTGAGAAATTATGCCATAGGTCAGTAGTACCTGGGCCAGGCCAGTCCATGGTGACCACCCTATCCTTCTAATAACAGAGAGTCCAAGGTCTTCCCAAGTCCCTTCTCCACACACCTACCAGAACATAAGAAGAGCTCCCTAAAATCTCATTTCGAAGTAGTGTTCAATTTTTTCATCTCTAATGCAAATCATTTATTAGGTAGATTAAGCAGTTATTCAAAAAATCACCTCCCGAAATGGAGTCTTTATAAATCCAGTTTCAGTCTGGATGGATACAGTGACCTGTGCCAACAGACTTAATTCAGAAGCAAAGGCATGGTGGCATATCATCCCCAAATGATACACATACAGGTGAACCAAATACACCTTGAATGACCAGACAATTAGCTTTGATCTGTAAAATTACAAATTCAGCAATGTATGGCCATTTGTAGAAAAACTAACCTGATAACGATTTCACTAAAAGTTTTCAGCATCTTAAGCTCTACCTTCAGCTCATTCTGAAGGACAAGCATTCAAGACTCAAGAACCTGGGGCCACTTCCAATGGGCCCCTCTTCCTCAGAACCTGGACTTTCTGGGCAAGGAGAAGGCATAGATATACAATAAACACCTTCAGTGGCTGCCCCCAGCTTTCAGAATAAAATTTAAACTCCGGAACAGGCAAAATCCTAAGGCCCTCTATAACATGGATTTCACATATCTTTCCAGTCTTTCTTACAATTGTTTTTATTCACATCATCTACTCCCTGTTCTGATCAAACTCCTAATTGCTTAGGAGTTCAGGGAACTATATTGACTTTCCTTGCCTCTTGCCTTTGCTCATGTCTTTCCTCTTTCAGAAATGCCCTTTCCTCCTAGCTCTGCTTAATGAAATCCCAACTACCCTCATTGCCAAATTCAAATATTTTTCCTTGAAGAAAAGACTATAAAACAATTATTGGGCCCTTGGTTCTTAACACACACACACACACACACACACACACACACACACACACACACACACTAATCCCCTCTTTTAGAGATTCCCAGTATATAGATCTTACATCAAAGCTGAATACTATATTAAAATCTAGCTGTGTTTTATGCATGTGTGTTGGATAGGTACAGTGGGGAGTTTGTAAGATAAGACCCATAATGAGTGTCATTAAGGAATGGAAAAACTACATATCTGCTCTCCACGTTCACTCTTGATATTCCACATTTTAGTTTCTGCCATACTTCGCTTGTGTTACAGATTTAATGAACACCTTCTGACTCCTTCCATACCAGAGCTTAAACTATAATATGCATGTAAATAAGATCTTGTTAAACTATAGAATGCTATTCAGTAGTTCTCAGTGAGGTCAGATATTCTGCATTTTTCTTAAGGTTTTGGTTGATGTTTTCCTGAGGCATGAACCAACTCACACCTTTCTCTAATCTACTTTTACCCACCTCTAGGAGTCCTAACTATATATCATTTCTGTACAAGTTTGACCCTTGTGTTATAAACTTCTTGGGACATATCATCACCACCTCCAAGCTTATGCAAAGCTGAATCTTCTAGGAACCATGGCAGTCCTAAATAATACCTCTTTCACTGTCAAGACCCTAACTCAGCTCCATCTCTCAATGATTTGGGGATTCCCAGCAATTTGTTGGATAGTACCATACACTCTTTAATTCCTAACCAATTCATCCTCCAGTTCACTAAACTTTTGACACCTTCAAACAGCAGTTCACTTGCCAAAACACATTGGACCCCAGCTTGTGGTTGACATATTCTTCATGCTTGGATGACTTGGCTGTGTTTTAATACATGGAAGGACTCCTATGCATTTTGAACTGCACTTAAATACTCTTAATTGAAAATGTCTATACTGCTTTATTATCACATCAAGAAAGAAACTTCTTTTGATAAAAAAGTCACATGGGGCTTCACCATTAGACAGTGAATTCAACAGTTGGTTATTGCTCATAAGACCTACTAACTTCTCATAACCCAGGTTGGTGACAGATACATGTTATCTGCTTTGGATCCACTTTAATTTTTATTATCTTATGTTTCTCAAACAAGTGGTCTGATGCTAGGAAACTAGGCAACTCCTCCAGGAGCTCCTTTGTATTCCCCCAACCTTGCTGTCACTTGGCTCCAGCTGGATGTGAAAGCCAGTTTCATCCAATATGAACAGAGCTTCCAGGTTCAGAGTGTTGATTCAAGGACAGGCTCCTTCATGCTTTAATCTTATTTCCATGTGCTGAAGCTAAGAGTAATAAAAGGGTCCTTGGGTAATAATAAAATAATAGTAAGGATGATGATATATAACATATATTGAATGTTTACTAGGCTCCAGGCACTACGCCAAGCCCTTCATATGCAACTTAGTTCTTAATCATTTCAGAAGGTAAACTCTCCCTATTTTACAAATTAAAAAATTAAAAGGCAGAAGATAGGCTACCAGCCTGAAGTCACATGACTATACAATGGAGAGCCAGGCTTCTAAACTAATACAGCCTAATTCCTGAATCTTATCTTGTAACCACAGTGCATGACAGTCATCCTATCAAACCCTTAGTTTTTGTAAAGTGTTCCAGTTGGTCATGGCAAGTTCAAGCTACATTATGAGGGTTATATAGCTTGCTGTGATTCCTGGGTCCAGACCAAAGAATGCACTGGAGACCTCAGACCTCTGACCTCTCTGGTGAACTACCATAGTTCTTAGTTATGTCTTTTCTGCATTACACAACTACCTTCTGAATGAGAGAAAACCCAAACACAGATGGTTTTCATCATCCTTTGTTGAAAGGCATTTACCATCACCAAAGTCATTTTCCTCTTCTGTCATGTGAAATCTCCATGAATTCCTGGCTCAGGCCATGACTGACTAGATTCTCCATCAGTACCAGAATAAAGATGTACCTGTCCTATCCTAGAATAAGTTTTTGGCTATTTTACCCCAACTGAGTGTGAAACATATTTTGCCTTTTTCTCAGCAGTGAACACTATATACCACTTATTCCATGGCACCCCTTGAAGCACACCCTTTCTCCTCAGAAATAAGATTTGCCCATGTTTCTCCTAAACCTTCCCACACCAACACCTTCAACAAATGACTGTTCAATTCATCTCCAGGGATCTAGATTGACCTTTAAAGTGTCTGTGCCAGGCTGAGGGCATCAGCAAAATTGCAACTAGGGGAATGAAACAGTGTGTATGGGGGGAGGTGGTGATGGTAAGAGCTTTGATAGGTTGGGTGGGAACTCTGCCAACTCCAACTAGAATCTGTTCCCTTCACTCTGGTCGCAACTCAATCGAACATGAATAAGACTTTGCACATAGAACACTTCCCTTTCCTCTCTCCCCCATTTACTTGTAAATATTATGAGAGTTAAAACTTTGTCTTTTTTTCTATTTTTCTGCCTCTAGTATCTACCATAATTCCTGCACATAATAGGCATTCAGTATACATTTGTTCCTGTTTTTAAAAATAGGTCCATATCTCCCCAGTAGTTAATTGTGTTGTAAACTCAATATTCTTGACTCTTTCATCTCTTCTACCACACTCTATGAGTTTCAGGGGCACCAGTATGAAACAGGTTGGGGATCCTAAATGCTACCTCTCAACCACAAGGCTCAGTCCTTGGCATGCCAGGTCCCTTTTACTCTGGGAATTTTTTCAGGATTTGTGCCCTGAACCCTCCTTCTCCTTCTCTTTTGTTGCAGCTCCTGTGGTTCTTCAAAATTCAGACAACCTTATGTCATGATTCCACACCCCTGGCCTGGGGCTGCCATTTCCCACTCCTCACCCAACTCAAACTTCAGAGTTTTCTCAGTCTCAGTTCCTGAAAACCTCTCCCTGACCTGAATCCAGAAGTAGACCCCCTCCAGTCCTTCTTTCCTCCACTCACCTGGGAAGGAAGGTCAAACAGAAGGATTTGTTTCTATTTTACTTTTATCTCTTCTTTTAGCACCCAGCACAGTGGCTTACATTTACTTTGGTCTTCTTCACGATCCCCCCACCATTGCCAACTTTCTGTGTTTAACATGAACCACAAGGAGGTTTATTTTCCTAATCCTTTAAGTCTATAGGAGATCCCAACAGTTATTGAGATCATAGTAGTGACTGAAATAGAAAAGTGAGTCTAAACACCTGTCCAGTTTAGAACTTCATCATCAAGATCATAATATCATTCATTAATATCTATTATATGCCAGACACTGTGCTGTATGCTTTACAAATATTATCACCAATACTCATACCTATACCTTTAGGTAGATAGCAATAGCTCCATTTTACAAAGAAACTGAGCAAGTAATTACTTCATTTCCCCTAGTTAGCAAACTGTGGAGCTGGAAATTGAAACCAAATCTCTATCACTTAAAAGTATGAGACGCCTCCTTTCCCTTAAAGATGCCCTAGACAGCTTGTTCCACTAACTACTGCATTTTTGCTTGTTTATTCAATAGCCTTTACTTACTTAGAATTTCAGGGAAGATTGTAAATGAAGCTGCCACTCCAAGAGTTTTTGTACCCAATCCTAGCAGGTGTCACCACTAAATGCCACCAGGCACAACATAATCTGTGGCCACACTGACATCTTTGGTGGACCAGCGTAGCCAGCCTTTTCTGACTAAATCCATCTTAGCTCTTTCCTGAATTGCTAGGAGATGGGCAACAGGGCCCTGGGGCTGGCCAGCTTCAAGTTTAGGACTAGGGGAACAGGCAGTTTCATGGAAGGCTCCCTGAAAAACTTTCACTACTAGTTGTAATTCTAGAAAGATTGCTGAGTATAAATCATTATTTCCAACAGATCAGAAGTTAAGCCTGGATTTCTAAATATTGGCTCCTGCATTCTACTTGCATTCTTCCAATATGAAGCCAAGTCATTAGATGAATGTTCCAAGACAGGCATTGCCCCTCCTGGGCTATATAACATTGAGCAATCTATGTAATACTTTGTTCAGGTTTCAATCTTCCTTGTCAGTAAAATGGGAATAGTAATGCTTTTCATCACAGGTTTGTCAGCAATGATTAGATTATATAGTATGTGGTGCCTGATGCACATTAGCTGTTTCAAGCAGGTATCCTCCCTTCCCTAAGCCTGGGTCACAAGCTCCTCTTCATCTGTCTTCCTAAGGGCAGACATTGGATAAATGTAAGTCAGGAAGTGTTAACAATTGAAATGCAAACAGTAGGCACATGTTTAATAAATAATGGCCTTTGAACATCATGTTGAGGAAAAATGTTGCAGAGAGGAAAAATCTACCATAGTCTCCTCTTTCAAAAAAACCCCTGTTGGCTATTTTCCAGAGAGAAGCTAAATGCTTCATCCCAAGTCTAGAAACACAGTTTTGTTAAATGAGACCCATTAGAGAGAAGATCAGCCTGAGTCTGTGAAAGTTAAGAATTATAGAATAATTCAAAATGAAAAAAATAGTTTTGTTCTTAGATACACAAAGAAAATCTAATCCAGGAAAGGTCTGGGTATTTGAGATTCTGCCAGGCATATTTTTTTGGCCAAAGAAAGGTTTCTAATTACAAGCACCATTTACATAAAACTATTGCTATATTTGAGATAGTTTGGGAGTTTGAAAACAGATTGTTCCCATGAAATTACAAACATTTCTCTTACTATTACAATTTTGCCCTATTTCCCATAGTGTTCTGGAAGAAACAGAGGTGAACAAAGGTAGACTAAAATTCATTTCTAGGACTCATGCTCAAGTCCTGTGAGTTTGTTGGATTCGAGTTAATGATATCTCTTCTTTGACCTTCCCTTAATTAATGTGATAATTGCTAAGGCACTCCTCCATCATTTTGCCAAATATTTCCAGATTGTTCTTTCATTTTTGTTTCTTTGTCCCTTCCTATTATCACTTTGACACTTTCTTTGAAATAATTTTCCTTTCTTTCTTTCTTTTCTTTTCTTTTTTTTTTTTTTTTTTAAGAATCGTGATTATGGAGGACAACTCAACAGAAGGATAAATCATCCATGGCATTAGAAACACTAAATCCTAGCTAATGCTATATAGGGGTGGGGGGTGGAGAAGGTAATAATTGTTCCAGTCAATTTATGAGCAATCACAGTTGTAAAAACACATCCTGTTTTTTTCAATTTGTTTTAGTTTTATTTCCTAAGAAGGAATTGTGGTCTTGTGGTCTTTTAAAATTTTAAGTTCTCTCTCTCTCTCTCTCTCTCTCTCTCTCTCTCTCTCTCTCTCTAGCTCTACAAGTACAAATAAGACACAGAAAGTTTTTCTTAGGTACAAGCAGAACTTCAGGACAAATATCTTTTGTGCTGTTTAGTAACACAACTTTTATTTGTTACAATCTTTCTCTTTAGGTCCATTTTTTCTCACAATCATAGATCTTACTAATATAATGGTTAAATGATTTAACTAAAATTATGTTCCCCTCAAACTAAAACAAGCCATCATCATTGAGCAAGTTATCATTAGACAAGTTATGGAAATATTAAAGGCAGACAGAGTTGTAATGCTTTTAGATGGAAGGTAGAGAGATGTACTTATATGGTCTGAATTCTAGTGGTTGATATTACAAAAACTTCTTAATTATACTAGTAATTAAAAGATACTTGCCATATGAGAATGCTTAAGTGGTTTTAGTCTCAGGACTAAAAGTGAAAATCTCTGAGATTGGCCTAAACAAATTCTTATTTACCAAATGTGGGCAAAATTCATTTATGTGACTGGGGCAGTGACAGTTATAAAAATTCTCATTCTAAGTCTGTTCTTTCTTATGTGCCTCCGTATGAGGAAGTCTATGTGGTTGGTCACTCTTGGTGATTTTTGAAGCATAATATTTCTTATCAATTTGTCTCAACACTGAGACATCAGTTGTATAGGTTGCCTGTGCAAAAAAAAAAAAATCCACTCCAAACAAGAGTGATTTGAATAATCAATGAAAATTGATCAAATTGCCATTTATATTTTGAAATAATTTTAAACATAAGCATAGAAGGTAAAGAAAGTCTTGGACCACAAGGCCAATGACCAACTAGTTCATCAGGAAACTTATTGCAGAGCCTCTCAAGAAGTACATTTCACTGCTCAACCATATTTCTTGCATTCCCTTTTTCTTTGTTACTGTTGGAGATAGAAGGTGTTACAATAACTTGTAGACTTCTTTTATTTTCTTAAAAAAAGACACACTACCACTCATAAATTTCACAACCAAGGATGTCACAACACCCTTTCTATCTTTAGTTTAGCAACAATTTTATTGTGAGAACCTTCCAGTCTTTCTTATTGACTTTGAGCAGCCTGAAAAGATAGAACCTGGCAGTGTTTACACATGCTTAATTAGGCATCTTTACTGACAAAAGTGCAAAGCATGGTGAAAAAACCTAAAAGCATGTTTCTCCGACAAGCCCTGTGGGCCAGCCATATAGTTCACATTTGTGCTATCATCATAGTTCTTCATCCCCTGACAAAGGAATATGGCTTCTCTCCTTTTTCTAGAAGCAATGCTACCGTCACAGAGATTTTGCTCTTACCTTTGAACTACACTTGTACAGTGGATGACTGATAGAATCGACATAGTGGTGCCTCATGCAACGTTGAGGGTCCGAGTCCATCATGAAGGAGCTGTCCATTTTGCTGTCTGTATCTCCCATTAGCGCCAGCAGGGAGAGCATAGAAAAGGATGCAGCTAGTACATGATTTCTCATTGTTGTAAGAAAGAACTTCTCAAGGGGAACAGCAGAGGGAGGCAGAGGACTAAAAATAAAAAATGCCTTCACCTCCTAAGATATAGTTCCCTCCAAGAAAAGGGCAGGATTTAGCTGAAGTTTTCTGGTTGTCATTGTCCTTTGTATGCCAGAGTTTTGTCTTACTCTTTGCACTTGCAATCCATCATCACTGTATCTGCTGCACAGCTGGAATGAAAACAAAAATTATTTTCCCCAGAAACATTTACTGAAAAAACAAAACAAAACAAAACAAAAAAACCCGAATGAAACCCAGGAGGTATTAAGTAGAATTTTTCCATGCCATTTCAAATAGAGAATATTGGTTTCTAGAGTGCAATTAGCATAAACTGCCATCCATTCCATACCCCCTCCATAGCTTATGCTACATATTTATAACCATTTGAAAGTGGAAATAGTGGTTTAATGGAAGCATATGTTGACTTTAATTGCTGGAGTCCATATCCTACAAGCAAGAATAGTTTGAGTAGTAAAGATTAAACATGTGGTTCTGGCCACAGCATAACTGAATTGGGTGGTCTCATCCTTATTCCTGGCTTGGGGGGGTCTATTCAGTTTCTCAGTAAGCTTTGGTATCAACGTCAGAGAGGAGAAAGGTCAGCACTAATTAACACAGGCCATGTCCCATGGGAAGAAAATTCATTTTCCACATCCAAGTCAATACCCACCCACCCACTAGTTTTCCACTTCTGTGCTCTGGGCCCATCCTGTTTTTGTTTTAAGCCCCATGCCACCCAGCATCAATGGCAAACTGCATCTGAGATACATATTATGCTAAATGGTCTCCAGTGTGGTTAAGATAATACGTGTATTTGCCAACACAGTCACGCATTTCTGCAATCTTTGTTGCCTGAGCACATGGCATAATTTGAAAAAGTAAGTGGTCATTGGAGCGGAAAATTACCATTAAAATGGGATCATGCTATACTGGTTTTCCTGATATCTGCTTTCTTCTTTTAACCATATACCTCTTAGACAAAGGGCTGGGGTCCAGAGATGTCCCCAAATCACCTCACTAATTTTCAATGTATGGCCAACATTGATCCTTTTTATCACAAAGAAGACAACGAGTATAAGAAATATTTTCAAACATTTAGGAAAATAGGGGGAAATCTAACATTACATACAAAACAAAAGGAACATGATAATCAATGCTTCTGAAAAACTTTCAAATGTATTTTAGATAAAAGATTGATTTTTGTTCATAGTACAATATTTTTTAAACTTCCTACTCACAAATGGTCTGAATTAATAGGGCAAAGTATTGATAAGATCAAGATTAGAAGTTTGAGCTCATATAAGTCAATTAGTTTTGCTCCAATAGAGTGGCCCCAGACCTATTTAGCCTCAGTTAGCTGTCATGTAAATGTGGGGCAGGGGATCCCAAGCAGAAAATTATGTGTGACATAGGGCTATTTCAGAACACAGCATCCCTGGCAATGGCAAAATCTCAGCATGTATGTTTCAGGGAAGTTTTATAAATTAAAGGAAGGGCAAAGATCAGTAAGGAGGGGATCCACCTGGACTCTCATACTGCCATTAATTACCTGGGTGACCCTGCACAGCTCATTTAAACTGCTCTAGCCTCAATTTTCTCACCTGTAGAGTAGGGGAGTTAGAAACAATGGCAAATGAAGTTCCCTTTTGCTCTAAAATGTCACTACCTAATACTTATGGGTTCAGTTACTACCATCTTTATATGCAGAAGATAATCCTAAAGTTGAAGATACCATCTTTTCATACAACTTTGTACCATTTTCCTTTATGTGCATGCTAATGGAAACATCTCATTAAAATTGATCAAGCCTGAGACTAAAGCTCCAAATCAGCAAAGAATACAGAAGAACACTTTTTCTTTTCTTTTCACCTGAATACTCTAGGTTTTCCTTGCATGATTACACTGAAACTCACCAAGACTTTAGTTCAAAGAGCCAGTGCTTTTGGGAGGGGGGTTTCCTTCATAGGCTGCAATAACACTGACCATTTCCTGAGTTTCAATATGACTATATTATCCCATGTGGTTATCTGTCTCTTTGAAGCCTTAATTAGTCTTAGAAAGCAAATTTACTAGATTTCTCCTTTCACCACTTGAGTTTACAGATATTTCCCCCAGGAGGCAAAGGCAAAGGGATAAAGGGGAAAGCAGACATTCTAGTCCTGCTGTTCCCTCTCCACTTCCAGCACTTTTTCTTCAGAGCCATGGCCAGGAGATATGGTCAATGAGCAAAGCAAATGAAAGAAAAACATGTATAGAATGATAGTAAGACAACAAGCAACAACATTAAAATCAAAACTCTACATAAATGTATGAATAATTGTATTTGTTGGAATTTGCATTTTCTCCACAGAAAGGAACATATAAGGAATATAAATAGTCCATAAATATAAAAAATTGGTAAGCTCACTCATCCAAAGAAAATGAAAATTAAAGTACTTTGCTTTGTCCAACCAATCAGATTTACAAAGATTCAAAAGTCTGATTATGCACCCTGTTAGCAAGGCTATGGGAAAGAGACCCATTTTGAAAACAGTACAATATAAATTTATACAAATTTTGTAGAGGCCAATTTGTCAATATCTATTAAAATTTCAAATGTATATAACTTAAACCCAGCAATTCCAATTCAGAGAATTATCCTACATGAGAGATCACGCAAGCATATGGTTATTCACTGTATCATTAGTTGCCATAGCATAAAATATAGCACAACATATTCAGTAGGAAGCTGGTTAAATATATTATACAACATTCATACAGTGGAATACTATGCACCTACATTTTTAAAAATACAGAAACTCTACAGATTTGTGTTGTTAAATCAAGGAGGAATAATAATATATATTTGCGACTATGTGTATTTGAACAGAGAAGCTCTGGAAGGATACTCAAGAAACTATACAGTTAGTTACCTGTAGAGGTTGGAAGACAGGCATGGGAGAAAAACTTTTCACTGCATTAATTTTTAGATTTTTGAACTTGTGAATGTATGCCTATTCAAAATTTTATTTAGAAAACAGTAGTTTCTCTTTTAAAAGCTAGGTTTAAAAGAGTAATTAAGTTGATGGATGTTTAAAGTCTGTGTCAGTATTTTTTAATAGTATTATATTTTTATTTCTTATAAATATGGGAAAACATGCTAGTCTTTTCTTATAGTTCTTGTGCACTACTGCCACTTAGTAGCAGCATCCTGAATTGCAAGCACAGTTAAATTTTTCCTGAAAGGTGAAAAAAAAATACTTCTGTAAGCAAAATTATGAAGTTTATACTGATAAAGTTAGTTAATGTCACACAAAATGTAACTGTATTATATTACTTTCTCTTTAAAAATGATAAGGTCAACTCAGAATTAGTAATAAATTATAAAAGAATGACAGAGGAAATGTTGCTTCACCACTAATAATAGATTTTTCATTTCAACAAATTCACAAAGCATGATACTTTTTGTTCAGTTTTTATGTTGACTTCTGAAATGTGGGGTGGGAACCAGATGGAGGGGGTCAATGGGGAAAAAAGAGGAACATACGTAATACTCTCAACAATAAAGATAAAACAAAAACATGAAGGTAAGATTCTTGCAACATTGGGATTTTTGCCTTAAGTGTTCAAATTGAATGATTCAATACTGTTGTGTTAAAGAAGGAATAAACATAATGCTTAAGAAAAGAGGGATGTTAAGTCAAGTTGTCTGAACATTGTGTTAGTTGGGGTGTGCATAGGTGAGTATGTGCAGAGTGCCAAATGACGTGCTCACAAAGAGGAAAATAGAAAATGAAGAAAATTTACATCACTTGAGATTCCAACTTTATAGCAGTCTGGAATATCTATGTCTGGCTTGTAGGAGCTTCTGTCATTTTTCTCAAAGTTAAATTAATTCTAATTTGCTTTCATTTTTTAAAAGTTACATAGCATAAAATCAAATGCTGCCTATCAAGACTTAGAACCTCTCTGCCTAGACAATGATGGATTGAATGAGAGAATGGCTCTCTTGCTTAATTCAGTAGCCCCGGGATGGCTATGTGCTCTGGGTACAGTCTCTGAGACATGGATTTGGCCAGTGTACAGAGCCCACATTCTAATAGCTTCAATGTGGACCTTTTGCCAACAGGAGAGGCACGTAGGTCGGCGTGCCCGACTTTGGAGCTACCCTCCAAACAATACCAGTGGAAAAGAACAACTGGTGCCCAGATTTTCCCACCTGTCATCCTCAGCAAAATAATATAGCAGAGCTTACAGTGGGCTCCGCCTCCTGAGTGAGAAATAGTGTTATGTCTACAAGTCAGCTCACTCTTGGGCTGACCTTCTGCCTGGCAGAGGGTAAAGTGCTGGTTTCTCTCAAAGTTATTCCAGCAACAGGCTAAATCAAGTGGCATGTGCCAAGAATGGACTTATTCTTGCCCTGCTTGCCAGACAAGGGGGTGGTGCTCCAGTATTCATACCCCCACCTGCCCCAGCTTGTTTTCAGTACTCATAGATGCAGACTTTGCCTCCCGTGGCTTCTTTCAATAAGTATTTATTCAACACATTCATTGAGCACCTACTACGTGTCTGCTTGTGTTCTATGAGATAAAACTTAAGGGTCAGGAGATAAAAGAAGTCCTATCCTAACTCCATCTTTCAGCTTACTGCATCCACCAGCAGAGTCTTGGCCTGTTGTTTTCTTGGATTATTCTTTGGACACATTGATAAACTCCCTTAACATCTCATTTGTATCCAACATGCATTGCATCATTTCTAAAAAGATCAAATTAAGCAGATAAAATATAATGAATCTGAAATGGCATCAGTGTAACAGACAGAATTATTTTATAATTTTATATTTATTATAATTTAAAGCAATCATATCAGGCATGAGTAAGGTATAGATGGCAGATTGTAGAGTCTCTCTCACAAAGAAATTGCCAAAAATAAATAAATAAATAAAAGATTTGTGTGGCCCTGGCCGGTTTGGCTCAGCAGTTGGAGCGTCGGCCTGCGGTACAGAGAGACCCGGGTTCGGTTCCCGCTAAGGACACGTGCCTCGGTTGCAGTTTGTCCCCGGCCCTGGTTGGTCATGAGGGTGGCAGCCACTCGATGTGTCCCTTCACATCGATGTTTCTCTCTCTCTCTCTTCCTCTCTCTCCTCCCACTCTATCTCAACAAAAAATGGGAGAATGTCCTCGGGTGAGGATTAAAAAAAACAAAACAAAAGATTTGTGTGGAAAAAAGGTTGCCCCTAGATAACTTTTCATACTAGGAATAGAAAAGCAAGACTCAAGGTCTAATCAGAGAGTGTGAAATTCTAAGTAGCCCCTTCCCAGGAACTCAAAGAATTCCAATTGGATCCAGTCAACTAGATGCCTTGGAGAATAAGTCAGATGCTTCTTCCCAAGGCACTTAATTTATAAACTGAAAACAGCATGTTGGATTCTATCAAGCATCCCGTGCGCTCAATGAATGAGTTTTGATATTATTTTTATCTGGTAGCACATCAGTGGCAGCCAAGAAGCCAAGCCTGGGCTGACCCAGAGGCAGTAGTATTGACAACAAATGCTGCCAGGCTTCTAGCCTGCCAGCTCCAGGTAACTCCAAGGATGGGGTGCCACAAGATCAGTGGGAAGGGAGTGGCTCCTGCCTCTATTGTCTCATAGTGTCTACACTGCAATCAGAGGTGAAGGAGCATGTGAGGCAGTGCCTGCCCCAATTGTGCCAACTTAGGAGAGAGAAAATGACATCCTTGTGATTAAATAGCAGTCCTCCAGTCAGGGATAGGACTCGCTGTTCTCCCAACCTGCATGACTAGCCAAGCATGGCCAAATTCAGCAGTGAGGGTGATGAAGGAAGAAAAAAGATGGGAGAAACAAAAGGAAAGGAGAAATAAAGCTTTGAAAAGAGGCAATAAATCACAATCCTGCAGTAAATAGGGGTGCAAAAAAAAAAGACTGGGACTACAAATAATTCCTGGGGATGATCCAACTCTCAAGTGGACCCATCTGTGTGTATGTGTCCTTGAATTGAATAAATTTACTGTCTGGGAAGGGACTGGTATGGCAGGACTCAACCTCAAGACTGACTGAAACTTAAAATTCTGAATTTCAATAAATCCAGAGGAACCTTTAATTATTACCTAAACTCCCACTTACCCACAGCTTTCATCTTTTTCTCCCCAAACCTATTTCCAGACTATGTTGTTAGTATTCAGTCTCCCAGTGTTTTACACTCATTTGTTAGAAGTATTGGACAATTATTCCACTATATTCTGAAACCTAAAGGGCATTCTATGATTGCCTGATCTGGTAGAAAGAAGGCTGATCTGAACACCTCAAACTCTGAATCTTACCTTTCCATCATTGGCTGCACAATCTTCAACAAGTCACTTGACGTCTCTGAGACTCAGATTCCTCATCTACAAAATGAACAGAATGGTCTAGATGCTTCTATAATTCTATCCATTTCTGATATTCTCTAACCATGTCTAAGCTCCTCAGAGTACAACACTTGCTTTGGGGCTACAGAGTCTTCAAATCAATGTGCAGAAAGAATATAATGATTGTGGAAAAGTCCAAACAAGTTCTAATGTGGTGTCTGAGGCAACACTGAAGACCAAGCTATAAGAATTTGCCCCTTGATGAGGTCATATTGGTGGCCGATATAAAAATAGGTCTTAAAACCAGTATGGTTAGTAAATTAATCATATGTGGTTAATAACAGGAAGGAGTTAGTGAAGATATTTCACCAGTTCCTGTTTCTCTTAAAGCTGTCTTAAAATGTGTAGTGTTTTTTTCTCCAGTCTCCATCAGATGGGGAGAGAAGAAAGACAAATAATAGTCACTTATGCTAGAATTAAACTTTTTTCATTTGATGATGAAATGATGATCATGATTATGATAAATAGGTTGAGCTCAACACTCCTGTACCTTTCCTATGAATGAATCTTATTCCTAAACTGAGCTTGTGATACAGATCTTCATGCTCTAATGAGGCCACCTGTGATGCTCTGTTTCAGGCTAGAAGAGAAAAATTGATTAGAACACTTGTCTTCTCTGCAGCTGTAGAATAAATAAGGTACTAGTGGTCAAGAGTAAGGCACTCTGCTAGGTGTGGAACATTTGTGCTAGAGGAGGTTAGGTCTAAAAGTGTATGGCTCTTGGATCGTGTGCTGAACTTTTGTAGATTTCTATAGTTTCTATGGAAAGACTAACTCTGAGTTCTTAACAGTTGACATAACTAACAGACTTTTAGAATACAAACCTTGCATAAATTGGAAATGACCAGGTCTGATTACCTGAGTGTCAAAAAGCATGATACAGTTAGACCTTTCCTCCAGGAATTTAGGTTATTTTTTGTAAATCTAGCAAGCCCACTAAAAACTGTGACAATATGGTGACAAGCTGTCAGAAAATGCTTAGGGGTAGCCTATCTAGAGTGCTACAAATCAACAATAGCCCTTAACATGGACTCTTCTATCCTTTCATCAATGAGTAATAAAATTAAGGAGGGAGGAAGCTACAGAACTAACAGAAGAGAAGGAGGAAAGATTATTTTTGATGTTCAAAATCTGTCACTGTGCTTTCAATGATTTCAAATACACAATTTCAGATAGGAAAGGTTCCTTTTCTTTCACCTACTTCCTCCTAGGAAGGGGGTTTCATATGAGGAATGAGACACATTCTAACCATTCACCTTGTAAAAAAAACCTTTGGGAAGAAAACAGGAGAGATCTGAGATACCCAACCCAGGGACTCAGTCCTGCCAAAACACATGGATATATTGCCTCCCTGTAGAAAAGAAAAGGTGGCCAGGTGTTCTGGGGACCCTGGTGCTGATGTAATTTGACACTGGTTATGCTACTGGACTGCTGGCTGTGGTATGGCCTTAGGAGATGAGAGGTGACCAGTGTTAGCTCAGGGTACAGGCTCCCATTTACCATGGAGCCAAATGAATATGTTGGCTTTTCTTAAAAGTCTCTGGTAAAGTGTTTCCAAAGCTGTATTTGAATCTCCTCACCCTCAACAACATTTAGGAATGATGAGTAGTGATCTCACCTAACAGCTGTAGAGCCCTTGGTTAGAAATGGGACATAAACAATAGGAACAATGCAGTCTTTTCATTCCCTATTCAATTTGCCTTTTCTTCCCAATGGTAGAATTTGAATACTGAATTCAATCTTATTGTAATCCAGAACACTTGTGGATGCCGACCTATGTCAAAGGGGTAAGGTTAAAATAATATCACATAAAAATATGTTTTCCTATACTGATAATAACTGAACTTCTTAGGCTGTTGGTTGTTTGTTTGTATCTTGCTTGGCTTAAACCACGCACACTAAAGCTATATCCTTCGATTGCTAATTCCCCTGCAAGAATTTTATTAAAAATTTTTTTTTTAATTCTGAAAAAGAGTAATTGCTCATAATTTGGGGGGGGGATCACAGAAACATATAAAATCATAAAACATCACATTGTGTTTGAAAGAAAAGTTGAAATTTGATTAAGGATTGGATTTATTTGATTCTTTTCATCCATTATAGGCATCTGTGCACCTACATTTTACTTAGAGTTGAAGATGGATTTTTTTTTGAGGGGTGGACCTCCTTTTCTAACATCAAGTAAAGAAGGTAACTTCAGAGTTCAAACCCCTCTTCCTGGGAAGGAGTAGATGAAATTAAGGGAAGCTTTCCTTTCTGATATGGTACTGTTTGAAAATCTGTAGTGGCAGATTTTGAACGTCAAAAATAATCCTTTTTCTTCTTTTTTTTTTTTTTTTACTTTTTCTATGACCTGCTCTCTTCTTATTTTTATTCCCTATTGATGAACAAATGGAAAGAGACTCCATGTTTAGGGCTATTGTTGGTTTGTGACACTGCAGAAAGGTCACCTCTGAGCATTTTCTGACAGCTCATCAACTTTCTTAAATGTATTAACCTGTTGCCCTTTCATATTTAAAGGATATTGCAATTGGTTGGATCATAGCTTAAAAGAAAAAGTTGGGATCTAGCCAGTCCCCCTGGAAGAAAAAAAATTGTATGAAAAATTCTTAGCTTGTATAGAAAAACAAAAAGGGAAATATATCTAATATATAAATCTGAGTTTAATGCTCATGTGTGGATTTTGACATGAGGGTGAAATGTACCCAAATTGGATAAATTACTGATTATAAGCACTAGAGATATATTTTCAACTGAAGTTACCCATTTTTTAAAAAATGTTCTGAGTCAGCACTCTTTCTAACAAGAAAGTAGTTGTTCCAGATTGTGAACCCTATCCAGGGTGTTATGTTCTGACTATTGAAAATGGGTCTAGGGGGTGTGACTCTCAATAATAAATGCTCATCCATCAGACTCTGAGACCCTCTGATGGAACGGACAGTAAGCATGAATGATACCAAGTAAACTATTGGCACACACACAAAAAAAGCTTGCAGATGTAAGGGGAGTTGGCATCAGAAATAATGCCATCGGCACAATTATTCTCAAAAACTCAAATGTGTGGGTATGTGAATTTGCAGCATGCAACCTGTACAGCCAAGCCAGCATTTATTTCAGTACCAGCTTCTCCTACCCCAGCTGTACAACATAGAGGTTTTAGAAGGATTCCCCAGTCTTTGTTTTCTCTTGGAAGCAAACATAGAAGTTCATGGTTGCTGATCTGATGGGTGAGGAGTGGGTACTACTAGCTGGAATGTTGCCACTGGCAGGGGCAGACAGGAAAATAGAAATGCTCTTAATGTCCTCCCAAAGAAAACCTTTGATGGACAAAAGAGTGGTTGTATTTTTACCCTCTCCCTTCATGCTGCCAGGCGTCTTTAAATAGATCCTCTAGCCTAGGGACTTGTATGGAATAATTCATATTAAAATCCAAGAAGTGGCAGAGGAGGGGAGTTGGTTCTTTCTTCTCTCTCTCTCTCTCTCTTTTTTTTTTCTTTTTCTTGTCAAGCTAACAGGAAAAGGCTCATTTTAATTCAGCTGTGTTAAATTTTTTCTTTTGGGTCTTTTAATGAACTTCAGCTAATTCAGAAAGACTACCAAAGCCCCTAGGAAAATAAAAGAAATAGGAAGCTGCATTGTAGAATGTTCTTTAATACCTTTTGGTCCCAAAGATATTAGCAGTATCTTTTAAGGATGCTGCACAGAGGGGGTTACATGAGACTCTTAAATGGGAATGTCTAATTGAAAAGTCTATTTTTTTCCATTTGCAACTCATAAACTAATGCGTTGTTTTGTGTTAAGAGAAAGAGAGAGAGAAAAAAGAAAAAAACAGAAAAAGTCCTCCCTCATCTCCCCAGACCTATGCATTTTTAGTTCAGCTCAACCCAAGATCCATCTCTCCCTTTTCCCTTTTACCAAATGGGTTTCATAAAGAAATTCAGGCCTATGCTAGCCACATTAAAAGTCCTGTCTTGCCTTTTTCCTTGGGAAGAGAAGAATGTGGGAAGGATAGAGAAAGGGGGCAGGGCAGGGCCCAAGGATCCAGGGAGCTTTGTTTCAAGTCACTTGTCCCTTCCTCTGAAAGGCAGAATAACCACATTTCTCTTAATGTAGGCTGAAGTGCATCCAAGCGTTCCCATAGCACTCCCACCCCCAGCCCTTTGCCTGAGATGTGTGGGTCACTGTGATGGTATGTTTGTCCCTGCCAGCCCGGGTCACTCCAGCCCTGCTCTCAGCAGCCTAAAGGGCAGCAGAGCCATGTGGCTGTTCCTCTCTGTGAGTGGGTTCAGGCTCAAGGCTCCAAAAGCCCCCCAATCCTATCAGCCCAGCAGAGCTGCTGCCAACAATGACATCCTGGGAATACTATGGAGATGGGGAAACCTCAAAGAACAGGACCCAGGCTGTCAGGAAAACAGGCAGAGCAAAGGGCAAGCTCACAATGGAAGAAGCTCAGGCAAAGGGAAAAAGGGGTGGAGTGGGAGTGGTGGAGAGCAAAAAAAAGAAAGCCACATGCCACCCAGGAAGATTCCAGGGAGGGTGGGAGGAGGTGGTAGAGGAAACACTTGCAGGAAACAAGTACCCAGACATGGCACTGCCAGTCTAGCTGGATTGTTTTCTGAATTAGATTATGCGAAAGAAAGAGGGGAAATATATAGCCTGCCAGCTGTTCAAAGGCTTACAACCTTGCTTTTATTGTCCGGGTAAGTTGTTGAGGTGGGGCATCAGAGGAATTCCAAACATACCATCCCAGAGAAATTTTAATATGTTGCACAGTGTCATACACGAGGAGGAAATGACAGCTGATCACAGCCATGGCAGACCACAGAAATATGGTCACTGGAGCTCACCCATCCTCGCATGGCCCAACTTCCTTCTGCTTTAGCACTTCTCAGTCCTTCCACCTGCCTCTCCATCCCTTCTGCTCCCACTGGCCCATCCATGAGACTTGGACAAAGTAGCATACTGACCATCATAGGAAGAGGTGAGGATGGGATGGAAGGCTGCTGGCCAAGAAGCTGAGAGCTAGCTAGGGTGACTCAGGCACCCCAGGGAATCAGAGGCATTTAATCCACCCACAGGGAGGGGGTAATTATCTGCTGATAAGGACCAAGTCAGGGACTCTGGTGACCAAATCAGGGACTGTGGTGATACTGTTTTCAGGGTGTTTTTTTTTTTCAGTAACCTACCCATGTCAGAAAACACGAGATGGTATTATTTGAAAGCAACACTGTGTGTGGCTTTCACAGAGACCTGGGTTTGGAGAACAACTTCTGGTGATTTTCCCCAGGGACCTCTTGAATTTACACCAGGCCCACAGGTCATTGCTTTTGATCCTGGGGGTGGAAAAAGTAAGTGGTGGGAAATAGTGACTGCATCTTCCTCTGTACATATTTCTAATTCAGTGATTCATCAGTGGCCCTGATGTCAGCTTCTGAGTAGGTGATACACAGCCGTCCTAGATACACACAGCACTTGGTCATTTATAAAAGGTGAAAAAAGGTTCAATTGCTCTTTTCCCAGGTTTTTTCTACCTAGGCAGGAAAGATCCAGGCCATGATAGCTAAGCAAATTACATATACCTAGAAACCAATGATAAAGGCCTAACAGGAACCTCATAATCATAAATGGTAAGAAAACTCATTGATAAGTAATAAGCATTTCAAGTAAATCTGAATACTAGCAGATTTTTAAAATAATTCCTGGTAATAAGGAGGTCATTGACCAATTTACCCACTGGCAAAGTCCATTTCAGTTCCAAAATCTAACTGGAGATAACATACAGACTGAGAATAAGGGCATGGAACAATGTCTCATCCACTTTTGCATCCATCAGAACTAGCATAATTCATTACAAGAATAATGGAATGAATAATTAGCCAAGCAGAATAATAGTACTTGAATTGTGAGTTCTTGAAACGAAGTCAAAATTGCCAGCCACCATTAGTGGCTATAATTCTGAGAAAGTCACCACATTTTTCAAGGTCCCAGGAAAATAAATGAGTTTGAAATTGCTAAAGGTATTGAAAATTTATTAATTTTCTCCTTGACAGTATAATTGGAACTCAAATTAAAATAGAAAACTCCACAGGCGTGTTTTCATCTGTGGGTGTCAACTGCTTGGTACACAGTCATCAAGAAGGCCTCAAACAGTTTTCTTTTTACCTGAACAAAATGTATTTTAAAGTAGATTACTCAAAACACTGCATTTCGTGTTCACTCTTATGTAATAACCTGAATAATAGTTTAAGAAAATTGTTTTGATTTGGCTAAATTCCTTAATAGCAGCAGTTTTAAAAATCACTGTAAAAGTGTATAGCAATAGAATTCATACCATGGTTAAAGGCTTTCTCAAACAGTGAGTATCCTAAACTTGTAAATTAACTCATTGAAAAGCCAGATTTTCTTTCAATAATACCTACTAGACTAGTTATTCAAGAAAATCAGAAAGGTTCCCCATAAACCATGTCTCTCCTCCACAATGAAAACTGGTCAATAGAACACTAAAATTACTTTCAGAAGCCAGAATGGGGAGAAGAAAATAAACAGATATTTATTTGCATTTGCTCTAAACATACAATCAAGAAGCATTCTGCAGTCCTCCCGCTATATTTGGTTGACACCCACAACCAAAACTGTGTTTTAGGCATCTCTATGTTTTCAGGTGCATCTGGTACTTGATATTATGTATTAGAGCAATTTTATAATGCCAGTTCATTGTAATTAAAATACACTAATATTAGGAACAAAAAGAGACGTGTTTAACAGCATCCATATTTGTTATTAATGACAGTTGCAAAGAATAGAACCTGGGACTCTCATCTTGCCAAATAACTTCCTTTCCCACACCTGAATCTCAATAGACAGGGGGAGTCTGCCACTTTCATGCAGGTTTATCTAGGCTCTTGATTACAATGAACCTCATTTACAGGGCATTTTGAGTCATTAACATTTTGTACACAGTCAAACTTCCTGTCCCCCAAGAAAAAGTTATGCCCAGGTGTACTACTGCCCACTTGTTCACTTAAACAGAGAACTTGCATTCAGGAGATTAAAAGAACCCTTCAAATAAATATTCCTGAAGTAAGAGTCATTTCTATAGCTCCTGGTCCCTATGCTGGTGGGAGCATCCTTTCCCGGTAGATGCTTAGACAGGGTAGTACTGGTCCTGCTGCAGGGACAAGGGGAATACTAAAAATAACCCTTTGCAATAAGGCCAAGGCAAACAGCATGCATTTCCTCAGAATTTTTGCCCAATCAAAATCATATAATAAATCCATCCTCCGCAGTGCTCCTGACTGCATCTATAGAAGCAAAGCCTTTGCACTTTGGGAAAAGAGTGCAATGGAACAGGATTCTTGCAAATCATGACACAGAAAGCTAGAAATAAATGTTGCCTATTGTTTGAAGTCATCCTAAGTACTCCGGCAGAGCCCTGGCAGGAGATCAGCAGCATACATAAGTAGTAATAAAAGTAAACAGTGCGCTTTTAAACTCAAAGGCTTGCCTTCGCTAATAGTGCCCCCATTGTAAGAGAGATGAGGGCAGTAAGGAAGCTACTGGGGAATCCGGAATCCATGTCTGCAAGTTGCTGCTTCTCAGTCTCCTTTCACAGGGTCCAATATAAAAACCATTACAAAGTTACATCCAACTACGCAGAGAGTTTGAAAATCAAATCTCTTTAAGTCAAACCAAAAGAGATTTTCCAGCCTCTCTGTGAGGCTCCCCTGCTCTGTCACAGACTTCAAAGACCCATTTAAAAAACAAAACAAAAACAAACACACACACACACACACACACACACACACACAATGCTAGCATGCTACAGAATAATGCAAATTAAATTAATGCAAATTTAAGTGGTATTTAAAGGTTGTCTCTTTGTCTGAGAGGAGGATGAAATGCTAGGTTTGGAAAGAAGTCATTTTCTAGGCAAGCCGTCAGCGCTTGTTTTCCTGCTTACCTTGGGGGAAATGCAGGGCTCCCTTCTTCTCAGAATTTTCTGGGAGCTAAAAAGAGGTCCTGTTACTTCCAAATGCTTTTGTTCTTCTGTCCCTCTGTCACATGGCTTGCCTTTTATATTTGCAACACACAAAAGTTAGGACTGTTGTTTAAGCGACACAGGGAGGGAGGGGAAGAGAGAGAGAGAGAGAGAGAGAGAGAGAGAGAGAGAGAGAGAGAGAGAGAGAGAGAGAATGTCAAATGGAAAAGTGCCATTGCAGTCATATATCAATCAGGCGTGCGGCCGCAGCAGCTCACTAGCAAATGGAAATGCCAGGGAAATGTGAGGCGCTCCTTATCTGGGACTCACAGCCGCTGCCCACCGCTCGGCACTTCCACCAAGCATCTTGCAATGGGAACAACCTAGAAGAACAAGGGAAAGAAAGTTTCCCCTTTTTAGGGAGGGGGGTGATTATGGAAGTAATATGGAGATAAATGAATATTCTGGATTTAATTCATTGGCTAGCATGTGACTGCCATAAAGATGTACAGTCCACAATAAAAACAGTTTCAGAAATACAAAGATAGAGTGGTATTCTGTTTAACAATTCAGCAGCTGATTAGGATAAAGTTGAAATTCTAAATAAGAGAGAAAGATGGGAATTAGAACTACATCTCAGGCGGTGCTGTTGAAGCAAGTGCATAACACTGCCCTGTTTTATCATGATGTGTGTGAGTGATGAGAGTCGTTCATCCATTAAATTATTTTTAAATTATTAAATCTACAATTGCACTTTAATAAACACCTTCATCTGTGTCATTTAGAATAAAATTTTAGATCTGATTTAGAAACAATGAGAAAGTGTAATCCTCGACTCCTTGAGAAATGTGAGTGTGAGACTAACAGGTAACACCAACTCATCACACCACAATTAGTAGAAAAATTGAAAGATGACTATGTGTGTGAGCCAAACACTTGCTACCTAGATAATAGTTATGAGTTGTGGGATGGCAAAGGAAAATGTTTCATAATTCTTTCCCTTAAAAAGATTAAAATTAAGACCAAAATCTATCAGCAATTTTTGTAGAATACATGAAATACTGTTAAACCATTTATAAATTTTTATGTTAGATGACCAAGCTCCAGAATATTGTTTTATTAACACCAATGAGGAATTAAACTGAGAATATTAAAAAATGTATTTTGCAGTATAGTAAATATATTATAACACTTAAGAACAAATTCCTCTTTGGAACCCCATGTAATTGTTGATGCTGAAACTTTTATGTTCAGCTGTATCACATCATTTATTATTCATTAATAGATTTATAATCTCATTATTACTTTTCTGCAGAATCTTTACTCCAAATAGTCATTAATGTTTAGGAGGTGTCTTGAAATATTTAGGTTTACCTCCACCCTTTAATAAGATGCCACTTTTCGTTTGATCTACCAGTGAAACCCTGTCTACTTGAGACAGTCAGTCACAAACAGAATCTACCTACAATGATAAAGAATAAATATTAAATAAAAAGCTTTGAAATCAAACCTGGCATTTGGCCCATAATGATACTGACTAAATGTCTTAAAAGCAGAAAATCAAAAAAAAAAAAATGGACACTGGGTCTTAAAAAATGGAAATAATCTAAAAGGGTAAGAGTCATGGGAATAGTCATGAACACATTTTCTGGTTCAATATTGTGGGTTAGATTCGGAGGGAGGATAAACTCTTCGCCCACCAACATTTTCAAATATCAGACCTTGACATCTACCCACCTTTTCATTTATCCTACTAAATAATGTGTGATTTTCTCAACATATATTTACCACTCCTCCCTGCTTTATTTTGCCTTTGGGTTCTCAGAGTCACTCTATCTGCTCTGAAGTAACACGAAAAGGTATGGTTCTTCCTGGTTGAATTTCTCAGCCTTCTACAATTTGAGCTTCTGCAAGAGCACCACATAAAGTGTAAAGATTGCAAACACATTGACTGCTTGGCTACAGAAGATAGGATCTCTCCCAGATGGAGCCCCACTGCTTCCTCCGGCCATTATTTTGTGAGGGGTGGTAAAGAATACCATCAACGGACCTTTAATTTTTTATTTTTTTATTAATTAATTTTTGTTACAGATGTTTCTCCTTTTTCCCCCACTGATTCCCCCCTTCCTGCCCTTTCCCCAGTTTGTTGTCCATGTCCACTGTTCATGCATACATGCATATAAGTTCTGTGGTTTATCTCTCCCCCACTACCCTCCTCTTTAGGGGATTGTCAGTCTGTACCCCACTTCCACGTCTCTGGGACTACCCCATTCCTCAGACTGTTATGTTCATTATATTCCACAAATAAGTGAGATCATATGAAACTTGTCTTTCTCTGTTTGGCTTGTTTCACTTAGGATGACACTTTCCAGGTCCCTCCATGTCGTCTCAAAGGATAAGAGATCTTTTTTTCTTACAGCTGTGTAGTACTCCATTGTGTATATGTACCACTGCTTTTTTATCCATTCGTCTACTGATGGACACTTGGGCTGTTTCCAGATCTTAGCAACTGTAAATAGTGCTGCTATGAATATGGGGGTACATATATTCTTTCTGATTGGTGTTTCAGCTTCTTAGGGTATATTCCTAGAAGTGGAATCACTGGATTAAAAGGAAGTTCAATTTTTAATTTTTTGAGGTAACATCATATTGTTTTCCATAATGGCTGCACCAGTCTGCATTCCCACCAGCAGTGCACTAGAGTCCCCTTTTCTCCACACCCTCGCCAACACTTGTTGTTTGATGATTTGTTGATGGCGGCCATTCTGACAGGTGTGAGGTGATACCTCATTGTTGTTTTAATTTGCATTTCTTTGATGATTAGTGATGAGCATTTCTTCATATGTCTCTTAGCCATTTGTATGTCCTGTTTGGAAAGGTGTCTATTTAGTTCCTCTGCCCATTTTTTAATTGGATTCTTTGACTTCCTTTTGTGGAGTTGTATGAGCACTCTATATGTATTAGAAATTAACCCCTTATCTGATATATCATTGGCAATTATGCTCTCCCATACAGTGGGCAGCCTTTTCATTTTGATGATTGTATCTTTTGCTGTGCAGAAGCTTTTGAGTTTGATGTAGTCCCATGTGTTCATTTTCTCTGTTTCTATTGCCTTAGGTGATGTGTCAGTAAAAAGTATGCGGCATATGATGTCTGAAATTTTGTTGCCTACAGTCTCTTCTAGGATTTTTATGGATTCTTGAGTTAAATTTAAGTCTTTTATCCATTTTGAGTTTATTCTCGTATAGGGTGTGAGTTGATGGTCTATTTTCATTTTTCTGCAAGTAGCTCTCCAATTTTCTCAGCACCATTTATTAAAGAGGCTGTCCTTACTCCACTGTATGCTCTTGCCACCTTTGTCAAATATTAATCGAGCATATTGCCTTGGGTCCATTTCTGGGTTCTCTGTTCTGTTCCACTGGTCTATATGCCTGTTCTTGTGCCAGTACCAGGCTGTTTTGATTACAGTGGCTTTGTAGTATAACCTGAAATCTGGTATTATGTTCCCTCCAACTTTGTTCTTCCTTTTCAAGATTGCTGTGGCTATTCGAGGTCAACTGCCCTTTTAAGAGGGAGGTTTTGACTCTAACTATTTGGCTTCAGAGGACCCATTTCTGAGCCTATCAATATGTATCTGGTAACAGCAACCCTTTTCATCACATTATCATGCTTTTTAGAAAGGTTACTGTATCATGTGCAGCTACTTTACCAGACATCATTAATGTTTCTGAGAAAGAATGGCTCTCTTTAAATGTCTATCTATACAAAAGAGGATGAAAATACTTCTGCTATTATTTCATATGCATTCAGGGTGGGAGAAGTTTGGAGAAGAAGATGTCTATTATCTGGATGGGAAATTCTTTAAGGGACCACTCCTGAGCCTTTAATTTCTGAAACAGTTTTCAGGTTGCCTCTCTCTTTCTTGGTGGCTCTACTTGTTATTTACAGGAGTCTCCTGGTACCCAATATCCTGGAGGGTGGGTAAACCAAGGCAGGTGGGAGGAAGGATCTGTCTTCTCCCTGCAAAAACTTCAGGGAGAAGATTTTCCCTCTTCTCTCCTCAAGGCAGCTGGAGAGATAGGTGTGACCAAACCTGGCTCACCAGATGTGCCATCCAGGAGGAGTGGTCAAAGCATGTAGATATTCAGAGTTTATTTGCTATGATTGTGCTGGAATCAAGATCCTTGAGGTTACAGCAGCCAGTGCTGGGGCAAAAGAACCCACGCCTGTGACAGTGGATGATCTGGAAACACAGAGTTTACCTATCATAGCATCCTTAGCAATCTGATTATTTTAACTGCATCTTTGCTTGGCACTATTTTATAAACCTTGATTTCCAGCTTTCCTGGTAATTCTGTGAACTGCTCCCTATCACTGCACCCACCAAAATCCTGCCAATAAATTCCTTTATGCTTTAATTAGCTTGAAACAGTTTTTGAGGCTGGCAACTAGGAAGGAGTTCTTACCTGAACACTGGATTTTCCAAATATAGGCAAACTAAAATCATTAACATACAAATTGAAATGTAGCCTCTACTTCCTCCTGGCTACTTTCCCAAATGGTTTCAGATTCATTATCAATTTGTTATAGTCTCTGCTATAACATTTTGAAAATAGAGATTCCTATGTAAATATATGAATATATGTGTGTATGTGTGTGTATAAAGATTACTCACTAAAAGCCAATAATATTTTTCATCATATCTACATGCATACAGATGTGTGTGTGTGTGTGTGTGTGTGTGTGTGTGTAAAATCCCAACATACCAACATAGTCTGCTAGGCATGAATTATAATTATCTGTAGGAATACTAATTTTTATCATCCACATAAATATGATAATATTCATTCAGAAATACCTGTAACTGACAGAGGAAAAAATGGCGGCGGAGTGAACGGAGGTACACAGACCATCTCCCAGAACCAAACTGGAATTACAACTATAACACAGACAAATTGATGGGAAAAAGCAACAGAAAAGCAGCTTGCGAGGACCATATAACGAGGGACACTGACTCAATCCCGGTAGGCTTGCGAAGGCGTGAGAGGGGGCTGGGAGCCCACGATTGGCAGCTCCCAGCGGCCTTAGCTGGGAGCAGCGCCCTCCAGTTACACTCCCTGGCGGCTCCAGAGCACAGAGCTGGGACAGAGGCTAAAACAGCCACAGCCACTTACCTTGGGCTCTGGCAGAGGGAGGGCAGACTGGACTGGAACTGTGTGGGGACACTCGGGATTTGTAGGGCACCCAGAGCATTTGCGGAGCGCCAGCCACCCAGGACGGTGGCCACATTGCTCCTTCCCAGGGCTCTGAGGAGAGGCAGCAGCCCCTCCCTCAGAGATCCAACCCCTGTGGGCCATTGAAGTGCTAATTGAGGCTCACTAACAACAAGCATCTGCCCCACCCTCATGAAACCCCTTGTGCTGAGCACCTGAGAGAGTTTTTCAATCAACTGACAACCCAAAACTCTTCAAGTAACCTGGACTGCGAGCCTCAGGCAAAAGCTAGAGGATAACAGTACCTTTCCTGGGCTGGCAACCTTAACAAGGAAAGTAAGACTTGACAGTGGTGTTTAACGTGGGTCCTCCCTCACTCATCTAAACATAGGAGAGGGAGCCACAAACAGCAGAACACCAACACCCACAGGGAAAACTTGACAGGCTCCAAAGACCACAGTGATAGTCAAAATGGTGAAACACAGAAACAGAAGCCAAATGAAAGAGCAAGAGACCTCCACCGAAGATGAGATCAATGTGGAGCAATTAGGTATGTTAACAGAGCTAGAATTCAGAGACATGATCTTGAGGAAGCTGAACAGCATGAGTAAGGACATACAGACACTGAAAATAAGTCAAAAGAAATTAAAAACCATCAAGAAGAGATAAAAAATGACACATCAGAAATGAAAAACACATTGGAATGTTTAAAAAGCAGAGTAGAGGAAGCTGAGGACCGGATCAGTGAATTAGAAGACAGGGTACAAAAAATCAACCAATCAGAAAAACAAAAGGAAAAAAATTTTAAAAAACAGGAAGACAGCTTAAGAGAACTGTGGGACAACTGGAAACGTAATAATATTAGCATAATAGGAGTCCCTGAAGAAGAAGAAAATGATCAAGGGATAGAGAATATATTCAAAAAATAGTGACAGAAAACTTCCCTAATTTGGTGCAGGAAGACGGCATTCAAGATCAAGAAGCACAGAGAGTCCCAAGTAAGAAACCCAAACAGGCCCACACAAAGACACATAGTAATTAAAATGCCACAAATTAAAGACAAAGAGAGAATCCTAAAAGCAGCAAGAGATAAGCAACAGGTTACCTACAAAAGAAACCCTATAAGGCTCTCAGCTGACTTCTCACAAGAAACACTACAGGCCAGAAGGGAATGGCATGAAGAAATCAAAGTCATGAAAAACAAAAATCTGAATCCAAGACTACTGTACCCAGCTAGGCTATCATTCAAAATAGAAGGTCAAATAAAGAGCTTCCCAGACAAAAAAGGGCTAAGGGAATACATTAGCACCCAACCAGCACTGCAAGAAATGTTAAAAGGACTGCTGTAATTAGCAGTAGAAAAGGGGAAGAAAAATGGAACCACACTAAACAAAAATGGCAATAAATAAGTACATATCAATAATCACCTTAAATGTAAATGGATTGAATGCTCCCATAAAAAGACACAGAGTAGCTGATTGGATAAGAAAGCATGACTCATCTATTTGTTGTTTACAAGAGACCCACCTCACAACAAAAGACTCACATAGGTTGAAAGTGAAGGGATGGAAAAAAATTTTCCAAGCAAATGGAAAGGAAAAAAAAGCTGGGGTAGCAATTCTCATATCTGATAAAATAGATTTCAAAACGAAGACCATAACTAGAGACAAAGAAGGCCACTACATAATATTGAAAGGATCTATCCAACAGGAAGATATAACCTTGATAAACATATATGCACCCAATATAGGAGCACCAAAATATATTAAAAATCTTCTGGAGGACTTCCAAGGAGAAATCGAAAACAATACAATCATAGTAGGGGACTTCAACACCCCGTTGACAGCACTGGACAGATCCTCTAGGCAAAAAATTAGCAAGGAAACAGAGACTCTAAAGGAAGCACTAGACCAAATGGATTTAATAGATATCTACAGAGAATTACACCCCAAAACTACAGAATACACATTCTTCTCAAGTGCACATGGGACATTCTTGAAGATAGACCACATGATAGGACACAAACTAAATCTCTACAAGTTCAAGAAGATTGAAATCATATCAAGCATCTTCTCAGATCACAATGGCATGAAACTAGAAATCAACTGCAACAAGAACATGCAAAGACATTTCAACACATGGAGGCTAAATAGCATGTTATTAAATAAAGAATGGTCACCGAGGAGTTCAAGGAAGAAATTAAAAACTTCCTGGAAACCAATGAAAATGAACACACAACACAAAATCTATGGGATGCAGCGAAAGCAGTTCTGAGAGGGAAGTTCATAGCACTACAGGCCCACCTCAAAAAACAAGAAAAATTTCTAATTGACTGTCTAACCTCACAACTTAAAGAATTAGAAAGCAAACAAAAGAAAACCCCAGAGCAAGTAGAAGGAAGGACATAGTAAAGATCAGAGCAGAAATAAATGACATAGAGACCAAAACAACAATTCAAAGGATCAATGAAACAAAGAGCTGTTTTTTGAAAAAATTAAGAAGATTTATGGACCCTTAGCTAGACTCAGCAAGAAACAAAGAGAGAGAACCCAAATACATAAAATTAGAAATGAAAGAGGAGAAGTAACAACCAACACCACGGAAATACAAAAGATCGTTAACAACTACTATGGACAATTATATGGCAACAAATTCGACAATCTAAGCAAAATGGACAAATTTTTAGAAACACACAGACTCCCAAATCTGGACCCGGAAGAGATAGAACACTTGAACAGACCAATAACAACCAAGGAAATTGAAGAGGTAATCAAGACTCTCCCAGCAAACAAAAGCCCAGGCCCAGATGGCTTCACGGGGGAATTTTACCGAACATTCAAAAAAGAACTAACACCCATTCTCTTCAAACTATTTCAAAATATTCAAGAAGAAGGAAGACTTCCAAACATGTTCTATGAGGCCAGCATAATTCTAATTCCAAAACCAGAAAAAGACACTACGAAGAAAGAAAATTACAGGCCAATATTCCTGATGAACATAGATGCCAAAATCCTGAACAAAATATTAGCAAATCGGATCCAGAAATACATCAAAGAAATTATTCACCATGACCAAGTGGGATTCATTCCAGGGATGCAAGGCTGGTAAAATATTCGCAAATCAATAAATGTGATACACCACATAAACAAAATGAAGAATAAAAACCACATGATCATATCAATAGATGCTGAAAAAGCATTTGACAAAATCCAGCATCCATTTCTGATAAAAATGCTCAGCAGTGTGGGAATAGAGGGATCATATACAGACATAATAAAGGACATATGTGAAAGACCTACAGCCAACGTCATACTCAATGGACAGAAACTAAAAACATTTCCATTAAGAACAGGAACAAGACAAGGATGTCCACTTTCACCACTCTTATTTAACATTGTACTGGAAGTCTTAGCCACAGCAATCAGACATGAAGAAAAAATAAAAGGGATCCAAATTGGAAAGGAGGAAGTGAAACTGTCATTATTTGCAGATGACATGATATTATACATAGAAAACCCTAAATACTCCATCAAAAATCTACTAGACTTAATAAACAAATTTGGCAAAGTAGCAGGACACAAAATTAACGTCAAGAAATCGACGGCATTCTTGTACACCAATGACAAACTCACAGAAAGAGAAACTGAAAAAAACAATCCTATTTACCATCGCGCCAAAAAAATTATGATACCTAGGAGTAAACTTAACCAAAGAAATAAAGGACCTATTTGCAGAAAACTACAGGTCAGTGAAAGAAGAAATAGAGGAAGATATAAAAAAGTGGAAGCACATACCCTGTTCATGGATTGGGAGAATTAACATCATTAAAATGTCCATACTACCCAAAGCAATCAATGCAATCCCCATCAAAATACCAATGACATATTTCATAGAACTAGAACAAATACTTCAAAAGTTCATATGGAACCAAAAAAGACCCCGAATAGCCACAGCAATCTTGAAAAAGAAGAACAAAGTAGGTGGGATCACAATACCAGATATCAAGTTATACTACAAATCGACTGTAACCAAAACAGCCTGGTACTGGCAGAAGAACAGGCATATAGACCAGTGGAACAGAACTGAAAACCCAGAAATGGACCCAAAGCAATAATCTCAATTAATATTTGACAAAGGTGGCAAGCTTTTACAGTGGAGTAAAGACAGCCTCTTTAATAAATGGTGCTGGGAAAATTGGACAACTACATGCAAAAAAATGAAACTTTCCCATCAACTTACACCATACACAAAAATAAACTCAAAATGGATAAAAGACTTAAATGTGATCCGTGAATCCATAAAAACTCTAGAAGAAAATGTAGGCAACAAAATTTCCGACATCATACGGAGCAGAATTTTCACTGATACATCACCTAAGGCAACAGAAACAAAGAAAAAAAATGAACACATGGGACTACATCAAACTAAAAATCTTCTGCACAGCAAAAGAAACAATCATCAAAATGGAAAGGCAACCCACTGTATGGGAGAACATCACTGCCAATGATGTATCAGATAAGGGGTTAATTTCCAATATATATAGAGTACTCATACAACTCAAGAAAAGGAAGACAAAGAACCCAATTGAAAAATGGGCAGAGGAGCTGAATAGACACCTCTCCAAACAGGACATACAAATGGCCAAGAGACATATGAAGAAATGCTCAACATCACTAATCATCAGAGAGATGCAAATTAAAACAACAATGAGGTATCACCTCACACCTGTCAGAATGGCCGCCATCAACAAATCATCAAACAACAAGTGTTGGCGAGGGTGTGGAGAAAAGGGCACTCTAATACACTGCTGGTAGGAATGCAGACTGGTGCAGCCGCTGTGGAAAACACTATGGTGTTACCTCAAAAAATTAAAAATTGAACTGCCATTTGACCCAGTGATCCCACTTCTAGGAATATACCCTAAGAAGCCTGAAACACCAATCAGGAAGAATATATGTACCCCCGTGTTCATAGCAGCACTATTTACAATAGCTAAGATCTGGAAACAGCCCAAGTGTCCATCTGTAGACGAATGGATCAAAAAGCAGTTACATATACAGAATGGAGTACTATGCAGCTGTAAAAAAGAAAGATCTCTTATCCTTTGAGACGACATGGAGGGACCTGGGAAGTATTATCCTAAGTGAAAGAAGCCAAGCAGAAAAAGACAAATACCACATGATCTCACTTATATACGGAATATAATGAACATAACAGTCTGAGGAATACAGTAGACCCAGAGACATCGAAGTAGGGCACAGACTGATATCCCTCGAAAGAGGGGGTGGGGGGGTGGGAAGAGATAAACCACAGAACTTATATGCATGTATGCATGATCAATGGACTTGGACAACTAAGCTGGGGACGGGGTGGGGCAGGGGTGGGGACAGAGTGGGGCAGGGGTGGGGAGGGGGGTGCCAATGGGGTAAAAAAGGTAAAATATCTGTAACAAAAAATAAATAATAAATAAAAAATAAAAAATGAAATACCTGTAACTAATAAAGCAACTATTTAACCTGTATTACTGTCTGCTCAGTTCTGTGGCAAATATTCTATATGCATTATGTCAATTAGAGACCGGCACAATTGCCCTATAAGTTAGATATTATTCATTATTCTCTATTTTATAAAAAGAGAAACTGAAACTCTGAGAGGATAATTGATTTCCCTGTGGTTGACACAGCAAGAAAATAGCAAATATGAGCTCTGGATTTCCTTTTTCCAAAAGGCCAGGGCTTAGTCATTATACCTTGCTGCCCCCATTCAACAAAAATTCACTGAGCAATGCTTTTATAATAATGCTATTATTTATAGGTAACACAAATAAAAGTAGGATATATATGCAGTTCCTAAGGTGTTAGTGACACTGAAGAGAAGAGAGAAATATTTGCTTATGAAGACACAGAAAGAATATGATCAGGGTCACAAGAAAAGCAAAAGGTGTGGTAGGCAGTTAGACAGACATGAGCAAAGTAAGGACAATGGGGAAATACAGAAGGTGACCAGCGTGGAAAGCCCCAGGTGCCTAGCAAAGGACAACTATAGAGTGGAACCTCGTTCCCAGGGTGACTTTTCCCCTTGCTAGCATATTGCTGGTCATACAGTTTGGACTCCCTGATCTTTCCTCCCTAGAGATAATGTCTAGGCCTCAGTTGTATGTCAGCTCCAGGCCCAGAAAAACCAGACAAATGACCCCAAAGCTGACCTTAGGACAAGCTACATTGGATAATGACCCCCTGCCATGACACCAATCAATCAGTGGAGATCTAGACCCTAAAAGGACACACATGGAAAGCTGTTGAATAATCTATTAAAATCTTCCCCTGAGACCTCCCCTAAAATCTCCACCCTTAAAACCTTTAGGACAGAGAACCCAGTAAGCTCTCCCTCCTGGGAGCATGCCCATGCCTTTTCCTTCCCACTCCCATTTTCCATCCCCCCAGGTGCAGCACCTTTACTTTTCTCAATTCTGAGCTCCAAGGATCTTTTCCTTACCTCTATAACTTTCTTAAGCCCATTTCTTCTACAAATTACTTCTTCTATCCCTGTGATTTTCTAAATAAATATTCTCTTATAGTTTGAGTCTTAACTCTGAATTCTTTCCTAGCCAGAACTTAAGTACCATGGTTGCTGAACCAAGGTTTAGTCTGACCCCACCAGTCTAATACCAAGTGCCATTCTCATGGTCCACAACAAAGGTACAATACAAGCAAAGGTGGTGCAGTTCCAATTAAGAAGGCAGTGTAGGTGAACACTGTTCTCACGTCCTCCCATGACAACATCAACAGGATAACTAAATTTTTCCATTTTTTATCCCACATATGAATGAAATTATATGGTTCTTGACTTTTTCTATCTGACTTATTTTGCTTACCATTTTATATAAAACTTAAAGAAACAAAGGAACAAACAAACAAAAACTCAGACACAAACAACAACAGTATGGCAATTACCAGAGGAAAAGGAGGTGGGATAGTAGAAAAGAATAAAGGGGGTCAAATATATGGTGACAGAAGATTTGACTTTGGGTGGTGGTCACATAATGCAATATACAAATGATGCATCATGGAAACATACACTTGAGACTTATATAATTTTATGAACCAATGCCAGCCAAATACATTTAATGAAAAAAAATCTATATCACTGAGGTATGGTAAGTGTTAAATAACCTTTTTTTTTTTCCCTTGGTAAAAAAAAAATATAACAAAATTATAGAACAATCAACTTGAATAACCATCTGAAGATTAATCAGAGTTCTATAACTAAGTGTATATAGAAGAAGCCACTTTAAGACTGGTAAGAGGGGCAGAGATACGAAACAGTCTAGCCCCAAACCCATGTGTGAAGGTTGAGAATTCAGAGGGATATCTCAGCTGCAGAGCTCGCTGCTGAGGAGTAAGAGTTCTCAGCCCCATGCCAGTGCCAGAAAGAACAGCCCAAATAACATCTGGCTATGAAAATAAACAGGGATTTTGTCTGTCTGGGTGACATAGAAGGCGACTGGAAACCCTGGCATCCTCTTAAAGTAGAAACACACAAACTCTCACTCACAGGTACTCACCTTGGGTTCCAACAGAGCAACTGTAGTTCAGGGGCACCAGAGACAAACAGGAAGAAATTAAATGGTGTGGCTTCAGGTTGAAGGCTGGAAGGATGTCTGCAATTGTCTCTGTTTTGAGCTTTCCTCCTGCTTGGCCAAATCTGAATCTACATTACCCTAGTAAACTCCACTGGCTTCACCCTGATGACTCTCTGAGACCCTACCCTATCCACCTAAAGCAAGGCTCAAGTCTCTTTCAGTTGTAACCAGCCTGTCTACATGTTGCAATCTTAAAAACAAACAAACAAACAAACAAACAAACAAACAAACAAAAAAACTCTCAAGGAATTCTGATCAAGCTGAGGAACAGGGCAGAGCAGAAACATAAAAGGAAAAACAGTTGTTTGGCTTCAGGGCAAGGTCTGAAATGACAGCCACCATTCTCCCAGTGTCGAGCCCTCCCCACACATGACCAAATCTGAATTTTCATTAGCCTGGTGAACTCCATTGGTTCCACCTTGATGGCTCTCTGAGATCTTTCCCCACTGTAAAGGTCTGCAGAGCCCAGGCAGGTGGCAGCTGGACTTGGTGTACCCCGACATTTATGTTGAGTAGGTTTAGGCCTAGAAGCGGTATCAAATCTGAATCTATATTAACCTGGTGAATACTTGCCCTACCCTGATGATGCCCTGAGACCCTGTCTGAACAATGTCTTGTACTGACAAAGGCTATTTCAAAGGCTGAACATTATGGGCAGCTGGCAGGCAGTGGCAGGTCTTGGTGTACCTTGGGCCATTTGCTGACCTGCCCTAGGCCAAGTACTGGTATCAGCCAACATTGGTTCACAGCATAGCCTCTCCTATGGGCATCCAGGCCCAGAACAAGCAGCTACAAACTGCAGATTGCTTTGTAGCTCCTACAAGATAGCCTAAGGCTGGTCACAGACAGCATCTGATATTGACTTGCACCAGAGTCCCTTCTAGGAGGCCTCAGAACCAACACACCTATTGGCCAATTTGAGACCTCACAGAGTATGACCTGATTGATACCATAAGCGGCATACCCAAAGGGAGGTATTGGAAGGCCCCAAACCCCACTGGGTTGAATAGCACTTTGTACAGTCAGCCCATGTACAGCAATCTGTACACTGTGGTTGTGGCCAATCTTCAGCACCAGCCAGCCTGAGGACAAATCCCATCCACTGATTGCCAACAGCAATCACGTTTCAACTACAATAAGAGGGCACACACAATCACACAAGATACCTTTTTGAAGTGTCCTACTCAGGTGATAAGGAAGACTGTACCACAGGACATCTACTATATAAGGTCATTTTACCAAGATGGGTAGAAATAGCAGATATACCTAATACATAGAAAGAAACACAGAAATACATAGCCAAAATGGAGGAGATGAAGAAACACGTCCCAAATAAAAGAATAGAAAAAAAAAATCTCCAGTAAAAAAAATGTAATGGAGGCAAGCAAACTACCAGAGAAAGAGTTCAAAATACTGATTATAAAAATGCTCAAGGAATTTAAGGGAAGAATAGATGATATCAGAGAAAACTTAAACGAAGAGATAGTAAGCATAAAAAGAACATAGAAACAATAAAAATAGCTAGTCAAAAATGAAGAATACAATAACTGAAATGAAGAATACACTGGAAGGAATCAATAAAGATGAAATGAAGAGAAGATTGAATTTGGAAGACAAGATAGTAGAAAACACCCAGGCTTGGTGCACAGCTTCATCTTTCCTTTGTGCACCCAGGCCCAGCAGAGACAGCCACAAACTGTAGTTTCCTGGTAGCTCTAAACATGCTGCCCAGGGCCAGTCACAGGCAGTGTCTGATATTGGGCTGTGTCAGGGACCCTCACAAGAGGCCCAGAACCAACACACCCAGTGCCCAGCTTCAGACAAAAACAGAGTAGTTTCTAATAAGCTTCACAAGCAGAACGTGCAAAGGGAGATCTTGGCAGACAACAAAACCTGCTGAGGCAAAATCCACTTCAAGAAGTCAGCACCTGCACAGTAGCTCAGATACTGTGGTTGGATCAATTCTCACAATCAGCCAGCCTGAGGGAAAACCCCATGCTTAAATGGACCAGTAGTAACCAACACTCGGTTACAACAGATAAGTGTACATAACCCACAAAAAAAGAACATTCCTGGAGAACCCAGCTGGAGTGATCAAGAAGATTGTACCACTGTGTTCCACAGGACATCTACTACAGAAGTCAACACTACCAAGAATGGGAGTCATAACAGATCTTTATAATACATAAAAACAAACACAAAGAGGTTGCCAAAATGAGGAAACAAAGAAACGTGAACCAAGTGAAAGAATAGGAGAAATCTGCAGAAAAAAAATAGCTAAATGGAATAGAGACAAACAATTTACCAGATATAGAGTAAGAAAGAAGAAAAAAAAAAACAGTTATAAAAATGTTCAAATAACTTAGTGGGAACCTCAACAGCATAAAAGTAAAAACACCAAAACCATAAAAAATAACCAGTCAAAAATGAAGAACATGCTAGAGGGAATCAACAGTAGGTTGGACGAAGCAGAGGACTGAATCAGAGATTTGGAAGATAAGGTAGCAAAAAACATCCAAACGGCAAAAATAAAATAAATAAATAAATGAAAGAATAAAATAAGTCAGGATAGTTTAAGGAACCTTTGAGACAACATGAAGGGTAACAACATCTGCATCATAGGGTTACCAGAAAGACAAGAGAGAGCACAAGAGATCAAGAACACATTTGAAGAAATAATGGCTAAAACCTTCCCTAACCTCTTGAAGCAAAAAGACACACAAGTTCAGAAAACGCAGTCATAAACAGGATAAACCCCAAAAGCCCCACACCAAGACACATCATAATTAAATTGCCAAGGGTTAGAGATAAAGAATCTTAAAAGCAACAAGAGAAAGACAGTTAGTATGTACAAGAAAGTTTCCATAAGAATGTCAGCAATTTTCTCCACAGAAACATTTCAGGCCAGAAATGAATTGGCATAAAATATTCAAAGTGATGAAAAGTAAGGAGCTGCAATCAAGACTACTTTACCCAGCAAGGCTGTCATTTTAAAGTGAAGGATAAATAAATAGCTTCCCAAACAAGAAAAAGCTAAAGGAGTACATTACCACCAAACAAGTATTACAAGAAATATTAAAGGGTCTTCCTGAAGAAGAAAGAAGAGGAGGAGGAGGAAAAGGAAGAGGAGGAGGACAAAAACAGAGGAAGATAGATGTAAAGAATAAAATGGCAATAAATACATACACATCAATAATCACTTTAAGTGTAAATGGCTTAAATGCTCCAATCAAAAGACATAGATAGGTAAATAGATATGAAAACAAGACACATGCATATGCTGCCTATAGGAGACCCACTTCAGATTGAAAGACACAGATAGACTAAAAATAAAGAGATGGATAAAAATATTTCAAGCAAGTGGACATGAAACAAACAAACAATAAAGCTGAAGTTGAAATACTTCTATAAGACAAAAAAGACTAAACAAAGGCTATAATAAATGACAAGAAAAGAACACCATTATTATAGCAAAAACAATCCAACAAGAAGACATAGCACTTGTAAACATTTATGAACCCAACACAGGAGCACCTAAATACATAAAGCAAATCTTGATGGACATAAGTCAGAGATCAACAGTAATGCACTCAGTCATGGTAGGGGATTTTAACACCCCATCGACATCAATAGTTAGATTTTCCAGACAGAAAATCAAAAAGAAAATGGTGACTTAAATAGCACACTACATCAAATAGATTTAATTAATATCTTCAGAGCATTTCACCCAAAAGCAAAAAATGCTCACTCTTTTCAAGTGAACATGGAACATTTTTCAGGATAGACCATATGTTAAAACAGAAAATGAATCTCAATAAATTTAAGAAAATTGAAATCATGTCAAGCATCTTCTCTGATAATAATGATTTGAAACTTGAAAACAATCACAAGAAAAACAGCTGAAAACCACACAAACACATGGAGGTTAAATAATGTTACTAAACAATGAATGGGTTAGCAATGAGATTAAGGAAGAAATTTAGTATCACCTCACACCTGTCAGAATGGCCGCCATCAACAAATCACCAAACAACAAGTGTTGGTGAGGGTGTGGAGAAAAAGAAAACGTAGTACACTGCTGGTGGGAATGCAGACTGGTGCATCCACTATGGAAAACAATACGGTGTTACCTCAAAAAATTAAAAATTGAACTTTCATTTGACCCAGTGATCCCACTTCTAGGAATATACCCTAAGAATCCTGAAACACTAATCAGAAAGAATATATGTACTCCCATGTTTGTAGCAGCACTATTTACAATCGCTAAGATCTGGAAACAGCCCAAGTGTCCATCAGTAGACGAATGGATAAAGAAGCTGTGGTATATATACACAATGGAGTACTATGCAGCTTTAAGAAAAAAAAGTTCTCTTGTCCTTTGAGACTACATGGAGGGACCTGGAAAGTATCATCCTAAGTGAAACAAGCCAAACAGAGAAAGACAAGTATCATATGATCTCACTTATTTGTGGAATATAATGAACATAACCGTATAAGAAATGGTGTATTCCCAGAGACATGGAAGTGGGGTACAGACTGACAATCCCCAGAAGAGGAGGTGGTGGGGGAGAGATAACCACAGAACTTATATGCATGTATGCATGAATAGTGGACATGGACAACAAAGATGGGGACAGAGCAGGGAGAAAGGGGGAGGGGGAAATCAGTGGGGGAAAAAAGGAGAAACATCTGTAACAAAAATAAAGAAATTAATTATTAAAAAAATAAAAATATCTTGCAAGAAATAAAAATGAGAGCATTACAACCTAAGTTCTATAGGACACAGCAAAAGCAGTCTTAAGAGAGAAATTCATAGCATTACAGGCTTACCTCAAGAAACCAGAAAAAATCATAGATAAAAATCTAACTTTACCTTTAAGATACTAGAAAAAGAACAAAAAACAAAGCACAAAGGGAGTAGATGAAAGAAAATAATAAAGACCAGAAAGAAATAACCAAAATAAACTGCAAAAAATAAACAAACAGAAAACAGGTCAATAAAACCAAGAGCTGTTTCTTTGAGAAAATAAACAGGATTTACAAACCTTTAACCAGACTCATCAAGAAAAAAAGACATTGGATACAAATAAATAAAATCAGAAAATGAAGAAAAAATAGCAATTGGCACCACTGAATTACAATGGATTGTAAGAAAATAATACAAATAAAAATATGCCAACAAATTGAACAATTTGGATGAAATGAATATATTTGTAGAAACATACAATCTTTGTAAACTCAATCAGAAAAAATCAGAACTCTGAATAGACCAGTTACAACTAATGAAATTAAAGCAGTAATAAAAAACTTCCAGCAAACAAAATGCTTGACCACATAGCTTCACAGGTGAATTTTACCAACTTTCAAGGAAAAACGAACACTTATACTTCTCAAACTATTCCAAAAGATTCAAGAGGAGTAAAAACTTCCAGCCTAATTTTATGAGGCCAGCATTATCCTAATTGCAAAATCAGATAAAGACAGTACAAAGAAAGAAAATTATAGGTCAATATCCATGATAAAAATAGATACTATAGTCCAGCTGGTGTGGCTCAGTGGTTGAGCATCGACCCATGCATCAAGAGGTCGCTGCTTTGAGTCCTGGTCAGGACACATACCTAGGTTATGATCCCAAGTGAAGAGCATGCAGGAGGTGGCCAATTGATGTTCTCTCTCATCGATGTTTCTATCTCTCTCCCTCTCAATTCTTCTTTCTCTAAAACCAATAAAGGAAAAAATAAATTAAAAAATAGATACTATAGTCTTCAACAAATTATTAGCAAACTGAATCCAGCAATTCATTCAAAAGATTGTACACCATAATCAATTGAGATTTATTCTGGGGATGCAAGGTTGGTACAATGCCCACAAATAAATGAACAAGTACATCACATAAAAAAAAAGGAGGATAAAAATAACACGATCATATCAATAGATGCAGAACAGGCATTTGATAAAATCCAGCACGCATTTATGATAAAAAGTCTCAGCAAAGTGGAAATAGAGGGAACATACCAAAACATAAGAAAGGCCATATACAACAAAACAACAGCTAACATCATACTCAATGGGCAAAAACTAAAACTGTTTTCCTTAAGATCAGGAGTAAGACAGGGATATCTGCTTTCACCACTCTTATTCAACATAGTACTTCAAATCTTAACCACAACAATCATACAGCAATCACACAAGGAAAAAAAAAAAAAGGCATCCAGAGAATCTAAAAATAGAGGCGGAGTAAATGGAAGCTACACAGACTATTTCCCAAGACGAAATGGGAATTACAACCGAAATAAAGACAAATCCTTGGAGAAAAGCAACAGTAAAGCAGCAGGACAGGACCATATAAACAAGGAAACTGGTATGATCTGCAGAGGCACGAGAGGGTGGCGGCCTGGAAGCCCACAGACAGCAGCAGTCTTAGCTGTGAGCAGCGCCCTTGGGAAATAAAGACCAAGCCCTCTACACAGCGCAGAAAGCATGGACAGAGCGCTAAAACAGCCACAGCCACTCACCTGGGGCCTACAGCAGAGGGAGGGCAGACTGTGCTGAAACTCTGGGGACAACCGGGATTTGGAAGGCACACAGAGTTTTTCCTGAGTTGCGGCCATAAAGGATGGTGGCCAGTGTGCTCCTTCCCAGAGCTGTGAAGAAAAGCAGCAGCCTCCCCCCACCTCAGAAATCCAGCCATTCCTAGGTGAGGCAAAGAAATGCAAATTGAATCTCATTAAAAACCATCGTCTGTCTTACCCTCTGGAAATCCTCTTATGTAGAACACCAGGGCTACATTCCAAGGCACTTAGGAACTGAGACTACTAGCCACCAGGAAATAGGTAGAAGATAACCAAACAATTCCTGGGCTTGCAAAAATACCCAGGAAAGTAAGACTTCAGAGTGGTGTCTAACGTGGGCCTGCCAGGCGCATGCAAACCCAGTAGAGGGAACCACAAACAGCAGAACACCAACACCCACAGGAAAAATTTGGCAGGCTCCAAAACCCACTGAGATAGCCAAAATGGTGAAACAAAGAAACAAATCCCAATAGAAAGAACAAGAGAACTATATCTAAGATGAGATAAATGAAATGCAGCTAAGCAAATTATCAGAGGTAAAGTTCAGAGCCATGATGTTGATGAAGCTCAGTAGCATGAGTAAGGACATCAGCACCACTAGTAAAGATATAGAAACATTGAAAAGCAACCAAAAGGAAATGAAGAATAACACAGCAGAAATTATGAACACATTGGAAGAACTAAACAGCAGAGTAGAGAAAGCTGAGGACCGGCTCAGTGAATTAGAAGACAGGGCAGAAAACCAATTAGAAAACCAAAAGGAAAAACACTTAAGAAATAGGAAGACAGCTTAAGAGAACTGTGGGACAACTGGAAACAACATTCGCATCATAGCAGTCCCCGAAGAGGAAGAAAAAGTACAAGGGTTAGAGAATATATTTGAAGAAATAGTGACAGAAAACTTTCCCAACTTGGTGAAGGAAGAAGGCATTCTTCTTCAAGAAACACAGAGAGCTCTAAGTAAGCAGAACCTAAACAGGCCCACACAAAGAGACATAGTAATTAAAAAGTCAAAAAATTAAAGACAAAGAGAGAATTCTAAAGGCAGCAAGAGATCAGCAACAGGTTACCTACAAGGGAAACCCCATAAGGCTTTCAGCTGACTTCTCAACAGCAACACTACAGGCCAGAAAGGGGTGGCAGGAAGTAATCAAGATCATAAAAAAGAAGGATCTGAATCCAAGAGTACTCTATCCAGCAAGGCAATCATTAAAAATAGAAGGTCACATAAAGAGCTTTCCAGACAAAAAGAGGCTAAGGAAACATATTAACACCAAACCAGCACTGCAAGATATGCTAAGAGGACTGCTGTAATGAGTAGAAGCAATTGGAAATAAAATATAACCACACTAAAAAAAAAAAAAAAAAAAAAAAGGTAATAAATCAGTAAATATCAATTATTACCTTAAATGTGAATGGTTTGAATTCTTTGATAAAAAGACATAGTGTAGCTGACTGGGTAAGAAAGCATGATTTATCTATATGTTGATTACAAGAGACCCACCTCACAACAAAAGACTCAAATAGGTTGAAATTGAAGGGATGTCAAAAAATCTTTCAAGCAAATGGAAAGCTCAAAAAAGCTGGGGTGCCCTGGCTGGTTTGGCTCAATGGTTAGAGCGAAGGCCTGTGGTCCAGAGAGACCCGGGTTCGGTTCCCGCTAGGGGCACGTACCACGGTTGCAGTTTGTCCCCAGCCCTGGTTGGGTCGTGTGAGTGGGAAGCCACTTGATGTGTTTCTTTCACATTGATGTTTCTCTCTTAGTCTCTCTCCCTCCCACTTTGTCTGGACAAAATATGGAAAAAATATCCTCAGGTAAGGATTAAAAAAAAAAAAAACCTGGGGTAACAATACTCATATCTGATAAAGTAGATTTCAAAATAAAGGCCATAACTAGAGACAAAGAAGGCCACTACATAATATTGAAAGGATCTATCCACCAGGAAGATATAACCTTGATAAACATATATGCACCCAATATAGGAGCACCGACATATATTATAAATCTTCTGCAGGACTTTAAAAGAGGAATCAACAGCAATACAATCATAGCAGGGGACAACACCCTGCTGACATCATGGGATACATCATCTAGACAAAATATTAACAAGTAAACACAGACTCTAAATGAAGCACTAGATCAAATGGATTTCACAGATATCTACAGAGAATTACACACCAAAACTATATAATTCACATTCATCTCAAGTGCACATGAAACATTCTTGAAGACAGACTACATGTTAGGGCACAAACTAAGTCTCTACAAGTTCAAGACAATTAAAATCATATCAAGCATCTTCTCAGATCACAATGGCATTACATTGGAAATCAATTGCAACAAGAATATGCAAAGACATTTGAATACATGGAGGCTAAATAGCATGCAATTGAACAATGAATGGGTTACCATGGAGATCAAGGAAGAAATAAAAAAATTCCTGGAAACCAATGAAAATGATCACACAACAACACAAAATTTATGGGATGCAGCAAAAGCAGTTCTGAGAGTGAAGTTCATAATACCATAGGCCTACCTCAATAAATAAGAATAATCTCTAATAGACTATCTAACATCACAACTTAAAGAACTAGAAAGCAAACAAACAAACAAACAAACAAAAACCCAGAGCAAGTAGAAGGAAGGAAATTGTAAAGATCAGAGCAGAAATAAATGACATGGAGACAAAAAAAGCAATTTAACGGACCAATGAAACAAAGAACTGGTATTCGAAAAGATAAGGAAGATCGATGGACCCTTAGCTAAACTCACGAAGAAACAGAGAGAACCTAAATACACAAAATCAGAAATGAAAAATAAGAAGTAACAACTGACACCACACAAATACAAAGGATTGTTAACAAATGTTATGAATAATCATATGGCAACAAAATCAACAATCTACACGAAATGGACAAATTTCTAGAAACACATAGTGTCCCAAAACTGAACAGGGAAGAGATAGAAAACTTGAACAGACCAATAACAACAAAAGTAATTGAAGATATAATCAAGACTCTCAAAGAAAACAAAAGCCCAGGCCTGAACGGCTTCACAGGGGAATTTCACTGACATTCAAAGAAGAACTAATACCCATTCTCCTCAAACTATTTAAAAAAACTCAAGAAGTGGAAAGACTTCCAAACTCGTTTCATGAGGCCAGCATAATTCTAATTCCAAAACCAGAAAGACACTACAAAGAAAGAAAACTACAGGCCAGTATTCCTGATGAACACAGATGCCAAAATCCTGAACAAAATACTAGGAAATCAGATACAGCAATACATCAAAAAAATTATTCACCATGACCAAGTGAGATTCATCCCAGGGACTCAAGTCTGGTACAATAGACCCAAATCAATAAATGTGTTACACCACATAAACAAAATAAAAGATAAAAATTATATGATTATATCAATGGATGCTGAATAAGCATTCAACAAAATCCAGCACCCATTTCTAATAAAAATGCTCAGCAATCTGGGAATAGAGGAATCATATCTTGACATAATAAAGGCCATATATGAAAGACCTATAGCCAACATCATGGTCAATGGGCAAAAACTAAAAGCATTTCCCTTAAGAACAGGAACAAAGCAGAGATGCCCACTTTCCCCACACTTATTTAACATAGTATTGGAAGTCTTAGCCACAGCAATCAGACAGGAAGAAAAAATAAAAGGGATCCAAATTGGAAAGGAGGAAGTGAAACTACTGTTATTTACAGATGACATGATACTATACGCAGAAAACCCCAAAGACTCCATCAAAAATTTACTAGACTTAATAAATGAATTTGGCAAAGTAACAGAATACAAAATTAACGTTAAGAAATCAATGGCATTCTTATACACCAATGATGAACGCACAGAAAGAGAAACTAAAAAAACAATCGCATTTACCATTATGGCAAAGAAATTAAGATACCTAGGAATAAACATAACCAAGAAAACAAAGAACCTATTTGCAGAAAACTACAGGTCATTAAAAAAAAAAAAAATAGAGGAAGATATAAATAGTAGAAGCGCAGACCTTGTTCATGGATTGGAAGAATTAACATCATTAAAATGTCCATACTACCTAAAGCAATCTACAGAGTCAATGCAATCCTTATGAAAATACCAACGACATACTTCACAGAACTAGAACAAATACTTCAAAAGTTCATATGGGACCAAAAATAACCTTGAATAGCCATAGCAATCTTGAAAAAGAAGAACAAAGTTGACGGGATCACATTACCAGATTTCAGGTTATACTACAAAGCCACTGTCATCAAAACAGCCTGGTACTGGCACAAGAACAGGTATACAAACCAGTGGAACAGAATACAGAACCCAGAAATGGACCCAAGGCAATATGCTCAATTAATATTTGACAAAGGTGGCAAGAGCATACAGTGGAGTAAAGACAGCCTCTTTAAAAACGGTTTTTAGAAAAATTTGACAGTAACATGCAAAAAAATAAAACTAGATCATCAACTTACACCATACACAAGAATAAACTCAAAATGGATATAAGACTTAAATGTGACTTATGAATCCATAAAAATCCTTGAAGGAACTGTAGGCAACAAAATTTCCGACATCATACACAGCAGAATTTTTACTGATATATCATCTAAGTCAACAGAAACTAAGGAAAAAATGAACACATGGGACTACATTAAACTCAAAAGCTTCTGCATAGCAAAAGATACAATCATGAAAATAGAAAGGCTACCCAATGTATGGGAGAGCATAATTGCCAATGATATATCAGATATGGGGTTAATTTCCAATATATATAGAGTGGTCATATAACTCAACAAAAAGAAGACAAAGAACCCAATTTAAAAATGGGCAGATGAACTAAATAGACACCTCTCCTAACAGGACATACAAATGGCCAAGAGACATATGAAGAAATGCTCAACATCACTAATCATCAGAGAGATGCAAATTAAAACAACAATGAGGTATCACCTCACACCTGTCAGAATGGTCGCCATCAACAAATCATCAAACAACAAGTGTTGGCGAGTGTGTGGAGAAAAGGGGACTCTAGTACTCTGCTGGTGGGAATGCAGACTGGTGCAGCCATTTGACCCAGCAATCCCACTTCTAGGAATATACCCTTAGAAGCCTGAAACACCAATCAGAAAGAATATATGTACCCCCATGTTCATAGCAGCACTATTTACAATAGCTAAGATTTGGAAACAGCCCAAATGTCCACTAGTAGATGAATGGAGAAAAAAGCTGTGGTACATGTACACAGTGGAATACTATGCAGCTGTAAGAAAGAAGGTTTCTTATTTTTTGAGACAACATGGAGGGACATAGAAAGTATTATCCTAAGCGAAACAAGCCAAACAGTGAAAGACAAGTATTATATGATCTCACTTAGTATAATGAAAATAACAGTCTGAAGAATGGGGTTGTACCAGAGACGTGGAAGTGGGGTACAGAATGACAATCCTCAGAAGAGGGTGTGGTGGGGGAGAGATAAACCACAGAACTTATACGCATGTATGCATGAACAATAGACAGGGCAGGGAGGGAGGGAGAGGGGGGAATCGGTGTGGGGAAAAAGGAAAACCATCTGTAACAAAATAATTATTTTAATTTAAAAATTAAGTTATCCAAATTGAAAAAGAAACATAAAACTGTCCTTAATTGGAAATGATATGATACTCTATATAAAGACTTCTAAAAACTCCACAAAAAATTATTAAATCTGAGAAATTAATTTAGTAAACTAGCAGGATACAAAATAAAATTTTTGTATCACTTGCATTTTATACACCAATAATAAAATTTTAAAAAGGAAAACTCAGAAAATAATCCCATTTACAATTACATAAATAATGTAAAATACCTATAACTAAATTTAACAAAGGATATAAAAGATCTGTACTTGGAAGTTTGTATGACAGTGAAGAAAGAAACTGTAGAAGATACCAAGAAGTGGAGAGACATACCATGTTCATGGGTAGAAAATTGTAACAACATTAAAATGTCCATAGTACCCAAAGCAATCTATATTTTCAATACAATTCTTATCAAGACAACAAAGGCTTATTTTACAGAACTAAATAAACATTCCAAAATTTTATATGAAAAACAAAGTTCCTGAATAGACGCAGCAATCTGTAGAATAAAGTTGGATAAATCATGCTACCTGATATCAAACTATACTATAATGTCATAGTATTCAAAACAGCATGATACTGTCATAAAAACAGACATATAGATCAATGAAACAGAACAGAAAGCCCAGAAGTTGACCCACGCCTTTGTGATCAATTAATATCTGACAAAGGAGGCAAGAACAGAAAGTTAGGTAAAGGCATTCTATTTAATAAGTGTTGGAAAAACAATATGTGCAAAAAATAAAGCTAGACCACCTTCGTACAACATACACAAACATAAACTGAAAAAGGGTTGAAGACTTAAACATAACACTCAAAATCATAAAAATACTAAAAGAAAACATAGGCAGTAAAATCTCAGACCTATATTCTAGCAATATTTTTTGTGATATATCTCCTCAGGCAAGAAAAACAACAAGTGAAAAATAATAAATGGATCTATATGCAACTAAATTTATTTTCACAGAAAAGGCACCCATCAACAAAATGAAAAGACGACTCACTGAATGGGTTAATATATTTGCGAAAGATATATATATCAAAGGTTAATATGCAAAATTTATAAAGAACATCTTCAACTCAAAACCCTCCCCCCAGAAAAAAAAAAAAAAAAAAGAGCCCTGGTACATTAACAGAATGTAATACTACTACTTGGCTGTGAGAAAGAAGGAAATCTTACCTTTTGTGACAGTATGGATGGACATGGAGAGTATTTTGTGACAGTATGGATGGACATGGAGAGTATTTTGCTGAGTAAAAAAAGCTAATTAGAGAAAGGCAAAGGCCATATCATTTTACTTATATATGGAATGTAATGAACATAATAAACTAACAAAAAAATGGAACAGACTGACAGCTGTCAGAGGGAAGGTGGGTTGGTGTGCTGGGTCAAAAAGGTAAGGAGAGTAAGCAAAAAAAAAAAAAAAAACCTTCATAGACACAGACAACAGTATGGTGATTTCCAGAAGGAAAGAGGGGTGGGTTGAGGTTGAAGAGGGTAAAAGAAAATAAATGGTGGTGGAGACTTGACTTTATGTGATAAACACACAGTGCAATATACAGACAACATATTATAGAAAGGTACACCTAAAATTCATATGGTTTTATTAACCAATAAACTCAATAAAATTATTAAAAAGAATCAAAACATGTAAGGAAAATGTTTTGGAATGATTTTGGATGTGCTATTACTGAGAATTTATCAATTAAAATGAATAAATACTAAAAATAAATAGGCAGAAATAAAATAACTGGTGTTGAATAAACTGGACAGATGCATGTAAAAAATATAAAACTAGATCACCTTCTTACACCACATACAAAAATAAACTGAAAATGGATTAAAGACCTAAATATAAGAATCAAATCCATAAATCTCCTAGAAGAAAACATAGGCAGTAAAATCTCTAACATTTCTCTCAGCATATTTTTTCTGACATATCTCTTTAGGCAAGAGAAACAAAAGAAAAGAAAAATAAGCAAATGGGACGACACTAAACTAAAAAGTTTTTTTTGCATAGTAAAATAAGCCATCAATAAAACAAAAAGACAACCTATGGCATTGAAGAAGATATTAGCCAATGATACATTTCATAATGGGTGAATATGGTGAAATCTATAGAGAATTCATACAACTTAACACCAAAAATAAAAAAAACACACACAACAATAATCCAATTAGAAGACTGGCAAAGGATCTGAATAGACACTTCTCAAAATAGGACATACAGATGGCCAAAAGACATATGAAAAGATGCTCAGCATCACTAATCATCAGGGAAATGCAAATTAAAACCACAATGGGGTATTGCCTTGCACCTATCTGAATGACTGTCATCAATAAACCAACAAACAAGTGTTGGTGAGGATGGGAAGAAAAGAGAAGGCTGGTATACTTTTGGTGGGAATGCAAATTGGTGCATCCACTATGGAAAGTGGTATGGAGTTCCTCAAAAAATTAAAAATGAAACTGCCTCATGACTCAGAGATTCTACTGTATATATATCTGAAAAACTCCAAGACACTAACTCAAAATAATATATGCACCCCCATGTTCATTTCAGCATTTACAATAGCCAAGGTAGGAAAGCAACCCAAGTGCCCATCAATAGATGAGTGGATAAAGAATATGTGGTACACTGCCCAGCCAGTGTGGCTTAGTAAATTGAGCATTGTCCTATGAACTGAGAGGTCCCAGTTAGACTCCTGGTCAGGGCACATGCCTGATCCCCAGTAGGGGACATGCAGGAAGTAGCCAATTGATGTTTCTCTATCGCTTTTTCCCTTCCTCTGTCTCTCAAAAATCAATAAAAACATGTGTTTAAAAAGAGAACATGTGGTACATATATACAATGGAATATTACTTGGCCATAAAAAAGAATGAAACCTTATCTTTTATGAAAACATAAACAGACCTAGAGGGTATTATGCTAAGTGAAATAAGTCAGATGAGTAAAGACAAATACTGTATGATCTCACTTATCTGTGGAATCAAAAATGCAGTGTTCTTGCCCTAGCCGGTTTGGCTCAGCGGTTAGAGCGTAGGCCTGCGGTCCTGAGAGACCCGGGTTCGGTTCCCGCTAAGGGCACGTACCTTGGTTGCAGTTTGTCCCCGGCCCTGGTTGGTCGTGCGGGTGGCAGCCACTCGATGTGTCCCTTCACGTCGATGTTTCTCTCTCTCTCTCCCTTCCTCTCTCTCCTTCCCACTCTATCTGTACAAAAAATGGAAAAATGTCCTCGGGTGAGGATAAAAAATAAATAAATAAATAAAAATGCAGTGTTCCTGGAAACAGAGAGTAGAGTGGTGGTTACCAGTGGCTGAGGGTGGAGAAAATGAGAAGTGCTGGTCATATGGTATAAACTTACAGTTATAAGATTAAGTTCTGGAGATCTAATGCACTGCATGGTGATCATAGCTAATAATACTGTGTCTTAAGCTAAAAAAGTTTCAAAGAGAATAGACCTTAAATGTTTTCACAAGAGGAAAAAAATAATTATGTGACATAATGGAGGTGTTAGCTAATGTTATGTTGGTAATCATTTTGCAATATATAAATGTATGAAATCAACACAGTATACACCTGAAACTTACACAATGTTATATATCAACTGTATCTAAATAATGTTGGAAAAATAAGATGAGGAACATAACTAACTAACTAACTAACTAAATAAATAAATAAATAAAAAATAAAGTAAGCTCCTCTTACAACATCAAAGGCACAGTCCATTAAAGAATTAATTGGCCAGGCCAGAGTGACATCATCCTGTGTACTGAAAGGTTGCTAGTTCAATGCCCAGTTAGGGCACATACCTGGTTTGTGAATTCAGTCCTCAGTCTGGGTACATACAAAAGGTAACCTATCAGTGTTTCTCTCTCACATTGATGTTTTTCTCTTTCTCTTTTTCTTCCCCTCTCAAGTATGTCCTCAAGTGAGGATTAAAAAAATTCTATTAAAGAGAGAAAAAATGGTGGCGGAGTGAATGGAGCTATTCAGACCATCTCCCAGGACCAAAGTGGATTTACAACAAAAATAAAGACAAATTGTCAGGAAGGGGCAACCAAAAGGCAGCCTGGAGGACCACATAACCAGGGACACTGACTCAATCCTGGTAGGATTGCGAGGACACGAGAGGGGGCTGGGAGCCCACGACCACAGTGGCCTGGGCTGGGACCAGCGAACTTGGCTGGGACCAGGGGACTCGGCTGGAAGCTGCTGCCGCCTCAGCTGCGGCTGTGATCTTGGCTGAATCCTGCGAACTCAGTTGAGTGCTACGCCCTCAGCTGGTGCCGCAGACATGGCTGCCCTTAGCTGGGAGCAGCGCCCTCAGGTTAAAAGTCCCAGGCAGCTCCATGACACAGAGTCTGGACAGAGGCTAAATTGGCAGCAGCCACTCACCTTGGGCTCCAGCAGAAGGAAGGCAGACTAGACTGGAACTGTGTGGGGACACTCGGGATTTGGAGGGTGCTCAGAGCTTTTGCTGAGTGCAGCCACGCAGAACTGTGGTCATCTTATTCCTTCCCAGGGCCCTGGGGAAAGGCGGCAGCCCGTCCCTGGGAGATTCAACTCCACCTGGTGGCCATTGAAATGCTAATTGAGGCCCATTAACAAGCAGCATCTGTCCCACCCTTGGGAAATCCTTTTACACTGAGAAAGTGAGGGAGTTTTTCAGGCAACTCAGAAACCAAGGTTCTTTAGGTGACCTCTACAAATAGCACACAGGCAAAACAGAACTAGAGGAAAGCTAAGATTTGACAGTGGTGTTTAAAGTGGGTCCTCCCTGCCTCATCCAAACCCAGGAGAGGAAGCCACAAACAGCAGAACACCAACACCCACAGGGAAAATTTGGCAGACTCTAAAGCCCACTGTGCTTGCCAAAATGGTAAAAAACAGAAACAAAAGCCAAATGAAAGAACAAGAGACCTCTACCGAAGATGAGATAAATGAGGTGCAGTTAAGCAAGTTAACAGAACTAGAATTCAGAGCAATGATCTTGAGGAAGCTCAACAGCATATGTGAGGACATGAGTACCACGAGTAAAGACATAGAAATGTTGAAAATCAACCAGTTGGAAAATAAAAACGACATATCAGAAATGAAAAACACATTGGAAGGTCTAAAAAGCAGAGTAGAGGAAGCTGAGGGCCAGATCAGTGAATTAGAAGACATGGTAGAAAAAAAATCAAACAATCAGATAAAAAGGAAAAAATGATTAAAAAACATGAAGACAGCTTAAGAGAACTGTGGGACACCTGGAAACGTGATAATATTCCTAACATCTTAAGAGTACCCGAAGAAGAAGAAAAAAAATGAGCAAGGGATAGAGAATATTTTCAAAGAAATAGTGACAGAAAACTTTCCTAATTTGGTGAAGGAAGAAGGCAATCAAGTTCAAGAAGCACAGAGAGCCCCAAGTAAGAAAAACCCAAACAGGCCCACATGAAGACACATAGTAATTAAAATGCCAAAAATTAAAGACAAATGAATCCTAAAAGCAGCAAGAGATAAGCAACAGGTTACCTACAAAGGAAACCCCATAAGGCTCTCAACTGACTTATCATAAGAAATACTACAGGCCAGAAGGGAATGGCATGAAGTAATCAAGGTCATGAAAAACGAGGATCTGAATCCAAGACTACTCTACCCAGAAAGGCTCTAATTCAAAATGGAAGGTGAAATAAAGAACTTCCCTGACAAATAAAAAGGCTAAGGGAATACATTAGCACTAAACCAGCAGCGCAAGAAATGTTAAAAGGACTGCTGTAATTAGCAGGAGAAATGGGAAGAAAAATAGAACCACACTAAATGAAAATGGCAATAAATAAGTACATATCAATAATCACCTTAAATGTAAATGAATTGAATGTTCCCAAAAAAAGACACAAAGTAGGTGATTGGATAAGAAAGCATGACTCATCTATATCTTGTTTACAAGAGATCCACTTCACAACAAAAGAATCACATAGATTGAACGTGAAGGGATGGGAAAAAAATCTTTCAAGCAAAAAGAAAGGAAAAAAAAGGTAGGGTAGCAATACTCATATCTGATAAAATAGACTTCAAAATTAAGGCCATAACTAGAGACAAAAAGACCACTACATAATATTGAAAGGATCTATCCAACAGGAAGATATAACCTTGATAAACATATATGCACCCAATATAAGAGCACCAAAATATATTAAAAATCTTCTGGAGGACTTCCAAGGAGAAATCGACAACAATACAATCATAGCAGGGGACTTCAACACCCCACTGACATCACTGGATATATCCTAAAGAAGAAAAATTAGCAAGGAAACAGAGACTCTAAATGAAGCACTAGACCAAATGGATTTAATAGATATCTACAGATAATGACACCCCAGATCTACAGAATTCACATTCTTCTCAAGGGCACATGGGACATTCTCAAAGACAGACCACATGTCAGGGCACAAACTAAGTCTCTACAAGTTATAGAATACTAAAATCATATCAAGATTTTCTCAGATCACAATGTCATGAAACCAGAAATCAATTGCAAGAAGAACATACAAAGACATTTGAACACGTGGAAGCTAAATAGCATGTTATTAAACAATGAATAGTACACCGAGGAGATCAAGGAAAAATCAAAAACTTCCTGGAAACCAATGAAAATGAAGACACAACAACACAAATTCTATGGGATGCAGCGAAAGCAGTTCTGAGGGGGAAGTTCATAGCACTACAGGCCTAGCTCAAAAAAAAAAAAAAAAAAAAAAAAAAACAAGAAAAATCTCAAATAGAATATCGAACCTCACAACTTAAAGAATTAGAGAGCAAACAAAAAGAAAACCCCAGAGCAAATAGAAGGAAGGAAATAGTAAAGATCAGAGCAGAAATAAACGACATAGAGACCAAAAAAAAAAAAAAAAAACAATTCAAAGGATCAATGAAACAAAGAGCTGGTTTTTCGAAAAGATAAACAACATTGATGGACCCTTAGGTAGACTCACCAAGAAACAAAGAGAACCCAAATGCATAAAATCAGAAATGAAAGAGGCGAAGTAACAACTGACACCACAGAAATACAAAAGATTGTTAACAACTACTATGAACAATTATATGGCAACAAAGTTGACAATCTAAGCGAAATGGACAAATTTCTAGAAAAACATAGTCCCCCAAAACTGAACCAGGACCAGATAGATAACTTGAACAGATCAATATCAACAGAAGAAATTGAAGATGTAATCAAAACTCCCCAGCAAACAAAAGCCCACGGCCGGATGGCTTCATGGGTAAGTTTTACCGAACATTCAATGAAGAACTAACACCCATTCTCTTCAAACTATTTCAAAAATTTTAAGAAAAAGAAAGACTTCCAAACTCGTTTTATGAAGCCAGTGTAATTCTAATTCCAAAACCAGAAAAAGACACAACAAAGAAAGAAAATTACAGGCCAATATCCCTAATGAACATAGACGCCAAAATCCTGAACAAAATACTAGCAGATCGGCTCCAGCAAAACACCAAAAAAATTATCCACCATGACCAAGTGGAATTCATCCCAGGGATGCAAGGCTGGTGCAATATTCGCAAATCAATAAACGTGATACATCACATAAATAAAATGAAGAATAAAAACCACATGATCATATCAATAGATGCCGAAAAAGCCTTTGACAAAATCCAGCATGCATTTCTGATAAAAAAGCTCAGCAATATGGGAATAGAGGGATCATATATAGACATAATAAAGGCCATATGTGACAGACCTACAGCCAACATCATACTCAATAGGGAAAAACTAAAAGCATTTCCCTTAAGAACAGGAACAAGCCAAAGATGCCCACTTTCGCCACTCTAATTTAACATAGTACTGGAAGTCTTAGCCACAGCAATCAGACACGAAGAAAAAAATAAAAGAAATCCAAATTGGAAAGGAGGAAGTGAAGTTGTCATTATTTGCAGATGACATGATACTATACGAAGAAAACCCCAAAGACGCCATCAAAAATTTACTAGACTTAATAAATGAATTTGGCAAAGTAATAGGATACAAAATAAACATCAAGACATTGATGGCATTCTTATACACCAAGGATGAACTCACAGAAAGAGAAAGAAAGAAAACAATTCCAATGACCATTGCGGCAAAAAAGTTAAGATACCTAGGAATAAACTTATCCAAAGAAATAAAGGACCGATTTGCAGAAAACTACAGGTCATTGAAAAAAGAAATAGAGGAAAATATAAAAGTGGAAGTACATACCCTGTTCATGCATTGGGAGAATTAACATAATTAAAATGTCCATATTATCCAAAGCAATCTATAGATTCAATGCAATCCCCATCAAAATACCAACGGCATACTTCACAGAATTAGAACAAGTACTTCAAAAGTTCATATGGAACCAAAAAATACCTCAAATAGCCACAACAATCTTTGAAAGGAAGAGCAAAGTTTGAGGGATCACATTACCAGATTTCAGGTTATACTACAAAGCCACTGTAATCAAAACAGCCTGGTACTGGCACAAGAACAGGCATATAGACCTGTGGAACAGAACAGAGAACCCAGAAATGGACCCAAGGTAATATGTGCAATTAATATTTGACAAAGGTGTCAAGAGCATACAGTGGAGTAAGGACAGCCTCTTTAATAAATGGTGCTGGGTGAATTGGACAGCTACATGCAGAAACATGAAACTAGACCATCAATTTACACCCTACACAAGAATTAACTCAAAATGGATAAAAGACTTAAATGTGACCCATGAGTCCATAAAAATCCTAGAAGAAACTGTAGGTAACAAAATTTCAAACATCATATGCAGCAGAATTTTCACTGATATATCACCTAAGGCAATAGAAACAATGGAGAAAATGAACACATGGGACTGCATCAAACTAAAATGCTTCTGCACAGTGAAAGATACAATCATCAAAACGGAAAGGCTACCCACTGTATGGGAGAGCATAATTGCCAATAATATATTTGATAAGGGGTTAATTTCTAATATATATATAGAGAGTGCTCATACAACTCCACAAAAGGAAGACAAAGAAACCAATTAAAAAATGTGCAGAGGAACTAAATAGACACCTTTCCAAACAGGACATACAAATGGCTAAGAGACTTATGAAGACATGTTCATCATCCCTAATCATCAGAGAGATGCAAATTAAAACAACAATGAGGTATCACCTGTCAGAATGGCTGCCATCAACAAATCATCAAACAACAAGTGTTGGCGAGGGTGTGGAGAAAAGGGGACTCTAGTGCACTGCTGGTGGGAATGCATACTGGTGCAGCCACTATGGAAAACACTATGGTGTTACCTCAAAAAAATAAAATTGAACTTCCATTTGACCCAGGGATCCCACTTCTAGGATTATACCCTATGAAGCCTGAAACACCAATCAGAAAGAATATATGTACCCCCATGTTTGTAGCAGCACTATTTACAATAGCTAAGATCTGGAAACAGCCCAAGTGTCCATCAGTAGGTGAATGGCTAAAAAGCAGTGGTACATATACACAATGGAGTACTACGCAGCTGTAAGAAGGAAAGATCTCTTATCCTTTGAGACTACATGGAGGGACCTGGAAAGTATCATCCTAAGAGAAACAAGGCAAACACAGAATGACAAGTATCATATGATCTCACTTTTTTGTGGAATATAATGAACATAACAGTCTGAGGAATGGGGTAGTCCCAGAGACATGGAAGTGGGGTACAGAATGACAATCTCCAGAAGATGGGGTGGTGGGGGAGAGATAAACCACGAACTTATATGCATGTATGCATGAACAGTGGACATGGACAACAAAGCTTGGGACAGGGTGGGGAAGGAGGGGAAGGGAGGAATCAGTGGGGGAGAAAGGAGAAACATCTGTAACAAAAATTAATTAATAAAAATAAGAATTAAAAAATATTTATTAAAAATCTAGAAGTTATAAAAAATGAGTTAACTGATAATTTAGATTTTATTAAAATTAAAATCTTTGCTCCACAAAAGACAATGTTAGGAGAATAAAAAGAAAAGCCATGGATTGGAAGAAAATATTTACAAAAGACACATCAAAAAAAAGGACTTATCCAAAATTCAGAAAAACCATGTCTGGTTTGGCTCAGTGGTTGGAGCATTGACCTGTGGTCCCGAGAAATCTGGGTTTGGTTCCCGCTAAGGGTATTTACCTCAGTTGCAGGTTGTCCTCGGCCCTGGTTGGGTCATGTGGGTGGCAACCACTCGATGTGACCCTTTCACGTCGATGTTTCTCTCTTCCTCTCTCTCTCTCTCTCTCTCTCTCTCTCTCTCTCTCTTCCTCTCTCTCCCTCCCACTCTATCTGAACAAAAAAAATAGAAAAATGGCCTCAGGTAAGGACAAAAATAAATAAATAAACAAAATACAGAAAAAGATGTCAGTGGGCAGGACTGGCGAGAGGGTGAATGTGTAAGAGAATGTGAGTGGACGTGAAGGTGGATGACCAACCTGAGCAGTGCAGAGACTCAGAACAGAAGGTTCCTGTGCAGTGGACAGGAGCAGCTGGCTACCTCAGTAAGTGGCTATCCAGGGTGCTTTTCTCTGCATGGTGGGGAGGTCCCACCATTTTGGAAGATTCTTGGTCTTCCCTAGGAGGAGGCACTGGGAGTGGCTAGGTCCCAGCAACCTGAGCCCACCAGCATACCTGGCACCATTGGACCAGTGGACACTCTGTGTCAACACAGAGCAGTGAACAGTAGTGGATCTCCCAAGGTGCTGTTTGGGGAAGTCACAAATGGATCAGAGCCCAGCCCCATCCTCCACAGTAGCAGCCCGATCAGAGTTAAAATATACCCCCAGAAACAGAGGCTGAGGATCAGACATCCATTCCAAGGCAATAGAAGCACAGACCAACATCTGAGACCCATCTCAAAAAACTACAGCAAAGGCTGAGCAAAAGTTGAGCCCCATGGGGCAGCAGCACTCCCCAGCCACCAGCGGTGGTACCTGGGGCTCCACAGAGGCCTGTGCAACCCCGCAGCCAACAAGAGTGGTTGGAAGCTGGAGCCCAAGAGAAACTAGTGTGATCCAGCTGCCTGCCCACAGGACCTGTGGCATGCAGGGGCATGAGAGAGGCCTGTGCGACCCAGAAGCCCACAAGAGTGGTGGGAAGCCAGAGACCAAGAGGGACTGGTGCAATTTAGCTACCCACTTGTGGGTTCTGCAGGGTGTGAGAACAGCAGAGAGGCCTGTGCAATGCAGCAGCCCATAAGATAGGCATAGAGCCAGGCCTCCAAAGGGACTGTGTGATCCAGTTACCCATAAGACCTGTGGGGTTCTGAGGCAGCAGAGAGGTCTATGCGACCCAGATACCCACACTATAGGTGTAGAGCCAGGTCTCATAAGGGACTGTGTGATCCAGCTGCCCACAGTATGGGAAGGGAGTGTGGCTCCAACAGGGCCTGAGCTATACAGCTACAGGCGGCATCAGCTACCAGCTGGGAAAACTGCTCCAGAGGGGCCCATGTGATCCAGAGGCAGCACCCACCAGGATACACCAATATCAGCCCCCAGTAGTCAATCCTCCAGGATCAACAGCAGGCAAGAGGTGACATGCAACAAAACAGTCTGGGAGGCACAGTAAGCCTTATTTTATATAAATTGAGCTGCATATGCATCCAAACTTCTCTTAGTGGGTATAGAGCTATCAGATGGCTAAAATGGGGAGACGGAAAAACAACACCCAAAGGAAAGAAAAAGAGAAATCACTATAACAGGAACTACAGAAAATGGAAGACAGCAACTTGTCAGATAAAGAATTCAAAGCAATGATTTTAGGGGTGCTCAAACAATTTGGTGAGAACTACAAGCAACTTAATAAAAATTATGAAGAGCTCACTGCAAACTACTTCAGCTTAAAAAAAAAGAAGCTACACATAAAGAGGTAGAAGCTATGTATAAAAATCAAGAGGAAATAAAAAAAAATGACATAGCTGTGATGAAAAATACCTTAGAAGAGTATAATAGTACATCAGAAGAAGCTGAAGACCAATTAGCGACTTAGAAGACAAGGTAGAGAAAAACACTCAAATAGAGCAGCAAATGGGAAAAAAAATTTCAAAAGCAGGAGGAAAGTTTAAGGGAGCTGTGGGACAATAAAAAACATAACAACATTTGCATTATAGGGATGTCAAAGGGAGAAGAATCGGGGAAAAATAGAGAACCTGTTTGAAGAAATAATGACAAAAAACTTCCTTAAACTGGTGAAAGAAAACGTCACACAAGTCGAGGAAACACAGAGAGTCCCAAGCAAGGTGAACACCAGAAGACCCACAGCTAGACACATGATAATACAAATGGCAAACATTAAAGAAAAAATAAGAATCTTAAAGGAAGAAAGAGAGAGACAGAAAGTTACCTACAAGGGAGCTGCCATTAGACTGTCAGTTGATTTTCAATAGAAACAATGCAGGCCAGAAGGGAGTAGCATGAAGTGTACAAAATAATGCAAGGCAAGGGTCTGAATCCAAGACTACTCTATCCAGCAAGGCTATCATTCAAAATTGAAGAAGAAATAAAGAGCTTCACAGATCAAAAAAAAAAAAAAAAAAAAAAAAGCTAAAGGAATTTACCACTACAAAACCAGCACGGCAAGAAATGCTGAAGGGACTGTTGGAAAAAGGAGAAGAACTGAGAGAGAGAGAGAGAGAGAGAGAGAGAGAGAGAGAGAGAGAGAGAGAAGAGCACAGGCATAAAATTAAAATGGCAACTAATAACTATCTATCGATAATTACCTTAAATGTAAATAGCTTAAATGCCCCAATCAAAAGATATAGGGTAGCTGATTGGATAAGAAAACATGACCAATATATATGCTGTCTACAAGAGACCCACCTCACAACAAAAGACTCACACAGAATGAAAATGAAGGGATGGAAAAATTTTTTCTAAGCAAATGGAAAAAAAAAAAAAAAAGCTGGTATAGCAATATTCATATCTGACAAGATAGACTTCAAAACAAGGGCCATAATAAGAGACAGAGAAGGTCACTACATAATATTAAAAGGATTAATCCAACAAATGATACAATCCTGGTAAACATATACACACCTTATATGGGAGCACCAAAAAATATATTTTAAAAACTTCCGGAGGACTTCAAGGGAGAGATCAATAGCAACACGATCATAATGGATGACTTTAACACACCACTGACACCACTGGATATATCTTCTAGACAAAAAAAATTAACAAGGACATAGAGTCCTTACAAGACAAACTAGATCAGTTGGACTTAATTGATATTTACAGAACATTGCACCCCAGAGTTGCAGAATATACATTCTTCTCAAGTGCACATGGGTCATTCTCAAAGATAGGCCACATGTTATGACACAAAGCAAGTCTCTACAAATTCAAGAAAATTGAAATCATATCAAGCATCTTCTCAGATCACAGTGGCATGAAATTGGAACTCAATTACAATAAAAACACACAAAAAGATTCAAACACTTGGAGGCTAAATAACATGTTATTAAACAATGAATGGGTTACTAATGAGATCAAGAATAAAATTGAAACTTCCTGAAAACGAGCACACAACAACACAAAATCTATTGGACACAGCGAAAACAGTCCTGAGAGGGAAGTTTATGGCACTACAAGCCTACCTCAAGATACAAGAAACATTTCTAATTGACTTTTTAACCCTACAACTTAAAGAACTAGAAAGTAAATAAAAAGAAAGACCAGACCTAGTAGGAAGAAGGAAATAATAAAAGTCAGAGCAGAAATAAATGACATAGAGACTAAAAAAATGCAAACAATCAATGAAAGAAAAAGATGGTTCTTTGAAAAGATAAACAAGATTGATGGATCGTTAGCCAGACTCACCAAGAAACAAAAAGAGAGAAAGCAAATAAACAAAATCAGAAATGAAAAAGAAGTAACTGACACCACAGAAATACAAAGTATCATCAAAACATACTATGAACACTTATACGCGAACAAATTGGACAAGCTAGGAGAAATGAACACATTTCTAGAAACACACAGCCTCCCAAAACTGAACCAGAAAAAGATAGAAAACTTGAACAGACCAATAACAACATAGGAAATTGAAGATGTAATCAAGAAACTCCCAGAAAACAAAAGCCCAGGCCCAGATGGCTTCACAGGGGAGTTTTACCAAACATTAAAAGAACTAACACCCATTCTCCTCAAACTATTCTAAAAAATCCAAGAAGATGAAACACTTCCAAACTCATCTTATGAGGCCACCATAATCCTAATTTCAAAACCGAATAAAGACACTACAAAGCAAAAAAACTACAGGCCAATATCCCCGATGAACACAGATGCCATAATCTTTAACAAAATATTAGCAATTCGGATCTAGCAATGCATCAAAAAAATTATTCATCATGGCCAAGTGGGTTTGATCCCAGGCATGCAAGGATGGTACATCATTTGCAAATCAATAAATGTGATACACCACATAAACAAAAGGAAATATAAAAATCATATGATTATATCAATAGACGCTGAATAAGCATTCGACAAAATCCAGCACCCTTTTTTGATAAAAACACTCAGCAATGTGGGAATAGAGGGATCATATCTCAACATAATAAAGGCCATATATGAAAAACCTATAGCCAACATCATACTCAAAGGACAAAAACATGCCCCTTAAGAACGTGAACAAGAGAGGGATGCCCACATTCGTTACTTTTATTTAACATAGTACTGGAGGTATTAGCTACAGCAATTAGACATAAAGATAAAATAAAGGAGATCCAAATTGGAAAGTAGGAAGTGAAACTGTCATTATTTGCAGATGACATGATATTGTACATAGAAAACCCCAAAGACTCCATCAAAAATTTACTAGACTTAACAAATGAATTTGGCAAAGTAGCAGGACACAAAATTAACGTCAAGAAATCGATGACATTCTTATACACCAATGATAAAATCACAAAGAGAGTAACTAAAAAGACAATCCCATTTACCATCACAGCAAAAAAATTAAGATACCTAAGAATAAACTTAACCAAAGAAGTAAAAAACCTCTTCACAGAAAACTACAGGTCACTGAAAAAAGAAATAGAGGAAGATATAATAGAGTGGAAGCATATATCTTGTTCATGGACTGGAAGAATTAACATCATTAAAATGTCTATACTACTAAAGCAATCTATAGATTTAATGCAATCCCCATCAAAATAGCAATGCCATACTTACAGAACTAGAACAAACATTCCAAAATTTCATATGGTACCAAAAAAGACCCTGAATAGCCACAGCAATCTTGGGGAAAAAAAAAAAAAGCAAAGTAGCAGGGATCACATGACCAAATTTCAGGTTATACTACAAAGTCATTGTAATTAAAACAGCCTGGTACTGGCACAGTAATAGGCAGATAGATCCATAAAACAGAATAGAGAACCCAGAAATTGATCTAAGACAATATTCTCAATTAATATTTGACAAAGGTGGCAAGCGTATACAGTGGAGTCAAGACAGTCTCTTCAATAAATGGTGTTGGAAAAATTGGACAGCTAGCTGCAAAAAATGAAGCTAGAACACCAACTTACAACATACACAAGAATAAACTCAAAATGGATAAGAGACTTAAATGTAACTCGTGAATTTACAAAAAATTTTAGAAGAAAATGTAGGCAACAAAATCTCAGACATCATACACAACAGAATTTTCACTGATACATCACTTAAGGCAACAGAAACAAAGGAAAAAGTGAACACATGGGACTACATCAAACTCAAAAGCTTCTGCACAGCAAAAAAACAACCATCAAAATGGAAAAGGATTTCACTATATGGGAGACCATAATCGCCAATGATGCATCAGATAAGGGATTAATTTTCAAAATATATAGAGTGCTCATACAACTCAACAAAAAGAAGACAAAAAAATAAAAAAATAAAAAAATGGGCAGAGGAGCTGAATAGACACCACTCCAAACAGGACATACAAATGGCTAAGAGACATATGAAGAAATGCTCAAGATCACTAATCATCAGAGAGATGAAAATTAAAACAACAATGACGTATCACCTCACACCTGTCAGAATGGCTGCCATCAACAAATCATCAAACAACAAGTGTTGGCATGGGTGTGGAGAAAAGGGAACTCTAGTACACGGCTGGTGGGAATGCATACTGGTGCAGCCACTATGGAAAACACTATGGCCTCAAAAAGTTAAAAATTGAGTTGCCATTTGACACAGTGATTCCACTTCTAGGGATATACCCTAAGAAACCTGAAACACTAATCAGAAAGAATATATGTACCCCTATGTTCATAGCAGCACTATTTACAATAGCTAAGATCTGAAAACAACCCAAGTGTTCATCAGTAAATGAGTGGATTAAAAACTGTGGTACATGTACACAATGTAATACTATGCAGCTGTAAGAAAGAAAGATCTCTTATCCTTTGAGACGGCATGGAAGGACCTGGAGAATATTATGCTAAGCGAATCAAACCAAGCAGAGAAAGACAAATATCACATGATCTCACTTATTTGTGAAATATAATGAACTAAACAAACTGCTGAGAAAAGTTAACCCAGAAACATGGAGGTAACAAGCTTCAGAGGATGTGGCGGGGGATTGGGGAAAGAGATAAACCACAGAACTTACATGCATGTATGCATGACCAATGGACATAGACAACAAAGCTAAGGATGGGTCGAAGGGAATGGGAGGAGGGTGTCAATGGGGGAAAAATGAGAAACATTTGTAACAAAAACAAATAAATAAAAATTTTAAGAAAAAGACTGTTATGTAAAATCTACAAAAACTTCTTAAATTCAATAATAAGAAAACAACCTTATTTAAAAAATGGGCAAAAAAGTAGTCTTGGATTCCAACCCTTGCCTTTCATTACTTTGTATACTTTATGCCACGCCTGTCTCTGACCCAAAGACATAGAAGTAGGGTTCAGACTGACAAACTTTAGAGGAGGGGTTTGGGGGTGAGGAAAGAGATAAACCAAAGAACATATGCATATAAGCATAACCAATGGACACAGACAACAATGCTGTGGGGGTGAGAATGGGAAAAGGGTGTCAATGGGGAAAAAAAAAGAAACATCTGTAACAAAAATAAATTAATTAAAAATTTTAAAATGGGCAAAAAATAATGAACCAAACAAACTGATTAACAAAATAGACCCAGAGACATAGAGGTAGGGTACAGACTGACATTCCTCAAAAGGGGTGGGGAGGGAAGGGATAAACCACAGAACTTATATGCATGTATGCATAACCGATGGACAGACAAAACTGGGGATGGGGTGGGAGGGGATAGGGAGGAGGAAGTCAAGGTGGGGAAAAAGGAGAATCATCTATAACAAAAATAAATTAATAATAAAAAATGGGCTAAAGACCTGAATAGACACCTCACCGAAGAAGATACATACTTGACAAGTAAGTGTATGAAAAGATACTTCATCTCATATGTTATCAGGGAAATGTAAATTAAAATGACAATGAGATATCACTACACACTTGCTAGAATGGTCACTATCCAGAACACTGACCATCAAAATATACACTACCATATGATCCAGAAATTGTGTGCCTTGCTATTTATGTAAAGGATCTGAAACGTATGTCTACACAAAATCCTGCACATGAGTTTTTATAGCAGCCTTATTCCAAAACTTGGAGTCAACCAAGATTCCCTTTAGTAGATTAATGAATAAATAAACTGTGGTACATACAGACAATGGAACATTATTCATCACTAAAAAGAAATGAGCTATCAAGCCATGAAAAGACATGGAGAAATCTTAAATGCATATTACTTTACAATTTTATACAGGATGGAACATAAGTAGGTTTATAGTTGTGAGTATGTAAAATAGAGTTTATTCTTGTATTGCCATTTATTAGTTAATGTATCATTTCTAATATGAATAACTGTAAACCTACTTTAACCCCATCCTGTATGTCAATTTTGCCTCAATAAAGTTGATTTTTTAAAAAAATGCACATTACAAAGTGAAAGAAGCCAATCTGAAAAGAGTACATACTGTATGATTACAACTATATTACTTTTTTGAAAAGGCAAAGCTATGGAGACAGTAAAGAAATCAGCAGTTGCCAAGGGTTAGGGGGGTGGAGAACAGATTAATAGATAGAGCACAGAGAATTTTTAGGGCAGTGAAACTACTCTTCTTGATACTGTAATGATGGATTCATGTCATTATACATTTGTCCCAACCCAGAGAACTTACCACACCAAGCGTGAATCCTAATGTAAACTGTGGACTTTGAAAATGTTGTCAATGTAGGTTCACTAATTGTAACAAAGGTACCATTTTGTGCAAGATGTTGAAATTAGTGGAAGTGTACAAAAACAGGAGAAATATGGGAACTCCATATTTTTTACTCAATTTTGCTGTGAACTTAAAACCACTCCAAAAGTAAAGTCTATTTTTAAAAACACCAACAACATGGCAAACTCCCTTCTCCCCACCCTAAAACTATTATCTGATTTAGGAGAGTGTCAGGGAAAACAACAACAAAAACCCCAAAAACCTCCCCAGACAATTCTAAAACATAGTTAGTTAAGAATAAGTATTTAGCCATTATAAAAGTACCCAGTCAATTAATTCAACAAATAATTTCATAATGTAAATTCAAGATAATTAACCACTAGATATATGCTAATTTTAGTGAGTAATATTTTTGGCAAGTTTTCCACCATTTTATGAACATCTTCAAAGTGTTGAGAGAACATCCTTGACTTACAACATATTGTACATCTCATTAAAGGCATAAATCAGAATAATCTTTGGTTCATAAAAAGATGATGAAAGGAAAAAGACTCAGCTCTAAATTTAAGCACCTTTTGAACTTTATAAAAACCACTTTAAGAGCAAAATTGTTAGTGTAGTAGAAAAACTAAGATTTTTATCTGGCCCTTTTTTTTAAAAAAATACATTCTTCTGTGCATGAGTTACTCCATAGAGATAATGAAAAATTATTTTATACACAAAATTTAAAATAAAAGGATTTAAAGCAGTCTAAAGAACAATTGAGAAAAAAATACCTATATTTAAGTCCTCATTATGGCTCTCAAATTGGTCTTTCCTTAATTAGGTGAGAAATAGGGCTATTAAAATCATCACTTGGTACTCTGCCAAACTGCTAGGGGTGCTCCATGCTAGAGGTAAAGATCCCAACGTCAATTTTATTTCAAAGGTCTTATTTCTCACCCCACAGGACATCTCTATATTTTCTGACATAAATCAGTAACTCTTCCTCAAAATTATTTCTTTTTAATTCAATTTTTTCTTTTTTATCTTTATTGTTGAATGTATTACAGATGTTCCTCATTTTCCCCCATTGACCCCCTCCTCCTTACTCTCGCCCCCCTCCTGCCTTTTCCCACACTGTTGTCTGTGTCCATTGGTTATTCATATATGCATATAAGTTCTTTGGTTTATTTCTTTCTATCCCCACCCCTCTTCCTTTTGAGGTTTGTCAGTCTAGCAACCAATTTGTACTTCTTAATCCCTTCACTTTTTTCACTCATTCCCCCAACACCCCTCCCATCTGGCAAAAAACAAAATGTTCTTTATATCTATGAGAATGTTTCTGTTCTGCTTGTTCATTGTGTTTGTAGAGTCCATTGTTGACAGGTATGTATTCACTGCCATTTTGTTTGTTCATATATCTTATCTTTTTCTTCAAAAAGACCCTTCACCGTTTCATATATGTAATAATGGTTTCGTGGTGATGAACTCCTTTAACTTTTTCTTGTCTGGGAAACTCTTTATATGGCCATCGATTATAAATGACAGCTTTGCATAATAGAGTAATCTTGGTGGTAGGTTCTTGCTTTTCATCACTCTGAATATTTCTTGCCACTCTCTTCAGGCCTGCAAAATTTCTTTTGAGAAATCAGCTGACAGCCTTATGGGAACTCCCTTGTAGGTAACTAACTGCTTTTCTCTTGCTGCTTTTAAGATTCACTCTTTGTGTTGAACCTCTTACATTTTGATGATAATGTGTCTTGGCGTGGTCCTCTTGGGGTTCATCTTGTTTGGGACTCTCTGTGCTTTCCGGACTTGTATGTCTGTTTCCTTCACCAAGTTAGGGAAGGTTTCTGCCATTATTGTTTCAAATATGTTTTCAACTTCTTGTTCTCTCTCTTCTCCTTCTGGAACCCCCAAGATGCAAATATTGGCATGCTTGAAGTTGTCCCAGAGGCTTCTTACATTGTCCTCGTTTTATTTTATTTTTATTTTTGCTGTTCTGATTGGCTGTTTTTTGCTTTCTTATATTCCAAACGGATGATCTGCTTCTTGTTTTTTACCTACTCTACAACTGAATCTGTGCAAATTATTCTTTATTTCAGTTAGTGCCTCCTTCATTTCTAACTGTGGATCCTTCATTTCTGACTGGTCCTATTTTACGCTCTTGAGGCACTCACTAATTTCACTGACGTTCTCACTAAGTTCATTGAACATTTTTTTTTATTAATTAATTAATTTATTTTTGTTAAAGATGTTTCTTCTTTTTCTCCAAGGATTCCCCTTTACCCCTCCCACCCCGTCCCCAGCTTTGTTGTCCATGTCCATTGTTCATGCATACATGCATATAAGTTCTGTGGTTTATCTCTCCCCCACCACCACCTCTTCTGGAGATTTTCCGTCTGTACCCCACTTCCACATCTCTGGGACAACCCCATTCCTCAGACTGTTATGTTCATTATATTCCACAGATAAGTGAGATCATATGATACTTGTCTGTTTGGCTTGTTTCCCTTAAAATAATGCTTCCCAGTTCTCTCCATGTCATCTCAAAAGATAAAATATCTTTTCCTCTTATAGCTGCATAGTATTCCATTGTGTATATGTACCACTGCTTTTTTATCCATTTGTCTACTGATGGACATTTGGGTTGTTTCCAAATCGTAGCTATTGTAAAAAGTGCTTACAAACATGGGGGTATATACATTCCTTCTGATTGGTGTTTCAGGCTTCTTAGGGTATATTCCTAGAAGTGGAATCACTGCGTCAAATGGAAGTTCAATTTTTAATTTTTTGAGGTAACACCATATTGTTTTCCATAGTGGCTGCACCAGTCTGCATTCCCACCAGCAGTGTACTTGAGTCCACTTTTCGTCACACCCTCGCCAATACTTGTTTGATGATTTATTGCTGGCGGCCATTCTGACAGGTGTGAGGTGATACCTCATTGTTGTTTTAATTTGCATCTCTCTGATGATTAGTGATGATGAGCATTTCTTCATATGTTTCTTGGCCATTTGTATGTCCTGTTTGGAGATGTCTATTTAGTTCCTCTGCCCATTTTTTTATTGGGTTCTTTGTTTTCCTTTGGTTGAGTTTTATGATCACCATATATATATTAAAAATTAATCCCTTATCTGATATATCATTGGCAATTATGCTCTCCCATACAGTGGGTTGCATTTCCACTTTGATGATTGTATCTTTTGCTGTGCAGAAGCTTTTGAGCTTGATGTAGTCCCATGTTTTCATTTTCACCTTTTTTTCTATTGCCTTAGGTGATGTATCATTGAAATTTCTGCTGCGTATGATGTCTGAAACATTGTTGCCTACAGTTTCTTCTAGGATTTTTATGAATTCATGATTCACATTTAAGATTTTATTCATTTTGAGTATATTCTTGTGTATCGTGTAAGTTGATGGTCTAGTTTCATTTTTTACATGTAGCTGTCCAATTTTCCCAACACCATTTATTAAAGAGGCTATCTTTACTCCACTTTATGCTCTTGCCACCTTTGTCAAATATTACTTGAGCATATTGCCTTGGGTCTATTTCTGGGTTCTCTGTTCTGTTCCAGTGGTTTATTTTCCTTTTCTTGTCCTAATACCAGGCTGTTTTTATGACAGTGGCTTTGTTGTATAACCTGAAATCTGGTAATGTGTTCCTTCAACTTTGTTCTTCTTTTTCAAGATTGCTGTGGCTATTCGAGGTTTTTTGTTTTAATTCCATATGTACTTTTGAAGTATTTGTTCTATTACTGTGAAGTATGTCATTGGTATTTGGTAAGAATTGCATTGAATCTATAGATTGCTTTGTGTAGTATGGACATTTTAACGATGTTCATTCTTGCAATCCATGAACAAAGTATGTGCTTCTACTTTTTTACATCTTCCTCTATTTTTTTTTTTTTTGTCAATGACCAGTACTTTTCTGTGAATAGGTCCATTATTTCTTTGGTTAAGTGTATTCCTAGGTATCTCAATTTTTTTCAACGATGATAAATGGGATTGTTTTTTAGTTTCACTTTCTGCAAGTTCATCATTGGTGTATATGAATGCCATCAATATCTTCACATTAATTTTGTATTGTGCTACTTTGCCAAATTTAATTATTCAGTCTAGTAAAATTTTGATGGAATCGTTTGGGTTTTTTACATATAGCATCATGTCATCTGCGAATAATAACAGTTTCTCTTCTTCTTTTCCAATTTGGATTCCTTTTATTATTTTTTTTTCCAGTCTGATTGCTGTGGCTGAGACTTCCAGTACAATGTTAAATAAGAATGCCAAAGTGGACATCCCTGCCTTGTTCCTGTTCTTTAGGGAAATGTTTTCAATTTCTGCCCATTGAGTACAATGTTGGCTGTAGGTCTTTAATATGTGGCCTTTATTATGTTGAGATATGATCCCTCTATTTCCACATTGCTGAGAATTTTCCCAGAAATGGATGCTGGATTTTGTTGAATGCTTTTTCAGCATCTATTGATATGATCATGTGGTTTTTGTTCTTCATTTTGCTTATGTGGTGTATCACATTTATTGATTTGCAAATGTTGTACCAGCCTTGCATCCCTGGGATGAATCCCACTTGGTCATGTTGAATAATTTTTGTGATGTGTTGCTGGATCTGATTTGCCAGTATTTTGTTCAGGATTTTGTCATCTATGTTCATCAGGGATATTGGCCTGTAGTTTTCTTTCTTTGTAGTGTCTTTTTCTGGTTTATGAATTAGCATTATGCTGGCCTTATAAAACAAGTTTGGAAGTTTTTCTTCTTGAATTTTTTGAAATAGTTTGAGGAGAATGGGTGTTAGTTCTTATTTGAATGTTCAATAAAACTTTCTCATGAAGCCATCCAGGCCTTGGCTTTTGTTTGCTGGGAGAGTCTGTATTACATCTTCAATTTCCACAGTTGTTATTGGTCTGTTCAACTTTTCTATCTTTTCCTGGTTCAGTTTTGGGAGACTGTGTTTCTAGAAATTTGTCCTTTCCCATAGATTGTCCAATTTGTTGCCATATAATTGTTCGTAGTAGCTGTTAACCATCTTTTGTATTTCTGTGGTGTCAGTTGTTACTTTCCTTTTTCATTTCTGGTTTTGTGTATTTGGATTCTCTCTCTTTGTTTCTTGATGAGTCTTGATAATGGTCCATCAATCTTGTTTATCTTTTTGAAAAACCAGCTCTTTGTTTCATTGATCTTTTGAATTGTTTTTTTGGTCTCTATGTCATTTGTTTTTGCTCTGATCTTTACTAGTTTCTTCCTTCTATTTGCTCTGGTTTTTGTTGTTGTTGTTGTTGTTGTTGTTTTCTTTTAATTCTTTAAGTTGTGAGGTTAGACAGTCAATTAGAGATTGTTCTTGTTTCTTGAGGTAGGCCTGTAGTGCTATGAACTTCCCTCTCAGAACTGCTTTTGCTGCATCCCAAAGATATTGTGTTGTTGTGTGTTCATTTTCATTGGTTTCCAGGAAGTTTTTAATGTTTTCCTTGATATCCTCAGTAACCCATTTATTGTTTTATAACATGCTGTTTAGCCTCCATGTGTTCAAATGTCTTTGCATGTTTTTGTTGCAATTGATTTCTAGTTTCATGCCATTGTAATCTGAGAAGATGCTTGATATGATTTCAGTCTTCTTAAACTTGTAGAGACTTAGTTTGTGCCCTACATGTGGTCTATCTTTGAGAATGTCCCATGTGCACTTGAGAATCAATTGAATTGTGCTGTTTTGTGGTGTAATTCTCTGTGGATATCTATTAAATCCATTTGGTCTAGTGCTTCATTTAGAGTCTCTGCTTTCTTGCTATTTTTTGTCTAGAGGATCTATCCAGTGGTGTCAACAGGGTGTTGAAGTCCCCTGCTATGATTGTATTGCTGTCGATTTTTTCTTTGAAGCCCTCCAGAAGATTTTTAATATATTTTGATGCTCCTATATGGGTGCATATATGTTTATCAAGATTATATCTTCCTGCCCTGGCTGGTTTGATTCAGTGGTTAGAGCATCGGCCTGCGGTCCTGAGAGACCCGGGTTTGGTTCCCGCTAAGGGCACATACCTCGGTTGCAGTTTGTCCCCGGCCCTGGTCGGTTGTGCGGGTGGCAGCCACTCGATGTGTTCCTTTCACGTCGATGTCTCTCTCTCTCTCTCTTGTTCCTCTCTCTCCCTCCCACTCTACCTGAACAAACCTGAACAAAAAATGGAAAAATGTCCTCGGGTGAGGATAAAAAAAACAAAAAAAGATTACATCTTCCTGTTGGATAGATCCTTTCAATATTATGTAGTGGCCTTCTTTGTCTCTAGTTATGGTCTTCATTTTAAAATCTATTTTATGGGATATACATATTGCTACCCCAGCTTGTTTTTTTGCTTGGAAGATTTTTTTTTTATCTCTTCAATTTCAACCTATGTGAGTCTTTTGTTGTCAGGTGGGTCTTTGTAAACAACATATAGATGAGTCATGCTTTGTTATCCAATCAGCTACTCTGTGTCTTTTTGTGGGAGCATTCAATCCATTTCTATTTGAAGTGATTATTAATATGTATTTATTTATTACCATTTTTGTTTAGTGTGATTATATATATATAATTTCTCCTGCTAATTATAGCTGTCCTTTTAACATTTCTTGCAGTCCTGGTTTGGTACTAATGTATTCCTTTAGCCTTTTTTTTTGTCTGGGAAACTCTTTATTTGACCTATTTTGAATGATAGCCTTGCTGGGTAGAGTAGTCTTGGATTCAGATCCTTGTTTTTCATGACCTTGATTACCTCATGCCATTCCCTTCTGGCTTGTAGTGTTACTGCTGAGAAGTCAGCTGAGAACCTTATGGGGTTCCTTTGTAGGTAATCTATTGCTTATCTCTTGCTGCTTTTAGGATTCTCTCTTTGTCTTTAATTTTTAGCATTTTGATTACTATGTGTCTTGGTGTGAGCCTGTTTGGGTTCTTCTTACTTGTGTCTCTCTGTGCTTCTTGAACTTGAATGCCTTCTTCCTTCACCAAATTAGGGAAGTTTTCTGTCATTATTTCTTCAAATATATTCTCTAACACTTGCTCATATTCTTCTTCTTTGGGGACTCCTATGATGCGAATGTTATTACGTTTCCAGTTTTCTCACAATTTTCTTAAGCTGTCTTCCTGTTTTTTAATTGATTTTTTGATTTTCTGTTTGGTTGATTTTTTTCTATCCGATTTTCTAATTCACTGATTTGGTCCTCAGCTTCCTCTACTCTGCTATTTAGACTTTCCAATGTGTTTTTTATTTCTGCTATGTCATTCTTCATTTTCACTCTGTTGGTTTTCAGTGTTTCTATATCTTTCCTCATGGTGCTGATGTCCTTTCTCATGCTGTTGAGCTTTCTCAAGATTATGGCTCTGAATTCTACCTCTGGTAATTTGCTTAGCTGCATTTCGTTTATCTCATCTTTGACAGAGTTCTCTTGTTCTTTCATTTGGGCTTTGGAGCCTTCCAAGTTTTCCTGTGGGTGTTGGTGTTCTGCTGTTTGTGGTTCCCTCTACTGGGTTTAGATGAGTTTTGGTGGGCCACATTGAACACCACTGTCAAGTCTTCCTTTCCTGGGTATATTTGCAAGCCCAGGAAAGGTTCAGTTATCCTCTACCTTTTTCTTGGTGGCTAGTACTCTCAGTTACTCAGGGCCTTGGAATGTATCCGTCATGTTCTGCATAAGAGAATTTTCAGAGTTTGGGATAGATGCTGGTTATTAATAAGCCTCAGTTTTCATTTCTTTTCCACACCTGGGAAAGGCTGAATCTCCGAGGGAGGGGGGCTGCTGCTTTTTTTCCACAGCTCTGGCAAGGGGTGCACAGGACTCCGTTCTTTGTGGCTACAACTCAGGAAAAACTCTGAGTGCCTTCCAAATCCTGGGTGTCCCCACAGAGTTCCAGCCCAGTCTGCCCTTTTTCTGTCGGATCCCCCAGGTGAGTGGCTGTGGCCATTGTAGTGCTCTCTCCTAGCTCTCTGCATTTTGAATGGGGTTTGTTGGTTATTTCCCAAGGGCCTTGCTTACAACTGAGACTATGGTTGTCCATGGGCTCCCAACCCCCCACCCTCTCGTGCTTCCACAGATCCTACCAGTGTCCCTCGTTATATGGTCCTGTCCTGCTGCTTTTCTGTTGCTTTTATCGAGGATTTGTCTTTATTTTAATTATAATTTTTGTTTGGTTCTTAGAGATCACCTGCATAGCTTCTATTCACTCTGCCTCCATTTTTCCCATCCTCTATGCCCATCTTGTGTGCAGCTGGGTCACATAGTGCCCCAGCACCCTGGTGCCCAGCACCCTGCAGGTTCTGCAGGTAACTGTATCACACAATCCCTTTGGAGACCCGGCTCTATGCCAATATTATGGGCTGCTGAGTCACACAGGCCTCCCTGGTGATTTAGCACCCCACAGGTCCCACGGGTAACTGGATGGCACAGTCCCTGCTGGGTCGTGCAGGCTTCTCTTGTGCTTCAGCTTTCCACAGGTCCCTTGGTAACTAGATTGTGCAGTTCCTGCTGGGTTGCATAGGCTTCTCTGGTGCTGCAGCACCCCGCAGGTCCCAAGGGTGACTAGATCACACAATCCCTGCTGGGTCGCGCAGGCTTCTCTGGTGCTTCAGCACCCCATAAGCCCCACGAGTAACTAGATTACGCATTCCCTGCTGGGTCACACAGGCCTCTCTGGTGCTTCAGCATCCCAGAGGTTCCGTGGGTAACTAGATCACACAGTCCCTGCTGGGTTGCACAGGCCTCTCTGGTGCTTCAGCATCCCATGGGTACCGCAGGTAATTAAATGGCACAGTCTCTGCTAGGTTGCATAGGCCATTCTGGTGCTTCAGCACCCCACAGGTCTTGTGGTTAACTGGATGGCACGGTCCCTGCAGGGTCGTGCAGACCTCTCTGGTGCTTCAGCACCGCACAGGCCCTGTGGGTAACTAGATCGTGCAGTTTCTACTGAGTCACACAGGTTTCTCTGGTGCTGCAGCACCCCACAGGTCCCGAGGGTGACTAGATCACACAGTTTCTGCTGGGTCACACAGGCCTCTCTGGTGTTTCAGCACTCTGCAGGTCCTGGGGGTAACTAGATTGCACTGTCCCTGCTGGGTCGCACAGGCCTTTTCGGTGCCCTCGAACCCTGCAGGTCCAAGGGCGGGATGCTTGATTGCACCAGTCTCTAAGGCTCTGGATTCCCACTGCTCTTGTGAGCTACTGGGCCACATAGGTCTCTGTGGAGCCCCAGGTTCCGCTGCTGGCAGCTGGGGAGTGCTTCTGTCCCGTGGGGCTCAACTCATGCTCAGCTTTTGTTGTAGTTTTGGGGATGGGTCTCAGCTTCTGGTCTGAGCTTCTGTTGCCTGGAGATGGATGTCTGCTCCCCAGCCTCTATTGCTGGGGGTACATCTGGACTCTGATTGGACTGCTACTATGGGGGAAGATGCTGGGCTCTGGGCTGTCTGCGGCTTCTGTGACCAGCACTTTGGGAGCTCCATTACTGTGCACTGGTCTGTGTTGACACAGAGTGTCCACTGGTCCGATGGTGCCAGGTGTGCTGGTGGGCTCAGGTTGCTGGGCCCTAGCTGCTCCCACTGCTTCCTCCCAGGGGAGACCTGGAATCTTTCAAAATGGTGGCACCTCCCTGCAGAGCAGGGAGAAGCGCACTGAAGAGCCGCTTATCACGGTAGCCGGCTGCTCTGTCCACAGCACAGCAACCTTCTGCTCCTTGGCTCTGCACTGCTCAGGTTTGGTCAGCCACCTTCACATCCACTCAAACTCTCTCACACACTCACCCTCTGTCAGGTCCTGCCTGCTGTCATCTTCTTTAATATGGACTCATTGAGCATTCTTATAAGCAGTATTTTGAACTCAGCATCTGTTAGGTTGCTTATCTCCATTTCGCTTTGTTCCTTTCCTGGAGATTTTTTTGTTCTATTATTTGGGACCTGTTTCTTTGTCTCCTGATTTTGGCTTCCTCCCTGTGTTTGTTTGCATGTATTACTTAATGAGAGGTATCAAGCTAGATGAGACCAGATGCTGCTCGGTTGAGAGAATTAAGACAACTTGAAGCAGGATCTAAGGCAGGTCTATTCTATGGTAAAGTAAGTGGCAACAGCTTGGGTTGGCCTGAAAGTTGGGTAGGGTGGGGATTCAGGGAATCACCAGGGTGGGACAACCAGTATGAGCAAGGTTGCTGGAGTCCCAGATATGGTGACTGTCTGCTGCCCCAGAGAAGGGCTCACCAAAGGAACAAAGGCCTCTGACAGCACGTTTGTCCAAAAAAAGCCCCTTCTCCAGCCCTTGCTCCAATGTCAAAGAGCTCAGTTCCTCCCTGTATATCTCTGGCACCCCTCGAGCTGCCTCCCCTTCAAGCTTAGAGGGAGTGAGTCCCATAAGTCCATGAGTGGGCCCTTTAAGAGGAGCTGCGAGGGGCTTCAGCTGCTTCAGCCTCCCTGAGCCTCAGTTCCCACTGGTTTTTAAAGCCAGAAGTTATGGGGACTTCTCTTCCTGGCACTGGAATCCTGATCAGGGCGCCTGGTATGGGAAAGGGACCCGTCAGTCCTCAGGGAGGCCCTTCTCATCTGAGATATCCTCCTGATTTTTATCCACCACATGTGGGTGTGGGACCAGCCCGTTTACCTCCACCCTTCCTACCAGTCTCAACGTGGCTGCTGCTTTAATTCCATAGTTGTAGGACTTCCATTCAGCTTGATTTCAGGTGGTTTTAAATGATGGCTTTTCTGTAGTTTAGTTGTAACTTTGATGTGGTTGTGGGAGGACGTGATACTGCATTTACCTACGCCACCACCTTGACCGGAAGTCCCTATTTCAAATTTATTAAGTTACTTTTGTTACAGATGTTTCTGTTTTTGTTCCCCTAGACACCCTCCTCCACATCTTGTCCCCCCACCCCCACAGCATTGTTGTCTATGTCCATTGGTTATGCATACATGCATATAAGTTATTTTATTCATCTCATCCATCCCCCCCCACTCTTGTCTGAGGTTTTTTAGTCTGAACCATAGTCTTTTCTATGTCTCTGGGTCTATTTTGTTCATCAGCCCACCTTTTTTTGTTTTTAATTAATTTTTGTTACAGATGTTTCTCCTTTTCCCCCCACTGATTCCCCTTCCCCCTCCCTCCCTGCCCTTTCCCCAGTTTGTTGTCCATGTCCACTGTTCATGCATACATGCATATGTATTGTGGTTTATCTCTTCCCCACCATCCCCCTATTTAGGGGATTGACAGTCTGTATCCCACTTCCGCGTCTCTGGGACTACCCACTTCCTCAGACTGTTATGTTCATTATATTCCACAAATGAGTGAGATCATATGAAACTTGTCTTTCTCTGTTTGGCTTGTTTCACTTAGGATGATACTTTCCAGGTCCCTTCATGTAGTCTCAAAGGATATGAGGTCTTTCTTTCTTACAGCTGCGTAGTACTCCATTGTGTATATGTACCACAGCTTTTTATCCATTTGTCTTAAGAACAGGAACAAGACAAGGATGCCCACTTTCGCCACTCCTATTTAACATAGTACTGGAAGTCTTAGCCACAGCAATCAGACAGGAAGAAAAAATAAAAAGGATCCAAATTGGAAAGGAGGAAGTGAAATTGTCATTATTTGCAGATGACATGATACTATACATAGAAAACCCCAAAGACTCCATCAAAAGTTTACTAGACTTAATAAATGAATTTGGCAAAGTAGCAGGATACAAAATTAACGTCAAGAAATTGATGGCATTCTTATACACCAATGATGAACTCACAGAAAGAGAAACTAAGCAAAAAATCCCATTTACCATTGCGGCAAAAAAATTTAAGATACCTAGGAATAAACTTAACCAAAGAAATAAAGGACCTATTCACAGAAAACTACAGGTCATTGAAAAAAGAAATAGAGGAAGACAGCCCACCTTTTTCATTATATTCCACAAATAAGTGAAATCATGTGGTATTTTTCTTTCTTTGATTGACTTATTTTGCTTACCATAGTACTCTCCAGGTCCCACTATGTCATCTCAAAAAATAAAAGATCATTTTTTCCTACAGCTGCATAGTATTCCATTGTATATATATGTACCTCAGCTTTTTATCCACTCATCTATTGATGAATACTTGAGCTGTTTCCATATCTTACTGATTGTAAATAGTGCTGCTAGGAACATAGGGGTACATATATTCTTTCTGATTGGTGTTTCAGGATTTTTAGGATATACACCTAGAAGTAGGATCACTGGGTCAAATAGCACATCAATTTTTAATTTTTTGAGGAAACACCATATTGTTTTCCATAGTGACTGTACCAGTCTGCATTCCCACCAGCAGTGTACTAGAGTCCCCTTTTCTCCACACCCTCGACAACACTTGTTGTTTGATGATTTATTGCTGGCAGCCATTCTGGCAGTTGTGAGGTGATACCTCAAAGTTGTTTTAATTTGCATCTCTGTGATGATTAGTGATGTTGAGCATTTCTTCATATGTCTCTTAACCATTTGTATGTCCTGTTTGGAGAGGTGTCTATTCAGCTCCTCTGCCCATTTTATAATTGGGCTCTTTGTCTTTCTTTTGTTGAGTTGTATGAGTACTCTATATATTTTGGAAATTTACCTCTTATCTGATGTATCATTGGCAATGATGCTCTCCTACATAGTAGGTTCCCTTTCTATTTTGATAATTGTTTCTTTTGTTGTGCAGAAGCTTTTTAGTTTGATGTAGTCCCATGTGTTCATTTTCTCCTTTGTTTCTATTGCCTTAGGTGATATATTAGTGAAAATTCTGCTGCATATGATATCTAAATTTTTTTTTAATCCTCATCTGAGGACTTTTTTCCATTTCTTTGTTCAGATAGAGTGGGAGGGAGAGCGGAAGAGAGTGAGAAACATTAATGTAAAAGGGACACATCGAGTGGCTGCCACCCACATGACCCGACCAAGGCTGGGGACAAACTGCAACCAAAGTTCATGCCCTTACTGGGAACCAAACCTGGGTTCCTAACCGCTAAGCCAAACTGGCCAAGGCGATATCTGAAATTTTGTTGTTATTTTCTTCTAGGATTTTTATGGATTCACGAGTCACATTTAAGCCTTTTATCCATTTTGAGTTTATTCTTGTGTATGGTATAAGTTGATGGTCTAATTTCATTTTTTTTTGCATGTACCTGTCCAATTTTCTAAACACCATTTATTATGGAGGCTGTCTGTACTTTACTGTATGCTTTTTGCCACCTTTGTAAAATAATAATTGAGCATAACGTCTTGGGTCAATTTCCGGGTTCTTTGTTCTGTTCCATTGATCTATATGCCTGTTCTTACGCCCGTACCGATATTTGGTATTGTGATCCCACCTACTTTGTCTTTCGTTTTCAAGATTGCTGTGGCTCTTCAGGGTCTTTTTTGGTTCCATATGAAGTTCTGAAGTATTTGTTGTAGCTTTGTGAAATATGTCATTGGTATTTTGATGGGGATTGCATTGAATCTATATATTGCTTAGGGTAGTATGGACATTTTTAATAATGTTATTTCTTCTAATTCAAGGACAAGGTATGTGCTTCCACTTTTATATGTCTTCCTCTATTTCTTTTTTCAATAACCTGCAGTTTTTTGCAAATAGGTCTTTTACTTCTTTGGTTAACTTTATTGTAGGGTATCTTAATTTTTTTGCAGCAATGGTAAATGGGATTATTTTTTAGTTTCTTTCTGTGAGTTCATTATTGGTGCAGAGTCAGCCCTCGTTTGTCAGGCTTAATCAGTTACAGACTCTACTGTGATAAATAAATTTCCACGAAGTAGCATTCTTTATTTATATAGTTGTCCATATCCACTTCATGTTTTGACTTTTGCAGCTTCACTCTATTGTTTTTTTTTGTTTGTTTTTTTTTTTTTTTTTTTTAATATGGTATAGTATTTGGAAAAACTGTGATAGAGAGAAGCCACAAAAGATGAAGTGGGAAGTGATGAAAGATGACTGTATAAGACTACTGTCAATTTCTTGATGTTAATTTTGTATCCTTCTACCTTGCCAAAGTTGTTATTAAGTCTAGTAAATTCTTGATGGAGTCTTTAGGGTTTTCTATGTACAATATCATGTCATCTGCGAATGATGACAGTTTCAATTCCTCCTTTCCAATTTGGATCCCTTTTAGTTTTTCTTTCTGTCTGATTGCTGTGTTTAAGACTTCCAGTCCTATGATAAATAAGAGTGGCAAAAGTAGGCATGCCTGTCTTTTTCCTGTTATTAAGGAAAATGCTTGTAATTTTTGCCCATTGAGTATGATGCTGGCTGTAGGTTTTTCATATATGGCCTTTATTATGTCAAGATATTCTTCTGTTCCCACATTGCTGATCATTTTTATCAAAAATGGGTACCAGATTTTGTCAAATGCTCTTTCCGTGTCTACTGATATGATCATTTGATTTTTATCTTTCATTTTGTTTATATTGTGTATCACATTTATTGATTTGCAAATATTGTACCATCCTTGTATCCCTGGAATGAATCCCACTTGGTCATGGTGCATAATTTTTTTAATGTATTGCTGGATCTGATTTGTTAATATTTTGTTATGGATTTTGGCATGTATGTCTATCAGGGATATTGCCTTGTAGTTTTCTTTCTTTGTAGTGTCTTTATCTGGTTTTTGAATTGGAATTATCCTGGACTCATAAGATGAGTTTGGAAGTCTTTATTCTTCTTAAATTTTTCGGAACCATTTGAGGAGAGTGGATGTTAATTCTTCTTTGAATGTTCAGTAAAACTCCCCCATGAAGCTCTCCAGGCATGGTATTTTGTTTGCTGAAAGTGTCTTGATTACATCTTCAATTTTCTTTGATGTTATTTTTCTGTTCAAGCTTTATGTCTTTTCCTGGTTCAGTTTTAGGAGACTGTGTGTTTTTAGAAATTAATTCATTCTGCTTAGATTGTGCAATTTTTTGTCATATAATTTTTCATAGTATTTGTTAATGATCCTTTGAATTTCTGTGGTGTCAGTTGTTACTTTTCCTCTTTCATTTCTGATTTTGTGTATTTGGGCTCTCTTTCTGTTCCTTAGTGAGTCTAGCTAAGGGTTTACCTCTTGTTTATCTTTTCAAAGAACCAGCTCTTTGTTTCATTGATTTTTTTAATTCATTTTTTTTTTTTTTGGTCTTTATGTCATTTATTTCTGCGCTGATCTTTATCATTTCTTTCTTTCTACTTGCTCTGGGATTTTATTTCTTATTGCTTTGTAGTTCTTTAAGTTGTGAGGTTAGATAGTCAATTAGAAATTATTCTTTTTTCTTGAGGTAGGCCTGTAGTATTATGAACTTCCCTCTCAGAACTGCTTTCACTGTGTCCCATGGATTTTGTGTTGTGTGTTCATTTTCATTGGTTTCCAGGAAGATTTTAATTTCTTCCTTGATCTCCATGGTAACCCATTTATTGTTTAATAACATGCTGTTTAGCCTCCATGTGTTCAAATGTCTTTGCATGTTTTTGTTGTAATTGATTTCTAGTTTCATGCCATTGTGATCTGAGAAGATGCTTAATATGATTTCAATTTTTTTTGAGCTTGTAAAGACTTAGTTTGTGTCCTAACATGTGGTCTATCTTTGAGAATGTCCCATGTGCACTTGAGAAGAATATGAATTCTGCAGTTTTGGAGTGTAATTCTCTGTAGATATCAATTAAATCCATTTGATCTAGTACATCATTTAGAATCTCTTTTTTCTTGTTAATTTTTGTCTAAAGGATCTATCCAGTGATGTAAGAGGGGTGTTAAAATCAATCTACTGCTATGATTGTATTGCTGTCGATTTGTCCTTTGAAGTCCTCCAGCAGATTTTTTAATATATTTTGGTGCTTCTATATTGGGCGCATATATGTTTACCAAAATTATATCTTCCTGTTGGATTGATCTTTTCAATATTATGCAGTGACCTTCTTTGTCTGTAGTTATGGCCTTTATTTGAAATCTATTTTGTCAGATATGAGTATTGCTATCCCAACACTTTTTTTCCCTTTCCATTTTCTTGGAAGATTTTTTTCCCTTCCATCACTTTCAATCTATGTGAATCTTTTGTTGTGAGGTGGGTTTCTTATAAACAACATATAGATGAGTCATGCTTTCTTATTCAATCAGCTACTCTGTGTCTTTTGTTTGGTGTTTTAAATACATTTACATTTAAGGTTATTATTGATATGTACTTATTTATTGCCATTTTCATTTATTGTGGTTATATTTTTGTTCGTATTTCTTCCACTAATCACAGGTGTCCTTTTAACATCTCTGGCAGTGCTTGTTTGGTGCTAATATATTCCCTTAACCTATTTCTGTCTGGGAAGCTCTTTATTTCACCCTCTTTTCTAAAAATAGCCTTGCTGGATAGAGTAGTCTTGGATTCACATTCTTGTTTTTCATGACCTTGATTACTTCATGCCATTCACTTCTGGCCTGCAGTGTTTCTGTTGAGAAGTCAGTTGATAGCCCCATGGTGGTTCCTTTGTAGGTAACCTGTTGCTTTTCTCTTGCTGCCTTTAGGATTCTCTCTTTGTCTTTAATTTTTGGCATTTAATTACTATGTGTCTTGGTGTGGGCCTGTTTGGGTTCTTCTTACTTGGGACTCTCTGTGCTTCATAAACTTGAATGCCTTCTTTCTTCATCAAGTTAAGGAAGTTTTCTGTCACTATTTTTTCAAATATATTCTCTATCACGTGCTCCTATTCTTCTTCTAGAACTCCTGTAATGCAAACATTTTTACATTTCCAGTTGTCCCACAGTTCTCCTAAGCTGTCTTCCTGTTTTTTAATTGTTTTTTCCTTTTGGTTTCTTGATTAGCTGATTTTTTTTTTTATCCTGTCTTCTATTTCACTGATCTGGTCCTTAGCTTTCTCTACTGTGCTTGTTAGTCCTTCTAATGTGTTCTTTATTTCTGCTATGTCATTCTTTATTTTTTCTTTGTTGATTTTTATTTCACTTGGTTGATTTTTAATGTTTCTATGTCTTTATTCATGGTGTTGATGTCATTAATCATACTATTGAGCTTCCTCCAGATCATGGCTGTGAATTCTAGCTCTGTAAACTTGATTTTCTGCATTTCATTTATCTCATCTTTGGTAGAATTCTCTTGTTCTTTCATTTGGAATTTGTTTCTTTGTTTCATCATTTGGGCTATCTCAGTGGGTTTTGGAGCCTGGCAAATTTTCCCTGTGGATGTTTCTTTTCTGTTGTTTGTGGCTCCCTCTTTTGTGTTTGAATGTGTGGGAGGAACCATGCTTAACACCACTTTCCTGGGTAGATTTTAAAGCTCAGGAAAGGTTCTGTTATCCTCTACCTCTTTGCCTTGAGGCTGTCTTAGTTACTTGATGAGCCTTGGGTTGTAGCCCTCAACTGAATGAAAATTTCCCTCAGGTGTTTAAGATAAGAGGATTTCCAGAGGGTGGGGCAAGTGCTGGTTGTTAATGAGCCTCCATTTGCATTTCTCTGGCCCAACTGGTTGGGGTTAAGTCTCTGAGGGAGGGGCTGCTGCTTCTCCCCAGGGCTCCAGGAAGGGTCTCCCTGAGCAAGATGGGCCCTGTCTGGTGAGGGCATGACTCAGCAAAAACTCTCAGTACCCTCCAAATCCCGAGTGTCTCCACACAATTCCAGTGAAATCTGCCCTCCCTCTGCTGGAGCCCAAGGTGAGTACCTGTGGCTAATTTAGTGTTCTGTCCTGGTACTCTTTGCTGTGGAGTTGGCTAGAATTTCAACCTCAAGGGAGCTGCTCACAGCTAAAACAGCTGCTTTTTGTGGGCTCCCAGCCCCCATCTTGTTCCTCCATAGAGCTACCAGGCTTGATTCAGTGTCTTTTTTTCCTGTCCCTGGTTATATGGGTCCTCTCCAGCTGCTTTTCTATTGCTTTTTCCTAATGATTTGTCTTTATTTTAGTTGTAATTCCAATTTGGTCCTGGGAGATGGTCTGTGTAGCTTCCATTCACTCTGCTGCCATTTTGGAATTCTTAAAATTATTTCGTTCTTTAGTCTTCATCATGTTATAGAATTCACTCCTACCATGGCATTCTGTCCTTCATACCCTCATTATTTTCTCCACTAACACCTCCTGAATGATTTATCTACTTCATGGCTTAAATGATACCTCAAGGTCAGTCTCTGTTCTTAGTATACTTTCTAAATGTCAAAGCTAGAGTTTCCACTTTTTCTCAAGAAATCACCATTAAAATATCCCATTGACACCTCTCACTGGGATACCCAATCCAACTGACTATCTTCTCTTCTTCTAATGCTGCTCCATTTTTGCATCCTTAACTCAATTTCACTACAGTTACCCAGCCTGGAAAATATTTTCAGCTCTGCAATTTTTTAAAAATTGTTAATTTCTTAAAAAAATATGTTTTTATTTATTTTTTAGAGAGATATGAAGGGAGAGAGATAAACATCAACTGATTGCCTCTCATATACACATATACACTCCAACCCCAAGACAGCCTAGGCATGTTCCTTGACCAGGAATCTAATCAGTAACCTTTTGGTGGAAGGGATGATACTCAATCAACTGAACCACACTAAAATTGTTACAACCTCAGTTACTTCATCTGTTTTATGAGTAAAGAAAAAAAAATTATAAGGATTGGTGTCAAGGTGGTTTGAGACATTTAACTGACATTGCTTTAGATTCCAAAGGTTAATACTTTGTGTTGTTGTTAGACAAGGCCCTGCTGGAGAACATCTAAGGAAACAGTGAACTTGGCCTTGGCTATACACAAGATCAGAGGCTTTGACTCCCATATCATGATACCTATAAAAGTACTGGCAGGTTAAAGAGTATTAACTTTCTCCATAGAATAAAACAGAACTGTTTCAGTTATATTTTAATTTTAATTTTTTACGTTCTTGCAATATAATAATAGACTCTATTGTCAAATGTCATTTTCTCAAATTCTTAAATTTCACAGTATTAAGAAATAATCACTTCCTTTAGTATAAAATGTGACACTCATTTAAAAATATATTTTTAGTTAACTTTGCTTGTAATAGCTCCACAAATTTGTGTTAGGTTAGTTTAAATCCTACTTAAAGTCAGTTTTACACAGAAAGAATTATTGTAAGATTTTTGCTAACAGCTTGTAATTAATGTACATTTTTGAAAAGATGAGTAATCATTGACTAGATATTCAAAGAAAGACTATATTTCTTGATCTGCCTCCATACAGAAAAAAAAAAAAATGATAGCACTCATCATATTTGATACTTTTTTATTTTCCTCAGAAGAATATTTTCACGTATTGAAAAGTTTGCCCCAAATTTATGACTTTTTTCAGTTAAAAATTTTACAAATAACTGTGCTGGTTTGAGTCAAAATAATAGGCTTAGAGGAATTCCATAGTTATATTGTGTGATAAATAAAGTCAGCTACATTTTATCTATTTGCTTATTCAATCTATGTTTATTAAACACTTATTGAGTGCAGATAACCTTACCTTTCCTTACTAAATTGATGAATAATTATATTTTCAGAAATATTCTCTGGTTTCCCAAGGTATCTGAAAAATTATTTTTGGATTTTTTCAATCTTATTTATTTATCCAACAAATAATTTTTGAGCAGTGACAAGCCCTCTTTTAGGTCTTGGAAAGTAGCAAACAAGACAGACAAGATCCCAGTTTTCATAAAGCTGAAATTCCATTAGAAAGGCAGACAACAATCTCATAAATAAATATAAAATATATTTGCAGGTGATTGGAAGTATAATTACAAAAATCAAAATGCATAGGGGATCCAAAGTAAAGAAAAATGTTGTTTTAGATTGGGTGACAGGAAATACACCCAGGATAAAGTGGTATATGAACAAAATATATGGGTGAAGTAAGAAAGAGTTATGCAATGGCTGGGAGACTTTTTCAGACAGAAAGAACAGCCTTTGGATGAGAGCAAGACTAGAATGTTCACATGAAGAAAGGAAGCAACTGTGGTTGGAGCAGAGTAAATGAGCAAGAATGGAAGAAAATGAGGCAAGGACCAAATGATGTAGAACCTTGTAGTCATGATACGGCATTTAGAATATATTCTAAATGTAATGGGAAGCCACTCGGGACTTTTAAACTATAGGGTGACATGACCTGAATTATATTTATAAAAAATGACCTTGGGCCTTTTGTGGGAATAGGCAGTCTGGTTTGGAAACCAATGCAGTCAAACGTGGTTGAATTCTGACTATATTTTGAAAGTAGAGCTCTTGTAGAACTTGTTGGAGGACTGAATTTATGGTTTGGATAAAGAAGAGGAGTTGGCAATGACAATTAAGTTATTGGTATGAACAACTGCTGATTGATGAGTGTTCCTATTTAATTGAAATAGGAAAGATTAGAGGATAAGTACAGTGGATGAGGGAGGCATGACTAAGAGTTCTGATTCAGACATAGTAGAACACCTATTTTGCAAAAAAAGAACAAATGTTCTGCTGCCACATAAACCAGACCTGTGGGAACATCATTCATTGGGAGAAACTCACAGAGAAAAGTTCAAGGTAGATAGGTGAATTCTCCATTGTCCCTCACACTCTAGGGTAGCTTCATCTCAAATGTCAGAATTGGGACAGGGACATCACTTTTTGCATGTGGGGCTTTTAAGATGAATGGTTAGGAAAGAACCAGGCTTTCCCTGACATAATGAGGGGCCAAGATGTAATAGCAATGTGATACAGTAGAAGCATACTTTATTCCTATCCTGCCAGTCCTTCCTCTGGGGTGATCAGGGACCAGGAAATAATAACAATTGCATATAACTGAATCTTGCCCCATCCCTATCCTGCCAGTTTCTCTTCCAGTGCTATGGAAATAAGAGGAGGATCCAAGCAACCTACTGCAGCTATATGACAAAGAAAGTTTACAACAGAATTTGCTATATCAATGTTCATGATTAGAGAAGCACCACCCCCTAGCAGGACATGCTTGGAGAGCTGAGGTACAGGGTTCATGGTTGACCAGGATTGATTGTCTTAATTGCTAGCCTAAGCCACTTTCTATAGAGATATTCAGGGCTTCAGTTGCTCTCTACACGGATTAATTTGTGGACAAATTAACACCTACTTCTTAGTGAAAACTTGGGTTAAATTGGTAGCAGTGGACTGATGAATTGTGATTGGATTCTATAAATAGTCTGAATGTAAATTTCCTAAAATACTTGCTGGTGGACTGACTTTATGATTCAAAGGGTAAAAGAGCAATTAAGGAGTCCTAAAACAACTGATTTATTCATATGTCATTGACAGAAATAAGGAAGGCTGAAGGGATATGCACTTGGGGGGCATGGAATCAAGGGTTTGACTTTGGCAATGCCTAATAGATATACAGTAGAAAGGAGGACAGAACCTGGAGTTCAGGGGGTGATCTGGATGGTGGATATAAATTTTGAGTCATCAGTATGTAGGTGCGTTTTAAAGCCATGGAGCTGGATCAACTTAGGAACAATATAAAAGAGGAAAAGGCTGCAAGCTGAAACCTGCCTAGGTTTTGTCAATATGCACAATCCTGAAGCATACCTAATTCCCACTGCCTCAGGCAGATTCTTGTTTGCCTAGACCAAGAAAAGAAGAAACATTCAAGCACAATGTAATATCAAAATAATGACTGCAATTTACTATACCAGTTAGGTCAGAGATAAACATAAGTGTCATGTTCCAAGGTAATGGTTAAATATTTCTACACAGATACAAAACATAATTAACAAATAAATGTGAAAAGCACAGCTTTCTCTTCTCTCTGCTAGGAGATTTATCTGCCAACTCAACAGCAAATTGACACAATTCTATACTTTGCTTACTCTTTCAGAGCTTTCAATAAAACTTATATAATTATCCCATTCTCTGTATCTATGAGTCTGTTTCTATTTTGTTTATTTTGTTCGTTAGATTCCACATAGCGAAATCATATAGTATTTGTCTTTCCTTGGCTATCTTCTTTTACTTAGCATAATACTCTGTAGGTCCATACATGATGCTGCAAAAGGTAAGATTTCCTTCCTTTTTAGAGTGGAATAGTATTCCATTGTGTAAATGTACCACAGCTTTTTTTTATCCACTCAATTACTGTTGTAAATAATGCTGCAATGAACATAGGGGTGCATATGTTCTTTTGAATTAGTGTTCGGGTTTCTTCAGATATATTCCCAGAAGTAGAATCACTTGGTCATAAGGCAGTTCAATTTTTTTTTTCATTTTTAATTCTTTATCATCACCTGAGCATAAGTTTACTAACTTTTAGAGAGAGAGAGAGAGAGAGAGAGAGAGAGAGAGAGATTGCCTTTCATACTTACCCTGACCAGGAATCAAACCTGCAACCTAGGTATGTGCCCTGACTGGGAATAAAACCTGCACCTTCTTGGTGCATGGGATGATGCTCTAACCAACTGAGCTACCTGACCAGGGCCCTCTTTTAATTTTTTGAGGTAATTTTATACTGCTTTCCATAGTGGCTGCACAATTCTGCTTTCCCAATAATGCACAAGGGTTTCCTTTTCTTCACATCCTTACCAACACTGGTTGTTTGTTAATTTATTGATTGTAGCCATTCTGAGACATGTGAGGTGATATTTCATTATGGTTTTAATTTGCATGTCTCTGATGATTATGGTATTGAGCATCTATTTGTATGTCTATTACCCATCTGTATGTCTTCTTTAAAGTGTTTGTTCACATCCTTTGCCCTTGCAGAGAGGGGTTGAAGGGCTAGGTAAAATAAGTGAAGGGATTAAAAAACAGGACAGCAAAGAGAAAATATTCATAGACACAAATAATAGTGTGTTGATTACCAGAGGGAAGGGGAAGTGGGGTCAGAGAGAAGAGGGTAAAGGGAGGATAAATGGTGACAGAAGGAGACTAGACTTTGAGAGATGAACACAATACAATATACAAACGATATATTATTCAATTGTACACTTGAAACCTATACAATTTTATTAATCAATTCACTCAAATAAATTCAATAAAAATATATTTTAAACAATTATATATAATTTTTCCAAAGTTCTTTGAGCAGGGTTTGTTTTTCTTTTGAATGCAACATTTTATCCCATCTTTAGTAGGGCTATATTTCACTCTGCCCTCCCAATAAACTATAGAACTATTAAATTATTGGACATTCCCACCCTGTGGTATGTCTATTTTCTGTTTCGGGTCTAGGTTTCTCAGACTGATATTTCAATTACAGAACAATGATGCTTCAGATATGATTATTCCACTATAGATCAATCGTATATTCTTTCTTACTCTGAGGAGAAGTCATTCAAAGAAATGTGAAAATGCTATTGATCTTTCCTCATCTTTTGGATTTAGAGTCAGAAATTGGTTATGGCCTAACCTAAATGAACTGGACATTAAATTATGATTAGTAATACTTGATCAGGAACCAAAAGCTTCTTTGTTAGTATGAATGAAGCAACAAATAAATATGTCCAATGGTGAAAAACTGTGAACTATTCTGGTCCCACTTTGTTTTAGATTATTGCCTCTCCTCAAAACAAAAAGATCCATGTTTTTATAAAAATAATTATAATTAAATTTATTGAATTCTAAAATTTGTCAGGAACAAGATATATGTGAAAATAGTCAAGAAATTTCTGGAAAAATAAAGAATGAACAATGAAGGTTGGGGCAAATATATCTATTACTCGGGTAATATCCATGTGCTTTTTCACATTTTTAGGCCCTTTTTTTTGTTGATTGGACTTTATGATTAGCTCTAGTTTTTAGGCAGAAAATGTGTCACTTCTGGGTCAAACCATTTAGGATCCATGTGCACAAACTCTTCAGTTCTCTTTTCTCATGCTCCAATGACCCAAAGGCCATATATTAAGATAGTAGCATCACAACAAGCAAGCAGCCTGTGTCATTACATCTCCACATGAAAAACAACTCACTTGGCAAGTTGACTGACCCATGGTGGTATTCGTGCGAGTGCAAGATAAGTCTTTGTGGTATTAAACTACAGAAAATTGAGGGCTTATGTATTACCATAACATTACCTATGTATATACTGATACAAGAGGAAACTTTCCTCAATAGATACTACTAAACATATCAAGGAAATATAAAAGTGTTCATAAATGGACCCATGTCTGCTTGGAAATTTAGTATATGACTGTTATGTCTTAAATTGGTGGGGGGAAATAGGTTACTGGTGCATGTCTCAGTGAACAAATTAACCCAAAACTTAGTGTTTCAAAACAGCAACATCATTTATTATTTCTCACAGATACTGTGGATCAGGAATTCAGACAAGGTACCATAGAAACTGTTTCTTTATGCACCATGCATACTATCTAAGGCCTCAGTTGGAGCAGCTCAAATGCTGAAATCCTCCAAAGGCTTATTCACTTATGTGTCTCAGGCTGATGCCGGCCATTGGCTAGGGCCTAGTTGGGACTGTCACCTGGAACACTAACACATGGACTTTCCACATAGCCTGGACATCACAACATGGTAGGTGGGTTTTAATGAGAAATGTAGCAAAAAAAAAAATCTATATTGCCAGTTGTGACCTAGCCTCAGAAGTCACACAGCACCACTTATGCCATGCTTTGTGGATCAAGGCACATAGAAAGGTTCACTCACATTGTAGAGGAAACACAGATGCTACTTCTTGATGAAGTGTCAACATCATATTATAAGAAGGGCATAAAGAATGGAATATAAATATAGATATAAAGATATAGATATATTCAGCCTGGCAACATGGTAGTGAGCAGGACCAGCATGATGGTCAGGGTGTGTGTATATGGTGAGTGTGTGCAAGAACAAGTGTGCATGCTTGTGCATGTGTGTGTCTGTCTGTCTGTCGGTACAGGGCTCACGGGCAGGAGATTCCAGCTCTCCTGGCAGAGGAGCTGCCAGCCAGCGCTGCTTGGCCGGTGCTTCTTGCTATCTGGGTTTGGAGTGCATGCCATTTTGGAGGATTTACAAAATCCTCTTTGTGAAGAAACCACCAGATATGGCTGCAACTGGAAGCCCAGCCTTGCTGCCACTGCCCTCCATGCCAGGCTAGGCCAAGTAGTCCTGCTGTCAGAAGTTAGGGTCCAGGAACCTTGGTATTTGCCATAGAGTGGATTATCACCTCCCTGGCCCCAGGTGCCGCTGGAATCATGAGTGGGACAGACACAGAGAAAGCTGTGGCTCAGCCACAGAACCATAAGTCCAAGGGGTGAAAAGAGACTGTTGGGGTGGTACTGGCTGTGGAGGCCACAGTAGGAGCACAGTGGCAGTAGCCCAAGGCTGAGACTCACAAGAGGAAATGGCACAAGTGCCCCACCATTATCCAGCCTGGGAAGTTTGCCCTGATTTGTGTCTATAGGAAGGGGCCATGTGGCAGAACTTGGGGCCAGTGGAGGGATCTTATGGGCACATCCAGCAGTGAATATGAGGGACCTTTTATTTTCTAGAGGAACTCTGGGTAGAGAGCAGTAAGGGAACTGGTCAGTGGGACCCGGGAAAGAGGCTTGATCCTACCCACCCCAGTGCAGGGCAGGTACCCCTTTCCCAACCTGCAGATCAGATGGTTCTGCCCCACCTTGCAGTGACTTCAAGCAAGAGGAATGGCTCTGGGTTGGAAATCTCCCCCCCCCCCCATGGGTGGGTCTGGCAGGGTCTAGCTTCACAGGGGACTTGGACATTTGGCCTGATCAGAGCCTAGATGAACACCCTGCCCATCCAGGTCTAGCTGCACTGAAAGATTAGAGTGGCAAGTGGGGCTGTTTTATTTTATTTTTTTTTTATCCCATCCTGGTTGAGGTTTTGCAAGGGGATGCCAGCAACCCAGTCAGAGATGAGGTATTTGAAGGAAGAAAGTACCTGTCTGTCCTCCTACAAGCTACAGACACCTCCCTCAACATGACTCTGTTCAAACCATCCTGGACAAAATCCAGCTACCCCTACAGAGTCTAGAGGAAGGTACAGCAGCTCAGAAAAGGGACATTCAAGGTGCAAGACCCAGGCAGACCCAGCCTATGGGATACTGAGGCCCTGCCTGCCTAACTACTTGGGGCTCTGCCCTGCTCAGCTTCAGTAAAGTTACCCAGGGTCAGACAGGGAGAGTGACTCCTATTGGTTAGCACCAAAGAACCTCCCAGGAGCCCCGGACTCACACACCAGTGGGGCCAGAATCAAGAACATCAGAGCAAAATTGTGGGAGCTCCACAAATAGCAGACAGAGAGGTTTTGTTTTTGTCTTTCCTATCTCTTATTTCTCTATTTTCTTTTTCTTTTATTATTTTTTCTTTTTCTCATTTCTTATTTTTATTTATAATTTTTTCTTATTTTAATTTACTTTTTCTTTTCTCTTTTCTATTTATGGGTTTCTTTTCCTATTCTATATTTTAATTTATTCATTAGTATTACTTTTTAAATTATTATGTCATTTATTTTTTTCTTTTCTTTTTTATACTTATTGTAGTTCTTTTCTTTCATGTTTTTGTATTTGTTTTTTTTGTTTTTTGTTTTTTTTCTCCTCTAATTCTTTGGGTCTCTGGTCTTCTAGTATTTTTTTTATCTTTTCTTTTTCTTATCGTTTTTTTTTTGTGTGTGTGTGTGTGTGTGTGTTATCTTTTGGTTGGTCTTGTTTGTCTTATTTTGTTCTGTCAGACTTGTATAACAGCTGGCATGATGTGGTCAGGACTGAGCCTCACAGTCAGCAAGCCAGAGGGCTGAACCCACACATGAATGGGGCAAAAGCATCAAGACCCAAATACAACAAGATGGCACACATAACCCACACAAGGGACATTCTTAGAGCACCCAAATCAAAATATCTAAGAGGCGATGCCACTGGTTCCACAAGAAGGCCACTTCATCAAGACTGGGAGGTATAGCAGTCTAACCCAATACAAAGAAACAAAAACAACAAAACAACAAAAACAGGGAAGCAAAAAATCACAGCCCAAATGAAAGAGCAGGATGACTTTCCAGAAAGAGAGCTAAATGAAACTGAGAAAAATAATTTATCAGAAACAAAGTATAAACTAATGGTTTTTAGAATGCTCAACATCATGGAAAACTACATAAAAACCATGAAAAGAACAAGTCAGAAATGAAAAATGACATAACTGAAATAACAAATATACTAGAAAGAATTAGCTGTAGGTTAAAAGAAGCAGAGGATCAAAATAGCAAATTTGAAGACAAGGTAGAAAAAATCATTAAATCAATAAATAAAAAATAAAAAATGCTTAAAAAATATGAATACCGTTTAAGGGAACTATGGAACAATATAAAATAGAACAACATATGCATCATAGGGGTTCAAGACAGAAGAAATTGACCAAAGATTAGAGAAACTGAAGAAATAATGACAGAAAACTTTTCTAAACTGGTGAAGAAAAATGGCACACAAGACCAGGAAGCACAGAGAGTCCCAACCAAAATGAACCCAAAAAACCCACACCAAGACACATCATAATTAAAATGACAGACATTAAAGACAAAGAGAGAATTTTAAGGGCAGCAAGAGAGAGACAGTCAATTACCTACAAGGGAGCTCCCATAAGGCTGTCAGCTGATTTCTCAAAAGAAACATTACAGAACAGAAGGAAATGACAGGAAGTATACTAAGTAATGAAAAGCAACGATCTGAAACCAAGACTACTTTATCTAGCAAGGCTATCATTTAGATTGAAGGAGAAATAAAAGACTTCCCAGGGGGGAAAAAAAAGAAGGCTAAAAGAGTGTATTACCACCAAACAAACATTGCAAAAAATGTTAAAGGAGCTGCTATAAGAAGAACAAGAAATGGAAAGTGAGAGTAACACAGGCATAACAAATAAATATGGGGAAAGATGGCGGTGGGCAGGACTGGAGGGAGGGTGAGTGTGTGAAAGAGTGAGCTAGTATGTAAGAGTGTGAGTGGACATGAAGGTGGATGACCAAACTCCTGCAATGCAGAGACGCAGAGCAGAAAGTTCCTGTGCTGTGGACAGGAGTAGCCAGCTACCATGGTAAGCAGCGGCATTTCAGGGTGCTTCTCCCTGCGCTGCGGGGAGGTCCCACCATTTTGGAAGATACCGGGAATTTCCTGGGAGGAGGCAGTGGGAACAGTGAGGGCCCAGTAACCTGAGCCCACCAGCGTACCTGGCACCATCGGACCAGTGGACACTCTGTGTCAACACAGACCTGTGCTCAGTAGTGGAGCTCCCAAGGGGCTGGTTAGCCAGGAGCCCAGCACCATCCACCATAGTAGCAGCATGATTAGAGTCCAGATATACCCCCAGCAACACAGGCTGGGGAGCAGACATCCATCCCCAGGATACAGAAGCACAGACCAGCAGCTAAGACCTATCCTCAAAAACTACAGCAAAAGCGGAGCAGGAGTTGAGCACCATGGGGCAGCAGCACTCCCCAGCTGCCAGTGGAAGAACCTGGGGCTCCACAGAGGCGTGTGGGGTCCAGCAGTTCACAAGAGCAGTGGGAATTCGGAGCCCGAGAGTGACTGGTGCAATACAGCTACCACCCTGTGGGACCTGCAGGGTGCTGGGGCACCAGAGAGTCCTGTTCGCCCAGCAGGGACTGTGGCATCCAATTACCTGTGGGACCTGCCGGGTGCTGAAGCACCAGAGAGGCCTGTGCTACCAAGCAGGGGCTGTGCCATGCAAATACCCACAAGACCTGTGGAGTGCTGAAGTGCCAGAGAGTCCTGTGTGACCCAGATGGGACTGCCTGACCTAGTTACCTACAGGACCTGTGGGGTGCTAAAGCACCAGAGAGGCCTGTACGACCCAGCAGGGACTATGCCATCCAATTACCCACAGGACCTGCGGGATGCTGAAGCAACATAGAGGCCTGTGCAACCCAGCAGGGACTGCTCGATCTAGTTATCTGTGAGACCTGTGGGGTGCCAAAGCAACAGAGAGGCCTGTGCAACCCAGCAGGGACTGCCCTGTCTAGTTACCTGCAAGACCTGTGGGGTGCTGAAGCACTAGAGAGGCCTTTGCTACCCAGCAGGGACTGTGCCATCCAATTACTCACAGGACCTGTGGGGTGCTGAAGCACCAGAGAGGCCTGTGCTACCCAGAAGGGACTTTGCCATCCAGTTACCAGTGGGACCTGTAGGTTGCTGAAGAACCAGAGAGGCCTGTGCCACCCAGCAGGAACTGTGTGATCTAGTTACATCCAGGACCTGCGGAGTGCTGAAGTGCTAAAGAGGCCTGTGCGAACCAGCAGGGACTGCACAATCTAGTTACCCATGAGACCTGTGGGGTGCTAAAGCACAGAGAGGCCTGCGTTACACAGTAGCGACTGTGCCATCCAGATACCCGCGGGACTGGCAGGGTGCTGAAGCACCAAAAAGGCCTGTGTGACCCAGCAGCCCATAATATAGACATAGTGTCAGCTCTCTAAAGGGACTCTGTGATACAGTTACCCATGAGACCTGCAGAGTGTTGGGGCACCAGAGAGGCATGGGTGACCTAGATTGCACAAGATAGGCATAGAGAATATGAAAATGGAGGCAGAGTGAACAGAAGCTACACACATGATTTCCCAGGACCAAATGGGAATTACAACTAAAATAAAGACAAATACTTGAAAAAAAGCAGCAGGACAGGACCATATAACCAGGGACACTGGTAGGATCTGTGAAGGCACAAGAGGGTGACAGGCTGAGAGCCTACGAACAGCAGCAGTCTTAGCTCTGAGCAGTGCCCTTGTGGAATAAAGACCAAGCCCACTCCACAGCGCAGAGAGCTGAGACAGAGTGCTAAAATAGCCACAGCCAAACACCTGGAGGCTCCGGAAGAGGGAGGGCAGACTGGGCTGAAAGTCTGTGGGACAACCAGGACTTGAAGGGCACTCAGTTTTTGCTGAGTTGGGACCAAAAGGATGGTGGCCAGTATGCTTCTCCCCAGAGTTGTGGGAAAAAGCAGTAGATCCCACTCGAGGATTCAGCCTTTCCCAGGAGATGCCAACAAAGGCAAATTGAGGCTCTTGAACAACCAGGATCTATACCACCCTCTGGAAATTCTCTTATGCAGAACACCAGGGCTGCATTCCAAAGCAATGAGTAACAGACTACTAGCCTCCAGGAAAAAGCTGGAAAATAAGTGAACCTTTCCTGGGCTTGCAAATGTACCCAGGAAAGTAAGACTTGACAGTAGTGTTTAATGTGGGCCCACTCAGGCTCATCAAATCCCAGTAGAGGGAGCCACAAACAGCAGAAAACAAACACCCACAGGAAAAATTTGGCAGACTCCAAAACCCACTGAGATAGTAAAAATGGTGAAACAGAGAAACAAATCCCAAATGAAAGAACAAGAGAACTATATCAAAGATGAGATAAATGAAATGCAGTTAAGTAAATTATCAGAGGTAGAGTTCAGAGCCATGATCTTGAAGAAGCTCAACAGCATGAGTAAGGACATCAGCACCATGAGTAAAGATCTAGAAACATTGAAAACCAACCAACTGAAAATGAAGAAAGACATAACAGAAATTAAGAACACATTGGAAGGACTAACCAGCAGAGTAGAGGAAGCTGAGGACCGGGTCAGAGAATTAGAAGACAGGGTAGAATGAATCAACCAATCAGAAAACCAAAAGAAAAAAAAAAAAAAAACAACATTTCTTGCGGTCCTGGTTTGGTACTAATGTATTCCTTTAGCATTTTTTTATTATTTTTTTTTTTTTTTGGTCTGGGAAGCTCTTTATTTGACCTTCTATTTTCAATGATAGCCTTGCTGTGTAGAGTAGTCTTAGATTCAGATCCTTGTTTTTTATGACCCTGATTACCTCATGCCATTCCCTTCTGGCCTGTAGTGTTTCTGTTGAGAAGTCAGGTGAGAGCCTTATGGGGTTTCCTTTGTAGGGAACCTGTTGCTTATCTCTAGCTGCTTTTAGGAATCTCTCTTTGTCTTTAATTTTTAGCATTTTGATTACTATGTGTCTTGGTGTGGGCCTGTTTGGGTTCTTCTTACTTGGGGCTCTCTGTGGTTCTTGAACTTGAATGCCTTTTTTCTTCACCAAATTAGGGAAGTTTACTGTCACTATTTCTTCAAATATGTTTTCTAACCCTTGCTCATATTCTTCTTCTTCAGGGACTCCTATTATGCGAATGTTATTACGTTTCCAGTGGTCCCATAGTTCTCTTAAGGTGTCTTCTTCTTTTTTAATTGTTTTCTTTTTTTTTTTCCTTTTAGTTTTCTGATTGGTTAATTTTTTCTATCCTATTTTCTAATTCACTGATCCAGTCCTCAGCTTTCTCTACTCTGCTATTTAGACTTTCCAATGTGTTTATTTCTGCTATGTCATTCTTCATTTCTTCTTGGTGAGATTTAATTTCCAATTGGTTGATTTTCAACGTTTCTATGTCTTTACTCATGGTGCTCATGTCCATACACATGCTGTTGATTTTCCTCAAGATCATGGTTCTGAATTCTAGTTCTGTTAACTTGCTTAACTGCATCTCATTTATCTCCTCTTTGGTAGAGGTCTTTGTTTTTTCATTTGTCTTTTGTTTCTGTGTTTCACCATTTTGTCTATTACAATGGGCCTTGGAGACTCCTAAATATTCCCTGTGGTGTTGGTATTCTGCTGTTTTTGGCTCCCTGTCCTGGGTTTGGATGAGCCAGGGAGAACCCACATTCAACACCACTGTCAAGTCTTACTTTCCTCATTAAAGTTGCTAGCACAAGGAATGGTACAGTTATCATCTAGCTTTTTTCCTGGAGGCTGTCAGTAGTGATTACCTGGAGAGCATTGGCTTCTGAGTTGAATTAAAAACTCTCTCAGGTGCTCACCTTAAGAGGATTTCCCAAGCAAGGGGCAGATACTGGTTGGTAATGGGCCTCAATTAGCATTTCAGTGGCCACCAGGTGGGGTTGAATCTCTGAGGGAGGGGCTGCCGGCTCTCTCCAGAGCCCTGGGAAGGAGTAAGATGACCACAGTCCTGCGTTGCTGCAACTCAGCAAAAACTCTGAGTGCCTTCCAAATCTCAAGTGACCCCACACAGTTCCAGTCCAGTCTGCCTTCTTTCTGCTGGAGCCCAAGGTAAGTGGCTGCTGCTATTTTAGCCTCTGTCTTGGCTCTGCACTGTCGAGGTGCTTAGGAGTTTATCCCGAGGGTGCTGCTCACAGCCAGGGCCACTGCTCACAGTTAAGGCTGCTACCGACCGTGGGCTCTTGGCCTCCCTCTCGCATCTCCTCAAACCTACCAGGATTGAGTCAGTGTCCCTGGTTGTGTGGTTCTTCAAACTGCTTTTCTGTTGCCTTTTCCTGACAATTTGTCTTTATTTTTGTTGTAATTCCAGTTTGGTCCTGGGAGATGGTCTGTGTAGCTTCTATTCACTCTGCCATCATTTTGGAATCTGGTAAAGCACATTTCAAAATGAAAGCCATAACTAGAGACAAAGAAGGCCACTAATTAATATTGAAAGAATCTATCCAACAGGAAGATATAACCTTGATAAATATATATGCACCCAAAATAGGGTCACCGACATTTATTAAAAATATTTTGGAGGACTTCAAAGGAGAAATCAACAGCACTACAATCATAGCAGGGGACTTCAACACCCCACTGATATCAATGGATAGATCATCTAGAAAAAAAATAACAAGGAAACACCATCTCTAAATGAAGCACTAAATCAAATGGAATTAATAAATATCTATAGAGAATTACACCCCAAAAATAAAGAATTCACCTTATTTTCAGGTGCACATGGAACATTCTCAAAGACAGACCACATGTTAGGGCACAAACGAAGACTCTACAAGTTCAAGAAGATTGAAATCATATCAAGCATCTTCTAAGATCACAATGGCAAGCAACTAGAAATGAACTTCAACAAGAACATGCAAAGACCTTTGAACACATGGAGGCTAAATAGCATGTTATTGAACAATGAATGGGTTACCATGGAGATCAAGAAAGAAATTAAAAACTCCCTGGAATCCAATGAAAATGAATGCACAACACAAAATCTATGGAATGCAACAAAAGCATTTCTGAGAGGGAAGTTTATAGCTCTACAGGCCTACTTCAAGAAACAAGAAAAATCTCTAATAAACCATCTAACCTCACAACTTAAAGAACTAGAAAGCAAACAAAAAGAAAATCCCAGAGCAAGTAGAAAGAAGGAAATAGTAAAGATCAGAGCAGAAATAAATGACATGGAGGCAAAAAAAAAAAAAAAAATTCAAAGTATCAATGAAACAAAGAGCTGGTTCTTTGAATAGATAAGCAAGATTGATGGACCCTTAGCTAGACTCACCAAGAAACAAAGAGAGAACTCAAATACACAAAATCAGAAATGAAAGAGTAGAAGTGAAAACTGACACCACAGAAATACAAAGGATTGTAAGACAATACTATGAACAACTGTATGCTAACAAGTTGGACAATCTGGGCTGGAAAGGTAAATTCCTAGAAAAATATAATCTTCCATAACTGAATCAGGAAGAATCAGAAAACCTGAAGAGACTGATAACAATAACTGAAATCAAATTATTAATAAAACAAACAAACAAACAAAAATCTCCAAGCATACAAAAGTCCTGGACAGGTTGCCTTCTCAGTAAATTTTACCAAATATTCAAAGAAGAACTAAGACCAATCCTACTCAAACTATCCCAAAAAATTGAAGAAAAAGAAATACTTCTAAGCTACATTTTTCAGGCCAGAATTATCCTAATTCTAAAACCAGTAAAGGACACTACAAAGAAAGAAAATTATGGGCCAATATCTTTAATGAACATACATGTTAAGAATCCTCAGATTCCAAAATAGCAGCAGAGTGAATGAAAGCTACACACACCATCTCCCAGGACCAAACTGGAATTACAACAAAATAAAAACAAATCATTGGGAAAAAGCAACAGAAAAGCAGCATGCGAGGACTGTATAAATAGGAACACTGAATCAATCTTGGTAGGATTGCAGAAGTGTGAGAGGGTGGCTGGGAGCTCACAAAGAGCAGAGACTGTAGTATTGAGCTGCACCCTCAGGGTTAAAATCTCAAGCTTGCACCACAGCCCAGAGGTCCAGGACAGAGTGCTAAAATATCCACAGCCACTCACCTTGGGCTCTGGCAGAGGGAGGGCAAACAGGACTGGAACTGTGTAGGACACTTGAAATTTGGAGAAAGCTCAGAGTTTCTGCTGAGTTGGAGTCATGCAGAATGGTGACCATCTTTCTCTTTCCCAGGGCTCTGGGGAGAGGAGGTGGCTCCTCTCTTAAAGATTCAACTCCACCCAGGTGGGCCATTAAAATGAAAATTGAGGCTCACTAAAACCCAGCATCTGCCTCACCTTCAGAAGTCCTGTTATGTGAAACACTTGAAAGTGTTTTTTATTTAATCAGAAAAAAAAAGGCTCTTCAAGTAACTGCGACTAAGAGCTTCCAGACAAAAAGCTAGAGAATAACTGAACCTTTCCTCTATTTGCAAATCTACCCAGGAGACCAAGACTTGACAGTGGTGTTTAACATGGGTTCTCCCATGCTTATCCAAACCCAGTAGATGGAGTCACAAACAGTAGAACACCAACACCCACAGGAAAAAATTGGCAGGCTCCAAAACACACTGAGATCGCCAAAATGGTGAAACAAAGAAACAAATCCCAAATGAAAGAAGAAGAAACCTCTCCCAGACATGAGATGAGTAAAATGCAGTTAAGAAAGTTAAGGTAGAGTTGAGAGCCATGATCTTGAGGAAGCTCAACAGCATGAGTAGGAACATCAACACCATGAGTAAAGACACAAAATCATAGAAAATCAACCAATTGGAAATGAAAAACCACCAAAAAGAAATAAAAAGTGACATATCAAACATAAAGAATACATTGGAAAGAATAAACAGCAGAGTAGAAGAAGCTGACAACCAAATCAGTGAATTAGAAGACAAGATAAAAAAATTACTAATCAGAAAACAAAACGGAAAACGGAAAAAACAATTAAGAAACAGAAAGACAACTTAAGAGAACTGTGGGAACAATTGGAAATGTAATAATATTCACATCATAGGAGTCCATGAAGATGAAGAAAATGAGCAGGAGTAACAGAACATATCTGAAGAAATAGTAACAGAAAACTTCCCTAATTTGGTGAAGAAAGAAGGCATTCAAGTTCAAAAAGCACAGAGAGCCCCAAGTAAGAAGAACCCAAACAGGACCACACTAAGACACATAGTAATTCAAATGCCAAAATTAAAGACAAAGAGAGATTCCTAAAAGCAGCAAGAGATAAGCAACAAGTTACCTACAAAGGAACCTCCATAAGACTCTTAGTTGACTTCTCAACAAAAACACTACAGGCCAGAAGGGAGTGGCATGAAGTAATCAAGATCATGAAAAACAAGAATCTGAATACAAGACTACACTATCCAGCACGGCTATCATACAAAATAGAAGGTCAAATAAAGAGCTTCTCAGATAAAAAAAAAAAAGGCTAAGGGAATATATTAGCACCAAATTAGCATGGCAAGAAATGTTAAAAGGACTACTATAATTAGTGGAAAAAATCAAAAGAAAAATACAACTACACTAAACAAAAATGACAATAAGTACATATTAATAATCACCTTAAAAGTAAATGGATTGAATGCTCTGATAAAAAGACACAGAGTAGCTGATTGATTAAGAAAGATTAACTCAAATATATGTTGTTTGCAAGAGACACACCTCTCAGCAAAAGATTCACATAGGTTGAAAGTGAAGGGATGAAAAAATATCTTCAAAACAAACAGAAAGGAAAAAAAAAGGTGGGATGGCAATACTCATATCTGATAAAATAGATTTCAAAATGAAGGCCATAGCTAGAGAAAAAAGAAGCTCACTACATAATATTGAAAGAACCGATCCTACAGAAAGATATAACCTTGGTAAACATGTAGGCACCAACTATTGGAGCATCAAAATATATTAAAAATCTTCCAAAGTACTTCAAAAGATAAATCAACAGCAATACAATCATAGCAGGGGCCTTTAACATCCCGCTGAAATCACAGGCTAGATCATTTAGACAAAAAAATTAACAAGAAAACAGAGACTCTAAATGAAGCACTAGAGTAAATGGATTTAATAAGTATCTACAGAAAATTACACCACAAAATTAAAGACTTCACATTCTACTCTAGTGCACATGGGACATTCTCAAAGATAGACCACATGTTAGAACACAAACTAAGTCTATACAAGCTCAAGAAGATTTAAATCATATCCAGCATCTTCTCAGATCACAATGGCATGAAACTAAAAATCAATTGCAACAAGAACATGCAAAGACATTTGAACACATGGATGCTAAATAGCATGTTATTAAACAAATAATTGGTTACCAAGGAGATCAAGAAAGAAATTTAAAACTTTCTGGAAACCAATGAAAATGAAGATATAACAACACAGTATCTATGGGATGCAGTGAAAGCAGTTCTGAGAGGAAAGTTCATAGCACTGCAGGACTGCCTCAAGAAACAAGAAAAATCTCTAATAAACTATCTAACCTCACACCTTAAATAACTAGAAAGCAAACAAACAGAACCCCACAGCAAGTAGAAGAAAGGAGTAGTAAAGATCAGAGCAGAAATAAATAACAGAGTCGGAAAAAAAAAAACAATTCAAAAGATCAATGAAACAAAGACTTTTTTGAAAAGATAAACAAGATTGATGGACCCTTAGCGAGATTCACTAAGAAACAAAGAGATAAAACCCAAATACACAAAATCAGAAGTGAAAGAGGAGCAGTAACAACTGACACCACAGAAATACAAGAGTGTTAACTACTATGAACAATTATATGGCAACAAATTCAACAATCTAAGAAAAATGGACAAAATTCTAGAAACACATAGTCTCCCAAAACTGAACCCAGAAGAGATAGAAAACTTGAATAGACCAATAATAACTAAGGAAATTGAATATGTAATCAAGACTCTTCCAGCAAACAAAAATCCAGACACAGAGGGCTTCACAGGGGAGATTTACTGAACATTTAAAAAAGAAATAACACCCATTCTCCATAAATTATTTTTAAAAATTCAAGAAGAAGGAAGACATCCAAATGCGTTTTATGAAGCCAGCATAATTCTAATTCCAAAACCAGAAAAAGACATTACAAGGAAATAAAACTACAGGCCAATATCGCTGAGGAAAAGAGACCCCCAAATCCTGAACGAAATACTAGCAAATTGGATCCAGCAATACATCAAAAAAATTATTCACCATGACCAAGTGGGATTCATCCCAAGTATGCTAGGCTAGTATGATATTCACATATCAATAAGTGTGATACACCACATAAACAAAATGTAGAATAAAAAACACATGATCATATCAATAGATACCAAAATAGCATTCGATAAAATCCAGCATCCATTTCTGATAAAAACGCTCAGCAGTATGGGAATAGAGGGATCATATCTCGACATAAAAAAGGCAATATATGAAAGACCTACAGCCAACATCATACTCAATGGGCAAAAACTAAAAGCATTTCCTTTAAGAACAGGAATAAGACAAGGATGCCCACTTTCACCACTCTTATTTAACATAGTAGTGGAAGTCTTAGCCACAGCAATCAGGCAGGAAGAAAAAATAAATGCGATCCAAATTGAAAAGGAGGAAGTGAAACTGTCATTATTTGCAGATGATATGATACTATACGTAGAAAACCTTAAAGACTCCATCAAAAATTTACTAGACTAAATAAATGAATTTGGAAATGTAGCAGGATACAAAATTAAAGTCAAGAAATTGTTGGCATTCTTATACACCAATAATGAACTCACAGAAAGAGAAATTAAGAAAACAATTTTATTTACCATTGCAGCAAAAAAATTAAGATACCTAGCAATAAACTTAACCAAAAAAAAAATAAAGGACCTCTTCACAGAAAACTGCAGGTTATTGAAAAAAGAAATAAAGATATACAAAAGTGGAATCACATACCTTGTTCATGGATTGGAAGAATTAACATCATTAAAATGTCCATACTACCCAAAGCAATCTATAGATTCAATGCAATCCCCATCAAAATACCAATGACATACTTCACAGAACTAGAACAAATACTTCAAAAGTTTATATGAAACCAAAAAATACCTGGAATAGACACAGCAATCTTGAAAAAGAAGAACAAAGTTGGAGGGATCACATTACCAGATTTCAGGTTATACTATAAAGCCACTGTAATAAAAAAACTGCCTGGTACTGGCACAAGAACAGGCATATAGATCAGTGGCACAAGACGAAGAACCCAGAAATGGACCCAAGGCAATATGCTCAAGTAATATTTGACAAAGGTGGCAAGAACATACACTGGAGTAAAGACAGCCTCTTTAATAAATGGTGTTAGGAAAGTTGGACAGCTACATTCAAAAACATGAAACTAGACTATCAACTTACACCATACACAAGAATAAACTGATAATAGATAAAAGACTTAAGTGTGACTCATGAATTCATAAAAATCCTAGAAAAAACTGTAGGCAACAAAATTTCAGACCTTGTACGCAGAATTTTCACTGATACATCCCCTAAGGTAACAGAAAAAAAGGAGAAAATGAAGACATGGGACTACATCAAACATAAAAGCTTCTGCAGAGCAAAAGATAGAATCATCAAAACGAAAAGGCTACCCACTGTATGGGAGAGCATAATTGCCAATAATATATCAGATAAGGGGTTAGTTTTCAATATATATAGAGTGCTCATACAACTCCACAAAAGGAAGACAAAAGACCCAGTTAAATAATGGGCATAGGAACTAAATAGACTGCTCTCTAAACAGGACATACAAATGGCCAAGAGACATATGAAGAAATGCTCAACATCACTAATCATCAGAGAGATGCAAATTAAAACAACAATGAGGTATCACCTCACACCTGTCAGAATGGCCGCCATCAACAAATCATCAAACAAATGTTGGCGAAGGTGTGGTGAAAAGGGGACTCTAGTACACTACTTGTAGGAATGCAGACTGGTGCAGCCACTATGAATAACAATATGATGTTATCTCAAAAAATTAAAAATTGATGTGCCATTTGACCCAGTGATCCCACTTCTAGGAATATACCCTAAGAAGCCTGAAACACCAATTATAAAGAATATATGTACCCCCATGTTTGTAGCAGCACTATTTACAATAGCTAAGATCTGGAAACTTTCCAAATGTCCATCAGTAGATGAATGGATAAAAAAGCTGTGGTACATATACACAATGGAGTACTATGCAGCTGTAAGAAAAAAAGATCTCTTACCCTTTGAGGCGACATGGAGGGACCTGTAAAGTGTCATCCTAAGCAAAACAAGCCAAACAGAGAAAGACAAGTATTATATGATTTTACTTATTTGTGGAATATAATGAACATAACAGTCTGAGGAATGGGGTAGTCCCAGAGACGTGGAAGTAGGATACAGACTGACAATCTCTAGAAGAGGGGGTGGTGGGGGAGTGATAAACCACAGAAGTGGTATGCTTGTATGCATGAACAATGGACATGGACAACAAAGCTGGGGACAGGGCGTGGAGGGCGGGGTAGGGGAAATCCGTGGGCGAAAAAGGAGAAATATCTGTAACAAAAATAAATTAATTAATTAAATTTAAAAAATAAAATCATTTTTTCTAGGAGAATCTTGTTCTTGTCCATTGTTTTCTCATTCTTATCTTAAAACAAAGGTAATGTGGCTCTCCATTTAGGCACACACCATTGTTAGATGCTTCCTGGCTTTTCACAAAAGGATATCAACCCTACTCTCAGGTGATTAATGTCTGCAAAAGCATTCCAACAAATAAGGGCTGACTGTCAGAGATTATCAGAGTCTGCAAATTTTAACTCCGTTGCCCTACTTTTAACTGAATATTTCTCTGAAATAAACAATGTCCAGGAAAGATTACTTGAGGGGTACAGAATTTACTCTGTCTGTTATTGCCCAGCTCTCTTTGGGTCACTTTTACCAGTGTGACACACACACCCACTCCAACTTTAGCAACTCTTTAAAAAATATATATTTTTATTGATTTTTAGAGAAAAAGAGGAAGGGAGAAGGAGAAGGTAGGAGAAACATTGATGTGAGAGCAAAACACCATTGGCTACCTCCTGCATGCCACTTACTGGGGATTGAGCTGGAAACCTGGGCTTGAGCCCTGACTGGGAATCCAATCAGCAATGCTTTAGTGTATGGGACCATGCCCAAACAACTGAGCCACATTGATGAGGGCTGCAATATATATATATTTTTTGTAAGGACTGATCTCAGCACATTGAAGATGCTTTGTCACAGGCACTAGAGCAGGAATTACCTGGGCATTTATAACACTCCTACCTCAGCCTTGGACCCCACAACCCTTAGCCACTGGTTGATGGAGTGCAGAAGAACAAAGCTCATTTCCTTTGCCCCACGTCAGGAGAAACTCTGAGCTGTAATTTCTCCTCCAGAGCTCCCTGCAGGATTGGTCTGAGGCTGGGACATCACCTGAACTCACACCCTTGCTCTACCTCTCTCCTCTATCCTGATCCCCCAACTCCTGTGCCAGTTTCTCCTGGAAACACTTTTTAAAATAAATCACATGTATGCGAGTCCACAAATTAGGGTCTTCTTCTGGAGCAAAAGACCTAATGTCCTTAGATGTTCTATTATTTTTTTGTGTGAATTCAGGTGACTTACTAGAGAGTGAAATATTGGACTTTGTGATGTAGTTTTCACAAATCAGAATCTATACACCTGTGAGATTTTCTAGGAGATCTGTGTGCACACATTTTTTTCTGAGAAATATTTTTCTAAGAAAAAGTTCTATGAACTAGGTAAAGAAGTAAGACATTGGAATAGACCAGAAACCATAGAAGAAATCACAAACTTTTTCAAAAAATAAATTATTGAGTCATTTTTATTTTTATAATGTTTCAATGCTATTAAAAGAATTCCAAAATAGAATAAACGATGAAAAGCTTCCAATTCCAATTATGTAGCTAGAAAAAACTCAATATTACAACCTGATAAAAAGTACACAGAGAGAAATCTTATTAAATAGTCTAGAGAATATATAGAAACAAAATCCTAAATATAGCATTGACAAACTGAATCAAGGATGAAAATAAGTGAATAGTATACCACAATGAAAAAGAGTTTATAACAGAAATGCAAGGGTTATTTAATATTTAAAAATATTATCACACCAAGGAAAAAATCCTGAATTTTAATAAATGGATGATAAAATTAAATATTCATTAATTATAAATATATATAGCAAACTAGGTTTAGAAGAAAATTTTCTTAGCATAATAAATGGCATATTTTGCAAACCAACAATTTACATCATTCTGACAGGCTTTTCAACTGAAGTCAAGAATAAGAGAAGGATGCTTAAAATCATAATGATTCTCTCTTATATCTTGTAATTTCCAAACAATATAACAAAATAAGAAAAGAAATACAAATTATAAGTAATGAAAGGGAACAAAACTAATGCTATTTTCAATTTTTTATACCTACCTTGAAACCCCCAAAAAACTATCCATGAAAATGTTATAACTTTCAGGAAGTAGTGGATAACAACAAAATATAAAAGTATTAACAAATATATTAAAAATAAATATTATTTCATTCACAAAATGAACAAAATAGCATATTTACAAATGATTTTAATAATAGATGTGCAATACTGTGTAAATAAAATATAAAAACTTCTAAAAACAAGAGTTTAATATGGAGAAAGACACCATATTTCTAGATAGAAAATGTAATTTTTGAAGTGTTCATTCTTCCCAGTTTGCTTTATGAATGTGGTAAGTTTCTAATTTAATACAGTATCAATGGAACATTCTTACAACTTGACAAAACATTTTGAAAGTTCATGCAAAAATAAACATGCAAAGATAATAAAGAAAATTTTAAAAAGAAAAATGACAAGGGACTTGAAACTAAATGTTGAAATATAAAGCCACAATAATTTGAACAATTTGTGGGTGCAGGACTAGACGAACAATTCAACTCAAGGTAACATAATAGAAATTCCAGGGCAAATGCAAGAATGCTAAAATATTTAACTTATGCCCTGGCCAGTTTGGCTCAGTGGTTGAGCATTGGCCTGTGGACCAGAGAGTTCCGGGTTCGGTTCCTGCTAGGGGCACATACCACCAAAACAAAAGAATTAAATTATGACAGCTAAGTCATATAAATTATATTTGTTATATAATTTCACTAAATATTTGTGGAAAAATTACATTAACTTTATTGTAGTTCAGTATAGGTTTCAGCTGGGCTAAAAATGTAAATTTTTAAGGAAAAAAACTTGAACATTCCAGAAGAGAATATAGATAGATATACTTTGACATAATCTTGGGCAACTGTAGGCTTTTCTAATAATGATACTGAAAGCAACATTATAAAAAAATAATAATCTATTTAACTATATAAAAATGTTAACACTCCTATACATAAAAGAGTTATACATCACCTTTTGTATATCAAACTGACAATTTAATAAAATTATGATACAAATTTCTGGTAAGTGTGTAAGCAAGTGATACCCTTGAAGACAGTTGGCCAGAATATAAATTTAGTAATATTTTATACATAAAAGTGGTTATTTATATTTTTAAAAACCTTTCAAACTTTGACCAGTACTCTTCTGGGAAGTTTTCCTAAGAAAATTATTACAAGTTTTTGCAATGCTTTATATATAAATATGTCCCCAAAATTATTTCTTATAAAGGCCAATCTTGGAAACCAACTAACTATCCAATTATAAAGGAATTGGTTCAATAAATATATGCCTTTATCTAATGAAATACATAGAAGTTATTAAAATGTTTTAAAGTATATTTAATGCATTGAAAAATGTGCATGATGTACAGTTTAATTAAAAGCAAAGTTAAAAGTAATGTGCAGTTGGAACCTTTTTTTTTTTAATTTTAAATTTTTTTTTGTTACAAATGTTTCTCCTTTTTTACCCACTTGGTACCCCCTCCTCATCCCCTGCCCCATCCCTGACTTTTTTGTCCATGGCCATTGGTTATGCATACATGCATATAAGTTCTATGGTTTATCTCTTCCCACCCCCACACCCCCTCTTTTGAGGGATGTCAGTCTGTGCCCTACTTCCATGTTTTTGGGTCTACCGTATTCCTCAGACTGTTATGTTCATTATATTCCGTATATAAGTGAGATCATGTGGTATTTGTCTTTTTCTGCTTGGATTATTTCACTTAGGATAATACTTTTCAGGTCCCTCCATGTCGTCTCAAAGGATAGAGATCTTTCTTTTTTTACAGCTGCATAGTACTCCATTGTGTATATGTACCACTGCTTTTTTATCCATTCTTCTACTGATGGACACTTGGGCTGTATCCAGATCTTAGCTATTGTAAATGGTGCTGCTATGAACATGGGGGTCCGTATATTATTCCAGATTGGTGTTTCAGGCTTCTTAGGGTATATTCCTAGAAGTGGGAACACTGGGTCAAATGGAAGTTCAATTTTTAATTTTTTGAGGTAACACCATATTGTTTTCCACAGCGGCTGAACAAGTCTGCATTCCGACCAGCAGTGCATTAGAGTCCACTTTTCTCCACACCCTCGCCAACACTTGTTGTTTGATGATTTGTTGATGGCGGCCATTCTGACAGGTGTGAGGTGATACCTCATTGTTGTTTTAATATGCATCTCTCTGATGATTAGTGATGTTGAGCATTTCTTCATATATCTCTTGGCCATTTGTATGTCCTGTTTGGAGAGGTGTCTATTCAGCTCCTCTGCCCATTTTTCAATTGGGTTCTTTGTCTTCCTTTTGTTGAGTTGTATGAGTACTCTATATATATTGGAAATTAACCCCTTATCTGATACATCATTGGCAGTGATGTTCTCCCATACAGTGGGTTGCCTTTCCATTTTAATGATTGTTTCTTTTGCTGTGCAGAAGCTTTTTAGTTTCATGTAGTCCCATGTGTTCACTTTTTCCTTTGTTTCTGTTGCCTTTGGTGATGAATCAGTGAAAATTCTGCTGTGTATGATGTCAGAAATTTTTATGCCTACATTTCTTCTAGAATTTTTATGGATTCAAGAGTTGCATTTAAGTATTTTATTCATGTTGAATTTATTCATGTGCATGGTGTAAGTAGATGGTCTAGTTTCATTGTTTTGCATGTAGCTGTCCAATTTTCCCTACACCATTTATTAAAGAGGCTGTCTTTACTCTACTGTATGCTCTAGCCACCTTTGTCAAATATTAATTGAGCATATTGCCTTGGGTCCATTTCTGGGTTCTCTGTTCTGTTCCACTGGTCTGTATGCCTGTTCTTGTGCCAGTACCAGGTTGTTTTGATTACAGTGGCTTTGTAGTATAACCTGAAATCTGGTAATATGATCCTTCCTACTTTCTTTTTTTTTTTTTTTTTCAAGATTGCTGTGGCTGTTCGAGGTCTTTTTTGGTTTCATATGAACTTTTGAAGTATTTGTTCTAGTTCTGTGAAATATGTCGTTGGTATTTTGATAGGGTTTGCATTGAATCTATAGATTTCTTTGGGGAGTATGGACATTTAAATGATTTCTTGACGTTAATTTTGTATCCTGCTACGTTACCAAATTCATTTATTAAGTCTAGTCAATTTTTTGGTGGAGTTTTTAGGGTATTCTACATGTAGTATCATGTCATCTGCGAATAATAACAGTTTCATTTTCTCCGTTCCCATTTGGATCCCTTTTATTTTGACCTCCTGTCTGATTGCTGTGGCTGAGACTTCAAGTACTATGTTAAATAAGCGTGGCCAAAGAGGGCATTCTTGTCTTATTCCTGTTCTTAAGGAAAGTGCTTTTAATTTTTGCCCATTGAATATTATGTTGGCTGTAGGTCTTTCATATATGGCCTTTATTTTTTTTTATTAATTAATTAATTTATTTTTCTTACAGATGTTTCTCCTTTTCCCCCCACTGATTTTCCTCTCCCCCTCCCTCCCTGCCCTGTCCCCAGCTTTGTTGTCCATGTCCATTGTTCATGCATACATGCATATAAGTTCTGTGGTTTATCTCTCCCCCACCACCCCCTCTTTTGGGGATCGTTATTCTGTACCCCACTTCCATGTCTCTGGGATTACCCTTTTCCTCAGACTGTTATGTTCATTATATTCCACAAATAAGTGAGATCATATGATACTTTTCTTTCTCTGTTTGGCTTGTTTCACTTAGGATAATACTTTTCAGGTCCCTCAATATAGTCTCAAAGGATAAGAGATCTTTCTTTCTTACAGCTGTGTAGTACTCCATTGGGTACCACCGCCTCATATATGGCCTTTATTATGTCGAGATATGATCCCTCTATTCCCACACTGCTGAACATTTTTATCAGAAATGGATGCTGGGTTTTGTATAAGGCTTTTTTGGCATCTATTGATGTGATCATGTAATTTTCATTCTTCATTTTGTTTTGTGGTGTATCACATTTATTGATTTGTAAATATTGTACCAGCCTTACATCCCTGGGATAAATCTCACTTGGTCACTTTAAATAATTTTTTTGATGTATAGCTGGATCAGATTTGCTAGTATTTTGTTCAGGATTTTGGAGTCTATGTTCATCAGGAATATTGGCCTGTAGTTTTCTTTTATTGTAATGTCGTTTCCTGGTTTTGGAATTAGAATTATGCTGGCCTCATAAAAAGAGCTTGGAAGTCTTCCTTCTTCTTCAATTTTTTTTTTCAGTAAATATTTTATCAATAAATATTTAATTTTTTAATTTTTTATTTACTTTTTGGTACAGATATTTCATCTTTTTTACCCCATGGCACCCCCCTCCCCACCCCACCCCTGCCCCATACCCCGCTTAGTTGTCCACGTTCATTGGTCATGCATACAAGCATATAAGTTCTGTGGTTTATCTCTTCCCACCCCCCACCCCCTCTTCTGAGGGATGTCAGTCTGTGCCCTACTTCCATGTTTCTCAGTCTACCGTATTCCTCAGACTGTTATGTTCATTATATTCCATATATAAGTGAGATCATGTGGTATTTGTCTTTTTCTCCTTGGCTTCTTTCACTTAGGGTAATACTTTCCAGGTCCCTCCATGTCGTCTCAAAGGATAAAAGATCTTTCTTTCTTATCACTGCATAGTACTCCATTGTGTATATGTACCACAGCTTTTTTATCCATTCTTCTACTGATGGACACTTGGGCTGTTTCCATATCTTAGCTATTGTAAATGGTGCTGATATGAACATGGGGGTTCATATATTATTCCTGATTGGTGTTTCAGGCTTCTTAGGGTATATTCCTAGAAGTGGGATCACTGGGTCAAATGGAAGTTCAATTTTTAATTTTTTGAGGTAACACCATATTGTTTTCCATAGTGGCTGCACCAGTCTGCATTCCCACCAGTAGGGTATTAGAGTACCCTTTCTCCACACCCTCGCCAACACTTGTTGTTTGATGATTTGTTGATGGCGGCCATTCTGACAGGAGTGAGGTGATACCTCATTATTGTTTTAATTTGCATCTCTCTGATAATTAGTGATGTTGAGCATTTCTTCATATGTCTCTTGGCCATTTGTATGTCCTTTTGGAGAGGTGTCTATTCAGCTCCTCTACCCATTTTTTAATTGAGTTCTTTGTCTTCCTTTTGTTGAGTTGTATGAGTACTCTATATATATTGGAAATTAACCCCTTATCTGATACATCATTGGCAATGATGTTCTCCCATACAGTGGGTTGCCTTTCCATTTTGATGATTGTTTCTTTTGCTGTGCAGAAGTTTTTTAGTTTCATGTAGTCTCATATGTTCATTTTTTCCTTTGTTTCTGTTGCCTTAGGTGATGTATCAGTGAAAATTCTGCTGCGTATGATGTCCGAAATTTTGTTGCCTTCATTTTCTTGTAGAATTTTTATGGATTCACTGGTCACATTTAAGTCTTTTATCCATTTTGAGTTTATTTTTGTCTATGGTGTAAGTTGATGGTCTAGTTTCATTTTTTTTTTGCATGTAGCTGTCCAATTTTCCCAACACCATTTATTAAAGAGGCTGTCTTTACTCCACTGTATGCTCTTGCCACTTTTGTCAAATATTAATTGAGCGTATTGCCTTGGGTCTATTTCTGGGTTTTCAGTTCTGTTCCACCGGTCTATATGCCTGTTCTTGTGCCAGTACCAGGCTGTTTTGGTTACCGTCGCTTTGTAGTATAACCTGATATCTGGTATTGTGATCCCACCTACTTTGTCCTTCTTTTTCAAGATTGCTGTGGCTATTCGGGTTCTTTTTTGGTTCCATATGAACTTTTGAAGTATTTCTTCTAGTTCTATAAAATATGTCGTTGGTATTTTGATGGGGATTGCATTGAATCTATAGATTGCTTTGGGTAGTATGGACATTTTAATGATGTTAATTCTTCCAATCCATGAACAGGGTATGTGCTTCCACTTTTTTATATCTTCCTCTATTTCTTTTTTCAATGACCTGTAGTTTTCTGCGAATAGGTCCTTTACTTCTTTGGTTAAGTTCATTACCAGTATCTTAATTTTTTTGCCGCAATGATAAATGTGATTGTGTTTTCAGTTTCTCTTTCTGTGAGTTCATCTTTGGTGTACAAGAATGCCATCGATTTCTTGACGTTAATTTTGTATTCTGCTAGTTTGCCAAATTCATTTATTAAGTCTAGTAGATTTTTGATGGAATCTTTAGGGTTTTCTATGTATATTATGTCATCTGCAAATAATGACAGTTTCACTTCCTCCTTTCCAATTTGGATCCCTTTTATTTTTTCTTCGTGTCTGATTGCTGTGCTAAGACTTCCAGTACTATGTTAAATAAGAGTGGCGAAAGTGGACATCCCTGTCTTGTTCCTGTTCTTAATGGAAATGTTTTTAGTTTCTGTCCATTGAGTATGATGTTGGCTGTAGGTCTTTCATATATGGCCTTTATTATGTCGAGATATGATCCCTCTATTCCCACATTGCTGAGCGTTTTTATCAGAAATGGATGCTGGATTTTGTCAAATGCTTTTTCAGCATCTATTGATATGATCATGTGGTTTTTATTCTTCATCTTATTTATGTGGTGTATCACATTTATTGATTTGCGAATATTGTACCAGCCTTGCATCCCTGGAATGAATCCCATGGTCATGGTGAATAATTTTTTTGATGTATTTCTGGATCCGATTTGCTAATATTTTGTTCAGGATTTTGGTGTCTATGTTCATCAGGGATATTGACCTGTAGTTTTCTTTCTTCGTAGTGTCTTTTTCTGGTTTTGGAATTAGAATTATGTTGGCCTCATAGAACGTGTTTGGAAGTCTTCCTTCTTCTTGAATTTTATGAAATAGTTTGAGGAGAATGAGCGTTAGTTCTTTTTTGAATGTTTGGTATAACTTCCCTGTGAAGTCATCCGGAACTGGGCTCTTGTTTGCTGGCAGAGTCTTTATTACATCCTCAATTTTCTTAGATGTCATTGGTCTGTTCAAATTTTCTATATGAGTGGTCCAGTTTTGGGAGACTACGTGTTTGTCTAGTTATTTGTCCATTTTCCTAAGATTGTCGAATTTGTTGCCATATAATTGTTCATAGTAGTTGTTAACCATCTTTTGTATTTCTGTGGTGTCAGTTGTTACTTCTCCTCTTTCATTTCTTATTTTGTGTATTTGGGTTCTCCCTCTTTGTTTCTTGGTGAGTCTAGCTAAGGGTCCATCAGTCTTGGTTATCTTTTTGAAAAACTAGCTCTTTGTTTCATTGATGTTTTGAATTGTTTTTTTGGACTCTATGTCATTTATTTCTGCTCTGATCTTTACTATTTCCTTTCTTATACTTGCTGTAGGGTTTTCTTTTTGCTTGCTTTCTAGTTCTTTAAGTTGTCAGGTTAGGTAGTATATTAGAGATATTTCTCGTTTCATGAAGTAGGCTTGTAGTGCTATGAACTGCTATGAACTTTCCTCTTAGAACTGCTTTCGCTGCATCCCATAGATTTTGTGTTGTGTGTTCATTTTCATTGTTTTCCTGGAAGTTTTTATTTTTTTCCTTAATGTCCTCAGTAACCCATTTGTTGTTTAATAACATGCTAGTTAGCCTCCATGTGTTCAAACATCTTTGCATGTTCTTGTTGCAGTTGATTTCTAGTTCCATGCCATTGTGATCTAAGAAAATGCTTGATATAATTTCAGTCTTCTTGAACTTGTAGAGACTTAGTTTGTGCTCTAACATATGGTCTATCTTTGAGAATGTTCTATCTGCACATGAGAAGAATGTGAATTTTGTAGTATTGGGGTGTAATTATATGTTGATATCTATCTATTAAATCTTTTTGTTCTAGTGCTTCATGTAGAGTATCTGTTTCCTTGCAAATTTTTTTTCTGGAGGAGATATCCAGTGATGTCAGTGGTGTGTGATTGTATTGCTATCAATTTCTCTTTTGAAGTCTTCCAGAATATTTTAAGTATATTTTGGTACTCCTATATTGGGTGCATATATGTTTATCAAGGTTATATTATCCTGTTTGATAGATCCTTTTAATATTATGTAATGGCCATATTTGTCTCTAGATATGGCCTTCATTTTTAAATCTATTTAATCAGATATGAGTATTGCTACCCCAGCTTTTTTTTGCTTTCCATTTGCTTGGAAGAGTTTTTTCCATCTCTTCACTTTCAACCTATATGAGTCTTTTGTTGTGAGGTGGTTCTCTTGTAAACACCATATATATGAGTCATGCTTTCTTATCCATTCAGCTACTCTGTGTCTTTTTTTGGAGCATTCAATCTATTTACATTTAAAGTAATTATTGATATTTACTTATTTATTGCCATTTTTGTTTAATGTGGTAATATATTTCTTCCTATTTCTCCTGCTAATTATAGCAGTCCTTTTAACATTTCTTGTGGTCCTGGTTTGGTACTAATGTATTCCTTTAGCATTTTTTTTTTGGTCTGGGAAGCTCTTCATTTGACCTTCTATTTTGAATGATAGCCTTACTGGGTAGAGTAGTCTTGTATTCAAATCCTTGTTTTTCATGACCTTGATTACCTCATGCCATTCCCTTCTGACCTATAGTGTTTCTGTTGAGAAGTCAGCTGAGAGCCTTATGGGGTTCCTTTGTAGGTAACCTGTTGCTTCTCTCTTGCTGCTTTTAGGATTTTCTCTTTGTCTTTAATTTTTGGCATTTTGATTACTATGTGTCTTGGTGTGGGCCTGTTTGCGTTCTTACTTTGGACTCTCTGTGCTTCTTGAACCTGAATGCCTTCTTTCTTCACCAAATTAGGGAAGTTTTCTGTCACTATTTCTTCAAATATATTCTCTAACACCTGCTCATTTTCTTCTTCTTCAGGGACTCCTATGATGCCAATGTTATTACGTTTCCAGTTATCCCACAGTTCTCTTAAGCTGTCTTCTGTTTTTTAATTGTTTCTTCCTTTTGGTTTTCTGATTGGTTGATTTTTTCTACCCTGTCTTCTAAATCACTATCAGTCCTCTACTTCCTCTACTCTGCTGTTTAGACCTTCCAATGTGTTCTTTATTTCTGTTATGCTGGTCTTCATTACTTCTTCGTGGGTCTTCATTTCCAACTGGTTGATTTTTAACATTTCTATGTCTTTACTCATGGTGCTCATGTCCTTACACATTCTGATGAGCTTCCTCAAGATCATAGTTCTGAACTAAAATTCTGTTAACTTGGTTAACTGCACCTCATTCATCTCATGTTCTGTAGAGTTTCTTGTTGTTTCATTTGGCATTTGTTTTTTTGTTTGTTTGTTTGTTTTCCCATTTTGGCTATCTCAATGGACTTTGGAGCCTGCCAAATTTTCCCTGTGGGTGTTGCTGTTCTGCTGTTTGTGGCACCCTCTACCGGGTTTATATGAGTGTGGGAGATCCCACGTTAAACACCACTGTCATGTCTTATGTGCCTGGGCAGAGTTGCAAGTCCAGGAATGGTTCAGTTATTCTCTAGCTTTTAGTCTGGAGCTATCAGTAGTGGTTACTAGAAGAGCATTGGGTTCTTAGTTGAAGGAAAATCTCCCTCAGGCGTGCAGCATAAGAGGATTTCCAGAGGGTGGGGCAGATGATGGTTGTTAGTGGGCCTCAAATTGCATTTCAATGGCCACCAGGTGGGGTTGAATCTTTGAGGGAGGGCCCCCACCTCTCCCCAGAGCCCTGGGAAGAAGTATGATTACCACTGTTTTGCATGGCTGCATTTCAGCAAATGCTCTGAGCGCCCTCTAAATCTCGAGTGTTCCCACACAGTTCCAGTCTAGTCCACCCTCCCTCTGCTGTAGCTCAAGGTGAGTGGCTGTGGCTATTTTGCATCCGTTTTGGCTCTGCACTGTGGAGCCTCTTGGGAGTTTAACTTTGGTGCTGCTCACAGCTAAGGCCACTGCTGTGTGTGGGCTCCAAGCCCCCTCTTGTGCCTTATCAGTCTTACAAGGATAGAGTCAGTGTCTCTGGGTATATGATCCTTCAAGCTGCTTTTTTGTTGCTTTTTCCTGATGATTTGTCTTTATTTTTATTGTAATTTCGGTTTGGTCCTGGGAGATGGTCTGTGTAGCTTCCATTCACTCTGCTGCCATTTTGGACCCTGAACACACAAATATTTTCACACAACAATCTTTTCTTGATATTTGTTGGCAACAACTTATCCTTTAAGCAGATATAACATTATTTCTGATGAGGTCTTTTGACAATGCTCAATACAACCTAGGTGGCCTTTATAATCCCACTTATAAATGAATAAAATGTTAGTAATAAAGACATAAAACCACTCTTGATTAACATTTAGTCTGTAGGCAGGAAAATCACACTAACAAAACATTTTCCCAGTAATGTATAGATCAGCTGCCATAAAGACTGAGATTTTTATTCATTTTTCCAAATTGCATTTTATATATTCTTCAGGAAATACAACACAGCATGTGGGTATGTCTAAAATAGCTGAATTTTTAATAACAGATATAAACATATCCAAAGAATGGCAATTTAATAAAATGACATGGCCCGAGGCTATTTCTTTATTACAAGTAAATGAATCCTCATGAATCTTCACTGTAAGGTCATATCTTATATTTCAAAAGTTTTGATTTAATAATAATTAACACAAATAAGAATAGCCACAGAATGGAATTTATTATTTTATGACTGAAATTAGTTATTCTCAATCACAGGTTGGATATAATTGGTGTGTAGCAGGAGAGAAAGCATTCACTTATCCCAGAGAGATGTAACAAAATCTTGTAGAAAAATATTTATTTAAAAATTATTCATGAACATTATTTTTTAATTAATTAATATTTTTACAGATGTTTCTTTTTTTTCCCCTTCACACCCTCCTCCCAATTGCCCCCCGCCCTGTACCCAGCTTTGTTGTCTATGTTCATTGGTTATAAATACATGCATATGAGTTCTGTGGTTTATCCCTTTCCTCCCCCCCTTCTGAGGATTGTCAGTCTATGCCCTACTTTTATGACTCTGGGTCTATTTTGTATATCAGTTTGTTTAGTTCATTATATTCCAGAAATAAGTGGGCTTATGTAATATTTGTCTTTCTCTGCTTGGCCTGTTTTGCTTAGGATAATACTTTTCAGGTCCCTCCATGTTGTCTCAAATGATAAGAGATCTTTTTTTCTTACAGCTGCATAGTACTCCATTGTGTATATGTACCACTGCTTTTTTATCCATTCATCTACTGATAGACATTGGGGCTGGTTTCAGATCTTAGCTATTGTAAATAGTGCTGCTATGAACATAGGAGTACATATATTGTTTCTGATTGGTGTTTCAGGCTTCTTAGGGTATATTCTTAGAAGTGGGATCACTGGGTCAAATGGCAGTTCAATTTTTAATTTTTTGAGGTAACACCATAGTGTTTTCCACAATGGCTGCACCAGTCTGCATTCCCACCAGGAGTGTGCTATGGTACTCTTTTCTCCACAATTTCACCACCACTTGTTGTTTGATGATTTGTTGATGGCGGCCATTCTGACAGATGTGAAGTCATACCTCACTGTTGCTTTATTTGCATCTCTCTGATGATTAGTGATATTGAGCATTTCTTCATATGTCTCTTGGCCCTTTGTATGTCCTGTTTGGAGAGGTGTCTATTTAGGTCCCTTGCCCATTTTTAAATTGGGTTCGTTGTCTTCCTTTTGTTAAATTGTGTGAGTACTCTATATATTTTGAAAATTAACCCCCCATGTGATATATCATTGGCAATTATGCTCTGCATATAGTGGGTTCCCTTTCTATTTTATGTTTGTTTCTTTTACTGTGCAGAGCTTTTTAGTTTGATGTGGTCCCATATGTTCACTTTTTTCTTTGTTTCTCTTGCCTTAGGTGATGTATCAGTGAAAATTATGTTGCGTATGATATCTGTAATTTTGTTGCTTGCATTTTCTTTTAGAATTTTTATGATATCACGAGTCCCATTTAAGTCTTTTATCCATTTTGAGTTTATTCTTGTATATGTTGTAAGTTGCTGTTCTAGCTTTATTTTTTTGCATGTAGCTGTCCAATTTTCCCAACACCATTTACTAAAGAGGCTGTCTTCACTCCACTGTATGCTCTTGCCCCCTTTGTCAAATATTAATTGAGCATATTGTCTTGGGTCAATTTCTTGGTTCTCTGTGCCTGTTCTTGTGCCAGTACCAGGTTGTTTTGATTACAGTGACTTTGTAGTATAACGTAATGTCTGGTAATATGTTCCCTCCTCCTTTCTTCTTCTTTTTCAAGATTGCTGTGGCTATTCGGGTCTTTTTTTTTGGTTCCATATAAACTTTTTAAGTATTTCTTCTAGTTCTGTGAAGTATATTGTTGGTATTTTGATGAGGATTGCATTGAGTCTATATATAGCTTTGGGTAGTATGGACATTTTAATAATGTTAAGTCTTCTAATTTATGAACAAGATATATGCTTCCACTTTTAATATTTTCCTCTATTTTTTTTTTTTCAATGACCAGTGGTTTTCTGTTAAGAGAGCTTTTACTTCTTTGGTTAAATGTATTTGTATGTATCTTAATTTTTTGCCACGATGGTAAATGAGATTTTTTTTTTAGTTTCTCTTTCTGTGAGTTCATTGTTGGTGTACAAGAATGCCGTCAATTTCTTGACGTCAATTTTGTATCCTGCTACTTTGCCAAATTCATTTATTAAGTCTAGTAGATTTTTAGTGGAGTCTTTAGGGTTTTCTATGTACAATATCATGTCATCTGCAAATAATGACAATTTCACTTCCTATTTTCCAATTTGAATCCCTTTTATTTTTTCTTCTTGTCTAATTGCTGTGGCTAAGACTTCCAGTACTATGTTAAATAAGAGTGATGAAAGTGGGCATACCTGTTTTGTTCCTGTTATTAAGGGAAATGCTTTTAGTTTTTTCCCATTGAATATAATGTTGGCTGTAGGTTTTTCATATATGGCCTTTATTATGTTGAGATATGATCCCACATTGCTTACCATTTTTTATCAGAAATGGTTGCTGAATTTTGTTAAATGCATTTCCAACATCTATTGATATAATCATATGGTTTTTATCTTTTATTTTGTTAATGTGGTGTATCACATTTATTGATTTGTGAATATTGTACCATCCTTGCATCCCTGGGATGAATCACACTTGGTCATGGTGGATATTTTTTTTTATGTATTGCTGGATCCAATTTGCTCATATTTTGTTAAGGATTTTGGCATCCGTATTCATCAGGAATATTGGCCCTGATATCTTTGTAGTGTCTATATCCAGTTTCGAATTAGGATTATACTGGCCTCATAAAATGAGATTGGAAGTCTCCTGTCTTCTTGGATTTTCTTGATTAGTTTTAGAAGAATGGGTTTTAGATGTTTTTTGAAAATTCGGTAAAAGTCCCCTGTGAAACCATCCAGGCCTGGGCTTTTGATTGCTGGGGATTTCTAAATTACATCGTCAATTTCATTTGTTGTTATTCGTCTGTTCAAGTTTTCTATCTCTTCCCAGTTCCATTTTGGGTGACTCTGTGTTTCTAGAAATTTGTCCATTTTGCCTAGATTGTCCAATTTGTTGGCGTATAATTGTTCGTAGTATGTTTCAATGATACTTTGTATTTCTGTGGTGTCAATTGTTACTTCTCCTCTTTCATTTCTGATAACATTTATTTGCATCCTCTTTTTTTTTGTTGTTTTTTTGGTAAGCCTGACTAAAGGTTTATCAATCTTGTTTATCTTTTCAAAGAACCCGCTTTTTGTTTCACTGATCTTTTGAACGTTTTTTGTTTTTTTTTTTAGTCTATATGGCATTTATTTCTGCTCTGACCTTTACTCTTTCTTTCCTCTACTTGCTCTAGGTTTTTCTTTTCTTTTTTCTTTCTAGATCTTTAAGTTGTAGGGTTAGAGAGTCAATTAGAAATTTTTCTTTCTTTTTTTTTTTTTTTTTGAGGTAGGGCTGTTGTGCTATAAACTTCCCTCTCAGGACTGCTTTTGCTGCATTCAATTGATTTTGTGTTGTTGTGTATTCATTTTCATTGTTTTCTAGGAAGTTTTTAATTTCTTCCTTAATCTAGTTTGTAACCCATTTATTGTTAAATAACATGCTATTCAGCCTCCAAGTGTTTGAATGCTTTTGTTGTAATTGATTTCTAATTTCTAGTTTTATCCTTTCTCGTCTGAGAAGATGCTTGATATGATTTCAATCTTTTTGAATATATAGAGACTTTCTATGTGTCCTAACAAGTGATCTATCTTTGAGAACGTCTTGTGTGCACTTGAGAAGAATTTATATTCTGCAGCTTTGGGGTGAAATGATCTGTAAATATTAATTAAGTCCAAATGATCTAGGTCATCATCTATGTCCTTGTTCATTTTTTGTCTAGAAGATCTATCCAGTGGTGTAAGTCGAGTTTTAAAATCACCCTTATGATTATACCGTTATTAATTTCTTTCTTGAAGTCCTCTAGAAAATTTTAAATATATTTTGGAGCTCCCATATTTGGTGCATTAATGTTTATCAGCGTTATATCTTCTTCTTGGACTGATTTTTTTAATATTATGTAGTGACCTTCTTTGTCTCTTATCATGGCCCTTGTTTCAAAGTCTCTCTTGTCAGATATGAATATTGCTACACCAGTTTTTTTGTTTCCATTTGCTTTGTATATTTTTTTCTATCCCTTCATTTTCATCCTGTGTGAGTCTTTTGTTGTAAGGTGGGTCTCTTGTAGACAGCTTATATATGGTTGGTATTTTAATCTAATTAGCTACCCTATGTCTTTCGATTGGAGCATTTAAACCATTTACATTTAAGGTTATTATTGTTAGATAGTTATTAGTTACCATTTTTTTGTTTTTTTATGCCTGTGTTTCTCTTTCTCTCTCTTTCTTCTTCTTCTTGCAACAGTCTTTTCAGCATTTCTTTCAGTGCTGGTTTGGTGGTGGTAAATTTCTTTAGTTTTTTTTGTTGTTGTTGTTGTTGTTGTTGTTTTTAATCTGTGAAGCTTTTTATTTCCTTTTCAATTTTGAATGATAGCCTTGCTGGATAAGTGGTCTTGGATTCAGACCCTTGTCTTGCATTATTTTGTATACTTTATGCCACTCCCTTCTGGCCTGCAGAGTTTCTATTGTGAAATCAGCTGAGAGGCTAATGGGAGCTCCCTTGTAGGTAACTTTCTGTCTCTCTTTTTCTTTCTTTATAATTCTTTCTTTGTATTTAATGTTTGCCATTTTTATTATGATGTGTCTATCTGTGAGTCTTCTGGTGTTCACCTTGCTTGGGACTCTCTGTTTCCTAGACTTGTGTGACTTTTTTCTTCACCAGCTTATGGAAGATTTCTGACATTATTTCTTAAAACAGTTTATGTATTCCTTCTTCTGATTCTCCTCTTTGTGGTATCCCTATAATGCGAATGTTGTTATGTGTTGTATTATCCTAAAGCTTTCTTAAACTCTCCTCTTGCTTTTTAAACTTTTTTTTCCCATTTTTTTTCTCTATTTGTGTGTTTTTCTCTACCTTGTCTTCTAAGTTGCTGATTTGGTCTTTAGCTTCTTCTAATCTACTATTGAATGTTCTAAGGTATTTTCATTACATCTATGTCATTCTTTATTTCCACTTGTTTTATGTATGGCTTCTATCTCTTTAAGTTGAAGTAGTTCCCATTGAGCTCTTCATAATTCTTATTAAGTTGCTTGTAGTTCTCACCTAATTGTCTGAGCACCCTTATAATATTTGCTTTTAATTCTTCATCTGACAAGTTGCTTTCTTCTAGTTGCTGTAGTTCCTTTTCTGGTGATTCCTTTTTTTTTGGTGGGGGGGTATCTTTGTCTCTCCATTTTAGCAATCTGGTAGTTCTAAGCCCAATGATAAATGTTGGAATGTGTAGGGGGGTCAATGTGTATCAATTAAGGCTGCTGTGCCTCCCAGCCTGTTTCAGTGCATGGCTCTTCTTGTCTGCTATGGGTCCTGGAGAGTTGACACCTGATGGCTAGAATTAGTCTGTTGTGCAGGTCCCAGCTCCCTGAGACTTGCTGCTTCTTGGACTGGGCCACTGCTCTTGATCAGTTTTTGCTGCTGCTGCTGCAGATGGGTCTTAGGTGCTGGTATGTGCTGCTGCTGCCTGGGGTGTGAGGGTTTCTCTGGTGCCCCACTGGGCTGTGTGGGACCTGCTGGTATGTTGCTGGAATGTGTGGGGTTACACTAGTACATTGTTGGGGTGTATGGGTTCCACTGGCATGCTGCTGCAGTTTGTGGTTCCCTCTGGTATGCTACTGGGGTGTATAGGTTCAGCTGGTGTCCTGCTGGAGTTCGTGGGTTTCATTGGTACATTGCTGTGGTTCATGGGTTCCACTGGTGCACTGCTGGTGTTTTTGGGCTCCTCTGGTACTCTTCTGGGGTGCACAGGTCCCACTGGCATGCTGTTGAAAAACTCTGCTTCCTGGTGGGGCTCAGCTCCTGACCAGCCGCTGTTGGGGGTGAGTGCCAGCTCTTGGTTCACACTGCTAGTGCTGCTACTGCTGCTGTTGTCAGGGCGTGCTCTCAGGTCCCAATCCCTTACTGCTCTTGGGGGCTGAGGATGCTCCATACCTGGGATTTTGTTGCTGCTGGGTGGAGGGGCTCCAGCCCAACTCCGCTGCTGCTGTTGTCAGGGGCAGGTTTCAGCTGCTAACCCTGCTGCTTGGTCTGGGGCACTGTTTCTGATCAGCCTTTGCTGATGCTGCTGGGGATGGGTTTCAGCTGCCCATCTGAGCTGCTAATGCCTGTTGGGGGTGGAGCTCCACTTCTACCCTGTCACTGTTGCTGTGGGGGGAGGTACTGGGCTCCCAAGCTGATGTTAGTGCCCCCATGAGCCTGGGTGAGCTTCCTTGAGCCTGGGCTGGCCTCCACACTGTTGGGTGCCTGGAGCCTGTGGGCCGCAGTGCCACTGCAGGCCTGGGCTAGCCGCTACTGCTGTTTGTGGTGGGGCCCCGGCTCCCAGCCACTTTTGGCTACTGCTGTAGGCACCTACTGTGTGCTAACTGTGCCAACACAGCTTAGTCCACTTGATGAATGGTGTTGGGAATTCTGGTAAACTCAGGTTGCTGGGCCCCAGACACTGCTTATTTCCTCCTCCCAGGGAAGACCCGGGATCCTCCAAAATGGTTGGGCCTCCCAGCCACGCTGGGGAAAGTTTGCTGACTTGCCGCTTACCACATAACCAGCTGCTTTATGTCCACAGCACAGGAACCTTCTGCCCCTGTCTCTGCACTGCTCAAGGCTGGTGAGCCATGTTCACATTCACTCACACTCTCTCACACTCTCACACACTCACCCATGCTCTGGTCCTACCTGTTGCTTTTTTTCTTTGCTTTTTTTTTTCTTTTTCTCCACAATCCTTAGAACATGTCTTTTAGACTCAAGGTATCACGGCATTAACAAATTGGCCACAACAGTTCAAGTGACCACAACTCTATTTCAGATAAGAAGGGGAAAAGGCAAAAAAATTTTGCAGACTGAGTTAGCCCCCTTTTGAAGGCTTTCTATGAAGCCCCCTGAGTCACCAACTTTATAATTATAGTTTTATTTTAATAACAATAATTAACCTACTTTGAAGATGTAATCACAATTAAAAGGGTGTGGGAATTTCAGTTCCTGAGACATTTTAGGAAAAGTAAAGAAATATAAAAAAGCATGCTGTCTAGAGACAGAGTAAATACAGACAAGCTGTCTATTTCTTCACCACCCACAACACACATTTAGCTTCTTGAATACCAGTGCCCCAAATGTCCCACTGGTCTGGACTTCCCTGATTTGAGTGAGTGAGAGGGTTGTGAGAGTTCCAGGTGGCAGCATCCCAGGATACCATGTTCTGACTTGGGCTTTCCCTGTACCAACATCATGCTCTGGACTCCCAGAAACACTGACATTGGCATCTGGAACCATCTTTCCTCTTTTGACTTTCCTCAAAATTACTGTGTTAGGACAAAATAGATTACTATTTTGTAGAAAAGCTGGTCTATAGAAACATCTCTAGTGTGTCTGCCTCCCTCAAAATGTCATCATGTTCATGTGCGCGCGCGCGCACACACACACACACACACACACACACACACACACACACACAGGCCCTGTTGGCTATGCTTATACTGGCTAACCCTCCCTGCCTGGCCACTGTTGATTGAACAAGGACTGCATAATTGACACACCTGGATCACTTTCTTTCTCTATGGATTTTGAAATTGACACTCAGAAGTACTGATAAATATACTGACAGCTAAGATTGCAAACAAAAAAAGATTAGGCTGTGAATAATCTTTCTGAGCATGAATGCCTGAATATCCTGTCTGACCATAAATGTCTGAAGAAGCAGAGAAAGTCATTCTGGAAAAAGAGAGAGCCAGATAAATAAAATTAAGCAGTTTTAAGAGAGCATGTGGCCCTGGAGAGACAGAGAAGCCTTGCTGTGCTCCTGATGGCTTTTCAGGTCCTACTTTAAGGCCCTCCTGTATTCTGCCTTTATTTTCTGGTTTCTGAGATACCTCTGTAATTTTATAATAGATCCTCCCCAAAGATTTTTGTTTTTAACCTAAGATACTTTATGTAATTTTCTGTTACTCAAAATAAAAATATCTGTCATTAAAAAATTAAAATTTTAAATTATTAACATGAGTTTTATCATTTATCTTTATATAAGCAAACTTTACCAGTTTTTCTTTTAATTTTTTTAAAATTGATTTTAGAGAGAGAGGAAGGGAGAGGGAGAGAGATAGAAACATCAATGAGCAAGAACATCGATTGGCTGCCTCCTGCATGCCCCCTACTGGGGATTTGGCCCACAACCTGGGCATGTGCCCTGACTAGAAATCAAATTGGCAACCTCTTGGTGCATGGGTTGATGCTCAACCACTGAGCCACACCAGCCAGGCTGCAATACCAGTTTTAATGCACATATAAGTATTTAACTCATATGTAAAATAATCAATATTACTCAAATAAAATCATCAATATTAGTCAAATTTTGCAGTTTGTTACATGGAGATATATATAAAATTACCATGTAACATCATTATTCTAGGTTCCAAGGATTAGGACATGGACATCTTTAGGAGGCTATTATTATGTTTACAACTGCCTGAGTATTCTGGCTGCTTCTTACGACTAACTTCAACTTCCTGACAACATAATGATCTCAGTATAGTCAAACTTCCTAAAAAGTGGTCAGTTGGCTCTTTGAGTAGGCTTTCCAGGCAGATAAGCCGCAATGTGCAAAGGTTTATTAAGCCTCTACCTGTGTATAGTTTGGTAATATCCCACTCGTTAAAGCAAATCATATGCTAAAGCCCAGGGTCAATGTGAAAGAAACTACAAAGGGCAAGAATACAGGGAGGTGTTGTTCATTCATGGCCACTATTGCAACAGTTATCACAATTAGGACAGTATTTTCAAATGTCAAAAATTATGAAACACATAGTCAAGAAAAATAGTGGCAGAGTGAATGGAAGCTACACAGATGATCTCCCAGAACCAATCTAAAATTACAACTAAAATAAAGACAAATTGTCAGGAGAAAGTAACAGAAAAGCAGCTTGAGAGAACTACATAACCAGGGACATTGAATCGAGCCTGGTAGGTCTACAGAAGAAGAACAGGGGGGCTGGGAGCCTACAGACAGCAGTGGTCCTAGCTGTGGGTAGTGCCCTCAAGGTTAAAATCCAAAGCCAGCTCCACAGTGCAGAGGGCCAGGACAGAGCACTAAATTAGCTAAAGACACTCACCTTGGGCTCGAGCAGAAGAACAACAAACTGGAATGGAACTGTGGGATTTGGAGGGTGCTCAAAGTTTTTGCTGAGTTGTGGCAATGCAGGACAGTGGCCATCTTGCTCCTTTCCAGAGCTATGGGGAAAAGCAGCAGCCCCTCCCTTGAAGATTCAACTCCACTTAGTTGGGCCAAAGAAATAAAAATTTAAGCTTAATAACAACCAGCATCTGGCCAAAACTCTGGAAATCTTCTTATGCTGAACACCTGAGGGAGTTTTTTATTTAACTGAGAACCCAAGGCTCTTCAAATAACTGAGAATAATAGCCTCCAGGCAAAAAGCTAGAGAATAACTGAACCTTTTCTAGGCTTGCAAATCTACCCAGGAAAGTAAGACTTGACAGTGGTATTTAACATGGGTCCTCCCACACTCATTCAAACCGAGTAGAGGGAGCCACAAACAGCAGAAGACCAACACCCACAGAAATAATTTGGAAGGCTCCAAAATCCACTGAGATAGCCAAAATGGTGAAACAAAGAGACAGAACTCAAATGAAAGAGCAAGACACCTCTACCAAAGATGAGATAAATGAAATTCAGTTAAGAAAGTTTACAGAGTTAGAGTTTAGAGCCATGATCTTGAGGAAGCTCAACAGCATGACTAAGAACATCAACAACATGAGTAAAGACATAGAAACATTGAAAATTAACCAATTGGAAATGAAAAACTGCCAAGAAGAAATAAAGAATGACATAACAGAAATAAAGAACATATTGGAAGGACTAAACAGCAGAGTAGAGGAAGCAGAAGACCAAATTATAGAATTAGAAGACAGGTTAGAAAAAAATCAACCAATCAGAAAACCAAAAGAAAAAAACAATTAAAAAACTGAAAGACAGCTAAGGAGAACTGTGGACAACTAAAAATAAAATAATATTCACATCATAGAAGTCCCAGAAAAAAAAATGAGCAAGGGTTGGAGAATATATTTGAAAACATAGTGACAGAAACTTTTCTTAATTTGGTGAAGAAAGAAGGCATTCAAGTTCAACATGCACAGAGAGCCCCAAATAAGAAGAACCCAAACAGGCTCACACCAAGACACATAGTAATTCTAATGCCAAAAATCAAAGACAAAGAGAAAATCCCAAAGGCAGCAAGAGATAAGCAACATGTTATGTACAAAGGAACCTCCATAAGGTTATCAGTTGACTTCTCAAGACAAACACTACAGGCCAGAAAAGAGTGGCATGAAGTAATCAAGGTCATGAAAAACAAGGATCTGAATCCAAGACTACACTATACAGCAAGGTTATCATTCAAAATAGAAGGTCAAATAAAGAGTTTTCCAGACAAAAAAAGGCTAAGAAAATATATGAGCACCAAACCAACACTGCAAGAAATGTTAAAAAAAAAAACTGCTGTAATTAGTAGAAAAAATAGTAAGAAAAATATAACCACACAAAACAAAATGGCAATAAATAAGTACATATCAATAATCACCTTAAATGTAAATGGATTGAATGCTCTGAAAAAAAAGACACAGAGTAGCTGATTGGATAAGAAAGTATGACTCATATATGTGTTGTTGTTTACAAGAGACCCAGCTCACAGCACAAAAACTCACATAGGTTGAAAGTGAAGGGATGGAAAAAAAATCTTCCAAGCAAATGGAGAGGAAAAAAGAAAAGCTGGGGTAGCAATATTCACATCTGATAAAATAGATTTCAAAATGAAGGCTATAACTAGAGACAAAGAAGGCCATTACATAATATTGAAAGGATCTATCCAACAGAAAGATATAACCTTGGTAAACATATATGCAACCATATAGGAGCACCAAAATATATTAAAAATATTCTGGGGGGCTTCAAAGAAAAAATCGACAGCAACACAATCATAGCAGGGGACTTCAACACCCCGTTGACACCACTGGATAGATCCTCTAGACAAAAAATTAGCAAGAAAACAGAGACTCTAAATGAAGCACTAGAGCAAATATATTTAATAGATATGCACAGAGAATTATGCCCCAAAACTGCACAATTCAATTGATTCTCAAGTGCACATGGGACATTCTCAAAGACAGACCACAAGTTAGAACACAAACTAAGTCTCTACAAGTTCAAGAAGATTGAAGTCATATCAAGCATCTTCTCAGGTCACAATGGCATAGAAATAGAAATCAATTGCAGCAAGAACATGCAAAGATATTTGAATAATTTGAGGCTAAATAGCATGTTATTAAAATATGAATGGGATACCAAGTAGATCAAGGAAGAAATTTAAAAATTCCTGGAAACCAATGAAAATGAACACAGAACAACACAAAATCTACTGGATGAGGCAAAAGCAGTTCTGAGAGGGAAGTTCATAGCACTACAGGCCTACCACAAGAAACATTTCTAATAAACTATCTAGCCTCACAACTTACGAAACTAAAAAGCAAACAAAAAGAAAACCCCAGAGCAAATAGATGGAAGAAAATAGTAAAGGTCAGAGCAGAAATAAATGACATAGAGACCAAAAAGTAATTCAAAAAATTAATGAAACAAAGAGCTGGCTTTTAAAAAAGATAAACAAGATGGATGGACCCTTAGCTAGACTCATAAAAAAACAGAGAGAGAACCCAAATACAGAAAATCAGAAATGAAAGAGGAGAAGTAACAACTGACACCACAGAAATACAAAAAATAGTTAACAAATACTGTGAACAATTATGTGGCAACAAATTCAACAATCTAAAAAAACGAAAAAATTTCTAGAAACACATAGTCTCCCAAAACTGGACCCAGAAGAGGTAGAAAACTTGAACCAAACAAAATCAACTAAGGAAATTGAAGATGCAATCAAGATTCTCCCAGCAAAAAAAAAGCCCTGGCCCAGACAGCTACATGAGCAAGTATTACCAAACATTTAAAGAAGAACTAATACCCATTCTTCTCAAACTATTTCAAAAAATTCACGAAGGAAGACTTTCAAACTTGCTTTATGAGGCCAGCATAGTTCTAATTCCAAAACCGAATAAAGACACTACAAAGAAAGAAAACTACAAGCTGATATCCCTGATGAACATAGATGTCAAAATTTTTAACAAAATACTAGTTAATCAGATCCACAATACACCAAAAAAATTATTTACCATGACTAAGTGGGATTCATCCCAGGGATGCAAGACTGGTACAATATTTGCAAACAATAAATATGATACACCATGTAAACAAAACAAGATAAAAACCACATGATCATATCAATAGATGCTGAAAAAGCCTTAGACAAAATCCAGCATCCATTTCTGATAAAAACACTTAGTAATGTGGAATAGAGGGATCATATCTTGACATAATAAAGGCCATATATAAAAGACCTACAGCCAACATCATACTCCATGGGCAAAAACTAAAAGCATTTCCCTTAAGAACAGAAACAAGACAGGGATGAGCACTTTCACCGCTCTTATTTAACAAAGTACTGGAAGTCTTAGCCACAGCAATCAGATATAAAGAAAAGATAAAATAATCCATGTTGAAAAGAAGGAAATAAAACTGTCATTATTTGCAGATGACATAATATTATTCATTGAAAACCCTGAAGATTCCATCAACAATCTCTAGACTAAATGAATAAATTTGGAAAAGTAGCAGAATACAAAATTAATGTAAGAAAATCGACAGTATTCTTATACACCCAGGATGAACTCACAGAAAGAGAAACTAAAAAAAACAATCTTATTTACGGAGCCAGCAAAAGAATTAAGACACCTAAAAATAAACTTAACTAAAGAAGTAAAGGACCTGTTTGCAGAAAACTACAGACTATTGAAAAAGAAATAGAGAAAGATATAAAAAAAGTAGAAACACATACCTTATTCATGGATTGGAAGAATTAATATCATTAAAATGTCCATATTACCCAAAGCAATCTATAGATTCAATGCAATCTACATCAAAATATCAGCGACATATTTCACAGAACTAGGACAAATACTTCAGTAGTTCAGATGGAACACACAAAAACAAACAATCAAACAAAAAAACTGAATAGCCACAGCAATTTTGAAAAAGGACAAAGTAGGTGGGCTCACAATACCAGATAGCAGGTTATACTACAAAGCTACTATAATCAAAACAGCCTGGTACTGGCACAAGAACAGGCATATAGACCAGTGGAACAGAACAGAGAATCTGGAATTGCCCAAGACATTATGCTCAATATTTGATGAAGGTGGCAAGAGCATACAATGGAATAAAGACAGCCTCTTTAATAAATGGTGTTAGGAAAATTGGACAGCTACATGCAAAAAAATGAAACTAGACCATCAACTTACACCATACACAAGAATAAACTCAACATAGATAAAAGATTTAAATGTGACTCATGAATTCATATAAATTCCAGAAGAAAATGTACTCAACAAAATTTCAAACATCATATGAAGCAGAATTTTTACTGTTAGATCACCTAAGGCAAAAGAAAGAAAGAAAAAATGAACACATGGGACCACATCAACTTCAGAAGTTTCTGCACAGCAAAAGAAACAACCATTAAAATGGAAAGGCAACCCTCTGTATGGGAGAGCATAATTGCCAATAATACATCAGATAAGGGGTTAATTTCCAAAATATATAGAGTACTCATACAACTCAACAAAAGAAAGAAAAAAACCTCAATTAAAACATGGGCAGAGGAACTAGACACCTCTCCAAACAGGACATACAAATGGCCAAGAGACATATGAAGAAATGCTCAACATCACTAATCATCGGAGAGATGCAAATTTAAACAATAATGAGTTGTCACCTCATTCCTATCAGAATGACCGCCATCAAGAAATCATCAAACAAGAAGTGTTGGTGAGGATGTGGAGAAAAAGGGATTCTAGTAAACTGCTGGTGGGAATGCAGACTGGTGCAGCCACTGTGGAAAACACTACGGTGTTACCTCAAAAAATTAAAAATTGAATTGCCATTTGACCCAGTGATTCCACTTCTAGCAATACATCCTAAGAAATCTGAAACAACAGTCAGAAAGATTATATACACCCCTGTGTTCTTAGCAGTAGTATTTATAATAGCTAAATAGTATTTAGTATTCTAAATAGTATTTAGAATAGCCCAAGTGTGCATCAGGAGATAAGTAGATAAAAAAAAAAAAAAAAAGCTGTGGTAAGTATACATAATGTAATGCTATGCAGGTGTAGGAAAAAAAGATTTTTTACCCTTTGAGATAAAATTGAGGGACGTTGAGAATATTATGGTAAGCAAAATAAGCCAATCATAGAAAGACAACAACCACATGATCTCACTTATTTTTGGCATATAATGAATACAATAAGCTAATGAATAAAATAAACCCAGAAACCTGGAAATAGGGCACAGACTTACAAACCTCCGAGGAAGGGGTAGTGGGGCTGGAATCGATAAACCAAAGAACTTATATGCACTTATGCATAACCAATGGACACAGACAATAATACTGTGAAGGTGGGGAGATCAGGAGTGTGAAGGAGGGTGTCAATGAGAAAAAAAGGTGGGACATCTGTAATAAAAATTAAAAATAATATAAAAGAGAAGCTTGAAAATTTGCTTGCAATTTTATTTTTATTTTTATTACAGCTGTTTCTCCTTTTTTTTCTTCCTAGACACCCTTCTCCCCATCATGCCCCTGCCCCCAACATTGTTGTCTATATCCATTGGTTACACATGCATGCATATAAGTTCTTTGGTTTATCTCTTCCATCTCCCCTGTCCCCCTTCTTTCAGGTATGTCAGTCTTAACTGTACTCCTTTCTATGTTTCTGGGTCTATTTTGTTCATCAGCTTATTTTTTTCATTATATTTCAAAAATAAGTGAGATCATGTGGTATTTGTCTTTCTCTGATTGGCTTATTTTGCTTAGGATAATGCTCTCCAGGTTCCTCCATGTCCTCTCAAAGGATAAGATATTTCTTTTTCTTACAGTGACATATTGTTCCATTGTGTATATGTACCACAGCATTTTTATCCACTCCTGTTCTGTAGTCTCTGTTGAAAAGTCCACTGATAGACTTATGGGAGTTCCTTTGTAAATAACCTATTGCTTATCTCTTGCTGCCTTTAGAGTTCTCTCTTTGTCTTTAATTTTTGGCATTTTAATTATTCTGTGTGTTGGTGTGAGCCTGCTTCAGTTTCTCTTACTCGGGGCTGTCTGTGCTTCTTGAACTCCAATGCCTTTCTCCGTCACCAAAATAGGGAAGTTTTCTGTTACTCTTTCTTCAAATATATTATCTAACACTTTCTCCTTTTCTTCTTCTTCTGTCATTCCTATGATGTGGATGTTGTTATGTTTCATATTGTCCCACAGTTCTCTTAAGTTGTCTTCCTGTTTTCTAATTAAATAATTTTTTCTATTCTGTCTTCTAATTTACTTATCTGGCCCATGGCTTCCTCTATTCTGCTGGTCATTCCTTCCAATTTGTTCTTTATTTCTGCTATGTCATTTCTCATTTCCCATTGGTTGATTTTCAAAGTTTCTATACCTTTACTCCTGATGTTGAGCTCTTACTCATGCTGTTGTGCTTCCTCATCATCATCACTCTGAACTGTACCTCTGATAAGTTGCTTAACTGCATTTCATTTATCTCTTTTTGGTAGAGTTTTCTTGTTCTTTCATTGGGGATGTGTTTTTTTTTTTGTTTGTTTGTTTGTTTCACCATTTGGGCTATATCAGTGGGTTTTAGAGCCTGCCAAATTTCCCCTGTGGGTGTTGGTGTTTTGTTGATTGTGGCTCCCTTTAATGGGTTTGGATTAGTATGGTAGGACCCATGTTAAACCACATTGTCAAGCCTTAGTTTTCTGGGTACACTTTTTTTAAGGGACTTACTTTATTTGTTTATTTGCATTTATCTTCAGATAGAGTGGCAGGGAGAGAGGGAGGAAGAGAGAAAGAGAAACATCGATGTGAGAGAGACACATCAAGTGGCTGCCACCCACATGACCCCAACTGGGGCCAGGGACAAGCTGCAACTGAGGTACATGCCCTTAGCAGGAACCAAACCCAGGACTCTCTGGTCCATGGGCCGATGCTCTAACCACTGAGCAAAATTGGCCAAGGCTCCTGGGAAGATTTGCAAGCCCAGGAAAAATTCAGTTGTCCTCTAGCCGTTTGCCTGGAGGCTATTAGTGCAGTTACTTGATAAGCCTGTGTTGCATCCCTGAGCTGAATAAAAAAAGTCCCTCAGGTGTTCAGGGTAAGAGAATTTCTAGAGGGTTGGGCAGATTCTGGCTGTTAATGAGCCTCTATTTTCATTTCTCTGCCTGGCTTGTGTTGTGTTAAATTCTTGAGGTATGGGGCTGTTGCTTTTCCTGGGGTTCTGGGAAGGGGTTCTTTGAGTAATATGCCTTCTATCCTGTGAGGGAGTGATTCAGCACAAAATTACCATTTTCCTCCCAGCTCTCCAAGCTTCCAAATTTTCACACAGTTCCAATCCAGTCAGCCCTCCCTCTGCCAGAGCCCAAAGTGAGTGCCTTTAGCTAATTTAGTGGTCTATCTTGGCCTTCTGTGCTGTGGATCCAACTTGGGATATTAACTCCAAGGGAGCTGCTCATAGCTAAAACTACTCTCCATAGGCTTCCAGCCTGCCCTCTCACACCTGTGCAGTTTCTACCAGGCTCAAATTAGTGTCCGTTTTCTGTCCCTGTTTATATGGGTCTTCTCCAGCTGTTTTTCTGTTGTTTTTTCCTGATGATTTGCCTTTCTATTTATTTATTTTTTAAATTAATTAATTCATTTTTGTTACAGATGTTTCCCCTTTTTTACCCACTAAGTCCCTCCCCCCTCTCCACCCTGTCCCCAACTTTGTTGTCCATGTCCATTGTTCATACATACATGCATATAAGTTCTGTGGTTTATCTCTCCCCCCCATCCCTCTTCAGGGGATTGTTAGTCTGTACCCCACTTCCACGTCTCTGGGACTACCCTGTTCCTCAGACTGTTATGTTCATTATATTTCACAAATAAGTGAGATCATGTGATATTTGTCTTTCTCTGCTTGGCTTGTTTCACTTAGGATAATACTTTCCAGGTCCCTCCATGTCGTCTCATAGGATAAGAGATCTTTCTTTCTTACAGCTGCATAGTACTCCATTGTGTATATGTACTGATTTGTCTTTATTTTAGATGTAATTCCAGTCTGGTCCTGGAAGATTGTCTGTGTAGCTTTCATTCACTCTGCTGCCATTTTCGAATCCTCAAGAAGCTTGAAACTTTTAACTCCACCATCTATCCTCCAGGAAGAGTAAAAGAGATGAGGACTGAGTCAATGATCAATAATGCCGAAGTGATTAGACCTCCATAAAAATCCCCAAAATATAGAGTTTTAGAGCTTCTATATTGGTAAACATTTTCATGTTTGGGAGTGTGGCATGCCACAACTCCACAGGTATAGAATCTTCTATCCTTGGGGCCCTTTCAGACCTATGTATCTCTTAATCTAGCTGTTCTTTGGATCATTTAAAATACTTCTTGTAGTAAATTGGCAATAATAAAAAAGCAGCTTTCCTAGATTCTGTGAGCCATTGTAGTACATTATTTAACCTGAGAGGGGTCATGGGAACTTCCAATTTGCAACTAAATTGGATAGAAGTTGTGTGTAATCTGGGCACATATGATTTGCACTTGGCATATGAAGTGGGGGGCAGTCTTCTGGAACTGAGTCCTGAACTTGTGGGGTCTATATTAACTCCCATTAGGGTCATAATTAAATTTTAGGACACCCAGTTGTCAGAGAGTTTATTAGTGTGGGGATAACCCTACTCACCTTGCATCAGAAATATTCAGTGTGAGAATAAGAAAAAAATAGGGAGTTTTACCTACACACATGAACATATGGATTCTTATTTTATTCAACAGGTTGTAATCTGTTATTATCATTGTTTATCCTAAACTCAAACTGTCTCAGGTTATCCAATGATAGTCCTTTTAAGGTAGCATTTGTGCCCTCTTGACATATCTTCATAGTTCTTTGAGCTTGGGCTTTCCATCATAATGAGGTGTCCCAGGCTCATCTAGTTCTTTTTCTGTCTCAACCCTGGAATCACTTATTTTCCTAAAGAGTCCAGATTTATTTTCTGGAGATAGAAACCAAATCTAAGTGCAAGGTGTGCTCAATTGCTACTAGGATATTATTACCTCTAGGTCTTCTCACAGGACAGAGGTAACAAATAGATAAATGCGTATACCTACACACATACATATTCACACATATAACAGAATTTTTGGAGGGTGGACAATGCACAAAAGAAAGAAGAAAAAAATGACTAAAATAAGCAGACAAATGGTCTCCAAAATATATCCATGTCCCAAACCCCAGAAACTTTAAATATCTTGGGTCACATAGAAAAGAAGAATTAAAGTTACAAATGAAATTAAGGTTGCCATTTAGCTGACCTTAGCATGAGGGAAAGAGCCCGTATTATCCAGGTGATCTTAATGTAACCACAAGAGTCCTTTAAAGCAGAGAGAGGGGAAGAAGAGAGGAGGCAGAATGAGAAACATTTAGCTTGACATTGCTAGCTTTGAAGATGAATGAAAGGTCCCATGAACCAAATAAACAGGCAGCCTCTTGATGCTGGAAAGGCAAGAAAAAGAATTCTTCTCTAGTGTCTTCAGAGAAAAATAGGGATCTCACCCTAGTGAGATCCATGTCAGACTTCTAACCTGCATAATTGTAAGGTAATAAATGTGTGCTGCTTTAAGGCACTATTTGTGGTAATTTGTTACAATAGCTATAGTGATAGAACCTCTGTTGTCAAAGCAGAGCCTATAAAAACTCAAGTTATCTCTGGGCAAAGCAGAGAAAATCACAATTATTTTGACTTGAGAAAGGCTCAATCAACTTCTCTGGTGAATTATTTAGTATTGCTTATGGCATAGAAACAGATACACAACAATAGTAGATGCAATAAAAAAAATTTCTCTTATAAAATCTAAGCATATAAGGAACTCTCTCTGGGAAGCCATCAGTGGCCCAGGCTATTTCCGTATCGTTGCCTCTCCATTCCAAGGCTTTTACCCCCAGTACTGGGTTCAAGGCACCTCATTACCATATCATAATTCCAGCTGGTGGACATAGAAAAAAGTAACAGGTATAGTTTTTTCCCTTTGAAAGTGTCCACACATCATCCCAATTCACATGCCAATGGCTAGAACTAAGTCACATGGCTACCCCTCTATGCAAGTGAAGCTGGGTAGCTCTGTGCTGGCATAAAATATCTGTCAGAATGGAAAAAGAAAAACAAATATGGGAGACAACTAGCCATGGCTTCCATACTATATAACTTGTACTCCTCAGTTATGCTAATTTATACATTTTACCCTGGTGAAAGTATATTTTTTCTGTCCTTTGTAACACTCTTTTCGGAAGAGAGTTATTAAGGTCAGGGTTATTTCTTTTCTATATGTTAATTCTTTTTTTTTATTAAATCTTTATTGTTGAGAGTATTACAGATGTCTTCTTTCTTTCCCTCATTGCCCCCCTCTTCCCAGTTCCCATTCCATGCCAGGTATTTAACACTCTATGGTCTGTGTCCATGGATAAGATATACATGAACGTAAGTTCCTTGGTTAATCTCTTCCTGCCCAACCTCTTCACTCTGAGTTTCATCAGTTTGTTCCATGTTTCCATGCCTCTCTTTCTATTTTATTCATCAGTTTATTTTGTTCATTAGACTCCACTTATAAGTGAGATCATGTGAAACTTCTCTTTCTTTAACTGGCTTATTCTGCTTAGCATAATACTATCAAGGTCCATCCAAGTTGTCTCAAAAAAAAAAAAAAATAGATCTTTTTCTTTTTATAACTGCACAGTATTCCATTGTGTAAATGTACCATAGCTTTTTTATCCACTCATCTACTGATGGACACATGGGTTTTTTTCAGATCTTAGCTATTGTGAATAGTGCAGCTATGAACATAGGGGTATGCATATATTCTTTCTGATTGGTGTTTCAGGATTCTTAAGATATATTCCTAGGAATGGGATCACTGGGTAAAATGGGAGTTAAATTTTTAATTTTTTGAGAAAATTTTATTCTGTCTTCCATAGTGACATCATCTGTCTGCAATCCTACCAGCAGTGCACCAGGGTTCCTTTTCCTACAAATCATCACCAGCAATTGTTGTTTGTTGTCAGTGTGAGGTGGCACCTCATTGTGGTTTTAATTTGCATCTCTCTGATGATTAACGACTTTGGGCATTTTTTCATATGCCTCTTGGCCATTTGTATGTCCTGTTTGAACAAGAGTCTATTCAGATCCTCTGCCTATTTAATTATTTTTTCTTTATTGATTATATTTTATTTTTATAATTAATTTATTTACTTTTGTTACAGAGGTTTCTCCATTTTCCTGCACTGATTTTCCCCACTCACTCCCTGCCCCCACTCTACCCAGCTTTGTTGACCATGTCTGTTGTTCATGCTTACATGAATACAAGTTCTGTGGTTTATCTCTACCCCCCAATCCCTCTTCTGGGGATTGACAGTCTGTACCCAACTTCCACGTCTCTGGGATTATCCCATTCCTCAGACTGTTATGTTCATTATATTCCACAAATAAGTGAGATCATATGATATTTATCTTTCTCTGTTTGGCTTGTTTCGCTTAGGATGACACTTTTCAGGTCCCACCATGTCATCACAAAGGATAAGAGATCTTTCGTGCAGCTGCATAGTACTCCATTGTGTACATGTACCAAAGCATTTTTATCCATTCATCTACTGATGGACACTTGGGCTGTTTCCAGATCTTAGCTATTGTAAACAGTGCTGCTACAAACATGGGGGTACATATATTCTTTCTGATGTTTCTGGATTCTTAGGGTATATTCCTAGAAGTGAGATCACTGGGTCAAATGAAAGTACAGTATTTAACTTTTTGAGGTAACACCATATTGTTTTCCATAGTGGCTGCACCAGTCTGCATTCCCACCAGGAATGTACTAGAGTCCCCTTTTCTCCACACCCTCGCCAACACTTGTTTGATGATTTTTTGATGGCAGCCATTCTGACAGGTGTGAGGTGATACCTCATTGTTGTTTTAATTTGCATCTCTCTGACGATTAGTGATGTTGAGCATTTCTTCATATGTCTCTTAGCCATTTGTATGTCCTGTTTGGACAGGTGTCTATTTAATTCCTCTGCCCATTGTTTAATTGGGATCTTTGTCTTCCTTTTGTTGAGTTGTATGAGCACTCTATATATATTGGAAATTAACACCTTATGTGATATATCATTGGCAATAATGGTCTCCCATACAGTGGGTAGCCTTTCCAGTTTGATGATCGTATCTTTTTCTGTGAAGAAGCTTTTAAATTTGATGTAGTCCCATGCGTTAATTTTCTCCTTTGTTTCTGTTTTCTTAGGTGATGTATCAGTGAAAATTCTGCTGTGTATGATGTCTGAAATTTTGTTGCCTACAGCTTCTTCTAGGATTTTTATGGATTCACAAGTCACATTCAAGTCTTTTATCCATTTTGAGTTTATTCTTGTGTATAGTGTAAGTTGATGCCGTAATTTCATTTTTTTTTTGCATGTAGGTGTCCAATTTATTGAGGAGGCTGTCTTTACTCCACTGTATGCTCTTCCCACGTTGGTCAAATATTAATTCAGCATGTTGTCTTGGGTCCATTTCTGGGTTTTCTGTTCTGTTCCATTGGTCTATATACCTGTTCATGTGCCAGTATCAGGTTGTTTTGATTACAGTGGCTTTGTAGTATAACCTGAAATTTCATAATGTGATTCCTCCTACTTTGTTTTTCTTTTTCAATATTGCTGTGGCTATTAGAGGTCTTTTTTGTTTCATATAAACTTTTGAAGTATTTGTTCTAGTTCTGTGAAGTATCTCGTTGCTATTTTGATGGGGATTGCATTGAATTTATAGATTTCTTTCGGTAGTATGGACATTTTTATGATGTTAATTCTTCCAATCCATGAACAAGGTATGTGCTTCCAGATTTTTATATCTTTCTCTATTTCTTTTTTCAATGTCCTATAGTTTTCTGCAAATAGGGCCTTTACTTCTTTGGTTAAGTTTATTCCTAGGTATCTTAATTTTTTTGGCCACGATGATAAATGGGATTGTTTTTTCTGTTTCTCTTTCTGTGAGTTCATCATTGGTATATACGAATGCCGTTGATTTCTTGATGTAAATTTTGTATGCTGCTACTTTGCAAAATTCATTTATTATGTCTAGTAGAGTTTTGATGGAGTCTTTAGGGTTTTCTATGTGTAATATCATGTCATCTGCTAATCATGACAGTTTCACTTCATCCTTTCCAATTTGGATCCCTTTTATTTTTTCCTCATGTCTGATTGCTGTGGCTAAGACTTCCAATACTATGTTAAATAAAAGTGGTGTAAGTGGACATCCGAGTCTTTTTCCAGTTCTTAATGGAAATGTTTTAGTTTCTGCCTATTGAGTATGATGTTGGCTGTAGGTCTTTCATATATGTCCTTTATTATGTTGAGATATGATCCCTCTATTCCCACATTGCTGAGCGTTTTTATCAGAAATGGATGCTGGATTTTGTCAAAGGCTTTTTCAGCTACTATTGATATGATCATGTGATTTTCATTCTTCATTTTGTTTATGTGGTGTATCACATTTATTGATTTGTGCATATTGTACCAGCCTTGGATCCCACTTGGAAACGGTGATTAATTTTTTTGATGTATTGCTGGATCCGATTTGCTAGTATTTTGTTCAGGATTTTGGCGTCTATGTTCATCAGGGATATTGGTCTGTAGTTTTCTTTCTTTGTAGTGTCTTTTTCTGGTTTTGAAATTGGAATTATACTGGCCTTACAGAACGAGTTTGGAAGCCTTCCTTCTTGAATTTTTTGAAATAGTTTGAGGAGAATGGTTGTTAGTTCTTTTTTGAATGTTCAGTATAACTCCTCCAAGAAGCCATCTGGGCCTGGGCTTTTGTTTGTGGAGAGAGTCTTGATTACCTCTGCAATTTCCTTAGTTGTTATTGGTCCGTTCAAGTTTTCTATCTCTTCCGAGTCCAGTTTTGGGAGACTGTGTGTTTCTAGAAATTTGTCCATTTCGCTTAGATTGTTGAATTTGTTGCCATATAGGTGTTCATAGTAGCTGTTAACAATCTTTTGTATTTCTCTGGTGTCGATTGTTACTTCTCCTCTTTCATTTCTGATTTTGTGTATTCCAGTGATGTCAGCATGGTGTTGAAGTCCCCTGTTATGATTGTATTGCTATCAATTTCTCCTTTGAAGTCCTCCAGAAAATTTTTAATATATTTTGGTGCTCCTATATTGGGTGCATATATGTTTATCAAGGTTATATCTTCCTGTTGGATACATCCTTTCACTATTATGTGGTGGCCTTTTTGTGTCTAGTTATGGCCTTCATTTTGAAATCTATTTTATCAGATATGAGTATTGCTATTCCAGCTTTTTTTGTTTTCCATTTACTTGGAAAATTTTTTTCCATCCCTTCACTTTTAACCTATGTGAATCTTTTGTTGTGAGGTGGGTCTCTTGTAAATAACAAAGAAATGAGTCATGATTTCTTATTCAATCAGCTACTCTGTGTCTTTTTATCGAAGCATTCAGCTCATTTACATTTCAGGTGATTATTGATATATATTTGTTTATTGCCATTTTTGTTTAGTGTGGTTATATTTTTCTTCCTATTTCTTCTACTAATTACAGTAGTCCTTTCTTTCTTACAGCTGCGTAGTACTCCATTGTGCATATGTACCACAGCTTTTTTATCCATTCGTCTACTGATGGACACTTGGGCTGTTTTCAGATCTTCGCTATTATAAATAGTGCTGCTGCAAACATGGGGGTACATATATTCTTTATGATTGGTGTTTTAGGCTTCTTAGGGTATATTCCTAGAAGTGGACCATCAACTTACACCCTACACGAGAATAAACTCAAAATGGATAAAAGACTTAAATGTAACTCATGAATCCATAAAAATCCTAGAAGAGACTGTAGGCAACAAAATTTCAGACATCATATGCAGCAGAATTTTTACTGACACATCACCTAAGGCAATAGAAACAAAGGAGAAAATGAACACATGGGACTACATCAAACTCAAAAGTTTCTGTACAGCGAAAGATACAATCATTTCTGATATGTCATTTTTTATCTCTTCTTGGTGGTTTTTAATTTCCAATTGGTTTATTTTCAGCATCTCTATGTCCTTACCCATGCTGTTGAGCTTCCTCAAGATCATGGCTCTAAATTCTAGCTTTGTTATTTGCCTAACTGATTTACATTGATCTCATCTTTGATGGAGGTCTCTTCTTCTTTCGTTTGGCTTCTGTTTCCGTGTTTCACCATTTTGGCTATCACAGTGGGCTTTGGAGCCTGTCAAGTTTTCCCTGTGGGTGTTGGTGTACTGTTGTTTGCGGCTTTCTTTCCTGGGTTTAGATGAGAAAGGGAGGACTCACGTTAAACACCAGTGACAAGTCTTCCTTTCCTGGTAAAAGTTGCTAGCCCAGGAAAGGTAGTGTTATCCTCTAGCTTTTTGCCTGGAGGCTAGCAGTCGAGGTTACTTGAAGAGTTTTGGGTTGTCAGTTGATTGAAAAACTCCCTCAGGTGCTCAGCATAAGGGGATTTCCCAAGGGTGGAGCAGATGCTGGTTGTTAATGAGCTTCAATTAGCACTTCAGTGGCCCACAGGGTGGGGTTGGATCTCCGAGGGAGGGGCTACTGCCTCTCCCCAGAGCCCTGGGAAGGAACAATATGGCCACGGTTCTGCGTGACAGCAACTCAGCAAAAGTTCTAAGTGCCCTCCAAATCCCGAGTGTCCCCACACAGTTCCAGTCCTGTCTGCCCTCCCTCTGCCAGAGCCCAAGGTAAGTGGCTGTGGCTATTTTATCCTCTTTCCTGGCTCTGTACTGTGGAGCCTCTTGGGAGTGTATCCTGAGGGTGCTGCTCCCAGCTAAGGCCGCTGCGGAGCTGCCGACCGGGTGTTCCCAGCCCCTGTCTTGCGCCTTCAAAATTCTACCATGATGGAGTCAGTGTCCCTGGTTATATGGTCCTCGCAAGCTGCTTTTCTGTTGCTTTTTCCCTTCGATTTGTCTGTGTTATAGTTGTAATTCCAGTTTGGTTCTGGGAGACGGTCTGTGTAGCTTCCGTTCACTCTGTTGTCATTTTGGATCTCGTCAACTAGAATTTGTTTCCTTTTTATTACAAAAGGATACAGATGAATATCCAGATAGAAGATATCTGAGCACAAAGTATTTGGGAAAGACACAGAACTTCTGTGCCTCTCCTTGAACCTTTGTCCATTTTGCCAACACGGAAGCTAAAAAATGCTAAAAAATTAAAGACAAAGAGAGAATCCAAAAGGCAGAAAGTGATAAACAGGTTACCTACAAAGAAAACCCTATAAGGCTCTCACCTGACTTTTCAACAGAAACACTATAGGCCAAAAGGGAGTAGCATGAAGTAATCAAGGTCATGAAAAACGAGGATCTGAATTCAAGACTACTTTATTCAGCAAGACAATCATTAAAAATAAAAGGTTAAATAAAGAGCTTTCTAGACAAAAAAAAGGCTAAGGGAATGTACTAACACCAAACCAACTCTGCAAGATATGCTAATAGGACTGTGGTAATTAATATAGAAAGAAAAATATAACCACACTAAACAAAAACTGAAATAAATAAGTACATATCAATAATCACCTTAAATGTGAATGGTTTGAATGCTCCTATAAAAAAACACAGAGTAGCTGACTGAATAAAAAAGCATGACTCACATATATGTTGTTTACAAGAGTCCAACCTCAAGCAAAAGACTCACATAGGTTGAAATTGAAGGGATGGGAAAAAAATTTTTTAGCAAACAAAAAAAAAAACAAACAAACCAAAAGCTGGTGTAGCAATACACTTATCTGATAAAACAGATTTCAAAATAAAAGCCATAACTAGAGAAAAAGGAAACCACTACATAATATGGAGAGGATCTATCCAACAAGAAGATATAACCTTGGTAAACATATATGCACCCAATATAGAAGCACCAAAATATGTTCAAAATCTTCTGGAGGACTTCAAAGGAGAAATCAATAGCAATACAATCATAGCAGGGGACTTCAAGACACCACTGACATCACTGCATACGTCACCTAGATAAAAAATTAACATGGAAACAAAGACTCTAAATGAAGCACTAGACCAAATGGATTTAATAGATATCTACAAAAAATTACACCCCAAAACTGGAAATTTCACATTCTTCTCAAGTGCACATGGGTCATTCTCAAAGATAGACCACATGTTAGGCACAAACTAAATCTCTACAAGTTCAAGAATATTTAAATCATATCAAGCACTTTCTCAGATCACAATGGCATAAAACTAGAAATCAATTGCAACAAGAACATGCAAAGACATTTGAAAACATGGAGACTAAATAGCATGTTATTGAACAATAAATGGGTTACCATGAAGATCATGGAAGAAATTAAAAACTTCCTGGAAACTAATGTAAATAAACACACAGCAACACAAAATCTATGGGATGCAGTGAAAGCAGTTCTGAGAAAGAAGTTCATAGCACTACAAGGCTACCTTAAGAAACAAGAAAAAAATTCTAATAGACTATCAAACCTCACAATATAAAAAACCAAAAGCAAATAAACAAACAAACCCCAGAGGAACTAGAAGGAAGGAAATAGTAAAGATCAGAGCAGAAAAAATGATGTGGAGACCAAAAAAAAATTCAAAGGATCAATTAAACAAAGAGTTGGTTCTTTGAAAAGATAAACAAGATTGATGGACCCTAAGCAGGACTCATGAAGAAACTAAGAGACAGAACCAAAATACACAAAATCAGAAATGAAAGAGGAGAAAAAAAATTACTGAAACCACAGAAATTCAAAGGATCGTTAAGAAATATTATGAACAATTATGGCAACAAATTCGACAATCTAAGTGAAATTGACAAATTTCTAGAAACACGTAGTCTCCAAAAACTGAACCATGAAGAAATAGAAAACTTGAACAGACCAATAAAAACAAAAAATATGGAAGATGTAATCAAGACTCCCCAAGCAAACAAAAGTCCAGGCCCAGACGGCTTCACGGGGGAATTTAACTGAACATTCAAAGAAGAACTACTACTGATTCTCCTCAAACTATTTCAAAAAATTCAAGAAGAAAGACTTCCAAACTCATTTAATGAGGTGAGCATAATTCTAATTCCAAAACCAGAAATAGACACTACAAAAAAAGAAAACAACAGGCCAATATCCCTGATGAACATAGATGCCAAACTCCTGAACAAAATACTAGCAAAACAGATATAGCAATACATCAAAAAAATTATTCACCATGACCAAGTGGGATTCATCCCAGGGATGCAGGGCTGGTACAATATTTGCAAATCAATAAATGTGATACACCACATAAACAAAATGAAGGATGAAAATTATATAATCATATCAATAGACACTGAAAAAAACATTCAACAAAATTCAGCACTCATTTCTGATAAAAATGCTCATCAATCTGGGATAGAGGAATCATATTTCAAAATAATAAAGGCCATATATGAAGGACCTACAGCCAACATCATACTCAATGGGCAAAAACAAAAAGCATTTTTCTTAAGAACAGGAACAAGACAAGGATGCCCACTTTCACCACTCTTATTTAACATAGTACTGGAAGACTTAGCCACATAAATCAGACAGGAAGAAAAAATAAAACGGATCCAAATTGGAAAGGAGGAAGTGAAACTGTCATTATTTGCAGATGGCATAATATTATACATAGAAATCCCTAAAGACTCCTTCAAAAATCTACTAAACTTTATAAATGAATTTGGCAAAGAAGCAGGATACAAATTAACATCAAGTAATTGATGATATTGTTATAAACCTATGATTAACTACATAAAGAGAAACTAAAAAAAAAAAAAATCCCATTTACCATCACAGCAAATAAATTAAGATACCTAGGAATAAACTTAACCAAAGAAACAAAGAACCTTTTTGCAGAAAACTACAGGTTATTGAAAAAAGAAATAGAGGACAGTATAAAAATTGGAAGCACATACCGTGTTCATGGATTGAAAGAATTAACATCATTAAAATGTCCATACTACCCAAAGCAATCTATAGATTCATTGCCATCCCCATCAAAATACCAGCGACATACTTCACAGAACTAGAACACATACCTCAAAAGTTCATATGGAACCAAAAAAACCTCGAATAGCCACAGCAATCTTGAAAATGAAGAACAAAGAATGAGGGATCACATTACCAGATTTCAGGTTATACTACAAAGCCACTGTAATCAAAACAACCTGGTATTGGCACAAGAAAAGGCATATAGACCAGTGGAACAGAACAGAGAACCCAGAAATGAACCCAAGGCAATATGCTCAGTTAATATTTGACAGAGGTGGCAAGAGCATACGGTGGAGTAAAGACAGCCTTTTTAATATATGGTGTTGGAAAAATTGGACAGCTACATGCAAAAAACTGAAACTAGACCATCAACTCGCACCATACTCAAGAATATACACAAAATGGATAAAAGACTTAAATGTGACTAATGAATGCATAAAAATTCTGGAAGAAAATGTAGACAATAAAATATCAGACATCATATGCAGCAGAATTTTCATTGATACGTCACCTATGGCAACAGAAACAAAGAAACACATGGGGCTACATTTAACTCAGAAGCTTCTGCGCAACAAAAGAAACAAGAACAGAAATGGAAAGGCAACTCACTGTATGGGAGAGCATAATTGCCAAATGATACAACAAATAAGGGGTTAATTTCAAATATATCCAGAGTGCTCATACAGTTTAACAAAAGGAAGACAAAGAATGCAATTAGAAATGGGCAGAGGAACTAAATAGACACCTCTTAAAATAGGACATACAAATGGCTAAGAGACATATGAAGAAATGCTCATCATCACTAATCATCAGAGAGATGCAAAGTAAATAACAATGAGGTATCACCTCACACCTGTCAGAATAGCCCCCATCAACAAATCATCAAACAACAAGTGTTGGCGAGGGTGTGGAGAAAAGGGGACTCTAGTGCACTGCTGGTGGGAATGCAGACTGGTGCAGCCACTATGGAAAACAATATGATGTTACCTCAAATAATTAAAAATTGAACTTCCATTTGACCCAGTGATCCCACTTCTAGGAATATACTCTAAGAAGCCTGAAACACCAATCAGAAAAATATATGTACCTGCATGTTTATAGCAGCACTATTTACAATAGCTAACATCTGGAAACAGTCCAAATATCCATCAGTAGACGAATGGATAAAAAAGCTGTGGTACATATACACAAAGGAGTACTATGCAGCTGTAAGAAGAAAAGGTCTTTTATCCTTTGAGAGGTCATGGAGGAACCTTCTGAATATCATCCTAAGCAAAACAAGCCAAGCTGAGAAAAACAAATATCACATGATCTCAATTATTTGTGGAATATAATAAACATAACACTCTGAGGACTGGGTAGTCCCAGAAACGTGGAAGTGTAATACAGACTGACAATACCCAGAAGAGGGGGTGGGGGAAGAGATAAACCACAGAACTTACATGCATGTCTGCATGAACAATGGACATGGACAACAAAGCTCGGGATAGGGCAGTGAGTGTGGGGGAGGGGCAAAATAGAGAAACATCTGTAACAAAAATAAATTAATTAATTTAAAAATTACATACTATGAACAACTATCTGCCAACAAAATGGACAATCTAGGCAAAATGGACAAATTTTTAGAAACACAGCCTCCCAAACAGATCTGGGAAGAGATAGAAAACTTGAAGAGACCAATAACAACAAAGAAATTGAAGATGTAATTAAAAAACTCTCAGCAATCAAAAGCCCAGGCCCGGATAGATTCACAAGTGAGTGTTACTGAACATTCAAAAAAAATCTCATACCGATTCCACTAAAACTATTCCAGAAAATCCAAGAAGACAGAGAATTTTCAATCTCATTTTATGAAGCCAGCATAATCTTAATTCCATAATTGGATAAAGACTCTACAAAGAAAGGAGACTACAGGCCAATATCCCTGATGAATACAGATGCCAAAATATTTAACACAATATTAGCAAGTCAGATCCAGTATGATCAAGTGGGTTTTATCCCAGGGATTCAAAAATGGTACAATATTTGCAAATCAATAAATGTGATACACCACACAAACAAAATGAATGATATAAACCATATGATCATATCAATAGATGCTGAAAACAGCATTTGACTAAATCCAGCACCCATTTATGATAAAAACGCTCAGCAGTATAGGAATAGAGGGATCATATCTCAACATAATAAAGGCTGTATATGGAAAACCAACAGCCAACATCATACTCAATGGGCAAAAACTAAAAGCATTTTTCTTAAGAACACTAACAAGACAGGGATGTCCACTTTTGCTACTTTTATTTAACATAGTATTGACAGTCTTAGCCACTGCAATTAGACATGAAGACAGAAATAGCCCTGGCTGCTTTGGCTCAGCGGTTAGAGCATGGGCCTGCGTTCCAGAGAGACCCGGGTTCATTTTCTGCTATGGGCATGTACCTCGGTTGCAGTTTGTTCCTTGACCTAGTTGGGTCGTGCGGGTGGCAGCCACTTGATGTGTCCCTTTCACACCAATGTTTCTCTCTCTCTCTATCTTTCTCTCTCTCCCTCCCACTCTATCTGAACAAAAAATGAAAAAATATCCTCGGGTGAGGAAAAATAAATAAAAAATAAAAAATAAATAAATAAATAAATAAATAAAAGCGTTCCAAATTGGAAAAGGGGAAGTGAAACTGTCATTATTTGCAGATGACGTCATATTGTACATAGAAAACCCTAAAGACTCCATCAAAAATCTACTAGACTTAATAAATGAATTTGGCAAAATAGCAAAATACAAAATTATCATCAAGAAATTGATGGCATTCTTATACACCAACAGCGAACTCACAGAAAAAGAAACTAAAAAATCAATTTTATTTACCATTGTGGCAAAAAAATTTAGAAACCTAAGAATAAACTTAACCAAAGAAGTAAAAAATCTCTTCACAGAAAACTACAGGTCATTAAAAAAAGAAATAGAGAAATATATTAAAAAGTGGAAGCATATACCTTGTTCATGGATTGGAAAAATTAACATCTTTATAATGTTCATACAATCCAAAGACATATATAGATTCAATGCAATCCCCATCCAAATAACAACGATATACTTCACAGAACTAGAACAAGTATTCCAGAAGTTTATATGGTACTAGAAAAGGCCCTGAATAACCACAGCAATTTTGAAAACAAAGAACAGAGTAGGAGAGATCACATTACCAGATTTCAGGTTATAGTACAAAGCCACTGTAATTAAATCAGCCTGGTACTGGCACAAGAACAGGAACATAGATCAATGGAACAGTATAGTGAACCAAGAAATTAACCCAAGACAATATGCTCAATTAATATTTGACAAAGGGGGCAAGAGCATACAGTGGAGTGAAGACAGCCTCTTTAGTAAATGGTGTTGGGAAAATTGGACAGCTACATGCAAAACAATAAAGCTAGACCATCAACTTACAACATACACAAGAATAAACTCAAAATGGATAAAAGACTTAAATGTGACTTGTGATTCCATACAAATCCTAAAAGAAAATGCAGGCAACAAAATTTCAGACATCATATACTGCAGAATTTTTACTCATACATCACCTAAGGCAACAGATACAAAGAAAAAAAAAAAGAACACATTGGACTACATCAAGCTAAACAGCTTCTGCACAGCAAAACAACAACAACAAAAAACAAACAAACAAACAAACAAAAACAAGCATTAAAATGGAAAGGGAACCCACCATATGGGAGATCATAATTGCCAATGATACATCAGATAGGGAGTTAATTTTCAAAATATATAGAGTACTCACACAATTCAACAAAAGGAAGACAAAGAACCCATTTAAAAAATGGGCAGAGGACCTAAAGAGACACCTCTCCAAACAGGACATACAAATGGCTAAGAGACATATGAAAAAATGGTCAACGTCACTAATCATTAGAGAGATGCAAATTAAAACAACAGTGAGGTATCACTTCTCACCTGTCAGAATGGCCACCATCAACAAAGCATCAAACAATAACTGCTAGCAAGGGTGTGCAGTAACGTGGGCCCTAGTACACTGCTGGTGGGAATGCAGACTTGTGCAGCCACTATGGAAAACACTATGTTGTTACCTCAAAAAGTTAAAAATTGAACTGCCATTTGACCCAGTGATCCCATTTCTAGGAATATACCCTCAGAAGCCTGAAACATCAATTAGAAATAATATATGTACTCCTATGTTCATAGCAGCATATTTACAATAGCTAAGATCTGGAAACAGCCAAGTGTCCATCTGTAGATGAGTGGATAAAAAGGCGGTGGTACATATACACAGTGGAGTACTATGCAGCTGTAAGAAAGATCTCTTATCTCTTGAGACAACATGGAGGGACCTGGAAAGTATTATCTTATCCAAAAGAAGCCAAGGAGAGAAAGACACATATCATATGATCTCACTTATTTGTGGACTATAATGATCTAAACAAACTGATGAACAAAATAGACCCAGAGTCATAGAAATAGTGTAAAGAGTGACATTTCTCAGAAGGGTAGGGGGAAGGGATAAATCACAGATCTTATATGAATGCATAACCAATAGACATAGACAACAAAGCTGAGAATGCGATGGAAGGGGATAGGGAGGACGGAGTCAATGGGGAATAATGAGAAACATCTGTAACAAAAATACATTAAAAAGAAAGTTACATTCATTTCTGGATGTTAATTTTGTGTCCTGCTATGTTGTTGAATTTATTTATTAAATCTAGTAGATTTTTGGTGGAGTCTTTAGTGTTTCCTATGTACAATATCATGTCATCTGTGAATAATGATATTTTTTTTCCTTCTTCTGAATTTGGATGCCTTTTATTTATTTTTTCTTATTTTCCAATTGCTGTGGTGAGGACATCCAGAAATATGTCAAATAAAAGTGTTAAAAGCAGATATTGCTGTGTTGTTCCTGTTCTTAGGAAAAATTCTTTTGGTTATTGCCCATTGAGTATGATGTTGGCTGTAGGTTTATCACATATGGCTTTTATTAAGTTGAGGTGTGATCCTTCTATTTCCACTTTGCTGAGAATTTTTTATCAAACAAGGGTGCGAATTTTGTCTAATGTTTTTACCACATCTATTGATACGATCATGTGATTTTTATCTTTCAGTTTGTTTACATGATTTATCACATTTATTGATTTACAATTATTGTACTAGCCTTGCATTCCTGGAATAAATCCCACTTGGTCATGGTGTATAATCTTTTTAATATATTGCTGGATCCTGTTTGTTAATATATTCTTAAGGATTTTAACATCTATGTTCATCAAGGATATTGGCCTGTAATTTTCTAAAAGTGTCTTTATCTTGTTTTGGAATTAGAAGAATGCTAGCCTTGCAAAAAGAGCTAGGAAGTGCTCTTTCCTCTTGGTTTTTTTTTTTTTTTGGAATAGTTTGAGGAAGATAGGTGTTAGTTCTTTGAATGTTTGGAAAAACTCCCTTGTGAAGCATCCTGAGCAGGGCTTTTGCTGGCTGGGAGTTTTTTTATTTTTATTTTTTTTGTTACTGCTTCAATTTCATCAGTTGTTATCAGCCTATTCAGATTTTTTTATTGTTCCTGATTCCATTTTGGAAAATTGTATTTTTCTAGGAATTTGTTCTTTTCTTCTAGGTTGCCCAGCTTGTTTGCATACAGTTGTTAATAGTATTTTCTTACATTCTTTTGTATTTCTATAGTGTCAGTTGTTACTTTACCTCTTTCATTTCTGATTTTACTTATTTTGGTCCTCTCCCTTTGTTACTTGGTGAGTCTGGCTAAAGGTTCATCAATTTGTTTATCTTTTCAAAGAACCAGCTCTTGGTTTCATTGATCTTTTTTATTTATTTAAGTCTTTATGTCATTTATTTCTGCTCTGATCTTTATTATTTTCTTTCTTCTACTTACTCTTGGTTTTTCTTTTTATTCTCTTTCTAATTCTTTAATTTGTAGGATTAGATTGCTTATGTGAGATTTTTCTTGTTTCTTGAGGTAGATCTGTGGTGCTACGAAATTCCTTCTCTGGAATGCTTTCACTATGTCCCATAGATTTTGGGTTACTGTGTGTTTATTTTCATTTGTTTCCTGGAAGTTTTTTATTTATTCTTTGATCTCATTTGTAACGCATTCATTGTTTAGGAGGCTAATATGGTATTTAGCCTCCATGTTTTTTAATGTTTTTATTGTAATTGCTTTCTAGTTCCATGCTATTGTGATCTGAAAAGATACTTGATATGATTTCAATCCCCTTGTACTTGTAGAGAATTACTGTGTGTCCTAACATGTTGTCTATCTTGATAATGTCTCATGTGCACTTTAAAAAAATGTCTATTCTGCAGCTTTGGTGTAAAATATTCTGTAAATGTCAATTAAATCCATCTGATCTAGTGTATCATTTAGGGTCACTGTTTCTTTGTTGATATTTTGTCTAGAAGGTTTATCTAGTGATGTTAGTGGGGTGTTAAAGTCCCCTACTATGATTGTATTGCTGTTGATCTCTCCCCTTAAAGTCCTCCAGAAGAGTTTTTATATTGGGTGAATATATGTTGACTAGGGTTATATCCTCTGGTTGTATTGATCCCTTTATTATTATGAAATGGCTTTTATTGTCTCATGTCATGGCCTATACTTTGAAGCCTATTTTGTCAGATATGAGTATTGCTATCCCAGCTTTTTTTTTTTTCATTTCTATTTGAATGAAAAATATTTTTCCTTCCCTTCAATTTCATTCTGTGTGAGTGTTTTGTTCTGAAGTGTGTCTCTTGTAGACAGCATTTATATGGGTCCTGTTTTCTTATCCATTCAGCTACCCTATGTCTTTTAATTGTAGCATTTAAGCCATTTACATTTAAGGTTATTAATAGGTGCTTACTTGTTGCCATTTTTACTCTTTATGCCTGTGTTTCTCTCTCTCTATATTTTTTCTTCTTATAAAAGTCTCTTTGGCATTTCTTGCAGTGCTTGTTGGGAGTTAGTAAACTACTTTAGTCTTTGTTTGTTTGTGAAGATCTTTATTTCACTTTCAATTTTGAATAATAGCCTTGCTGAATAGAGTAGTCTTGGATTCAGTCCCTTGGTTTTTATTACTATGTATAGTTCATGCCACTCCCTTCTGGCCTTCATTGTTTCTATTGAGAAATCAGCTGACATTCTGATGAGAGCTCCTTTTAGGTAACTTTCTGTTTCTCTCTTGCTTCCTTTAAGATTCTTTGTCTTTAACATTTGCTATTTTAATTATGATATGTCTAGGTCTATGTCCTTGGGGTTTCATCTTGATTGGGACTCTCTGTGTTTCTTGGACTTATGTGATATTTTCCATCACCAGGTTAGGAAAGTTTTCTGTTATTATTTCTTCAAATAGATTCTCTATTCCTTGTTCAGATTTTTCTCCTTCTGGAACCTTTATGATCTGGATGTTATTACATTTCATATTGTCCCTCAGCTCCCTTAAACTCTCCTTCTGCTTTTTAATTTATTTTTCCAATTGATGCTCTGATTGGGTATTTTTTTTTCTATGTTTTTTTCTAACTTGCTGATTTGGTCCTTAGCTTCTTCTAATATACTATTGATTCTTTCCAGGGTATTCCTTATTTCAGCTATGTCATCCTTCATTTATAATTGATTCTTATTCATGGCTTCTACCTCTTTTTTTATGCTAATGTAATTTCCACTGAGTTCCTTATTGTGTTCATCTTGGGTTTATTTTTTTGGAATTCTCACTAAGTTGTTTGAGCATGCTTAAAACTATTACTTTCAATTCTTTATCTGACAAGTGTCTTGCCTCCATTTTATTTAGTTCTTTTTCTGATGATTCCTCCTTTTCTTTTATTTTTGGGTGTTTCTTTGTCTCACCATTTTAAAAGTCTGATAGTTCAACACCAGATAAGAAACACTGGATCACATTGTCAGGTCTATGCATCCAAGGGCATCAGGTTGTGGCAAGGCCAGTTGCTGAATTCAGTCCAGTTATCCAGGGGTCTAGTGGCTCTTGGTAGCAGTGGTGGTGGAAGCAGCGGCTCTCAGTGGCAATGGTGGCTTTAGTTGGTAGTGTTAACAGGGACCAGTGGCTTGTGGTGGTGGCAGTGAGGGCAGCCGCTTTCATTTGTTGCAGGGCCAGCTGTGCTGATAGCTGGCAACATATCTGCAGGTCTGGTGGGGACACAGCTGGCATGCACAAGTCCCACAGGGGTGTGTCTGTTGTCTGCCAGCCTGGTGGGGGCACTTTGGAGGCCACAGGTCAGGCATGGGTTCAGTGGAGTCCACAGGCTAGGCTGGGTTGGGCTCATTTGTGGCCTTAGGGCACTAGGTCTTGGCTGCTCCCTACAGCCTCCTCCCTAAGAGAACCCAGTGGATCATCCAAAATAGCAGCACTTTCCAACCCCAAGCAGGGAGGTACCCTGCCAATCAGTTAACATCAACAGCTGGCAGTTTTCTGGCCCAAAGCTCCTGAATGGCCCAATCTGAGTTCATGTACTGACAGGCAGATACCTACCCACACTCATACCCACTCACACTCTCACACATGATCACCCACTCACACATTCACCCTCACTGTGGCGTTGCCTGCCACCATGTTCTATATGTTGATTCTTAACCAAAGTAAGAGAAAGGAGTGAATTAGTAGCACCTGAGTATCATTGCATCTGCTGGTTTTGTATTTCAGTTTAGCTATCTTCTGGTCATTTGAAATCACTGCTCATTAAGGTCCCTGAATCTCCAGGTTTTGCTCTCTATCCCCAGCTTCTCCTGAGTCTTTGCTTCCAGCTTTACAGCCACATACCCACCTTCTACTGTGTGCCCTCAACTCAATATATCTTCCTCATTTCTCATTCTGGCAACAGCCTGCCTGAAATATACCTAAAACAGAAACATCTCCTTCATTCTTACTTTCATTACCCTGGCATTACTTTTTTATTATTTGCTATAAGAACTCACTACACATTTAGTGGATTAAAACAACATAATTTATTATTTTATAGATCTGTAGACTAGAAGTCCAAGAAGGGTCTAAACTGGCTAAAATAGAAATGTGACCAGTCCAGTATTAATTCCAGAGGTTCTGAGGAATTGTAAAGTTTCTCACCTTTTCCAGCTTCCGGAGGGTCTTCTCATTTCTTAGTCTATGGCCCCTGTTATTTTTCTTCAAAGCCAACCACAAGTGGAGTCCTTACATTGCATTATTTTGACCTTTTCTATAGTCATATCTCCTTCTGACTCTCCCCATCTTCTTCCCCTTTCCTCTTTTAAAGGTCCTTGTGATTACATTTGCCTGGCCAGGTAATCCAGAATAATCTCTTTATTTAAAGAAAAGCTGATTAGCTACTTTAATTCCATCTGATACCTTAATTTTTGTTTGCTATTCAAGTTAGCATATTCACAGGTTTTACAAAATTAGGATATATAAAAAAGAAACATTCTTCTGCTTTTCATGGCCTCCATACTTATTCCCCTTACACTGTGGGAAAAAAACGCACAGAAATAAATCTTTTACTCTCTCTCTCTGTGCTTTCTTCCACCCCTTACTTGTAAATCAGATCATTATTCAGCTTCAGAATGGATACTTGAGAAATAAGCTTCCTACCAATTATCACTTTACTTTGTTCATAATTACTAGTTCATTTTAAGTTAGTTTATAAATGAATGAGTCGCCCTTCAATGCACTAAAAAATAACAAAATGAAGAGGCAATCTTAACCAACACATTTAAGCTGTCTTGTACTCAAATAAGAAATTTAACCACTGAACTTTGGAATTTTGACACTCTGTTAAAAGTTACTAGCAGCTCTTAAGAAATGGAATTCAACCTTGCTCACAATGATTTGCCAAGCCTGTGAACTAAAAACATTAATGCCATTTGTTAGTTTGAACGGTATGCCTGACAGGATTCCAAAATGGCGGTGGAGTAAATGGAAACTACACAGACCATCTCCCAGGACAGAACTGGAATTACAACAAAAATAAAGACAAATTGTCAGGAAAAAGCAACAGAAAAGCAGCTTGGAGGACCATATAACAAGGGACACTGAATCAATCCTGGTAGGATTGTGGAGGGGTGAGAGGGGGCTGGGAGCCCCCAGACAGCAGCAGCCTTAGCTGTGAGCAGTGCCCTTGGGTTAAACTCCCAAGTGACTCTACAGGACAGAGCTGCACAGACGCTAAAATAGCCACAACCACTCACCTTGGGCTCTGTCAAAAGTAGGGCAGACTGGACTGGAACTGTGTGGGGACACATGGGATTTGGAGGGCACTCAGAGCTTTTGCTGAGTTGTGGCCATGCAGAACAGTGGTCATCTTAATCTTTCCCAGGGCTCTGGGAAAAGGCAGTGGCCCCTCCCTAAAAGATTCAACCCCACCCAGTGGCCATTGAAATGCAAATTGAGGATCATTAATAGTCAGCATCTGCCCCACCCTCAGAAATCCCATTCATCTGAACACCAGAGGGACAAGGCTCCTCAAGTAACTGCAACTAATAGACTCCAGGCAAAAAGTTAGAAAATAACTGATCAATTAATGGGCTTGCAACTCTGCCCAGGAAAAAAAGACTTGACAGTGGTGTTTAATGTAGGTACTTGCATGCTCATCCAAACCCAGTAGATGGTGCCACAAACAGCAGAACACCAACACCCACAGAAAAAATAAGCAGGCTCCAAAGCCCACTGAGATAGCCAAAATGGTGACACAAAGAAACAAAGGCCAAGTGAAATAACAAGAGACCTCTACCAAAGATGAGATAAATGAGGTGCAGTTAAGTAAGTTAACAGAACTAGAATTCAGAGCCAATATTGAGGAAGCTCATCACAATGTGTAAGGACATGAGCACCAGGAGTAAAGACATAGAAATGTTGAAAATCAACCAGTTGGAAATTAAAACCCACCAAAAAGAAATGAAGAATGACATATCAGAAATAAAGAACACATTGGAAGGTCTAAAGAGCAGAGTAGAGGAAGCGAAGGACTGGATCAGTGAATTAGAAGACAGGGTAGAAAAAATCAACTAATCAGAAAAACAAAAGGAAAAAAAAAACTATTAAAAAACAGGAAGACAGCTTAAGAGAACTGCAGGACAACTGAAAACGTAATAATATTCGCATCATAGGAGTCCCCGAAGAAGAAGAAAATGAGCAAGGGATAGAGAATATATTTTTAAAAAATAGTGACAAAAAACTTCCCTAATTTGGTGAAGGAAGAAGGCATTCAAGTTCAAGAAGCACAGAGAGTCCCAAGTAAGAAGAACCCAAACAGGCCCACACCAAGACACATAGCAATTAAAATGCTACAAATTAAAGACAAAGAGAGAATTCTAAAAGCAGCAAGAGATAAGCAACAGGTTACCTACAAAGGGAACCCCATAAGGTTCTCAGCTGACTTCTCACAAGAAACACTACAGGCCAGAAGAGAATGGCATGAAGTAATCAAAGTCATAAAAAACAAGAATCTGAATCCAAGACTACTCTACCCAGTAAGGCTATCATTCAAAATAGAAGATCAAAAAAAGAGCTTCCCAGACAAAAAAAAAAAGGCTAAGGGAATACATTAGCACCAAACCAGCACTGCAAGAAATGTTAAAAGGACAGCTGTAATTAGCAGTAGAAATGGGAAGAAAAATAGAACCACACTAAACAAAAATGGCAATAAATAAGTACATATCAATAATCACCTTAAACGTAAATGGATTGAATGCTCCCTTAAAAAGACACAGAGTAGCTGATTGGATAAGAAAGCATGACTCATCTATATGTTGTTTACAAGAGACCCACCTCTCAACAAAAGACTCACATAGGTTGAAAGTGAAGGGATGGAAAAAAATTTTCCAAGCAAATGGAAAGCAACAAAAAGCTGGGGTAGCAATTCTCATATCTGATAAAATAGATTTCAAAATGAAGACCATAATTAGTGACAAAGAAGGCCACTATATAATATTGAATGGATCTATCCAACAGGAAGATATAACCTTGAAAACATATATGCACCCAATATAGGAGCACCAAAATATATTAAAAATCTTCTGGAGGACTTCCAAGGAGAAATCGACAACAATACAATCATAGCAGGGGACTTCAACACCCCGTTGACAGCACTGGGTAGATCCTCTAGGAAAAAAAATTAGCAAGGAAACAGAGACTCTAAAGGAAGCACTAGACCAAATGGATTTAATAGATATCTACAAAGAATTACACCCCAAAAGTACATAATTCACGTTCTTCTCAAGTGCACATGGGACATTCTCAAAGACAGACCACATGATAGGACACAAACTAAATCTCTACACGTTCAAGAAGATTGAAATTATATCAAGCATCTTCTCAGATCACAATGGCATGAAAGTAGAAATCAATTGCAACTAGAACATGCAAAGACATTTCAACACATGCAGGCTAAATAGCATGTTATTAAACAATTAATGGGTCACCGAGGAGATCAAGGAAGAAATGAAAAACTTCCTGGAAACCAATGAAAATGAACACACAACAACACAAAATCTATGGGCTGCAATGAAAGGAGTTCTGAGAGGGAAGTTCATAGCAATACAGGCCTACCTCAAAAAACAAGAAAAATTTCTAATTGACTGTCTAACCTCACAACTTAAGAATTGGAAAGCAAACAAAAAGAAAACACCAGAGCAAGTAGAAGGAAGGAAATAGTAAAGATCAGAGCAGAAATAAATGACATAGAGACCAAAAAAACAATTCAAAGGATCAATGAAACAAAGAGCTGGTTTTTCGAAAAGATAAACAAGATTGATGGACCCTTAGCTAGACTCACCAAGAAACAAAGAGAGAGAACCCAAATACACACAATCAGAAATGAAAGAGGAGAAGTAACAATCAACACCACGGAAATACAAAAGATCGTTAAAAACTACTATGAACAACTATATGGCAACAAATTTGACAATCTAAGCGAAATGGACAAATTTCTAGAAACACACAGTCTCTCAAAACTATTGCCGGAAGAGATAGAAAACTTGAACAGACCAATAACAACTAAGGAAATTGAAGAGGTAATCAAGACTCTCCCAGCAAACAAAAGCCCAGGCCCAGATGGCTTCACGGGGGAGTTTTACCGAACATTCAAAAAAGAACTAACACCCATTCTCCTCAAACTATTTCAAAAAATTCAAGAAGAAGGAAGACTTCCAAACACATTCTATGAGTCCAGCATAATTCTAATTTCAAAACCAGAAAAGGATACTACAAAGAAAGAAAACTACAGGCCAATATCCCTGATGAACATAGACGCCAAAATCCTGAACAAAATATTAGCAAATCGGATCCAGAAATACATCAAAAAAATTATCCACCATGACCAAGTGGGATTCATTCCATGGATGCAAGGCTGGTACAATATTCGCAAATCAATAAATGTGATACACCACATAAATAAGATGAAGAATAAAAACCACATGATCATATCAATAGATGCTGAAAAAGCATTTGACAAAATCCAGCATCCATTTCTGATAAAAACGCTCAGCAATGTAGGAATAGAGGGCTCATATCTCGACATAATAAAGGCCATATATGAAAGACCTACAGCCAACATCATACTCAATGGACAGAAACTAAAAACATTTCCATTAAGAACAGGAACAAGACAGGGATGTCCACTTCCGCCACTCTTACTTAACATTCTACTGGAAGTCTTAGCCACAGCAATCAGACATGAAGAAAAAATAAAAGGGATCTAAATTGGAAAGGAGGAAGTGAAACTGTCATTATTTGCAGATGACATGATATTATACATAGAAAACCCTAAAGACTCCATCAAAAATCTACTTGACTTAATAAATGAATTGGGCAAAGTAGCAGGATACAAAATTATCGTCAAGAAATTGACGGCATTCTTGTACACCAATGATGAACTCACAGAAAGAGAAACTGAAAAAACAATCCCATTTACCATCGCGCCAAAAAAATTACGATACCTAGGAATAAACTTAACCAAAGAAGTAAAGGACCTATTTGCAGAAAACTACAGGTCATTGAAAAAAGAAATAGAGGACGATATAAAAAAAGTGGAAGCACATACCCTGTTCATGGATTGGAAGAATTAACATCATTAAAATGTCCATACTACCCAAAGCAATCTATAGATTCAATGCAATCCCCATCAAAATACCAACAACATATTTCATAGAACTAGAACAACTTTTTCAAAAGTTCATATGGAACCAAAAAAGACCCCGAATAGCCACAGCAATCTTGAAAAAAAAGAACAAAGTAGGTGGGATCACAATACCAGATATCAGGTTATACTACACAGCGACTGTAACCAAAACAGCCTGGTACTGGCAGAAGAACAGGCATATAGACCAGTGGAACAGAACTGAAAACCCAGAAATGGACCCAAGGCAATACGCTCAATTAATATTTGACAAAGGTGGCAAGAACATACAGTGGAGTAAAGACAGCCTCTTTAATAAATGGTTTTGGGAAAATTGGATAGCGACATGCAAAAAAATGAAACTAGACCATCAACTTATACCATACACAAAAATAAGCTCAAAATGGATAAAAGACTTAAATGTGACCCGTGAATCCATAAAAATTCTAGAAGAAAATGTAGGCAACAAAATTTTGGACATCAGACGGAGCAGAATTTTCAGTGATACATCACCTAAGGCAACAGAAACAAAGGAGAAAATGAACACATGGGATTACATCAAACTTAAAAGCTTCTGCACAGCAAAAGAAACAATCATCAAAATGGAAAGGCAATCCAGTGTATGGGAGAACATCATTGTCAATGATGTATCAGATAAGGGGTTAATTTCCAATATATATAGAGTGCTCATACAACTCAGCAAAAGGAAGACAGAGAACCCAATTAAGAAATGGGCAGAGGAGCTGAATAGACACCTCTCCAAACAGGACATACAAATGGCCACAAGACATATGAAGAAATGCTCAACATCACTAATCATCAGAGAGATGCAAATTAAAACAACAATGAGGTATCACCTCACACCTGTCAGAATGCCTGCCATCAACAAATCATCAAACAACAAGTGTTGGCGAGGGTGTGGAGAAAAGGGGACTCTAATAGTCTGCTGGTGTGAATGCAGACTGGTGCAGCCACTATGGAAAACAATATGGTGTTACCTCAAAAAATTAAAAATTGATGTGCCATTTGACCCAGTGATCCCTCTTCTAGGAATATACCCTAAGAAGCCTGAAACACCAATCAAGAAGAATATATGTACCCCCATGTTCATAGCAGCACTATTTACAATAGCTAAGATCTGGAAACAGCCCAACTGTCCATCAGTAGACGAATGGATAAAAAAGCAGTGGTACATATACACAATGGAGTACCATGCATCGGTAAGAAAGATAGATCTCTTATCCTTTGAGACAACATGGAGGGACCTGGAAAGTATTATCCTAAGTGAAAGAAGCCATGCAGAAAAAGACAAATACCACATGATCTCACTTATATACGGAATATAATGAACGTAACAGTCTGAGGAATACAGCAGACCCAGAAACATGGAAGTAGGGCACAGACTGACATCCCTCAGAAGATGGGGTGGGGGGGTGGGAAGAGATAAACCACAGAACTTATATGCATGTATGCATGACCAATTGACATGGACAACTAAGCCGGGGATGGGGCGGAGGTTGGGTGGGGTGGGGGGTGCCAATGGGGTAAAAACGGTAAAATATCTGTAACAAAAAAATAAATAAATAAGAAATTATACTGGAAAAAGAAATAAATAAAGTTATAGAAACTAAAACATCACAAAATGCTGAATAGCATAATAAAAAAATAAAACAGTGTCTTCCATCATCTCAATACCTAAAGATTAATAATAATATAATATTTTCCAAACTTTAACTGTATAACTAGGACTTAAAAAATTAAAATGTTTGGTGTGACACTTGAGAAAAAAAATCACCTTAAATGTAAATGGATCGAATGCCCTGATTAAAAGACACAGCGTAGCTGATTGGATAAGAAAGCATGACTCATATATATGTTATTGACAAGAAACCCAACTCACAATAAAAGACTCACATAGGTTGGAAGTGAAGGGATGGAAAAAAATCGTCCAAGCAAACGGAAAGCAAGAAAAAGTGGGGGTAGCAATCCTCATATCTAATAAAATAGATTTCAAAATGAATGCCATAAATAGAGACAAAAGGGCCACTACGTAATATTGAAAGGACCTATCCAACAGAAAGACATAACCTTGATAAACATATAAGCACCCAATATAGGCGTACCAAAATATATTAAAAATTTTTCTGGAGGACTTCAAAGAAGAAATCGACAGTAACATAATCATAGTAGGGGACTTGAACACGCTGCTGAAATCACTGAATAGATCTGATAGCCAAAAAAATTAACAAGGAAACAGAGACTCTAAATGAAGTTCTAGACAAAAAAAATTTAATAGTTATCTACAGAGAATTGCACCCCAAAACTACAGAATTCACATTGTTCTCAAGTGCACATGAGACATTCTCAAAGACAGACCACATGTTAGGACATAAACTAAGGCTCTACAAGTTCAAGAAATTTGAAATCATATCAAGCATCTTCTCAGATCACAATGGCATGCAACTAAAAATCAATTGCAACAAGAACATGCAAAAACATTTGAACACATGGAGGCTAAATAGCACGTTATTAAACAATGAAGGGATTTCTGAGGAGATGAAGAAAGAAATTTAAAAATTCCTTGAAACTAATGAATAAGAACACACAACACAAGTCTATGGGATGCAGCAAAAGCAGTTTTGAGAGGGAAGTTCATAGCACTTACAAGCCTACCCCAAGAAACAAGAAAAATTTTTAATAGACTATCTAACCTCACAACTTAAAGAACTAGATAGCAAACAAAAAGAAAAACCCAGAGTAATTAGAACGAAGGAAAAATAAAGATCAAAGCAGAAATAAATGACACAGAGTCCAAAAAACAATTCAAAGAATCAATGAAACAAAGAGCTGGTTCTTTGAATAGATAAACAAGATTGATGGACCCTTTGCTAGAATCACCAAGAAACCAAGAGAGAGAACCCAAACATACAAAATCAGAAATGAAAGAGGAGAACTAATAATTGACACCACAGAAATACAAAAGATCGTTAACAACTACTATGAACAATTAAATGGCAAAACATTCGACAATTTAAGCAAAATGGACAAATTTCTAGAAACACATAGTTGCCCAAAACTGGACCAGGAAGAGATTGAAAACTTGAACAGACCATTAACAACTAAGGCAATTGAAGATATAATCAAGACTCTCCCAGCAAACAAAAGCCCAGGCCTGGATGTCTTAATGGGGGAGTTTTACCGAACATTCAAAGAAGAACTAATACCCATTCTCTTCAAACTATTTCAAAAAAATTCAAGAAGAAGGAAGAATTCCAAACTCGTTTTATGAGGCCAGCATAATTCTAATTTCAAAACCAGGAAAAGACACTACAAAGAAAGAAAACTATAGGCCAATATCCCCGATGAACATAGATGCCAAAATCCTGAACAAATACTAGCAAATTGGATCCAGCAATATATCAAAAAATTATTCACCATAACCAAGTGGGATTCATCCCAGGGATGCAAGGCTGATACAATATTTGCTAGTCAATAAATGTGATACACCACATAAATAAAATGAAGAATAAAAACCACATGATCATATCAATAGATGCCGAAAAAAGCCTTCAAGGAAATCCACCATCCATTTCTGATAAAAATGCTCAGCAATGTGGGAATAGGGGGATCATATCTCGACATAATAAAGGTCATATATGAATGAGCTACAGCTAACATCATATTCAATGGGTAAAAATTAAAAGCATTTCTTTTATGAACAGGAACAAGACAAGGGTGCCCACTTTCGCCACTCTTATATAACATTGTACTGGAAGTCTTAGCAACAGCAAACAGACAGAAAGAATAAATAAAAGGGATCCAAATTGGAAAGGAGGAAGTGGAATTGTCATTACTTGCAGATGACATGATACTATACATAGAAAACCCCAAAGATCCCATCAAAAATTTACTAGACTTAACAAATGAATTTGGCAACGTAGCAGGATACAAAATTAACATTAAGAAATCAATGGCATTTTTATACACCAACGATGAACTCAAAGAGAAACTAAGAAAACAATCCCATTTACCATTGTGGCAAAAAAATTAAGATACCTAGGAATAAACTTAACCAAACAATTAAAGAACCTATTCACAGAAAATTACAGGTCATTGAAAAAGGAAATAGAGGATGATATAAAAAAGTGGAAGCACATACTTTGTTCATGGATTGGAAGAATTAACATCATTAAAATGTCCAGAGTACCCAAAGCAATCTATACAATCAATGCAATCCCCATCAAAATACCAACGACACATTTCACAGAACTAGAACAAATACTTCAAAAGTTCATATGGAACCAAAGAAGACCTGGAATAGGCACAGCAATCTTGACAAAGAAGAACAAAGTAGAAGGGATTACATTACCTGATTTCAGGTTATACTACAAAGCCACAGTAATCAAAACAGCCTGGTACTGGCATAAGAACAGGCATATAGACCAGTGGAACAGATCAGAGAATCCAGAAATGTACCCAAGGCAATATGCTCAATTAATATTTGTCAAAGGTGGCATGCAGATACAGTGGAGTAAAGACAGCCTCTTCAATAAATGGTGTTGGGAAAATTGGACAGCTACATGCAAAAAAATGAAACTAGACCATCAACTTACACCCTACACAAGAATAAACTCAAAATGGATAAAAGACTTAAATATGACTCATGAATCCTTAAATATCCTAGAAGAAACTGTAGGCAACAAAATTTCAGACATTATATGCAACAGAACTTTCACTGATACATCCCCTAAGGCAACAGAAACAAAGGAGAAAATGAACACATTGAACTAATCAAACTCAGATCTTCTGCACAGCATAAGATACAATAATTTTAATGGAAAGACAGCCCACTGTATGAGAGAGCATAATTGCCAAAGATGTATCAGATAAGGTGTAATTTCCAATATATATAGAGTGCTCATACAACACAACAAAAGGAAGACAAGGAACCCAATTAAAAAATGGGCAGAGGAACTAATTAGACCCTTCTCCCAACAGGACAAACAAATGGCTAAGAGACATATGAAGAAATGCTCAACATCAGAGAGATGCAAATAAAAACAACAATGAGGTATCACCTCACACCTGTCAGAATGGCCACCATCAACAAATCATCAAACAAGTGTTGGCGATGGAGTGGAGAAAAGGGGACTTTAGTACACTGCTCGTGGGAATGCAGACTGGTGCAGCCACTATGGAAAACAATATGGTGTTACTTCAAAAAATTGAAAATTGAACTTCCGTTTGACCCAGTGATCCCACTTCTAGGAATATACCCTTAGAAGCTTGAAACACCAATCGGAAAGAATATATTACTCCCATGTTTGTAGCAGCACTATTCACAATAGCTAAGATCTGGAAACAGCCCAAATGTCCATCAGTAGACAAATGGATAAAAAAGCTGTGGTACATATACACAATGGAGTACTTTGCAGCTGTAAGAAAGAAAGATCTCTTATCCTTTGAGAATACATGGAGGGACCTGGAAAGTATCATCCTAAGTGAAACAAGCCAAATAGAGAAAGACAAGTTTTATATGATCTCACTTATTTGTGGAATATAATGAACATAACAGTCTGAGGAATGGGGTAGTCCCAGAGACGTGGAAGTGGGGTACAGATGGACAATCCCCAGAAGAGGGGGTGGGGGGAGAGATAAACCACAGAATTTATATGCATGTATGCATGAACAGTGGACATGGACAACTAACTGGGGAAAGGGCAGGGAGGGAGGGGGAGGGGGGAAATAGTGGGCAAAAAAGGAATAACATCTGTAACAAAAATAAATAAATTAATTAAATATTAAAAATGAAAAAGAGAGAAAGTTATGCCTGCGGCCTCAAAGCCGTTCCTGAACAGGGAAGCAGTGAGAAGAGTGGAAACTGAATGATAATGTCCTTGGAACGTGTCAACCATTGGTCATTGGTACTAATTCAACACTAACAAGAATTCTAAATTTGAGGAGTGGTGGAAAAGGAAACTTGATTCAGTGCAAACAACTAATTGTAATACAGCTCGGCTGTGAAAACAGCATTTACTGTGGAACAGACTTGGGGCCAGGCAGCCCTGGGGCCAGGCCCCTTTCTGGCCAGACAACTTTGCTGTACTCCTCAGTGGTCTACTTCACTCAGCAATCCTCCATGCCACTTTGCTTCACTCTATTCTAGTGAGACAAACACATTTTCTGTGGTCAACTCAACCAAGGAGATACAGTCTTCATTCTTTGGTGGAAATAGAAAGTGTCCTCTTGAGCCAGAGAGGAGCTGGCTTATGTGGACCAAGGTTTTATATTCAAATCATTTCAATAGAATTAACTAAACTGCAAAAACATCCTCAAGGTCAGAAGCAGAGGTATTTGGTATCAAGAACATGGGAACAGTAGTAGAAGGGCTAGATTTCCACCCAGTTTTTATCAGTAATTTATAAGCACTAAATATGATGCATTCAAGTTTTATCATCCTCAAGACAAGGAGGAAGACAGTTGGCGCCAACCACCTGCATGCTAATCAAGGCCAGGAAAGCAATTCTTGTTCTTCCTAGAGTTGATAGATTTGAAGTAATAATTTATTGTTTATAATAAACAATGTAATCATAGACATTGTTTGGAACTCAGTTACAAAATGAATTGGCTCGGATAACCTCCAAGAACCAACATGTTGTGTCCATCTTGAGTTCAGTGACAGTCTTACTCAACTGACAGCTACTGCTCTGCCCTTGTATGACCTCGACCTCTGCTTGGTTCCAGAACCAAGTTCTTTCTGTGGCTTTACACTGTACTTCCCTCTTCCTTCCTGAAAGATGAATCAGACTGGCATGACTCTTTCCATTCTCTGAGGGAACTAAACAAATGTGAGTTTTCATGTGGGCATGTTTCTCCTTTTTTTTTTTTTTTTTTTTTTATCCTCACCCGAGGACATTTTTCGATATTTTGTTCAGATAGAGGGAGAAGGAGAGAGAGAGAGAGAAACATCGACGTGAAAGGGACACATCGAGTGGTTGCCACCCACACGACCCAACCAGGGCCGGGGACAAACTGCAACCGAGGTACATGCCCTTAGCGGGAACCGAACCCGGGTCTCTCCGGACCGCAGGCTGACGCTCTAACCGCTGAGCCAAACCGGCCAGGGCATGTGGGCATGTTTCTTTTTCTAAGAACCAGTCAGTGGCATTTATAATGAATTAATCATATCAGACAAATATAATCCATGCTTTACTTTCTCAGTTGGAAAATCACAAGCCAGCGTTCTATTTAAATTTTACTCTGTATTTTTTTTTTATCCTCACCCAAGGTCATCCTTTTCCATTTTTCTGTTCAGATAGAGTGGGAGTGAGAAAGTGGAAGAGAGAGAAACATCGATGTGAAAGGGACACATCCAGCGGCCGCCACCCGCATGACCAACCAGGGCCGGGGACAAACTGCAACCGAAGTACGTGCCCTTAGCGGGAACCGAACCCGGGTCTCCCTGGACCGCAGGCCGACGCTCCAACTGCTGAACCAATCAGCCAGGGCAATTTTACTCTGTATTTTTGAACAATGTAACATGGTGCCTTAGTTGATTTGGGTCACTGTAACAAAATACCATAAACTAGGAAGCTTATAAATACCACAGTTCTAGAAGCTGGGGAGTCCAACATCAAGGATCCAGTAGATTTGGTGTCTCTTAAAGGTCTGCTTCCTCATAGAAAACACATTCCATCTGTGTCCTCACATGGTATAAGGGTGAGAGAGAGCTCTCTAGGGTCTCTTTTATAAGACACTATTCCCATTCACAAAGGCTCCACCCTCATGACCTAATCGCCCTCCAAAGGCCCCCACCTCAAAAAAGCACCACATTGGGGATCAGGCTTCAACATCTGAATTTTGGTGGAACAAAAATACTTAATATACTTACCATGAGCATTAAGAAAAATTAATCTTCAAATGAGATTCATAGATAAAAACCCATGTACATTTTGCATCTGTGTGTGTGTCTGTGTGTCTGTGTGTGTGTTGTACATGTTTCTGATAAAAGGATCTATAACTCAACAGATTTTGAACAGAATCTACAAGCCAAAAAAGGATAATACTAACTAATGTAAAAAGATGTTCCATTGTCAGAGAGGCAGTGTCAGTTATTGCCATCATCTTACGAAGGCAGCTCAGAGAGATAAAGAAACTACAGAAGTAATATTGTAATAATTTAAAGAATTTTAAATGAAGCATCATGTATTCAAAGTCTTCTTGATCAACCACTCATTAAAATACTCTCAAGATTAACCAACACCTTTCATTTCATCTGTAAAATACAGTAAACCCTCAATTTTAACAAACCTTGATTTAAGAGATCTTTCTTTCTTACAACTGCATAGTACTCCATTGTGTATATGTACCACAGCTTTTTTATCCATTCGTCTACTGATGGACACTTGGGCTGTCGACATGGAGGCACCTGGAAAGTGTCATCCTAAGTGAAACAAGCCAAGCAGAGAAAGACAAGTTTCATATGATCTCACTTATTTGTGGAATATAATGAACATAACAGTCTGAGGAATGGGGTAGTCCCAGAGACGTGGAAGTAGGGTACAGACTGACAATCCCCTAAAGAGAGGGGTGGTGGAGGAGAGATAAACCACAGAACTTATATGCATGTATGCATGAACAGTGGACATGGACAACAAACTGGGGAAAGGGCAGGGAGGGAGGGGGAGGGGGGAATCAGTGGGGGAAAAAGGAGAAACATTTGTAGCAAAACTTAATTAATAAAAAAAATATACAGAGAGTACTCATACAACTCAACAAAAGGAAGAAAAAAAAAACAATTAAAAAATGGGCAGAGGACCTAAATAATCACCTCTCCAAACAGAACATACAAATTCCCAAGAGATATATGAAAAGATGCTCAATGTCACTAATCATCATAGAGATGCATATTAAAACAACTATGAGGTATCACCTCACACCTGTCAGAATGGCCACCATCAACAAATCATCAAACAACAAGTGTTGGTGAGGGTGTGGAGAAAAGGGGACTCTAGTACACTGCTGGTGGGAATCCAGACTGGTGCAGCCTCTATGGAGAACACCATGGTGTTACCTCAAACAGTTAAAAATGGAACTACCATCTGACCCAGTGATCCCACTTCTATGAACATACCCTAAGAAACCTGAAACACCAATCTGAAAGAATATATGTACCCTTATGTTCATAGCTGCACTATTTACAATAGCTAAGATTCGGAAACAATCCAAGTGTCCATCAGTAGATGAGTGGATAAATAAGCTGTGGTATATGTACACTATGGAATACTATGTGACTGTAAGAAAGAAAGATCTCTTATCCTTTGAAATGACATGGAGGGACCTGGAGAGTATTATGCTAAGTGAAACAAGCCAAGCAGAGAAAGACAAACATCCCATGATCTAACTTATTTGTGGAATATAATGAACTAAACAAAGTCATGAACAAAATTGACCCAGAGACATAGAGGTGAGGTACAGACTGAGAAACCTCCGAGAAGGAATTTTTGGGTGAGGAAGAGATAAATCACAGAACTTATATGCATATATGCATGACCAATGGACATAGACAACAAAGCTGGGAATGGGGTAAGGGGAATGGAGAGGATGGTGTCAATGGGAGAAAAAGGAGAAACATCTGTAACAAAAACAAATTAATTAAAAAATAATAAAAATAAATAAATAAAGTGAATGGAAAATTTCATCTCTAAAGATGATTCCATATTAAGATCAATATGTCCCTTATATAAGATTTAGGCATTCTTCATCAATTGAGTCCTCCAAGAAGCAGATGCTAAGGTAGGATTAGATGTGCAAGAGATTTATTGAGGGAAATTTGTTTAATGAGTAAAAGAACAGATAACCACAGTAAGTGGGGACAGGCTTAGACCATCATGCAGACTTTACACATATGAAGGGAGGGAAGAAAGATTCAATAGAAAGATGGAAGGAGCCATAGACTTCAGTGCAGCTGTGAATAACATCTCGGCAGATTGGGCAATCTTTATTTTAATGCTGCCCAAGGACCTGAATAGACACTTCTCCCAACAAGACATATAAATGGCCAACAGATATATGAAAAGATGTTCAACTTCACTAGCTATTAGGAAAATGCAAATCACAACTATAATAAGATACCACATCACACCTTTTGAATGACTATTATCAACAGACCACGTAATAACAAGTGTTGAAGAGGTTGTGGCAAAAAAGAAACTCTCATTCACTGATGGTAGGAATGTAAACTGGTATAGCCACTAAAGAAACAGTTTGGAGGCTCCTCAAAAAATTAATTATAGAGTTACCAAATAAACAATCTGCCTTCTGGATATCTACCCCCCAAAATTAGAAAACACATATTCACAAAGACATATGCACCCGTGTTCATTGCAGCATTATTCATGCTGAATAAGACATGGAAACAACCAAAGTGTCTTTTGGTAGATGATTGAATAAAGAAGGTGAGGTACATACATACAATAGAATACTGCTCAGACATAAGAAAAGATAAAATACTACCATTTGTGACAACATGGATGGATCTTGAGAATTTCATACTAAACAAAACAAGCAAGACAAAAAAAGTCAAGAACCTTACGATTTCACTCAAATGTGGGATATAAAACAAAATCAATAAATAAACAAACAAGAAAAATAGAAAAACTCATAAACTCAGATAACAATATTGCAGTTACCAGAAGGAAAAGGGAGGAAGTAAAGGATTAAGGGGGTCAAATATATGGTGACAGAAAGAGATTTGATTTTGGGTAGAAAATACACAATGCAATATACAGATGATGTATTATAGAATTGTACACTCGAAGCCTATATAATTTAATTAACCAATGTCACCAAATACATTTAGTTTAAATGTAAAATAAAAGGTTTCCCATAAGAGAAGTCCCATGTTACTCTCACTGTTCAGTGGATCCCAAAGGTATGGCAGTTTCAGTCTCTTGGCTAACTAGACTCAGCCACATGACTTTGAACTTCTTTTCTATTATAATATGTGGCCACTAGAAATAAACAGTTTTCTAGGTGAGCTCAAACCAATAGGGAGTATGGAAAATGGGTAATTTAATCATATCCAGCCACCTTTTTTCAGGAGACTTCTGGGAAGTATTCATCTTTATTTTTTATTGAATTTACTGGGGTGACATTGGTTAATAAAATTATATAGATTTCAGGAATCAGGACTCATCTTTCTTTATCTGCCTGTATCTGAAGCCTTGCTGCAAAAATTATTTCTCACAGATTTGATTATAAAGCTTACGGAGTCTTTGCTCAGGCATATAAATAAGTTGCTTTTTTGGTATGTGGACTTTAAATGTAATAAATATTTAATAAGCACATATTATGGCTGTGATGAGCATTCTTATAGAGGTATACAATGGTAGTCTGTGCAGACAAGGCCTCCTAGAGTTTATCATATAGCAGAGGGGACAGACAATAAACCAATAAATCTATGGGCAAGATAGCAGTAAGGTCTGTGAAGCAAATCAAATGTGTTAAAAAGGGTCTGGGCAGGGTTGCTTCTCAGAGTATTATGGAGAGCTACTTTTCCAAGGAGGGAACACATTAGGTGAAACTAAATTGGAAATTGGGGATGAGAGTTTGGGCAAAGAAAATAGCAAAGGTGGAGGTGGTGTTGGAAGGAGTTTGGCACCTTAGTGGAAGGAAACAGACACTTGGAGAGACAGGAACCAGCCAAGGTGAGGCTCATGGGTCACAGGAAGAAGCTTGATTTTTTCCCTCAAGTGTGATGAGGTGACTTGAAGGGTTCTAACTAAGGAAGCAACACGGTTAGATTTACATTTAACTGTTGTGGTTCCAGAATTGCTATTCGAAAGGAACTTAAAAAAGATAAGATGCTTACAAGGTGTGTGTGTGTGTGTGTGTGTGTGTGTGTGTGTGTGTGTGTTTTCCATGGGGAAGGGGGTTTGTGAAAAGAGGGAGATGGAGGTGTCAAAAACCTGCATGCTACTTTTCATAAAATTGAGAAAATGTCCATTGTGCTTACCAAAGAATGGGGGTGGGGGAGAATAATTATGAGGTGATTAAAGTGCCTCTAATTCAACTCATTCTCATTCCTAGGATTCATCATTGTATTTCTTAATCACCATGATTATTGTGTAGAAAATGAACATAGGAGAGCGAAAGTAGATGCCTGTCTAGGTATGATGCTTACTGCATTAGTAGAGGTAAGAGATGATAGTGGCTTAGATTAAGGAGATAATAATGAGAATGGAGCAAAGTAGACTTATTGAAGTAACTTGTTTTTCTGTGAAGATCTAATTGACTCAGTCACCAATTCAGTATCATCCTGGCCATTTAGAACACTGCCCCAAGCTATGCTCTTTCCCTTTTTCTTTATGGTGTGTTTCTAAATTCCTCTTTATGGTATGTAGCAGACACAGCCAATGATCTGCTCTGATTCCCTCAACCTCTTTTTATTATTTCCATATGCCTATATCCTGTCTGTGGATTGCTTTTGCCATTAATATCCTGTGCTTGTGACTTCTTCACAGGACTATCTTACAGCTGCTGAAGGACTTTGCCCAAATATGACAGCTGGAAGTGCCTAGGACTTAACCTCCTTCGCACATCCACCTCCCCATGCATGAAAGGTCTGGAAATGTAAAAAGTCAGCCACCTAGCTCTGAGTTGAGAGGACTCTGAGATGTAATTTAACCTCCAGAACTCTTCACGGGATCAGGTGGAGGCTGCTCTCCATGTGATTTTGCCTCCAAACCCACCTCACTTTCCTTCTTCTCCTTCACTGTCTTATTCCCTTCATCTCCTTACTGGTTTCTTCTGGGAGCATTTTGTGAAAAAATTCACTAGCACATAAATCCTTATCTCAGGGTCTATTTCTGGAAACCTCTATCTAAGATTCTTTGCTCCATAACGATCACTACCTTCTTAGTCCAAACCACTATCATCTTTTATACTGTACCACTGTAGCAAGCATATTACTTGTTTTCAAGATTTTTCTACCATGACCCTTTTTCTATCATGACTCCCTCCCATGGACATCACTCCCAGGGTAACCTTTTCTCCCTCACTCAAGAAAGTCCATTCTGTAATTTCTCCTTCATTCAAGAAACCCAATGTGTAATTGGTTGAGAGTATCATTATTATACGAATAACCTTGATTCTGCACTGGTTTGTTTTTTTAAACTTATCTTTATTATTGAAAGTATTACAAATATCCCCCTTTATTCCCCCATTGACCCACTCTGCCCCACTCCAACCCCCCCCAAGGCCTTCATCACACTATTGTCTGTGTCCATGCATACATGCATATAAATTATTTGGTTAATCTCTTCCCACCCCCTCTTTCCCCTTTTTATGTTTAATAAGCTAAACATTCACAAATATCAGTCCTTTATTATTCATAATGGGTTATTTGTACCATATCCTACAGCTGATGACTATACACGAGAATAGCTTAAAAAGGTAGTATAGAACCATATGAGACTTAGGATAAAACTACGTAAGACAAACAGCTCATCTTACCCCAAGCACAGTTAACACAGGGGAAGCAGAAATATACTACAATTCAAATACATTTTCTTTTTTAGCATAAAGGTATTTTTATGAAAATAATGAGTAGAAATATTTAAGTCTTAACTTCAACCACATGAAATTTCCATCAACATTTTCATATGGTTCAACCTACCACTAGTTATGAACATTGGCTGGGGGGTTTATAGATTTTATAGGTACAATATAGATTTTAAAAGGCCCTGCCTCACTCTTAACCTTGGCCAGATAGCTTTCAAATAAACTGTACTTAAACTCAAGCACACTTATCCAGAAATGTTCACTCCAGCATTAAGTAAATGGATCTCAATCATTTTCATAGATTCAAAGCCTTCCTGGAAATTGCAGTGAGTCCCAGACTTTCTACACTCATTGGGTACTACCTCACTATGAACGCCCTACTACTCACCTGGGAATGAGACTGCAGGACATTTCTTAGCATTCCCCGGTATTACCCTCTATTTGACCCCTTCCCTCTATTTTGGTGGTGACCTTGTGAGATGAATATTAGGCACAAGACAGAAGACCTAAGCGTGAATTGGGCTCAACCATGTTCCAACCTTATGAGCATAGACTTTTTTCTATTACAAACCCCTTCCCAATTTTAATGCATATGTTATCTTATTCTTTAAATTAATGGCTTCAATCTTCAGTGTATTTCCTTCCTTCATGTTGAGAGAAAGAATCTATTACCTTTCAACATAATTTATTTTCAATTTATTTTCAATACCAAAAGTAGGAACAAAAAAAGCAAGATAAACCAAAGCTGTGGGTGCCTATCCTCAAGATGGTATATTCAAATAATGGTATATTTATTTATGACTGTTATAAAAAGAGATGGTTTCATCTGTTGGTTGCATTCCCAATGTTGTATATAGCATAGTAATATTTGTCTCAGGGGTCACAACTTATTTCATACCTCAGTGTCTGTAAAGTGGGGAGTAAATATGTCCCTACTAGTTTTCCTTCAGGGGATTTGCTCCCTTGTGATTGCTCAACTTGAATCAAATGATGCTTTGATTCAACTTGAATCAAATGATGCTTTGAGCCAAAGACAGACCACAGTTAACAATAGCCTTAAAAAATAACATCTTGGGAATAATTATCACATGTTTCTTTATTACAGGAAATGCATACCAAATGTCACCTTGTATTTAAACCTGAAAAGTGGGCAGATTGTGGGCAGACAATTACACTAAAAGCTATTTAAGGAGGGCAGGTTTTCCATGACTGGCAACAGTTGGCCTTAGTTGCATCTGTTCCTAACTTAATTTCACATGTAACTATTAGCACAGGTGCCATTGGTTAATATTATAGAACCAAAAGTGATTGTCATGTGACCTTTAGAATGTGCATGACTCATTCAAATCCTTCTGGCTTGACCACACATTTAGTATGGATGAGGAGCAAAAGCCAAACCAAACCAAACAAAAAAACAACAAAGTTACAAGGACTATGTTTTGTGGTTGTTTTAGTCCTTTGAATTAGAGACATGAATTTAATTTCAAGGCCCCTTGAATGCAGAGGCCCTTTGACAATCCTCCCCACTTCCCTGAAATGCATGCTAGCCAAATGCTGTAAGGAACATTAGAGCCAGCTACATAATTTGTGGGGCCCACTGCAAAATGAAATCATAGAACCCCTTGTTCATAAAGCAGAGGTAAAGTGCCTTCAAATGTACTAACATATAAAGCTTTTTTCTTTCTTCAGCAGTTTCTCTCTTGTTTTGTCATATTTTCATTTGTTATTTAATGTCATCATAAGTAAAGAAAATTAAAATTTTAAATTATTAGCATGAATTTATCATTCATATTATATAGCACAATGGCAGAAATCAATACAAATATAAGAGTATTTAATGAATATGTGGAATTACTAAAATTAAACAATTCAGATTTCCTGGCTCATACATATATATGTACATTGTTCTCACCAGAAAAGCGGAACTACTGCACAAAACTAACTTAACTGTTTTTATTTTACTTCTTCATAAGCATACATTCTATCAACATTCTTAATATTTGACTTACAGTAAGAAAGGAAAGACTGGAAATAAAAAGAAATTATGGGTTGCCTTATTTCTCTCTTTCCTTCTATCTTTTAATTTTCTGCGTGAGTGTTCGGCTAATATATGGAAGTAATACAAGTAAGAAAGAACATGATAGGGTTCCTTGTTCCTTTATGTTTCTTAGGACATCACTGCCTCTATTCTGTAATTGAAGCAAATTCTGGTTCAAATGGAAAGCATCACCTTATAGCACTGTAATATATACCACTTACTCAATTGAAGATGAAACACACTTTGAGACTCTCAGGATTCACATCATGTGTCCACTGAAATTCTATATTCATGGAGCATCACGAATACTATACACTAAAGGAGTAGCAAGAAACAGTGAACACACATATCACTAATATTTTCTCTACTCACACTCATGCTCCATTGTTCCATTAGATTTCACTAACAAAACACAAGTTCAAAGGGAAAATTATTAAGAAGATCAAGAAAGTAATAGCAGGGCATTAAACCAAAGTGTAGGACCTTTCTGAGTATGGGCCTCTGTGTAATGACTAGATTGCACACACTTGAAGCCAGCCCTGGGAGACATTTATTTTCATGCTTTAATATTAATGTAGCATTCAGTATATGTGAAAAGTGAATGAGACAGACAATGTGAATGTGTCATGTTTCAAGTCTTTGACGGTCTGTTGGGGTGATTATTGTGTTCATGTTTCCAATAGAAGAGCTCCTTGCTTAGCTTCTAAAATGATGCCTAAATTGGCAAGAGAATATCTAATACTCCAGGGATAGGCCTTATCCCAGAAACTGCAATCCCTTGAGATAAGCAGGGAAAAATAAAAGAACTGTACAGTTGAGACACCAAACTTATGAATTCAACATGACATTCAGAATATATTACCCAGGTGTCTTATTGTAAACAGACTGCAAACAATACACAGCAAACTAGTGAGCCCCTGTGGCAGAATTGTTGAACTCAATTGCAAGAGTGCAAAAAAACTTCAGTTTTTACAATTTTATTTTTTAATTGTAATAAAATACACAAAACATAAATTTTACTGTCTTAACCATTTAAGTATACAGTTTATTAGTGTTAACTGTATTCACAGTGTTGTGCAACCAATCTCCAGAATTTTTTCATCTTGCAAAACTGAAACGCTGTACCTACTAAACAACTTTCCATTTCCCCACCCCCAAGCCCTTGGAAACTACCATTCTACTTACTTTTTCTACGACTGAGTATTTTAGTTAGTTTATATAATTAAGGGTAATTATACAGTATTTATCTTTTTGTGACTGGTTCATTTTGTTTAGTGTAATGTCCTCAAGATTTTTTATGCTGCAGCACTTGCCAGAATTTCCTTTCTTTTTAACAATGAATAACATTCCATTGTATGGATATAGCATATTTTGTTTATCCATTCATCCATTGATGAACATTTAGATGGCTTTTACCTCTTGGCTATTGTGAATAAAGCTGCTATGAACATGGGTGTACCTATCTCTTTAAGACCCTGCTTGTAATTTTGGATATATACCCAGAAGTGAAATTACTAGTAAAAAAGTATTTTTTTTTTAAGTTTAAAATGGGTTTCTTTTCTTTTTTATTTATTACTTTGTTTTTGTTACAAATGTTTCTCCCTTTCCCCCCATTAACACCCTCCTCCCCATTGCCCCCGCCTCATCCCTAGCTTTGTTGTCTATGTCCATTGGTCATACAAACATGCATATAAGTTCTGTGGTTTATCTTATCCCCCCCAAACCTCCTCCTCTGAGGTTTGTCAGTCTGTATGACACTTCTATGTCTCTGGGTCAATTTTTTTCATCAGTTTGTTTAGTTCATTATATTCCACAAATAAGTGAGATAATGTGATATTTCTTTTTCTCTGCTTGGCTTGTTTCGCTTAGCATAATACTCTCCAGGTCCTTCCATGCTATCTCAAAGTATAAGAGATCTTCTTTCTTACAACTGCATAGTATTCCATTGTATACATGTACCACAGCTTTTTATCCACTCATCTACTGATGGACACTTGGATTGTTTCCAGATCTTAGCTATTGTAAATAGTGCTGCTATGATCATAGGGGTACATATATTCTTTCAGATTGGTGTTTCAGGTTTCTTAGGTTATATTCCTAAATGTGGGATCACTGGGTCAAATGGCAGTTCAATTTTTAACTTTTTGAGGTAACACTGCAGTGTTTTCCACAGTGGCTGCACCAGTCTGCATTCCCACCAGTAGTGTACAAGAGTCCCCTTTTCTCTATACCCTCACCACTACTTGTTTGATGATTTGTTGATGGTGGCCATTCTGACAGGTGTGAGGTGATACCTCATAATTGTTTTAATTTGCATCTCTCTGATGATTAGTGACAGTTGAGCATTTCATATGTCTCTTGGGCATTTGTATGCCCTGTTTGGAGAGGTATCTATTTAGGTCCTCTGCCCATTTTTAAATTTTTTTTTGTCTTCCTTTTGTTGAGTTGTATGAGTACCGTATATATTTTGGAAATTAACCCTTATCTGATGCATCATTGGTGATTATGGTCTCCCATATACTGGGATCCCTTTCCATTTTGATGGTTGTTTCTTTGGCTGTGCAGAAGCTTTTTAGTTTGATATAGTTCCATGTGTTTACTTTTTCCTTTGTTTCTCTTGACTTAGGTGATGTATCAGTGAAAATTCTGCTGCATATGATGTCTGAAATTTTGTTGCCTGCATTTTCCTCCAGAATTTTTATGGATTCATGAATTGCATTAAGTCTTTTATCCATTTTGAGTTTATTCTCGTGTATAGTGTAAGGTAAAAAAGTATTTTAAATCATACTTATAGGTACATTATCTATTTTGACAGACAACACAATGCTTGAAATTGTCAGGAAACTACCTTGGTTGTTTGAGGCATAAGAGAATTAATGTGGAAATGTCAAGTTTGAAAAACTATGAGTGTATCCCATGTAGTTGTTCAAAAGTGTGGCCTTTCCAGCTGCACAGACAAAATCACTAGCTAAAATAAGCATCAAGCCCTGGCCGGTTTTGCTCAGCGGTTGGAGCATTGGCCTGCAGACCAGAGATTTTTGGGTTCTGTTCCTGCTAGGAGCATGTATAAATAAATAAATAAATAAATAAATAAATAAATAAATAAATAAATAAATAAATAAAATAAGCATCAAGACAAATACTCAAACCAAAAAAAAATTAGATTGGAATCAAGTGAAACTAAAATAAATACACTGAAAATGTGTAGAAGAAATACTCCTTGATCATCCAATTGTTCTAGGAATGATAACATTTTTCAAACAGTGCTTATGTGTTTGTAATGCAACACTTGGAGCAATGCAAAGCAACTCATTGTGGCAAGATAATAATCTTCAGGCAAAAAACAATGTCCCCAGTGAGTATTTCCACAACACCCTGAAGTGATCTCATTGAAAATACATTGATGTTCAACACTTAGTCAACACCCTACCAGGATTTCCCAATGGATTTTTAAATTATGGAACTTTCAAGATTTCAAGATATTAGACATCATTTAGTCCAACTCTCCTGATTATAAAAAGAAGAAACCAAATTTCAGAGATGTGAAGGGACTCTTTCAGGACCACAAAGCTAGTTGGTGACAGAGGTAGGGCTAAATTTCTCAATTCTAGTGGTGAATCTGTTCATATCCTTAAAGCCACCCTTATGACAGCAAACTCGCAAATATCTAACAGTATAAATAGTTCAAGCCTGACAAGACAAGAGCTTCTGGAATATTTTCTGTAGCATAGTCAAACTATCATTGATGTTGTCAAAGCACACTCTCGCGACCCAGGAATGTAAAAGCTGATTTTTCCAAGATGCATCAAAATATTTTATGGTGCAGACAATAAGCAGCATAAAAGAAAATAGTCAGTACCTCAATGGATATAAAAATATCTCCCCACACCTTTGGATTAATTCATGGCATCAAAACCTCAGAAAATTTATGTTAAAATGGAAATATATTCCCCAAGAGTGATTATACATGAATTCATTATGGACATTAACATAAGAGGAAGGATTTTTTTATTGGATTAGTCACTTGTCACCTTGTCAAACTAGATATGTCTTGGCATTGAGGGACTGGGTCTCAGGACCCATACATTTTTGTTGGGTGTAGAGAGAGGTTGGGAAGAGATAAATTAGCTAAGCAGGAGTATACAAGTGTGGGGTCTTTTTGAGGCCCTGCAGAGGAAGAAAACCTTGGACAGGGAATGGAGAACACCTAATAGAACAATTTAGAAGTATCAAAGAGAAAACTCACTTACATAAAATTATTACAATGAAGGGCTGCTAAGAATGCTACAATTGGAAGATAAATGTCCACATAACTCATACTGTGTGCAGCATAATATATATATATATATTTTTATTATCCATCAATCTCTAAAATGTGAGATTTAAAAACTGGACTCCAGAAAACAGAGCTTGAAGGTGGTTGCAGGAAGGACCAGAGGGAGGGTGAGTGTGTGAGAGAGTGAGCGAGTGTGTGAGAGAAAGTGAGTAGATGTGAAGGTGGAAGACCAAACCTGAGCAGTGAAGAGCCACTAGTCAGAAGGTTCCTGTGCTGTGAATGGGAGCAGCCGGCTACCACAATAAGCGGCCCTTCAGGGTGCTTTTCCCTGCATCCCAGGGAGGTTACACCATTATGGAAGATCCTGGGTCTTCCCTGGGAGGAAGCAGTGGGAGTAGCTAGGGACCAACAACCTGAGCCCACCAGCACACCTGGCACCATTGGACCAGTAGATACTCTGTGTCAACACAGACCAGTGCACAGTACTGGAGTTCCCAACGTGCCAGTCACAGAAGCCACAGACAGCCTGGAGCCTAACATCATCCCCCATAGTAGCAGCCCAATCAGAGTACAGATATACCCCCAGCAAAAGAGGCTGGGGAGCAGACATCCATCCTCAGGCAACAGAAGCACAGACCAGTACCTGAGACCCATCCCCAAAACTACAGCGAAAGCTGAGTAAGAGTTGAGCTACACGGGGCAGCATCAGTCCCCAGCTGCCAGCTGTGGGACCTGGGGCTCCACAGAGGCCTGTGCAGACCAGTAGCTCACAAGATCAGTGGAAAGCCAGAGCCCTAGAGAGATTGGTGCAATCCAGCTGCTCGCCCAGGGGAACTGCAGAATGTGGGGGCACCAGAAAGGCCTATGCTACCCAGCTGCACACAAGATAGGCTTAGAGGATGTGAAAATGGAGGCAGAGTGAATAGAAGCTACACAGATGATCTCCGAGGACCAAATGGGAATAACAACTAAAATAAAGACAAATGCTTGGAAAAAAAGCAACAGAAAAGCAGCAGGACATGACCATATAACCAAGGACACTGGTAGGATCTGCAGAGGCGCGAGAGGGTGGCAGGCTGGGAGCCCACAGACAGCAGCAGACTTAGCTATCAGCAGAAACCTTGGGGAATAAAGACCAAGCTCACTCCACAGCTCAGAGAACCAGAGCAGAGCGCTAAAATAGCCACAGCCGGTCACCTGGGGGCTATGGGAGAGGGAGGGCAGACTGGGCTGAAACACTTTGGGGACAACCGGGATTTGGAGGGCACTGAGTTTTTGCTGAGTTGCAACCACAAAGGATGGTGGCCAGTGTGCACATTCCCCAAGCAGTGGGAAAAAGCAGCAGCCCCCCACACCTTGGAGATTCAGCCTTTCCCAGGTGAGGCAAAGAAATGGAAATTGAGGATCATTAATAACCGGTATCCATCCTACCCTCTGGAAATCCTCTTATGCAGAACACCAGGGCTACATTCCAAGGCACTGAGTAACTGAGACTACTAGCATCCAGAAGAAAGGTAGAGGATAACTGAACATTTCCTGGGCTTGCAAATGTACCAAGGAAAGTAAGACTTGACAGTGGTGTTTCACGTGGGCCCATTCAGGCTCATCCAAACCCGGTAGAGGGAGCCACAAACAGCAGAACACTAACACCCACAAGGAAAATTTGGTAGGCTCCAAAACCCACTAAAATAGCCAAAATGGTGAAACACAGAAATAAATCAAAAATGAAAGAACAAGACAACTTGTTCAACTAGAAGATGAGTTAAATGAAATGCAGCTAAACAAGTTTTCAGAGGTACAGTTCAGAGCCATGATATGAGAAAGGTCAACAACATGGGTAAGGACATCAGCACCATGAGTACAGATATAGAAACATTGAAAAGCAATCAAGTGGAAATGAGGAATGACAGCAGAAATTAAGAACACATTGGAAGGACTAACCAGCAGAGTAGAGGAAGCTGACAACCGGTTCAGTGAATTAGAAGACAGGGTAGAAAAAATGAACCAATCAGAAAAACAAAAGAAAAACAAAAAAAAAAAAACAGGAAGATAGCTTAAGAGAATTGTGGGACAACTTGAACTGTAATAACATTCTCATGATAGGAGTCCCCGAAGAGGAAGAAAATGGGCAGGAGTTAGAGAATATATTTGAAGAAATAGTGATAGAAACTATCCTAACTTGTTGAAGGAACAAGGCATTCAAGTTCAAGAAGCACAGACAGCACCAAGTAAGAAGAACACAAACAAGCCCACACCAAGACACATAGTAATTAAAATGCCAAATATTAAAGACAAAGAGAAAATACTAAAGGCAGCAAGAGATAAGGAAAAGTTACCTACAAAGGAATCCCATAAGGCTCTCAGCTGACTTCTCAACAGAAACACTACAGGCCAGAAGGGAATGGCATGAAGTAATCAAGATCATGAAAAACAAGGATCTGAATCCAAGACTACTCTATCCAGCAAGGCTATCATTCAAAATAGAAGGTCAAATAAAGAGTTTTCTAGCCAAAAAAAAAGAGGTTAAGGGAATACATTAGCACCAAACCAGCACTGCAAATATGCTAAAAGGATTGCTATAATTAGTAGAAGACATAGGGAAAAAAATGTAACGACACTAAACAAAAATGACAATAAATAAGAACATATCAATTATCACTTTAAATGTGAATGGTTTGAATGCTCTGATAAAAAGACACAAAGTAGCTGACTGGATAAAAAAACATGACTCACATATATGTTGTTTACAAGAGACCCACCTCACAACAAAAGACTCACATAGGTTGTAAGTGAAGTGATGAAAAAAAATCTTTCAAGCACACAAAAAGCAAAAAAAAGCTGTGGTAGCAATACTCATATCTGATAAAGTAGATTTTAAAATGAAGGCCATAACTGGAGACAAAAAAGGCTACTACATAATATTGAAAGGATCTATCCAACAAGAAAATATAATCTTTGTTAACATATCAGCACCCAATATAGCAGCACCAACATATATTAAAACTCTTTTGGAGGACTTCAAAGGAGAAATCAATAGCACTACAATGATAGCAGGGGACTTTAATACCCCATTAACATCACTGGATATATCTTCTTGACAAAAATTAACAAGGAAACACAGACTCTAAATGAAGCGCTAGATCAAATGGATTTAGTAGATATCTGCAGAGAATTACACCCCAAAACTGCAGAATTCACATTCTTCTCAAGTGCAAATGGGACATTCTCAAAGATAGACCACATGTTAGGACACAAACTAAGTCTCTACAAGTTCAAGAAGATTGGAATGATATCAAGCATCTTCTCAGATCACAATGGCATGAAACTAGAAATCAATTACAATAAGAACATGCAAAGACATTTGAAAACATGGAGGCTAAATAACATGTTATCAAACAATGAATGGGTTACCATGGAGATCATGGAAGCAATTAAAAACTTCCTGGAAACCAATGAAAAAGAACAAACAACAACACAAAATCTATGGGATACAGTGAAAGCAGATCTGAGAGGGAAGTCCATAGCACTACAGGCCTACCTCAAGAAGCAAGAAAAATTTCTAATAGACTCTCTAACCTCAAAACTTAAAGAACTAGAGAGAGAGAGAGAAAAAAAAAAAGAAAAATCCAGAGCAAGTAGCAGAAAGGAAATAGTAAAGATCAGAGCAGAAATAAATGACATGGAAACCAAAACACAATTCAAATGATTAATGAAACCAAGAGCTGGTTCTTTGTAAAGATCAGCAAGATTCATGGACCCTAAGCTAGACTCACCAAGAAACAAAGAGAGAGAACCCAAATACACAAAATCAGAAATGAAAGAGGAGAAATATTAAATGACACCACAGAAATACAAAAGATCGTTAACAAATATTAAGAACGATTATACGAAAAAAAATTCGACAATCTAAGCAAAACGGACAGATTTCTAGAAACACATAGTCTCCCAAAACTGAACCGGGAAGAGATAGAAAACTTGAATAGACCAAAAACAAAATTAAGAAATTGAAGATGTAATCAAGACTTTCCCAGTAAACAATAGCCCTGGCCTGGACGGCTTCATGGGGGAATTTTACCAAACATTGGAAGAAGAACTAATACTGCTTCTCCTCAAACTATTTCAAAAATCCAAGGAGAAGGAAGACTTCCAAACTTGTTTTATGAGGCCAGCATAATTCTAATTCCAGAACAAGGAAGACACTACAAAGAAAGAAAACTACAGGCCAATGTCCCTAAGAAGATAGATGCCAAAATCCTGAACAAGACACTAGCAAATCAAATTTACACAATACATCAAAAAATTATTCACCATGACCAAGTAGGATTCATCCCAGGGATACAAGGCAGGTACAGTATTGGCAAATCAATAAATGTGATACACCACATAAACAAAATGAAAGATAAAAATTATATTTTTATATCAATAGATGATGAAAAATCATTCGACATAATCTAGCACCCATGTCTGATAAAAACCCTCAGCAATCTGGGAATACAGGGATCATATCTCAAAATAATAAAAGCCATATATGAAAGACTTACAGCAAACATCATACTCACTGGGCAAAAATTAAAAGCATTTCCCCTAAGAAGAGGAACAAGACAAGGATGCCTACTTTCACCACTCTTATTTAACATAGTACCAGAAGTCTTAGCCACAGCAATCAGACAGAAAAAAAAAATGAAAGTGATCCAAATGGGAAAGGAAGAAGTAATTTACAGATGACATGATAATATATGTAGAAAACCCCAAAGACTCCATCAAAAATTTACTAGACTTAATAAACTAATTAGGCAAAGTAGTAGGATACTAAATTAACGTGAAGAAATTGATGGCATTCTTATACACCAATGATGAACGCACAGAAAGAGAAACTGCAAAAACAATCCCATTTACCATCACGGCAAAAAAAAAAAAAAAATACCTAGGAAAAAACTTAACCAAAGAAGTAAAGGACCTATTCACAGAAAACTACAGGTCATTGAAAAAAGAAATAAAGGAAGATATAAAAAGTGGAAGCACATACTTTGTTCATGGATCGGAAGAATCAATATCATTAAAATGTCCATACTACCCAAAGCAATCTATAGACTCAATGCAATGCCCTTTAAAATACCAACGACATAGTTCACAGAACTAGAACAAATGCTTCAAAAGTTCATATGGAACCAAAAAAGATCTCGAATAGTCATAGCAATCTTGAAAAAGAAGAAGAGAATTGGAGGGATCACGTTACCAGATTTCAGGTTATACTACAAAGCCACTGTAATCAAAACAGCCTGGTACTTGCACAAGAACAGGCAGATAGATCAATGGAACAGAATAGAGAACCCAGAAATATACCCAAGACAATATGCTTAATTAATATTTGACAAAGGTGGCAAGAGCATACAGTGGAGTAAAGACAGCCTCTTTAATAAATGGTGTTGGGTAAATTGGACAGCTACATGCAAAAAAATGAAACTAGACCATCAACTTACACCATACACAAGAATAAACTCAAAATGGATAACAGACTTTTATGTGACTCATGAATTCATAAATATCCTAGAAGAAAATGTAGGCAACAAAATTTCAAACATCACACGAGCAGAATTTTCACTGATACATCACCTAAGGCAACAGAAACAAAGGGAAAAAATAAACACACGGGACTACATCAAACTCAATAGCTTCTGCACGGCGAAAGATACAATCATCAAAACGGAAAGGCTACCCACTGTATGGGAGAGCATAATTGCCAATGATATATCAGATAAGGGGTTAATTTCCAAAATATATAGAATGCTCATACTACTCAACAAAAGGAAGACAAAGAAGCCAATTAAAAAATGGGCAGAGGAACTAAATAGACACCTTTCCAAACAGGACATACAAATGGCTAAGAGACATATGAAGAAATGCTCAACATCACTAATCATCAGAGAGATGCAAATTAAAACAACAATGTGGTATCACCTCACACCTGTCAGAATGGCCGCCATCAACAAACCATCAAACAAGTGTTGGCGAGGGTGTGGAGAAAAGGGGACTCTAGTACACTGCTGGTGGGAATGCAGACTGGTGCAGCCACTATGGAAAACAATGTGGTGTTACCTCAAAAAATTAAAAATTGAACTTCCATTTGACCCAGTGATCTCACTTCTAGGAATATAACCTAAGAAGCCTGAAACACCAATCAGAAAGAATATATGTACCCCATGTTCATAGCAGCACTATTTACAATAGCTAAGATCTTGAAACAGCCCAAGTGTCCATCAGTATACGAATAACAAAAAAGCTGTGGTAAATATACACAAAGGAGTACTATGCAGCTGTAAAAACGAAAGATCTCTTATTCTTTGAGACAACATGGAGGGACCTGGAAGTATTATTGTGAGTGAACCAAGCCAAACAGAGAAAGACAAGTATCATATGATCTCACTTATTTGTGGAATACAATGAACATAATAGTCTGAGGAATGGGGTAGTCCCAGAGACCTAGAAGTGGGGTACAGACTGACAATCCCCAGAATATGGGGTTGGGGGGTAGAGATAAACCACAGAACTTATCTGCATGTATGCATGAACAATGGATATGCACAACAAAGCTGTGGACATGGCAGGGAAGGAGAGGGGGGGCGAATCAGTGGGGAAAAAAGGAGAAACATCTGTAAAATAATAAATTAATTAATTAAAAAAATAAAAACTGGACTCCAGCCCTGGCTGTTGTGGCTCAGTTAGTGGGAGCCTCATCCCATATACCAAAAGCTGTTGGGGGGTGATCCCTGGTCAGGGCACATACCCATGTTTTGGGTTTAATCGCCAGCTGGGGAGCATGCAAGAGGTAACCAATAGATCTCTCTCTCTCTCTCTCTCTCTCTCTCTCTCTCTCTATATATATATATATATATATATATATATATATATATATATATATATATATCTGTTTCTCTCTCTCTTTCTTCCTGTTATAAAATCAATTAAAAAACTGGCTTCCAAACTGTCTATACAACCATAGAGACAACCTGTTAACATTCTATACAACAAGAGCAATATTCCTACTTGACAAAAAATAAACTTGACTGAGATAGCCTTGTTGCTATTAAAGGAAGGAATGAAAAAATGTACTGGAAAAAAAGAACAACCTTTAATATTCCACCACTGATGGAGTCACCCAGTTTGAAAGAACCATGCCCCGCCTCTGCTAATAGACTATTGAGACCAATGGATTTATGAAAAGACCCTTTGGGAATTGAGTAAGATCAAAGCAGAGTGAATATTTGTTTTCTTTACCTTATCTTTATTTTTCCTATACTGTATCTCTAAACTGCATGTTGATTCAGCCATTAGACACTGTGAAGGCTCAGATAAGCTTGGGGAAACCCCACAGGAGTGGTGGTTATTTTCCATTCTCTGTTTGGTGTATGTGTCTGCTTTGTAGCTAGCCATGCTAGGTGGCTGGTTCCCTGGACCCAACTCCTGGAACCCAGGAAATTCCAGAGATGCCATGATCTTTGGGTTCAGTCACAGAGAAACCCACACCACACCTGATCTACATATTTATTTGGGGAATTTGTTCCAGAAAATTCTAAGGACATCCAGGCAGGGCAAATGTGTGCTTGGGAAGGTCTCAGAGAACTTACTCTTTAAAGAGACTTAGAACTCATACAAAACTTTGACTAAGAAAACTGTTAGTAAGAGGTTCACAAGGGCAGATTCCTGGGTAAGCCAGTGTTCCTTCATTGCTTTAGAGGACTTCTGCTATCCTGTGGTTAAAATCTTGTCCCTTTCCTACTCCTCCATCCAATCACTAACATAATAATCACCTTACTAACTTACTAACTTTCCTACTCCTCCATCTAATCACTAACATAATCACCTTAAAATAACAATATGCACCATTTTGAGCAGCATTTTAAGTGGTTACCTATATTATCTCATTTATTTTTATTGTAATATTTTTCACTAAGTGCTATTACATTTCCTCTTTTCACAGAAAAGAAAATTGAGATACAGAGAACTGAAATGAGCACCCCAGGTCACAGAATGAAGGAAAATAGGACTCAGACCAGGTGTCTTAGAACTACAAAGTACATGGTCTTCACCACATGCTTTTTTGTCTTTTAAGTACCTTGCTTTCTCTAGGACATGGGGAGGTCCCTTATTCCTCCACTTTATTCCCCACTTCTTCAACCCTGAATTTTGGAGTGAGCCTGTCCAGGAAGGGCTGGGCTTTGAGAAAAGAATCCTTTCCCATATACTCAATAAAAGTCCTGAAAATTAATAAGGTCCTGGCCCTAACACAGGCAACTCACTGTACTGGGCCCAAAATGTAGTCTGGCTGCCTGCTTGAGATTTTAGTCCCAAGGGGAGATTGCCCAGGAGAAATGGCCATCTGGGAACAACCTTCCTGATGTTCCTTTGGCTATACAGTTTGTTGATTTCCTTAAGAGTGTTTTCTTATGGGGTTTTGTTTCTTTTCTGGCTTGGTTTGTGATTTTACTTCATTTCTGTTTATTTCTTATTATTTGGCCCAACACACTTGTTTTCATTTGATTTTTTTTTCAGACTTCTGGCATATACAACCTGCAGCTTATTTTGCTGTATGATATGCCACCCTGTGTGTGTGTTTTGTCTGAAGTCTTTGGAAGTCCAAACTTAAACACCATGAAAATGAGATGGGGAGAATTATTCAAACCCTTTGACTTAAGCAAAGCTCATCTTGTTAATGAAATACATAGCTGCTGTTTAGATCATAGTTTACTTTTCAAAAAAAAATTTCTTTGTTGATTTTAGAGAGAGAAGAAAGGAGAAGGAGAGATAAAAACATTGATGAGAGAGAACATTCATTGGCCACCTCCTGCATTCCCCCCACTGGGGATTTGGCCCACAACCTGGGCATCTGTCCTGACCAGGAATTGAACCGGCAACCTCTTGGTGCATTTGTCGATGCTCAACCACTGAGCCACACTGGCAGGGCTAGATCACAGTTTAGATTACTTCAACTATTCAGTAGTTTCTTCTATATAGCTGATGAAAGCTGCCATTGAAAATGTGGCATTTACAGCCTTAAAAAGAAATAAAAATGTGAAGCATTTCTGACCTTTCTTCCTTTGGCCATCCAGGGATGAGGCAGGGAAGGCTGGGTGATCATCATCTCATAACCTTGTGAACAAGTAGCGACTTAACTCCCAGCCACAAAAAGTAGAGTGGGCAAGCTAGGATGGGGTAAGAAAAAGCATAACCGGGCAGGGGCATTCAGTCATTTCATTAGAAAATCATCAGTCATGCTGAATTAGGCATATTATGTCCAACCTCTAATCCCAGATAAAGTTCTGAAACTTTTAAAAACCAAGCTGGTTTGTAGTCTGTGTTTGGGGGACTTCCATCTGAAAAGATGGGATACAAAATAATACTACAATAAGTTCTAGTGTTAATGCCACTGGAACATTAAAGGAGAAAAGCCACGTTATATACTTCCTGGGTAACAGTGAGAGAGATCTTCCCAATATCACAACATTTTCTAACGAGAAGGCAGCCCAGTCAAAGAGATTCCAGGTATAAATTAATACATAATACATTGAAGAGCTTTATAAAATGTCTATACTGTTCTTGAATTTATTTAGAAGTGTTGACAATTTGCTATATGCTAAGGTTTTAGAGTCAGTGAAGTGTGAATTCAAATCCTAACTGTGCAACTTACTAGCTGGGTGACAATGGGTATTCAGTTACCTCATCTGTAAAATAGAAATGATAATGTCTACCATTTACAATCCCTATGTGCTCAATTGAGATAATGCATATAAAGTACTTAGTATAATGCTGACATACAGTAACATTTCAATAAGTAGTTATTCTTATATATTTTTCTAACACTGCACGTATTTCTTATTAGCATTTGTTGAGCCCTTTATGCAGTATAGTGCCATATGGAATCACAAATATTGTTTCATGTATACTTACAGTAAATCTTGAAGAAAATTTTGTAATTATAGAAACTAGAGTGAAGGCTGACTTGGCCAAAATCAAATGGCAAAGCATAGGACAAAAATCAAAGCTAGAACTGAAAGATCTAGCAGCTCCTCTCTAACTATTACCCCAAGAAGTATAGTGAAGACAGAAAGAGATCTCAGAATCTAAAATGGCTAGATATGGCCCTGGCCGGTTTGGCTCAGCGGTTAGAGCGTCGGCCTGCGGTCCTGAGAGACCCGGGTTTGGTTCCCGCTAAGGGCGCGTACCTCGGTTGCAGTTTGTCCCTGGCCCTGGTCGGTTGTGCGGGTGGCAGCCACTCGATGTGTCCCTTCACATCGATGTTTCTCTCTCTCTCTCTCTCCCTCCCACTCTACCTGAACAAAAAATGGAAAAATGTCCTCGGGTGAGGATAAAAATAAAATAAAATAAAATAAAATAAAATAAAATAAAATAAAATAAAATAAAATAAAATAAAATAAAATGGCTGGATATGAACAGGGAAGAAGGAATAGAGAGAATGTTAAATCTGGAATACAAAAACAGGAGAGCTTCTGACATGAGCGTTTCCTCTTCCCTCTACCTTCTCCCCCAAAGAGTGTTTATGTCAAAGGTTTCATTGCAAAGACCCCAGGACCACTTTAGTTAGGGAGGTGGAAATGTGTGCCACTATTACCTTCAGGAACTAAAAAATGTGCCCAACTTGCAATATCTCTACTTACCTAGAAGAGTGTTCAGGACATAATCAATATATATTTGTTCAGTGAATGTGCCCTGCCCCATAATCTTAAGAGGATCTTCATTAAACTTCATTAAATAAAAAATAATAATAATGTGCCCAACAAAAATAAGTCCATTCATACCAGTCACTTGTGTCAATACATAATGGATGTCTGTATGTTTATAGAGATCATAGAACAAAAATGTTCTATATAATTAACAACTGCACTTTGGGTTACTAACATAAACAAAAGCTAAAATCCATAAATAGTGTTCAATTTTGTTGGGCATGACAATGAACTGTTCTGCAAATTCAGGAGCCAGGGTCACCTTGTAACTTAATTGTAGGTACAGTTTCTTTCAGGCCCCCCAGCTCTGTTGCACTTTCTTTTCTGAGTGAAGAAGAAGAAAGGATTACCTCTGTTGGTTAAAATCATTGCAGTAGTGGATCTTAGATGTATTTGTAGATCCCTCTCCCCTACTTATTCTTGCTAATAACATAAACATTTTGGGGGGTCTGCTCCTCTTTGATCCCATCCTTGTGACTCTTTTGAGGCCATTCTTTCTGATATCCCATCCACCCAGACAGAGACAAGACCAGGTAAATGAAGCCTGGACCTCCACTGCACCACTTTTTCCTAGACACAGTGATTACTCAAAGAGTAGGCTCATGCTCCTAGCCAGACTAATTAGTCTTTCCCTTGGGTTTTTCTAAATAGATGAGAGAGGGAAGAGCTCTCTTTCTTTCTCTAGCCCCAAGACTGTGAGGATGCAAACCTAAAAGAATAATGGCAAGGCTACAACCAGATGGGAAAAGTTCATCTCTAACAGAAGACAATGAAGTAAGTATACACATGTAGAGATGATGAACCAGTGTTCTGATGGAGTTACAGTCCCTGGTTCTAGATGTCCTGGGGGCCAGTTCCAACCTTCCTGGATCTAAAGCTGGTGTGAGTTGTGTTTCTGTCACTTGAAACTAGGAGCCCTAACTAAAAGGGAAAGAAAATTCAACTAGGTACACTCAGAGCACAACAACTGACAAAACTAAAGGAATAATAGAAATCATACACCCAGTAAAAAAGAAACTATGAGTCTATGTTAAGCAATAAAAACAGGAAGAGTGGAGGGTAGATTAGAGCTACCTTGACTCTTTGTCATATATCTAATCAACATTTCTTATACCAGAGAGCAGAGCTGAACTTCTAAACAAGACAGAAAATCCAGATCTTTTATTTCTGCACTTGTACATACACTTCCATATTATGTAAAATGTTTTAAGAAGTCTAAAAACCTTTCATAGCTAATTAGAAACTTTCTTCTAAGGGGTAAAAGATGAAACCAGTGCTAATGATGATGCTAGTGATTTATATTCCCACTTAGCCTCTTGTAAACTATGTGACATTAAATCGTAGATTCTTCATTTGTAATATTGAATTAAAAACACTGAATGTAGCTAAGGAATTGATAATATTAAGTTGGGCCATATATGTAAAGACCTGGTACTGTGAATGTCACATCATTGTGATTCAATAAATGTAGCTATCATCATCGTCATCAAGTTAATTAATAGATGTTATGTCTGAAGATGCACAGACATCAAGTATTTAACTTTTGTATTTTGTATTTTTTGTTTTTTTGGTACGTGCCCCTAGCGGGAACCGAACCCAGGACTCTATGGTCCGCAGGCCAACCCTCCAACCTCTGAGCCAAACCGGCCAGGGTTCAAGTATTTAACTTTTGTAATCAACTTTATGTTTAATTTTGAACATGTCATTCTAATTATGTTTAATTTCATAAATACAGGAGCCCTCTGGTGGTCAAAACCATTTTTAGAACATATTAAAAATACTACCTTTATTTAAGTATAAAAAGGAATCACATGAGGATATTACTATCTCTATCCCATTACGATAAACCAGAAATAATGGGCTTATGTATCATGTTAGGGCTGAGTTGTATCCCCCTCAAAATATATATGTTGAAGTCCTAACCCCTAGTACCTCAGAATGTGAATGTATTTGGAGATAGTCTTTAAAAAGGTAATTAAATTAAAATGGGGTCATCAGGTTGGGCCCTAATCCAGTCTGACTGGTGTTTTTATGAAAAGAGGGCAGGGCATAGACATGTAGAGAAGACATGTGAGGACACAAAGATATGGCAGCCATCTACAAGCCAAGGTTAGAGGCCTCAGAAGAAACCAACCCTGATGATATTTTGGACTTCCAGCCTCTAGAAGGAAAATAAATTTCCCCAACTAGAAAACAATATTTTTGTTGGTTAAGTCACCTAGTCTTGTGCTACTTTGGTATAGCACCTCTGGCAAATAATCCACATAGATTGATGTACCAGAAAATAGATGACACAATAGATGACACATACTTTCCTTTTAGTGTAAATTGTGTCAACAGAAATAACTTGTTATCTTCTCTGAGGTCCATTTGGATGTAACCTGGGTTTATGCATGCCATAAAGCATGGCACTAAGTGAAGGGTTTCTTTCTAGGTTTGGGCCACATGAGATTTACCTTGTTTCATAGTCAAATACTAGCCATTAAAAACCAAGCCAAGAAGACCATTCTGAATACTGGGGATAGCTAAGTGTAATCCAATAAACATTAATCCAAAGTTATAGAAGCATCATCTTTACTGACAAAATTCAACACACATAATAAAACTTAATCCTATAAATAATTACTATTTGAAATAACATTTTCATAATTTGATGTAATTTTAGCTTACATTTTTTCAAAACATTACAAGAACCTCATTATGATAGCTTTTCCCCTTTTTTCTACATTTAAAGATAAAAAAGTGAGAAGTCACAGAAGGCCAGTAAAGAAGGTTAGTTGCAAACCTAGGCTTTTGGACTCTCTCTTATGCTCATTTTATTACTTCCTGCTGCTTCTCCATATTTCCATTTTCCATGAGCCCCAATCATTGTTATCTTCTTAAAGCATCTTTATTAAGTCTGAGATTTTTTTCCATGAAGATTGGTAGCTATTTGTTCTATAGGCTTGTGTTTATGGACTGGACACATGAAAAAAAACTGGATATGAAACAGGCAACTGGGTAAAAAGGTGAATGTGAGGTTCCCTTTCCAGAACCTCAAATTGATTAAACATATAGAAATCTAAGACAGTTTCTGTGCCAGGAAGGGAGATGAGAATAATTTAAAAATAATTTATGAATTTTTGTCTTCATAATTTCATGTTATTCTGTGTAGTCAGTATTTAATGAGAATTGGTGTGATCTCTCCATGTTCACAGAAGTATACTTTGATTAGAGAAGAGTCTAACATTGTCTTTTCTCAGTTTGAAGCTTATCTTTTGAATAACTGACCCATGGTTGAATTTTAATGCAGAATATCTAAAAGGGTATAAATAAGAATTGATGAAAAATTATCTAATTAGTAAAATTCAGCACTAGCAAAATGTTCCCACATCAAATAATTAAATTCAAATGTACAAAATTTCTGCATTAAATGCGGTAAGAGTTTATTGATTTGTAGTCCATTAATTTATGATGATTTAATCTAGGTATTTCCTTGAAGAAAGAATATGCTAAGAAAAACCCATAAGCAAGAATAGGTGAAAGCATTTTCATTTTGCATAGCAAAATAATTGCTTTAAGAACTCTTGGCACACTTGTTGTAAAACAGTTGGATCTAATCCGTTATGTGAGCGTAGAGTGAGCTACATATTCAATTTGTTGACTCAATCAGTGAATACATAAATTCAAAGTATGCAGATTTTCTGCCTTTCAAAGGAGGCCCAAGAGTATGTCTGCCCATCATGACAGTGGTTCTCAGTGTGATACCCAGAGCAGCAACATCAGCATCACCTGGGAACTTGGTAGAAATGATAATTCTTGGGCCCCACCCCAGACCTACTCAATATAAAACTCTGGGGGTGAGACTGAGCCATCTGTGTTTTAACAAGCCCTCCAGGGGATTCCATTTGTGCTCAAGTATAAGAACACTAAACAGGAAAGCAGTTATTTGTTAGATGTGTGAATGTTCCTAATTACACTGAAAGAAATAAAGCTATCTTTCTTTATGAATAGTCTGTTTTTTAACTCTTTCACTAATTCAGAGAAACTGTCTTCCCAAGGAGTCTGAATGAAAGAAGATGAGTTATAATTGGGTATTTGTTTATGGTGAGGCTAAGAAGCAAAACTGATGCCCATTGTCCTGACAGAGGAATGAAGGCTCAGCTGCAGGACCTGGCAGGCCTCCTGCTGATGTAGGATAATGGAAATTAACCAGGATCTAGAGCTCTCAAATGGTTGCAATAATTTTCAAATCTATCTTTTTATATTTTTCTTATTTAAGTCATGTTTGAAATAAAATCCAATGCATATTTTCCCTAATTTACATTTAAAATTGTCCAAATGTTATGTTGGTAGCAGATGAATGAATCCCCAGGAGACCTTTTGAACCTTCTAAAACTTTTTCTTCAAAACAGGAAGTTGCATTTTACCCAGTGCAAACAAAGTTTAGTTTGAAAAGGCCTGATTTGTACTTAGTTTTCTTAGCTGAAAAATTGGGAATATATTTTTAATTTTTAAAATACATTTTCTCCATTTTTGTCACCATCATCAATCTCTAGATACAGCCTCCCAAAGCATATATACTGCCTTTTCTTTTTCCCATATAAGCTTAGTTATGAGAGCTCTGACCTTATTTTCATAATCATATGCTTATCTTTTATGGTTAAGGAATTATATAATTCTATAAATGTACTAGTTACACCTGAGTTTAATTCAGTTCAACAACCATTTATTGTTGCCTGTGCAAGGAAATAAGACTGCCTGGGGAGGAGATTTTTAAAATTTCAGAAATAATTTTATCTCAGCTGAGAAATGCCTGAGTATTTATTGTATTAAATATATTTTGATCATCTTTTATTTCCCAGGTTATCTGTGAATTAGATATAGCCTTCATATTAGATTTCTGAAATTTACTAGATTCTAAAGAACCTCTCCATATTTGGGGACAAGCAATTTAATTAGTGGTCTGAGAGGAGGGAGAGATGGGGAGAGAATTGTAGCAACCTAGCTGGATCAGGACAGAATATAGTCAGCTATCTTGTGCCCAGCTCTTCTGTGTTCCCACAGTATTTTTTACATACCTCCATTTAGCACTTCCCTCAAGGCAAGTACTGATTTATAAGTGTACTTCTCTTATAAGAACTTGGGCTCCTTAAGGACAGAAACTGCTTCTTTCTCAAGTCCTGTGAAATTGTCCCAGATGCTTAATAAAGCATGCTTCTTCAACTGGTTCTCTTAGATACTTTGCTTGAAGCCTCATGGAGGATTACAGAGATATTGCCATTTTGGCCTTATACCTATAGAAGAGGCTCCCAGCCAGGTTAGGGCAGGCACTTTCTCATTGAAGGACGCTAGAGTAGAGGAATAAAGGAGCAGAGCCTCTGGTAACCAGATGTGAAGACAGAATAGCCTGAAGAAATATGATAAACAATGGAGAAGACAGAGATATGAACCTTCTCACCCCATCTCCAACCCCTTTTCATCACCACACCATTCAGATCCTACATCCTGAACCAGTGTGCCAGTGTTCCAATCACTATTGCTGTAAAACAAATCACTCCCCAAAAATTCTGGCTCAAAACAACAGCCATTTTATTATCTTTCCTAGTTTCTGCAGGTCAGAAATTCAGAAAGGGCTTTGCTGGGCAATTCTAGTATAAATTTTCTGGTGCAGTTGCATTCAGAGAGTGAGTTGAGCTGAAACAATGTGGGGCTGAAGCAACCAGGACTTGGCTAGCATCACTCTGTCTCCATGAAGTTTCAGGGCCTCTTCACATAGTGTCTCCATGTGGGCTGATCTGGGATTCCTTAAAGCATGGGGACTTCAGTGTAGCCAGTCTGATGCTATGGAGACTCAGGAATGCCAACATTAGTGTTGCAGTGACCAAGGTGACAGTTGAGTTGCTTTTTATGACCTAATCTCAGAAGGCTCATAGTGTTAATTCTGTCATACTTTATTCAGTGAAATAGTTCTAACAGCACATGCAGTGTTGTGGATAGGGGATATAGTACCCACCTTGTGATGGGAGGAGTGTCAAAGCCACATTGTAGAAGAGCATTTGAGATGAGAGGTACTATTTTGATTATCTTTGAGTAATACACAATTTGTAACAGCCAGGAAGAGAGCTAACAGCTGTGGGGATTCATTTCTTCCCACCAAAATCATTTCCCTGTAAATCACCATACACATAAACCATACCTCTTATTCCGGTTACATTTTTCTTTTTCTTTTACACTGACAAAATCTGGCACAACATTAATCTTAAATACTTTAAGGTTTCTGTCTAATACATGTGAGTAGAGGTTTCATTAAACTTAAAAATACTACAGGTTTGATTGTTCACATACATCCCCAAGTAATCTTCTCAAGGATATGCTAATTCCACATTCCCAGTTAAGGAAAGAAAAAATTAAATGAAAAATCAATATTGATGGATAGTGCTGCACAAAAAATGTGTGCTGTAAGTTATTTTACCACAGAGGTAGTTTCCTGTGGAAACTGTGACTGGTAGTAAAGCTCAGTTTTAAAATATTTTGAGATACAAGCCAAAATCGTGGGTGGGGAAAAATAATTTGCTATTACCCCCAAAAAATATGATTAAAGTATGTATGTTTTCTAAATGTAATTTGTAGCACGTTTAATTGTAGCTAGGATGTACTGGCAATTCATTACTAATAAATTTATTTACAACTTGTAGACAATTTTATCCTTCTAAAACTTTTTGTTTTCTTAATACTACTGAATTTTGAAATTTTACTATCTAAAACAAGTAGCAAAGGACTATTGATCTTGGTGAGATAATGACTATTAACCTTAATTACCTCACTGCAAAATCTGGTGCCATTCAATATGGTTTATACATACTGCAAAGGGAAGATTCAAACCATCACAGACTTGTATTTCAAAAAGAAATATAACTTACCCTTGTCTCTGTTTTCTACATTGATGATGTATATAATAATCTAAAGAGGTGAAATTCAGGAAACCATTTTCATTAACAATAAATTAAGAACAATTAATAACATTTTTAAAAGGAGGGGGAGAAATCATTACCCAGGACTACATAATTAACAAGTATAACCTTGTTCAAGCTTTATTCTAACTATAAATGTATTTGTAAGTAATTATCACCCACAACATAAATAACTGTAATATCTACCTGAGTCAACATTAGTCAAATTTGCAAAGCACCAAAGAAAATAAGCAATTAGTTGATTCCTCATCCAAGAAAAGCATATTACTTAATTACAAATAATTCCAAAATTCCCAAAGGAATGAGTGGGTGTAAGCTGGTTCTGTACAGCCATGATTCAACTTTAAGAGATGTGGCAGGGAAACTGTCAATCAGAAAGCCACCTTCTGATAAACTGCAGCTCAAGCTTCCTTTACTTTTCTGAAGGTCCATAATAACAACAGAGTTTTATAATACTGAAGTCTGATGGCTCTTAATATAGAACCTGACCATGAATAGTACAGCTGTTGGTAAACTCCAGAAGTAGGTTTCCAAAAGACCCTCCACCAAGAGCTTCAGGTTTGCAACAAAAAGGCTTGAAAATGACCCATGCCTTTAGGCTGTGAAATTCGAGACTAAATATTAATTTCAAAACAAGACAGTAGAAATGGAAATGCGGTTTTCTAGGCTAAACAGAAGGCAGTACCAACCTTTTTAAAGCCGAATTTCAGAAGAACATTTGTGTTTGACCTCTCATTTGTATAACATTCAGCCACCTATTACCCATGAATTTTGTGGACAAGAAACCAGCCAAGGCAGGTGTTGCAATGTTAATGGTCTCTGGATCTAGCTTCAGATTGGAAAATTGCTGGGTATATATGAGATGTGATACCCTAGCTCCTCCTAGGAATGTGCTCCTCTGAGTGAAGGAAACATGTATCTCTTTCTTATTTGATTATATCTTTATAAATGCATACCTATCTCTAACTTTGTCCACATGCCAGTTCTGGATCAGCACAAGGCACTCATTTATTGTCTTAATTTTAGAAGCTCTGTCCCAGTAATTTAAGAAAGACTAAATCAGTAAGAAACATCAAATTTCTAAGGAAAAATGTTTTTATTTTTTTTATTTTTTTATGTGCAACGCTGTTTTATTTATTTATTTATTTTAAAATTTTATTTATGTTACAGATGTTTCTCCTTTTTTATCCCACAGACACCTCCTCCTCATCCTCCCCACACCATTATCGGCTTTGTTGTCCATGTCCATTGCTTATGCGTACATGCATATAAGTTCTGTGGTTTATTACTTCCCTCCCTCCACCACCCCCTTCTGAGAGTCGTCGGTCTGTACCCTACTTCCACGTATCTGGGTCTACCCTATTCCTCAGACTGTTATATTCATTATATTCCACAAATAAGTGAGATAATGTGGTATTTCTCTTTTTCTGCTTGGCTTGTTACACTTAGGATAATACTTTCCAGGTCCCTCCATGTCATCTCAAAGGATGAGAGATCTTTCTTTCTTACAGCTGCATAGTACTCCATTGTGTATTTGTACCACAGCTTTCTTATTCATTCGTCTACTGATGGACCCTTGGGCTGTTTCCAGATCGTAGCTATTGTAAATAGTGCTGCTACAAACATGGGGTACATATATTCTTAGGATTGGTGTTTCAGGCTTATTAGGGTATATTCCTAGAAGTGGAAAAGGCCTGTTCAATTTTTAATTTTTTGAGGTAACACCATGTTGTTTTCCATAGTGGCTGCACTAGTCTGCATTCCCACAAGCAGTGTACTAGCGTCCCCTTTTCTCCACACCCTCGCCAACACTTGTTGTTTGATGATTTGTTGATGGAGGCCATTCTGACTGCTATAAGGCGATACCTTATTGTTGTTTTAATTTGCATCTCTCTGATTATTGGTGATGTTGAGCATTTCTTCATATGTCTCTTAGCCATTTGTATGTCCTGTTTGGAGAGGTGTCTATTTAGGTCCTCTGCCCATTTTTTAATTGGGTTCTTTGTCTTCCTTTTGTAGAGTTGTATGACCACTCTCTATATATTGTAAATTAACACTTTATATAATATATCATTGGCAATTATGCTCTCCCATACCGTAGGTTTCCTTTCCATTTTCATGATTGTATCTTTTACTGTGCAGAAGTTCTTAGTTTGATGTAGTCCCATGTGTTCATTTTCCCCTTTGTTTCTGTTGCCTTAGGTGATGTATCAGTGAAAATTTTGCTGCGTATGATGTCCAAAATTTTGTTGCCTACATATTTTTCCAGAATTTTTATGGATTCACTAGTCACATTTAAATCTTTTATTCATTTCTAGTTTATTTTTGTGCATGGTGTAAGTTGATGGTCTAGTTTCATTTTTTTTTTTTTTTTTGCATGTAGCTGTCAAATTTTCCCAACACCATTTACTAAAGAGGCTGTGTTTACTCGACTGTATGCTCTTGCCACATTTGTGAAATATTAATTGAGCATGATGTCTTGGGTCCATTTCTGGGTTTTCTGTTCTGTTCCACTGGTCTATATGTCTGTTCTTATGCCAGTACCAGGCTGTTTTGATTACAGTGGCTTTGTAGTATAACCTGAAATCTGGTAATGTGATCCCTCCTACTTTGTTCTTCTTTTTCAAGATTGCTGTGGCTATTTGAGGTCTTTTTGGTTCCATTTAAACTTTTGAAGTATTTGTTCTAGTTCTGAGAAGTATGTCATTGGAATTTTGATGGAGATTGTATTGAATCTATAGATTGCTTTGGGTAATATGGACATTTTAATTATGTTAATTCTTCCAATCCATGAACAAGGTATGTGCTTCCACTATTTTATATTTTCCTCTATTACTTTTTTTTAATGACCTGTAGTTTTCTGCGAATAGGTTCTTTATTTCTTTAGTTAAGTTTATTCCTAGGTATGTTAACTTTTTTTGTCTCGATGGTAAATGGGATTGTTTTTTCAGTTTATCTTTCTGTAAGTTCATCATTGGCATATAAGAATGCCATCGATTTCTTGATGTTAATTTTGTATCCTGCTACTTTACCAAATTCATTTATTAAGTCTAGTAAATTTCTGATGGAGTTTTTTGGGTTTTCTACGTATAGTATCAGGTCATTTGCGAATAATGACAGTTTCACTTCCTCCTTTTCCATTTGGATCCCTTATGTTCTTTCTTCCAGTCTGATTTCTGTGGCTAAGACTTCCGGTACTATGTTAAATATGAGTGGCGAAAGAGGGCATCCTTGTCTTGTTCCTGTTCTTAAGGGAAATGCTTTTAATTTTTGCCCATTGAGTATGATGTTGGCTGTAGGTCTTTCATATATGGCTTTTATTATGTCGAGATATGATCAATGTATTCTCATATTGCTAAGCATTTATATCAGAAATGGGTGCTGGATTTTGTCAAATGCTTTTTTAGCACCTATTGATATGATCATATGATTTATATCTTTCATTTTGTTTATGTGGTGTATCACATTTATTGATTTGTGAATATTGTACCAGCCTTGCATCCCTGGGATGAATCCAACTTGGTCATGGTGAGTAATTTTTTTGATGTATTGCTGGACTCGATTTTCTAGTATTTTGTTCAGGATTTGGGCATCCATGTATATCAGGGATATTGGTCTGCAATTTTGTTTCTTTGTAGTGTCTTTTTCTGGTTTTGGAATTAGAATTATGCTGGCCTCATAAAGCAAGTTTGAAAGTCTTCCTTCTTCTTAAATTTTTTTGAAATAGTTTGAGAAGAATGGGTAGTAATTTTTCTTTGAATATTTGATAAAATTCCTCCCTGAAGCCTTCAGGGCCTGGGCATTTGTTTGCTGGGAGAGTCTGGATTACATCTTAAATTTTTTGGTTGCTGTTATTGCTCTGTTTAAGTTTTCTATCGCTTTCCGGTTCAGTTTTGGGAGACTATGTGTTTCTAGAAATTTGTCAATTTCACATAGATTTTTGAATTTGTTGACATAACATTGTTCGTAATATCTGTTAACAATCCTTTGTATTTCTGTGGTATCAGTTGTTATTTCTCCTCTCTCATTTCTGATTTGTGTATTTAGGTTCTCTCTCTTTGTTTCTTGATGAGTTTAGGTAATGGTCCATCAATCTTGTTCATCTTTTCAAAGAAACAGCTCTTTGTTTCATTGATCCTTTAAATTGTTTTTTTTTTTGTTGTTTTTTTTTGGTCTCTATGTCAATTTTTTCTGCTCTGATCTTTCCTCCTTTCTACTTGCTCTGGGGTTTTCTTTCTGTTTGCTTTCTAATTCTTTACGTTGTGAGTTTAGATAGTCTATTAGAAATTTTTCTTGCTTCTTGAGGTAGGCCTGTAGTGCTATTAACTTCCCTCTCAGAACTGCTTTTTCTGCATCCCATATATTTTGTGTTGTTGTGTGTTCATTTTCATTGGTTTCCAGGAAGTTTTTAATTTCTTCCTTGATCTGCATGGTAACCCATTCATTCTTCACTGACATGCTCTTTAGCCTCCATGTTTTCAAATGTCTTTGCATGTTCTTGTTGCAATTGATTTCTAGTTGCATGCCTTTGTGATCTGAGAATATGCTTGATATGATTTCAATCTTCTTAGACTTGTAGAGACTTAGTTTGTGCCCTAACATGTGGTCTATCTTTGAAAATGTCCCATGTGCACTTTAGAAGAATGTAAATTCTGCGGTTTTGGGGTATAATTCTTTAGATATCTACTAAATTCATTTGATCTAGCGCTTTATTTAGTGTCTGTGTTTCCTTGTTAATTATTTCCTAGAAGATCTATCCAGTGATGTCAGCAGGGTATTGAAGTCCCCTGCTATGATTGTAGTGCTGTTGATTTCTCCTTTGAAGTCCTCCAAAAGATTTTTAATATATGTTGGTGCTCCTAAATTGGGTGTATATATGTCTACCAAGGTTGTATCTTCCTGTTGGATAGATCCTTTCAATATCATGTAGTGGTCTTCTTTGTCTCTTATTATGCCCTTCATTTTGAAATCAGATATGACTAGTGCTACCCCAGGTTTTTTTTTTTTTTTTTTTTTTTTTTTTTTTTGCTTTCTGCTTGCTTGAAAGATTTTTTTCCATCCCTTCACTTTCAACCTATGTGAGTCTTTTGTTGTGAGGTGGGTTTCTTGTAAACAACATATATGTGAGTCATGCTTTCTTATCCAGTCAGCTACTCTGTGTCTTTTTATCAGAGCATTCAAACCATTCACATTTAAGGCGATTATTGATATGTACTTATTTATTGCCATTTTTGTTTAGTTTTGTTATATTTGTTTTTCCTATTTCTTTTACTCATTACAGCAGTCCTTTTAGCCTATCTTGCAGTGCTGGTTTGGTGCTAATGTATTTCCTTAGTTAGTTTTTTTTTTTTGGTCTGGAAAGCTCTTTATTTGATCTTCTATTTAGAATGATAGCTTTGCTAGATGGAGTAGTCTTGGATTCAGATCCTTGTTTCTCATCACCTTGATTACCTCATGCTATTCCCTTCTGGCCTGTAGTGATTCTGTTGAGAAGTCAGCTGAGAACCTTATGGGGTGTTCTTTGTAGGCTACCTGTTGCTTATCTCTTGCTGCCTTTAGGATTCTGGCATTTTAATTACTATGTGTCTTGGTTTAGGCCTTTTTGGATTCTTCTTACTTGGGGCTCTCTGTGCTTTTTGAACTTGAATGCCTTCTTCCTTCACCAAGTTAGGAAAGTTTTCCGTCATTATTTCTTCAAATATAATCTCTAACCCTTGCTCATTTTCTTCCTTTTCGAGAACTCTTATGATGCAAATGTTATTACATTTCCAATTGTGCCACAGATCTCTTAAGCTGTCCTTCTGTTTTTTAATCTTTTTTTTTTTTTTTCCTTTTGGTTTTCTTATTGGTTGATTTTTTTTACCCTGTCCTCTAATTTACCGATCCGGTCCTCAGCTTCCTCTACTCTGCTGGTTAGTCCTTCCAATGAGTTCTTAATTTCTGCTATGTTATTCTTCATTTTCACTTGGTTTGTTTTCAGTGTTTCTATATCTTTTCTCATGGTGCTGAAGTCCTTACTCATGCTGTTGAGCGTCCTCAAGATCATGGCTCTCAACTGTACCACTGATAATTTGCTTAACTGCATTTCATTTATTTCATCTTTGATAGAGTTGTCTTGTTCTTTCATTTGGGATTTGTTTCTTTGTTTCACCATTTTGGCTATCTCAGTGGGTTTTGGAGCCTGCCAAATTTTTCCTGTGGCTGTTGGTATTCTGCTGTTAGTGGCTCCCTCTGCTGGGTTTGGATGAGCCTGGTTGGGCCCACGTTTAACACCACTGTGAAGTCTTACTTTCCTGGGTAGATTTGCAATCCCAGCAAAGTTTCAGTTATCCTCTGCTTTTTTTCTGGTGGCTAGTCGTCTTAGTTACTCAGTGCCTTGGAATGTAGCCCTGGAATTCTGCTTAAGAGGATTTCCAGAGGGTAGGATAGATGCTGGTTATTAATGATCCTCAATTTCCATTTCTTTGCCTCACCTGGGAAAGGCTGAATCTCCAAGGTGTGGGGGGGCTGCTGCTTTTCCCCAGAGCTTGGGGTAGGAATACACTGGCTACCGTCCTTTGTGGCTGCAACTCAACAAAAACACTGTGTCCCCTCCAAATTCCAGGTATCCCCACAGAGTTCCAGCCCAGTCTGCCCTCCCTCTTCTGTAGCCCCCAGGTGAGTGGCTGTGGGTATTTTAGCTCTCTGTTCTGGCTCTCTGCACTGTGGAATGGGCTTGGTCTTTATTCCCCAAGGGCACTGCTCAGAGCTAAGTCTGTCGCTGTCCATGGGCTCCAAGTCCACACCCTCTCACACCTCTACAGATCCTACCAGTGTCCCTGGTTATATGGTCCTGTCCTGCTGCTTTTCGCTTGCTTTTTCCCCAAGGATTTGTCTTTATTTTAGTTGTAATTCTCATTTGGTCCTAGGAGATCATCTGTTTAGTTTCTATTCACTCTGACTCTGATTTTCACATCCTCTATGGCTATCTTGTACACAGCTGGGTCACACAGGTCTTCCTGGTGCCCCAGCACCCTGCAGGTCTCGTGTTAACTGGATCACACAGTCCCTTTGGGTACCTGGCTCTATGCCTATGTTAGGGGCTGCTGGGTCATAGAGGCCTCTCTGGTGCTTCAGTACCCCAGAGGCCCTGTGGGTAACTAGATCACACAGTCACTGCTGGGTTGCACAGGACTCCCTCATGCCCTGACACCCTGCACGCCCAGTGGGCAGGCAGCTGGATCACACCAGTCTCTCTAGGGCTCTGGCTTCCCACTGGTCTTGTGAGCTACTGGACAACACAGGCATCTGTGAAGCCCCAGGTCCTGCAGCTGGTGGCTGCGGAGTGCTGTTGCTTAGTAGAGCTCAACTCCTGCTCAAATTTTGTTGTCGTTTTTGGGAATGGGTCTCAGCTGCTGGTCTGTGCTTCTGTTGCCTGGGGATGGATGTCTGCTCCCCAGACTCTGTTGCTGGGGGTATATCTCAACTCTGATCAGGATGCTGGTATGGGGGATGGTGCTGGGCTCAGGGTTCTCTGTGGCTTCTGCAACAGGCACCTTGGGAGCTCCACTACTGTGCACCAGTCTGTGATACACAGAGTGTCCACTGGTCTGATGGAGCCAGGTGTGCTGGTGGGCTCAAGTTGTTTGGCCCTAGCCGTTCCCACTGCCTCCTCCCAGGGAAGACCCGGGATCTTGGAAAGTGGTGGGACCTCCTTGCGGTGGAGGGAGAAGATTCCTGAAAGGCCACTTACTGGGGTAGCAGGCTGGTCCTGTCCACTACACAAGAACCTTCTGTGCTGCATCTCTGCACTGCTCGAGTTTGGTCATCCACCTTTGCATTCACTCACATTCTCTCACATGCTAGCTCACTCTCTCACACACTCACCCTCCCACCAGTCCTGCCTGCCACTATCTTCTCTTCCAAAATATGTAAACAGACTTACTTAAAAATAATTGGTCTCCAAGTTTTTTATCATATGCTCTTTCAATGAACATCAACAACACCATCACTTCCCACAACAGATATAGCTATAATCAAATTGAATTGAAAAGTCAGACTTTTGCCATTCCAAAATAGCGGCAGAGTGAACGGAAGCCACACAGATCATCTCCAAGGATCAAACTAGTATTACAATAAAAATAAAGACAAGTCGTCAGGAAAAAGCAATAGAAAAGCAGCTAGGAGGACCATATAACCAGGGACACTGACTCAATCCTAGTAGGATTGCGGAGTTGTGAGAGGGGGCTGGGAAGCCATGGACAGCTGTGGTCGTAGCTGTGAGCAGTGCCCTCAGGGTTATACTCCCAAGCAACTCTATAGCACAGAGCCAGGAAAGATGCTAAAATAGCCACAGCCACTCAACATGTGCTCTGGCAGAGAGAGGGCCAAAAAGACTGGAACTGTGTGGGGACACTCGGGATTTGGAGGGTACTCAAAGCTTTTGCTTAGTTGCGCCCATGCAGGACAGTGGTCATCTTATTCTTTTCCAGGGCTCTGGTGATAGGTAGTGGCCCCTCCATTGGAGATTCAACACAATCCAGTCACCATTGAAATGCAAATTGAGGCTCATTAACAACCAGCATCTGCCCCAGCCTGAGGAAATCCCCATAGGCTGAACACCTGAGGGAGTTTTTCATTCAACTGAAAAACCAAGGCTCTTCAAGTAACTGAGATTAATAGCCTCCAGGCAAAAAGGTAGAAAATAAACAAACCATTCCTGGGCTTGCAACTCTGCCCAGGAAGGTAAAACTTGACAGTGGTGTTTAATGTGGGTCCTCCCACACTCATCCAAACCCAGTAGAAGGTACCACAAACAGCAGAACACCAACACCCACAGGAAAAATTTGGCAGGCTCCAAAGTCCATTGAGATAGTCAAAATGGTGAAACAAAGAAACAAATGATGAATAAAAGTACAAGAGACCTCTAGGTAAGATGAGATGAATAAGGTGCAATTAAGCAAGTTAACAGAACTAGAATTCAGAGCCAATATTGGGGAAGCTCAACAGCATGTGTAAAGACATGAGCACCAGGAGTAAAGACATAGAAAAGTTGAAAATCAACCAATTGGAAATTAAAAACCACCAAGAAGAAAAGAAGAATGACATTATCAGAAATAAAGAAAACATTGGAAGGTCTAAACAGCAGAGTAGAGGAAGCTGAGGACCAGATCATGGAATTAGAAGACAGGGTAAAAAAATCAACCGATGAGAAAACCAAAAGAAAAAAAAAAACAATTAAAAAACAGGAAGACAGATTAAGAGAACTGTGGGACAACTGGAAACATAATAATATTCACATCATAGGAGTCCCCAAAGAAGAAGAAAATGAGCAAGGGTTACAGAATATATTTGAAGAAATAGTGACAGAAAACTTCCCTAATTTGGTAAAGTAAAAAGGCATCAAACTTGAAGAAGCACAGAGAGCCCCGAGTAAGAAGAACTCAAACAGGCCCACACCAAAACACATAGTAATCGAAATGACAAAAATTAAAGACAAAAAGAGAATTCTAAACGTAGGAAGAGATAGAAAAAAGATTACCTACAAAGAAACCCGCATGAGGCTCTCAGCTGACTTCTCAACAGAAACACTACAGGCCAGAAGGAACTGGCATGAGGTAATCAAGGTCATGAAAAAAAGGATCTGAATCCAAGACTACTCTACTCAGCAAGGCTATCATTCAAAATAGAAGGTCAATAAAAGAGCTTCCCAGACAAAAAAAAAAAAAAAAAAAAGTCTAAGGGAATACCTTAGCACCAAACCAGCACTACTGGAAAGATTAAAGACACTGCTATAATTAATAGGAGAAATAGGAAGAAAAATATAACCACAATAAACAAAAATTGCAATAAATAAGTACATATCAATAATCACCTTGAATGTAAATGGATTGAATGCTCCTATAAAAAGACACAGAGTAGCTGATTTAATAAGAAAGCAAGACTTATATATATGCTATTTACGAGAGACCCACGTCACAACAAAAGACTCACGTAGGTTGAAAGTGAAGGGATGGAAAAAAATCTTCCAAGCAAACGGAAAGGTAAAAAAAGCTAGGGAAGCAATACTCATATCTGATAAAATAGATTTCAAAATCTAGGGCATAACTAGAGACAAAGAAGGCCACTACATAATATTGAAATGTTCTATCCAATAGGAAGATATAACCTTGATAAACATATATGCACCCAATATAGAAGCACAAAATATATATTTAAAATGTTCTGGAAGACTTGAAAGAAGAAATTGATAGGAATACAATCATAGCAGGGGACTTCAACATCCCGCTGACATCACTGGATAAATCCTCCAGACAAAAAATTAGTAAGAAAACAGACTCTAAATGTAGCACTAGATCAAATGGATTTAATAGATATCTACCGAGAATTACACTCCAAAACTGGAAATTTCACATTCTTCTCCAGTGCACATGGGACATTCTCAAAGATAGACCACATGTTAGGACACAAATTAAGTCTCTAACTATTCAAGAAGATTGAAATAATATTAGGCATCTTCTCAGATTATAATGGCATGAAACTAGAAATCAAATGCAGCAAGAACATGAAAAGACATTTGAACACATTGAGGCTAAATAGCATGTTATTAAACAATAAATGGGTTACCATGGAGATCAAGAAAGAAATTAAAAACTTCCTGGAAACCAATGAAAATGAACACACAACAATACAAAATCTATGGAATACAGCGAAAGCAGTTCTGAAAGGGAAGTTCATAGTACTACAGTCCTACCTCAAGAAGAAAGAAAAATCTCTACTAGGCTATATAACCTCACAACTTAAAGAACTAGAAAACAAACAAAAAGAAAATCCCAGACCAAGTAGAAAGAAGGAAATAGTAAAGATCAGAGCAGAAATAAATGACATAGAGACCGAAAAACAATTCAAATAATCAATGAAACAAAGAGCTGTTTTTTTTTTTTTTTTTTTTCAAAAAGATAAACAAGATTGATAGACCCTTAGTTAGACTCACTAAGAAACAAAGGAAGAGAACTCAAATGCACAAAATCAAAAATGAAAGAGGAGAAGTAACAACTGATACTACAGTAATACAAAAGATTGCTAAAAACTACTATGAACAATTTTATGGCAACAAATTCGTCAATCTAAGCAAAATGGACGTTTTCTAGAAACATATATTATCCCAAAACTGGACCGACAAGAGATAGAAAACTTGAGTAGATCAATAACAACTAAGGAAATTTAAGAGGTAATCAAGACTCTGCCAGCAAACAAATTCCAAGGCCCGGATGGCTTGAAAAGGGTGTTTTACCGAACATTAAAAAAAAAAAACAAAAAAAAAAAAACAAAAAAAACTAACACCCATTCTCCTCAAACTATTTCAAAAAATTCAAGAAGAAGGAAGACTTCCGAACTTGTTTTATGAGGCCAGCATAATTCTAATTCCAAAACCGAATAAAGACACTACAAACAAAGAAACTTCAGACCAATATCCCTGATATACATAGATACCAAAATCCTGAACAAAATACTAGCAAATCGAATCCAGCAACACATCAAAAAAATTATTCACCATGACCAAGTGGGTTCATCCCAAGGATGCAAGGCTGGTACAGTATTCACAAATCAATAAGTGTGATACACCACATAAACAAAATGAAAGATAAAAATCATATTATCATATCAATAGATGCTGAAAAAGCATTCAACAAAATCCAGCACCCATTTCTGATAAAAACTCTCAGCAATGTGAAACTAGAGTGATCATATCTCGACATAATAAAGGCCTTATATGAAAGACCTACAGCCAACATTATACTCAATGGGCAAAAACTAAAAGCATTTCCCTTAAGAACAGGAACAAGACAAGGATGCCCATTTTTGCCACTTATATTTAACATAGTACTGAAGTCTTAGCCACAGCAATCAGATAAGAAGAAAAAAAAAAGGCGATCCAAATTGGAACGGTGCAAGTTAAACTGTCATTATTTGCAGATGACAAGATACTATATGGATAAAACCGGAAAGACTCCATCAAAAATTGACTAGACTTAATAAATAAATTTGGCAAAGTAGCAGAATACAAAATTAATGTCAAGAAATCAATGGCATTCTTGTACAACAATGATGAACTCACAAAAAGAGAAACTAAAAAAAAAAAAAAAAAATCCCAGCCCTGGCCGGATTTGGCTCAGCCGGTTGGAGGTCCGCCTGCAGTCCGGAGAGGCCCGGGTTCGGTTCCCGCTAAGGGCATGTACCTCGGTTGCAGTGTCCCCGGCCCCCTGGTTGGTCGTGCGGGTGGCAGCCACTCGATGTGTCCCTTTCACATCGATGTTTCCCTCTCTCTCTCTTCCTCTCTCTCCCTCCCACTCTGTCTGTACAAAAAATGGAAAAATGTCCTCGGATGAGGATTAAAACAAAACAAAACAAAACAAAACAAAACAAATCCCATTTACCATTGCGGCCAAAAAATTAAAATACCTAGGAATAAACTTGACCAAAGAAATAAAGGACCTATTTGCAGAGAAACTACAGGTCATTATAAAAAGAAATAGAGTCTGATATAAAATAGTGGAGAGCACATACCTTGTTCATGAATTGGAAGAATTAACATCATTAAAATGTCCCACACTACCCAAAGAAATCTATAGGTTCAATGCAATCTCCATCAAAATTCCAACGACATATTTCAAAGAACTAGAACAAATACTTCAAAATTTTATATGGAACCAAAATACCTCAAATAGCCACAGCAATCTTGAAAAAGCAAAACAAAAGTAGAAGAAATCACATTACCAGATTTTAGGTTATACTACAAGGTCACTGTAATCAAAATAGCCTGGAACTGGCACAAGAACAGGCATATAGAGCAGTGGAACAGAACAGAGAACCCAGAAATGCACCCAAGGAAATATGCTCAATTAATATTTGACAAAGGTGGCAAGAGCATACAGTGGAGCAAAGACAGCCTCTTTAATAAATGGTGTTGAAAAAATGGGACAGCTACATGCAATAAAGTGAAAACTAGACCTTCACCATACCCCATACACAAGAATAAACTGTAAGTGGATAAAAGACTTAAATATGGCCCATGGATCCATTAAATCCTAGAAGAAACTGTAGGCAACAAATTTCAGACATCATATGCAGCAGAATTTTGACTGATACATCATCTAAGGCAACAAGAAAAGGAGAAAATGAACACACGGGACTACATCAAACTAAGAACTTCTGCACATCAAAAGATACAATCATCAAAATGGAAAGGAAACCCACAGTATGAGAGAGCATAATTGCCATGATATATCATATAAAGTGTTCATTTCTAATATACATAGAGTGGTCATACAACTCTACAAAAGGAAGACAAAGAACCCAATAAAAAATGGACAGAGGAAACTAAATAGACACCTTTCCAACAGGACATACAAATGGCTAAGAGACATATGAAGAAATGCTCATCATCACTAATCATCAGTGAGATGCAAATAAAACAACAATGAGGTATTACCTTACAGCAGTCAGAATGGCCTCCATCAACAAATCATCAAACATCAACTGTTGGCAAAGGTGTGGAGAAAAAGGGACTCTAGTACACTGCTGGTGGTAATGCAGACTGGTGCAGCCACTATGGAATCAACATGGTGTTACCTCAAAAAATTAAAATTGAACTAGCCTTCCCACTTCTAGGAATATACCCTAATAAGCCTAAAACACCAATCCTAAGAATATATGTACCCCATGTTTGTAGCAGCACTATTTACAATACCTAAGATCTGGAAACAGCCCAAATTTCTATCATTAGATGAATAAGTAATAAATCTGTGGTGCATATACCCAATGGAGTATTGTGCAGCTATAAGAAAGAAAGATCTTTTATTTTTTGAGATGGCATGGACAAACCTGGAAAGTATCATCCTAAGTGAAACAAGCCAAACGGAGAACGACAAGTATCATATGATCTCACTTATTTGTGGAATATAATGAACATAACAGTCTGAGGAATGGGGTATTCTCAGAGACGTGGAAGTGGGGTACAGACTGACAATCCGCAGAACAGGGTGTGGTGGGTGAGAGATAATCCACAGAACTTATGTGCATGTATGCATGAACAATGGACATGGACAACAAAGCTGGGGACAGGGCAGGGAGGGGGTGGGAGGGGGGGAATCAGTGGGGGTAAAAAGGAGGAATCATCTGTAACAAAATAAATAAATTAATTAAACAAAAGTAAGACTTTCCTTTTTTTTATTAATTAATTTTTGTTACAGATGTTTCTTCTTTTTCCCCCACTGATTCCCTCCTCCTCCTCCCTCCCAGCCCTGTCCAGCTTTGTTGTCCATGTCCATTGTTCATGCATACATGCATATAAGTTCTGTGTTTATCTCTCACACCTGACCCCCTCTTCTGAGGATTGTCAGTCTGTACCCTACTTCCCGTCTCTGGGACTACCCCATTCCTCAGACTGTTATGTTCATTATATTCCAAAATAAGTGAGATCATATGATACTTGTCTTTCTCCGTTTGGCTTGTTTCATTTAGGATGATACTTTTCAGGTCCCTCCATGTAGTCTCAAAGGATAAGAGATCTTCTTTCTTACAGCTGCATAGTACTCCATTGTGTATATGTACCACAGCTTTTTTTATCCATTCGTCTACTGATGGACACTTGGGCTGTTTTCCAGATCTTAGCTATTGTCAATAGTGCTGCTACAAACAGGGGTACATATATTCTTTTCTGATTGGTGTTTCAGGCTTCTTAGGGTATATTCCTAGAAGTGGGATCACTGGGTCAAATGGAAGTTCAATTTTTTAATTTTTGAGGTAACACCATATTGTTTTTCCATAGTGACTGCACCAGTCTGCATTCCCACCAGACAAAAGTAAGACTTTCAATAAAAATAAAATAAAACTTAGATTATTCAAGGAACAGCATATTTTAATAATAATAAAGTATCCATGTAACAGAAAAAATTATAAATAAACACTTATATGTTGCCATTTTTGAAAGTGAAGTAACCTCAAATTAACTGATAGTACCAGATGTTTTGTTATATGACCGCTGAAATAAAATATTGTAAAAGATCATCTGAGTCAAATTGCTACCACTCAGTAAAACCTTGTTTATTCCATCAAACTCTGCCTACTGTAGAAGATCATTAAGGATATAATCACAGTTTTTCTTACTATCCAGGTTTGCACTGAAACAGAAATGAAGAGTTATTATTTTTTAATTCTCAGCTGAGGATATTTTCCCATTGATTTTAGATAGAGTGGAAGGGGTGGAAGAAAGAGGAGAGAGAGAGGAGAGAGAGAGAGAGAGAGAGAGAGAGAGAGGAGAGAGAGAAGACCCATCAATTTCTTGCTTCCTGCACAACACCACAGGGGCTGGGGATCAATCCTACAACCAAGGTATGTACCCTGACCAAGAATCAAACCTGTGACCCCTCGGTCCACAGGCTGATACTCTAACATCTGAGAAAAACTGGCCAGGGCCCAAAATAAAGAGTTAATAACTATTTTGTTCTGCATGAAAACAGAAATGAAGAATTAACAGCTATTTTTATCACTATTTAAAGTGGGGACTATGGGATATGCCAGATCATCAACACTCAATCTCTAATAGAATGTTTTTCTTCCTGTCTCATTCATACAGCATTGGAATTCAGGAACTGGACACCATATATAAATATATATATGATGTCTGGCTGATGAGAAAATTTCTGGGAGAAATTTCTGAAACTAGTACATAATCTTTATGGTGCCTCCTGGATTAATCTGTCCATAGATCATCTAGGGTAGTTTTGACTACACTGTATATCCAATGTTTATGCTATTTCACGTGATTATGTATTTAAACAGTTTTCTGAGTAAAATTAAGGATTTATTTTATTATGACATGGGGATATAGGAATTGAGCCTTGACTCTCCCACCTAATATCTGTACCTCAGGAGATGTTCACCTCACTGCCAGGGGCTTGTCATCTCACTTACATGGCTTTAGTGGTCTCATGATGGGATAGGGGCAGCTGATAACAACTGGCCTCTTCAGATAGAATTAAAATCTTATTATTTGAACATGGGAAGATGGAGGGTTTCCAGGTTATTAATCAGGATTCTGCTGAAATAACTCTGAGTAACAATGACTTCAAACTTGATGACTTATAACAATAAGCATTTATTTCTAGCTCAGACACCTGAGGATTATCTGTAGTTCAGCTAGGCTCAGCTCCAAACTTCAACCTGTGGTCAGGCTTGTTCACATTTCTCTTCATTCTGGAGCCAGCAACTACCTGGAGCATGTTCTTCTCACATGTAGTGGCAGCTCACACACACACACACACACACACACACACACACACAAAAGTGTGTAGAAATATACAATACCCCTTAAGATCTAAGCTAGGATCTGGCACCCTTTCACTTCTACTTATATTCCTTTGCCAAAACAAGACACATGGCCAACGCCAAAGTCAATGGGTCAGGGATAATTTTTCTCTCCTGAGAGTCCTCTGCAAACTCACATGGCAAAGATATAAATGTGTAATTCCCTTACAAGGATTAGAATTAAGAATTAGAACACAAATTTAATCTACTACCATTTCACTGGCCAGTTTGCCACTAGGGAAAGGCCTATAGTCTCTAAATCCTCCAGCTCTGACTGATGTGCTCACATTTTGGCCACATATATGGCAGTAAACCCACAAATTATCAGTGAACTTTACTAGCCAAACAGAGTTCCTTCTCTTAGAAAAGGGACTGCATGTTTTCTGGGAAAAGGTAACTTGACATTGGCCAACCAATCCAAGACAAAGCTGAGTTGACATCCATGGTTTCAATTGGATGCGCATTTGTTGAGGGCCCACGTTTACCTAAATCCCAGAAAGTAGAAAGCTATCTTCAGGTCCCAGACACATTTTATTCACCCCTAATGCAGCTCCAAATGATTCCACAATGGTTTTAGGTTCCACAATAGAGTAGATTTCTTAGTTCTTCTCAAAAGTTCCCATGTAAGAAATTCAATAGAAACTGTGGAAGTTTCCCACAGTGGCTGTCCTAGAAGGCATGACAGTATTGTTGACTGCCAAAAATGCAAATCACCAGACTTACATCAACAGAAATCAGGAGTTTCAACTCTCAGTCAAAATTGATTGAGTCCTCTCGAAATCTGATCTTTATTCTTATTGCATGAAGATACACATCCAAGTCTGAATCAGGAAATCACCAATCTACTCTTCTCAGAAATGGTTAGACCCTTGTGGGGTATTCTCTTCCTTGTTCCCATTTTGGCCCTTAGAATTATAGGTTATAATGGAAATGTTGGCACAATCTGAACTCTAGCTGAAGACTATACAAGGGGGCATCCTGTCTATAATTTTTGTTGTTGATTGTAATCTGCCAAGACATATACCCATAATGTAAACTGTCTTGGTTTAGGTTTATAAATTGGATGTTTTGACAAACTCTAAGACCTGCAGAGAAATCACTCTGTCATTAAGAATTCAGATTATTTAATGAGTCATTAATGAAATAGAGGTGGGAAAGCTCAACTTGTATCTACCTTCCAAACCTCAAACCAGAAATACAATTCCTTTCAGATTATGTCCATGAGACCTCCCTTCCATGGACAGTCATTCAACAAACCTGTAAGAAATCATCATGGGCTATTTCCAGGCTGAATCACAGCCATGACTTTATCCAGCTGCTTTGTTACTGTCAGACCAGACGGCTTCACTATGATGAACTTCCTGCCCAGAGTTGGGGGTAAAGGATCCTACTAACAAGCTATTGACTGTGAGCCAGCAAGGTTATCTCTTAATAGTGATGCAGGCCTAGAGCTACTCATGAAAAAAAGGCTGTCTCAAAAAGGTGTGGAAGTGACTTCAAATATTAAATAAGACTTGTTCAGGAAATATATGATTCTGTTTTATGTGGTTGCATTAATTAATTTTCTCTCTGAAAGATATTCAGTGTATTCTGTTGATGTAAATTAATTTTTTTAAAATGTTATAAGATAAAGTTAGTGAAAAATAACTTACCCTTCCAACAGGAAATGGAGATTTAAAAAAGAAATATGGAAAAAAGAATAAGGTGGAAGATGGTGGCACAGTACCTGAGTATGTGAGAGATGAGTGAGTGTTTGAGGAGAGTATGAGTGGACATGAAGGTGGACAACCAACCCCGAGCAGTTCTGAGACTCAGAGCAGAAGGTTCCTGTGCTTGTGGACGGGAGCAAGCAAGCTACCTCGGTAAGCGGCCCTTCAGGATGCTTCTCCCTACACCAAGAGGATAGGTCCCACCATTTTGGAAGATCCCAGGTCTTCCCTGGGAGGAGGCAGTGTGAGCGGCTAGGGCCCAGCAACCTGAGCCCACCAGTGCAACCTGGCACCACCTAACCAGTGGCAACTCTGTACCCACACAAGACCTGGCACAGTAGTTGGAGTCCAAGGTGGCCTGTCGTGGAAGCCACAGAGAGCCCTGAGCCCAGCAACCATCCCCCATAGCAGCCAGCCTGATCAGAGTTGAGATATTACCCCCAGCAACAGAGGCTGGGGAGCAGAAGAAATCCATCTCCAGGCAACAAAAGCACAAACGAGCAGCTGGGAACCCATCCCCTCAAAATACAACAAAAGCTGAGCAGGAGTTGAGCCCCACTAAGCAGCAGCACTCTCCAGCCACCAGCTGAGGGACCTGGGGCTCCACAGAAGGCCTGTGCTGTCCAGTAGCTCACAAGGGCAGTGGGAAGCCGAAGCTCAAGAGACACTGGTGTGATCCAGCTGCGCTGCCATGGGAACTGCAGGGTGCAGGGGCACCAGAGAGGCCTGTGCAACCCAGCAGGGACTGTATAATCCACTTACCATGAGACCTGCGAAATGCTGAAGCACCAGAGAGGCTTGTGTGACCCAGCAGAGACTATGCAATCTACTTTCCCCCTAGACCTGTGGAAATGCTGCAGCACCAGAGAGACCTGTGCGACTCAGCAGGAACTGCAAAATCTAGTTACCCACAGGGCCTATAGGGTGCTGAAGCACCAGAGAGGCCTGCACAACCCAGCAGGGACTGTGTCATCCAGATATCCAAGGGACTTGCTGGGAGCTGAAGCACCAGAGAGGCCTGCGCTACCCCACAGGGACTGTGCCATCCAGATATCCGTGGGACCTGCGGAGAGCTGAAGCACCAGAAAAGCCGGTGTGACCCAGCAGCCCATAACATAGTCATAGAGCCAGGTTTCCAAAGGGACTTTGCAATCCAGTTACCTTGGGATCTGCAAGGTGCTGAGGTACCAGGAAGGCCTGTGCAACCCAGCTGTGCACAAGATAGGCATAGAAGATGTGAAAAACAAAGGTGGGAGTGAATAGAAGCTATGCAGATGACTTCCCAAGACCAAAATGGAATTACAACAAAATAAAGACAAATCCTTGAAAAAAGGCAACATATAAAGCTGCAGGACAAGACCATATAACCAGGGATACTGGTAGAATCTGAAGAGGCTGAAGAGGATGGTGGGCTGGGAGCCCATGGACAGCAGCAGTATTAGCTGTGAGCAGTGCCCTTGTAAACAAAAATCAAGCCCACTCCACAGTGAAGATAGCCAGAACACAGTGGTAAAATAGCCACAGCAACTCACTGGGGAGCTACAGCAAAAGGAGGGCAGACTGGGCTGGAACTCTGTGGGGACAACTGGGATTTGGAGAGCACTCAGAATTTTTACTGAGTTGCAGACATAGAGGACAGTGGCCACAGTGCTACTTCCCAAAGCTGTGGGGAAAAGAAGCAGTCCCACCCTCAGAGATGCAGCCTTTTCCAGGTGAGGAAAAGAAATTCAAATTGAGGCTCATTAACAACCATCTATAAGAAGCATCTATCCCACCTTCGGAAATTTCTCTGATGCAGAAAACCAGGCCTACATTCCCAGGCACTGAGTAACTGAGACTACTAGCCACCAGGAAAAAGCTAGAGGATAGCTGAAGCACTCCTGGGCTTGCAAATATACCCAGGAAAGTAACACTTGACTGTGGTGTTTAACGTGGGCTCACCCAGGCTCATCCAACCCAGCAGAGGGAGCCCCAAACAGCAGAACACCACACCCGCAGGAAAATTTGGCAGGCTCCAAAACTCACTATGATAGCCAAAATTGTGAAACAAAGAAACAAATCTCAAATAAAAGAACAAGAGAATTGTATCGAAGATGAGATCAATAAAATACAGCTAAGCAATATTCAGAAGTAGAGTTCAGAGCGATGATCTTGAGGAAGCTCAACAGCAAGAGTAAGGACATCTGCACCATAGTAAAGATATAAAAACAGTGAAAACCAACCCACTGGAATGATGAATGACATAGCAGAAATTGAGAACACACTGGAAAGACTGACCAGCAGAGTAGAGGAAGCAAGGAACCGGATCAAAAAATTAGAAGACAGGGTAGAAAAATCAACCATTCAGAAAACCAAAGGAAAAAATAATTAAAAAACAGGAAACAGCTTAAGAGAAACTGTGGACAACAGGGACCATAATAACATTTGCATCATAGAAGTCCCCAAAAAGGAACAAAATGGGCAAGGGTTAAAGAATATATTTGAAAAAAATACTGACAGAAAACTTCCTAACTTGGTGAAGGCAGAGGCATTCAAGTCCAGGAAGCACAGAGAACCCAAAGTAAGAATAACCCAAACAGACCCCACCCAAGACACATAGTAAATAAAATGTCAAAAATAAAGGCAAAGACAGAATCTGAAAGGCAGCAAGAGATAAGCAACAGTTTACCAACAAAGGAAACACTATATGGTTCTTAGCAAACTTCTCAACAGAAACACTACAGGCCAGATGGGAGTGGCATGAAGTAATCAAAGTCATGGAAAACAAAGATCTGAATCCAAGACTACTCTATCCAGCAAGGCTATCATTCAAAATAGGTTAAATAGTGAGATTCCCAGACAAAGAAAAAAAAATGGAAATGTATTAAAGACCAAACCAGCACTGCAAAATATGCTAAAAGGACTGCTGCTGTAATTAGTGGAAGAAACAGGAAAAAAATATAACCACACTAAACAAAAATGGCAATAAATAAGTATATATCAATAATCACCTTAAATGTAAATACATTAAATGCCCCCAAAAAAGACACTGAGTAGCTGACTGGATAAGAAGCATGACTCACATATATGTTGTTTACAAGAAACCCACGTCACAACAAAAGACTCACGTAGGTTGAACATGAAAGGATGAAAAACAATCTTTCAAGCAAACAAAAACAAAAAATCTGTGGTAGCAATACTCATACCTGATAAAGTAGATTTGAAATCTGCTAGAAACAAAGAAGTCACTACATAATATTGAAGGATCTATTCAACAGAAAGTTATAACCTTTGTAAACATATATGCACCCAATTTAGGAGCACCAATATATATTGAAAATCTTATGGAGGACTTCAAAAGAGATATCAAAAGCAGTACAATCATAGCAGGGACTTCAATACCCTGCTGACATCACTGGATAGATCTTCTAAACAAAATATTAACAAAGAAACACAGGCTATAAATGAAGTACATTTATATCTACAGAGAATTACACCCCAAAACTGCAGAATTCCCTTTTTTTCTCAAGTGCTCATGGGACATTCTCAAAGACAGACCACTGTAGGGCACAAACTAAGTCTCTACAAGTTCAAAAAGATTGAAATTATATCAAGCATCTTCTCAGATCAAAATGGCATGAAAGTAGAAATCAACTGCAACAAGAAAATGCCAAGACATATGAAAACATGAATGATATATAGCATGTAGTGAACAATGAATGGGTTCACAAGGAGATCAAGGAAAAATTAAAAACTGCTTGGAAAACAATGAAAGTGAACACACAACAACACAAAATCTTGGATGCAGCACAAAACAGTTCTGAGAGGCAAGTTCATAGAACTATAGGCCTACCTCAAGAAGCAAGAAAAATTTCTAATAGACTATCCAACTTCACAACTTAAAGAACTAGAAAGCAAACAAAAAGAAAACCCGAGAGCAAGCAGAAGAAAGAAAACAGTAAGATCAGAGCAGAAATAAATTACATGGAGACCAAAAAAGCAAGTCAAAGGATCAATGAAACAAGAGCTGGTCTTTGAAAAGATAAGCAAGATTGATGGACCCTTAGCTAGACTCACCAAGACACACAGACAGAGAACCAAATACACAAAATCCAAAATGAAAGAGGAGAAATAATAACTGACTCTACAGAAATACAAAGTATTGTTAACAGATAATATGAACAATTATATGGCAACAAATTTGACAATCTAAGGTGAAATGGAGAAATTTCTAGAAAACACATAGTATTCCAAAATTGAACCAGGAAGAGATAGAAAACTTGAATAGACCAATAACAACAAAAAAGTTGAAGATGTATCAACACTTTCTCAGCAAACAAAAGCCCAGGCCAGAACAGCTTTACAGGGGAATTTTACCAAATATTCGAAAAAGAATTAATACCAATTCTTCTCAAACTATTTAAAAAATTTAAAAAGAAGGAACACTTCCAAACTTGCTTCATGAGGCCAGCATAACTCTAATTCCAAAACCAGAAAAAAACACTACAAAGAAAGAAAACTACAGACTAATCTCCATGATGAACATAGATGTCAAAATCCTGAACAAAATACTAGCAAATTGAATCCAGCAACACATCAAAAAAATTGTTCACCATGACAAAGTGGGATTCATCCCAGGGATGCAAGGCTGGTACAATATTTGCATATCAATAAATGTGATACATCACATAAAAAGATGAAAGATAAAAATTATATGTTCATATCTATAGATGCCAAAAAAAGCATTTGACAAAATCCAGCACTCATTTCTGATAAAAACGCTCAGCAATCTGGGAAATAGAGGGATCATATCTGAACATAATAGAGGCCATATATGAAAGACCTACAGCCACATCATACTCAATGGGCAAAAAATTAAAAGCATATCCCTTAAGAACAGGAACAAGACAAGGATGCCCACTTTCACCACTCTTACTTAACATAATACTGGAAGATTAGCCAAAGCAATCAGCAGGAGGAAAAATAAATGATCCAAATGAAAAAAGAAGGAAGTGAAATTGTCATTATTTACAGATGACATGAGATTATATGCAGAGAACCCCAAAGACTCCATCAAAAATTTACTAGACTTAATAAATGAAATTGGGCAAATAGCCGGGATACAAAATTAACGTCAAGAAATCAATGGCTTTTATACACCAATAATAAAATCAAAGAAAGAGAAACTAAAAAATTAATCCCGACTCAGGTCAAGATGGCGGTTTAGGTAAATGTGGTTATCACGTCCTCCCACAACCACATCAAAGTTACAACTAAACTACAGAACAACCATCATTTGAAATCGCCTGAAATCAAGCTAAATCGAAGTCCTACAACTATGGAATTAAAGCAGCAGCCATATCCAGAACTGGTAGGAGGGGTGGAGGCGCAACGGTCTGGTCCCACACCACATGTGGTGGATAAAAATCAGGAGGATACTTCAGCAGGGAAGGTCCTCCCTGAGACTGAGCAGTCCCCGTCCCACACCAGGTGCCTCGCTCAGGGATCCAGTGCCAGGAAGAGAAGTCCCCATAACTTCTGGTGGAAAAAACCAGCAGGAACTGAGGGTCAGGGAAGCTGAAGCAGCTGGAGCCCAGGCAGCTCCTTAAAGGGCCGTGCAACAGACTTATCGGACTCACTCCTTCTAATCTTGGAGGGGAGGGCAGCGTGAGGGGCATCAGTACATACAGGGAAGAACTGAGCTGTTTGGCACTGGAGCGAAGGCTGGAGAGGGGCCTTTCTCCAGGGACAAACGTGCTGTCAGAGGCCTTTGTTCCTTTGGTGAGCCCATTTTATGGGGCGACAGGACAGTCGCCATATCTGGGACTCCAGCAACCTGGCTCACACTGGTAGCCCCGCCCTGCTGACTCCCTGAGGCCCCCCCCCACCCAACTTTCCGGCCCACCCAAGCTGTTGCCAATTGCTAACCATAGGATCGGCCTGTCTTGGATCCTGCTTCAGGTTTCCTAATTTCTTTCAAACAAGCAGCATCTGGTCTCAGCGAGCCCCATACCACTCGTTAAGTAATACACAGATACAACACAGGGAGACAGGCCAAAAGGAGGAGACAAAGAAACAGGTCCCAAACGAAAGAACAGAACAAAACCCCAGGAGGAGAACAAAGTGAAATGGAGATAAGAAACCTACGAATGCTGAGTTTAAAATACTGCTTATAAGGATGCTCAATGAACTTAGTGAAGAACCTCAGTGAAACTTAGGGAGGGCCTCAAGAGCATCAAAAAAGGACCAGTCAGAAATCATGGAAGGCACAGTTCAGAAACGAAAGAGGCATTAACTGAAATAAAAAATAATTTACACAGATTCAATAGTAGAGTACATAAATCCAACGAAGAAACCATCGATTTGAAATATAAGGAAGCAAAAAACCCCACATCAGAACAGCAAAAAGAATCCAAAAACATGAGGATAGTGCAATGAGCCTCTGGGACAACTTCAAGCATGCCAACATTTGCATCTTGGAGGTGCCAAAAGGAGAAGAGTGGGAACAAGAAATAAAAAAACCTGGTTTGAAACAATAATGGCAGAAAAAAACTTTCCTAACTTGGTGAAGGAAACAAGACATACAAGTCCAGGAAGCACAGAGAGTCCCAAAAAAAAATGAACCACAAGAGGCACACACACAACACACATCATCATCAAAATACAAAAAGGTCAAGACAAAGAGACAATCTTAAAAGCAGCAAGAGAAAACAGTTTGTTACCAACAAGGGAGTTCCCATAAGGCTGTCGGCTGATTTCTCAAAAGAAACTTTGCAGGCCAGAAGGGAATGGCAAGAAATATTCAGAGTGAAGAAAAGCAACAACCTATAACCAAGATTACTCTATCCTTTAAAGCTGTCATTCAGAATCAATGGCCATATAAAGAGTTTTCCAGACAAGGACAACATTAAAGGAGTTCATCACCACCAAACCGTTATTGTATGAAATGATGAAAGGTCTTTTGGAAGAAAAAGAATAAAATATATGTACAAACAAACATGGCAATGAATCATATCTATCAACACTGGAATTCACAGAGAATAATGAACAGGCAGAACACCAACATTCTCATAGATACAGAGAAACATTTTGATGGTTGCCAGATGGGAGGGGGATTGGGGGAATGGTGTGAAAAAAGTTTAAGTGATTAGAAGTACAAATTCATTGCCAGACTGACAAAACCTCAAAAAAGAAAGGGGTTGGGGTGGAAGAGAAATAAACCAAAGAACATATATGCATAACCAATGGACACAGACAATACGTGAGAAAAAGAGAGGGGGGGGGGGTGAGAGTGTGGGAGGGGCTTCAAGGGGGGAAAAATGAGGAACATCTGTAATACATTCAAACAATAAAGATTAAAAAATATATATTAAAATTATCCCATTTACCATCACAGCAAAAAAATTAAGATACCTAGGAATAAACTTAACCGAATAAATAATAAAACCATTTGAAAGAAAAAAAGAAGGTCATTGAATAAAGAAAGAGAGAAAGATATAAAAGAGAAGAAGCGCATACCTGGTTCATGGATCGGAAGAATCAGCATCATTACAAATGTGCATACTACCCAAAGCAATCTATAGATTCAGTGCAATCCCCATCAAAATACCAACAACATACTTCACAGAACTAGAACAAATACTTTAAAAGGTCATATGGAACCAAAAAAGACCTCGAATAGCCACAGCAATCTTGATAATGACGAAGAAAGTCGGAGGGATCACATTACACGATTTCAGATTATACTACAAAGCCACCATAATCAAAACAGCCTGGTACTGGCTCAAGATCAGGCATATAGACTAATGGAACAGAAACAGAGAACCCAGAAATGGACTCAAGATAAATATTCTCAATTAATATTTGACAAAGGTGGCAAGAACATACAGTGGAGTAAAGACAGCCTCTTTAATAAATGGTGTGGGAAAAATTGGACAGCTACATGCAAAAAAATTGAAACTAGACTATCATCTTACACCAGAAATAAACTCAAAATTATTTTAAAAAAAAACTTAAATGTGACTCGTGAATCCATGAAAATCCTGGAGAAAATGTAGGCCACAAAATCCCAGACTCACGTGCAGCAGAATTTTCACTGATACGTCACCTCAGGCAATAGAAACAAAGGAGAATATGAAACTAAAAAACCTCTGCACAGCAAAGATACAATCATGAAAATGTGAAGGCAACCCACAGTATGGGAGAGCATAATTGCCAATGATATATAGAGAAGGGGTTAGTTTACCAATATATGTAGCGTGGTAATTCAACTCAACAAAAGGAAGACAAAGAAACCCAATTAAAAACTGAGTAGAGGAACTAAATAGACACCTCTCCAAACAGGGACATACAAATGGCCAAGAGACGTTGAATAATATGCTCAACATCACTAATCATCAGAGAGATGCAAATTAAAAGAACAATGAGGTATCACCTCACGCCTGTCAGAATGGCCGCCATCAACAAATCCATCAAACAACAAGTGGTGGCGAGGGTGTGGAGAAAAGGGGAGTCTAGTACACTGCTGGTGGGAAGGCAAACTGGTGTAGCGCTATGGAAAACACTGTGGCGTTCCTTACAAAATTAAAAAATAAACTGCCATTTGACCCAGTGATCCACTTCTAGGGACTATACCCTAAGAAGCCTGAAACACCAATCAGAAAGAATATATGTACCCCTGTTTGTAGCAGCACTATTGATAATAGCTAAGATCTGGAAACAGCTCAAATGTCCATTAGTAGACAAATGGATAAAAAAGCAGTGTAGTATATACACAATGGA